>NC_135233.1:1070397805-1072797805 GCF_051348905.1 Ranitomeya variabilis
ATGGATGATGTCATTCAAAACTAAAACTTGTCCCACAAACCGTAAACCCTCCCCTCATACTACTATATCAGCAGTCAATTAAAAAGTTCTGAAAGCAAGAAAAAAACAAAATCACAAAAATGGAAACTGGCTGCATTAAGGATTTTCTCTTAACATTTTGAAGGCCATGCTCAGATAAGCCTTTTTACATACATGTGCTGTCTGAGTTGACATTGGGAAGCACCTGAACTGCACATTGACGAATAGTGCTGATTAATGAATAGGGCAGTTCAGATGAGTGGGGACAGTACACCAGGGCCATGTCAATGTAATGGGGTCAAGTCAGTGCACTGGGGGGCAGGTTAATGGAATGGGGTCATGCAGTGCTGTGGGGACGTGTCAATGTAATGTGGTCAGGTAAGTGCACTGGAGGGCTTGTGAATGCATTGGGGTCATGCCAGTGTACTCGGCATGTCAATGCATTGGGGTCTTGTCAGTACACTGGTGGGTGTGTCAATTCATTGGGGTTGTGTCAGTACACTGGTGGGTGTGTCAATTAATTGGGGTTATGTCCGTACACTGGTGGGCATGTCAATTCATTGGGGTTGTGTCAGTACACTGGTGGGTGTGTCAATTCATTGGGGTTGTGTCAGTACACTGGTGGGCGTTTAAATTCATTGGGGTTGTCAGTACACTGAGGAGGCATGTCAATTTTATTGGGGTCGTGTCAGTACACTGGGGGTCGTGTCAATACTCAGGGTGTATCAATGCATTGGGGTCGTGCCAGTACACTGGGGTCATGTCAATCCTCTGCGGCCTGTCACTACCCTCAGATGCTTTATGCTACTTCCTATGCTGACGGAGATAGACTAACTTCAGTAAAAAATAATATATATATACACACTGGTAAAAAAAAAATAAAGGGAACACTAAAATCCCACATCCTAGATATCACTGAATGAAATATTCCAGTTGTAAATCTTTATTCATTTCATAGTGGAATCTGTTGAGCACAATAAAACCTAAAAATGATCAATGTAAATCACAACTAATATCCCACGGAGGTCTGGAGTTGGAATGATGCTCAAAATCAAAGTGGAAAATTAAGTTACAGGTGGATCCAACTTCATTGGAAATGCCTCAAGACAAGGAAATGATGCTCAGTAGTGTGTGTGGCCTCCACGTGCCTGTATGACCTCTCTACAACGCCTGGGCATGCTCCTGATGAGGCAATGGATGGTCTCCTGGGGGAACTCCTCCCAGGCCTGGACTAAAGCATCCCGTCCGCCAACTCATACACAGTCTGTGGTGCAACGTGACGTTGGTGTATGGTATGAGATATGATGTCCCAGATGTGTTCAATCGGAATCAGGTCTGGGGAACGGGTGGGCCAGTCCATAGCTTCAAGGCCTTCATCGTGCAGGAACTGCTGACACACTCCAGCCACATGAGGTCTGACATTGTCCTGCATTAGGAGGAACCCAGTGCCAACTGCAGCAGCACATGGTCTCACAAGGGGTCTGAGGATCTCATCTCGGTACCTAATGGCAGTCAGGCTACCTCTGGCGAGCACATGGAGGGCTGTGCGGCCCTTCAAAGAAATGCCACCCCGCCCCATTACTGTCCCACTGACAATCCAGTCATGCTGAAGGATGTTGCAGGCAGCAGATCGCTCTCCCCAGCATCTCCAGACTGTCACGTTTGTCACATGTGCTCAGTGTGAACCTGCTTTCATCTGTGAAGAACACTGTGCGCCAGTGGCGAATTTTCCAATCCTGGTGTTCTGTGGCAAATGCCAAGCATCCTGCACGGTGCTGGACTGTGAGCACAACCCCCATCTGTGGATGTTGGGCACTCAGACCACCCTCATGGAGTCAGTTTCTAACTGTTTGCGCAGACACATGCACATTTGTGGCCTGCTGGAGGTCATTTTGCAGGGCTCTGGCAGTTCTCTTCCTCCTTGCACAAAGGCTGAGGTAGCGGTTCTGCTGCTGGGTTGTTGCCCTCCTACGGCCCCCTCCACGTTTCCTGGTGTACTGGCCTGTCTCCTGATAGTGCCTCCAGCCTCTGTACACTACACTGACAGACACAGCAAACCTTGCCACAGCTCACATTGATGTGCCATCCTGGATGAGCTGCACTACCTGAGCCACTTGTGTGGGTTGTAGAGTCCGTCTCATGGTACCACGAGTGTGAAAGCCCAACCAACATTCAAAAGTGACCAAAACATCAGCCAGAAAGCGTTGGTACTGAGATGTGGTCTGTGGTCCTCACCTGAAGAACCACTCCTTTATTGAGTGTGTCTTGATGATTGCCAATAATTTCCATCTGTTGTCTATTCCATTTGCACAACAGCATGTGAAATTGATTGTCAATCCTAAGTGGACAGTTTGATTTCACAGACGTTTGATTTACTTGGAGTCATATTCTGTTGTTTGTGTTCCCTTTAATTTTTTGAGCAGTATATGTATGTATGTGTATATATATATATATATACAGTGCCTACAAGTAGTATTCAACCCCCTGCAGATTTAGCAGGTTTACACATTTGGAATTAACTTGGCATTGTGACATTTGGACTGTAGATCAGCCTGGAAGTGTGAAATGCACTGCAGCAAAAAAGAATGTTATTTCTTTGTTTATTTTTTTTTTAAATTGTGAAAAGTTTTTTCAGAGGGTCATTTATTATTCAACCCCTCAACCCCCCAGAATTCTGTTTGGTTCCCCTAAAGTATTAAGAAGTAGTTCAGGCACAAAGAACAATGAGCTTCACATGTTTGGATTAATTATCTCTTATTCCAGCCATTTCTGACTATTTAAGACCCTCCCCAAACTTGTGAACAGCACTCATACATGGTCAACATGGGAAAGACAACGGAGCATTCCAAGGCTATCAGAGACAAGATCGTGGAGGGTCACAAGGCTGGCAAGGGGTACAAAACCCTTTTCAAGGAGTTGGGCCTACCTGTCTCCACTGTTGGGAGCATCATCCGGAAGTGGAAGGCTTATGGAACTACTGTTAGCCTTCCATGGCCTGGACAGCCTTTGAAAGTTTCCTCCCGTGTCGAGGCCAGGCTTGTCCGAAGAGTCAAGGCTAACCCAAGGACAACAAGGAAGGAGCTCCGGGAAGATCTCATGGCAGTGGGGACATTGGTTTCAGTCAATACCATAAGTAACGTACTCCACCGCAATGGTCTCCGTTCCAGACGAGCCCGTAAGGTACCTTTACTTTCAAAGCGTCATGTCAAGGCTTGTCTACAGTTTGCTCATGATCACTTGGAGGACTCTGAGACTGACTGGTTCAAGGTTCTCTGGTCTGATGAGACCAAGATCGAGATCTTTGGTGCCAACCACACACGTGACGTTTGGAGACTGGATGGCACTGCATACGACCCCAAGAATACCATCCCTACAGTCAAGCATGGTGGTTGCAGCATCATGCTGTGGGGCTGTTTCTCAGCCAAGGGGCCTGGCCATCTGGTCCGCATGCATGGGAAGATGGATAGCACGGCCTACCTGGAGATTTTGGTCAAGAACCTCCGCTCCTCCATCAAGGATCTTAAGATGGGTCATCATTTCATCTTCCAACAAGACAACGACCCAAAGCACACAGCCAAGAAAACCAAGGCCTGGTTCAAGAGGCAAAAAATCAAGGTGTTGCAGTGGCCTAGTCAGTCTCCTGACCTTAACCCAATTGAAAATGTGTGGAAGGAGCTCAAGATTAAAGTCCACATGAGACACCCAAAGAACCTAGATAACTTGGAGAAGATCTGCATGGAGGAGTGGGCCAAGATAACTCCAGAGACCTGTGCCGGCCTGATCAGTTCTTATAAAAGACGATTATTAGCTGTAATTGCAAACAAAGGTTATTCCACAAAATATTAAACCTAGGGGTTGAATAATAATTGACCCACACTTTTATGTTTAAAATTTATAAAAATGTAACTGAGCAACAAAACTTTTTGGTTTGTAAGATTTATGCATCTGTTAATAAATCCTGCTCTTGTTTGAAGTTTGAAGGCTCTAACTTATTTGCATCTTATTAAACCTGCTAAATCTGCAGGGGGTTGAATACTACTTGTAGGCACTGTATATATATATATATATATATATATATATATATATATATATATATATATATATATATATATATATATATATATATTGTGTGTATGTTTTTATATATATTATATTATATAATTTCTTTTTTTAGATATCTTTTTTATATAGCACCACATGGTATCCTTTGCTGTTTAGTGTGAGGTCAAATTTCAGATTTTCTACTTTTCTTTTACCTGAGCCCAAGGTACAATAAAAGGTCATGCTCAGGGTAGCGTGGCTTGGCCAAGAAGTCCAATAAAAGACATCTTCACCTGATAAATTGATCGTAGTTTGAATTGTACTTTAGAAATTATGGACTTATAGTTTCTGGGATTTTTTTTGTATGAAAACCACATTTTTGTATGCCATGCTCCCTTCACTGCCATGTTTGGGTACTGATATTAGAAGGCATTCAAGGAGGGTCGGTTACTCCGGAGGTTTCTTGAAGTCATCTGTAGGGCTCGGATCATTTCTTAACTTATCAAGGCTACAGAAGGTCTTCTTTTTTTGTTGTTGGTATTAGCAAACATGCTTTTAGGATCAGGAAAAATGCATATTTTTGAGAAAAATTGGTTGCAACCACCAAAAGGGTTAAACATAAAGGGGTTGTGCACAACTAGCGTCCAAGAGGCCATTAATACGGTGTTGTCCAGTGAGACCGAGCTTCGTGAGCATGCATCTTCTGATCTGTGGCATTTACAACCTTTTAGCCTTTTTGCCTTATTTTCATATTTATTTTTTGGTTCATTTCTTTTTGTTATCTGCTTTGCATTTTAGGTTTTCCCTTGGTGATGCGCGTCGCCCACTGCAGGAGACTGCTGTTCTGGTGGAAGACATTGTTCACACTCAACTTATAAATCTGGTAAATATTTTTTTCTCTTTAGATTTATCATTTTTTGTGATTTTGATGTTAAATATTTTAGAAAAAGAGATAAGAACCTTGATGGACAAACAATTGGGCTGCTACATTAATTCGGGAGATTTATTTATGTGCCTTTGTAGGTTCGGGAACATGATATTTTGGTTTCTTAAAAATCAAATTAAGTTCAGTCACCTGTGAGTGAGCTGGTGTCATTGTGTTCTTTGTGGGTTTATTTTGCTTTTGTTTTATTAAAAAAACAGGTCCATTACATGATTAAAACTGGACCATATGTAAGACGGTCCACAACTCTCTTTCCACTCGTAAACTCGCACTCCTGGCCCAAAGTTCTTTTTTATTTAATCGGAGAAAGTCAAGTTGCTATCACTACTAACCTTCTCATCTTGACTAACTATCGGCCATGTTCAATTCTGACACGTCTGATCCTCATTTACCCTGACTGGTCTTATTGACACCATGAGTCAACATAAATCTATTATTATAGGTGGCTAAACTTTGGATTCTATAGTATACAGTATATTTTCCCAACTGCTGCAGAACATCTTTAAAAAGAGAAGTACAATCCTCATCACTATCAATATCATTTAATTTTTCCTGTTCTTTAAAGGTTAGGCTTAAAGCGCATAAGAGGCCGAAAACTATGCTCATATGCCAAACCTGCACCATTACATCAGACTTGGTACTTTGTCCCCTTCTGGTCTCCTAACATCAACTTCCGTCAGGGAGGGCGTTATATGACCACTCATCAGCCGCAGTCTTCATATTTCATCCAAATATCAAGAAACATCTCTTCCTGTTTGGAAGAATTGTGGTTGCAGCCGTCAAATGACGCCAAAAACCAGGTTTTTAATGTCAGGAGACCAATGGGGGACACTGTACAGAATGTAGATGAATTGCACCAGTCCAGGAGGTGAGAACCATCCTGGGTTCATTATGTGTGTCATAAAGCCATTTGTTAAAAAAAAAAAAAAAAAAAAAAAGTTTCTCATGAAATTAGGATGAGTTGTACATTAGATGACCCTTAATGTACATCATTAAGAAAAGTACCAAGTTACTTGTGAGAAATGCTTACTTGTAAATTTTTGAAGTTCGCTGATCCCATAAAAAAAAAAATCACACCAATTTACTCCATGTGTAACACCGTTGTGGAATATGATTATTCTCTGTATCATGGCCTTGGTTGTCTCCAAATTATGTCACCCTTTTTGCCGCTTTCAAATAAATTGTCACTTCCGGTCAAAGTGACCAAAGAGTCTGGTCCCTCGGGTTAAAGGCATATGAAACAAGGACTCTTCATGGTGCCATGCCATTATTGGTGTGCCTCTTGTGGACCTAGTGAGTGTGCATGTGGCCATTGGGTTCCTTGGCCCCCTGAAACCATGCTCCTCCTACAGAAGTCAAATCTGGATTAAACAAGGACTTCTCAAGGTGGTGTGATATTATGAGTAACCCTCATGATTGTCTAGGCGGTGTGACCAATGGTTTCCTATTCACCTTGCCACCTGGCTTTTTATTTCTAAAGGAGCCAAATCTAGATTAAGCAAGAACTTTTCAAGGTTTTGTGCCATTATTGGTGTCCTTCCTGAGGGTCTTGAGGTTGTACATGTGACCATTTGGTTCCTCTACCTTTTGCCATCCGGTTCTTCCTACTAAAGCAGTGTCTTCCAAACTCCAGTCCTCATGGCCCTTAACACGTCATATTTTCATGATCTCGTTAGTATTCCACAGGTGATGGAATTGTTATTAAGGCATCAGAAACGGCCACAGGTTCTCTTACCTTTGCAATACTAAGTAAATCCTGAAAACACGATATGTTTGGGAGCCATGAGGATGGGGTTTGGGAAGCAGTGTTCTAAAGTAACAAAATCTGGATTAATCAAGGATGCTTCATGGTAGTGTGCCATTATTGGTGTCTCTCCTGAAGGTTTAGGGGTTGTTCATGTGACTATTGGCTTCCTAGGGCCCCATTCAACCTTCCAGAGGAGCCAAACGTAGATATTATTATTTAGCAGACCTGGGAGTGGCACTTTATGAAAATACTGGAACACACATTTGTTCTCCCTTAGGTTTGCTGACCAGAAGCTACCAGGCCCTGACCTTTAGTAAGGCCTTCTGGATCAAACAATTAGAATAAAGAGACCACAAGCTTTTGGAAAGTGATTGCAGTAGACTCCGTTCTTTGTGAGCCATTGGTTGATAACAGTGTGCAGACTAATGTCTGATAACGGTTCGTTTTTCACGTCCTTCCATGAAGCAGGTGGCTGCTGAACATGAAGCTTTATCACTGTTGGCTGTGACGGGACCTCACTATTTTCCTAGGAAGACTCGTGGAGCTTCCTGTAGCTAAGTGTTTATGTACTATCCTGAGTAGATAAATAGAATAGCAGACGTTTTCTTAACCTATCACCCGCTAAGCCTGTGCCGGGAAGTAGCAGACATTTCTCATGCAGGGTTCTCTTTTGCCTTGACATCTCCTAACTCCAAACAAGAAGTAGGCAAGTGAATGAGGGGGATCGGAGGGAGAAGAGACAGGACAGCAGGCAGACAAATTGCTTTTTTAACCTACTGCCTCCAGGCTCTAGACAGGCCTTTGGTGTAGAGGAAGTGAAAGTAGTTTTAGTAACTCATTGTTTTGACCTTTAATTGAGACTGGAGGAAGCGCTTAAATTAGATCTGCATGTACGTTCAATGCAGCGCCATGTGCTCGGGATCCAATAGAGGCTTATTGTAAAGAGATATAAAACAGGTTGAAAATGGGAACAGGAACCTTCATGTTTGGTGGCCTCTTAGCTGGTTGAGGGTTTACATTGGCAGATTTCTGCCCTGAGTAAATGCTAATCAACAATAGAACAACTCCGTCAATGGTCCTTCAAGGGATTTTCTGGAAAAATCTTGTCCATTGTTTTAAAAAGCAAGCTGTGCTTTACTCCCCCTACTGGGGTCCAGAGTCTCCACCACTGCTCCCAGTGTCTGTTATTGTTTGCAGTGCTGATGTCACCTTGACACTGCAGCCAATATCTGAGCTCCGCAAATCTGCCCGAGTAGAGCTGCTCAGATCCGTTAGGCTGATTGGCTGCAGCGCTGTTGATATAACATCAGTGCTGCAGACAATGGGAGCAGCTGCGGAAACTCAACGCTAAACCCAGGAAGAGGGGCTTCCGAAACCGGAATACTTTGACTATTCATGCTGAGTTTTTTGAGGAGTTATTTGAGCAAAAAAAAAGAGTGGAAACTCTCCAAATCCTTCTACAAAAATGTTAACGTTTCTGCTCTGTTTCCTCTAAATAAAAACCAACCAACCAAACAAAAAAAACACCTCCTAAAAAATCCTTGTTTGTGCACGTAGCCCAAGGTTCAAATATAGTGGCCACTGCAGGGGGAAAAGCACAATTTTCGTCATTTACAACAGGGGTGACACACCTTTCTGCCAAGGGCTATTTGGACATTTAAGCCATCCTTTGGGGGCCGTATAAATCGCGCTCTAACCCCACCCACAAAGTACGTCCTGACGTTGGCCCTTGTGTCGGGACGTAATCTTTCATTGCCCGCTTCTCAGCATGCAGTAGTGAACGCTGCAAGATCGGTGGCCATCAAAACACAGCTGCTGGCTCAAGCACTGCGGTCCCCAGGAATCTGTCCTGTGGATGGCGCAAAGGTCATCGTGCGTCGTAAACGGCCTTCGTTTGAATTGTTGATAAGTTTGTCTGATTTTTAATTAAATGTCATCACAATTTATTATTTTAATACCGTATAATGTAGGGAATTGCTTGTTTTAATGTTTTTGTTTTTATGAAATTAGATTTTTCTTTTAATTTTTTTTTTATTCTGACTGACATCCACCGCTTTGGGCCTCTCTACAGATGTTCCATCATCTGATTGCTGATCAGGCTTATAATAACGCTTTGATTTCCATGAGTATTTAGAGAGGTGTAGGTGCTCCTAGGTATTTCGGTGATTGCGGACACAATCATTACACTCTTGACTATTTCCAGACCCCTTAGATTTTCCTTTGATTGCCTCATTGTGTTTGACATTTGCTCTGTCAGAAGCTTTGTGTGTTTTAAAACTTCTCTTTAATGTTCTCCTTCCTCTTAGCTCTTTCTCGAGGGAAGATTTATTACCGCTAGGTATTCTTTTCCCAGTCTTCTAGCGAGCACATCATGAGGCCACTTCTCCTGTGGGGTTGTAACACAAATCATATCCATGTAACATGACTGTCCCTCAGGGCAGAGAGAGTAATGACTCCTTGCACAGTGGTTGTCTGGAGAGCACTAGGAAACACGGCGGGATCGATAACGAGACTTGACAGGAGCTGACCCCCGTTGCAAGGTTGCAGTGTTTCAACAGGTGTCTGTCCACAACCCCAGCCAAAAACAATCCACTCCACAGAGGCACGCTTCCCACCAGTCATAAAGACCACTGTTCTCTAATTTGACAACATTGCGGTCACTCTCATTATTGCTCTAAAGCCATTATTGTTCTACATGTTTTTTTTTTCTTTCTCATTGTCTGAAAACCACATGGGTGGATAAAAGAGAAAACCACTTGTGAGTTTCCAGGCATTTTTGAACAGTTAACACTTAAAATAAAAACCCTATTATTTTTTTCTAAGATAGGTATTTAAAGGGATTTTTTTCATTTGGACAATCCCTACTTATTAGAAAAGTTCCTTTGACAATAAAAATGCCACAAAGGTGTCCCTTCTAGACGTTCCAGTGATCTGCTATAATCTGGATGGAAACCTAGGCTTTTTCAGGTGGATTTCCACTGTGAAACCCACCTGGAAAAGCACTACCTAAACATTCAAAAGATTGAACTCCTATATTTCTATGTAAGGATGACTCACTGCTCATATGCTCAGGTTTTTGGGCATATTTTAACCACTAAGGGTTCCCAAAAACGCTAAGCCTTTAAAATAAGTGCTCTAACCATTCTTCAGGCGTTTCCTGCTCTGAAGATGTCCTATACTTTTGTAACAGAAGTCCGTGGGAAAGCTCAAAAAGATGCCCAGGCATCTTTTTGAGCAGCAGTCAAAAACGTTGAAAAAGTACTTAGAAACGTTGAAAAAGCACTAAGGAAATGACCAAAAAAAATTCTAAAAAAGACTTCATGAAAAAAAGTCAGACTAATTTCCTCAAAGTATCTTCCTATTGATAAACTCAGCAGGTTTCACTGCAGCCACACCAAAGGTAAAATTAAACATTACATAGAACCGAGAGTTATATATTTTTTTAGGGTTGTGAAAAACAACAGTGTCACGGGGTCCTTCTCCGGTATCACACAATCAACAGAGCTAGAGTATAGTAAACAATTCCAAGACCTTTATTTAGGCAAAAATGTGAAAGGTCTATATACGATTCACCACACAAAGGATAAAATAGTCCGGAACCCGAATGCAGTTCAGTAAGAGGATAAAAGTCCAACAATCCAGCAGACAGAGGATCACATAGTATATATATTCTTCTTTCTCTCGAAAGTGCTGTGAACACAATACTGTGGGGGCTGATATCAGATGGCAGCAACAGCCATTCATCAATTAGCAAATAACTCCTTCAAGAGAACACCATGAAAATAAGTAAAATAGAAATATACACCAAAAATGATACCCACATAGCATATCACACCATCACAAACAGGTTTTCTAGTGGAAACCACTTCAGGAAAGGCTTTTCTAAGGGTAGTTTTTGGACTAGTCTTTATTTTTGGGGGGTTTGTGCATACGATGTCATTTTCAGGCCCATTCCGCCTTGAATCCACCTGAAGAGACACAGCAAAAATGAACATCGTGCACTGTAAAAACAACATTCTTGCACAGCCTTTTGCTACCTTTAAGATTTAATCTTTTCAGGGTTGGGTAACATTAAATCTGTTAAAAGAAGTTGCAAGTCTTTTGTTTCAGGCAGCTTCTGCTCACCACTATAATGGGAAGTAAAGAGAAAAACTCTGACTACGGAGCTGTTGTAAGAAATGGCGGATGAGCTTCCAACAAAGCTGCTTCATAATAAAGACTGCTGGTGGTGTCCTAAAGTGGGTATAGGCAAAAAAAAAACTTGACATCAGAAAGAAAACATCGTGTGCACCTTTTGAAGTCATTCCTGGAGTGGTTTTGAAGATTATTTTTTTCCCTTCAAACGTTATACGCAGCCTTTTGAGTGCCTAGTTTGGAGATGATTCCATCAGGAGCTGCTTACTTTGTCTTTGTTTTATTTTAATTTCTCTCCCAGTCTGTGAAAGTATGGAGATTTGTTTCCCCATGTTCATGTCTAAACAATCAGGGAACTGAGGACTCAGACCATCTTGGTGAGGGTGCACCTACTCCTGATCAGTAAAGAATGGGGATTGTCAAACATCTCCTTGCAATGAAAAGAAAAAAAAGATCACCTAGGCATGGTGCCCTCTGATTAAAGGGTCTGGAGATGAGCAGATGTTCCACCACTCACCAGTGTCCTTGGGTCATTTGTTGGTTGATCTCGACTTTCAATGCAGACGGGCAGTGCTATTAGAAGTCCTACAATACCAGCAGAAAAAAATTCCTAAAATTTGTGACTATAAGCTGGCTTATTGTCGTGCATACGCGGCCACCACTCTACTGATGAAGGCCACGAGGTACAATGGAACCAACATGAATAATATGTTTACGGCACCCCCTTGCATATGCCATAACTGTCTTTGGTGAGAATACCCCATAATGCTGATCGTGTATGGTCTGATATAACTCGTAGCTGTATAAGATGACTAAAAGGATTAACATGTAATATATATTTTTTTTTGCTTAAAAGTATGTTTTGCCATAAAAAGATTTTTACTTCCTATTATCGGTCCAGTGATCCCAAAGTGCCAGAAATCTTGTTTCTAAAAAAAATTATCTGCACATGTACTAACTCCCTCCATTAATGTCATTTATTACTTCTTCAGTATTTTATTATGTAAGGTGTTGAGTATAGCAAAATAATAAAAGTCCAGAAGTAATGTCTGTCTAAAGGGGTTTTCCAGGACTTTGTTATTGATATTATTCCGGTGGAACTCTTGGCTCCCCCATCGATCAGCTGTTTGTAGCTTCCACATTGGATCGGATGTTCACAGTATACACAGGCAGAAGAGCACAGCGCCGTATACTGTGTAGTGGCCATTCACAAGTACTGCAGCTCAGCTCCTATCAAAGTGAATAAGAGCTTCCTGTTATGTAGAATTGTTTCTCATTGGGAAGGATCAGATAACTTTCCTGGCTTCATAAAAACGTGGACTGTTCAAAAGAGAAACAGAAATATAATTAATATTCACATTTTTACTCCAAAAAAAGAAATTCAAAGTTGTCACACACTAGGGAAATGGGGTAGAATTGGAAAGTGGCGATCTAGTTTAATACATGTTCCACTCTGAGAGCTCTATGTGCGCCATGCCAGACATTCACCTGTTCCACTCTACGAGGCCTCTTCATGCCCCATGCAAGATATTCACATGTTCCACTCTACGTTCCCCATGCAGGACTTTCACATGTTCCACTTTACGAGGCCTTTTCATGCTCCATGCAGGACTTTCACATGTTCCACTTTACGAGGCCTCTATGTGCCCCATGCAGGACATTCACATATTCTACTCTACGTGCCCCATACAGGACAATCACATGTTCTACTCTACGAGGCCTCCACGTCCTCCATGCAGGACATTCACACGTTTCACTCTACGATGCCTCTACGTGCCCCATGCAGGACATAAACATGTTCCACTCTACGAGGCCTCTAGATGCCCCATGCCGGACATTCACATGTTCCACTCTACGTTCCCCTTGCAGAACATTCACATTTTCCACTCTGAGGACTCTACGTGCCCCATGCAGGACAATCACATGTTTCAATCAACGAGGTCTCTACATACCCCATGAGGGACATTCACATGTTCCACTTTATGAGGCTTCTACATGCCCTATGCCAGACATTCACATGTTCCACTCTACCAGGCCTCTTCGTATCCCATGCTGGACATTCACATGTTCCACTCTACGAGGCCTCTACATGCTCCATGCCGGACATTGATATGCTTCACTCTACGTGCCACATGCAGGACATTCACATGTTCCACTCTAAGACTCCTCTAGGTATCCCATGCAGGACATTCACATATTCCACTCTGAGGCCTCTACGTGGCCCATGCCGGACATTCACATGTTCCACTCTACAAGTCCACTACGTACCCCATGACAGAGATTCACATGTTCCACTCTGCGAGGTTTCTACATACCCCATGCTGGATATTCATATGTTTCACTCTATGAGGCCTCTATATATTCCAATCAGGACATTCACATGTTCCACTCTACGAGGCCTCTACGTGTCCCATGCCGGACATTCTTATTAAAGATTATGGGGTAGTGAGCGAAGGAATTTCTTAAATAGGAAAGGAAGCAAATCTATTTCAAGATTTAATTAGACAGATAACAAATAATAATATTTCTGTTGTTTTTTGTTTCTTCCCATGGAGGTCAGACTTTCAGGATAACTTTCATTTCTATCTATTGCCAATGTCAGGAACAAACAAAATAGTGTTGATGAGTTCCATACTTTTGTCGTTTCTTCTTCTATATTTTTTGCATGTTTATATATTTATATATATGTGTGTGTGTGTGTGTATATGTATTATTATTATTATTATTATTATTTATTGTTATAGCGCCATTTATTCCATGGCGCTTTATAAGTGAGGAGGGGTATACATAATAAAAACAAGTACAATAATCTTGAACAATACAAGTCAAAACTGGTACAGGAGGAGTGAGGACCCTGCCCGCGAGGGCTCACAATCTACAAGGGATGGGTGAGGATACAGTAGGTGAGGATAGAGCTGATCGTGCAGCGGTTGGTTGATCGGTGGTTACTGCAGGTTGTAGGCTTGTCGGAAGAGGTGGGTCTTCAGACTCTTTTTGAAGGTTTCGATGGTGGGCGAGAGTCTGATGCGTTGTGGTAGAGGGTTCCAGAGTAGGGGTGATACGCGAGAGAAATCTTGTATACGATTGTGGGAAGAGGAGATAAGAGGGGAGTAGAGAAGGAGATCTTGTGAGGATCGGAGGTTGCGTGTAGGAAAGTACCGGGAGATGAGGTCACAGATGTATGGAGGAGACAGGTTGTGGATGGCTTTGTACGTCATGGTTAGGGTTTTGTACTGGAGTCTCTGGGCAATGGGGAGCCAGTGAAGGGATTGACAGAGGGGAGAGGCCAGAGAATAGCGGGGGGACAGGTGGATTAGTCGGGCAGCAGAGTTTAGAATAGATTGGAGAGGTGCGAGAGTGTTTGAGGGGAGTATGTTAGTATATATGTATATATATATATATATATATATATATATATATATATATATATATATATATATATATATACACACACACATATATACACGGTACAGACCAAAAGTTTGGACACACCTTCTCATTTAAAGATTTTTCTGTATTTTCATGACTATGAAAATTGTACATTCACACTGAAGGCATCAAAACTATGAATTAACACACGTGGAATTATATACTTAGCAAAAAAGTGTGAAACAACTGAAATTATATCTTATATTCTAGGTGCTTCAAAGTAGCCACCTTTTGCTTTGATGACTGCTTTGCACACTCTTGGCATTCTCTTGATGAGCTTCAAGAGGTAGTCACCGGGAATGGTTTTCACTTCACAGGTGTGCCCTCTCAGGTTTAATAAGTGGGATTTCTTGTCTTATAAATGGGATTGGGACCATCAGTTGTGTTGTGCCGAAGTCTGGTGGATACACAGCTGATAGTCCTACTGAATAGACTGTTAGCTGCTTTTTTCTTACTATAATAGAAATTCTAAGTAAAGAAAAACGAATGGCCATCATTACTTTAAGAAATTAAGGTCAGTCAGTCCAAAAAATTGGGAAAACTTTGAAAGTGTCCCCAAGTGCAGTGGCAAAAACCATCAAGCGCTACAAAGAAACTGGCTCACATGAGGACCGCCCCAGGAAAGGAAGACCAAGAGTCACCTCTGCTTCTGAGGATAAGTTTATCCGAGTCACCAGCCTCAGAAATCGCAGGTTAACAGCAGCTCAGATTAGGGACCAGGTCAATGCCACACAGAGTTCTAGCAGCAGACACATCTCTACAACAACTGTTAAGAGGAGACTTTGTGCAGCAGGCATAGAAAGAACTTTAAATGAGAAGGTGTGTCCAAACTTTTGGTCTGTACTGTATGTATATATATATATATATATATATTTATTTATTTATCACTTCTTTCAAAGTCTCATGCTCAAAAGGAATTTTTAATAATCGATAATGATCCAAATCATCTTCTCTGTATTTCTGTTTTTATTCTGGCTTGAAGAGGTTGTTCATACACTTAAAGTAAATGAAAAAAGATGCTCAACATTGTGTAAAAGAATAAAATAACTAATAATCATTTTACTAATCTTTGATGTTACATTCCCAATGCATCTCGAATCCCATGCTGGTTTTTGTTTTTCCTGCTCTGTCTTTATATGACCAGGGATGTGGAGTCCGTGTCCATTTTAGTCGGTGTTATAGCATAGTGGATGGGATTTAAAGAATTACCATGTCCACTATGCGTCCACAGACTGCAGCATTTCAATCTCTCTTGCGGAGACGCTAGACTCCGCAAGAGAAATTTCACCAATAGAATGTATTGGATGCCGTGAATCCGCACGGTTCAGTGTCACTTTTATCCCCATTAAAATGGAGTCCGATTCATAAAATATATAATAAATTGGGTTCAGTTGTTCAGTGCAGGATGTGCTGTAAATGTTTTCATAAGAATTTGGGAAAGTTATGAAATGTCCTATAAATGTCTCTTCTCTTCCTGATCGAAGGATCTCGGCTTTTAGTTGAGATGAATCTGTGCTGCACTTTATGTAGATGCTCAGTATTGAGGCAGGGCTGTGGGGTTAGAGTCGGAGCCAGCATGTGACCCAAGAATCATTTGACTGGCTTGGTATCATTAAGGTGACTGTTATTTCTATTACTTAATATTCCACATATTACATACTAATATTCCATAATATTCCACCACTTTAAGTTTGTTTTTTTTCAAATTTTAACTAGTTGGATAGTAACCTTAAAATAACTTTTTTTTTCTACTTTTACATATCAAGTGGAGGAGAAGGATTCAAGAATCAGTGATTGTGGCATTTGGCCCTCTCCGCCAGTCCCATAATTAAGGAATCGTACAGAAGTGCACATACACATACTCAACCTCCACTCCCTTCAGACGGGCCTGTTCTCAGGAATGGTGGAGGTCCCAGTGGTCAGAAACCACAGCCAGGTTTTGGTTAGGGGACATTTTCCAAACTTGGCAAAACCCTTTAAGATTGTGTTGGGATTTCCTGCTAGGGAAGGAGAGAGTGCTGCCTTATTCATGGCCGGGACACAGAACTTCAGACGTGGCTACTGCAGAGATGACAGATTGTAGAAACGAAATACTAAAATAAAAGGAAAAAATTAATTATTCTACCTGTGATGTTCATTAGATGTCAATAACTGTAAGCCATAGCATATTGAAAAAAAACAACTTGTATTAAATTTGGTGCATGTCATCTGTTTTATGTAATGAAAGGGGTTGTCCGACTTGAAAGAATATTTATATATTTTTTTAAGGGAAGGTTTATAAAAGCTTAAAATGGAGGGAAAACTTTAACTGGTTGCTTTGTTGATTGAAGTTCTTCGGTCACGTGACTGCTGAAGCCTGTGATTGGGTGCAGGTTCAGATTCGGTGACGCCTACTTCCAGTCATCTGACCACTTCAGCCAATCATTGGCCTCAGCAGCCAGGTGGTTGAAGAACTTGACGCATCAGTTGTTGGTAGAGTGCAAATAGGCTGGAAAGACTGGCTCCGTTTGCCACATTGGTGATCTGTGGCCGACCTATGGGAGCCCTGAGAACCACATCTTGCCTGACAGCATCCACAGCTTTTATTTTGATTAGTTGTCCAGGTGCCACGTCACATGTGCCTCACGCTACAGCCATTGACGTTGCGCCAGACCACCTAATCACAAAAAGAGCTGTGGATGCCATCAGGCAAGAAGCCATTCTCAAGGTTTCCATCGAGCGACCACAGACCAACAAATCGATTTCCACCAACTCTATTTCTCAGTATTGCCGAAAACATTGGCGCGGAGGAACGACAGGAGGTAGAGCTGATTAAGTGCAGTAGAACAAAAACAATTTATAGCAAGAATTGAAGATCTCATCCATTTCTGGTCTCACATCAGATATCAACACCCATAACCACAAGATCAATTTCACCCTCTGGCAACGGAGCCATGACATTTTGTGGTGTTCATCCAGCTCCTTGTGCATAATGTAAAGTTCATTTCTTCCCCTAATCCATTTCATTATCCCGTCCCTGCTACCAGTGCTATAAATATGATCTCCGCAAGCCCCCTGCTCTAATTCCAGCTTGTCCCCCCCACCTCCACCTCAGACGGTAACACTAGACACTCAATTTCCACATTTCTGAAATTCCCCAGAAGAGGCGATTTTAAAAATGAAAACACTGCCTGCATTAACTTAAATAATCCAGAGGGATAAACAATGGTAAAATAGCAGGCACCGCTCGCTCCTCCGTCTGGTATTCGCAAACAGACCCGCTTGCCACCCGAGTGACTGAAATAAGTCCCTGTTTTATGAGGTTTGCTTTAAAAGACTCGTAAAGTTTCCCTGTGCAGGACATTAATTAGCGAGGTTATCAAAATAAGACAAACTAATATAATTTGTGATTGTATAAAATAAAGGAAGTGGAGGTACCACTGGGAGCTAATGAGTCACAGGATGGAAGCAATCTGCTGGCTAACTAAACATTAAGACTTTGTACTAAGTCACTTGGTGTATACACAACTCGGCAAACCGGAACCTGCCCTGTGTTTATATGAATGGGATAAAGAAGCTCATAGAAACCATCTGAGACAAATCCCTGTAATATCCCATTAACTCCTCCTATAAGCTAAACGAAACGCCCTACAGATATGTATGATGAGGTTGTGGCATACCTGTCATAAATATTTGTGGATATAAAGCCACCAATAGTCATTCTCCCGTGTCGAGAACATTCTGATGCCTAGAGAACTCCTACAGTGAGAATTTCTGTAGACTGAGAAAATCTATAGAAGCAATAAGTCTTTGGGTACATACCATAGATTCTTGACTTGGATGCCATATTTGGTGAGATCTGGATTTTTTGCCTTGACAGAGTCTTTCAACTTTCATTCCAGTCTAAGAACCCAATAACCAATAGATGGTTAAAAGTTTAAAGGATTGATTTAGAGAATCCCATTTTGAAAATCTTATTAGGGAGCCTAAAGGCTCTCATTTATTTGGGCTAAAAAGCATTGGAAGGACACTCTACTGGGTTCATTGGGCAAGTAATCCTTCATTTCTCCTGTGGTGGTAATCCTGTCTTGAGTTGAGTTGAATTTCTGTAGATCTAAAAAGCCTTACATCCTTTGGTCCTCAGTTTGTTGATGTGGATGTCTTAAATTTGCTAGATTTAGATATTTAACTTGCTTGAAGCTTCCAACTTTTATTCTAGATTGATGACCCAACAAACTAATTGTCAAATCGTTAAAGAAACATGGCACTCTCATCTACTAAGGACCGGCTTCAGAGAGCATTACTCTTTGGAGTACTTGATATACTTTTGAGGTCACATAATATAAATGGGTTTTTTTTATTTGGGTTCTAGCAAACGATTGATTTATTGATCACTATGATGGTCCATTAGGGGTGATGGGTGCGGTTTTAAAGTGTGCGGTTGTGTACCAACACTGGATGGTATAATACTTAATACTGTTGATCAGATCAATGTATTGTTAAAAGGGTTGTCCACCACAGTGATACTAATGACTGATCCTTTGATCCAAAACCCAGGATTCCCACACATCAGCTGTTACCAGGTCTGAAAATGGAGGACAGATGTCAACAATGTACGGAGCTGGTAACTGCTTCTTCGACACATTAGTGACCACTTGCTGTAGATGGTGGTAACTTGTTGATCGTTGCGGTCCAGCAGCTGATATCTGCACCGTTGGTATACTGCCTTTTTTGGCAGCCCCACGGAGAACAAATGTTGCGGTGATAGGCCATGCACACTACCGCTCCATTTTAATGGGGATAAAAGTGCCACTGAACCGTGCGGATTCCCGGCATCCAATACATTCTACTGATGAAATTTCTCTTGCGGACTATAGCATCTCCGCAAGAGAGATTGAAATGCTGCGGTCTGTGGACGCATAGTGGACATGGTATTTCTTTAAATCCCATCCACTATGCTATAACATCTGGCCCCTGTCGGTTTGACGCTGCATAAATACGCAGCATCAAACCCGCCGCAGTTCCTGATCATAGGCACAGACCCTTCAGACCAAAATGAGTTGACCAGTTTTTATTTCCACAATGTCTTTGAAACACTGGACTAGCATCTTTTTTAAGTGAAAAAACAATTAGTCTATGCAATTTGTTTTTTTTTTCACTTGAAAAATATGCTAGTCCAGCTCATTTTGGTCCTAAGGATTCTTTAATATCCGGCGCAGCCCAATATTGTGTTATCGTCCAAACTGGTCAATCACCCTAGAAGATATCATCCTTCAGCCACAAGGCAGCAGCAGCTGATATCTTCCATTGTTCATAGGAGATGTGCCTGCACACAACCTGCTCAGATGAGCACCTTCCTCTGCAGCTAAAAGTTTATCCCTCAATGGTCTTGTGCACTTTTGTTCCCCTACAGTTTTTCTACCATTCTGCTGATTTGTCTGGTCCCAGCAGCTGGACCTGCATCAGTAGGTAAAAACAAGTTATCGCCTTTCCACAAGATAGGTGATAACTTGCTTTTACTGGCCAACCCTGTAAGTTGTTCTTATCCTCCATTCCTTGAAGTGGTTTTCTCAAGAAGAGTTACCCTGTTCATATGCCGTTTAGCGCATATAGACATCATAGAGATTGGTCCTCTTCTCGAGACCCCTGTCTAAGAGCCAGAAGGAAGAGCAGCAAACTTTCTGGTGGTCTCAAATTGTCCTTAACTTACAAGGATCATCACTCATATCAACTGTTTGCGGATAATACTACAAATACCCAACTAGCCATGGCCTCACCCAGGCAAAACTTTGTTTGCTAAAAATACTGGGATCTTCACACAGGGCGATCAGTGGTGCTATTTTGACCTTCAAATATGGCAGAATCTGGGAAAGAGCCTTCTGATGTAGATATGAAGAGCTTTAATTGCCGTTAAAGCTTTTCTTTTCTGAAGACTACAAATATTGTGTGTAGATGGAAGATCAAATTCTGTTAGTCTACATACACCACCAGCACCATGGAGGACCATAAAAATCCCAGGCAAGAGAAATAATAATTAAAATGCCTTTATTAATACAAATAGCAAATAGTAATAGAAATGATACATTAAAAGTGTGCACACAACATAACAAGTAATAATTATACCAGACATAAAATCAATATATTATAAAAAGACCAAAGGTGACTCACTAGACCTCAATGTAATACCTCCTGCTAGAACAACAGTTCATTATATAATAAAGAACAAAAGAAAATGTGTATGGATAATAGAAAAGTGCAAAAAATGCAAAAAGTGTCACATAAAATGCAATCACAAATTGATAGTCTCCATATAGGAGTAAAAGTGCAAAGAGGCAAGTAAAACAGGTGGCTATGCCTTTATGTCCCACATGATAGTAAAACTTCAAAAGGACATAAAGTGCAGAGTGCAAAGATACAAATATAAGTGTATCAAAGGTAGTGAGGTAATAGGAGGGCACCCCGACGCGCATTTCGGAAATATTTTCCTTCGTCAGGGGTGGACCACCAGGTGGAGCTCAGGAGCTTAATGAATACTATTTATACATTGCCCTCAATAATAAACCTGTATGCAATAATACATAATAAACCTGAGCTCCTCCTAGTGATGGCGCTAGGTAGCCAAAAAATAATGAAATAATTTCCATAGACGTTGCTCCAGAACTTGAGGTTAGTTCTGCTGCATGCCACCATGCCTCCTTTCTCTTCCTCTGTAGTTCATTTGACTGCATTTAGTATCTATGGTATTTCCGAACGCTGCCTTGACTCAAAGTATCTGTATTTCTGAAATATAATATATCCACTCTGATCCTATCCATTATCTGCATTGTCTGATTACACATAAGCGCCATAGACAAGGCTGCTATAATTGGATAAATACTCTTTCTCCATCCAAGACTGGTAGTCTGGAGGATGTGTGAAGAGCGTGGAGAAGTGCTTGCAGATCCTCCGCGCTGGTTCCCTTTCTGTCTGAGCGCTCTATAATTGGCTGCAGGCATACGGGGCCTTATATTTGGCAGTAGATGTCAACATACCAGCTTAAAAATTGATGTTGTCTCCATCGAGGTTGAAGGATCAAAAAGGTAGAATGTCATTTTGACAGAATGTTCCTGTTTCGTATTTGATGCTTAATGTTCTGCGACATGTGAGCTGGCTGAGATGCAGAAACGTTCTTCAGGTCATGTGAGGACTGCGCACCGTTGGTAGTAACCCATAGCATTATACATGGACTTGTTCACAAATCTTCAACTTTGTTTTAATATCGGCCTGTACAAACAAGCTGCCGATCTGCCGACAAACGAGTGGAAAGCTTGTGCATCTGGCGGTTGGATTGTTAATGGCGACATAATAATCCTCCTTGTTAGCAGCAGTTTTCCATGTGACAGGAGATATGCTGCTGACCACATGCATGTTGTATGAGGACAGAGCAAATACATTAACGAAAGTCTTGACCTCGTATAGTTTGTTTTGACCCTTGCAAACAGGTCGATGATAAACTTGAAATCTGTGGCTCATTCACATGGCAGCAGAAACCCAAATCCAGAGTGGTTCCTATACTTGACTTTCAAAGTTACTGGGTTTTTTTGTATAAAGTTTATAAATCATACTACTCCTGATATTCTTCCTTAAGTATATAAGTATAGATGTTCCTGGAGCAATAGCTTACCCCACACATTATGAGGATCTTACACACAAGATGGTTCTCCTACAACTCCCTGCCCCCCACATACAGTATGATGCCCCCAGTCACCCTCACACAGGTTCATGCCCTTCCAGCTCCACAAACCGTATGATGCCCCAACAGTCTTCCACACAGTATGATGCGTGTATGATGCCCCACATGCAATATGATGCCCCCTAGTCACCCTTACACAGCTTCATGTCCCCACAGCTCCACTAACAGTGTGATGCCCACACACGCAATATGATGCCTCTAGTCACCCTCACAGAACTTCATGTCCCCACAGCTCCGCAAACAGTATGATGCCCCAACAGTCTTCCACACAGTATGATGCGTGTATGATGCCCCACATGCAATATGATGCCCCCTAGTCACCCTTACACAGCTTCATGTCCCCACAGCTCCACTAACAGTGTGATGCCCACACACACAATATGATGCCTCTAGTCACCCTCACAGAGCTTCATGTCCCCACAGCTCCGCAAACAGTATGATGCCCCAACAGTCTTCCACACAGTATGATGCGTGTATGATGCCCCACATGCAATATGATGCCCCCTAGTCACCCTTACACAGCTTCATGTCCCCACAGCTCCACTAACAGTGTGATGCCCACACGCAATATGATGCCTCTAGAGCTTCGTGCCATTCCAGCTCCACAAACAGAATAATGCCCAACAGTCTCCCATGATGTCCCTAGTTTCCCTCGCACAGCTTCATATCCCCACAGCTCTACAAACAGTATGATGCCCCAACAGTTTCCCACACAGTATGATGCGTGTATGATGCACCACATGCAATATGATGCCCCCTAGTCACCCTCGCACAGCTTCATGTCCCCACAGCGCCACAAACAGTATGATGCCCCAACAGTCTCCCACACAGTATGATGCACCGTAGACTCTCACACACAGTATAATGCCCCCACTGCCCTCAACGAAGTATGAGTCTCCCACACCCAATGCGATGTCCCTAATTACCCTCACACAGTGTGGTGCGCCCACATGCTTTCCACGCACACAATATGATGGCCCCTACAGATCCACACATACAGTATGAAGGCCCTCAGTTTTTTCCAACAAATACTGACTGACAATAACAAAATAAGAACAATTCTACCTTGTTTCCCATATGAACAGCTTTAGTCTGTGCTGTTTGTGCCTGCTGAGCGGACCTTCACACCACAATCTAGTGATGTCTTCTGCCCTGAGCCTCAAGAACAAAGGCTGAATGGTGGAACAGAGAACCTTTCTCCACCTTTGTATTTAACTATATCTGCATCTTGAGGCTGCAGATACCTTTGAAATAGAAACCTTGGGTGGGGGACAGCTGTGTGGTGCAGTACGCCACTGCTTCCAGCCCTTTGGCTGTCCCAGTCTGCTGTTTGCCCATGTCTGTCCAGTACTCAATTGGTCTGTAAATCATAATCAAACCATTAAAGTCTATAGGGATCCATTAGAAACTGAAGATATCATTTATGTTTCAGTTTTCCAACCAGGTACGTCGTCCTGCTTCAGGTTTTTAATAGGTTGAGGAATAAGTGGATGCAACACAGATGACACATGAGAAAAAATGGCTAATTTCTGATAGATGTAAAAAGGGAAATTGATGTCTGGTAGAACTGAAGCCATGATGCCAACGTGAAGAGAAGCCAAGGGATTATTTAGAAATTGGTCCAATTTCCATCCTGAAATGAACATTCATTTTGTCGTGTGTATGGAGTGCGTTTTTCACCTGTGTACATGTAAGTATTAGGTCATTTTTTTTCCATTTTTTCCATGTGTATTATCTCTATTTTTAGGTCAAATGCAGTCGTCTGTACCTCCCACTTCGACTCCTCAACCGGCCACTGGTTTCCTTGCTCAAACTCAACACCCTCAGTTGCTTATTTTATATGAGAAAAATTCTCTACCTTGGTCCTTTTCTACTTCCTGATGCCCAAACCGTAACATAGGTGACCTCCGGCAGGCCAGAGACCTCCTGTGGAGACCTTCTGCTCTACATGGGGTCTCTGGCCTCACTGAGCTCACCTTAAGAGACACCTGAGCTACGGTTTGACAGGTGTACCACCCCAGTCAAACTCCTGACACTCTCATTTTCCCACACCCTCTTTATCAAATGCATTAAAAGTGAGGATGAAATTAACCCTCCCAATGTTGGATGGACCTCCCTGTCCTCCAGAATTCTCAGTGCAAACTCATGTAAGATTTTTTTTTGCAGGCAAGGAAAAAAAATTACATAATTTTTATCTTTTTTTTTTTAAATTCTGAAAATTAAAATAACTTTTTTGTACTTTTGGAGACACTTGTGCATTTAGACATTCTTGCTCCGGAATGCCAGATTCCATAGGATCCGTTTTTCAGTTTCTCGCCTGAGTCCCTTGGTCTGAACGTCCAGGTGACACCTTAGAGATCAGCAGACACAGCCGGGCTTTGAACCTACTGTACACGTTCCCCGCAGCCTCTCGCAGAACATCACCTTATCTGATTTCAAACAAACTCCATGGTTTTCGAGTCGGTGTGTTTCCGAAGATCGTCTTGTTAGAAGAATTATGCCGTCAAAGTGGCCACAGCTGACTTTGGTTTTGTGTTTAATCCACCTGATTGGAAGCTACAGGTTCTTGCAGTGTCTGAGCTTTGTACAGCGACCTCTAGTGGTCACTGCCTCGGGTTTTATCACAAGTCATGGAAACCTTGAATTTTATGTTAATGATTTTTTTCCACCAATTTTCAGGGAGCAAATTTTAATAACTTTTCCAAAACTACGGTAAGGCTATGTTCACACGTTGCACTTTTTGATGCATTTTTCCCCACAGGCAAAATCTGCTCACTTGTCAGTAAAGAAGCAACATAAAAAAGCAAGTTTTGCCACTTATTTCTGCTGCATTTTTTTGCTGCGTTTATAGGTTTTGGGGTTTTTTTGCTGCATTTTTTGCTGCGTTTATAGTGCTTTTTCATTGCATTTTTGTCAGGGTACATTTGTATCTTTTGCATGCTGATAAAGTTTAGTGCATAGAAAAATAATCTGATTCATCTTCATCAGGTTTTGGCAAAAATAAAGCAAAACCTCATACCTGTGTTGTTGCAGCATTCTTTGCACGTACTTGTTGCTTTTAGCGGGTGAAAAATGCTGCAAAAATGCTGAAAAGTGACACGCTGCATTTTGCAAAAACGCAGCTCTGACAAAACAGTCAGGAAAATAAAAGCAATGTGCGTGCATGAGATTTCTGAAACTTCATAAACTTTGCTGGTACTGTAAAATGCAGCGGAAAATTTGCATTTTTAAAAAAACATGAAAAAACGACTGCAAAAACGCAACGTGTGAACATGGTCTAATAATGGAAAGTTGTGCATTACACAAGTGTGGAGGAAAACCATACATGGAAATTAGAAAACTTTGTCTTTGTCCAGCAGATGATACAACTGTTTTTTTTTTGTTTGTTTTTTTTTGGGGGGGTGCAAAATCCCATGCCCAATTTAGATCTCCTTCACTCATAAGTGATTTTATACTAAAAAAAAAAAATCTGTCTATCATTGGTGATTTTGATCAGAGTTTGGCCAGTGTCGGTTTCTTCCATAGGAGTTTTATCAGTTTTTCTTGGATGAAAAAAAAAAAAAATACTGATGAGGTTTCTCAAGTTCCTCCTATCAAACGGTTCGGGAACAATGGACAGAACATAAATGGCATCTGTTTGCAGTATATTGCAACTGCGTCAAGGATTCCCACTTCAACCTCTATGAAAAGGACATCATGGACCAGTATGGAGGGAGCAATGCAAACAGTACCTGTCAGCCTTTCAGGGCAGATATATGGCATTCTATGATGCTGTATATAAGCCCCCGAACCGACCTGCAAAATAAGAAAAATGGCTTTCCAGTCTGATGGGGGTCGCAGGTCCTGGTCCCGGTGCCTCCCATCTTCTGGCGATACCACCTGCCTGCTTGCTTCATGGCTCCTCGGTATGGCGCTCCTGCACAGGTGAACTTATGTGCCCTGTTGAGGGCAGAGCAAAGTACTGCAATGCGCAGGTGCTTGGCCTCTCTGACCTTCAATGGACGTCTTCAGAGGCTGGACAGACATCTGTCTGAGATGGTTTAGTGAGTCCTGCATTGATCCTTGAGGTCCCTTCCAACTCTAACAATCTATGATTCTATGATCGCCTACCCTAACGATACGTTCTCAATTAAGATCAGTGGAGTTCCTGCTCTTGACCTGCCTGGAAAGGTCTGTGGCACGTCAGCAAAAGTTGCATATTTGTGTTGAGCTAAAAGACTTCCAAGACCGTAATTTAGTGGCCATGTCCTTCTTTGCAACATCCCTCTTCTCATTAGCAGACCGTTGTGACGTCATGCCTCCTACACTGCTATGATGCTGTCTCGTCTTGCCTACTAATCCGAAGAGGCGATGAGGATGTCATGATTTTTTCAGATCGATCAAGATGGGTTAAAATTAGCACTTTATTTCAAACATTTAAAATCCATAGAAGAGCAGTGAATGTATGCTGATTAGCAACGCGTTTCAAACGCTATGTGTTCTCAATCATGATGAAATACAGTACAAGAAAAGTGTAACTACCACACCCAATACACACATATGGATCTTCATTATCTTCAATGGTCTGTGTGGACAAAGAGTCAGTTGTCCATGTTGGAGAAACCTCGGATTAATGTGAACAGGGTGCTAAGGTATGGAGGTGATGGTCAAGATTGAATAAATAGAGTATACGCCAAATTTGATCAAGTTCACAAGCCAGTTGTAATATTTTATAGATATATATATATATATATATATATATATATATAATCATAACAAAAAAAATAAAAAAAAAAACATTTTCTTTCGGGTTGATGTTGCATGCCTTAGGAGGTGTGGTACGGCTTGGCTGCTGGACAGGGATCCAGCTAGCCTTTTTTCTCAGCTCTACTGCACGTCTTTCATTGTGTCCCTGGCACAGCGCCCTATGTTAGAAAGTGGCTGTGCTTGGTATTACAGCTTAGTCCTGGTCACTTGAGGCAGTGTGCATTAAAACCAGATACTGCCATTACGGAATATATTGAGCTGGGCCTAGTTAAAAAAAAAAAAAAAAGCTAGGCACTCACTGGAATGATGTAGTCCCTTCAGTCTACTACATGCTGGCAGTGCCGGGAGTCCCGCTCAGGATTTTGATCCTCAGAATATTAATCTATTAATCTTAAGGTGATAAGCTTATAGTAGTTCCAGTAAATATTTGCCGGTTGGTGTCTTGTGTTCTGTGTCTACTGCCATGCAGCACCTGTCCGACTTCCAGGTTGACAGCATATAGGAGTAGAGTATGGCTCCATTAGGTTCTGTCCGACATCCATGTAGACAGCATACAGGTGTAGGGTATGGCTCCATTAGGTTCTGTCCGTCTTCCATGTAGATGGCACACAGGAGTAGGGTATGGCTCCATTAGGTTCTGTCCGTCTTCCATGTAGATGGCACACAGGAGTAGGGTATGGCTCCATTAGGTTCTGTCCGTCTTCCATGTAGATGGCACACAGGAGTAGGGTATGGCTCCATTAGGTTCTGTCCGTCTTCCATGTAGATGGCACACAGGAGTAGGGTATGGCTCCATTAGGTTCTGTCCGTCTTCCATATAGATGGCACACAGGAGTAGGGTATGGCTCCATTAGGTTCTGTCTGACTTCTATGTAGATGGCACACAGGAGCAGAGTATGGGTCTATTAGGTTCTGTCCGACTTCCATGTAGACAGCACACAGGAGTAGGGTATGACTACATTAGGTTCTGTCCAACTTCCATGTAGATGGCACACAGGAGCAGAGTATTGGTTCATTAGGTTCCGTCCGACATCCATGTAGATTTCACACAGGAGTAGGGTATGGCTCCATTAGGTTCTGTCCGACATCCATGTAGACAGCATACAGGTGTAGGGTATGGCTCCATTAAGTTCTGTCTGTCTTCCATGTAGATGGCACACAGGAGTAGGGTATGGCTCCATTAGGTTCTGTCCATCTTCCATGTAGATGGCACACAGGAGTAGGGTATGGCTCCATTAGGTTCTGTCCGTCTTCCATGTAGATGGCACACAGGAGTATGGCTCCATTAGGTTCTGTCTGACTTCTATGTAGATGGCACACAGGAGTAGGGTATGGCTCCATTAGGTTCTGTCCATCTTCCATGTAGATGGCACACAGGAGTAGGGTATGGCTCCATTAGATTCTGTCCGTCTTCCATGTAGATGGCACACAGGAGTATGGCTCCATTAGGTTCTGTCTGACTTCTATGTAGATGGCACACAGGAGTAGGGTATGGCTCCATTAGGTTCTGTCCAACTTCCATGTAGATGGCACACAGGAGCAGAGTATTGGTCCATTAGGTTCCGTCTGACTTCCATGTAGACGGCACACAGAAGTAGGGTATGGCTCCATTAGGTTCTGTCCGACATCCATGTAGACAGCATACAGGTGTAGGGTATGGCTCCATTAGGTTCTGTCTGTCTTCCATGTAGATGGCACACAGGAGTAGGGTATGGCTCCATTAGGTTCTGTCCATCTTCCATGTAGATGGCACACAGGAGTAGGGTATGGCTCCATTAGATTCTGTCCGTCTTCCATGTAGATGGCACACAGGAGTATGGCTCCATTAGGTTCTGTCTGACTTCTATGTAGATGGCACACAGGAGCAGAGTATGGGTCTATTAGGGTCCAACTTCCATGTAGACAGCACACAGGAGTAGGGTATGGCTCCATTAGGTTCTGTCCAACTTTCATGTAGATGGCACACAGGAGCAGAGTATGGGTCTATTAGGTTCTGTCCGACTTCCATGTAGACAGCACACAGGAGTAGGGTATGACTACATTAGGTTCTGTCCAACTTCCATGTAGATGGCACACAGGAGCAGAGTATTGGTCCATTAGGTTCCGTCTGACTTCCATGTAGACGGCACACAGAAGTAGAATATGGCTCCATTAGATTTTGTCCCACTTTACCAGTGGGGTTCTGTGTACGTGCTGCAAAAGAGATTAAAAACAATTTGATTATTCTTGGTTTTATGCCTCAATGTTTCTCCCCACCAGAGAAGCGGTGACAGAAGAAAGACGTCACGTTTCATTTGACAGGTCCCGAGTGAAGGAAAGTTCACTTGGCTTTCCCCTTTTTTTCCCCTTACGCCAGGTGTATAAATTGGCCCAGATCATCTTGGCAGTTATTTTTTTTTCTTTTAAACACATTTGCATTTTCGGTATATAATCAAACCCAGGAGTAAATTTTAGAATTTTGCCACTGTTGCATTTTTTTTTTCGGAGCAGCTTCTAAGGTAGAACCCTGTTCCGACTTCATAAACAAAAGTTTTGTATATAAATTCTCCCTTGAAATGTAGTAGCGATCTGCACGGGTCATTGAGCCAGTGTATACTTGCAATCGACATCTATTTTTGTCAAAGCTGCTGTTCACTAAACATGTGGAGTCCTATGAATCAAGCTGTTGAACGTTGCTGTACTTTTCCAGCTGAATAAGATACACAGGAGCCATCGTTCTAATTAAACAAGTCAGATGCTGCTCTCTTCGATCATGGCTGGGACCCTCAGCATTTCAACAAACATTGGACCTGTGGTGATCTTCCATTGACCAGTTCAGACTGGATTGCTGTTGTCAGTTTTTCTATATCTACTATGTACTGTTTTTTCTGACTTGAACGCCTCGCCCTTCACCATGCTGTGATTTTAATTACATCCAAACACAGTTGGGTCTGACCTTCCTATAAATGCAAGCTTTACCATGTTATTAGCCATAGGTAAGTGTTCACACTAGGCAGACAGGTTAGTTACCCATCCGATCTGAGATTACCTTGACGTTTGGTGGATGGGCTCACAATTTTTGGCCAAATCTTGTGCTAAGCATCTCATGTGTTTTTTCATAGATTTCACAAGCCATATGCTGTTCACATTTTATGTATCGCACATTTCCTTGCTTTAGCACAGTAAAATAGAGTGCAGCCATTATCTATTGTATATTTTAGGAGTATGGAGAGAACGTGATCATCGAGCAACACTGAGTGCATTCTACTTGTGTGCCAGACCTTTATTTTCATAATAAAGGGTTTTTCTAGGACTGAGATATTGATGACTATCTCTTGGTTTGGTCAGTAATATCAGATCGGTGAGAGTCTGAGACCAGGTGCCCTCACCAATCAGCTCTTTGCAGTAATTTAGTTAATTTATTATGCATTACTTATATAGCGCCATCATATTCCGTAGTGCTTTACCGACATTATCATCCCTGTCTCGAAGGGTGACCATGTTCAAACCAGTTGATTTTGGTGGCACCCTTTGACCATCTAATGTGCATGATGGGCCTCCCGACAGATTTTGTCATGGGAACAAAGAGTTGAGCGTATTGAATTCTAGCGTGCCCAGTCTTTTTTTTTTTTTTCTTCTTGGGAGAAGAGACCTCTCAACGGAGCCCCGAGACATGGTCTTGGGAATAAAGAGGTGACTACGCATGCGCGGCTCTCAGTAAATTTCTATGCCAGCCATAAAAGTGTAAAGAACTCTTGGAAATCCACGATGGCACGTGTCTACCTTTGTAATGACCATTTTCCTGTCTTACGTTACATGTGGCCACCGAGTTAATGCATCATATTAATTACCGTTCATTACAGGCTCCGGCAAAGCTCAAACACCGGCCAGTAAATCTCCTTACAGGGTTTTGTTTATTTCCACAGCCGGGACCTTCACGAGTGGAGTTACACATTAAGCTGGCTTTTCTTATGGATTAATCCGGCGGAGCAGGACTTTGATTTCTAGATATCGAGTGCATGTGTTTTCTGTTCTCTTTTCCTGATACAATCTTCTGTGTTTTCTCTGTAAAGCTCAGAACAGATTTTGCCAGTGTATAAATACACTGGGAGCTTTTTGGATGGCCACAACTGCCATGTATTTATTGGGACGCATTCCTGACTTTTTTGCAAGGGTCTCCGTACATTATTAGGTGGGGGGGATTTACATGTTTTAAGGTGCGTCCGTGCTGACTCGAGCTTCTGGGTGGCGCCGTCTTACATGGGGAGAGCCTGTGCCGCTGACTTGACACGTTTAACGCCTAAGAGCACCAGTGTCAGATTGCCAAGTATTGTTTCTGTTTGGCAGCACTGGGGGAAAATTAATATCCAGCGCTTCACACTCAAAAATTCCTGCTTCTTGTCATGCATCCCAGTGTCTGCAAAAAAAATAAAACCTAAATAAAAGAAAACCGAGATTTCTGCAAATGTCTAGTGTTTTTTTTTTTTTTTACTTTATTGGTGGAATTTTTTTTGGGGGGAATTTTTTTTATTTTATTTTTTTTAGCAGAATTTTTTTTTAAATATATACTGTAACGGTTTTCATTTTTTTGTTTAATAAAAAGGAAAACAATTGTGATTGTCCAACTCCGAGAACTTTCCTTTATAGTCAATACTCTGTGAGATATTGTTCCTTTGCTGAAATACTGTATTCTTTGGTCAATCCACCCGCTGCAGTACTACAACTCCCAGCCTTGGACTCTCAGAACATGCTAGGAGTTGCCACAGCAGGTTGGAGGACAGGGTTTTAAATACTGTAATAATAAATGGGGAGTGAAGGCAAAGTCTTGGTGTCCTCCATACGCTCCAGTATGCTCCCATGCTTAAACTTCCTACCAATGAAACAATTTTCTGAAAGAGAGCTCCAAATTCTATGCAGATTTCACTATGCAGATTACACTATAACATACAAAATGTGATTTCTGCAACTGACACTAGACGGAGATGACGGCATAAAGAATGAGATTTCTGCAACCAACAGTAGAAGGAGATGATGGCACAGCCAATATGAGATTTCTGCAACCGACACTAGCAGATGACAGTATAAACAATGAGATTTCTGCAAGTGACGCTAGAAGGAGATGACGGCACATTTTTTATTGTTATATTGGATTCATTTACCCGGGCCGAGGGGCTTGCTGGATCTCCGAAATCTATGCAATGGTGGATGTCTACAACGGTGAGCTCATCTAGTTTTCTACTAGAAGGAGATGACTGCATAGACAACATGATATTTCTGCAACCAACACTAGAAGGAGATGATGGCACAGACAACATGAGAGTTCTTCAACTGATACTAGGAGATGACGGCACAGACAACTTGAGAGTTCTTCAACCAACACCTAGAAGGAGATGACAACATGAGAGTTCTTCAACCAATACTAGAAGGAGATAACGGCATAGACAACATGGGAGTTCTTCAACCGATACCTAGAAGAAGATGATGGCACAGACAACATGGGAGTTCTTCAACTGATACCTAGAGGAAGATGAAGGCACAGACAATATGAGATTTCTGTAACCAACACTAGAAGGAGATGATGGCACAGACAACATGAGTTCTTTAATCGATACCTAGGAGATGACAGCACAATGAGATTTTTTCAACTGATACTAGGAGATGACAACATGAGAGTTCTTCAACCAATACTAGAAGGAGATGACTGCATAGACAACATGATATTTCTGCAACCAACACTAGAAGGAGATGATGGCACAGACAACGTGAGAGTTCTTCAACTGATACTAGGAGATGACGGCACAGACAACTTGAGAGTTCTTCAACCAACACCTAGAAGGAGATGACAACATGAGAGTTCTCAAACAATACTAGTAGGAGATGACGGCACAGACAACATGAGGGTTCTTCAACCAACACCTAGAAGGAGATGACAACATGAGAGTTCTTCAACCAATACTAGAAGGAGATAACGGCATAGACAACATGGGAGTTCTTCAACCGATACCTAGAAGAAGATGATGGCACAGACAACATGGGAGTTCTTCAACTGATACCTAGAGGAAGATGACGGCACAGACAATATGAGATTTCTATAACCAACACTAGAAGGAGATGATGGCACAGACAACATGAGTTCTTCAATCGATACCTAGATGACAGCACAATGAGATTTCTTCAACTGATACTAGGAGATGACAACATGAGTTCTTCAACCAATACTAGAAGATGACAACATGAGTTCTTCAACCAATACGAGGAGATGACGGCACAGACAACATGGGAGTTCTTCAGCTGATACCTAGAAGGAGATGATGCCACAGACAATATGAGATTTTTATAACCGACACCAGAAGGAGATGACAGCACAGACGACATGAGTTCTTCAACTGATACCTAGAAGGAGATGACAACACAGACAACATGAGAGTTCTTCAACCAATACTAGAAGGAGATGATGGCACAGACAACATGAGAGTTCTTCAACCGATACCTAGGAGATCACAGCACAGACCATATGAGATTTCTGTAACTGGCACTAGAAGGATATGACTTCACACACAATGAGATTTCTGCAACCAATACTAGAAGATGACGTCAGAGACATGAGATTTCTGCTCTAGGAGGAGCTGACGCTTACTACTTATTTTACAAATAGATAAACCACATTCAGTAAGCTCAGCGTGGGACCCTGAGGGTGATAGAACAGGAGCTAGTCAGTGGTGGGGGCACAAAGAGCGATGGAATGGAAGCTAATCATTAGCGACCAGCAGGGGCACTGGGTGAGATGGAACAGGAACTGATAGTTAGAGATTGGTTGGGACCCTATGAGTGATAAACTGAGTGAAAACTGATTGGATTTTTTTATGCAGATTTTTTTATATGTATCATTTTTTATATACATACATTTTTTTGTCCTTCTTTTGAAGAACTCCACAGTAGTTCCTTTACCTCCATAGACGTCAGTGATCCCTTGTGTGGTGTGTGACTCGCCCTATTATCCCTCGTGAGACGCACTCAACCAAGCGTATTGACAAGCGCCTAACAACTCCTGAAGGCGTGCAGAAGTCGTCCCCCTCCTCTTCTACCCTGCAAAAAAAACCCTTCCAATCCACGTGTCCAGATAAATGATTTTCCCCTTGGAAAATATATTACGCGTTATGGTGCCACAGAAGCTGTGAAGATTTTACAGAATGCGCTCGGCCAGGTTTTTTATTTTTTTATTTTTTTCACACCATAATTTAAGCGTAAAGTTCAGAGGCGCTGCGCCATGTGGTTACCATTACCTGTAAGATGTTCGCTCTGTTCGTGTCTTGCGGAGGTTAACAGGCATTGTTATACAGAAGGAGCTGATCAGAAGCAGCTGGGAGCCGGTGTTACTGGCCACGCTCTATACACTGCATATTATATTACCATTCTACTGATGACTGCATGTCTGCCGAGAAAACGCTACAGGACAGGAAAAAAAAAAAAAGACGCGTTTCGCCCCCACAGACGGCCCAAGTATCATTTATTGAGTCATCATGTCCTGAAATTGTTTCTCGTTTTGGCTCCTTTTCTTCTTCATGTTATCACCATGCATTTTTTGAGCGGCCATAAGACGGTTACTTATAAAAGCAGCTGTGTCAGCGTGCGAGTCCGGGAGAGAGCATGGAATTCGCGTCATTCCTGGTTATAGATTGTGTGGATTATGATTTCTTTGATTTGCCGTTTATGCTGTTTGATAGGTGGCGTATTATTGGTTAGGGTCAAGCCGTGCATGTCGCATTTCTGCAGATTATTGGCACAAAGTTCACATGTGCATCATATTTCTGCAGACGTTGCTACATGAACACTGCAGTTCTGGGAATGATTTGTTCAGCCTACAAAGCCCATTTCTGTGGATGATTTCCTCAGCCTACATTCACATCACATATCTGCAGATTATTTCCTCAGCCTACATTCGCATCGCATTTCTGCAGATTATTTCCTCAGCCTACATTCACATCACATATCTGCAGATTATTTCCTCAGCCTACATTCACATCACATATCTGCAGATTATTTCCTCAGCCTACATTCACATCGCATTTCTGCAGATTATTTCCTCAGCCTACGTTCACATCGCATTTCTGCAGATTATTTCCTCAGCCTACGTTCACATCGCATTTCAGCAGATTATTTCCTCAGCCTACATTCACATCACATATCTGCAGATTATTTCTTCAGCCTACATTCACGTCACATATCTGCAGATTATTTCCTGAGCCTACATTCACATCGCATTTCAGCAGATTATTTCCTCACCCTACAATCACATCGCATTTCAACAGATGATTTCCTCAGCCTACATTCACATCACATATCTGCAGATTATTTCCTGAGCCTACATTCACATCGCATTTCAACAGATGATTTCCTCACCCTACATTCACATCGCATTTCTGCAGATTATTTCCTCAGCCTACGTTCACATCGCATTTCTGCAGATTATTTCCTCAGCCTACGTTCACATCGCATTTCAGCAGATTATTTCCTCAGCCTACATTCACATCACATATCTGCAGATTATTTCTTCAGGCTACATTCACATCACATATCTGGAGATTATTTACTGAGCCTACATTCACATCGCATTTCAGCAGATGATTTCCTCACCCTACATTCACATCGCATTTCAGCAGATTATTTCCTCAGCCTACATTCACATCGCATTTCAGCAGATTATTTCCTCAGCCTACATTCACATCGCATTTCGGCAAATTATTTCCTCAGCCTACATTCACATCACATATCTGCAGATTATTTCCTGAGCCTACATTCACATCACATATCCGCAGATTATTTCCTGAGCCTACATTCACATCGCATTTCTGCAGATAATTTCCTCACCCTACAATCACATCGCATTTCAGCAGATTATTTCCGCAGCCTACATTCACATCGCATTTCAGCAGATTATTTCCTGAGCCTACATTCACATCGCATTTCAGCAGATTATTTCCTCACCCTACAATCACATCGCATTTCAGCAGATTATTTCCGCAGCCTACATTCACATCGCATTTCAGCAGATTATTTCCTCAGCCTACATTCACATCGCATTTCGGCAAATTATTTCCTCACCCTACAATCACATCACATATCTGCAGATTATTTCCTGAGCCTACATTCACATCGCATTTCAGCAGATTATTTCCTCAGCCTACATTCACATCACATATCTGCAGATTATTTCCTGAGCCTACATTCACATCACATATCTGCAGATTATTTCCTCAGCCTACATTCACATCGCATATCTGCAGATTATTTCCTCAGCCTACATTCACATCACATGTCCGCAGATTTCCTGAGCCTACATTCACATCGCATTTCAGCAGATTATTTCCTCAGCCTACATTCACATCACATATCTGCAGATTATTTCCTCAGCCTACATTCACATCGCATTTCAGCAGATTATTTCCTGAGCCTACATTCACATCACATGTCCGCAGATTTCCTGAGCCTACATTCACATCGCATTTCAGCAGATTATTTCCTGAGCCTACATTCACATCACATATCCGCAGATTATTTCCTGAGCCTACATTCACATCACATATCCGCAGATTATTTCCTGAGCCTACATTCACATCACATATCCGCAGATTATTTCCTGAGCCTACATTCACATCGCATTTCAGCAGATTATTTCCTCAGCCTACGTTCACATCGCATTTCAGCAGATTATTTCCTTAGCCTACATTCACATCACATATCTGCAGATTCACATATCTGCAGATTATTTCCTAAGCCTACATTCACATCACATATCTGCAGATTATTTTCTCAGCCTACATTCACATCACATATCTGCAGATGATTTCCTGAGCCTACATTCACATCACATATCTGCAGATTATTTCCTGAGCCTACATTCACATCGCATTTCAGCAGATTATTTCCTTAGCCTACATTCACATCACATATCTGCAGATTATTTCCTTGGCGTACATTCACATCACATATCTGCAGATTATTTCCTCAGCCTACATTCACATCGCACAAATTTGTGCCCTCGTAACCCCCATGGAGAAAACACTTCCTGAGTCCCTTCCTCCAGTCCACTAATGGCCCCTCATTTTCAAAGCACATATATTTATATTATATTATGTACTGATGTGCATATAGTTTCTGCTGTAGTTTTTTCCACTTTTTGCTAAAATCAGAAAACAAATTTTATAACGTAAACATTAATTTTTACTTTACTTGTTTAGTACATTTTTATGTAACTATTAAGCTAGCCCTAAATTTAACCCTAACTCCAACCCTAAATTTTAATTTCCCACATAATTTGGTGCCTCGGTCGACCACATTTGTCCTCCTACCCCACTTTAAGCCTCCACATGGGTGCCCAGAGGCATTTTCCATGACTCATGGGAATGCAGAATACAGATCTTTGAAGGTGTCAGACTGCTGTAAAGTAGTTGTCCAAGAATTTTGATATTGATGACCTCTCAGAATGATCGGTGGGAGTCAGAGATGCGGCACCCCTATGAAGAGTTATCAGTTGTAAAGCTGACTGGGATGAACAGTATTTGGCACTGGGAGACCACAGCCCTATGCACTGTTGTCGGGTACTGTAGCTAAGCTCCTATTAAAGTGATTGGAAGCTGAGCTGCGGTACCCGAGAACGGCCACTAGATAGTGTAACATCTACTCTCCATACAATGCTTACATCCGTCCTCCGTGGGACCTACAAACAGCCGATCACTGGTGTACAGAGCGTAGGACCTCACATGACCTGTCCTAAGGATGGGTCCCTCAACCTGTAAGTCCTGGAGAGCCCTTTTAATGTTGACTTACTTTAGAGGTCTCCGAAGCAAAAAAAAACAGAAAAAACCTAATCCTATTATGTGGCAATTCATTTTGTAACGTTCTGATGATTCATATCCAATTCATAGCAGAACAAGAGACGGAAACTTTCTGGTGGTGGGGAAACATCTCCTGTAACACAGCACACGTGCTCTCAAGATGTGCCGATCACCATTCAAAAAAAAAATCTAGCTTGTCAGAATAGGCAGCCAAGAAATAATTTTCCATCTTCAGATTAGCTTTCCTCATGTGCTAGACTCAAAAACAGAAATTGTATTTCAATCTAGTGACAGCAAAAAAAATTTTTAATTTCCGGCCCTCCATTGGCAAAATGATGTCTTCATAGGAAGGTTGATAATGTTCTATAGTGAAAGCCTCAACAAGGCGTCCAAGCAAAATCTTGTACAAATGTTACACACCCCAACGGTACTGGATATTACTATTGTGGCCATTTTCTATTCTTTATTCTCCCACTGTGTCACTGAGAAATACCGTTCCAGAGATATGAACACTTCTATTTAATGCAAATTGTTGTAACCTTTATGAAGGAGGCGGTACTCTAAGGCTAAAAACAGAGGAGCCTAAAGACACGCCTCTGAGGAACTTGTGAGCAATGCCTTTATGCTAAAGACCATAAAAAAAGCATTAGATAATAAAGCTCATTTCTCTTGAACCCTTTTGAATGAAAAGCATAATCTTCGTATAGGGAAATTATACCATCAGCCATGGTTGTTGCATTATACTAATACAGCACAATAATTTAAGCAGCAATGCTAAACTATGTGGTCAATTTCCGTTAGGCCCAATTTAATATTTTCTTCCCAAAAAATCCCCCCCCAAAAAATTAAGTTTTTCATTGGATTTTTGATAAGCATTTTGGTGCCATTTTTCCATCTGTGCCGTGCATTTTTTTCTACAAAGTTTTTTTTTTAAAAAAGGTTTCTACAGAAGCCTTAAAGTAATAGTTACACTAACACAACCCCTTTGGATATGCAGATAGCACAAATTCTTTGTGGATAATTGCTAAGTATTAGCAGCCCCTGCTCTTTTAGACGCCATCAGTTTCCTGGTTATATTAAAGGGTTTGTCTCACTTTTTTCCATCAGAAGAGTCCTGTTCCTCAACCTCCCAAATTGCTGGCAGGTGTGTGGGGGTGTGTGGGTATCACTCCTGCTTGATTGATGGTACAGATTAGCAGGATTGTCATGCTGCTTGTCTGAACTGTGCTCTCCAGGTGTTGCTATATGAGTTTTTACTTCTTAAAGATCTGTTCAACTATCGGTGTTATCGGTGCTGATGGTGATCACCGCCCGCCAGAAGTGCTTACTTGGGGAGCTTGGTCTTCTACTTGTAGTGGCCACCGTGGGGGGCTTCACATCCACCTCCTAGTCAATAGTATAGCACCCCATGGTGCCCACTGCAAGTAGACCTCCAAACTTCCCAAGCAAGAACTTCCAGCCAGCAGCCACCGCCGTCAACACTGATAACAGCTGATTAGTGGGAGTTCCGAGTGCCAGAGCCTGGCCGATCAGACATTGATGCCCTATTTCGAGGAGATCAATGTTAAAGTAATGGACAACCTCTTTAAACATTGGAACCATATTTGGACTTAAGCTGGCCGGGATCGAAAGCTACCAGTAAACATACAAATTTTGGAAAATTGCTCATTTTCACAAGCCATATCCAATTATACCCTTTTCCGAAAATGGCAATAGCCCTTTAAAGGGAACCTGTCACCCCCAAAATGGCTGGTGAGGTAAGCTCACCGGCATCAGGGGCTTATCTACAGCATTCTGTAATGCTGTAGATAAGCCGCCGATGTTACCTGAAAGATGAGAAAAAGAGGTTAGATTATACTCACCCAGGGGCGGTCCCGCTGCGGTCCGGTCGGATGGGTGTCTCCGGTCCGCTCCGGCGCCTCCCATCTTCGTTCCATGACGTCCTCTTCGGGTCTTTACACCGTGGCTCCGGCGCAGGCGTACTTTGTCTGCCCTGTTGAGGGCAGAGCAAAGTACTGCATTGCGCAGGCGCCGGAAAGGTCAGAGAGGCCCGGCGCCTGCGCCCTGCAGTACTTTGCTCTGCCGTCAACAGGGCAGACAAAGTACGCCTGCGCCGGAGCCGCGGCGTAAAGACCCGAAGAAGACGTCATGGAACGAAGATGGGAGGCGCCGGAGCGAACCGGAGACACCCATCCGACCGGACCGCAGCGGGACCGCCCCTGGGTGAGTATAATCTAACGTCTTTTTCTCCTCTTTCAGGTAACATCGGTGGCTTATCTACAGCATTACAGAATGCTGTAGATAAGCCCCTGATGCCGGTGAGCTTACCTCACCAGCCATTTTGTGGGTGACAGGTTCCCTTTAAGTCCACACATACTGGAAAAGAAAAATCCACTCTGGATTTCAACGCAAATTTTTAGTGACTCTGTAGCAAAATCCATATGTACATGTGGAATTAGTACAGTTTATACCCCCCGCTACATTGGAAAGGATCAAATCCGTGGAGAAAATCGCCAAAGAAAATTGAAGTTTGTGGACTCAAAAATGTGGACAACATGTCAATATCTGGGTGGGAAAAAAAGTACACAATATTTGTAAAAATGTAATCCACTTGTAAGGTGCCATAATGTGCAGTAATTCCGTCCCCATGTATACGGCTCTTCATTTGATTGCAGTGGCAAATGCAGCAAATATCTACGTCAAAAGCAGATGGCTCCAGAAGTCACACCATGGTTCTTGGATCTCTCAATTTCACGTGTGGGAGTAAAGCACCTAATTTCTATGGGGAAGTAGTACAAATCTTGGCTGGAAAAACTTCAAAATTTCATATACAACTCCAAGTCGTTCAATGAAACATTCCATATAAAAAAGAAAAAAGTGTTTTGTGTGTCCTCAAATCAAAAGTTGACCTGAAATGATGTCATCAACTGTGCTGCATCATCTTCTAAGATACAGGACATACAGTATTGGGTAAAGAATATTCTGAGATACCACGATGGACAGTGACCGAATGTGGTCCTATGGAAATGCGGAGGAAATGTACGTGTGACGAGACAATGACGAGGCTTCGATGTAAGGTTTTGGATCTGTACGTCCGTCTCCGATGATAAAGAGCCTCCAAGCTTCGTCAGCAGGAACACAGATATCTCGTATCTCTTGCTCCTCAATGCTCGGTGCTAATTGCCTCGTTGTAAACTCCCCCTGTCCGAAATGTTTTGAAAATATTTTCTTTCCTGTTTCTCATCATCGCAGATGTGCACACGGTCACGGAGCTGCCTGTCTGGTTCAGTTGCACTTGCCAAATTAGAGCCATTTCTGAGCAACAAAAAGTCATAAAAGAAAACGAAAACCCGGTGGTCGATAGGTCCGATGCTGCCGATGGCCAATATTTTTGTATAACCCAGAAGAGCAGATGACGAGTGAAACGTCATAATATTTTCACAAAGTGCAAAGTCTTACACGGGTCTAATTTGTTTTATTTTGGCCATTTCTGTAAAAATATGGCCAGTTACACAAAAAAAACAACACCGGTGCCATAGGAGGTCAGCCACAATTTTGACATTCAAGTGGATGTGATCTCAGCAGCAGCCACAATATATTTACCAGAGCCGTTTTTTTCCTGCTCCGTACACCAGTAACAGCCAGAGATGGTAACATGGGGACGATGGCTGTCAGACTTCTACCGATTTATTATTGATGACTTATCTTTAAGACACGTATCTATCTACAAACAAGTGAAGCAGCACTGAGGTATAGCTGAAAAAAGAATATCTGCATTGTGAATTGCGTTACTGCCATATGTTATATACTAGATGGTGGCCCGATTCTAACGCATCGGGTATTCTAGAATATGTATGACAGAACTTGTTCAGTAAATGTAAACGTATCATATAACAGCCCACGTAGCTTATAGCACAGCCCATGTAGCATATAGCATAGCCCATGTAGCATATAGCACAGCCACATAGCATATAACACAGCCAATGTAACATATAGCACAGCCACGTAGTATATAACATAGCCACATAGCATATAGCACAGCCACGCAGCATATAACAGCCCACTTAGTATATAGCACAGCCACGTAGCATATAACAGCCCACGTAGTATATAGCACAGCCACGTAGTATATAGCACAGCCACATAGTATATAGCACAGCCACGTAGCATATAGCACAGCCCATGTAGCAAATAACACAGCCCATGTAGTATATAATACAGTCCACATAGTATATAGCACAATCCACGTAGTATATAGCACAATCCACATAGTATATAGTACAGTCCACGTAGTATATAACACAGCCATGTAGTATATAGCACAGTCCACTTAGTATATAGCACAATCCACATAGTATATAGTACAGTCCATGTAGTATATAATAGCCTACGTAGTATATAGTACAGTCCACATAGTATATAGTACAGTCCACGTAGTATATAACACAGCCCATGTAGTATATAGCACAGGCACAGCCCACATAGTGTAAAGCACAGCCACGTAGTATATAACACAGTCCACGTATATATCACAGCCACATAGTATATAACACAGCCCATGTAGTATATAGCACAGGCACAGCCCACTTAGTGTATAGCACAGCCACGTAGTATATAGCAGCCACGTAGTATATAACACAGTCCACATATATAGCACAGTCCACGTAGTATATAGCACAATCCACGTAGTATATAGTACAGTCTATGTAGTATATAACACAGCCCATGTAGTATATAGCACAGTCCACATAGTATATAGCATGGTCCACATAGTATATAGCACAGTGCACGTAGTATATAGCACAGGCACACCCCACATAGTGTATAGCACAGCCATGTAGTATGTAGCAGCCACATAGTATATAACGCAGCCCACGTAGTATATAACACAGCCCACGTAGTATATAACACAGCCCAAGTAGTATATAGCACAGTCCACGTAGTATATAGCACAGCCCACGTAGTATATAGCAGTGTGGGCACCATAACCATATCCCTGTTAACAAAATAATTAAAATAAAAAAATAGTTTTATACTCACCTTCCGCCCCCCCCCCGGATCCAGCCCAGGAGTTAGCGATGCTCTCGCCAGGTCCGTTCCCAGTGATGCTTTGCGGCAATAACCCGTGATGACGTAACGGTCTCATGTGATCCTACGTTATCTGGGGTCATTTCGCAAAGCATTACTGGGAACGGAGCTGCCGAGAGCATCGCGAGGATGGGGAAGGCTTTGGGGGCCGCCGGAAGGTGAGAATAGCACATTTTTTATTTATTATTTTTAACATTATATCTTTTTACTATTGATGCTGCATAGGCAGCATCAATAGTAAAGCCTGTCGCTGGTTGGTCGCGGCCGGCCGGGCGCGACCAATCAGCGACGTGGGATTTCCTTTAAAGACAAACAGACGGAAATGGACCTTAGACGAATGAAAATACATATATATATATATATATATATATATATATATATATATATATATATATATATATGTATATATATATATGTATACATATATATATATGTATATATGTATATATATATGTATATATATATATATATATATATATGTATATGTATATATATATGTATATGTATATATATATATATATATATATGTATATATATATATATATATGTGTATATATATGTATGTATATATATATGTGTATATACACTCACCGGCCACTATATTAGGTACACCATGCTAGTAACGGGTTGGACCCCCTTTTGCCTTCAGAACTGCCTCAATTCTTCGTGGCATAGATTCAACAAGGTGCTGGAAGCATTCCTCAGAGATTTTGGTCCATATTGACATGATGGCATCACACAGTTGCCGCAGATTTGTCGGCTGCACATCCCAAAGATGCTCCATACAAGGCAGGATGGATCCATGCTTTCATGTTGTTTACGCCAAATTCTGACCCTACCATCCGAATGTCGCAGCAGAAATCGAGACTCATCAGACCAAGCAACGTTTTTCCAATCTTCTACTGTCCAATTTCGATGAGCTTGTACAAATTGTAGCCTCAGTTTCCTGTTCTTAGCTGAAAGGAGTGGTACCCGGTGTGGTCTTCTGCTGCTGTAGCCCATCTGCCTCAAAGTTCGACGCACTGTGCGTTCAGAGATGCTCTTAGGCCTACCTTGGTTGTAACGGGTGGCGATTTGAGTCACTGTTGCCTTTCTATCAGCTCGAACCAGTCTGCCCATTCTCCTCTGACCTCTGGCATCAACAAGGCATTTCCGCCCACAGAACTGCCGCTCACTGGATTTTTTTTTTTTTCAAAATCTGTTTATTAGATTTTTCAAGACAGTACAAATCATACCATTCCAACAATAGTGCAATAATATGACAGTGTTAAATAACAATATAACTTCAACATCCCTCCCCCCCTACAAAATCCAAATTAGAGACCCCCAAACTTTGCTTGCGCATAACCAAGAAGTGTCTCACTAAACTGGTGAGTTACCACCTATCCTCTGTAATAAGTACCATTGGGTGTTTTCAAAATCTGCTCTCAGTTTCTCCCTAGTTTCTAGAGGGAGCGAAGGAATAAAAGTAGCCCACGTAGAAAAGAATTTACCCACTTGTTTTTCTCTATTAGTCAGTGCGTCCAACCATTCCATTCTGAATATAAACTGAAGTTTAGTGCGAATGAAAGGAAGTGAAGGGACTAAAGGGCTCAGCCACTGGTGTAAAATACTCTTCCTAGTCGCCGAAGCCCAAATTATAAGTGTTGCCTTAATGTGTTTGGGCAGTTTGTGAGATGACTCGTCTAGGATATTAAATATGGCCCATTGTGGAGTAAGCGTGAAATTTACTTTACAAATATTCTGTAATTCTTTGTGTACCTCTCTCCATAGTTCCAGAATTTGCGGGCAACCCCACAAGTGATGGTAAATGTCAGTGTTACGAGACTTGCATTTTGAACACAAAAAGACGGTGGAGGGGGACATTTTAGATTGCATGCAAGGTGTAATGTAGGCTCTGTGAAGTATTAAAAGTGCCATGTCCGTGTAGCTGCTGTATGGCAGAATCTTTCTCTGTGACATAGTAGCCTCAAAGAGGTCTCCCACCTTCAAACATGGCATGTCCCTCAGCCATTTCGCCACTCCTGTAGTTTTCCCCTCCCCCACCCACCCTCTATGTAATAATGAGTAAATGTTGCTTATAGAAGCCGGGTTGGATTTTGCATTTCGAATAAACCCATCTAGATTAATTCTCCCCTCCACCCCCCCCACTCCCCCCGACTGACATTTCTGTACCAAACTGCGTGCCTGTAGAAATAAGAATGGTCTATTACTAAATGGTGGGAATCGTTGTGACGCCATTTCAAAGGATAATATAGAGAAATTAGGATCTAAGAGATCCACTGCCTGTCTACAACCTTGGGAAGCCAAAAGCTTATAAAAAGAAGGTGCGGAGCCCCTCAAAAACCCCGGGTTTCCCAAAAAGGACTGGAAGGGGGACAGACCATGCTCTAAATTACAAATTTTTCTACATTGTTTCCAAGTTTGCAGCGTCTGCCATAGTGATGGGTGTTCATGTATTCCCGTTGGGAGATCTTCCCCATTTAGGTGTAACAAGGCCGGTAACGAGATATATGGGAAGAATTGTTGCTCTAGTTCAACATTTGCAAAGTGGGAGACACCCCTAATCCAATCAATTGCATATCTAAAATTGGCCGCTAAATTATATCTTCCCAAGTCAGGAAAATTTACTCCACCTTCTAATCTCGTTGCCTGCAGTCTTGCAAGACTTATTCGTGATCTACCTCCAACTCCCCAAATGAATTTACGAAAGTTTGAGTTTAATTAGTCCAGGTCTGATCTCGTCAGGAGAAGGGGCAGCGTCTGAAAGGTGTATAGCAATTTAGGAAATACTACCATTTTAATTAAGTGGCATCTACCAGAAAACGACAGTGTGAAGTGTTTCCATGAATGGAGAAGGTCAACTATGGAGGAGATTAATGGTTTGTAGTTAGCTCTATATAAAATAGATGGGTCTGCAGGCAGTCGTATCCCCAAGTATTTGATAGAATCCTGGCACCAGTGGAATGGGAATAAGGGGTCATCCAACCTCCCGGATCTAAAGACCGCCAGGGCCTCAGATTTACCATGGTTAACCTTGAACCCAGAGCATCTACCAAAATTCTCCAAAATTTGCATAATGGCCGGGATTGCTTTACTTGGGTTGGCAATAAATAAAAGAACATCATCAGCAAAGGCCGAGATCTTTATAGATGTAGCTCCCACCTTCACCCCCTCAAAAGCTGCCTCGTTCTGTAGTGTTCTTAAAAGGGGGTCTAGTGCTATATCAAATAAGAGTGGGGACAAAGGGCAGCCCTGGCGTGTTCCCCGCTGAATCTCAAAGGGACTAGATAGAACATTATTCACAGACATCCTGGATAGTGGGTGCCTGTAAATTGATTTGACAGCTTCACAAAACCATGGACCAAACTCTCGTAATAATAGCAGATCGTATAGATAATCCCATGCTACCCTATCGAACGCCTTGTCAGCGTCAAGGCTGACCACTATGGTTTTCATCCGTTTGTGTGCTCTGCTATAAGATATGACACTTAAAGCTGTCCTAATGTTGTATGTGATGGATTTTCCGTGGATGAATCCAGTTTGTTGTGGCGAGATCAAATTTGGAATTATTTTCTGCAGTCTATCTGCCAGGATTTTTGTAAAAATTTTAAAATCCGAATTTAATAACGAGATAGGTCTATATCCTTCAACCCGAGTGTGGTCTTTACCTGGTTTTGGGAGAACAATAACCACCGCCTCGTTGAACCGGTCTGGTAAGTGGCCCGATTCAACTATATTATTAAATAACTCGCTCAAATGGGTAGCTATATGTGTTCCTAGGATCTTATAATGTTCATTGCTGAACCCGTCTGGGCCTGGTGCTTTAGAAAGTTTAAGTTTAGTCAAAGTCTGTAAAATTTCTGAGGGTGTAATAGGGGAGTTGATGGTTTCTCTCTCTTCTACCGTGAGCGCCGGGGCAAGGTGGCTTTTAAGGAATTCCCCACTCCCTCCTCCTTCTCCCACCTCTGATTTATATAACTCGCCGAAAAAGGAACGGAATTCATCCACTATCTCTTCATTATTAGTTAAAGTGTGACCATTGCGTTGTTGTATTTTACATATTTTCGTTGCTTTCCTATATGGCCTTGTAAGAGACGCTAGCAATTTCCCCGGTTTGTTACCCCATTTAAAATATTTTTGTTTTTGATAGTCCAAGTTGAACATAGCCATCTCATGGGCCAGAGTGTCCGCCTCCTCCTTTGCCTTCAAAAATTTTTCTTTTGTCAGTGGGGAGTTATTTAGTTTAAAATCTTTGTAAGCTTGGGTAACTGATTTTTGTGTTTCCATTGCTCTTTTCATAATTTCTTTTCTTTTATGACTGACATAAGAGATAATTTTACCCCTCAGCACGGCCTTAGAGGCCATCCAAAACAGGTGTGCGTCATCACAGTGAATTTGATTATCGTTTTTATATTCTCCCCAAGACATCTGCAAATATCTTTTAAAATCATCTGATTGGTATAGGTAAGAAGGGAAGCGCCACCTCCTCTCCTGACGAACTGGAAATGTTAGTTTAGATTGGAACGTCACCGGGGCATGATCTGAAATATGAATAGTTTGTATATTAGACTGTGTTACTAGGGGCACCAATGACTCATGTAATAACCAGCAATCAATCCTGGCGTGTGAATCATGTACGTGGGAATAGTGAGAATAGTCCCTCTCCAAGGGGTGTTGTAGTCTCCATATGTCAATCAATTCAAAGTGATCTAATAATGATTGAATACTGCTCCCCTGCACCGGTCGATAAGTATCTTTAGGGTTGGATCTATCCATGGAGATGTCTGCTACCTCGTTAAAGTCGCCTCCCATGATCACCCTTGATGTATCCCACCCTGCCAACCTCTCTCTCAGTTTAACCTGAAACTGAACCTCAGGTGTGTTTGGGGCATAAATATTGACCAAACTAAAACACATTCCCTCAATTATAATTTTAACCAAAAGAAATCTGCCCAGAGGGTCTTCTAAGGTGTCAAGTATCTCATAATTGAGGCCATTGTATATCAATATAGCTACTCCTCGTTGTTTTTTTGTATATGAAGCCTCGGCACAAAGTGTGTATTTCCTACTTAACAGAGAGGGGTGGTTACCCCTGATCCAATGTGTTTCTTGGAGAAAAATGATGTGGAATTTTTGTTTTTGTAAAAAATGTAGGACCTTTTTCCTTTTAACTGGGGAGTTCAGTCCATTGACGTTCCATGAGCACCATTGTAAGGAGCGGATAGTGGTATCTTTAGTGCCTGCTTGATCTGTTATTAACCTATCCCCTTTCGGGTGACCACCAGACCCACCTGCAGAAGCTGTAAGTGAGATCCCCACCCATCCCAGCGAGTGAGCGCGAGACCTCCCAAAACCTGAGGATTAAGTATACGCAAACAGAGCCCCTCCCCCCCTCCCAACTCCCCCCCCCAAATAAACTTTATAACTATAACAGAGACACTCAACCAAAGAGTGAACATAACATAGAAAATAAACATGCCGCCTAAGGGCAAAAGAGTAATGGCATAAACACGACATCACTTAATAATGACAAATTAGAGCAGCTCTTCTTATTCAGGGTTTATCAGAGTTAGAATGAGCCCGGGGTGTATCCTGAAGAAATTCCAGAGCCTTTTCTGGGTCACTAAAGGACCGATTTTTACCCTCCATGACAAAGCGCAGAATCGAGGGATATTGCAGGCTAAAGCGAATGTTTTTATCCACCAAAATTTTACAAGCAGGGTTGAAGGCTTTACGTTTGGTCGCCATTGCGGCCGAGTAATCTTGGAACAAAAGTAGTTTGTGGTTCTCAAACAGCAAGGTGCGTTGTTTCCTAAATGCTGCCAAGATGCGGGTTTTATCTTGGAAATCCAGGATTTTAAAGATGACTGGACGTGGCCTATCACCCTCTCCTCCCCTCGGAGGTCCCAACCTGTGTGCTCTCTCAACAGCCATTACGCCCGAAGCTGGTAGCACCCCAAGAGCTTTAGGCAGCCACTCAGATGTAATTTTAACTAGCTCCGAGGGAGGGATAGACTCTGGGAGGCCTATAAGTCTCAGATTATTACGACGAGACCTATTTTCAAGGTCATCTACTTTGTCCAGAAGATCTGAAATGACCTTTTCTTTGTTATCTAGTTTGTCTTTGAGGGTCGTGGTAGAGTCCTCCAGGTCTGATATTCTTTGTTCCACTTCTGCTATGCGTGCGCCCTGGGTGTTAACTTGTGAAACTATTGTGTCCAATGAAGTTTGAAAAGCTGCCAGGCGATTGTCTATCTCAGGCATCAGCCGTTCTATGATAGCAGTTGCAATGGACTGTGGGTTTTCTATATTGATATCGTCTTTTTGTGACATAGGCGATGCGCCTGCTTGGTTACGTGTAGAGCTTCTGCCAGACTTGGCGTTTTTACCCACAAATTTGTCCATGATGAGGTGGAAGCCTAAGTTAGTTAGTAAAGTTGTCAGTGATGTCGTTATGCGTAGCAATTACATCCGGGGACGAATTTGGATATCTTTTAGATTATTGCCCTAAGTGGGCTTTCACTCATGACTTTGCATGAATTATACCAGAAGAGTTAAAAGTGCCTCTCACAAAGATGTTGTATATACACTTCAGACAATATAAAGCTGTGGCTTGAGCCAGTACAGAGCCCCAGCAGTGTAGATGTGCAAAGATCCCAGCAAACTGTAACCAATACCAGGTGTGCTTTCTGTAAGTTCATAGAAATGTCTCTCCCCACACTTCACACCCTCGCCGGTGTTATGATTATTAAGGATCAAAGATGCTACTCTCCTTCTCCCACACTGGCACTATGTCCTCCAGTGGGTCTCCAAAGAAGTATTGCCCGCAATGTATAGGGCTAATCTAGGACTTGCAATCGTCTCCCACTCCCTCAGTGCCTGAGTATTATGAGTGTCACCTGTGCCTCTCACCCTGTCACGGCGGCGGCAGTAGTAGCTTGATTTCTCTCTCCCCTCCAGCGGTGTGCGGCAGTAGTGAGGACCTGCACACTGTCTGGCAAGATGGCGCCGGCTCACCTCTTCTTCCCGCGCAGATCTTCCCGCACAACTGTGACGCCACTTACCAGCCCGGGGTGCTTCGGATTCTCACCGGCAACTCCCGCTCTCCTCCTCTCGGCGGCGATCAACGCTGTCACATGCAGAGCGTCCCCTCTCCTCCGGCTTCTTTACTGCCCCCGGCCTCTGATTACCAGAAAGGAGCGGCGCTGCGTGTTATTAGGTATGTGGTGCTGCCTGCACCTGGTGACTCCCGGGGAGTCCGGAGAGCCGGGACCACAATGGGTATCCCTTGTCCGGTCCCTATCCTGGGCTCAGTATGAGAAACGGGCGTTAAAGGAGATGCTCTGCGCCCTCGGTCCAGGAGCTCTGATAAGAAGCGGCCATTCACAAGCTCCGCCTCCCGGAAGTCCGCTCACTGGATTTTTTTTCTTTTTCGGACCATTCTCTGTAAACCCTAGAGATGGTTGTGCGTGAAAATCCCAGTAGATCAGCAGTTTCTGAAATACTCAGACCAGCCCTTCTGGCACCAACAACCATGCCACGTTCAAAGGCACTCAAATCACCTTTCTTCCCCATACTGATGCTCGGTTTGAACTGCAGGAGATTGTCTTGACCATGTCTACATGCCTAAATGCACTGAGTTGCCGCCATGTGATTGGCTGATTAGAAATTAAGTGTTAACAAGAAGTTGGACAGGTGTACCTAATAAAGTGGCCAGTGAGTGTGTATATATATATATATATATATATATATATATATATATATCTAGGGTCACTTAGAAATTTCCTTATTTTTGAAGGAAAAGCACAGTTTTTTCCAATGAAGTGAACATTAAATGATTCAGAAATACACTCTATACATTGTTAGTGTGGTAAATGACTATTGTAGTGGCAAACGTCTGGTTTGTAATGCAATATCTTCATAGGTGTATAGAGGCCCATTTCCAAGAACCATCACTCCAGTGTTCTTATGGTACTTTGTGTTTGCTAACTGTGTAAGAAGGATATTGGATGGTTAGAATACCCTTGAAAACCCTTGTGCAAGTATGTTAGCACAGCTGAAAATAGTTTGGCTGATTAGAGAACCTATAAGCCTGATCTTCCTTTGAGCTAGTTGAGAATCTGGAAAATTAAATTTGTTGGTTCCATTAAACTCTCAAAATGGCCAGAATAAAATAACTTTCATGTGAAACTCGACAGTCTATTCTTGTTCTTAGAAATGAAGGCTATTCCATGCGAGAAATTGCCAAGAAACTGAAGATTTACTACAACGGTGTGTACTACTCCCTTCAGAGGAGAGCACAAACAGGCTCTAACCAGAGTAGAAAGAGAAGTGGGAGACCCCACTGCACAACTGAGCAACAAGACAAGTACATTAGGGTCTGTAGTGTGAGAAATCGATGCCTCACAGGTCCTCAACTGGCAGCTTCATTAAATAGTACACGCAAAATGCCAGTGTCAACGTCTACAGTGAAGAGGCGACTTCGGGATGCTGGCCTTCAGGGCAGAGTAGCAAAGAAAAAGCCATATCTGAGACTGGCTAATAAAAGGAAAAGATTAATATGGGCAAAAGAACACAGACATTGGACAGAGGAAGATTGGAAAAAAGTGCTATGGACAGACAAATCGAAGCTTGAGGTGTTTGGATCACACAGAAGACCATTTGTGAGACGTAGAACAACTGAAAAGATGCTGGAAGAGTGCGTGACGCCATCTGTCAAGCATGGTGGAGGTAATGTGATGGTCTGGGGTTGCTTTGGTGCTGGTAAAGTGGGAGATTTGTACAAGGTAAAAGGGATTTTGAATAAGGAAGGCTATCACTCCATTTTGCAGCGCTATGCCATACCCTGTGGTCAGCGCTTGATTGGAGCCAATTTCATCCTACAACAGGACAGTGACCCAAAGCCACCTCCAAATTATGCAAGAACTATTTAGGGAAGAAGCAGGCAGCTGTTATTCTATCTGTAATGGAGTGGCCAGCGCAGTCACCTGATCTCATCCCCATTGAGCTGTTGTGAGAGCAGCTTGACCATATGATACAAGCAAAAAGTGCCCATCATCCAAACCAACTTGTGGGAGGGGCTTCTGGAAGCATGGGGGGAAATGTCTCCAGATTACCTCCGCAAATTAACTGCTAGAATGCCAAAGGTCTGCAATGCTGGAATTGCTGCAAAGGGAGCATTCTGTGACGAAAGCAACGATTGAAGGAGAAAATTATTATTTCAAATAAAAATCTTTTTTTCGAACCTTGTCAATGTCTGGACTAGATTTTCAATTCATTTGGCAACTCATTTGATTAATAAAAGTCTGAGTTTTCATGGAAAACACAAAATTGTCTGGGTGACCCTAAACTTTGGAACCGTAGTGTATAATAGAATATATATATTCTATCTCTTATCTATCTATTATCTGTCTAGCTATTATCTACCTATGTATTATCTATATATTATCTATCTATATCTATTATCTATCTATTATCTATATATTATCTATTTATTATCTATTATCTATTTATTATCTATTATCTATCTATTATCTATCTACCTATTATCTATCTATTATCTTTCTATTATCTATCTCTATATTATCTATTTATCTATCTCTCTATTTCTATCCATCATCTATTATCTATAAATCTATCCCCAAATTGTAATAAAATAATGGATGCACCCCTCTCCCCCTATAAGAAATGTTACGTGTTACAAAGTCCTATAACATGGCATTATACTGCTTTTCTGCGTCATTTATATAGAATTATAATTCTCATGTTTGGACTTTTTGATACTTTCCATGCTCTTTTTTCTTTCTCGGAGATCCAGCTGATTCCCTGGAAGCTCGGCTAGTAGAGAGCCAAGGAGGAGATGAAATATTAGGATGTAGACGTTGCAGTAGCAGCAAGTGTTCATGTAATATCCTCGGCATCCCAGCCGTGACCTCAGCCCCTCGCTGGATATGAGATAATTAGGCTTGTACCATGCCATACTGGCGAGGCTGCCAACAATGTCACATCACACTGAATCATGTCAGGAGGCCGCGAGGTGGATGGCAGCAAATAACCACAAAGTGATTTAATTAGAAACATTACTACATACTTGAGACTTAAGTGCCGTTTGCTATGTAAGTGCCCGGAGTAATAGAGCCGGCTGCACTTCCAGCAGGACGGAATCAGAAGCAATCGCCTATCTCTCATCGTCGTTCCCTGGGGAAAATTAAATCTAATCCAATATCCTCCAGTGGCAACCATTGCCGTACGTGCCAGGCCAGCGCTGCCTGCATGTATGGTTATGTAGCTATTATTTATCAGGCTTTGTTTATATAGCGCCACCATATTCCGCAGCGCTTTTCATACATTTTCCCTATCAGTATGTCTTTGGAATGTGGGAGGGAACTGGAGAACCCGGAGGAAACCACCTCAAACACGAGGAGAAGTTACAAACTCCTCCTGGCGAATGTTGTCCTTGATGGGATTTGAACCCAGGACACCAACGTTGGAAAGCAACAGTGTGAGCCACTGTGCTGGTTATTACTTAGTACACCATCTTTAAGTTCTAAGGTTTTACGTTTCATGTGTGCTTGGGATCATTGTCCTGTTGAATGACCCAATTTCAGCTTTGACAGATGTCCTCACACTTGAGTCTACAGAGGGGTTCATGGTTGACCCCATAAACTGCAAGGTTCTCAACCCGGTCCTGTGGGTGAAGACCAAACCCAAACTGTCACCACCATGCTGGACAAGTGCCATGAAGTGTTTGTGCTGATGTGCTGTTTGGTTTCACCATGTCCACTTTGGTCTCGTCTGTCCAAGAAAAACATTGTTCTAGAAGTTTTGTGATTTGTTGAGATACAATTTTACAAACTTTAGCTGTGCTTTCATGTGTTTGTTTTTTTGGGTTTTTTTTTTAAGAAAGAAAAGTTTTTTCTGCTGGCAACCCTTCCAAACAAGCCATACTTTTCTTTTTCAGTATTTTTCTAATTATACTGTCATGTATATTTAACATGATACTTGAAGCCTTTAGAGTCTGAGCTGTAGCTCTTGAGATTTTTCCTATTTTTCATCGGATTTTTTAAATTTCTATGAGCGTTGCATGGTCTGATTTTGGGGATGATTTTGCTGGGGATGTCCACTCCTGGGAAGATTTGTTAAAGGGAACCCTTCAGCAGGATTGTTCATAGTAACCTACACACAGTGTCAGTGATTGATGGAATCCGTCTTGTGGTTGTTTCTTAATCTTTATTTTCAGTTTTGTGTTAATGATATGCTCGTGCCCTAAGGCGGGGGTGGTGTATATGATGCTCTGATTATATATTCATAATGCTGACTGCTGACAGATCACTGATCCCTCACTTCCCCCTAGTTTGCAGAATGAATACCATCACATACTGAATAAAGAAAAAATATTCTGCAGGCATGTGTCGGCCGTGGTCCCTGTACTGCAGCATAATCGCATGTTTACTGTGCACTTAATCCCTTTTGCTCATTTAATTAAGCGAGGAAAAAAAAAGTCAATTTGAAAATGGCTCCTGCCGCGCCTGCGCAGTAGCAGGTGTGTATAGAGATCCGATAGCTGCTATTGCGCAGGCAATTTGCTTGTAAGAATATGGGTATTTCTGGATCTAGCAGTACGTTTTGAATCCATTTCCATCCACCTCCCTCCCTACAATCCATGATCCTATCATACAGTAAGAATCATTGATGGACTCGGGTCTTCGTGCCTCCGGAGCATCAATCAGACAGTAAACTGCTGCTACATATTACAGTATGAATAATAGGCATATACTGGTAGAACACTGTATCCACTCGTTGGCCATACGATGAGAATCAAAGCCGAAGATATATAAATATGTGCCCACTGTGACCAGCTTTGTGGCCTCCTGTTGCTTTATGTGAGTGACTACTAGGTGAGGAGCCATATGAGACATATACTGTATTTCCCTGCTCGATAAACAATGAGCTTAAAGTTTGTGTAATTGTCCTGGGAAGGTTCGGAGTAAAAGCCCCTCTTTTTCTTTTTGGGCTTTCGACACAGCAAGTTAATGCGATGTATCCTGAAGTTGCACCTAAGTCTCCACATTAAATCCATCCATTGGTTTGGAGCACTGCCAGCGTCAGTCCATAGTGCTACTGTTTTACTCAAATTAGTCTATCGGGTTATTAGTCATGATATAACGAGGCCATTCTTCATGGTAACCCGAGACCCTGGAGCTTAATAAACGTCATCGTTTCCCCCTTCACTGAACATAACAGAATTGATATAATCTGACTTTCTGTGACCCAGGTAGCGGCTGAATGATGTTTTCTCTGTGTTAATAAATCCCTTCGATTCCTCACCACAAAGTTTACCATGGCATGCAAATTGGCAGGTGATGTTTACCCTGGACCACAGCTTCCTCTGCTTTGGTTTCGGGCCCATTTGAAAATCTAAATCGAGTATCAATGTACGTTTTACCCCAAAATTGACCAGTTTCCCCCCCTCAGTGACGACCACTCGAAACCATGCCTAAAAAAAGTTTTGAAAATTCTTGAAAGACTCTTCCTATTCAGTTTTTTTTTTTTCCTAAAACCACTTTGCCCTTCATATGTTGGCTATATCCACATGAAGTTTTTCGTGGAGTTTTTGTAGCAGAAATTGAGCAGAAACTCTTCGAATCATCCTCCAAATCTCAAAAGCCTCAAAAACTTGAAGGTTCTGTTCTGAATACTCAACAAAAAGATGTCCTGTGCATAGCCTCCGAGCAGAAACTGAGTGGAAACTCCCCAAATCCTCCATCAAATCTCAACCGCCTCAAAAACTTGAAGGTTCTGTTCTGAAGACTCAAGATGTGCTGTACACATAGCCTCCAAGCAGAAACTGAGTGAAAACTCCCCAAATCCTCCATCAAATCTCAAACGCCTCAAAAACTTGTAGTTTCCGCTCAGTTTCTGCTTCCATACATCCTCAAATAACTGCATGTGCGCAAAGCTGTTTAGTGATTGTGTGACTTCAGGTTTTGAAGAACACCTGGTTGGAAAAATGAGCCTGAAGGTCACTAACTTTTTTTGAAGTGGCTCCTGATGGAAAATGCCACAAACTGGGCACTCTGCAATCAAAAGTCTGCAAAAATAACACTGATTTGGGGGTTCTATGTCAGTGACTCTATTTCATTTTTTGGGAATTTTGGTGCTCCCACTAAAATCACTCTAGGATTTTGAGGTCCTAGAATAACTTCATTGACATACTGGAGTCCTACAAGACCTTGCTTTGGGGGTGTTAAATCAATGACACTATGATTTGGGAATTCCATGGGTTCCAAACAATGTCATTATTATGTTTTCCTGAATAACGATATTGGAAAATTGGACGTCCTAGGACAACGAGACTGGGATTTTGGGATTCCGGAACGATCACAATGAGATTTCATAGACTTAGAACACATATCATAAATGTTTGGGTTCATATAATAATGACACAGTCCTTTTGAGGTCCTAAAACAATATCACATTGGTATTTTGGGGTCTTAGAACCATGATTTTTCCAGTCCTAGAATTTTGAGGGCCTAGGACATTGACACTGGGATGGTGGGGTCCTAGAAGAATAACATTAGGATATAAAGGTCCTAGAGCAATAACACTGGGATTTTTGGGTCTCATTGACACTGGGATATTTGAAGACCTGGATCAATGCTACTAGAATGTTTGGGATTACAGAGTTTTTTAGGGTTCTGGAACAATGGTTATAGAATATTTGGGGACCCAGCGTATTGGAACATTGGCACTTGTGGTTCTGAATCATCTGAGCCCTGACAATACTTGACCTTACGAAATAATAATGAACAGTCACGTAGGTGAAATCCACACACCTTTTCTTGGGCACTATTAACTTGTGATTCCGATTGGTAATCCAAGTTTCGACGGTAGTGTCATCAAGGGTCTCATGCTTTATACTGAAGCTCGGTACTCTCGGATTGGTTGCTCTATAGACAAAGAAGACCACCATTCGCTCAGTAGGAAGTGAAGACATTTGGAGCTGGTGTCCCTTATATCAAGGATGTGATGAATTAATTAAAACTGCAAGCAGTTAGGTTTGTGGAGATAACAAGTAGTTTATCGGCTGACCTAAAAATTGGTGGACTTCTCCTGTGATACTAAAGGATTATGTGATGGTAAAATATAGTGATATTTATGATCAAAGGTTGTGATACATAACTAAAGCAAAGCAAGCAAACTAACAATACAATAATAATAATAAAAAATTTTTTTTATAGCCAGCGGGTGTAGGACATTGTCTCCCCAGACTGCCCCTGAAGACCTTTCCGAACACACTACTCTTATACACGAAGCCCCCCTTCCCCCCCAAGCCCTGAAGACTTTGTCATTTTTATGACGTGCAGCAATTTATTGACGTGCGCATTTCTAAAGACACATTTACAACAACAGGTACCTTATAAACCTTCCAGGTCTCGCTCGTAAGAATTAATTCTTTCATTGGGTGGGGGGAGGAGAGGGAAGGGACTTTCACTGTTTTGCCGACTAGACGAAAAACGTCTCGAGCAATCTGGGTTTTGAAACTTTTTTTTTTTTTTTCTTTTCTTTTTTTTTAATATGTGAACTTTTGAAAGTGTGCCCAGCGCGTTTTTGACTGGCATCTTAAAGTAATGGCCTTAGTGTTTTGTGCACATGAAAGCTTTTTGGATAATGTAAAAAATATACGGGCCGGGATTGTATTTTTCATCTTTGACACAAATGTTTATTTTTGAAGAATTTCCTCGAGTCTACTGAACCTCGGCGTACATGTTATTGATTTAAAAGTTCATTTGGTCTAAGTGATGTGCTGTGTGTATACCAGAAGCTCCGAAATGAAATCCATGTGTACCGGGCCGGCTCCTACACGGAGGGAACGGCTGCTCCTCACATACATTACGGCATTACCGCCTTCTTTACACTTAGGTCGTGTAGGCTAGAAAATGAATTGTGTATGTCGGAGGACAATCCGCCAGATCTGACACTGCCGGAGCCATAAACAAACCCAATTCATTCCATGTTACTTAGGATTTACAAGGAGCTAAAACATTCTCTCCCGTTGAGAAGATGGTTTTGGAGAATTCTGGATGAAAAATTAGATTTTTTTTTTTTTTTTTTTTTTAAACAATGGTGCTTATAGATTAATTTTTCTTGCAATACATGCCAAAAGTTTTAAAAATTGTTGCAAGAAAAGTTGCACACATCTATATATACCCTAAGGGGAATGTGTGCTCAAAAAATTAACTATTGTTTAAATATGGATTTTTCGTGGTGTGAAGGTATCTTTAAATATTTATGGCAATTTTTTTTTTTTATACCATATTGCATTCTTTATTAGGAATAATGATTATACATCTTGGAACTCTCACACTGGTCACTACGGTTTTTCAGTCTTCTTCTTCAGGGAATTTACATGTACATTAACAGCAATAAATAAACTCAGAATTGTGAAGGGAGGAAGTGGGCTGTGACATCACCTATTGTGAATGGTGGATCCTGTGTTATCTACTGTATATAGAGGAGTTATCATTCATTGTACAGGAGGAGGAGGTGAGCTGTGACATCACCTATTGTGAATTGTGGATCCTGTGTTATCTACTGTATATAGAGGTGTTATCAGTCATTGTACAGGAGGAGGAGGAGGTGAGCTGTGATATCACCTATTGTGAATGGAGGATCCTGTGTTATCTACTGTATATAGAGGTGTTATCAGTCATTGTACAGGAGGAGGAGGTGAGCTGTGACATCACCTATTGTGAATGGTGGATCCTGTGTTATCTACTGTATATAGAGGAGTTATCATTCATTGTACAGGAGGAGGAGGTGAGCTGTGACCACCTATTGTGAATGGTGGATCTTGTGTTATCTACTGTATATAGAGGAGTTATCATTCATTGTACAGGAGGAGGAGGTGAGCTGTGACATCACCTATTGTGAATGGTGGATCCTGTGTTATCTACTGTATATAGAGGAGTTATCATTCATTGTACAGGAGGAGGAGGTGAGCTGTGACATCACCTATTGTGAATGGTGGATCCTGTGTTATCTACTGTATATAGAGGTGTTATCAGTCATTGTACAGGAGGAGGAGGTGAGCTGTGACATCATGTATTGTGAATGGTGGATCCTGGGTTATCTACTGTATATAGAGGTGTTATCAGTCATTGTACAGGATGAGGAGGAGGTGAACTGTGACATTACCTATTGTGAATGGTGGATCCTGTGTTATCTACTATATATAGAGGTGTTATCAGTCATTGTACAGGAGGAGGAGGTGAGCTGTGACATCACTTATTGTGAATGGTGGATCCTGTGTTATCTACTGTATATAGAGGAGTTATCATTCATTGTACAGGAGGAGGAGGTGAGCTGTGACATCACCTATTGTGAATGGTGGATCCTGTGTTATCTACTGTATATAGAGGTGTTATCAGTCATTGTACAGGAGGAGGAGGTGAGCTGTGACATCATCTATTGTGAATGGTGGATCCTGGGTTATCTACTGTATATAGAGGTGTTATCAGTCATTGTACAGGATAAGGAGGAGGTGAACTGTGACAACACCTATTGTGAATGGTGGATCGTGTGTTATCTACTGTATATAAAGGTGTTATCAGTCATTGTACAGGAGGAGGAGGTGAGCTGTGACATTGGAGCGCCCCCACACCACCGCAGGGCCGAGGGGATACCCGGAGCCGGGCCTCTGAGTTTCAGTCCTGGGGTTGTCACGGTGGCTAGACCCGGTCCGTGGCCCTGTCTGTCAGTGGGGGACGTCCGGTGCAATAAGCGGTGTTGTAACGGTGCAGGTCGCGGTAAATAATGAAGACACCAGGTTGCAGTCTCTTTACCTCTTTACTGAAGATGTTGGAGACCTCAGTCCAGAGCGCTGTTAACTGGGTTTTCAGAGACCGGCCGGTCCAACGACACATCAGGAGTTCCTCCTTACAGGTGGGAATCAGTATCTACCTTCTAGCGCTGTGTGTTGTAGTTCTTCCCTGCTGAGCTCCCGGGATAGTCCTCACAACTGTTTCTTTCTGTCTCTACTGTTCTTTCTCCGTCCTCCAGATGATATGGTAGGACGCACCCGTATGACGGGGTAGGCCTGGAGTTCTTCCGGGACTCTAGAGTCGCCCCTCTCCCACAGCTGCCTCCGTTGTCTGCTTAGGTGTTAAGTGAGACAGCCAACCTGTAGTTAGCTGCCCTGCCGTGGTTTGCAATGTACTTAAAGTCTCTTACTTGCTCGGCGTTCCGGCCACCGACTGTTTGCGCCTCAGAAGGATGTTGCCTCGGTCTAACAGCAGGACCCCTTCTGGTATTTCTCCTTTACTGTATTCCCGTTGTTTACTGGTTAGTTCTGCTCTGAGGAGTCTGCCAGGATCCCATCCCTGACAGGTCCTCTCACTAGCTCTTCCCAGCTACTTCTCTCTGTCTTCCTGTCCAACCCCCAGTTTTACCAGAGTTGTGAGGAGTGGCCTACTAGATAGGACCACCCCCCCTGGTGGCCGGAGTGTGAAGTGTGGTGTGAGTGTACCTGGTCAGAGAAACTCCTTTAGTGCAATCAGACGTACCACAGCTCCCCATAGTGGCGGAGCCACAGTACTGCAACAACCAGGACTCTGGGGTGCTGCACTCCCCCCCGGTTAAATCCAGTACTCCGGGACTGGGAAAACAAGAACAATAATACATGTTAACAGGAAACACACAAACTTTTGAAATAGCATAACAATTGAACATAACAAGGCTTCCCTTTACGGGAGGTGAGGATTCTTGAACGTTGCAAAAGTTAGGTCATGCACAGTTTATGACTCTCAGTTCAGTGATTGAAACAGCGGGGACCCCGGGTAAACAAAGGGGCCCCCCTTTTTGAAAGTTTTTGAGCAATTCACCGTCCATTACTCTATTGTCCATTTAAAAACCTGTAACAAAAAGATATATATACAACATTTTCAATTAAATAGCAGCCCTTATTAATACCTCCAAAGTTTGTAGCGGAGGGGAGTTTGATTTTGAGTGCTGCGTGTGGACCTTCGCAGCGCAGGGGTTGCTATTGGCCTAACAGGGCCCGCTATGCTTGCTACCGCTGGTGTAGTGCGCTGTCTTCTAACTACACTTCTAGTGAGTCTGGGTAGCACTGGCAGGTTGGGGCTCTCAGAGCTGCTGCTATCAACAGTGGGTACGGCAGGCTCACTGATAGCAGAGGGAGGATTTGCCGGTTCAACGGTTGGCATGGCTTCTTCAGGCAAGGCTTGTTGAGGTTGCGGGGCCGGATGATCTGGTACCACCATTGTTTCTGGTGGGTCCGGCTGTGGAAACGTTAGAACAGGTACCGCGATGGCCTGATTTATCTGAGTCCAGGACTGGGGAAAGTCACCAAGGACAGTATGGAACATCTTCTCCTTTTCCACCGGCGGGGAGATTTCTGGGGCCGTGCCCCTCTCTTTCAACTTATCGGGGCAGACCTTAAGGTGATCCCTGGATACCGCTGTCGAGGTCTCCCCTCTGTCCTTGCTGATGAGACAGACCTTAGTGTTGTCGAAGTCGGATGGCAAGATGGTATACGGTTCCGCTTCCCATTGGTCATCGAGCTTGTGTAACCTCCTCTTTCGTTTAAGCACTTGCTCACCAGGTGACAGGGGAATCGCAGGAGCGTGTTGGTTGTAGTCCCTTTCTTGCTTCTGCCTAGCCTGGGCGAGACTTCTCTCTACACACTCCTGTACTTCGCGGTACCTTCGCTGCCTTTCTGCATCCCAATCTGCATCCGGCGAGGTATCTTCGGGTACTAGGACCCCCATATCCAGATCAACGGGTAACCGACTAGACCTTCCTCGCATCAGGTACGCTGGAGTACAGTTGGTGGAACTTACTGGGATGTGGTTGTACATATCCACTAAGTCAGGCAACTTTGTCGGCCACAGATTCCGTTCCTCCACAGGCAAGGTCTTCAACAAATCGATTACTACCTGGTTCATCTTCTCGCACATCCCGTTAGTTTGAGGGTGGTACGGTGTAGTTCTGATCTTCTTACACCCGTACAACTGGCAGAATTCTTGGAACACTTCCGCTTCGAATGCAGGCCCCTGATCGGTCAGTACTTTCTCTGGGTAGCCATGGGGTCTACAAAAGTGCTGCTGGAAGGCCCTGGCGGCAGTCCTAGCTGTTAGATCCTTGACAGGCACAACCACCAAAAACCTGGAGTAGTGGTCCACGATGGTAAGGGCGTAGATATAGCCCGACCGGCTATGCGTCAGCTTCACATGATCCAGCGCGACCAGTTCGAGCGGCCGTTTGGTGATGATAGGCCGCAGGGGAGCCCGTTGACTGTCACGGTCCTTCCTTCGCAGACTACACGGACCACACTCTCGACACCACTTCTCAATGGTTCTCTTCATGCCAATCCAATAGAACCTCCCTCGGAGCAGCTTCTCCAGCTTCCTCCATCCGAAGTGTCCGGCTCCATCATGGTAGGCTCCCAGAACCATGGGCGCATCTCGCCTTGGCACCACTATCTGCCACACCAATTCATGAGTACGTGGGTCGATGCTCCTCCTGCACAACTTGCCATCATGGATAAACAGTTTGCTTCTCCCCTTCCACAGCTGTTGAGTTTCTTGTGGATCATCTGGGCCAGGGTGCAACCCAGCCTGCGTCAAGAGTTCCTTCACCTGACGGACCGCGGGGTCACTATCCTGGGTTTCTGCCCATCCGTGGTGGGGCAGGGGATTCAGCGTGGCATCCGGTTGGTTCTTGTGCCTGTTCTTCACATGGTGAGAGTTCTGAGTGGCTTTGGGGCGATGGAAGGCAGGCAGCTCCACCTCTTCAAGTGCCTCCGGGTCTTCTCCCACTTCTGGTAGATTGGGCATTCGGGACAGAGCATCGGCATTGGCATTCTGGTGTCCTGCCCGATATTTGATGGTGAAATCATAGTTGGACAGCCGGGCCATCCACCGCTGTTCCAAAGCCCCGAGTTTGGCAGTATCCAGATGCGTTAGCGGATTGTTGTCCGTGAAGACGGTGAATTTCGCAGAGGCCAGGTAGTGCTTAAACCTCTCTGTCACTGCCCAGACAAGGGCAAGGAATTCCAGTTTGAAGGAACTGTAGTTGTCAGGGTTCCTTTCCGTGGGACGGAGTTTCCTGCTGGCGTAAGCGATCACCCTTTCTTTGCCGTTCTGAACCTGGGACAGCACGGCTCCTAATCCCACATTACTGGCATCTGTGTACAGCACAAACGGTTGATCGTATTCGGGGTAAGCCAGTATCTCTTCTCCCGTCAGTGCCGACTTCAAACAGGTGAAGGATTCCTCCAGCTCTTCGTTCCAATCAAAGGGGGTTTTCCTCCCCTTGGTCTTCTTTGGTTGGCCCACCAGCAGATTTTGCAAGGGTGCGGCCTTCTTGGTGAAATCCTTAATGAATCTCCGATAGTAACCTACCAACCCGAGGAACTGCCGGACTTCGTGGAGGTCACTGGGCTTTGGCCAGTCCTTGATCACTGTGACCTTGTCGGAGTCTGGGGCCACTCCTTCAGCGCTCACCACATGGCCCAGGTACTGCACTTTAGGTTTCAGCAGATGACACTTGGACGGTTTCACCTTTAGGCCGAAGTTGGACAAGGCTTCGAACACCTCGGCCAGGTGCTTCAGATGGTCTTCGTAGGTTTTAGAGAAGACTATGACGTCATCCAGATATAGCAGCACGGTTTCAAAGTTCAGGTGTCCCAGGCAGCTCTCCATCATCCTCTGGAACGTTCCGGGAGCATTGCACAATCCGAAGGGCATGTAGTTGAACTCACAGAGGCCCATTGGCGTCGTGAAGGCCGTCTTCTCTTTGTCCGCCTCCGCCACAGGAACCTGCCAGTACCCACTGGTGAGATCTAAGGTAGAGAAATAGTTAGCAGATTTTAAGGCAGCCAGGGACTCCTCTATCCTGGGCAGTGGGTATGCGTCCTTATGTGTAATGCGATTCAACTGTCTGTAATCAACACACATCCTCATTGTACCATCTTTCTTTTTAACGAGGACTAACGGAGCTGCCCAGGGGCTACAGCTGTCTCTCACCACCCCAGCCTCCTTCATTTCCCGCAACATGTCCTTGGCACACTGGTAATGAGCTGGGGGTACAGGGCGATATCTCTCTTTTATGGGTCGGTGATCTCCCGTGGGGATGTGATGTTGGATCCCTTTCACCTGCCCAAAATCTGAGGGGTGTTTGCTGAATACCTGCTCGTACTCGTGTACTACCCTGTAAGCCCCCTGTATTTGATGAGATGGGGTAGAGTCAGTGCCCACATGCAATTCCCGACACCAGTCTTTCGAGTGCTCTGCAGAACCTTTGTTCTCCGCCACGTTTGACGGGACCAAGGGTTCAGGTGTCTGTATTACACTATTATTGACAGTGAACAGTTTGGCGAGCGTGGTATACTTGGTTAGGTGGACCTCTTCCTCCCCACAATTGAGGACACGTACGGGCACTCTCCCCTGTCGGACGTCGACCACCCCCCGAGCTGTCAGAACAGTAGGCCTATTGTCTGAATATACAGGTTCTACCAAGGCCTGGTAGTCCCTACCCCTGAGGCCTATGGCTGCTCGACACCATATTAACATTTCACTCTTGGGAGGTATCGCGATGGGGTTTGAATCACTTACAGTGACACGACCAATCTCGCCACCAGTCAGCTCTACCTGCTGTCTCTGCATCAGAGCCCTGATTTCCTTCTGCAGGGCACGTTGCTCACTGTGGCCAGCGTTTTCTGCCACCTGTTGCAACAAAACAATCACTTCTGCAAGACAATTTTCTATAACATTAGTACCAAGAGTCATCATGGGATTACATTCTCGACGATCAATATCTACAATCACAATCCCTTGGGCTTTCAATTCCACCCGCCCCACTTTGATGGTGACCTCCTTATACCCCACTTGTGGCAACGGCTGACCATTACTGGCGATTATGGTGAAATCATCGTCAGGGCCACGAGTAATATCAGCGTCCTCCCAATACCGTTTGTAGAGCACGTGAGGTATAGTCGTCACCTGAGAACCGGTGTCCAGCAAAGCATTCAAGGGGATTCCATCAATCACTACAGGGAGAACTGGTCGTCCTCCAATATACTTGGTTCTCCAATGCTGCGGGCCTGACCGTCCTACTCCTGGGGGTTGGCCCTTTGCCCCAGGGGTTGCTCGTTTAAAGGACAGTACCTTGCAAGATGGCCCACCTGGTGACAGCGGCGGCAGATGGGTCGTCCATCCTGGTGGAAGCGATCGTCGGGCCGGCTCCTGGTCGGCGGAGTCCTCCTCCGTCGCATCCAAGGAACATCCTCCGGGCTGGAAGCCAACTGGATCTTCTCTTTGGGGGCCTCCTGCAGGGACTGCACCGTCCGGGCCAGGGCAGCAACGCTCTTGGTTAGCTCTTGCATCTGGAGACGGAGTCCTGCAGGGGAGTCGTCCTCGAAGCTCTGGGCGTCGGCCTCCGCGGCAACTGGGGTATCCGATGCCACCTCCTGGTGGTAGGTGAGAGCGGGGCGCCTGGGTGGTACTGCGCGGCTGGGCTGTCGCTCCTGCAATGCCTGGATAGCTTTATCTTTAAACTGCGCAAAAGTCAAGTCTGGATTTTGCATGGCCAGGAAGTGCAATTGGCCCCGCTGGTGACTGCACAGGAGCCCCTCAATGAACCGCTCCTTCAGGATTTTATCCTCATCCTGCATGCTGCCGGGGTCACTCTGCTTAATGGCCCGCATCGCTTCCTGGAGATCAAGGGCATAGTCCCGTAAGCTATCCTGCGACCTCTGTTTGCATCCATAGAAAGTCAGTTTAATCTCTGTGGCAGTGCGAGTATCAAAGGTGGCTTTAAGCTTGGCAAAAATCTGTTGTGCAGTTCCTTTATCCTCAGCGGGCCAGGATTTCACTTCTCTCAGAGCCGCCCCAAAGAGTTGGCCGGTTATCATATGGACCTTCTGGGGCTCGGTTAGGGGATAGAACTCGAGCAGGCTGCAGAGCCCTTCTTTAAAGTCAGTGAACGTATGCGCCTCCCCAGAATATCGTGGGAGCCAGGCCGCTCCGGGCAGGTAGGGCATGGAGAAGGGCATTATGGCTTTCGCATTAGCGGCAGTGTCCGACTGGCTGATGGGGGCAGCGGGTTTTGCGGCAGCCAGTGGTGGTATTAGGGCTGCGGCTTCGGCCGCTGCGGGGACCGGAGCTGCCCCTGCGTCCGCGGCTGCGACCGCCACCTCCTCTCCTCCCGACTCGGACATGGCCGTCCCTTCCTCCCACTAACCTGCTGGAGGTCGGAGTTCCTCTTCCGGGATTGGCGTCTCACCGCGCTTTCCGTTCCGCGCTTCTTTTGGCTGATCCCGCCCACGTAGCTAAGGCTCCTCCCTCCGCGCGCGGCAATGGCGAATTTTGGCGGTAACTTTCCGCGGCAAGCAGTAGCACACAGTTCTCTCAATAAAGTACAGTCCAAGCACGATAAATCACAGTTCCAAGGCACACATGACCTGATTCTTCAGGCTTAAGTAAATCCTGTTCGTGACGCCAAGTTGGAGCGCCCCCACACCACCGCAGGGCCGAGGGGATACCCGGAGCCGGGCCTCTGAGTTTCAGTCCTGGGGTTGTCACGGTGGCTAGACCCGGTCCGTGGCCCTGTCTGTCAGTGGGGGACGTCCGGTGCAATAAGCGGTGTTGTAACGGTGCAGGTCGCGGTAAATAATGAAGACACCAGGTTGCAGTCTCTTTACCTCTTTACTGAAGATGTTGGAGACCTCAGTCCAGAGCGCTGTTAACTGGGTTTTCAGAGACCGGCCGGTCCAACGACACATCAGGAGTTCCTCCTTACAGGTGGGAATCAGTATCTACCTTCTAGCGCTGTGTGTTGTAGTTCTTCCCTGCTGAGCTCCCGGGATAGTCCTCACAACTGTTTCTTTCTGTCTCTACTGTTCTTTCTCCGTCCTCCAGATGATATGGTAGGACGCACCCGTATGACGGGGTAGGCCTGGAGTTCTTCCGGGACTCTAGAGTCGCCCCTCTCCCACAGCTGCCTCCGTTGTCTGCTTAGGTGTTAAGTGAGACAGCCAACCTGTAGTTAGCTGCCCTGCCGTGGTTTGCAATGTACTTAAAGTCTCTTACTTGCTCGGCGTTCCGGCCACCGACTGTTTGCGCCTCAGAAGGATGTTGCCTCGGTCTAACAGCAGGACCCCTTCTGGTATTTCTCCTTTACTGTATTCCCGTTGTTTACTGGTTAGTTCTGCTCTGAGGAGTCTGCCAGGATCCCATCCCTGACAGGTCCTCTCACTAGCTCTTCCCAGCTACTTCTCTCTGTCTTCCTGTCCAACCCCCAGTTTTACCAGAGTTGTGAGGAGTGGCCTACTAGATAGGACCACCCCCCCTGGTGGCCGGAGTGTGAAGTGTGGTGTGAGTGTACCTGGTCAGAGAAACTCCTTTAGTGCAATCAGACGTACCACAGCTCCCCATAGTGGCGGAGCCACAGTACTGCAACAACCAGGACTCTGGGGTGCTGCAACATCATCTATTGTGAGTGGTGGATCTTGTGTCATCTACTGTATATAGAGGTGTTATCAGTCATTGTACAGGAGAAGGTGAGCTGTGACATCACCTATTGTGAATGGTGGATCCTGTGCTATCTACTGTATATGGAGGTGTTATAAGCCACTGTACAGGAGGAGGAGGTGAGCTGTGATATCACCCATTGTGAATGGGGGAGCCTGTGTTATCTACTGTATATAGAGGTGTTATCAGTCATTGTACAGGAGGAAGAGGTGAGCTGTGATATCGCCTATTGTGAATGGTGGATCCTGTGTTATCTACGTTATGTAGAGGTGTTATCAGTCATTGTACAGGAGGACGAGGTGAGCTGTGACATCACCTATTGTGAGTAGTGGATCCTGTTTCATCTACTGTATATAGAGGTGTTATCAGTCATTGTACAGGAAGAGGAGGTGAGCTGTGACATCACCTATTGTGAGTAGTGGATCCTGTGTTATCTACTGTATATAGAGGTGTTATCAGTCATTGTACAGGAGGTGAGCTGTGACATCATCTATTGTGAATGGTGGATCCTGGGTTATCTACTGTATATAGAGGTGTTATCAGTCATTGTACAGGATGAGGAGGAGGTGAGCTGTGACAACACCTATTGTGAATGGTGGATCGTGTGTTATCCACTGTATATAAAGGTGTTATCAGTCATTGTACAGGAGGAGGAGGTGAGCTGTGACATCATCTATTGAGTGGTGGATCTTGTGTCATCTACTGTATATAGAGGTGTTATCAGTCATTGTACAGGAGGAGGAGGTGAGCTGTGACATCACCTATTGTGAATGGTGGATCCTGTGCTATCTACTGTATATGGAGGTGTTATAAGCCACTGTACAGGAGGAGGAGGTGAGCTGTGATATCACCCATTGTGAATGGGAGAGCCTGTGTTATTTACTGTATATAGAGGTGTTATCAGTCATTGTACAGGAGGAGGAGGTGAGCTGTGACATCACCTATTGTGAATGGTGGATCCTGTGTTATCTACTGTATATAGAGGTGTTATCAGTCATTGTACAGGAGGAGGTGAGCTGTGATATCACCTATTGTGAAGGTACGTCATAGGTTTGCCTCCCCCTGCAGCTTTTCTATTACATGTCAGCTGATGGGTTGGCATTACAACCTGGGGTCTGCGGGAGACCCCTGTGGTTGTCATTGCTGGAATGCTATGAGCGCTGCCCTCAGGCTAATAGCAAGTGAGCATTTTAGCTACGCTTAACAGGGTTGAAGCCCTGCTGTGTGTGGCATAAGCAATCGGATGATTGCATCTTGTAGTCTCATATGGAGACTATTGAAGGCAGTGAAAGTTTTTTTGAAAAAGTAGTTTTTAAAAATATAAAAATTCATATCACCCCTCTTATGCACCATTTGAAATAAAACAATAAAAAATGCACGTTTGGTGTCGCGAATTCGGAATCGCCCGATCTATCAATAAATAAAAATAGTTCATGTGATCAGTAAACGGCATAACGAGAAAAAAAATAAAACTGCCAGAATTACTTTTTTTTTTTTTTGTCGCCGCAGCATTGCAACATAATGCAATAGCAAGTGATCAAAACATATCTCAAAAATGATGATGATGAATAATAAGCCCTCATCCAGCCCCAGATCACGAAATATGGAGGCGATACAAGTCTTGGAAAATGTCAACTTTTTTTTTTTTTTTTTTTTTGTTCTTTTACCTACTTTGGATTTTTTTTTCACCATTTGAATAAAAAATAATCTAGACATGTTTGGTGTCTATGAACTCATAATGACCTGCATAATCATAATCAGGTGAGTATTAGCATTTAGTGAACATGGTAGAAAAAATGAAAAACAATTGTGAAATTGCACTTTTTTGCAATTTCACTGCACTTTTTTTTCCCCGTTTTCAGGTGCACAATATGATAAAACCAATGGTGTCGTTCGGAAGTATAACTCATCCCGTGAAAAACAAGCCCTCACACGGCCATATTGATGGAAAAATAAAAAAAAAGTTATTGCTCTGGGAAGAAAGGGAGCAATAAATGGAAACTCAAACACGGAAGAACCCAAGGTGGTGAAGGGGTTAATAGATATCGTGATATGGTCAAGATAATTCTCTGATCTAAACACATCAGTAGCACAAGTCACTTCTCAGTTCTGAGAGTTTGCTGCAATGTAACAGTGCAGGTAAAATGTCGGAGAGATCTAATGATTTAGACCTAATGTTTTCATTCACTGACAGCAAGATAATATATTACTTTGGAAAGTTGCTGGAAAATTCTTTAAGAGCAACCATGGCGAGAAGTTACAAAGATGGTTTCTCTCTTTCTGGAGGACATGTCCTGTATTACTCAGATATGAATTGATTGTGTGTAATACTTCATCCCTCCTCTGGGGGTGCTGCAGGGAAAATTGACCACTTCCTACCAGGTTGTCCCATAGATTAGGCTGGTTTTACATATGCGTAGAACTGTTTGTACATGCATCAGAATACCTGTCCCGACCTCCAGACTCAACTTCCCAAATTGAAAAAAAAATTGCATTTTGTTTTACTGGAAGTAGCGTGAAGTAAGAGCAGAACCTTACCCATTTTGACTTGATGAAAGGTCCTTTTTCTGTGATACTTCTAAGACTTGGGGATTGTTCAAATCAGAGAACTCCTTGGTCAGTGGTGTGAGTGAGGTTATGCAGAGCTCAGCATTCTGAGCACTGCTAGATGTGCAGCAGAGAAAATTGGGATTATATAAAAATGACAGCAAGCAGCTGACACGCACAGCGTGGGGAAACTAAGTGCAACGAGAGGGGAAGAAGAGAAGGAAGCCCTAACGCTAGGGAAAGGGGTGAGGGGAGACCCCTAGGCAAATTTAATAGGACCCTGCCTCCCTTACTGTCCTTATATTGGTTCCATATTAATCGCCGAGTAGGAACCGAAGTCCTGTATCTCCCTAGAGCTAGGCTCTGAATAAGGAAGGAGGGGATGAGCACTAGTCAGTCCCCACTGAGCACTAAAGAGAAGAAGGTAGATAAACAAGGGCGAAGCAACTTATCTTGAGCAGGCTCAGAGAGGTAACACCAAGCGTACTTCAACATCACCAGACAGGAAACAAGCCGACTGCTATAGCTCCAAGCCTTCGCAAAGGAAAATGTGAATATCACCGGTGACTCCCTGAAGCAGACTGAGAGTCTATAAACACCCAGGTCCAGTTGTGTCAATTAGAGTCAGAGGGAGGTTGCCACTGGGTCCAAAATTCAAAAGGATTAAGAAGGCGTCTGCAATGCCAAACACAGAGACCTTATGCAGCTAGATGTAGAGTGACTGTAGCCTCTGACACACCCGTGACAGCAGCCCAGTAAGTGATATATCGCTGAAATCAGGCTCTCTGCCCCTACATGGCGCTTCTCTCAGCTTACAAAAAACTGCTGACCTATTACCTTTAAAGAACCAGGATTTCATTTACAACTAGATGTTACCATTCCCTTGACAAAAAGGTGTGTGTCTGAGCATAGTCTGAGACTCTAGGTGCCCAAATTGATAACGTATTCCTATATTTCTTGGAGGAATTACAGAACAAATGCACTATGTAGACTTAAAGGAAAAGTTGCCCCAGCATTGCTGTGTCATGAGGGATGCAAATATATGTATCATGTTCACTTATATTTCTTTTTATGGTCTCTTTTTATATACTTTTTGACGTTCCCTTTAGGCTATGTGCACACGTTGCGGATTTTGCTGCGGATCCGCAGCGGTTTTGACGCTGCGGATCCGCAGCAGTTTTTCATGCGGTGTACAGTACAATGTTACCCTATGGAAAACAAAAACCGCAGTGCACATGCTGCGGAAAAAAAGAAGTAGCATGTCATTCTTTCTGCGGATTCCGCAGCGGTGTTCAACCTGCACCAATAGGAAAGTGCAGTTGAAAACCCGCAGAGGAATCCGCAGAAGAAACCGCGTGAAAATCCGCAGTGGTTTTGCACTGCGGATTTTCAAAATCCGCTGCGGAAAAATCCGCAGCAAATTCCGCAACGTGTGCACATACCCTTAGGGGGTTTTCTAGTGACGTTTGCTTCATAGCGCAGAGCGTGTTAAAGTCCTTCAAAAGGTGAAAAGATATTTGTAAAAAATGAAAAAATTCTCAAGTCCCGAGCCTTCAAGATGAAATCAGAAAAGGGTTTTTTACGAGGAAATATTCCTGATTTTTATAATACGCTCATTGTTTGTACAAAGCCATAATTGCCTATTTACAGTAACACTGCATCCCGGCAGTAGCCGCATAGCTTACCGGGATTAGAGAGCATTAGGGGCGATCGCTGTGCGGAGCTAATGAATGTGCTGGCAGCCGCGCTCCCTGCTTAGTTTCTCAATGCGCGAGGTTTTTTTCCCGCTCAAGGTCAAAAGTGCATTATTCGTACTCGCAGCTTATCGATTCGTCATCCACATGTAATTATTACACTGCGCAGTTATTGGCGCCAACACCTGAATCCAGAGGTGTGACGGGCCCGAGAATGAGTAAAGAACGACTCAACATTGAGTTAGGTATTTATGCAATTTTGTTTTTACAGAGTGCTGTATCCATTCCCCCTATCACATCGTCTCCTTAGCCCCATTATTTCTGTTCCCCCTATCACATCGTCTGACTAGCCCCATTATTTCTATTCCCCCTATCACATCGTCTGACTAGCCCCATTATTTCTATTCCCCCTATCACATCGTCTCCTTAGCCCCATTATTTCTATTCCCCCTATCACATCGTCTCCTTAGCCCCATTATTTCTATTCCCCCTATCACATCGTCTGACTAGCCCCATTATTTCTATTCCCCCTATCACATTGTCTGACTAGCCCCATTATTTCTATTCCCCGTATCACATCGTCTGACTAGCCCCATTATTTCTATTCCCCGTATCACATCGTCTCCTTAGCCCCATTATTTCTATTCCCCCTATCACATCGTCTCCTTAGCCCCATTATTTCTATTGCCCCTATCACATCGTCTGACTAGCCCCATTATTTCTATTCCCCCTATCACATCGTCTGACTAGCCCCATTATTTCTATTCCCCCTATCACATCGTCTGACTAGCCCCATTATTTCTATTCCCCCTATCACATCGTCTCCTTAGCCCCATTATTTCTATTCCCCCTATCACATCGTCTCCTTAGCCCCATTATTTCTATTCCCCCTATCACATCGTCTGACTAGCCCCATTATTTCTATTCCCCCTATCACATTGTCTGACTAGCCCCATTATTTCTATTCCCCCTATCACATCGTCTGACTAGCCCCATTATTTCTATTCCCCGTATCACATCGTGTCCTTAGCCCCATTATTTCTATTCCCCCTATCACATCGTCTGACTAGCCCCATTATTTCTATTCCCCCTATCACATCGTGTCCTTAGCCCCATTATTTCTATTCCCCCTATCACATCGTCTGACTAGCCCCATTATTTCTATTCCCCCTATCACATCGTCTCCTTAGCCCCATTATTTCTATTCCCCCATCACATCGTCTGACTAGCCCCATTATTTCTATTCCCCCTATCACATCGTCTCCTTAGCCCCATTATTTCTATTCCCCCTATCACATCGTCTCCTTAGCCCCATTATTTCTATTCCCCCTATCACATCGTCTGACTAGCCCCATTATTTCTATTCCCCGTATCACATCGTGTCCTTAGCCCCATTATTTCTATTCCCCCTATCACATCGTCTGACTAGCCCCATTATTTCTATTCCCCGTATCACATCGTGTCCTTAGCCCCATTATTTCTATTGCCCCTATCACATCGTCTGACTAGCCCCATTATTTCTATTGCCCCTATCACATCGTCTGACTAGCCCCATTATTTCTATTCCCCCTATCACATCGTCTGACTAGCCCCATTATTTCTATTCCCCGTATCACATCGTGTCCTTAGCCCCATTATTTCTATTCCCCCTATCACATCGTCTCCTTAGCCCCATTATTTCTATTCCCCCTATCACATCGTCTCCTTAGCCCCATTATTTCTATTCCCCCTATCACATCGTCTGACTAGCCCCATTATTTCTATTCCCCCTATCACATCGTCTCCTTAGCCCCATTATTTCTAGTCCCCCTATCACATCGTCTGACTAGCCCCATTATTTCTATTCCCCGTATCACATCGTCTGACTAGCCCCATTATTTCTATTCCCCCTATCACATCGTCTCCTTAGCCCCATTATTTCTATTCCCCCTATCACATCGTCTCCTTAGCCCCATTATTTCTATTCCCCCTATCACATCGTCTCCTTAGCCCCATTATTTCTATTCCCCCTATCACATCGTCTGACTAGCCCCATTATTTCTATTCCCCCTATCACATCGTCTCCTTAGCCCCATTATTTCTAGTCCCCCTATCACATCGTCTGACTAGCCCCATTATTTCTATTCCCCGTATCACATCGTCTGACTAGCCCCATTATTTCTATTCCCCCTATCACATCGTCTCCTTAGCCCCATTATTTCTATTCCCCCTATCACATCGTCTCCTTAGCCCCATTATTTCTATTCCCCCTATCACATCGTCTCCTTAGCCCCATTATTTCTATTCCCCCTATCACATCGTCTGACTAGCCCCATTGTATACATTCACCCCTATTTCGCCATCTCCCGAACTCCAAGTAGAAGGTCACTATGTGGGTCCTACCCTGGAGAACTCGGCACTAGGGTTGAGCGACTTTTGCTTTTTTAGGATCGAGTTGGGTTTTGTGAAACCCGACCTTCTCAAAAGTCGGATCGTGTGAAATCGGCCGATTCTACTGTAAAGTCGGGTTCCGGTCCCGGAACACGAAACCCAATGCAAGTCAATGTGCATTCATATCTCTCTCTCCCTCTCCCTCTCCCTCTCCCTCTCCCTCTCCCTCTCCCTCTCCCTCTCCCTCTCCCCCTCCCCCTCCCCCTCCCTCTCCCCCTCCCCCTCCCTCTCCCCCTCCCTCTCCCTCTCTCTCTCTCTCTCCTCCGTGCATATATTGTATTTGACTCCGGAAATCACTGCAGCCCAAACGGTAATATGGCTCTATGACGCCGCAGAAACCGGGCCGGAACCTATGTCATCACGCTGCCCACAATTAATTGGCTGAAAAAATGGCGGGGAAGGCGTCATTCAAAACGCGACTTTGGCGCCAAGATCGCGTACCGCATGGCCGACCCCACGCTGGGATCGGATCGGGTTTCATGAGACGCCGACTTTGCCAAAAGTCGGCGACTTATGAAAATGACCGATCCGTTTCGCTCAACCCTACTCGGCACTCTAGTTAAATTGAGGTGATATTTATGAGCCATCCAGTGTGCATGTATGTTGTATAGTCAACGTTTCGGTCAATAACTTAGACCTTCTTTGGATAAACTAGAAAATCAAAGTAACATGAAGAAAACTAAGCAAATTGCAGATTAATAATAATTAAAAAATAATAATAAAAACCATAAATGATGAAATATACACAAATTGAAGAAGTTGTCCACTACGTGGACAGCTTCTTGTCATGCCCCTCGCTTGACCCCCCATCCAATAATAAAGCCTATACTCCATGCCCGGGCCGACGGCCAATCAGCGCTGACGTCACTGTCTTCACCTTAAGACAAAACATGAAGAGGAAGTTCGAGATCAGCTGCAGCCCCGGACTTCCTCTTCATGATCAATTTGTCCGAAGGTGGGGACAGTGACGCCAACGCTGATTAGGCGCCAGGGTCCTGTGTCACAACACTGCACGAGAGTTCTCGGGAAAGACTGGTAACGGCGACGGCACAGGAGGCGAGTATAGACTTTATTTTATCGGGCCAAACATTTTGATCAGGAAATGTCCTAATAGTGGACAACCCCTTTAAGGTCAAATGCCAAAACATTTGTAAACGGAATACAAGGTATATATAGGTTTACTTACTTAGGTTTACTATTTTTTTGGATTAATATTCTGCAGGTTGCTAAGTTTTCTTTGATACTTTGATTTGAAAGTTTATCTGAAGAAGGTCCAAGTTATTGACTGAAACGTTGTCTGCACAATAAATATGTGTATCGAATTGTTAATAAATATCACATTAGTTTTTAGGGGTTGTCCACTATCCACTACTAGGAGAACCCATCCTTGAACTAAATATTTGGCCCCGATAAAATAAAAAAACGTATTCTCACCTGCCATGCTGGCACCATTCCAGCGGTGTAATGACTTTTGGGTTTTCATTGGCTGTAAGCCATAATCATCAACATTAACAGAAATAAACACGTGAAATAGATCACTCTGTGTGTAATGACTCTATAGAATATGTGAGTTTCACTGTTTGTATTGAAGAACTGAGCTAGATTAACTGTTTGACGACATTCTAATTTAGTGAGCAACACCTGTATGTAGGTTGAAGGATTAATAAAATGTCCTTGTTTGGAAGGTTGGGGAAAGAGTTAGGAGTCATACTCAAGGTTGTTAACATGTTATACAGATGTCTTTCCTTACCTTGCCCCTGGGTGCAAAATATCTTAATGTGAGTGTTGAGCAATGCCTCAAAAGAAAAACAAAAACATGATTTTGAGATACTCTGTGGGAGAGGTTTATGGTAGTTGCGTCAATGCCTGTTAATGACAGAATGTCAAAGGTTTTGGTGGCTTGTCGGGGGTATTTAAATCTTCAGTAATTGGAGTCCTTAAAGCATTCCTATTGTAGATTACAAGCTCCCGCTGGTGGTGGCTACAGGCCGTGATCGGGCAGATCCTGAGTACCAGGAGACTTCCCCATATGCCTCTCCGCTATCACTGCCCATCAGAGAGGAAGACCAGATTTCTTTATTTATTTTACTCACTTATATAGCGCCATTGATTCCACAGCACGATACAGAAATTACTATCGCTGTCCTCATTGGGGCTCACAACGTAGAGTCCTTATCAGAGGTCGGACATCAGGAAACCCACGCAAAATGGGGAGAACTCCTTGCAGATGTTGTCCTCGGTGGGATTTGAACCCAGGACTCCAACGTAGTAAAGCAACAGTGCTAAACACTGAGCCACCACACAGAGCTAACTACTGAGCCACCCTAATGTGTTAACCACTGAGCCAGCTTACTGTGCTAACTACTGAGCCACCATGCAGTGCTAACCACTGAGCTGCCATACAGTGATAACCACTGAGCCACCTTGCTGTGCTAACTACTGAGACACCATACAGTGTTAACCACTGAGCCACCATACAGTGCTAACCACTGAGCCACCATGCAGTGCAAACCACTGAGCTGCCATACAGTGCTAACCACTAAGCCACCATACAGTGCTAACCACTGAGCCACCATACAGTGCTAACCACTGAGCCACAATACAGTGATAACCACACTGAGCTACCATACTGTGCTAACTACTGAGCCATCATACTGTGCTAACCACTGAGCCACCATACGGTGCTAACCACTGAGCCACCATACGGTGCTAACCACTGAGCCACCCTGCTGCAATCCTGCACCTTTTGTGATTTACTTTGTTCTTCATTACCTTATCATTTTCCAGACCTTTCATTGCCGTCTGCATATGGAATCATTACAATTCATTCATTTAGATCCTTCAATTTTGACACCTTCTACATGAACTGCTAGGAATACACTGCATGTCTCCAAGAGGTTTCTCACCCTGCGCTTGTCTTGGGTTTCTAATAAGTGCAGAGCATTGTATTTTATTTCAATGGCCACTGTCCTTTAAACAAACTTTGCATAAATTAATAGTAAAAGCGAATATAAGCAGATGTGTAATATATCTTATCAGAGAACCTTGTTTCTTTCTCCACTTATAAGTCACTTCTCCCTCTGCCTCCTGAATTCATTATTCTGAAAAACTGTTAAAATCAATACAAGACAGTAAGGGGTCTAACTGAGGGATCAGATTAAAGTCTCAGGGGTGGGGACAAGGTAGCAGCGCATTCAGATAAAGGTGGATACACATATCCTGATGCTTTATAGTAGTTTTATGTCACCACATACCTGGATTCCCAGCTACACAGCACAGTAATGCTCTACATTAATTTTCTCCATGCTGCCTCTTGTTAACGTGTGTTGCATAGAGACAGGAGAGCTGCGATCTCTCATGTCTATGTGTAAAGGAGACGTAGTGACTAGGTTCTGCCCACCAGCTCAGTGACAACTGAAGATCATAGAGCCTCATAGGGGGAATCTTCTAAAAATTCAGGATACAAATCATATAGAGGTATCTTGCTTAGAGGTTATTTTAAGCAGGTTTGCACAATTTTGTGTGTATTAATGCAAAAAGATAATTCACTCTGGTTCCTGCCTGTGTCAATACATTGTAAGGAGCTGTAGATATATGAGCAGCATTAGGGCAGCAGCACAGGATTGAGCAGTTCACGTGACTCCATCCCGTCCCTCCTTGATAGACGGCTTTTATGCACATCTAATCTTTCTAATCTTGGAAAGTTGTCTCTTCCACCTGGCACCCGTCTACACACCACTTATTGTTATTATGAGACTAAAGTATCAGTCGGCACTATAAGTACTTCTCCTGCGATCATGATGATGATAATACGTGGGTTGAATGATGGGATTTAGTAGAGACGGCACCTTATGTGCTTGTAAGTGTAGCGCTGGCTCGCTGCAGCAAGATGCAATGAGTCACTCCGATCGGGGTTGACTGGCTATAATCCTCTTTATATATGGAAATTTCATCTGACAGCAGCCAAAAGTTTGAGGCAGGCTGCAGTCACTCGACAGGTGAATCCCTGAAAGTGTTCTCTTTTGGTTGCCAAATTTATCTCTTAATAACTCACATCTTTCGGTCCTTAAAGCGTATCTGTCCTTTAGAACATGTAGAGAAGCATAATCTTGCTGCCCTCATCCTCCACCAGGTGAAAATAGCTCTGATGCAGATACCAGGTTTAGTATATGTAAGGACTATTCCAATTCTCATACTCTGTAACTTCGCACCCACTCTTTTTTCAGTTAGCTTCTCCCATTCATAAGCATTCTGCCAGTATTATAGGAGCTGGAACTTCCTTTTCTGCACTTTCAAGCATGTACTGCTCATGCCATGGTATGATATCTGTTTGAGGTGCATTGCCGTTTGACGATAAGGAAAGTAAGAAGCAGAGAAAAGGACCTATTTTTCCACCACTGCTTCCTGTAGAGAGACACAACTTCATGTAGAGAGACTATGACCTACCACCATTTTCTGTAGAGAAACCAACATAGCGCCAGCGTCCTATGCCTCTGCTCTCTCCTCCCAACAGGGATGGCTACTTACTCACCTCCCCGGCCGCCTATCCATTTCTCCTGCCTCTGCTTCTACTCCCCAGGGTCTGAGCTCACCTCATGCGCGCTCCCTGTCTCCTAAAGAGACAGCACACACATTCCTAAAGTGTCTCCAGCCAATAGCTGGGAGACACTTACTTCTTAAGGCACCTCTACCTGTTGGGAGTTGCCTGAGCAACGTTTGTGCAAAGTTAGTTAATACTTGCCTGCCTACCTGCCTGCTGTTATCCTGATTCTGTTTTGTCTAACCTGTATTCTTCTTCCATACCTGACCTGTCCACGATCCAGAAGCCGCACAGTCTGTACCATTACCAGTGGCCGTACTGTCTCCTTTCCAGAAGCTTCACATTCTTAATCCGTACCAGTGGCTGACCTGTCCTGCTTGGGACTCAATACTGAACCAGCATCTCTGACCCTTGGGGTCAGCTGCTACTGCTCCAGACACTGCCCTGTAGTGGTACCTGGTAGCGATCTGCCGCTGAAGCCTGATATCACCATCAGAGTCTCCAGTGAGAACCAGGTGGCGGTTTAGTTACACCCCTCCAGGGTAAGCCCGGCCCGAAGCGCAGTGGTTCCACTATCCACAGGTGTTACAACAATGACCTGCTACCTGATGTCTTATATCCCGGCAGGAAGCTGTATCTGTGCCGTTCGCTCCATAATTTCAGAGGTCCATTATATATAGTAACAGTATAATTCTGCCAGGAGGATCTGCCCAGAAAATCCTCCACCGCGTATCACTTGACCTGTCGTTTCTTCCAGCACCGCTATGCTCAGACCTCAGGTGAACAAGTTCTGAGCTGCCTCTCCTGCACTTTGTGCTGTCATATAGTGCTATGTGCCAAATGCAGCCCACATTATATCCCCATACTGTGCTCAGAAAATATTCAGTGCCCACAATAAACCACCTTAAATATCCCATATAGCCATCTGCCCCACAGTCTCTACATAACACTACAAATCAATTCTCAAATAATGCCGCCCTCCACTAAGTAATATTGTCTGGTTTTATTTTGCTTCTCACGTTCCCATATCAAGGGCACATAGTAAATGATGTCTTTAGTTAATTAACCTAGTTTGCCACCCCCGAACGCTCCTTTTTCATTATTATGTCTGTCCATCCAAACATATATAAAGTCACCATAAGGCCGGGTTCACGCTTCCGACAGTCAAAGTCCAATATGACCGGTCATGTCCGGAACGGCCGCAGATCTCCAGAATTCTTATAGGTATATATGAGGCTACCGATTCTGGGTCAGGAAACCCTTAGGTGGTCCAGACATCACTGTCTGTCATCAGACTTCCATGGTGAACTTCAGTGGTACAGTCCATGCAGTTGCATCATGTTGGAAGTTCTGGTGAAGGAGATGGTGACCCCTTCACAGAACATACAGTAAAGCCTTGCAACTTGCATGGGGGTCACAAGGTGATCACATTACCTAACTGAAGAGAAGTGTGCCTTTAGTTTCCAGACGGGGCAGCTAAATTAGATCATCCTGAGTCATATATAGTAGGGGAAAAAAATCCTAAAGTGCTACTTTAAGAAGATCAGTTGGGTGACAACCAATATGCTCTTACAGGAGTTGTCACCCATCTTTTTATAGTCCTCAGTCTTGGGTTATCTTTTTCTCTGGGCAATGGGTGTATGACGTAGACCTTCTACTTCTCTACCTGCATCCAACTTATATTAGTCTTGTCATTGCCAGCTCTGTTCAATTTTAATAGTTTTCTGGTGCGCTGATTAGCATCATTTATTCCTCCGCTCTGGCCGCTCATTAAATGTCAGAGCTCTATTATAGGTACAATTAGAAGAAATAAAACTGGCCGTGACCCCATCTGACGAGGAACGTTCACATGTGTCGGCGATTAACTGGAGCTCCTTCCCAGACGGCGGTTTAACAACACACATTACACAATGGAAAGATGTGCAGCCAGAAGATAATGGCGCAGGGGACTTGTTCTCTGCTCAGTTAACATGGGTCCATGGGTTAAGGGAATGAAACGCGCGTCGCAGCCCTAAAATCTGTTCTGTCCTCTAAGGCCAAATTCACTCTTGTGCTCCATGTTTCCACCGTGATAATAATCCCACCCCTCACTGCAGCATAAAGAGGGGCATTTCATGGACGTCCCATGACTATTGAGTGTCTGTTCCATCATTTCATCTATATAATTTGTGGCTTGAGCAAAGCTCAGAAGATAATTAAAAAAAAAATAAAATAAATAAAATCCCTGATCCTATGAATCAAACGTACAGTGCCTGAAGAAGGGTGTATTTTCTCCTGAAGCGTAGCCCTATGCAATAATTGGTGGAGGTTGCAGTATAATTCTAATTTGCAAGTTAGTGCTGTCTAGTTTAAGAAGTTTTCCGAAGAGTATGTCCACTACGAGGTTTTATTTTTTTCATATGGATTTGGAGCAGATTCTCATGAAAAATAGCTTGAACTACGCTTTGAATAATGTTTTTATTGGTGTCAATGTGAAACATGACTGTAGTACGCGTAAGTTCTTGAGTCGTTTCGGCCCCAATTTTGACAACTGGATCAAATGAAGCAAAAGAAAAAAAAACATGACAAACTGAAAAAACATGCAAAAATCTGCCTTTTAAGTGTGTTTTGACGTTGAAAAGCTCTATCGTGCTCCTACAAGAAATTTCTATTGACTTCAATCAAGAAGCCATGCTGCTGTTCATACGACAAGGTTTTAAAACCCGCATCGTGGGGTAAAAGTAAGTGACGTGTCTTTTCTTTGATGCACATTGGCATAAAAGACAAAATGTTGAGCAAAAAACCACTGTTAAAAATTTCCTCCCAAACTGAGAAACTGAAAACCGGATCGAAAAAATTCAGGTGGCCCTGGGAAGGCGGTTACAGAAGGGAGATACACAAGTTGAAGAAGAGGTACTGTCACCTACCTTATATTTTATTGCTCCTACTGATGTCCAAAGCCTTTTCGCCCACTCAACCCCGGTTGTGACTGCTGTCTCTGCACCCACCATACAACTGGTTGTAAAATCCGTTGTGTCACTGAAAGATGAGCCGAGGCATCTGGCAGCTCCTTATCTCCACCCTTGATGAAACACCTGGTGCAAATTTCCTGGCAGAATGAACGCAGATCAGCAGTATAAGGTGATTTGTCCTTGTTTAATGGCTGCTTACAAGAGCGGATTCTAAAACTGTCCAGACTCATCAGATAGGGGACAGGTGAATGTTTGTTCAATGGATAGCTGTCTCTACCGACATTATTATGTAACTATTTTTTATTTCACTGACCAAGTCAGAATATCTCCAAAACGTCAGTCTTATGGAATTTTACCTGTGTGCAGTGGTAACTGCCTTCTCAATGGAGTCTACTGAAGGAGAATTGGTGATGGTGGTCCAGGACACCCAAGACTTTGGTCGTCAGAACTCCTATCTCCAGGAGTACAGAAGGAGAATTGATGATGGGGTCCAGGACACCCAAGGCTTTGGTTGTCAGATCTCCTATCTCCAGGAGTACAGAAGGAGAATTGATGATGGGGTCCAGGACACCCAAGGCTTTGGTTGTCAGATCTCCTATCTCCAGGAGTACAGAAGGAGAATTGGTGATGGGGTCCAGGACACCCAAGGCTTTGGTTGTCAGATCTCCTATCTCCAGAAGTTCACCACTCGGCAGTCTCACTGATTCCTGTTTGCAGGGTTTGGTTCGCCCCTGATCATTGACATTAGAGACCAGCAGCATGGTTGAGCTGTTGGCTGGAACAGTGCTGCATCCAGACCCGACTTTGTCTCTGCAACATCGGGGCAGTGAAGTGGCCAGACACAATGTCACGATCACACCTTTCGGTGTGACAGTTCAGCTTGCCGAGCTTTCAGTATGGTGATGGACACCTCAGCTATCCAATCGGAGGATGGGGCGTGCTGAGCGTTCAGTGTGTTGAGTAACAGTTCAGCCATCTAATCAGTGCCAGGACTTGTTGGGGCTTCATGCATGTGTCTGTTATTCGAGTGATGACCTGGTTATTTAGCTAGCTCTCTACCTCCAATTATTGCCAGTTGTAGCTTTGCTCACATGGTGTGTGCTTGCTCTGTTCTCTGTGTTCCTGTATTTGATCTTTTGTTGCCTAACATTGGACCTTTCCTTTGACCATCCGTTTGCTGTGCCCCTTTGTCTTAATCCTCTACCTTCCCAGAATTCTGACCTTAGACTTTTACTTGACTATTCCTTTGCCTTACCCCTTTGTATATATCGAGCCCTATTGGTATCTGACCTCGGACCTCTTGACTACCCTAAGCCTCATGGCTTGTCTGTGAGTAATGACTAGCGTCACATAAAACCAACTTTAGAGCAGTGCTTTCAAGCTCTAAAGAAAATAGCTTGTGAGTCTTGCTCTCCTTGCCTAGGAAACCAGTTACCGCTGATTGCAGAGGTGGCCAGTAAGGTATCAAATAAAAAAAATCTGTGGATTCTTAATTTAAAAACAGGAAACGACCCCCTAAAGGCCAAAGGGTAAGTCCATTTGATTTGACCTCACAGAAGCCTATGATGGAAAGGTGTCGGAACACACACAGCATTGTAGATGGCGGTGTAGCCACGTCGTACATAATGTAGTCCGATGATTATTTCCCATCGATGTCTAATCAATACTCTTGATGTGGTCTAATTATTTATTACAACTTTTTCCTAAAATCTTTTTTTCCATCTTTGCAAAAAAAAAAAGACAGAGAAGTACCTCACATGCCCTGAATCTAATCAGAAGAAAAGTTGATTTTACTCCTGCCAAGCAAATAGGACGATCATTTTTCACATTCTTACATTTTCCAGGGTAGTTTCAAGTTAGATTATGTTACTGTTGCTTATAAGTTCCTGCAAACTCCCCGAGCCCCTGCCCTGGTTGTAGTAGTAAGGGCCCAAGTGAATTTTACAGGGGAAATATTGCTAACGTTTCACGCTGTATGTTTTCTGTTGTCTGCCGTAGATACAGTTAATGTTTTGTGTGCGTCTGATTAGTGTGGAAAAAAAAAAATTAATGCAGTTCTGTATTATGATTTATGGACTGAAGTCTGTGCCCGGTGTCATTTTGCCAGCTCTGAAGTAATTTTTCCTTTTTTTTAATTTTTACATTTTTTTTTTCCGATTTGGGTATTAGAACCGGCTACTGTTTTTGTTGATCTTTTCAACTTGTGAATGGGCTTAATTCAGATCTTAGCAGCATGGGATCTGAGAATTATTAATGCTCCAATTCAGACAGTGATATTGAGTGAAACATTGGCCAAGTGTGCGAGATGGAGAGCGGTAGAATTTCATTAAATCGTTTTCAGGTGCATTTTTCCTTCTCCCGACAGCTCGTGTAATGTGAGTTTGAAGTTCCCATTTATTTGGCTTCCTGTACCTTTGTAGTGGATTTAGTTAATTCTAAATGTATCTGTAACAGTCATCCGTCCTTACTGTATTCTTTGTATCTTGGATGCTTGTATATGACGATTTGTAATTTCAGAAACAAGGAATTGTATTAAAAATTTAGATCAGGCAAAAAGAATAGCAATTTTATTAGTAGGAGGGTTGCTTGGTCTTAAAATAACTTTTCATATATCTCAAGAGCGTCCCTTGCCCTGGAGGACCGGAGCTGTCCTGTATTACACGGAACATCCATTGATTTCAATGGGCATTTTAAAATGCTTCATTTCCCCTGTGGTGGCGCTGCAGGGAAATCGAATGCTTACAACCAGGTTTCTCCACAGATGTCAGCTGATTGATGGAAGTCCCAGCAGCCTGCCCTCAGGCTTTCTTCTCTGCATTCCTCTCTGCCTCAGGCCTTCTCCTAAGGCTCTTGTCTGCTCTAAGGCCATCTCTTCGGCACTCTATTCTGCCCTCAGGCTGTATTCTCAGCACTCCTCTCTACCCACAGGCCGTCTCCTCAGTGTTCCTCTCTGCTGTCGAGCTGTCTTTTCAGGGCTCCTTTCTGCCCTAGGGCCGTCTCCTCGGTGTTCCTCCCTGCCCTAGGGCCGTCTCCTCGGCGCTCCTCTCTGCCCTTGGGCAGTCTCCTCGGCGCTCCTCTCTGCCCTCGGGCCATCTCCTCGGCCCTCCTCTCTGCCCTCGGGCCGTCTCCTCGGCGCTCCTCTCTGCCCTCAGACCGTCTCCTTGGCTCTCCTCGGCTCTCCTCTCTGCCCTCGGGCCATTTCCTTGGCTCTCCTCCCTGCCCTCGGGCCGTCTCCTTGGCGCTCCTCTGCCCTCGTGCCGTCTCCTCGGCTCTCCTCTCTGCCCTTGGGCCGCCTCCTCGGCTCTCCTCCCTGCCCTTGGGCCGTCTCCTCGGCACTCCTCTCTGCCCTCGTGCCGTCTCCTCGGCTCTCCTCTGCCCTCAGGTCGTCTCCTCGGCTCTCCTCTCTGCCCTCAGGCTGTCTCCTCGGCTCTCCTCTATGCCCTCGGGCCGTCTCCTCGGCTCTCCTGCCTGCCCTCGGGCCGTCTCCTTGGCGCTCCTCTCTGCCCTCGTGCCGTCTCCTCGGCTCTCCTCTCTGCCCTCAGGCTGTCTCCTCGGCTCTCCTCTCTGCCCTCAGGCTGTCTCCTCGGCTCTCCTCTATGCCCTCGGGCCGTCTCCTCGGCTCTCCTGCCTGCCCTCGGGCCGTCTCCTCGGCTCTCCTCTCTGCCCTCAGGCTGTCTCCTCGGCTCTCCTCTATGCCCTCGTGCCGTCTCCTCGGCTCTCCTCTCTGCCCTCGGGCCATCTCCTCGGCTCTCCTCTCTACCCTCGGGCCGTCTCCTCAGCGCTGCTCTCTGCCCTCGGGCCGTCTCCTCGGCGCTCCTCTCTGCCCTCGTGCCGTCTCCTCGGCTCTCCTCTCTGCCCTCAGGCCGTCTCCTCAGCTCTCCTCTCTGCCCTCGGGCCGTCTCCTCAGCTCTCCTCTCTGCCCTCAGGCCGTCTCCTCGGCTCTCCTCTCTGCCCTTGGGCTGTCTCCTCGGCTCTCCTCTATGCCCTCGGGCCGTCTCCTCGGCTCTCCTGCCTGCCCTCGGGCCGTCTCCTTGGCGCTCCTCTCTGCCCTCAGGCCGTCTCCTCAGCTCTCCTCCCTGCCCTCGGGCCGTCTCCTTGGCACTCCTCTCTGCCCTCGGGCCGTCTCCTCGGCTCTCCTCTCTGCCCTCAGGCCGTCTCCTCGGCTCTCCTCTATGCCCTCGGGCCGTCTCCTCGGCTCTCCTGCCTGCCCTCGTGCCGTCTCCTCGGCTCTCCTCTCTGCCCTCAGGCCGTCTCCTCAGCTCTCCTCTCTGCCCTCGGGCCGTCTCCTCGGCGCTGCTCTCTGCCCTCGGGCCGTCTCCTCGGCGCTCCTCTCTGCCCTCGTGCCGTCTCCTCGGCTCTCCTCTCTGCCCTCAGGCCGTCTCCTTAGCTCTCCTCTCTACCCTCGGGCCGTCTCCTTGGCGCTCCTCTCTGCCCTTGGGCCGTCTCCTCGCCGCTTCTCTCTGCCCTCGGGCCATCTCCTCGGCGCTTCTCTCTGCCCTTGGGCCATCTCCTCGGCACTCCTCTCTGCCCTCAGGCCACGGCATATTGCCACTTTCAATGCCACAGTGAGGCCCGGATGAGCGGCAGAGAGGAGCATCTTAAGAGGGATTTTCCCCTTTCATTGTTTTGAACACCATCAGCGCAACCATGTTAAAAATAATATAAACAGCAATACTTTTCTTCCCATGTTCCAGTGTCGGCTCTAACCCACTTTTACAGATTACAGTATTGACGTCATATCTGCAGCGCATGTTACTGCTGCAGCCAGTCACTGAGTTCAACGGCTCTTGCTAACTGAACCTGCAGCTGAGGGGATTGACTGCAGTGGTTATATGTACTATAGACATGACGTCACCATGGGGAAGTATAAGAAATTAACTTATGCGTTAAAACCCCCAAAATATGAGCAACTTCCCTAAAATATGCAATAAAAATTATCAAAACTTTGTAAATACCCCAAATTCGTATCAATAAAACAACTCGCTACACAAAAAACAAGCCATAAAGCACGTCTATCAATGGAAAAATAAAAACATTTGTGAATAGCAACATAAAACATATATATATTTTTTAAAATTTCTGAATTTTTGTACATTGCTTAAATAAAGAAAAAAAATATAAGTTTGGCATGCCATCATTGTACTGATTTCGAGAATCATGTTACCATGTTCCTTTTAACACACAGTGGATACCATAAAAACAAAATCCAGAAAAGATATGGCAGAATTACATTTTGTTCACCATTTCGTCCCACTTGGAATTTTCTTCCACAACTTTCATTACATTGTATGTTAAAGTGGATGGTGTCATTCACAGCTACAATTTTGTTTACACATATACCGTATGTGTGTGTGTGTCTGTGGGTGTATATATTTGTTTAGTATATAGGTATAGTGGTATATAGGGATGTATCAGACCAATGGGACTGTAAGGAAAATCATCATTCAGTTACGGTATGTAAGAAGAGAAAATTCTGCAGCTGCTGCCTGGAATGAGAGAGGTTTGGGGTTTGAATCCTGGATCAGACCATACTTGAGTGAATGAATGAATGAATATGAATGAATGTACAGAGCACATACAGGTGCCTGCCCTACACTCATGGTCCTGAGTCAGAGAGTTGAAGTAGAGACCTAACCATCCTGGGAAATTAAAGCATCTCTCCTAATTTGAGATTGTCCTGCTGGATCTGGGACAGTTTAAAGGTATGAAGAAATATGCTTCATTCTCCACTCAAACTATTTATCCTTCCCTCTGCCTCCCGAACTCATCATCCACTCTGAAAAATAGTTAAAATTCATCTTGCTCAGCCTAAACTGTGCTGTCAGCTCACTGAATGATCAAAAACAGCTGACCACTAAAGTCTATGTATAGGGAATAGAAGGGTAGAGGGGCACAGACACATAAAAACCGTGCTACTGCTTTCTAGTAAGTGTTTTATCTCACCTGAGTGCTTGATTCACAGTTACAATGCTCAGAAATGTTGTATAATGTCCTCCATTCTGCTGCTACTGCTTCTGAACATGTTCTACATGAAGGCAGGAGTGCAGGATTCCTCCATGCCTGTGTGATAGCTGTATGGGAGACATCATAGCAGCAAGTCTCTACCCACCAGCTCAGAGTCAACTGAAAAATAGAGTGAGAACCTGCAAAAGTGAAAACTGGTGAAAATGCAAGATGCAAGTCATATAATGGCCAGAAATTGTGTAGGAACAGCAGCTTTTTTTCTGACAAATCATCTGAAATGACAGCTGCTCTTTCAACTTATGTTTTATGTAAAAAATAAAAAAATATACGGTATGTGCAACATTTGTTTTAAAGGTTTGTCCACTTTTACATCCATTAAAAAAAAAAAAACTTTGCAAAGAAACCCAGTGTCTGATCTTCAGGGATTTGTCTTACTTTCTTTATCTGCCCCTTATTTTAATGTCTCTACGTTATCATGGTAACTGTAAAGAAAAAAATGAAAAAAATTGTAAAAAACAAACAAAAAAAAAAAAAACATAAAAAAAATGTTTGTTCTTTTTTCTTTTTCAGTTGCAACAAGCGGCTGAGGTGTCTCAGATGAGAGGAGCCAGAGTTATTTCCGCTGAAGATATACTTTTTCTCATGCGCAGAGATAAGGTAAGAAAAGTAGCTGCTGATATATGAATAAAACAGTTACAACAGAACGTAAGCACAAGGGTGTCACATGTGAGTATTGGGGAAAGTCAGTTTTTCTGCACTACAAACATAAATGATAGCAGTAGACCTCTATATCTGCAGTATCGACAGTAAGGCCCTGTCCTTGATCCAAAGCATCTGATGCCAGAATATAACGGAAAAAAAATTGTGTATGGTATTATGTAGTCTTCTTAGTCTCCTATTGATGGGCCATTGCTGCCCAAAAATATAACGACTATAATACTGCCCCTATGTACCAGAATATAGCTACTATATTACTGCCCCTATGTACAAGAATATAACTGCTATATTACTGCCCCTATGTACAAGAATATAACTACTATATCACTGCCCCCTATGTACAAGACTATAACTACTATAATACTGCTCCTATGTACAAGAATATAACTACTATAATACTGCCCCTATGTACAAGAATATAACTACTATATCACTGCCCCCTATGTACAAGACTATAACTACTATAATACTGCCCCTATATACAAGAATATAACTACTATAATACTGCTCCTATGTACAAGACTATAACTACTATAATACTGCTCCTATGTACAAGAATATAACTACTATAATACTGCCCCTATGTACAAGAATATAACTACTATATCACTGCCCCCTATGTACAAGACTATAACTACTATAATACTGCCCCTATGTACAAGAATATAACTACTATAATACTGCTCCTATGTACAAGACTATAACTACTATAATACTGCTCCTATGTACAAGACTATAACTACTATAATACTGCTCCTATGTACAAGAAAATTACTATAATACTGCTCCTATGTACAAGAATATAACTACTATAATACTGCTCCTATGCACAAGAATATAACTACTATATTACTGCCCCTATGTACAAGAATATAACTACTATAATACTGCTCCTATGTACAAGAATATAACTACAATAATTCTGCTCCTATGTACAAGAATATAACTACTATAATACTGCCCCTATGTACCAGAATATAACTACTATATTACTGCCCCATGTACAAGAATATAACTACTATAATACTGCCCCTATGTACAAGAATATAACTACTATATTACTGCCCCATGTACAAGAATATAACTACTATAATACTGCCCCTATGTACAAGAATATAACTACTATATTACTGCCCCTATGTACAAGAATATAACTACTATAATAGTGCCCCTATGTACCAGAATATAACTACTATATTACTGCCCCTATGTACAAGAATATAACTACTATAATACTGCTCCTATGTACAAGAATATAACTACTATAATACTGCTCCTATGTACAAGAATATAACTACTATAACACTGCTCCTATGTACAAGAATATAACTACTATAATACTGCCCCTATGTAGAAGAATATAACTACTATAATACTGCTCCCTATGTACAAGAATATAACTACTATAATACTGCCCCTATGTACAAGAATATAACTACTATAACACTGCTCCTATGTACAAGAATATAACTACTATAATACTGCCCCTATGTACAAGAATATAACTACTATAATACTGCTCCTATGTACAAGTATATAACTACTATAATACTGCTCCTATGTACAAGAATATAACTACTATAATACTGCTCCTATGTACAAGAATATAACTACTATAATACTGCTCCTATGTACAAGAATATAACTACTATAACACTGCTCCCTATGTAAAAGAATATAACTACTATAATACTGCCCCTATGTACAAGAATATAACTACTATAATACTGCTCCTATGTACAAGAATATAACTACTAGAATACTGCTCCCTATGTACAAGAATATAACTACTAGAATACTGCTCCTTATGTACAAGAATATAACTACTATAATACTGCCCCTATATACAGGAATATAACTGCTATAATACTGCTCCTATGTACAAAAATATAACTACTATAATACTGCCTCAATGTACAAGAATATAACTACTATAATACTACTCATATATACAAGAATGTAACTACCATAATACTGCTCCTATGTACAAAAATATAACTACTATAATACTGCCCCTATGTACAAGAATATAACTACTATAATACTACTCATATACACAAGAATATAACTACTATAATACTGCTCCTATGTACAAGAATATAACTACTATAATACTGCCCCTATGTACAAGAATATAACTACTATAATACTACTCATATATACAAGAATATAACTATTATAATAATGCTCCTATGTACAAGAATATAACTACTATAATACTGCTCCTATGTACAAGAATATAACTACTTTAATACTGCTCCCTATGTACAAGAATATAACTACTATAATACTGCTCCTATGTACCAGAATATAACTACTATAATACCGCCCCTATGTACAAGAATATATCTTCTATAATACTGCTCCTATGTACAAGAATATAACTACTATAGTACTGCTCCTATGTACAAGAATATAACTACTATAATACTACTCATATATACAAGAATGTAACTACCATAATACTGCTCCTATGTACAAAAATATAACTACTATAATACTGCCCCTATGTACAAGAATATAACTACTATAATACTACTCATATACACAAGAATATAACTACTATAATACTGCTCCTATGTACAAGAATATAACTACTATAATACTGCCCCTATGTACAAGAATATAACTACTATAATACTACTCATATATACAAGAATATAACTATTATAATAATGCTCCTATGTACAAGAATATAACTACTATAATACTGCTCCTATGTACAAGAATATAACTACTTTAATACTGCTCCCTATGTACAAGAATATAACTACTATAATACTGCTCCTATGTACAAGAATATAACTACTATAATACTGCCCCTATATACAGGAATATAACTACTATAATACTGCTCCTATCTACAAGAATATAACTACTATAATACTGCCCCTATGTACAATAATATAACTACTATAAGGGTATGTGTGCACGTTCAGGATTGCATCAGGATTTGGTCAGGATTTTTCATCAGTATTTGTAAGCCAAAACCAGGAGTGGAACAATTAGAGGAAAAGTATAATAGAAACATATGCTCCACTTTTGCATTTATCACCCACTCCTGGTTTTGGCTTACAAATACTGATGAAAAATCCTGACCAAATCCTGATGCAATCCTGAACGTGGACACATACCCTAATACTGCTCCTATGTACAAGAATATAACTACTATAATACTGCTCCTATGTACAAGAATATAACTACTATAATACTGCTCCTATGTACAAGAATATAACTACTATAATACTGCTCCTATGTACAAGAATATAACTACTATAATACTGCCCCTATGTACAAGAATATATCTTCTATAATACTGCTCCTATGTACAAGAATATAACTACTATAGTACTGCTCCTATGTACAAGAATATAACTACTATAATACTGCCCCCTATGTACAAGAATATAACTACTATAATACTGCCCCCTATGTACAAGCATATAACTACTATAATACTGCCCCATGTACAAGAATATAACTACTATAATACTGCCCCCTATGTACAAGAATATAACTACTATAATACTGCCCCATGTACAAGAATATAACTACTATAATACTGCCCGTATGTACAAGAATATAACTACTATAATACTGCTCCTATGTACAAGAATATAACTACTATAATACTGCCCCTATGTACAAGAATATATCTTCTATAATACTGCTCCTATGTACAAGAATATAACTATTATAGTAATGCTCCTATGTACAAGAATATAACTACTATAATACTGCTCCTATGTACAAGAATATAACTACTATAATACTGCTCCTATGTACAAGAATATAACTACTATAATACTGCCCCTATGTACAAGAATATATCTTCTATAATACTGCTCCTATGTACAAGAATATAACTACTATAGTACTGCTCCTATGTACAAGAATATAACTACTATAATACTGCCCCCTATGTACAAGAATATACTATAATACTGCGCCCTATGTACAAGAATATAACTACTATAATACTGCCCCATGTACAAGAATATAACTACTATAATACTGCCCCCTATGTACAAGAATATAACTACTATAATACTGCCCCATGTACAAGAATATAACTACTATAATACTGCTCCTATGTACAAGAATATAACTACTATAATACTGCCCCTATGTACAAGAATATAACTACTATAATACTGCTCCTATGTACAAGAATATAACTACTATAATACTGCTCCTATGTACAAGAATATAACTACTATAATACTGCCCCTATGTACAAGAATATAACTACTATAATACTGCTCCTATGTACAAGAATATAACTACTATAATACTGCCCCTTTGTACAAGAATATAACTACTATAATACTGCCTCTATGTACAAGAATATAACTACTATAATACTGCTCCTATGTACAAGAATATAACTACTATAATACTGCCCCTATGTACAAGAATATAACTACTATAATACTGCCCCCTATTTACAAGAATATAACTACTATAATACTGCCCCATGTACAAGAATATAACTACTATAATACTGCCCCATGTACAAGAATATAACTACTATAATACTGCCCCCTATGTACAAGAATATAACTACTATAATACTGCTCCTATGTACAAGAATATAACTACTATAATACTGCCCCTATGTACAAGAATATAACTACTATAATACTGCCCCATGTACAAGAATATAACTACTATAATACTGCCCCTATGTACAAGAATATAACTACTATAATACTGCTCCTATGTGCAGGAATATAACTACTATAATACTGCTCCTATGCACAAGAATATAACTACAATAATACTGCCCCTATGTACAGGAATATAACTACTATAATAATGCTCCTATGTACAAGAATATAACTACTATAATACTGCCCCTATGTACAAGAATATAACTACTATAATACTACCCCATGTACAAGAATATAACTACTATAATACTGCCCCTATGTACAAGAATATAACTACTATAATACTGCCCCATGTACAAGAATATAACTACTATAATACTGCCCCTATGTACAAGAATATAACTACTATAATACTGCTCCTATGTGCAGGAATATAACTACTATAATACTGCTCCTATGCACAAGAATATAACTACAATAATACTGCCCCTATGTACAGGAATATAACTACTATAATAATGCTCCTATGTACAAGAATATAACTACTATAATACTGCCCCTATGTACAAGAATATAACTACTATAATACTGCCCCATGTACAAGAATATAACTACTATAATACTGCCCCCTTATGTACAAGAATATAACTACTATAATACTGCTCCTTATGTACAAGAATATAACTACTATAATACTGCTCCTATATACAAGAATATAACTACTATAATACTGCCCCTATGTACAGGAATATAACTGCTATAATACTGCCCCTATGTACAGGAATATAACTGCTATAATACTGCTCCTATGTGCAGGAATATAACTACTGTAATACTGCCCCTATGTACAAGAATATAACTACTATAATACTGCCCCTATGTACAAGAATATAACTACTATTATACTGCTCCTATGTACAAGAATATAACTACTATAATACTGCCCCTATGTACAAGAATATAACTACTATAATACTGCCCCTATGTACAGGAATATAACTGCTATAATACTGCTCCTATGTGCAGGAATATAACTACTGTAATACTGCCCCTATGTACAAGAATATAACTACTATAATACTGCTCCTATGTACAAGAATATACAGTGGGGCAAAAAAGTATTTAGTCAGTCAGCAATAGTGCAAGTTCCACCACTTAAAAAGATGAGAGGCGTCTGTAATTTACATCATAGGTAGACCTCAACTATGGGAGACAAACTGAGAAAAAAAAATCCAGAAAATCACATTGTCTGTTTTTTTATCATTTTATTTGCATTTTATGGTGGAAAATAAGTATTTGGTCAGAAACAAAATTTCATCTCAATACTTTGTAATATATCCTTTGTTGGCAATGACAGAGGTCAAACGTTTTCTGTAAGTCTTCACAAGGTTGCCACACACTGTTGTTGGTATGTTGGCCCATTCCTCCATGCAGATCTCCTCTAGAGCAGTGATGTTTTTGGCTTTTCGCTTGGCAACACGGACTTTCAACTCCCTCCAAAGGTTTTCTATAGGGTTGAGATCTAGAGACTGGCTAGGCCACTCCAGGACCTTGACATGCTTCTTACAAAGCCACTCCTTCGTTGCCCTGGCGGTGTGCTTTGGATCATTGTCATGTTGAAAGACCCAGCCACGTTTCATATTCAATGCCCTTGCTGATGGAAGGAGGTTTGCACTCAAAATCTCATGATACATGGCCCCATTCATTCTTTCATGTACCCGGATCAGTCGTCCTGGCCCCTTTGCAGAGAAACAGCCCCAAAGCATGATGTTTCCACCACCATGCTTTACAGTAGGTATGGTGTTGGATGGATGCAACTCAGTATTCTTTTTCCTCCAAACACGACAAGTTGTGTTTCTACCAAACAGTTCCAGTTTGGTTTCACCAGACCATAGGACATTCTTCCAAAACTCCTCTGGATCATCCAAATGCTCTCTAGCAAACTTCAGACGGGCCCGGACATGTACTGGCTTAAGCAGTGGGACACGTCTGGCACTGCAGGATCTGAGTCCATGGTGGCGTAGTGTGTTACTTATGGTAGGCCTTGTTACATTGGTCCCAGCTCTCTGCAGTTCATTCACTAGGTCCCCCCGCGTGGTTCTGGGATTTTTGCTCACCATTCTTGTGATCATTCTGACCCCACGGGGTGGGATTTTGCGTGGAGCCCCAGATCGAGGGAGATTATCAGTGGTCTTGTATGTCTTCCATTTTCTAATTATTGCTCCCACTGTTGATTTCTTCACTCCAAGCTGGTTGGCTATTGCAGATTCAGTCTTCCCAGCCTGGTGCAGGGCTACAATTTTGTTTCTGGTGTCCTTTGACAGCTCTTTGGTCTTCACCATAGTGGAGTTTGGAGTCAAACTGTTTGAGGGTGTGCACAGGTGTCTTTTTATACTGATAACAAGTTTAAACAGGTGCCATTACTACAGGTAATGAGCGGAGGAAAGAGGAGACTCTTAAAGAAGAAGTTACAGGTCTGTGAGAGCCAGAAATCTTGATTGTTTGTTTCTGACCAAATACTTATTTTCCACCATAAAGTGCAAATAAAATGATAAAAAAACAGACAATGTGATTTTCTGGATTTTTTTGTCTCAGTTTGTCTCCCATAGTTGAGGTCTACCTATGATGTAAATTACAGACGCCTCTCATCTTTTTAAGTGGTGGAACTTGCACTATTGCTGACTGACTAAATACTTTTTTGCCCCACTGTAACTACTATAATACTGCCCCTATGTACAAGAATATAACTACTATAATACTGCTCCTATGTACAAGAATACAACTACTATAATACTGCCCCTTTGTACAAGAATATAACTACTATAATACTGCCTCTATGTACAAGAATATAACTACTATAATACTGCTCCTATGTACAAGAATATAACTATTATAATACTGCCCCTATGTACAAGAATATAACTACTATAATACTGCCCCCTATGTACAAGAATATAACTACTATAATACTGCTCCTATGTACAAGAATATAACTACTATAATACTGCCCCTTTGTACAAGAATATAACTACTATAATACTGCCTCTATGTACAAGAATATAACTACTATAATACTGCTCCTATGTACAAGAATATAACTACTATAATACTGCCCCTATGTACAAGAATATAACTACTATAATACTGCCCCCTATTTACAAGAATATAACTACTATAATACTGCCCCATGTACAAGAATATAACTACTATAATACTGCCCCATGTACAAGAATATAACTACTATAATACTGCCCCCTATGTACAAGAATATAACTACTATAATACTGCTCCTATGTACAAGAATATAACTACTATAATACTGCCCCTATGTACAAGAATATAACTACTATAATACTGCCCCATGTACAAGAATATAACTACTATAATACTGCCCCTATGTACAAGAATATAACTACTATAATACTGCTCCTATGTGCAGGAATATAACTACTATAATACTGCTCCTATGCACAAGAATATAACTACAATAATACTGCCCCTATGTACAGGAATATAACTACTATAATAATGCTCCTATGTACAAGAATATAACTACTATAATACTGCCCCTATGTACAAGAATATAACTACTATAATACTGCCCCATGTACAAGAATATAACTACTATAATACTGCCCCCTTATGTACAAGAATATAACTACTATAATACTGCTCCTTATGTACAAGAATATAACTACTATAATACTGCTCCTATATACAAGAATATAACTACTATAATACTGCCCCTATGTACAGGAATATAACTGCTATAATACTGCCCCTATGTACAGGAATATAACTGCTATAATACTGCTCCTATGTGCAGGAATATAACTACTGTAATACTGCCCCTATGTACAAGAATATAACTACTATAATACTGCCCCTATGTACAAGAATATAACTACTATTATACTGCTCCTATGTACAAGAATATAACTACTATAATACTGCCCCTATGTACAAGAATATAACTACTATAATACTGCCCCTATGTACAGGAATATAACTGCTATAATACTGCTCCTATGTGCAGGAATATAACTACTGTAATACTGCCCCTATGTACAAGAATATAACTACTATAATACTGCTCCTATGTACAAGAATATACAGTGGGGCAAAAAAGTATTTAGTCAGTCAGCAATAGTGCAAGTTCCACCACTTAAAAAGATGAGAGGCGTCTGTAATTTACATCATAGGTAGACCTCAACTATGGGAGACAAACTGAGAAAAAAAAATCCAGAAAATCACATTGTCTGTTTTTTTATCATTTTATTTGCATTTTATGGTGGAAAATAAGTATTTGGTCAGAAACAAAATTTCATCTCAATACTTTGTAATATATCCTTTGTTGGCAATGACAGAGGTCAAACGTTTTCTGTAAGTCTTCACAAGGTTGCCACACACTGTTGTTGGTATGTTGGCCCATTCCTCCATGCAGATCTCCTCTAGAGCAGTGATGTTTTTGGCTTTTCGCTTGGCAACACGGACTTTCAACTCCCTCCAAAGGTTTTCTATAGGGTTGAGATCTAGAGACTGGCTAGGCCACTCCAGGACCTTGACATGCTTCTTACAAAGCCACTCCTTCGTTGCCCTGGCGGTGTGCTTTGGATCATTGTCATGTTGAAAGACCCAGCCACGTTTCATATTCAATGCCCTTGCTGATGGAAGGAGGTTTGCACTCAAAATCTCATGATACATGGCCCCATTCATTCTTTCATGTACCCGGATCAGTCGTCCTGGCCCCTTTGCAGAGAAACAGCCCCAAAGCATGATGTTTCCACCACCATGCTTTACAGTAGGTATGGTGTTGGATGGATGCAACTCAGTATTCTTTTTCCTCCAAACACGACAAGTTGTGTTTCTACCAAACAGTTCCAGTTTGGTTTCACCAGACCATAGGACATTCTTCCAAAACTCCTCTGGATCATCCAAATGCTCTCTAGCAAACTTCAGACGGGCCCGGACATGTACTGGCTTAAGCAGTGGGACACGTCTGGCACTGCAGGATCTGAGTCCATGGTGGCGTAGTGTGTTACTTATGGTAGGCCTTGTTACATTGGTCCCAGCTCTCTGCAGTTCATTCACTAGGTCCCCCCGTGTGGTTCTGGGATTTTTGCTCACCATTCTTGTGATCATTCTGACCCCACGGGGTGGGATTTTGCGTGGAGCCCCAGATCGAGGGAGATTATCAGTGGTCTTGTATGTCTTCCATTTTCTAATTATTGCTCCCACTGTTGATTTCTTCACTCCAAGCTGGTTGGCTATTGCAGATTCAGTCTTCCCAGCCTGGTGCAGGGCTACAATTTTGTTTCTGGTGTCCTTTGACAGCTCTTTGGTCTTCACCATAGTGGAGTTTGGAGTCAAACTGTTTGAGGGTGTGCACAGGTGTCTTTTTATACTGATAACAAGTTTAAACAGGTGCCATTACTACAGGTAATGAGCGGAGGAAAGAGGAGACTCTTAAAGAAGAAGTTACAGGTCTGTGAGAGCCAGAAATCTTGATTGTTTGTTTCTGACCAAATACTTATTTTCCACCATAAAGTGCAAATAAAATGATAAAAAAACAGACAATGTGATTTTCTGGATTTTTTTGTCTCAGTTTGTCTCCCATAGTTGAGGTCTACCTATGATGTAAATTACAGACGCCTCTCATCTTTTTAAGTGGTGGAACTTGCACTATTGCTGAATGACTAAATACTTTTTTGCCCCACTGTAACTACTATAATACTGCCCCTATGTACAAGAATATAACTACTATAATACTGCTCCTATGTACAAGAATATAACTACTATAATACTGCCCCTATGTACAAGAATATAACTACTATAATACTGCTCCTATGTACAAGAATATAACTACTATAATACTGCTCCTATGTACAAGAATATAACTACTATAATACTGCCCCTATGTACAAGAATATAACTACTATAATACTGCTCCTATGTACAAGAATATAACTACTATAATACTGCCCCATGTACAAGAATATAACTACTATAATACTGCTCCTATGTACAAGAATATAACTACTATAATACTGCTCCTATGTACAAGAATATAACTACTATAATACTGCCCCATGTACAAGAATATAACTACTATAATACTGCTCCTATGTACAAGAATATAACTACTATAATGCTGCTCCTGTGTACAAGAATATAACTACTATAATACTGCCCCTATGTACAAGAATATAACTACTATAATACTGCTCCTATGTACAAGAATACACTCACTGGCCACTTTATTAGGTACACCTGTCCAACTTCTTGTTAACACTTAATTTCTAATCAGCCAATCACATGGCGGCAACTCAGTGCATTTAGGCATGTAGACATGGTCAAGACAATCTCCTGCAGTTCAAACCGAGCATCAGTATGGGGAAGAAAGGTGATTTGAGTGCCTTTGAACGTGGCATGGTTGTTGGTGCCAGAAGGGCTGGTCTGAGTATTTCAGAAACTGCTGATCTACTGGGATTTTCACGCACAACCATCTCTAGGGTTTACAGAGAATGGTCCGAAAAAGAAAAAAAATCCAGTGAGCGGCAGTTCTGTGGGCGGAAATGCCTTGTTGATGCCAGAGGTCAGAGGAGAATGGGCAGACTGGTTCGAGCTGATAGAAAGGCAACAGTGACTCAAATCGCCACCCATTACAACCAAGGTAGGCCTAAGAGCATCTCTGAACGCACAGTGCGTCGAACTTTGAGGCAGATGGGCTACAGCAGCAGAAGACCACACCGGGTACCACTCCGTTCAGCTAAGAACAGGAAACTGAGGCTACAATTTGTACAAGCTCATCGAAATTGGACAGTAGAAGATTGGAAAAACGTTGCTTGGTCTGATGAGTCTCGATTTCTGCTGCGACATTCGGATGGTAGGGTCAGAATTTGGCGTAAACAACATGAAAGCATGGATCCATCCTGCCTTGTATGGAGCATCTTTGGGATGTGCAGCCGACAAATCTGCGGCAACTGTGTGATGCCATCATGTCAATATGGACCAAAATCTCTGAGGAATGCTTCTAGCACCTTGTTGAATCTATGCCACGAAGAATTGAGGCAGTTCTGAAGGCAAAAGGGGTCCAACCCGTTACTAGCATGGTGTACCTAATAAAGTGGCCGGTGAGTGTACAAGAATATAACTACTATAATACTGCCCCATGTACAAGAATATAACTACTATAATACTGCTCCTATGTACAAGAATATAACTACTATAATACTGCCCCCTATGTACAAGAATATAACTACTATAATACTGCTCCTATGTACAAGAATATAACTACTATAATACTGCCCCATGTACAAGAATATAACTACTATAATACTGCTCCTATGTACAAGAATATAACTACTATAATACTGCTCCTATGTACAAGAATATAACTACTATAATACTGCTCCTATGTACAAGAACATAACTACTATAATACTGCTCCTATGTACAAGAATATAACTACTATAATACTGCCCCTATGTACAAGAATATAACTACTATAATACTGCCCCCTATGTACAAGAATATAACTACCATAATACTACTCATATATACAAGAATATAACTACTATAATACTGCTCCTATGTACAAGAATATAACTACTATAATACTGCCCCATGTACAAGAATATAGCTACTATAATACTGCTCCTATGTACAAGAATATAACTACTATAATACTGCTCCTATGTACAAGAATATATCTACTATAATAGTGCCCCTATGTACAAGAATATAACTACTATAATACTGCCCCCTATGTACAAGAATATAACTACTATAATACTGCCCCCTATGTACAAGAATATAACTACCATAATACTACTCATATATACAAGAATATAACTACTATAATACTGCCCCCTATGTACAAGAATATAACTACCATAATACTACTCATATATACAAGAATATAACTACTATAATACTGCCCCCTATATACAAGAATATAACTACTATAATACTGCTCCCATGTACAAGAATATAACTACTATAATACTGCTCCTATGTACAAGAATATAACTACTATAATAGTGCTCCTATGTACAAGAACATAACTACTATAATACTGCCCCTATGTACAAGAATATAACTACTATAATACTGCCCCCTATGTACAAGAATATAACTACTATAATACTGCCCCCTATGTACAAGAATATAACTACCATAATACTACTCATATATACAAGAATATAACTACTATAATACTGCCCCCTATGTACAAGAATATAACTACCATAATACTACTCATATATACAAGAATATATCTACTATAATACTGCCCCTATGTACAAGAATATAACTACTATAATACTGCCCCTATGTACAAGAATATAACTACTATAATACTGCTCCTATGTACAAGAATATAACTACTATAATACTGCTCTTATGTACAAGAATATAACTACTATAATACTGCTCTTATGTACAAGAATATAACTACTATAATACTGCTCTTATGTACAAGAATATAACTACTATAATACTGCTCTTATGTACAAGAATATAACTACTATAATACTGCTCCTATGTACAAGACTATAACTACTATAATACTGCTCTTATGTACAAGAATATAACTACTATAATACTGCTCTTATGTACAAGAATATAACTACTATAATACTGCTCTTATGTACAAGAATATAACTACTATAATACTTCCCTTTTATTGGTACTTTTTTATCTTTGATCTTATAGCTTGTGCATTATTTGACTTTTATTTTTGCAGAAAAAACTGAAGCGACTACTGAAATACATGGTGTTTCGGGACTACAAGTCCAAGGTCCTGAAGGGCGTTGATGAGGACGATCTGGAGGGTGAGTGGACTTTTTATCCTGCACAGTGCGGAGCCTCGTTAGGTGACTACCATGGTTTGGGAACGGTGATAATTTGCTCTGCGCTGTGTGATCCGGTCGGGCCCGGCCTCCTCCTTATGAGAGTGCTTTTTCCTTCCAGAGATGTTTTGCAGCAGTGGGCTGATGGGGAGAGTAATTGATTTCGGCGGGGGGTAATTTCGGTGCGGTGACAATGGGCAGAGGCGGCGGCTCTGATCTTTATTGCACAGGACAGCCGCTGATGCATTATTCAGGGAGCAGAGACAACGCCTTATTCCATGTGCGCTCGTGCTTCGGTGCCAACAGGACGATTCATGCATTGGAATAATTCATTTTATGACCCTGGGATTAGCCCATATTCAGTAGCTGCCGTTGAAATAAAAAAAGCCACACAACCCATTGTAAGCACAACGTACGCACAATGCGAAGCATGCTCTTCCGTCCTCTGAAAAGGTAAAAAAAAAAATAATAAATTTGTCTTGAATGTCTCAAAAACTGCACCAGACTTTGCCAAAACTGCAGAAATATTTATTTATTTTTGCTATGTAATCTAAGAGCAGCACAATGTAGGGGCAGAGACCCTGATTCCAGCGACGTATCATTTACTGTCATTTTGATACAATAATTGTTTTCTCTAGCAGAGCTCAAATACTGAGCCCGGTATAACCCCACTCACATCACTGCTTGACAGCTGTGTACTCTGTGCATAGGCAGAAAGTGGTAATCAGTAATAGGGGTTTGGTTAGACCAGTAGGCACAAGACACCTAGTCCTCTCGTGATTATCTCCTGCTTATTAAATACTAGTTTTATTGAAATAGCAACTGAAAATACTAATAAGTAACTGGAATCAGTGTCTTGGCCCCTATATGATGCTTTTTTTCACCCTACACAGCAAAAACTTACTGATAGATTCCCTTTAAGACATTTCTGCTACCCGCAGACAAAAACAACTTTTACATATATAGTGGCCTGAAAATTGTAAAAGTATTTCCATTTTTAAACTTTTTCCATTTACTCTCATCCCGTCATTTATGCCCAGTGGTTGTGTTTGGTATTGCATTTCCACCATTATTTTTTAAATACTGCAGTACCAGACACAGCCACTGAACAATAATGGCGCTGTTTCTGTAAAAAAAAAAATATATATAAAATAAAATTAAATAAAAAAGTGGAAATATTTCTTGTGTTACTGAGTAAAAATCACACCGAGGCAAAGAAAAAATAAAAAAAAGAAACCGTGTGATGTAAATATCCCAGATGAGGATACTTTTTCATATATTTTTGAGAAGCTTGAAAGCCGTACAGGCTGTGCACCCCTGGTATATACAGTGCAGCAGATCTTGGGGGGGCTTTATGGAAGATGCAGTGTATGGGAGTAATTGGGCAAAAATGTTCCGTCCCCAAAACCACATTCGGGTCGATTTTAAGGTGGTAATTTTTTTTTTTTACACAAATTGTCACATGTAGTTATATATTATGAGTTTGAAAAAGTCATATAATGAATGGAAAGAGCTCCGGAAGAGACAGATAAGGGTCACAAACTCAGAATTTCAGAATGAGCTCACTGACAGATTCTCAGTTAACTCATCCAGGGAAACTATATATATATATATTTTTTTTTTTAAGAAACCCAATTGGAAAAATTATTCTTTGCCCCAAGTATATAAATATAAGCTAAAAGAAAAAAAAGTAAATTGTCCCCATGGGCACGGCTTTTTGTTGAGACATGTGGCATAAGGTGAAGCAACAAAAGCAAAAAGTAAAGAGATATAAAATAAATCCAATAAAGAATTGATGTAAGTAAAAAAAAAAAAAAAAAAAATATGTGCAAAATGTATCCAGTATGAGCACTTTTAAAGACATTCAATAGTAAACCTGGCAAATTTTGGTACAGATCCTCCTCCCTCTCCACCTTGGAGGAATAAATATCAGGAGAGCGGCCTACAGAGCCATGTCTGTGTGTATCGTGTTGCTGTCTTAACTTGGATAATTTTCCTCCTGGAATAAAATGTAGATATCATGAACTAAAAAAAAAAAAGGATGAAATAGCTTTGCAGACTCTGTCCCAGGCTACACAGTAAAGCTGTCCTGCTGAAAACCGGAAATATGAACTCATATGTGTATATCGGTGTAATATTTAATGATTTCTTTTTAAGTTTTTTAATTAATTTGTGTATTTATGGAATTTTCTGGATTTTCTTTTTTTGTGTGTCGTCTCCTGTGATTTACATGTGGAATGTTGCACGCTGGAGAAGTGCGTGGTAAAAACATATTCACCTTTGGTAGACCTACGGTTGTTCGGCAGTTGTGATGGGAAACATCAGCAGCTTTTCAGGAGTCGCCATTTTTCCTTTTTCCATCCTCTCCTCTGAACGGAGATTTAAAACACCTGAAATAATAAGTATCAGGAAAGAAAATCGTATTTTTGGAAGACATTATGCAGCAATTAACATAACTTAGGAGGTTTTAAAATATATATTATTCGCACAGTTTTGACTATCCTGAAAGGAATGTTCTCATTTTATTTAAAAAAAAATTTTATATTCTGTTTATTTTGTTAATTCTGTTTAAAAGTTTACTGTACTATATATACATTTTTCTTTTTTTTTTGTACTGTTCTATTTTCTTTTTTTTTTCTTTTTTTTTTTTTTTGCATCAAATTTTTCAAAAATGGCACCAGTATTTTCCCGAATTTTGAATTAAATTAAGATTATTTTTTTTGCGACTCTTTAGGGAAAAAGTTGTCGGATTTATTAAAATGTTGCAAAATGTTCTCAAAAAATGTGTAGGTGTATATAAAGTCACTACAGTGTTGTCTGTAGTACACCTGGAACCAAAATATTGTGACTTTAAAAAAAAAAAAAAAAAAAAGTCTGAATTTATGAATCCCAAGTATCACCTACAATGGCAATAAAATAAATAAATACATATAAAATAGACTTTAAGACAATATCAAATTAATAGAAAAATAAGGTGTAACGGGGTCTACTGTGCTGTAGTACTTCTTTAGGTATCACCCCGTGTTTCAGGAGGTCCACTCTGCCTTGGCTGGATACTGAATGAAGGACGCTGGCTGGAATTCTTTGGTTACATGGGTGCTTATAAAATCTCACTGCTTCTCCATGTATTTCCAGTCTAACAACACTTTATTCACAGCACACAGAATATATTACACATATACAGAGGGCAGGCCAATAGAAAAACAGCAGGCCAGACATACATTACAATAGCCGCAGGTGGCCGGAGCCTGACGATATTTACTGTGGGAATTACAAAGGTGGGGGAGGTCAGAAGGAGTATATCTTGTCCCCTCTGCCCAGGGGCGCAGCCTGTGGACTGATGCATTTCACATGGAACCTATTATACATACATATACTGCATAACATATTCTTGGTGCCGGGGGGTTCTGTAACACGGCTCCCCTTTTCAGCGACGCGATCGGCATACACAGTCTGATCCTCTGATCCTTAACGGATCGGTTTGGGGATGACCGAAGTTTATGGGGTTGGTACAAGTTCCATTTGTCGACTTAGTCCATCGGCGTTACCGTTTTGTTTGCCGGGTCTGCAGTGGATGGTGAAGTCCAGAGGTTGTAGGGCTAAACTCCACCGCAGTAATCTGGCGTTGTCTCCGGAGACCCGATTAAGCCAGACTAGGGGATTATGGTCCGTTAGGAGGGAAAACTGTTGTCCATACAAATATGGTTGTAACTTTTTGAGTGCCCATACTATTCCAAGGCACTCCTTCTCGATGGCCGCATAGCTCACTTCACGGGGCAGTAGTTTCCGACTCAGGTAAGCTACCGGGTGTTCTTGGCCGTCCGGCCCGACTTGGCTTAGTACTGCCCCCAATCCAAACATAGAAGCGTCTGTGTGAACAAGGAAACGTTTAGTTGGATCGGGTGCAGCCAATACAGGGATATTGGTGAGGGCGTCCTTTAGCTGGCGGAAGGCTTCCTCACACTCTGGGGTCCAGGTTACCTGGCGGGGTTGGTTCTTACGGGTCAGATCAGTGAGGGGCTTGGCTACGCTGCTGTAATTGGGAACGAATTTCCTGTAATACCCCGCTGTCCCTAGAAACGCCATGACCTGGGTTTTAGTGCGTGGTGTGGGCCATTTGGCTATGGCCTCAATCTTGGCTGGTTCTGGTCTCTGTTTCCCACTTCCCACCCAATGCCCTAAATACTGAACCTCTGCTTTGCCCACGTGACACTTGTTTGGGTTCAGGGTGATTCCGGCCTTGTGGATCCTGTCTAATACTGTCTCTAGGTGATTTAGATGCTCTTCCCATGTCGCGCTGTAGATGGCGATGTCATCCAGGTAGGCACAAGCATAGTCCTGGAGACCATCCAGAAGCCGGTCAGCCAGCCTCTGGAAGGTCGCCGGGGCAGTCTTCATCCCGAGTGGCATAACTCGAAACTGGAATAAGCCGAACGGGGTGACAAATGCAGACTTGGGAATAGCATCAGGACTAAGGGGAATCTGCCAGTAGCCTTTGCATAGATCAATGGTGGTCAAATACTTTGCCCCTGCCAGGTGGTCTAACCAACTCATCCACACGCGGCATGGGAAACGCATCCGTCACTGTTTTCTCATTGAGGTTACGATAGTCTATACAAAACCGTGTAGTCCCATCCTTCTTGGGCACTAACACTACGAGGGATACCCAGGGACTATCTGACTCTTCAATGACCCCTAAACGCAACATCTCTTGTATCTCTTGTCGCATCCCTTCTTGTACAGACTCAGGGACGTGGAAGGGGGGTTGTCGCAGGGGGGTCTGATCCTGGGTCTCAACCTTGTATTGTGCCAGGCGAGTGTACCCTGGTCTCCCTGAAAACATCCTCTGTCGCTGCCTCAACAACGCCTCCGCCTGCTGTCTCTCCCGGGGACATAGGTCTTCACCCAAGTGTACCTGGTCCCATGTTTTAGACTGAGTCCTTTCCCCTAAAACATCAGGCAAGGGAAGTCCAGCTAAATCCTCTGCTTCAGGTGCACAGATGGCCACTACCTCTTCAGGGCGCTCCCGGTAGGGCTTCAGCATATTCACGTGGAACATGCGGATAACCCTGGGGTCGTCACAATCGGCGACCTTATAGGTGGTGTCGGCTATTTTCCCAACTACCTGGTAGGGCCCCTGCCATGCAGCTTGGAATTTAGAGCCTACTAGGCAGAACAACACCAGGACCTTCTGTCCTATTTCCAAGGTGTGCTCTCTGGCCCTCCCATCGTACCATACGCGCTGGCGCCGCTGAGCCTCCTGCATGTTCCCACTTACAGCCTGGGTCAGCTCCTGTAGGCGGTCTCGGAATTCCAGCACATAGGGTACAATAGGTACCCCTTCAATGATGCCCTCCCCTTCCCAGTGTTCTAGCACTAAGTCTAGGGGTCCCCTTACCCGTCTCCCTTATACCAGTTCGAACGGGGAGAACCCCATGGATTTTTGGGGCACCTCCCGATAGGCAAACAGGAGGTGAGGCAAGAATTTCTCCCAGTCCCTGTAGGTCCTGGTAAAAGTCCCAATGAGTTGTTTTAGCATCCCGTTAAAGCGTTCACACAACCCATTGGTTTGAGGATGGTACGGGGCGCTTCTAATGGACTTTACGCCACACAGCTTCCACAGTTGGTTGGTCACCTCTGCTGTAAACTGGGTACCCCGGTCCGAGATAATCTCCTGGGGAAATCCAACCCGTGAGAAAACCTGGAGCAGGGCAGCCGCCACCGTCTCTGCCAGTATGTTAGGTAACGCAATCGCCTCTGGATACCGTGTGGCATAATCTACCACTGTCAATATATACCTTTTCCCTGACGGACTAGGTTTGGCTAACGGCCCTATCAGATCGACCGCTACTCGGCTAAATGGTTCCTCCACAATGGGGAGGAGGCGTAATTTGGCCTTTCATCGATCTCCCCTCTTGCCAATGCGCTGGCAACTGTCACAGGTCTGGCAGTACTGATGAACATCATAGGATACCCCCGGCCAAAAGAAGTTTTGTGTCAGACGATGCCTGGTGCGACTGACGCCGAAGTGCCCGGCCAAGGGTATGTCATGAGAGATTCGCAGTAACTCCTGCCTATACTTCTTGGGAACTACCAGCTGTCGTTTTATAGTGGAGCTCGTCCCTGTGTGGTGCTGCTCTGTGATCCGGTAGAGGAGTCCCTGCTTCCATATAAACTGTTCCCCTTCCAGTACCCCTCTCCCCTCTTGTGCCTTCCCACGATATCCCTCCAATGAAGGATCCTCAAGTAACACCCTCTTAAATTCATCTTCCTTTGAGGTCCATGCTGTCAGACTCTACGTCCCCTTCTCCATGCGAGTGGCGGTGGTGTATCGTCCTCCTGGCCCCTCTCATCAGTTCCTGGATCATTTTGCCACCTGGCTTCCACACTTTCTCTCCTGTGACACTCCCACCCTTATCATGGGTGATTTCAACATCCCCATTGCTTCTCCCCTTTCCCCATCTGCTTCTCACCTTTTATCTCTAACCTCCTCTTTCGGCCTCTCGCAGCATACTAACTCTCCAACGCATGAAGATGGAAACTCCCTTGACTTGGTCTTCTCCCGACTTTGCTCAGTGGATTATTTCACAAACACCCCTCTCCCGCTCTCTGACAACAACCTTCTTTCATTCTCTATCAAGAACTGCCATCCCGCTCAGGTCACCCCCACTTTCCACACTTATAGAAACATACAGGCCATTAACACCCAGAAACTTATGAAGAACTTGCAGTCCTCATTGGCCCCAATCTCCTCCATCTCATGTCCTGATTCTGCTCTGAACCATTACAATGAAACCCTGCAAAGTGCCCTGGATGAAGCTGCTCCTCCTATACATAGAGCAACTCAACACAGACGGCAACAACCGTGGCACACACTGCAAACACGCTTCCTGCAGCGATGCTCCAGGTGCGCCGAACGTCTGTGGAGAAAATCTAATCTACCCGAAGATTTCATCCATTATAAGTTCATGCTAAAAATATACAACTCTGCCCTTCGCCTCTCCAAACAAACCTATTTCAACACCCTCATCACCTCACTGTCCAATAACCCTAAACGTCTCTTCGACACTTTCCAGTCCCTACTCAACCCAAGAGAGCAGGCCCCAACCACAGATCTCCACGCTGAAGATCTGGCCAATTACTTCAAAGAAAAAATTGACCACATTCACCAGGAAATCATCTCCCAATCTCTTCATACCAGGCACTGTCCTCCCTCCCCCACTGCATCTAGTTCACTCTCTGACTTTGAACCAGTTACTGAAGAAGAAGTAAGCAGGCTCCTTGCATCTTCTCGCCCGACCACTTGCACCAGTGACCCCATTCCGTCACATCTCCTCCAGTCCCTTTCCCCGGCTGTCACCTCTCACATAACAAAAATATTCAACCTTTCCCTCACTTCCGGTATTTTTCCCTCCTCATTTAAGCATGCCATCATACATCCATTACTTAAAAAACCCTCCCTCGACCAAAACTGTGCCGCTAATTATAGACCTGTCTCTAATCTTCCCTTCATCTCTAAACTCCTGGAACGCCTGGTCCACTCCCGTCTTACCCGCTATCTCTCAGATAACTCTCTTCTCGACCCTCTTCAATCTGGCTTCCGCTCTTTACACTCTACTGAAACTTCCCTCACTAAAGTCTCTAATGACCTACTAACAGCTAAATCTAATGGTCACTACTCCATGCTAATTCTATTGGATCTTTCCGCAGCATTCGACACTGTGGATCATCAGCTCCTCCTCACTATGCTCCACTCCATCGGCATCAAGGACACCGTTCTCTCTTGGTTCTCCTCCTATCTCTCTGACCGATCCTTCACTGTATGTTTTGCTGGTTCCTCCTCCTCTCACCTTCCCCTTACTGTTGGGGTTCCTCAAGGATCAGTCCTAGGCCCCCTCCTCTTCTCTTTGTATACTGCCCCTATTGGACAAACAATCAGTAGATTTGGTTTCCAGTACCATCTCTATGCTGACGACACCCAATTATACACCTCTTCTCCTGCTTTCACTCCGACCTTCTTAGAAAACACCAGTGATTGTCTTACCGCTGTCTCTAACATCATGTCCTCCCTCTATCTGAAACTGAACCTGTCAAAAACTGAACTCCTCGTGTTCTCTCCCTCTACTAACCTACCTTTGCCTGACATTGCCATCTCCGTGTGTGGTTCCACCATTACTCCAAAGCAACATGCCCGCTGCCTTGGGGTTATCCTTGATTCCGAGCTTTCATTCACCCCCCACATCCGATCACTGGCTCGCTCTTCTTATCTGCATCTCAATAACATTTCTAGAATTCGCCCTTTTCTTACTTTCGACTCTGCAAAAACTCTTACTGTTTCTCTTATTCATTCCCGTCTGGACTATTGTAACTCTCTACTAATCGGCCTCCCTCTTACCAAACTCTCCCCGCTCCAATCTGTCCTGAATGCTGCTGCCAGGATCATATTCCTCACCAACCGTTACACCGATGCCTCTACCTTGTGCCAGTCATTACACTGGCTACCCATCCACTCCAGAATCCAGTACAAAACTACTACCCTCATCCACAAAGCACTCCATGGCTCAGCACCACCCTACATCTCCTCTGTGGTCTCAGTCTACCACCCTACCCGTGCCCTCCGCTCCGCTAATGACCTCAGATTAGCATCCTCAATAATCAGAACCTCCCACTCCCGTCTCCAAGACTTTACACGTGCTGCGCCGATTCTTTGGAATGCACTACCTAGGTTAATACGATTAATCCCCAATCCCCACAGTTTTAAGCGTGCCCTAAAAACGCATTTGTTCAGACTGGCCTACCGCCTCAACGCATTAACCTAACTATCCCTGTGTGGCCTATTAAAAATAGAAAAAAAAACAAAACACATAATCAGGTTCCTTGCATCGTGTTCTCATATGCAGTTATGCAGTTAATAGCACTCTGTGTCTGTACTGCTACATACTTAGGCTGTTAACTGGTTCATGCAGCTTTACATGAACACCCGAGCCTTACACTATGGCTGGTCCAAATAACTAAAGCAATTGTTACCATCCACCTCTCGTGTCTCCCCTTTTCCTCATAGTTTGTAAGCTTGCGAGCAGGGCCCTCATTCCTCCTGGTATCTATTTTGAACTGTGATTTCTGTTATGCTGTAATGTCTATTGTCTGTACAAGTCCCCTCTATAAGTTGTAAAGCGCTGTGGAATATGTTGGCGCTATATGAATAAAAATTATTATTATTATTATCTGGTGTGGCCCAAGAAATGTGCCTGGCTATGGGAATACGTGTAGGGCTGGGATGTCTTACCTGGTGGTACTCTGAGTGTGATTTCGCCTCCGCAGCTCGAACTTGTCTCCTGGTGGTCACAGGATATGTCTCAGCCAGAGGGGCAACCGAGAAGGCAAACAACATGGGCCCCAAGTCATTTCCCAGCAAGACATCTGCGGGCAAATCCTCCATCAAGCCGACCTCAACAAGGCCATCCCCGACTCCCCAGTTCAGGTGAATCTGGGCAGTGGGCAGTCGATGTATGGCTCCCCCTGCTACACGGACTGCCACTGTCCGGTCCGTCTTCTCTTGGTCCCGGACGAGATGAGGCTTCACAAGGGTCAAAGTTGCCCCGGAATCTTAGTCCCTGCATACGTTTCCCATTAACCCACACGACCTGTCGATGCTGTTGTCGATTATCTGCCCGGGCTGCCTGCACAGGGTCCACTTCATGCAGCACTTCCTCCATCTCTTCCACCCCTTGGTTAGTCGTAGCCCCCAATGTCGGGTCAACTTCGCCTTGGTAGCAGTGTACAGCAGCCCGGCTGAAGGTAGCTGTTCCCGCCTTTGGCCACTGGTTATGCTGAGTCCGGTTGGGACATCGTCTTTGCAGGTGTCCCAGCTGATGGCAGGTGTGGCATCGCGCCCCAGGGGAACTGTGGTAGGCCGGGTTTCTAGCTGGTCCCCCTACAGTCTTCGGTGGTTTGGGGCCCTCCAGGTCCATGGGTGGACCCCTAGTGACCATCTGTGATCCGGACAACTGAGGCCTCCTGGCATCATGATGTTCATCGGCCAGACGAGCGGCTTCCTCAAGAGTTGTTGGCCGCCTGTCCCGAAGCCATTCCTGTGTCTCGGGGGTTAGTCCATTAAAGAATCATTCTAACAAGACGAGCTGGAGGACGTCCTCCTTAGTGGTTGCTTGGCTCCCTTGTACCCACTGTAGCAGTGACCGTCGTAATTTAGAGGCCCATTCAGCGTGGGTATTGATTACTCGTTTTATAAGTCCACGGAACTTTTGGCGGTATGCCTCTGGTGTCAGCGCATACCGGGCCAACATCACTTCTTTGATCCGCTCATAGTCCATACAGTCCTCATCAGGTACCGTGCGATAGGCGTCCGCTGCCCGGCCTGTCAGCTTGCTGGCCAGAATCTGAACCCGTTTCTCCGGCTTCACTTGATGAAGGGCACACTGCCGCTCAAAGTCCTGCAGAAAGCCATCAATGTCTTCCTCAGCCTCCCCCAACTGTCGGAAGGCATTATACTGGATCTTTTTGTGGCTTACAGTTGAAGGTACCTGGGCGGAGGCCAGAGCTCCCCCTGCTAGCTGACTCTCCTCTCTCCGCTCTGCCATTTCCATCTTGGCCAGCTCCACTTTGGTCCGCTCTGCCATCTCCATCTTGGCCAGCTCTATCCTGGTCTGCTCTGCCATCTTTTCCTTCAGATCAGTACGCACATCAGCCATCACCTCTCGTATGATCTCTACTGCAGGGTTTGGGCCATAGAACACCAGTCTGTTCTTTACCTCCCTCTGGAATTCAGTCTCCTCCACGTTCACATAGGGGGACGCTGCACTGTCGTGTTCCATGATGGCTGCTATCAAATCCCCTTTTGTTTTGTTGCAGGCGATTAACCCTCGGGCTTCCACCAGATCTTTTAATGTAGTCGTCTTTAACTTCTGGTAGTTGTTTTCCATTCATTCCTTTCCTCCTGTAGAAGGGGTCTCACATCCCGCTGTCTGCCACCAGTGTAACGGGGTCTACTGTGCTGTAGTACCTCTTTAGGTATCACCCCGTGTTTCAGGAGGTCCACTCTGCCTTGGCTGGATTCTGAATGAAGGACGCTGGCTGGAATTCTTTGATTACATGGGTGCATATAAAATCTCACTGCTTCTCCACGTATTTCCAGTCTAACAACACTTTATTCACAGCACACAGAATATATAACACCGATACAGAGGGCAGGCCAATAGAAAAACAGCAGGCCAGACATACATTACAATAGCCGCAGGTGGCCGGAGCCTGCTGATATTTACTGTGGGAATTACAAAGGTGGGGGAGGTCAGAAGGTGAATTGTTGTGAATTTGCTTTTTGCTCCCTCTAGTGGTTACTAGTTTTTTGACTCTGGTTTTTCTGTCATTCCTTTTATCCGCAGCTGGGTCGTTAGTTAGGGGTGTTGCTATATAAGCTCCCTGGAACTTCAGTTCAATGCCTGGCAACGTAGTTATCAGAGCTAGTCTGCTGTGCTCTTGTCTACTGATCCTGGTTCCAGTTATATCAGCTAAGTCTGCCTTTTGCTTTTTGCTATTTGTTTTGGTTTTGTATTTTTGTCCAGCTTGTTCCTAATCTATATCCTGACCTTTGCTGGAAGCTCTAGGGGGGCTGGTGTTCTCCCCCCGGACCGTTAGACGGTTCGGGGGTTCTTGAATTTCCAGTGTGGATTTTGATAGGGTTTTTGTTGACCATATAAGTTACCTTTCTTTATTCTGCTATCAGTAAGCGGGCCTCTCTGTGCTAAACCTGGTTCATTTCTGTGTTTGTCATTTCCTCTTACCTCACCGTCATTATTTGTGGGGGGCTTCTATCCAGCTTTGGGGTCCCCTTCTCTGGAGGCAAGAAAGGTCTTTGTTTTCCTCTACTAGGGGTAGCTAGATTCTCCGGCTGGCGCGTGTCATCTAGAATCAACGTAGGAATGATCCCCGGCTACTTCTAGTGTTGGCGTTAGGAGTAGATATATGGTCAACCCAGTTACCACTGCCCTATGAGCTGGATTTTTGTATTCTGCAGACTTCCACGTTCCTCTGAGACCCTCGCCATTGGGGTCATAACAGTTTGCCAGGCCAGTATTAAATGTTTAATGCATTGCAGAAGAGGGATTATAAGAAAGAAGATTCTGAGTTTTTTTTTTTTTTTTTTCTTCTTCCCCTTTACCTCAGAGTGGCTATGCTTGCTGCAGACATGAATGTCCAGACCTTGATTACAAGTGTGGACCAGCTGGCTACTCGTGTGCAGGGCATACAAGACTATGTTATCAGAAATCCTAGGTCAGAACCTAAAATACCGATTCCTGAACTGTTTTCCGGAGACAGGTTTAAGTTTAGGAATTTCGTGAATAATTGTAAATTGTTTTTGTCCCTGAGACCCTGTTCATCTGGAGATTCTGCTCAGCAAGTAAAAATTGTTATTTCGTTCTTACGGGGCGACCCTCAGGATTGGGCTTTTTCGCTGGCGCCAGGAGATCCGGCATTGGCTGATCTTGATGCGTTTTTTCTGGCGCTCGGTTTACTTTATGAGGAACCCAATCTTGAGATTCAGGCAGACAAGGCCTTGCTGGCTATGTCTCAGGGGCAGGACGAGGCTGAAGTGTATTGCCAAAAATTTCGGAAATGGTCCGTGCTGACACATTGGAACGAGTGTGCACTGGCCGCTAATTTTAGAAATGGCCTTTCTGAAGCCATTAAGAATGTTATGGTGGGTTTTCCCATTCCCACAGGTCTGAATGATACTATGGCACTGGCTATTCAAATTGACCGGCGGTTGCGGGAGCGCAAAACCGCAAATTCCCTCATGGTGTTGTCTGAACAGACACCTAATTCGGTGCAATGTGATAGAAAAACCGCAAATTCCCTCATGGTGTTGTCTGAACAGACACCTGATTTAATGCAATGTGATAGAATCCTGACTAGAAATGAGCGGAAAATTCATAGACGCCGGAATGGCTTGTGCTACTACTGTGGTGATTCTACACATGTTATCTCAGCATGTTCTAAACGTATAGCTAAGGTTGTTAGTCCTGTCACCGTTGGTAATTTGCAACCTAAATTTATTCTGTCTGTAACTTTGATTTGCTCACTGTCATCTTATCCTGTCATGGCGTTTGTAGATTCAGGTGCTGCCCTGAGTCTCATGGATCTCTCATTTGCTAAGCGCTGTGGATTTACTCTTGAACCATTAGAAAATCCTATTCCTCTTAGGGGTATTGATGCTACACCATTGGCAGCAAATAAACCGCAGTATTGGACACAGGTTACCATGTGCATGACTCCTGAACACCGCGAGGTGATACGTTTCCTGGTTTTACATAAAATGCATGATTTGGTTGTTTTAGGGCTGCCATGGTTACAGACCCATAATCCAGTCCTGGACTGGAAGGCTATGTCAGTCTCAAGTTGGGGCTGTCGTGGTATTCATGGGGATTCCCTGCCTGTGTCTATTGCTTCTTCTACGCCTTCGGAAGTTCCGGAGTATTTGTCTGATTATCAGGATGTCTTCAGTGAGTCTGAGTCCAGTGCACTGCCTCCTCATAGGGACTGTGACTGTGCTATAGATTTGATTCCAGGCAGTAAGTTTCCTAAGGGAAGACTGTTTAATCTGTCGGTACCTGAACATACCGCTATGCGTTCATATATCAAGGAGTCTCTGGAGAAGGGACATATTCGTCCGTCTTCTTCCCCTCTTGGTGCGGGATTCTTTTTTGTGGCAAAAAAAGGACGGATCTTTGAGACCTTGTATTGATTATCGGCTTTTGAATAAGATCACTGTCAAATTTCAGTATCCTTTGCCGCTGTTGTCTGACTTGTTTGCCCGGATTAAGGGTGCCAAGTGGTTCACCAAGATAGACCTTCGTGGTGCGTACAACCTTGTGCGCATTAAGCAAGGTGATGAATGGAAAACCGCATTCAATACGCCCGAAGGTCATTTTGAGTACTTAGTGATGCCTTTTGGGCTCTCCAATGCGCCTTCAGTTTTTCAGTCCTTTATGCATGACATTTTCCGGAAGTATCTGGATAAATTTTTGATTGTTTATCTGGATGATATTTTGTTTTTTTCTGATAATTGGGATTCGCATGTGGAGCAGGTCAGGTTGGTCTTTAAAATTTTGCGTGAAAATTCTTTGTTTGTCAAGGGCTCAAAGTGTCTCTTTGGTGTACAGAAGGTTCCCTTTTTGGGGTTAATTTTTTCCCCTTCTGCTGTGGAGATGGACCCAGTCAAGGTCCGAGCTATTCTTGATTGGACTCAGCCCTCGTCAGTTAAGAGTCTTCAGAAGTTCTTGGGCTTCGCTAACTTCTACCGTCGTTTTATCGCTAATTTTTCTAGCATTGTGAAACCTTTGACGGATATGACCAAGAAGGGCTCCGATGTAGCTAACTGGGCTCCTGCTGCCGTGGAGGCTTTCCAGGAGTTGAAACGCCAGTTTACTTCGGCGCCTGTTTTGTGCCAGCCTGACGTCTCACTTCCCTTTCAGGTTGAGGTGGATGCTTCGGAGATTGGGGCAGGGGCCGTTTTGTCGCAGAGAGGCCCTGGTTGCTCTGTTATGAAACCTTGTGCCTTTTTCTCTAGGAAGTTTTCGCCTGCCGAGCGAAATTATGATGTGGGCAATCGGGAGTTGTTGGCCATGAAATGGGCATTTGAGGAGTGGCGTCATTGGCTCGAGGGTGCTAAGCATCGTGTGGTGGTCTTGACTGATCACAAAAATCTGATGTATCTCGAGTCTGCTAAACGCCTTAATCCGAGACAGGCCCGCTGGTCATTGTTTTTCTCCCGCTTTGATTTTGTTGTCTCGTATTTACCAGGTTCAAAGAATGTGAAGGCCGATGCTCTTTCCAGGAGCTTTGTGCCTGATGCTCCTGGAGTCACTGATCCTGTTGGTATTCTTAAAGATGGAGTTATCTTGTCAGCTATTTCTCCGGATCTGCGACGTGTGTTGCAGAGATTTCAGGCTGATAGGCCTGAGTCTTGTCCACCAGACAGACTGTTTGTCCCGGATAAGTGGACCAGCAGAGTCATTTCCGAGGTTCATTCCTCGGTGTTGGCAGGTCACCCGGGAATTTTTGGCACCAGAGATCTGGTGGCCAGGTCCTTTTGGTGGCCTTCCTTGTCAAGGGATGTGCGGTCATTTGTGCAGTCCTGTGGGACTTGTGCTCGAGCTAAGCCTTGCTGTTCTCGTGCCAGCGGTTTGCTCTTGCCCTTGCCTGTCCCGAAGAGACCTTGGACACATATCTCCATGGATTTCATTTCTGATCTTCCGCTATCTCAGGGCATGTCCGTTATCTGGGTGATATGTGATCGCTTCTCCAAGATGGTCCATTTGGTTCCTTTGCCTAAGCTGCCTTCCTCTTCCGATCTGGTTCCTGTGTTTTTCCAGAACGTGGTTCGTTTGCACGGCATCCCTGAGAATATTGTGTCAGACAGAGGATCCCAGTTCGTTTCCAGGTTCTGGCGATCCTTTTGTAGTAGGATGGGCATTGATTTGTCGTTTTCGTCTGCTTTCCATCCTCAGACTAATGGACAGACGGAGCGAACCAATCAGACTTTGGAGGCTTATTTGAGGTGTTTTGTCTCTGCTGATCAGGACGATTGGGTGACATTCTTGCCATTGGCTGAGTTTGCCCTTAATAATCGGGCTAGTTCCGCCACCTTGGTTTCGCCTTTTTTCTGCAACTCTGGTTTCCATCCTCGCTTTTCTTCGGGTCATGTGGAGCCTTCTGACTGTCCTGGGGTGGATTCTGTGGTGGATAGGTTGCAGCAGATCTGGAATCATGTGGTGGACAACTTGAAGTTGTCACAGGAGAAGGCTCAGCGCTTTGCCAACCGCCGTCGCGGTGTGGGTCCCCGACTACGCGTTGGGGATTTGGTATGGCTTTCTTCCCGCTTTGTTCCTATGAAGGTCTCCTCTCCCAAATTTAAACCTCGTTTTATTGGGCCTTACAAGATATTGGAAATCCTTAATCCTGTATCTTTTCGTCTGGATCTTCCTGTGTCGTTTGCTATTCACAATGTATTTCATAGGTCCTTGTTGCGGCGGTACATTGTGCCTGTAGTTCCTTCTGCTGAGCCTCCTGCTCCGGTGTTGGTTGAGGGCGAGTTGGAGTACGTGGTGGAGAAGATCTTGGATTCTCGCCTCTCCAGGCGGAGGCTTCAGTACCTGGTCAAGTGGAAGGGCTATGGTCAGGAGGATAATTCCTGGGTGGTCGCCTCTGATGTTCATGCGGCCGATTTAGTTCGTGCCTTTCATGCCGCTCATCCTGATCGCCCTGGTGGTCGTGGTGAGGGTTCGGTGACCCCTCACTAAGGGGGGGGTACTGTTGTGAATTTGCTTTTTGCTCCCTCTAGTGGTTACTAGTTTTTTGACTCTGGTTTTTCTGTCATTCCTTTTATCCGCAGCTGGGTCGTTAGTTAGGGGTGTTGCTATATAAGCTCCCTGGACCTTCAGTTCAATGCCTGGCAACGTAGTTATCAGAGCTAGTCTGCTGTGCTCTTGTCTACTGATCCTGGTTCCAGTTATATCAGCTAAGTCTGCCTTTTGCTTTTTGCTATTTGTTTTGGTTTTGTATTTTTGTCCAGCTTGTTCCTAATCTATATCCTGACCTTTGCTGGAAGCTCTAGGGGGGCTGGTGTTCTCCCCCCGGACCGTTAGACGGTTCGGGGGTTCTTGAATTTCCAGTGTGGATTTTGATAGGGTTTTTGTTGACCATATAAGTTACCTTTCTTTATTCTGCTATCAGTAAGCGGGCCTCTCTGTGCTAAACCTGGTTCATTTCTGTGTTTGTCATTTCCTCTTACCTCACCGTCATTATTTGTGGGGGGCTTCTATCCAGCTTTGGGGTCCCCTTCTCTGGAGGCAAGAAAGGTCTTTGTTTTCCTCTACTAGGGGTAGCTAGATTCTCCGGCTGGCGCGTGTCATCTAGAATCAACGTAGGAATGATCCCCGGCTACTTCTAGTGTTGGCGTTAGGAGTAGATATATGGTCAACCCAGTTACCACTGCCCTATGAGCTGGATTTTTGTATTCTGCAGACTTCCACGTTCCTCTGAGACCCTCGCCATTGGGGTCATAACAGTGAATATCTTGTCCCCTCTGCCCTATATCTCTGAACTAATCTCCCAATATCTTCCCTCACGTAATCTCCGATCCTCCCAAGACCTCCTACTCTCCTCCAGTTATTTGTTCCTCACACAACCGCCTCCAATATTTCTCCCGAATATACCCCATCCTCTGGAATTCCACGGCTCAATACGTCCGATTATCCACCACCCTCGGATCCTTCAGACAGGAACTTGAAAACCTATCTCTTCAAGAAAGCCTACAGCCTGCAATAACCATTCTGCCGCCTCGCCATCGCCAGAGCCACCGCCTCACCACCGCCAGAGCTGCTGCACCTCCGACAGAGCTGCTGCACCTCCGACCTTCTGCCTCTTCCCCACTATCCCATAGAATGTAAGTCCGCAAGGACAGGGTCCTCTCCCCTCTGTACCAGTCTGTCACTGTAAACTTGTTTACTGTAAATGATATCTAGAACTCTGTATGTAACCCCTTTCTCATGTACAGCACCATGGAATCAATGGTGCTATATAAATAAATAATAATAACAACTCTCCCTCTTCTAGGTCCTGAAGGTCCCTGTTCAAGTGATTTTCAATGGGATCAAATCTGTACCCACTCCCCATTTTCGATTTGCTTTTTAGAATGCTGTTGTCATCCATTGACTTTTGGGTGTGTTCGGAGGGTGACCCCTACTTTATGTCCTCCTATACATACCCCTCATGTTATTGAGTATTTCAGTGCACTTTTAAAGATTACTCAACCAACTTAAAGGGAATTTGTCATCAGCTTTTTTTAATTTAGCGTAATGTAGGGGCAGAGACCCTGTGTCATGATTCTCAATGGCGAGAGAACATAGCCCAGCATATATGAGAACTAGCTCTTGGAAGATGGAAACTATACTGACCATGAACTAAAACCTGCCGCACAACTAGAAGTAGCCGGGTAGCATGCCTACGTTTTTTTTATCCCTAGATGCCCAGCGCCAGCCGGAGAACTAACTAATCCTGGCAGAGGAAAATACAGTCCTGGCTCACCTCTAGAGAAATTTCCCCAAAAGGCAGACAGAGGCCCCCACATATATTGGCGGTGATTTAAGACGAAATGACAAACGTAGTATGAAAATAGGTTTAGCAAAATCGAGGTCCGCTTACTAGATAGCAGAAAGACAGAAAGGGCACTTTCATGGTCAGCTGAAAACCCTATCAAAACACCATCCAGAAATTACTTTAAGACTCTAGCATTAACTCATAACACCAGAGTGGCAATTTCCGATCACAAAAGCTTTCCAGACACAGTAACGAAACAGCAGCTGTGAACTGGAACAAAAAGCAAAAACAAACAAGGACAAAAGTCCAACTTAGCTGAGAGTTGTCTGGTAGCAGGAACATGCACAGAAAGGCTTCTGATTACATTGTTGACCGGCATGAAACTGACAGAGGAGCAAGGTTATATAGCGACTCCCACATCCTGATGGGAGCAGGTGAACAGAGGGGATGATGCACACAAGTTCAATTCCACCAGTGGCCACCGGGGGAGCCCAGAATCCAATTTCACAACAACCCTGATTCTAGGAATGTGTCACTTGTTCAGTAGCTTAATTTAGTTTCAATACAATAATTGTTTTATCAGCAGGAGATTATCACTGCGGGACTAGGTGTCAGGTGCCAGGCAGTCCAGCTAATCTGTGTAACTCCGCCCCACACCACTGATTGGCAACTTGCAGTGTACAGAGGAAGCAGTCAGTGGTGTGGGCTGGGTTATGTACTGCTCAGCATTCTAAACTCTGCTGGAGCTTCATCAAAGAAAACAAAGATTGTGTCAAAACTACAGGCGCTCTGTGCACCTTTGATGTGGCACAATGGTAATTTGTCCCCCTATGTGAATGTATTTATATTTCAATGTTTTTTTTAATGATATATATATATATATGTATATTTTTTTTTAATGTCTGCAGTGTCGTAGAGTCGGTGGTGTGTGTGTGTGTGTTCACGATGTTTGCTATTTTTGTGTCCACATTCATTTTGGATGCTGTTTGACACAAGTTATTTTGAACTTTTCTGTGAACTCGGCCACACAAACCTTCTCTGTGCTTCACAGGACGCTGCCACCTACGATGACAAATTGCCCCATATGGGCTTTAGATTTCTAATCATCCGAATCTAAGTGCCTGAACTGACCGTTTGTCTCCGATTTCATGTGATTGATATCACTTTATGATATGGACGGACGTCCTGATGTTCCCAGAAGTTGGGACCCTTCATCCTTTTAAATTTCCTTTGTGATTTTAGTAGTTTAAGGATGCAGCAAACCTCTTAGTATCTGGCCCTCTGGTCTCGTGGAACAAATGAATGACCTAAAAAAAAGAATTCTATAATAATTGTTTTTTATGTTTGTAAAGCTCCTCAATTGAAACATCACTTTTTATACTTTTTTTCTGATAAAAAGCTCCAAACCCCCTACACAATGTCATATTTAGTGCTAGTATTACCTTGGGGGCGGGGTTTACAATGTACTTATGCAGAGCAGCCTAAAGACACTCCCACAAGGAATCCTGTAAGTTTCAACCACTTACTAAGACCATAAAAATGAACACTTAATAAAAAGAAAATTTTTGGAAATGTATGCGCAGATTTCAGAAAGCAAACAAAATGGAAAAATAGCAAAACATGGCCACTTTTGAACAGGTAGCTGGAGCATGCTGCATCCAGTGTTATTATACAGCTCAATCTATAGAGCGTATGCAGTAAGCCCATAAACACCCTATTGTTATTCCCACAGGAATCCCGAATGTTATGTTTTAGTTTAGTTCCTCTGCATTAGGCACTTTTTTTCTTTTCCATATTAGGAACCGAGAAAGTGAATTTATCCAGAGGGCAGAACAGAGAAATTGCATCGACTATCACATGTGATCACAGCCTAAAAGTGTCACTGTTGTTTTAATTTTTATTTAATAAATCAATAGAGTAAAAATTAGCAATTTTGTAATATATGTTATCAGAGAAATCTGCTCTTTTTCTCCTCCAGGACTAATCAATCAGTCTCAAAATTCTCAGTTCTTGGGTAAAATCTGGATTCGGCGAAGACAGGTTGTTACATTACTGAGACAGGAGATGACAGTTGGTGCCTATAAGCTTCCATATAGATGGGAGGGGGAGGAGCTCAGCCTCCTAGCTCCTCCCTCCTGCTTCCTCCTTCCTTCCGCATAGAACTTTATGAGCACCAACTGCCATCTCCTCTCTCAGGAACGTAACAATCTGTCTTCAATGAATACAGAATTTACTTAAGAATTAATGATCAGTCCTGGAGTAGAAAGAAGCGTATTTTTCTAATACAATATTTAGCAATTTTTTATTTTATTTTTTACATGCACCGTTGATTAATTGAATAAAAATTAAAACGGCGGTTAGTCTTTAACCCCTTTCTGTCTTCGGACGGGATAGTCTTTCCAAGGACAGAACCCCCGCTTTGATGTAAACTCCGGCGGTGAGCCCGCATCCTAGCCGGGACATGTCAGCTGTTTTGAACAGCTGATATGTGCCCGCAATAGGCGCGGATGTATCTCGATCCACCCGCAGCTATTAACTAGTTAAATGTCGCTATCAAACTCTGATAGCGGCATTTAACTAGCGCTTCCCACCGTTGGGCCGGAAATGCACGCATCGCTGACCCCGTCACGTGATCGGGGGTCAGCGATTCGTCGGCATGACAACCAGATGTTTCCTGAAGACTGCTGGTTGATAATGCCGGATTGCTGTGAGCGCCACCCTGTGGTCGGCGCTCATAGCAATGCAGTAATTCTGCTACATAGGGGTGATCTGAGCATCGCCACTATGTAGCAGAGCCGGCCAGGCTATGCCAGCTTCTAGCCTACCAATGGAGGCTATTGAAGCATGCCAAAAGTAAAAAAAAAAATGTTTAAAAACAAAAAATAATATAAAAGTTCACTCCCCCTTTCGCCCCATTCACAATAAAACAAGAAAAAAAAAGAAACTTACACATATTTGGTATCGCCGCTTTCAGAATCGCCCGATCTATCAATAAAAAAAAGAATTAACCTGATCACTAAACGGCGTAGTGAGAAAAAAATTAAAAACGCCAGAATTATGTTTTTTTGGTCGCCGCGACATTGCATTAACCCCTTCCCGACCTTTGACGCCACGTAGGCGTCATGAAAGTCGGTGCCAATCCGACCCATGACGCCTATGTGGCGTCATGGAATGATCGCGTCGCTGCAGAGCGGGTGAAAGGGTTAACTCCGATTTCACCCGATCTGCAGAGACAGGGGAAGTGGTACTTCAGCCCAGGGGGGGGTGGCTTCACCCCCCCCGTGGCTACGATCGCTCTGATTGGCTGTTGAAAGTGAAACTGCCAATCAGAGCGATTTGTAATATTTCACCTAAAAAACTGGTGAAATATTACAATCCAGCCATGGCCGATGCTACAATATCATCGGCCATGGCTGGAAATACTGAAGTGACCTCCCCCCACCCCACCGATCGCCCCCCCAAGCCACCGATCTGTCCCGTAGTCCCCTCCGTCCTGTGCTCCGCTCCCCCGTCCTCCTGTCCGCTCCCCCCGTGCTCCTATGTCACCCCCCCCGTGCTCCGACGCCCCCCCCCCGTGCCCCGATCTCCCCCCCTTATACTTACCGAGGCTCCCGGTGCCTGTCCGCCTCCTCCATGGGCGCCGCCATCTTCCAAAATGGCGGGCGCATGCTCAGTGCGCCCGCCGAATCTGCCGGCCGGCAGATTCATTACAAAGTACATTTTGATCGCTGTGGTAGGTTCTATCACAGCGATCAAAATAAAAAAAATAATAAATAACCCCCCCCCCTTTATCACCCCCATAGGTAGGGACAATAATAAAATAAAGAAAATATATTTTTTTTCTTTTTCCACTAGGGTTAGGGTTAGAACTAGGGTTAGAACTAGGGGTAGGGTTAGGGGTAGGGGTAGGGTTAGGGTTACGGGTAGGGTTAGGGTTAGGGGTAGGGTTAGGGTTATGGCATGTGCACTCAGTGCGGATTTGGCTGCGGATCCGCAGCGGATTGGCCGCGGATCCGCAGCGGATTGGCCGCGGATCCGCAGCGGATTGGCCGCGGATCCGCAGCGGATTGGCCGCGGATCCGCAGCGGATTGGCCGCGGGTTCGCAGCGGATTGGCCGCTGCTAATTCGTAGCAGTTTTCCATCAGGTTTACAGTACCATGTACACCTATGGAAAACCAAATCCGCTGTGCCCATGGTGCGGAAAATTCCATGCAGAAACGCTGCATTGTATTTTCCGCAGCATGTCAATTCTTTGTGCGGATTCCGCAGCGTTTTACACCTGTTCCTCAATAGGAATCCGCAGGTGAAATCCGCACAAAAAAACACTGGAAATCTGCTGTAAATCCGCAGGTAAAACGCAGTGCCTTTTACCTGCAGATTTTTCAAAAATTGTGCGGAAAAATCTCACACGAATCCGCAACGTGGGCACATAGCCTTAGGGTTAGGGTTGGAATTAGAGTTAGGGTTGGAATTAGGGCTAGGGTTGGAAATAGGGTTAAGATTAGGTTTGTGGTTAGGGTTACGGATAGGGTTAGGGGTTTGTTGGGGTTACAGTTGTGGTTAGGGTTGGGATTAGGGTTAGAGTTGGGATTAGGGTTAGGATTAGGGTTAGGGTTGGAATTAGGGTTACGGGTGTGTTGGGGTTAGGGTTGTGGTTAGGGGTGTGTTGGGGTTAGGGTTGTGATTAGGGTTATGGCTACAGTTGGGATTAGGATTAGGGGTGTGTTGGGGTTAGTGTTGAAGTTAGAATTGAGGGGTTTCCACTGTTTAGGCACATCAGGGGTCTCCAAATGCAACATGGCGCCACCATTGATTCCAGCCAATCTTGCGTTCAAAAAGTCAAATGGTGCTCCCTCCCTTCCAAGCCCCGACGTGCGCCCTAACAGTGGTGTACCCCCACATTTGGGGTACCAGCGTACTCAGGACAAACTGGGCAACAACTGTTGGGGTCCAATTTCTCCTGTTACCCTTGCAAAAATAAAAAATTACTTGCTAAAACATAATTTTTGAGGAAAGAACAATTATTTTTTATTTTCACGGCTCTGCGTTATTAACTTCTGTGAAGCACTTGGGGGTTGAAAGTGCTCACCACACATCTAGATAAGTTCCTTCGGGGGTCTAGTTTCCAAAATGGGGTCACTTGTGGGGTGTTTCTACTATTTAGGCACATCAGGGGCTCTGCAAATGCAACGTGATGCCCGCAGACCATTCCATCAAAGTCTGCATTTCAAATGTCACTACTTCCCTTCCGAACCCTGACGTGTGCACAAATAGTGGTTTACCCCCACATATGGGGTACCAGCACACTCACAACAAACTGGGCAACAAATATTGGGGCCCAATTTCTCCTGTTACCCTTGTGAAAATAAAAAATTGCTTGCTAAAACATCTTTTTTGAGGAAAGAAAAATGATTTTTTATTTTCACGGTTCTGCGTTGTAAACTTCTGTGAAGCACTTGGGGGTTGAACGTGCTCACCACACATCTAGATAAGTTCCTTGGGGGGTCTAGTTTCCAAAATGGGGTCACTTGTGGGGGGTTTCTACTGTTTAGGCATATCAGGGGCTCTGCAAACAAACGTAACATGATGCCCGCAGACCATTCCATCAAAGTCTGCATTCCAAAACGTCACTACTTCCCTTCCGAGCCCCGGCATGTGCCCAAACAGTGGTTTACCCCCATATATAGGGTATCAGCGTACTCAGGAGAAACTGGACAACAACTTTTGGGTCCAATTTCTCCTGTTACTCTTGCAAAAATAAAAAATTCTGGGCTAAAAAAAATATTTTTGAGGAAAGGAAACACATTTATTATTTTCACGGCTCTGCGTTATAAACTTCTATGAAGCACTTGGGGGTTCAAAGTGCTCACCACACATCTAGATAAGTTCCCTTGGGGGTCTAGTTTCCAAAATGGAGTCACTTGTGGGGAGTTCCTACTGTTTAGGCACATCAGGGGCTCTGCAAAAGCAACCTGACGCCCGCAGAGCATTCCATCAAAGTCTGCATTTCAAAACGTCACTACTTCCCTTCCGAACCCCGACGTGTGCCAAAACAGTGGTTTACCCCCACATATGGGGTATCAGCGTACTCAGGAGAAACTGGACAACAACTTTTGGGGTCCAATTTCTCCTGTTACCCTTGGGAAAATAAAAAATTGTGGGCTAAAAAATCATTTTTGAGAAAAGAAAAATTATTTTTTATTTTCATGGCTCTGCGTTATAAACTTCTGTGAAGCACTTGGGGGTTCAAAGTGCTCACCACACATCTAGATTAGTTCCTTGGGAGGTCTAGTTTCCAAAATGGGGTCACTTGTGCGGGAGCTCCAATGTTTAGGCACACAGGGGCTCTCCAAACGCGACATGGTGTCCGCTAATGATTGGAGCTAATTTTCCATTCAAAAAGCCAAATGGCGTGCCTTCCCTTCCGAGCCCTGCCGTGCGCCCAAACAGTGGTTTACCCCCACATATGGTGTATCATCGTACTCAGGACAAACTGGACAATAACATTTGGGGTCCAATTTCTCCTATTACCCTTGGGAAAATAAAAAATTCTGGGCTAAAAATCATTTTTGAGGAAAGAAAAATTATTTTTTATTTTCACGGCTCTGCGTTATAAACTTCTGTGAAGCACCTGGGGGTTATAAGTGCTCACTATGCATCTAGATAAGTTCCTTGGGGGGTCTAGTTTCCAAAATGGGGTCACTTGTAGAGGATCTCCAATGTTTAGGCACACAGGGGCTCTCCAAACGCGACATGGTGTCCGCTAACGATTGGAGCTAATTTTCCATTCAAAAAGTCAAATGGCACGCCTCCCCTTCCGAGCCTTGCCGTGCACCCAAACAGTGGTTTACCCCCACATATGAGGTATCGGCGTACTCAGGAGAAATTGCCCAACAAATTTTAGGATCCATTTTATCCTTTTGCCCATGTGAAAATGAAAGAATTGAGGCTAAAAGAAATTTTGTGTGAAAAAAAAGTACTTTTTCATTTTTGCGGATCAATTTGTGAAGCACCTGGGGGTTTAAAGTGCTCACTATGCCTCTAGATAAGTTCCTTGGGGGGTCTAGTTTCCAAAATGGGGTCACTTGTGGAGGAGCTCCAATGTTTAGGCACACAGGGGCATTCCAAACGCGACATGGTGTCCGCTAACGATGGAGATAATTTTTCATTCAAAAAGTCAAATGGTGCTCCTTCCCTTCCGAGCCTTACCATGTGCCCAAATAGTGGTTTACCCCCACATGTGAGGTATCGGTGTACTCAGGAGAAATTGTCCAACAAAATTTAGGATCCATTTTATCCTGTTGCCCATGTGAAAATGAAAAAATTGAGGCTAAAATAATTTTTTTGTGAAAAAAAAGTACTTTTTCATTTTTACGGATCAATTTGTGAAGCACTTGGGGGTTTAAAGTGCTCACTATGCTTCTAGATAAGTTCCTTGGGGGGGTCTAGTTTCCAAAATGGGGTCACTTGTGGGGGAGCTCCAATGTTTAGGCACACGGGGCTCTCCAAACGCGACATGGTGTCCGCTAAAGATTGGAGCCAATTTTTCATTGAAAAAGTCAAATGGCGCTCCTTCCCTTCCGAGCCCTGCCGTGCGCCCAAACAGTGGTTTACCCCCACATATGAGGTATCAGCGTACTCAGGACAAATTGGACAACAATGTTCGTGGTCCAGTTTCTCCTTTTACCCTTGGGAAAATAAAAAAATTGTTGCTAAAAGATCATTTTTGTGACTAAAAAGTTAAATGTTCACTTTTTCCTTCCATGTTGCTTCTGCTGTTGTGAAACACCTGAAGGGTTAATAAACTTCTTGAATGTGGTTTTGAGCACCTTGAGGGGTGCAGTTTTTAGAATGGTGTCACTTTTGGGTATTTTCAGCCATATAGATCCCTCAAAATGACTTCAAATGTGAAGTGGTCCCTAAAAAAAATGGTTTTGTAAATTTTGTTGTAAAAATGAGAAATCACTGGTCAAATTTTAACCCTTATAACTTCCTAGCAAAAAAAAAATTTGTTTCCAAAATTGTGCTGATGTAAAGTAGACATGTGGGAAATGTTATTTATTAACTATTTTGTGTCACATAACTCTCTGGTTTAACAGAATAAAAATTCAAAATGTGAAAATTGCGAAATTTTCAAAATTTTCGCCAAATTTCCGTTTTTTTCACAAATAAACTCAGAAATTATCGACCTAAATTTACCACTATCATGAAGCCCAATATGTCACGAAAAAACAATCTCAGAATCGCTAGGATCCGTTGAAGCGTTCCTGAGTTATTACCTCATAAAGGGACACTGGTCAGAATTGCAATAAACGGCCAGGTCATTAAGGCCAAAATAGGCTGGGTCATGAAGGGGTTAAAATGCAATAACGGGCAATCAAAAGAACGTATCTGCATCAAAATGGTATCATTGAAAACGTCACGCAAAAAATAAGCCCTCACATGACCCCAGATCCTGAAAACTGGAAACGCTACGGGTATCAGAAAATGTCACAATTTTTTTGTTGTTGTTTTTTAGCAAAGTTTGGAATTTTTTTTTACCACTTAGATAAAAAAGAACGTAGACATGTTTAGTGTTTATGAACTCGTAATGACATGGAGAATCATAGTGGCAGGTCAGTTTTAGCATTTAGGGTATGTGCACATGTTGCGGATTTCCTGCGGATCCGCAAGTGATTTACAGTACAATGTAAATCAATGGTAAAAAAAAAATGATGTGCTAGTGGTGCGGAAAATATGGTGCGGAAAATTCCGTGTGGAAACACTGCGGATTAAAAGAAGTAACATGTCACTTCTTTTTTGCAGATCTGCAGCTTTTTTGTCCCCATTCCATTATAGAAATCTGCAGGGTTAAAAAATGCAGTAAATCCGCACAAAATCCTCACAAAAAATGCGTCAAATCTGCACCTGAAATTCCTAAGCCTAATCCGCAACGTGTGCATAAAGCCAAACAAAAAACAAGTGTGAGATTGCACTTTTTTTGCAATTTCACCGCACTTGGATTTTTTTTTCAGTTTTCTAGTACACGACATGCTAAAACCAATAATGTTGTTTAAAAGTACAATTCGTCCTTCAAAAAATAAGCCCTCACATGGCCAAATTGACTGAAAAATAAAAATGTTATGGCTCTGGGAGGAAGGGGAGCAAAAAACGAACACGGAAAACCGAAAAAAGCTGGGGTCATTAAGGGGTTTAAAAAGATAGCATTCATCACCTATACAGATGTGTCCTTCCTTACCTTTTCATTTTCACTTGAGATGACCAACTTTTAAAAAGACACGATTTGGTGACACTCTGCCAGGAGATGTTTCTGATATGTATCTAGATGTGGCCATCCAGTGGTTGTGAAGGGAATTGCAGCCTGTTCAGGGTGTTGATAATATATTAATTATGGTTTGAGAGAAATCGGGGTCCTCAACTAAATTCATGGAGCGTTAAGAGTGGACACATCCAATGGTTGAGTGATAAATTCTAGATCGAAGAGGTTCATCCATTAAGACTGTTGATACAGGATCGGTGGTTTAGAATACACCTTTAGGTATGATAGGTAGCGCAATTTAGACTTTTGTGGTATATTTAATCTTAGATGACAAGAACTGTCTGAGCGGCCAACTTTAGACATCCGTGCATTATGATCCGAGTGCTGACGAGGACTGTCCGCGAGTCTCCTGACCAGAATTAGACCGCATGTACGAGGCCGTTGAGTTTGGCCAGTTTGTGATTCGCGGTCCGTGCTTGAATCATGATACATGGACGTCTAAATGAGGCTTAAGTCGTAAAATATTAGTGGAGGGCTACAACCCAAATCTCCCCAGAGCCGGGTCTAGATGTTTCCACACAAGGCCTGATCCACTACAAATGCCCACTCTCCCCTCGCTTCTTTTTACAGCCGTTCCGGTATCACTTGAAGAATAACCTGTGTCTTTCTCTCTGTGGTTGTGTAGAGAAGCTGTCCGCTAACAATAATGCAAACAAGCGGCAGAAGCTAGCCCAGGACTTCCTGAACTCCATTGACCAGACCGGAGAGCTCCTAGCCCTGATGGAAGACGATGAGGTTGATGAAGTTAAGCAGGAACGGATGGAGGTAAGGTTTCCTTTGATGCCGTCTCACATTCTATTCAGGAGTGAGATTCAACATTTTTTGTAACCTAATTTTTCCTATTGAGTATGCAGGAAAGCAAACTGTGCAAAATAACTGATAAAATCAAAACTTCCATACACTGTCTCCACTGAAATGAAAACTGCCATATAATGTGTCTTCTGAAAAGAACACAGCCATACAATGTGCCCTTTGAAAAAAATACTTTGATACACTGTGTCCCCTGGATTGAAAACTGCCATACACTCTGCCCCCTGAAATAACCGCCATACACTGTGCCCCCTGAAATGAAAACCGCCATACACTGTGCCCCCTGAAATAACCGCCATACACTGTGCCCCCTGAAATAACCGCCATACACTGTGCCCCCTGAAATAACTGCCATACACTGTGCCCCCTGAAATAACTGCCATACACTGTGCCCCCTGAAATACGGTAACTGCCATACGCTGTGCCTCCTGTAAACAAAAACTGTTCCTCACTGTGTCAACTCAATATAATTTGACTCCAAAGTTCTATGATAATTGTTCCACTCAATGCATCTTCTAAAAAAACAAAGCAAAAAAACAACAACATATTTTGCCTCATTCAATAGTGCCACACACTGTGCTCCCTGGAGGTAAAAATCCATAAATATTTTACACTCTACCCTTGATAAAGAGTGTGCCCTCCAGCATAGGTGAGAGATACTTAAGCTGCTTTCACATTTGCGATCGGTAGGGCTGCAAATGGCCGCACACCTCAAATTGCCGCATGCGGACGCATCCGCATTCAACGCATGTCCCTGCGTACCCAATGTTAAACGCAGGATGCATACAAAAGTAGGTGGACCATAGGGGGGCTTCAGGGAGGAAGAAGGGAGGAAGTTCGCAGCCCTACCGACCGCAAATGTGAAACCAGCCTTACCTGTCCCATTTCCCGTGCTGCCCTCTTGCCAGGCCTTGCTTCTATGTTAAACTTACTATTCATTTCCTGTCAAGTGTAAACCTTCTTCTAGAAGGATGGACTATGAGATGGATTACATCCCTCTCTACTTCCTTCCCTCCCTCCTTCCCTTGCTCTCTCCTTCCCTCCCTACCTCTCTCTTTCTCTCCCTCCCTCCTTCCCTCCCTCCTTCCTTCCCTCCCTCCTTCCCTCCCTCCTTCCCTCCCTACCTCCCTCCTTCCCTCTCTCCTTCCCTCCCTCCCTTCCTCTCTCCTTCCCTCCCTCCCTCCTTCCCTCTCTACTTCCCTCCCTCCTTCCCTCACTCCCTCCTTCCCTCGCTCCCTCCTTCCTTCCCTCCCTCTCTCCTTCCCTCCCTTCTTCTCTTGCTGCCTCCTTCCCTCCCTCCCTCTCTCCTTCCTTCCCTCCTTCCCTTGCTCCTTCCCTACCTCTCCTTCCTTCCCTTGCTCCTTCCCTCCCTCTCTCCTTCCCTCCCTACTTCTCTTGCTGCCTCCTTCCCTCCCTCCCTCTCTCCTTCCTTCCCTCGCTCCTTCCCTCCTTCCCTTGCTCCTTCCCTACCTCTCTCCTTCCTTCCCTTGCTCCTTCCCTACCTCTCTCCTTCCTTCCCTTGCTCCTTCCCTCCCTCTCTCCTTCCCTCCCTTCTTCTCTTGCTGCCTCCTTCCCTCCCTCCCTCTCTCCTTCCTTCCCTCGCTCCTTCCCTCCTTCCCTTGCTCCTTCCCTACCTCTCTCCTTCCTTCCCTTGCTCCTTCCCTACCTCTCTCCTTCCTTCCCTTGCTCCTTCCCTCCCTCTCTCCTTCCCTCCCTTCTTCTCTTGCTGCCTCCTTCCCTCCCTCCCTCTCTCCTTCCTTCCCTCGCTCCTTCCCTCCTTCCCTTGCTCCTTCCCTACCTCTCTCCTTCCTTCCCTTGCTCCTTCCCTACCTCTCTCCTTCCTTCCCTTGCTCCTTCCCTCCCTCTCTCCTTCCCTCCCTTCTTCTCTTGCTGCCTCCTTCCCTCCCTCCCTCTCTCCTTCCTTCCCTCGCTCCTTCCCTCCTTCCCTTGCTCCTTCCCTACCTCTCTCCTTCCTTCCCTTGCTCCTTCCCTTCCTCTCTCCTTCCTTCCCTTGCTCCTTCCCTTGCTCCTTCCCTACCTCTCTCCTTCCTTCCCTGGCTCCTTCCCTTCCTCTCTCCTTCCTTCCCTTGCTCCCTCCTTCCCTTCCTACTTCCCTCCATCCCTTATTGCGCATAATAAACTGTAGAGTTTATATTACCATTTTTGGATGTGTCCAATTTTTTTATCACTTTTTTTTTTTTATTATTTTGCGATGGGGAATGAAATAAGACATCTATTATGGCACTGTTGTTTTTTTTATGCCCGTCATTATGCAAGATTAATAATTATATAGTTTTATATGTGTTTGGTGTTTTACGGGATATTTCTTTTTCTATGTGAAATTATTATTTTTTTTTTTTATTTGGAAAACTGGGTATTTGGGAACGGCGTCTTTACTTTCCATTTTTTAAACCCTTAAAAATATATATTTTTTATGATATTTATTATTCTTCCAAGGAAACCTGAACATGCGATCTTCTGACCGTATAGGTAATGCAGTACATTACTGGTGTAGTGCAGGGCAGTGTTTGACTGACAGCTGACCGGTAGCCACTGACGGCTGTAGTGTATGGCAGACTAAGAGTCCATTCTCCATCCCACTGTTCGCAATGACATCTTGTAGGCACCGCTGCAGGGTTGCCAATGGGCTGACAGATGGAGCGTTCTCCCTCTGTCAAATTCTTGATTTTACACTGTCATTTTTAACAGCATCACACGAAGAGTTAAACTGCTAGAATCGTCGAGAACACCGATCCTAACAGTTCTAGAAGGTGCCCGGTTGGGCGTATTTGTCGGGCTCCTGCAGCAGGTCGTATCAGTACGAAAGCTTCACCATACGATCAGTATGACCTACATATCCACCACGTGTTAATGGATATAGACGTCATGCAGCCTTAAGAAGGTAAAGGAGGCTTCAAGGGGATAAAAATTACTTTTGTGCCTTAGACAGATTTAAGAAGAAAATAAAAAGTAAATGACCCCCCCCTTCCGCCTCATTGGTTGCCTGTAACTCCCGTTATGAGACTTAGAGGGTTTTTTATGGTTCCTACAATCTGGTCCGGGCTGAATGCACTGTAAGGCCCGCTCAGCCTACTGCGAGGTAGGCTACCCCTGTAATTTAATGAACGGGCATTTCCATCCATTTCCGGGATGTTGAGACTGAACCAGGATGTAGAGTGTATCGTTGGACCGCTAACGGGGGAGGGTCGTATGCTGGTGAGGATGAGTATAACTTTTCATTTTTTAACCTGTTTTCACCCTTGTCAAAATATCTCTAGTCCCTGAAAAAAAAAAAGCGCCAAACTTTTAATACCGCCCGTCTTGTGCGCTGCAGCTTTTGTTTTTTTACGATGTTTCTCTAGATTCCGTCTGGTCTTCAATCTATTTTCAGAACTAAAAAAAAAAAATGCCAAAGTGTTTTACAACCCAGGAATATGGTTAAATCATTACTCTTCTTTTACATATCAATTACCTTGAAAGAGTGCGGTAATCTCGGTTTTGGACGATTGCAGATACTTAGCGTTCCATTTCGCCCCGGGGCCAAAAACCATAACTGGACGTTCAGAACAGATGATAAACACATAGTTCTGACGTCAGCGCGACTCCGACGGGATGTGTTTTGTTGTGGTATGGTTTCACTTACAAAGTATTGTGCATCAGCCATGTGTACGAGGAGCGCTCACCATCATATAATACCGCGACGCTGTGTCCATGAGACCAAATGTGCAGAAATCCTAAGGACCAGCTCGCCCCAGGACTTTAAAAAATTGGCAACTCTTTCTAACTTTTTGTCTAAACCAATTTCTTTTCATACTCTACAATAATGCTACAAAAATGTAAAATGATTTTTTCTCGAAGCCTTCAATATTCTCTGTTAATTCATATAGCCCAAAAATATTTACATGGTAGACTGAAAAATATGGGAAAAAATTTTGTGAGGTGGAATGGATGAAAAACACAATTCATCATTTATTGGTTCTGGTTTTACATTGTTCACTGTGCGGTAAAAATTTCATAGTGGTGTTACTTTGCGATCTGAATAATATATATATTATATAATATATATTATTTATTTATTACATAATGTGTATGTATAGATAGATGTGTGCGTATATATATATATTTATATAAACATAATACGATCGTGGTCTAAAAGTGTTGATACCCTTGAAATTGTTGCAGAAAATGAAGTATTTCTCCCAGAAAATTATTTCCATTACACCTTTTGTTTTACACATGTTTATTTCCTTTGTGTGTATTGGAACAACACAAAAAAGACAAAAAAAAGGCAAATTGGACATCACTTTACACAAAACCCCAAAAATGGGCTGGACAGAATTGTTGGCACCTTTCCAAAATTGGGGGTAAACACCATTGTTTCAAGCATGTGATGCTCGTACAAACTCACATGTGGCAAGTAACAGGTGTGGGAAATATGAAAATCACACTTGAAACCAGATAAAAAGGGGAGAAGTTGACTCAATCTTTGCATTGTGTGTCTGTGTGTGCCACACTAAGCGTGGAGAACAGAAAGAGGAGAAGAGAACTTGTAGAATAAGTTTTGAGATAACAAAGTAAATTCAGAAATCTTGTGGAGCGGATGATATCTCTAATACTAATGGTAAAACGATAGGCGTTGCTGTATCAAATTCACCAATGTAGGATTTTCTCCCAAAAATATTGATGTGAAGGAAAAAAACTACAAATGGGGATGGCCGATTGGTAATATTCCTGAGAGGGAAAAAAAAAAAAAAAGTTAAACTTTTTTTTTGTTTTAACTTAATATTTTTAATATTTTTACTTATACAGGGCATATGCTAATTTTATAGATCTCCTTTGAAATATTTCCCCTCTTGTAATTCAGATGAGCATTTTAACATGAAAACATTTAAAAAAAAAAAAAAAAAAATTCTGGCCGTTCTGACCAAGATTTTCAAAGTAAGTACTCCGGCCGCATCAGGTCAGAGAGATTTTTCTTTTAATATGTGTAGCTTGGGTTGTGAAATCTGTCGACAAACAAGAATATAGTTGACCGGAGTCAAAAGTACAAAACCTTTTGGACAAATATTTTTTTCTTTGTATTCTCAACAGTTTGTTGGGTTGTACGTTACGTTGGCCACAACGACCCTCCTCATATGCAGCCATTACACTATTCTGGACCTTCAGGTCTTTAAGTGTTGGACTTTAACGATGTATAAAAACGGTATGTGTGTGTGTGTGTGATTATTTTCTATTTTGGGTTAGCGGTATTTTGCAGCCCGTATTTTATCGTCAGCCTTGGCTTTCGCAATTTCATGCATTTTTTTATATATTTTATTACCTTAGCAGCTAATCCTTTAAGTGATTTCCACTGTACTTCCAACACTTGGATGTTGCATTAGTATAAATCTAGTAAATGTAGGGTTTAGTGCCTTAATGCTTCGTACAATGGCTCATTTAGGAGCCAGCAAATTGCAGACTCTTTAATTAAAGCAGGATATAGTTTGTGTATTTTTGGTGCCAATCGTCATTTAGTTAAAAGTTCTTTGCTACTTTCTTGGCTATTTTTTGAGACGTTTATACAGAAGTCAATGTAAGGAATGTTTCCGAAAGCTCGGCAACGTCCAAAAAGAATATGAAGTCACACGTTGTGCCGGATCGGTCGTGTCATCTTTTATACCTCCTCCACTGATTGAGCCATCGCTCAACCAAAATTTATGCCGACAAGCCATAGTGACCCACGTAGAGCAACCAATTTCTTAAAACTCGCTCTTCAGTTTACATTAAATAAGCCTACTCAATATTGAAATTATAACACTAAGAAGGAAAAATCGTGGAATAATGAGTTACAGGATGGATAGACATATTACTGATGTCGTAATGAAGAAAAAATTAAAGCAAAACTTTCAAAATATCTCGATTTACTCAGTATGGAGTGTGAGCACCACGTGCAGAAATCCCCGCACTTAGTCACAGATGCTATCACTGAAGTTGTTAATGGTTGTCTGGGGAATGTTCTTGGGCAAATCATCAAGATCCGCTTCTGGCAGCTTCTTGTTCGGTTGCCGACCACTGACATTCCAGTGACAAGGTGACCACGCTAGAGATTTTCTAATATTTAAACCTTACAATGTGTTAGATGTGACCTCAGTGTGACTAGGAGCAGACAAAGGTCTGGGTCCCGAACTCTGAGCAACTCAGCCTTGTGATTCTTTTTAAATAAAATATTCATCTCAAGGAAGAGAGGCCATGCCCCAACTTGCATAAAAATGCAAAAATCCACAGGAGAAAAACACACACATTCATGGAGCAGTGGTGAGAAGAATCTCACGGTGAATTGTGGTGCACTCATGACTGCACCGTGAGACTTTTTCTCACTGTGCTAGCGGTGATCTCACCGAGGTCACCACAGTTCAGGAACCCGGGAGGAATCACAGCCGCCTCAGTGACCTGCGGTAACCTCGATGACGTCACTCTAGTCACTGAGACTGAGCTCGCAGCAGCTCATTCTCCAAAGATTTTCAGCCTGGACAGTCGCATTTTGGAACCATGCAGGTTGAAAACTATTTATCCCAGACATGGATTATGGCATGGGGCATTACAACAGACAGGCAAGGGATATACAGGAGTAGGAAAAACAGCTCACCTGTTAGGCATATGTTGTGGGGAAGCACGGAAACCATGTAGTCATCACGTAAAAAAAAAAAGAATAAAAAGTAGAAAATTCCGGCTTCCAAAAATTCCAAATTTATTGTGAATAAAACAGTCCAGTCAGATAAAATCACATCATTTCTTGAGAAAGAACAAGTTACTGTTCAAAACACGTTGCCTGTTACTCACAATGATGTGATTTTATCTGACTGGACTTTGCTGCTTTATTCACAATAAATTTGGAATTTTCTACTTTTTACTCCAGGCAAGGGACGTGGTTGTTTTTCACTTTTGTTTTTTTACAGAAGACCATGGCTTCGGTGGAATGGACGTTAGATGAGTATACACAAATATAGGACTTTATTCTGGCTGTGAGATTACTTACAATGCAACTATAAGATTAGTAATGAATGGGTGTCTTATAGGCATTACTAAGCCGTGGGCTATGTCACAAGAAAACACACAGGTGACATCAACCCCAAAAATATGAACCCCACTTGCCACCACCATAGGGAAAGTGAGAAGAGCTGGGAAAATTGGCAAATGCGCCAGAATTGGTGCATCTAATAGATGTGCCTTTTCTGGGCACCTGCGGGCTGCTATTTACCGGTGGTAAACTTTTTACGTCCGCAGAGCATAAGTAATCTAAGTGGAGGTTATTCGGGTCCAGCTCTAAATATACTGGCACATTTTTTTCCCCATACACTGAACAACACAGCTGCAGTGCTTGTTGGTGGTGCACAACGAAGCTCACTACGGGGAACCTCTATCCAACCTCCTGGCAACAAGCCGCATGATCCAAAAGCATTGAAGGAATTCCCCAGCACTTACCCTTGGTTGCATACCACAATAGCAATGCTTGAAAAAGACTCAGGATTGTGTCGAAACCTTGCTGGCTTTCTGCTATCTTCAGAATCATCTATTTTTGTTACATGGTGACCACTGTAAATAAAACTTTGCACATTTTGCATTCATCTATGAGTGCGGCTGTTTCTCCTAACGCGGCGGCCTGCATGGGAGGTGAGTACAGGCTTTATTATTTTTATCGGGGCCGAACATCTAGTTTAAGAAGGGGTTGTTCGAGTAGTGGACAACCCCTTTAACTATTCTGGATTTTTCTTCATTGGATGGGTCCAAAATTAATTATTTTGTGATTACTGTTGAAGTTTCCATTTAGGTAGTCATTTGACTTTACTGATTACATTTTTCATATTGTGATCTCTTCACCTTAATTGGTTGATCAGTAGAGATGGACAAACCAAAACTCCTTTAATGTGAGGGGATAAACTTCCAGCGGTGCAGTCTGACACCTCGGCCTCTAAGACGAAGCCAACCAAAGCATGTATAATTGTAGTTTCACTGATTAAGGGTAGAAAGGAGCAAAATAATCAACTTCAATCAAGTCCATGAGTAAGTAGAACTTAGTGCCAAACTAAATGTGTATGTGTATCGCAGGAAACCCCTTGTAATAATGTCCAAGTAGTAATTAGGGCACCAAGAGTAATGAATTAAGAATAAATAGTGATCTCAATGTGTGGGCTTCTTGTGACTCCACATGTGAGACAACACCATATATAGAATCGCAATCTTAATCGGTATAGACTTACACATAGATCTACCCTATAACCCAATAGGCCAAAAAGATGTAAATATATAGAGCCATATGGCAATATATTTAATACTAGGGTACATACGGTACATAATTTGGTTAAAGGCAATACATGTAGATCATGTTCTTAAAGGGAACCTGTCACCCCGTTTTTTCCGTCTGAGATAAAAATACTGTTAAATAGGGCCTGAGCTGGGCATTACAATAGTGTATTTTGTGGACCCCGATTCCCCACCTATGCTGCCGAAATACGTTACCAAAGTAGCCGTTTTCGCCTGTCAATCAGGCTGGTCTGGTCAGATGGGAGTGGTGTCTTCCCCCAGATCTTGCTTATTTTTCCGTTGGTGGCGTAGTGGTTTGCGCATGCCCAAGTCCAGATTCCACTGCACAGGGGAGGGAAAAGAGCGCGATCTGCGCTATTCCCCTGGTGATCGGTGGGGGCGGCCATCTTCCTGTGGCCGCGCGTGCGCAGATGGAGCGCTCTGCTGCCCGGGGCTTCAGGAAAATGGCCGCGGGATGCCGCACGTGCGCAGATGGAGATCGCGGCGGCCATTTTCCTGAAGCAGAGTTCGCATCTCTGCTTCAGGAAAATGGCCGCCGTGATCTCCATCTGCGCACGCGCGGCATCCCACGGCCATTTTCCTGAAGCCCCGGGTAGCAGAGCGCTCCATCTGCGCACGCGCGGCCACAGGAAGATGGCCGCCCCACCGATCACCAGGGGAATAGCGCAGATCGCTATGCAGTGCCATCCAGTCTCCAAATGTCACGTGTGTGGTTGGCACCAAAGATCTCGATCTTGGTCTCATCAGACCAGAGAACCTTGAACCAGTCAGTCTCAGAGTCCTCCAAGTGATCATGAGCAAACTGTAGACGAGCCTTGACATGACGCTTTGAAAGTAAAGGTACCTTACGGGCTCGTCTGGAACGGAGACCATTGCGGTGGAGTACGTTACTTATGGTATTGACTGAAACCAATGTCCCCACTGCCATGAGATCTTTCCGGAGCTCCTTCCTTGTTGTCCTTGGGTTAGCCTTGACTCTTCGGACAAGCTTGGCCTCGGCACGGGAGGAAACTTTCAAAGGCTGTCCAGGCCGTGGAAGGCTAACAGTAGTTCCATAAGCCTTCCACTTCCGGATGATGCTCCCAACAGTGGAGACAGGTAGGCCCAACTCCTTGGAAAGGGTTTTGTACCCCTTGCCAGCCTTGTGACCCTCCACGATCTTGTCTCTGATGGCCTTGGAATGCTCCTTTGTCTTTCCCATGTTGACCATGTTTGAGTGCTGTTCACAAGTTTGGGGAGGGTCTTAGGCTACGTTCACATTTGCGTTGTGCGCCGCAGCGTCGGCGACGCAACGCAAACAAAAACGCAGCAAAACGCATGCACAACGCTGCGTTTTGCGACGCATGCGTCCTTTTTTTGGTTGATTTTGGACGCAGCAAAAATGCAACTTGCTGCGTCCTCTGCGCCCGGACGCGTGCGCCGCAGTGACGCATGCGTCGCAAAACGCAAGTGCAATGCATGTCCATGCGCCCCCATGTTAAATATAGGGGGGCATGACGCATGCGGCGACGCTGCGGCGCAGACCGCAAATGTGAACGTAGACTTAAATAGTCAGAAAAGGCTGGAAAAAGAGATAATTAATCCAAACATGTGAAGCTCATTGTTCTTTGTGCCTGAACTACTTCTTAATACTTTAGGGGAACCAAACAGAATTCTGGTGGGTTGAGGGGTTGAATAATAAATGACCCTCTGAAAAAACTTTTCCCAATTAAAAAAAAAAATAAACAAAGAAATAACATTATTTTTTGCTGCAGTGCATTTCACACTTCCAGGCTGATCTACAGTCCAAATGTCACAATACCAAGTTAATTCCAAATGTGTAAGGGTACCGTCACACAGTACCATTTTGATCGCTACGACGGTACGATTCGTGACGTTCTAGCGATATCGTTACGATATCGCAGTGTCTGACACGCAGCAGCGATCAGGGATCCTGCTGAGAATCGTACGTCGTAGCGGATCGTATGGAACTTTCTTTCGTCGCTTGATCACCCGCTGACATCGCTGGATCGTTGTGTGTGACAGCGATCCAGCGATGTGTTCGCTTGTAACCAGGGTAAACATCGGGTAACTAAGCGCAGGGCCGCGCTTAGTAACCCGATGTTTACCGTGGTTACCAGCGTAAACGTAAAAAAAAAAAACAGTGCATACTTACATTCCGGTGTTTGTCCCCGGCGTCTCAGCTTCTCTGCACTGTGAGCGTCTGCCAGCCGGAAAGCGAGCACAGCGGTGACGTCTGACGTCACCGCTGTGCTTTTCGGCTATGGCGCTTACACAGTGGAGAGAAGCAGAACGCCGGGGACAGACACCGGAATGTAAGTATGTACTGTTTGTTTTTTTTACGTTTACGCTGGTAACCAGGGTAAACATCGGGTTACTAAGCGCGGCCCTGCGCTTAGTTACCCGATGTTTACCCTGGTTACCCGGGGACTTCGGCATCGCTCCAGCACCGTGATTGCAACGTGTGACCGCAGTCTACGACGCTGGAGCGATAATCATACGATCGCTGCGACGTCACGGATCGTGCCGTCGTAGCGATTAAAATGGTACTGTGTGACGGTACCCTAAACCTGCTAAATCTGCAGGGGGTTGAATACTACTTGTAGGCACTGTAATTGGAGCAAAAATCCCTCGGAACTTGACAAAGAGGGACACACGGAGATAGCTAGCATATCTGTACAAGATTAAAGACCAATTATTGAAAATTTCATGGCAAACTTCTTGAAAATTGATAGGTATTTTATGATGGTGTTTAAGGAAAATTTTTGTGAATATCTGACTGTGGGGTTGCAACATGATAACGGGGATTTCCTTTCCTATCTTCAACCAAGGGAGGGATTATTTAAAATATTTTTTTTGTTGATAGCGTTATATGAGTTGTTTTTTTTTTTCGTCATGCGAGCTGTCGAATTTATCATTGCCCTTTTTGGGTCCATACTTCTTTCTGATCTTTTTTGTTTTATTTTTTGGGGGGAGGCATATTAATCGAAAAAAGCATATTTCTGTCATTTCGATTTTTCTTTTGTTTCAGCGTTTACTGTTTGGGATAACTATTTTATTAGTATTTCATTAGTTCAGACAGTTGCACAATGTCAGATATTGACTTCATAGTTATACATACCTGGCTGATGCTAATGTCATCTGAATCCTGCAATTGTGTTGTTGGGGGTGGTAACGCGATAGCGTCAGAAGGAGCCCTCCCATTTCCAAAGCCTTAAATGCCACTGTGTTAGTTGATGGTTGCATTTAAGGGGTTCAACTGCTTCAATCAGCACTAACTCCAATTACAGCAGATACACTTAGCGCCTAAGCCTGCTCCATGTGTGCAGTATACTAATAGATAACCAGGAGCATTAGGCCGCGGTACTTGCTGGGTCTGACCTCTTGGACTTGCACCAATCATGAGACGAAAGGGGCAATTTTTCCCTGCACAGTGCCACTCTAAACCAGACATCTGTACAGAGAGCTATAACCGGCCTCTTACTTGCCACTGTAAAGATTCCTACATAGCTGGGTAGTGTCAAGGGGATACCGTGACAAAGTGGGATCATATCATGGCGTCCGGTAACACATATACCTGCGGTAGTTAGAACGGCTTCACCATCCTATTAGTAGTTCTGGCTTTCATTGCTCTGTTGCTGCAAGGGGTTAAACTGCTTCGTTGGACTCCTGGATTTCTCTGTCTTTGTTGTATCAGCTGTTCTGAGTTTGTTACTCCCTGCAGGTTTAGGAACCCACCTCCTGTTCTAATTACCACTGTTATATGTGTTACCGGACGCTGTGGTCTTCCTTCTTTGCCAGTGATAGTTACTACTACCTGGTTTGGAGTTGCAGTGTTAGTAGCTGGTGTTTGGTTTGGTTTGTGCGTTTTTCTCCCTATACTTTCTCATTTGGTTTGTCCCACCTATACCTCTCGTTTCCCACTTGATTGTTTTGTGAGTGTATTTGTATGATTGTAGTTTCTTTTACCCCTGCCTTTCAGGCTTGTATTATCCTATTAATTTCCGTCACATACCTTCCTGGGTGGGGGAGGGAACAGATACATTTTATTATAGGAATTTAGCCAGGTATGAGACCCTGGCATCTCCACCATCAGGAGTAATCCAGGGCACAGGGATAGCCTAGGGTTCCTCTAGCTGGATGGACAGGGTAGCTGCCCATTGTCCCTGGTAATGCCATGACAGGTAGCCTGAGGCCGTGGTGCAAGTTAAAAACTGCAAAGAGATTACAACATACTGGTAGGCTGCCTAAGGTTGGTACCTCACCAATGATAAATTGCTGCCATATCCTTGCAAAGTGCCATCACTTTATGGCATTGGGAAATTCCATTGATGCAGAAAGAAACCTTTTGGGAAAGCAGAGTGCTTATAAGGTGTTGGCTGACAGCCAGACTTTATTAAAGGGAATCTGTCAGCAAGTTTTTTCCATTTAATCTGAGAGCAGCATACTAAAGAGCAAGATAGCCTGATTCCAGGACTATGCCACTTACTGGACTGCTTGGTACAGTTTTGATAGAATCTTTGCTTTCTTTGCAGTTGATAGTGCAGTGGTCAGAATGCTGAGCTGTGTATAACCCCACCCACACCCTTGATTGGCAGCTTCCTTTGTACAGTCAGTAAGCTGCCAATCAGTAATGGGTGTGGGCGTGGTTGCACAGATTAGGCAAGCGACACCTAGTCCTGCAGTGATAATCTCCTGCTGATAAAACACTGATTGAAACTACAACACAGCCTAATGTGACACATCTCTAGACTCGGGCTCTCTGTCCCTACATCATGCTTCTCTCAGATTAAGCAGCAAAAAGCTGGTGACACATTCCCTTTAATAATGCAAAAATAAGGGGGCGTGGCCTAGCAAGCTATGTGAGTGGACATGTGTCGGGTCTCTCTCCCCGCACCGCTCTTAATACTTACCCTTGAAGGCGCCGCCGAACGCCAAAACCGGGCAGTGCGGCACCGCAGGACCCCAGGGAACGGAGGAGAACACCGGTGATTAGCGGCGATGCCACGCCGTAAACAGTCGGCGCCTGCGGCGGGCGTGAAAATCCAAGATGGCGCCGTGGCAGAGGAGGACGCAGCCAGAGCCAGCGCTTCATACCGCTGGAGGTAATAGCCAGGCTGGAGCGGTTCGCCCGCACTGAGGAGGGGGGTGCCCTGCTGCTGGACGCTGAGGGGCCTGGAGAGAAGGAAGCCCTGCAGAGGAGAGGAGGGGAGGACAATCTAAGCGAGGTGGAGGAGCAGCGTTCCCCAGGGAGGATGCTGGAAGTGCACAGTGCTGGCAATATGACACCTGCTGCTAGCCCGGTGCAGGCTAATGACTTTGATGGTGTGGAGCAAGCAAATATGGGGGAACCAACATTGCAGGACATTTTTTCTGTTGTTATATACTTCAAATCTGCCCTGGCTGCGCTGAACATAAGGGTGGATGACTTAAAAGTTTAAATGAAGGCCTTTAACTCTGCTATGCGTAAGGTGGAGAAAAGAGTTGAGGTGGTGGAAGAACGTGTGGGCAGTGTGGAGGATCAGACAAACGAACTGCTAAAAAGAGAAAAGAAATATATTCAACGTATTGCAGAATTGGAATTTAAAACAGATGACCTGGAAAACCGTTCCCGAAGGAACAATTTAAGAATAATTGGGATGCCGGAGAAGGTGGAGGGGAATAATACCACTGAATACATTGAGGCATGGCTTAAAAAGTCGGTGGGTGGCGTAGACCTCACCAACCATTTCGCGGTGGAGAGGGCTCATAGAGTCCCCACTAGACCCCTACCACCCGGCTCTGCCCCTCGTGCTATACTGGCAAAAATTTTGAACTACCGGGATCGAGAAACCCTACTAAGGAAGGCTAGGATCAGTGATGGCCTAAGTATAAACGGAAATCGGATCTCCATTTATCCTGACTACTCTGCATCGGTGCAAAAACTCAGAATGAAGTTTGGTGAAGTCAAGCGGTGGCTCCGAGAACTGGACTTAAAATATTCAATGCTCTACCCTGCTAAGCTCAGGGTGGTGGCGCTGGATCGTGTTCATTTTTTCCAAAGTCCGGAGGAAGCTACGCACTGGCTGGATACTAATGCCAAGAAAATTGGCACAGAGCGGAACCAATGAGACTGACACCGAGGATTCGTAGGTTCACTGGTTTTACCTCTTCTTGATCTTTGAATCTGCTTAGTGTTATCATACAGAATGCAGCTAAAAGTCAAAGTATTGTGTTCGGCGGCGCAATGAATAGTTCATATTAGTCGTGGTGGGAGGGGGAGAGATGGACGGTGAAGGGCATAGTTCTAGGTTGTTATTAAGTGCTCTCAGTTCTCATACAGGGAAAGAAAGTTTGTTTTATTTGAATTTTATTGAGTTTCAGACGGGGGAGATTGGATTGGTTGAGGGGGGGGTGGGGGGAGGGGGGTAATGGCGGAGACCTGGGGGAGACGGCACTCACTTATTATGCTTCTTTAGGGATATGGGAGGGGATGTTAATATTATAAGTTGGAATGTCAGGGGGTTAGCGGACGCTACTAAGCTTGCGGCAATATTTCAGTACCTACTGAAACAGAGGCCCTCGGTGATATGCTTGCAAGAAACCCATTTAGTGAAGGAAAGTTGATATGCTACAGAAGCGATGGGTGCGCATGGCGTATCACTCGACTTTCTCTAATTATGCAAGAGGGGTGTCAGTTTTAATTCATACTAATACCCCATTTGAATAAATTAAGGTTAAAATTGATAGGGACGGTCAGTATATCTTTTTGGTGTGTAACATCGTTAATCGTTTGATCTGCATTGTTTCATTATATATACCCCCGCCATACTCTAGTAAGAAAATTCAGGAGATATTGGAGTCTATGAGAGGATGGGATGGGGTTCCCCTTCTTGTGATGGGAGATGTGAACAATATAGCTGACGATCACTGGGACAAGAGCAATTACGCACCGCTGCGCAGAGATGGCAATGACACTCCCTTTGGAAACTATCTTAGAGAAATAGGATGGATTGACTTATGGTGGGTTCGCAATGTTAATACATACTCTTACTCCTGCTATTCAACTACTTATGGCTCTATGTCACGAATTGATATCGCCCTGGGTAACGAGGGGATGAACGAATTGCTAAGCGGGGTGGAATATAGTCCTAGGATTTTATCAGATCATAGCCCGGTTCAGGTTTCTCTGAAGTTGTCGGATCAGGAGGGATCTGAGAGGATGGGATGGAAAATTCACCCCTCCTGGCTACAACTTTTGGACATGGAAAGGGTGGGGGTAGAGATTGAGGAATTTTTTAAGATTAATGAAGGTAGTGCTGAACCCCATGTAGTGTGGGATACTATGAAAGCGTATTTAAGGGGAATTTTGTTCCGAGACATCTCAAGACATAAGACGAAGACTAGAGCACAGGATCAGGCTGTCTTGGAGGAACTGAAAGCAGCGGAGGTGGCACTGGGTACCCATAGTACTAGGGAGTCTCAGAGCCGTATGAGGCTGGCTCAGCAGAAGGTTAATTGGCTATATTTGAGAAAGGCGGAGAAGTTGCGGGCTTTTCAAAAATAAACTTTTTATTCAGAAGGGGAAAAGGTGGGACATTTACTTTCGGTAGTGGCTTCCGCACAGAGGGGTTCCTCACATGTCTACTCCATAAAAACTGAGGATGGTACTCTGGTTACTCGGGGGGAGCAAATTTTGGAAGGGTTTAGACAATTCTATGGGAAGCTATATACTTCTAGTGTGGGGAGGGGGTCTGAGGACATGACCAGGTACTTGGAGGGGATTGATTTGCCTAGGTTGAGCAGAGAGGAAAGTGAGTTGTTGGAGGAGCCGATTGGGGAGGAAGAATTGGGGGCTGCTTTGGCAGGCGTCGCTGGGGGAAAGGCTCCGGGGGTGTTCAATAATTCGTTGGAAAGAGGGGAGCTACCTTTGTCAATGAGAGAGGCTATTGTGGTGGTCATCCCTAAAGCCGACAAGGACTTACAGCTACCAGAATCCTATAGACCAATATCACTTCTGACGGCCGACATAAAGATCTTGGCAAAAGCATTGGCAAATAGGTTGACTCGGGTGATTGACAAACTGGTTCACCCAGATCAGTCGGGCTTTATGCCCAACAAGTCAACGGCACTCAATTTGAGAAGGTTGTTTTTAAATTTGCAAATTCCTTCCGACAATGTCAGTAAAAGGGTCGTGGTATCCTTGGATGCCAATAAGGCTTTTAATTGCGTGGAGTTGAGGTACCTGTGGTCGGTGCTAGAGCGATTGGGGTTCGGACCTAAATTCATCTCTTGGGTGCAGCTGTTGTACTCTTCTCCAGTGGCTAAAATTAGAGTTAATAATGCTCTCTCTGAATCTTTTTCTTTGACTAGGGGAACAAGACAGGGCTGTCCTTTGTCCCCGTTGCTTTTTGCCCTGGCGGTGGAGCCCCTAGCTGCCAAAATTAGAGGGTCCCGGGAGGTGAGAGGTTTTATGTACGGGGACTCAGAGGAAAAAATAGCGTTATATGCTGATGACATTTTACTTTTTTTGGAGGTCTCTGAGGAGACCCTGGTTAGGGCGGAGGCCATCATTGAAGAGTTTGGGAGTTATTCGGGACTGAGGATCAATTGGGACAAATCCAATATGTTGTTGATAGATGGGGATTTTGGAGATAGTGAAATGAGAGATTCTTCTACAAAGCTGAGGTTGGTTGATAAATTCAAATATCTGGGGATCCAAATTGCTCTCCCTTTAACTAGCTTTGAGGAACTGAACTTGGCACCACTTTTGCGGAAAATACGCACTAAAATTCAGGCGTGGAAAAAGCTACACTTATTGGTAATCGGTAGGGTAAATCTTATAAAGATGATTGTGATGCCGCAACTTCTTTATGTGTTACATAATTCCCCTATCTGGATATCGCAGAATAGATTTCGTAGGATCAGGTCCTTGTTTGGAGAGTTGATCTGGGGGGGAAAAAGCCCCAGATTTAAACAGGAAATTTTACAAAGGCTGAAGACGGACGGTGGGTTGGCGCTCCCTAATCCTTGGTTATACTTTTTGGCATCTCAGTGTCAGCATCTTAGGGGTTGGGGTGAGGAGTCTTGTGGGGAGCGGGCACCACGTAGCCTGAAGACACTGATGGGGTTGAAGACATTGAGTGAGGGTCTGGAGGGTGGACATTTCCGGGAGAAAGGTTCTAAATTCTGCACTATTAGGCTTATTCATAAGGTCTGGGACAAAGTAAAGGGAATTAGGGGAGTGAAGGCACTTACTAGGTTCTCACCCATCTGGAATAACTGTTTTCTACAAGAGTTCAGACTGATGCCGGGATTCCATGTATGGAAGGAGGCAGGCATTTCTCGGATGGGACAAATACTACATCGGGGCAGAATTAAGAAGTTCGAGGAACTGCAGGAAGAATTTTTACTGCCAAACTCTGAGGCGTATCAATATAGCCGCATCTCTCATGCGTTTCGGGCACAGTGTAGGACGGGGCCTGTGGAGATTCAGGTTGACCTCATGCTGGATTTTATCCTTACGGGGGGAGGCACGAAGGGAGCGATCTCAGGAATATATAAGTTCCTTTTATTCTCTTTCTTAGAGGGGCACCCTATTAGAGCCAGAGCGAAGTGGGAAAAAGACCTGGGGGTGATCGACAATGATCGTTGGGATTCAATATTGGAATACGTGCCCAAAATCTCGATGAATGAGCCTGGGAGGTTGTCACAACTATTTGTTATCCATAGGGCTTACAAAACTCCGGACATGTTATTCAAGGCTGGTCTGAGACCTCATTCAGAATGCCCTAGGTGCTCGCAGTCCGAGGCGGGTATCCTCCATATGATGGGGCAATGTCCCAGGCTGTCCTCCTTTTGGATTGTGGTGCTGAGCAAGGTGGGACTGACATATAATTGCTCTATACCGCGAGATCCCTTGGTATGTATTCTAGGGTACGTAGAAGAGATTGTAACTGACAATTTGTATAAATTGGTTATTGCTAGACTACTGTTTATTGCGCGTAAACTGATCGCCAGTTTCTGGATTAGGGAAGAGCCACCAACAAGAAGAGACTTCATGACGCAAGTGGATTATATTGTTGCTTTGGAGAAGAGTATTTATTGTAAGAGAAACAAGATGGACCTCTTCCACCGGCTATGGAATCCTTGGCTTGAGTCAGCTTGATTTAAGTGGCCTTGTTCCTGTGCTTGGTCTCTGGCTCTCTCGGGAGTGTTATCGATATGCTATCTTCCTCCTCTTCTCTTTTTTATCTATGGATGATGTAGCAAACTGGGGCGGCTCTCGTCAGGTCTCTAAAGGGTGGGGGGAGCTATGGGTGGGAGTTCGGTTCGGGGCTAAAATGTTTTCTAAAAAAGTTATAATATATGTTTACTGTTTACAGTAATGCAATTTCCATGTATTATCCCTATTGATCAATAAAAATTATCTGATTAAAAAAAATAATGCAAAAATAAAAATTTCAAAAATATTCTTATTTTTTATTCTACTTTACATCCTGTTCTCCACCGCTAGTAATTATTAGGACATCAATGTTTAGTAAGTGGGGATCATCTATGTACATAATTAGGCCGGGGTCACACTTGCGAGTGTGATGCGAGAAACTCGCACAACTGCCACCGGCACTCTGGACCGGAGCGTGCGGCTGCATGTAGCCATGCGCTCCGATCCCGAGTGCCGGGTATTGATGCGAGAGACTTGCGCGAGTTTCTCGCATCACACTCGCAAGTGTGACCCCGGCCTTAATAGACTGCTGAGCTTGACTTAGAGATGTCCATTTGCATGTGGCTGTGTCCGGGCCCATCTTTGCCGGTCGCTCTTGAGTGGCCAGCCCTTCAGCCTCATTATGGTTGGTGCCATCTCATGTACTTCTTGAAACGCCACGTTGCTCCAGTTGCTGTCTGACGTCCTACCCTAAGGAATAGACTACGCATGTAAGCTTGTCGAGAATTCTCAGAATTTGTCCGGAATGTTAAAATTCTATTTTATTTTCGGTATAAAACGTATCCATATTCATATTTTTCGTTTCTTTTATTTTTTGCTACAGACATACGATACGAGAATAACTTGTACAAAGTAGGGTCTGGAATCTTGTACTTAAATCTTCTAGCCTACACTTATTACAGGGGTTTGGTCTCCACATCTGATTTTTATAGGGTCTTTATTCATGTGCGGCACTGATGAGGAGGGCTGTAGGGCTTTGATGCTTTTCTTGTTAAACCACTTCGCTGATGAATGGATGTTCAGCATGAAGCCTGGTAGCTTATAACATCCTTTTCGGCGATACGTGCCAACTGCTAAACATGGCTGATTGAGCATAGTTGGGTTGCGATCCAACATTACATAGTAATCAGTGTGGCAACACGTTGTATATCAGACATATAATAGTAAATAGTCTGTACCCCCGGGGGCTGCACTTTTTTTTTTTTTTTCCTTTCTTTCTTGCTTCTCCTCGAAGTTTAGAAATTCCATACATTTAGGTTTTATGCTATTAGAGAAATAATCCATAATGTGTCATTAGCAATATAAATCAAACAAAAACCATCTTGGATTTGCTGAAATGCTCTTAAATCTTAACTCGTGCGACATCTAAAATATAAGCGGACTGCCGAGGATCTCGGGAGGGAAAACGTCTCATTATTTCAGGGCTTGGATTTCATTTGGAGATTTATAAACTGTGAAAGATTGCTCTATAGAAACAAAAAGACATTTGTACTCTTAGAACTTTGTAATATATTGTTCGGCGCGAGTTCTCGGAATGTAGATGCCTTTTCGAAATGATTTTGGCTCGGTAACAAAGTGTCACCAAGACTGGGGAAATTTTCTGCAAAGAAATAAAAAATTATGGTTGTATCCCAGGTCTTTCTAATTTGGATTTTTAACCACTTAGTGACCAAGCCAATTTTGACCTTCCTGACCAGGCAAAATTTTTAAAATCTGGACAGTGTCAATCTATGTGATAATATCTCTGGAACATTTCAATGGATCCCACTGATTCTGAGAATCTTATTTTGTGACATATTGTTCTTCTTATTAATGGTAACATTTGTTCGATATGACTTGCGCTTATTGGTGAAAATATTGAAGATTTTTAAAATTTAGCATTTTTCAAAGTTTGAATTCTGATGCCCTTAAATCAGAAAGTTCTGTGACACAAAATAGTTATTAAATAACATTTTCCATATGTCTACTTTACATTGGAATCACTTTTTAAACTTTTTTTTAAAGAAGTTAGAAGGGTTAAAAGTTGATCGTCAATTTCTAATTTTTCCAACAAAATTTCCAAAACCACTTTTTAGGGACCACATCACATTTGAACTGAATTTGGGGGGGCCTATATGATGTAAAATACCCCAAGTTGACACCAGTTTACAAACTGCACCCCTGACTGTGCTCAAAACAGCATTCAAGAAGTTTATTAACCCTTTCGGTGCTTCACAGGAACTAAAGCAATGTGGAAAGAAAAAGTGAACATGTAACTTTTTTCTCAAAAATTTAACTTTAGCTCCAAATTTGTTATTTTCACAATGATAACAGGAGAAAATGGACCCTAAAACTTTTTGTGCAATTTCTCTTGAGTACGCCGATACCCCATATGTGGGGTAAATCCACTGTTTGGATGCACGGCAGGTCTCTGAAGGGAAGGAGCACCATTTCACTTTTTGAACACAAAAATGGCTAGAATTGAAAGCTTACGTCATGTCGCGTTTAGAGAGCCCCTGATGTATCTAAACAGAGGAAACCCCTACAAATGACCCACTTTTGGAAACTAGACCACCTCAAAGAACTTATCTTGATGTGTCTTGAGCACCTGGACCCCCAGGTGCTTCACAGTAGTTTGTAACGTAGAGCGGTAAAAATCTAATTTTTCCCATAAAAATGTATTTTTAGTCCCAAATTTAATTTCCACAAGGAAAAAGGAGAAAATGGAACCAAAAATGTGTTGTGCAATTTCTCCTGAGTATGCTGATACCCCGAATTTTAGAGAAAAAACACTGTTTGGGCACACAGCAGGGTTTGGAAAGGAAGGACTGACGTTTTGGAATGCAGACTTTGATGGAATGGTCTACGGGTGTCACATCGCGTTTGGAGAGCCCCAGATGTGCCTAAACAGTTGAAAAAACATAAGTGACCCCATTTTGGAAATTAGACCCGTCAAGGATTATATCCAAGAGTGTAGTGACTATTTTTAACTCATAGGTACTATACAGAATTTGATAAAATTAGGTCGTCATATTGAAAATTTTCATTTTTTTCCCACGAAAATTTTGTTTTAGCCCCAAATTTGCATTTTTGACAATGGATAATAGGAGAAAACAGATTCCATAATTTCTTCCGCATTTTCTTCTGAAGGCGACTCTACCCCATATGTTGTCAAAAATTTCAGCTTGAGCGCATGACAGAGCTAGGAAAGGAAAGAACGCTATTTGCCTGGGATAGATTGTGAATGCAATGTCGCATTTGGAAAGCCCCTGACGTGAAAACATCAGAAACCCCCCACAAGTGACCCCATTTTGGAAACTAGACCCCTCAAGGAATTAATCTAGGGGTGTAATGAGTATTTTAAACCCATAGCTACCTCACATACTCATGTACTCATGTACAGCAGTGCATGAGAGCAGTCAGTGAGTCACTGACTGTGCCTTTGAGACTCGGCCTGATAGCTGGATCTCACAGGCCACCGTACCCTGGGGTCATCACATAACCTCAGCGTACCATGGTAACCATTGGGACCAACGATTCTCATCTTGGGGGTCCGGTGATTACTAAAGGGGTCTTGCGACCCCTCTTTTAACAACTTATGGCTATAGCGATTGACAGCGTATTTAAGGGAGTAATCGGCCCCGATCGGTCACAAAACCGTCAAGACAGTTGACACCCATGGGAATCGCTGCTGACAGGTGGTGCAACTCCCAATCGCCACTTTAAAATGGCAATGATTGAATAAGTACAACAAAAACAATTAAAACGTTTGTTAAAAAAATAAAATATAGCTTAAAAACATTCACAAAATTTTGTAGACTGTATTCACCTTCCTGACCCGGCCAATTTTTACAATTCTGACCACTGTCCCTTTATGAGGTTATAACTCTGGAACGCTTCAAGGGATCTTGGTGATTCTGACATTGTTTTCTCATGACATATTGTACTTCATGATAGTGGTAACATTTCTTTGATATTCCCTGCGTTTATTTGTGTAAAAAAAGGAAATTTGGCGAAAATTCTGAAAATTTTGCAATCTTCCAACTTTGAATTTTTATGCAATTAAATCACAGAGATATGTCACACAAAATACTTAATAAGTAACATTTCCCACATGTCTACTTTACATCAGCACAATTTTGGAACCAAATTTTTTTTTTTTGGGAAGTTATAAGGGTTAAAAGCAATTTCTCATTTTTACAACACCATTTTTTTTAGGGACCACATCTCATTTGAAGTCATTTTGAGGGGTCTATATGATAGAAAATAACCAAGTGTGACACCATTCTAAAAACTGCACCCCTCAAGGTGCTCAAAACCACATTCAAGACGTTTATTAATCCTTCATGTGTTTCACAGGAATTTTTGGAATGTTTAAATAAAAATGAACATTTAACTTTTTTTCACAAAAAATTAACTTCAGCTCCAATTTGTTTTATTTTACAAAGGGTAACAGGAGAAAATGGACACCAAAATTTGTTGTACAATTTGTCCTGAGTACGCTGATACCCCATATGTAGGGGTAAACCACTGTTTGGGCGCATGGCAGAGCTCGGAAGTGAAGGAGCCCCATTTGACTTTTCAATGCAAAATTGACAGGAATTGAGATGGCACGCCATGTTACGTTTGGAGAGCCCCTGATGTGCCTAAACATTGAAACCCCCCACAAATGACACGATTTTGGAAAGTAGACCCCCTAAGGAACATATCTAGATGTGTGGTGAGAGCTTTGAACCCCCAAGTGTTTCACTACAGTTTATAACGCAGAGCCGTGAAAATAAAAATTATTTTTTTTCCACAAAAATTATTTTTTAGCCCCCAGTTTTGTATTTTCTCAAGGGTAACAGTTGAAATTAGACCCCAAAAGTTGTTGTCCAATTTGTCCTGAGTACGCAGATACCCCATATGTGGGGGGGAACCACCGTTTGAGCACATGGCAGAGCTCGGAAGGGAAGGAGCATCATTTGAAATGCAGACAGATGGATTGGTCTGCAGGCGTCACATTGTGTTTGCTGAGCCCCTAATGTACCTAAACAGTAGAAACCCCCCCACAAGTGACCCCACATTGGAAACTAGACCCCCCAGGGAACTTATCTAGATGTGAGAACTTTGAACCCACAAGTGTTTCACTACAGTTTATAACGCAGAGCCGTGAAAATAAAAAATCCTTTTTTTTCCACAAAAATTATTTTTAGCCCCCGGTTTTGTATTTTTCCAAGGGTAACAGTTGAAATTAGACCCCAAAAGTTGTTGTCCAATGTGTCCTGAGTACGCTGATACCCCATATGTTGGGGTAAACTCCTGTTTGGGCGCACGGGAGAGCTCGGAAGGGAAGGAGCACTGTTTTACTTTTACTACGCCATGTCGCGTTTGGAGAGCCCCTGATGTGCCTAAACAGTGGAAACCCCCCAATTATAACTGAAACCCAAATCCAAACACATCCCTAACCCTAATCCCAATGGTAACCCTAACCACACCTCTAACCCAGACACACCCCTAACCCTGACACACTCCTAACCCTAATCCCAACCCTATTCCCAACCGTAAATGTAATCCAAACCCTAACTTTAGCCCCAGCCCTAACCCTAGCCCTAACCCTAATGGGAAAATGGAAATAAATACATTTTTTAATTTTTTTATTTTTCCCTAACTAAGGGGGTGATGAAGGGGGGTTTTATTTACTTTTATAGCGGGTTTTTTAGCGGATTTTTATGATTGGCAGCCGTCACAAACTGAAAGACGCTTTTTATTGCAAAAAATATTTTTTGCGTTACCACATTTTGAGAGCTATAATTTTTCCATATTTTGGTCCACAGAGTCATATGAGGTCTTGTTTTTTGCGGGACGAGTTGACTTTTTTATTGGTAACATTTTCAGGCACGTGACTTTTTTTGATCACTTTTTATTCTGATTTTTGTGAGGCAGAATGACTAAAAACCAGCTATTCATGAATTTCTTTTGGGGGAGGCGTTTATACCATTCCGCGTATGGTAAAATGGATAAAGCAGTTTTATTCTTCGGGTCAGTACGATTACAGCGATACCTCATTTATATCATTTTATGTTACATAGTTATTAAGGTTGAAGGAAGACTTTAAGTCCATCTAGTTCAACCCATAGCCTAACCTAACATGCCCTAACATGTTGATCCAGGGGAAGGCAAAAAAAAACCCCATGTGGTAAGAGTAAGCTCCACCATGGGGAAAAAAATTCCTTCCCGACCCCACATACGGCAATAAGACTAGTTCCCTGGATCAACGCCTTATCAATGAATCTAATATATATACCCTGTAACATTATACTTTTCCAGAAAGGTATCCAGTCCCCTCTTAAATTGAAGCAATGAGTCACTCATTACAACATCATACGGCAGAGAGTTCCATAGCCTCACTGCTCTTACAGTAAAGAATCCGTGTCTGTTATTATGCTTAAACCTTTTTTCCTCCAGACGTAGAGGATGCCCCCTTGTCCCTGTCACCGGTCTATGATTAAAAAGATCATCAGAAAGGTCTTTGTACTGTCCCCTCATATATTTATACATTAACATAAGATCACCCCTTAGTCTTCGTTTTTCCAAACTAAATAGCCCCAAGTGTAATAACCTATCTTGGTATTGCAGACCCCCCAGTCCTCTAATAACCTTGGTCGCTCTTCTCTGCACCCGCTCCAGTTCAGCTATGTCTTTCTTATACACCGGAGACCAGAACTGTGCACAGTATTCTAAGTGTGGTCGCACTAGTGACTTGTATAGAGGTAAAATTATGTTCTCCTCATGAGCATCTATGCCTCTTTTAATGCATCCCATTATTTTATTTGCCTTTGTGGCAGCTGCCTGACACTGGCCACTAAATGTGAGTTTGTCGTCCACCCATATTCCCAGGTCTTTTTCATTGATGGTTTTGCCCAGAGTTTTAGAATTAAGCACATAGTTATACATCTTATTACTTCTACCCAAGTGCATGACCTTACATTTATCCCCATTAAAGCTCATTTGCCATTTATCAGCCCAAGCTTCTAGTTTACATTAATCATCCTGTAATATAAAATTGTCCTCCCCTGTATTGATTACCCTGCATAGTTTAGTGTCATCTGCAAATATTGAAATTCTACTCTGAATGCCCCCTACAAGGTCATTAATAAATATGTTAAAAAGAAGAGGGCCCAATACTGACCCCTGTGGTACCCCACTACTAACCGTGACCCAGTCTGAGTGTGCTCCATTAATAACCACCCTTTGTTTCCTATCCCTGAGCCAGCTCTCAACCCACTTGCACATATTTTCCTCTATCCCCATTATTCTCATTTTATGTATCAACCTTTTGTGTGGCACCGTTTCAAAAGCTTTTGAAAAGTCCATATACACTACATCCACTGGGTTCCCTTGGTCCAGTCTGGAGCTTACCTCTTCATAGAAGCTGATCAAATTAGTCTGACATGAACGGTCCCTAGTAAACCCGTGCTGATACTGGGTCATGAGGTTATTCCTCTTCAGATACTCCCTATAGCATCCCTTAGAATGCCCTCCAGGATTTTACCCACAGTAGAGGTTAAACTTACTGGCCTATATTTTCCGAGTTCAGTTTTTATCCCCTTTTTGAATATTGGCACCACATTTGCTATACGCCAGTCCTGTGGTACAGACCCTGTTATTATGGAGTCTTTAAAGATTAAAAATAATGGTCTATCAATGACTGTACTTAATTCCTGCAGTACTCGGGGGTGTATCCCATCCGGGCCCGGAGATTTGTTAATTTTTGTGATTTTTAGACGCCGCCGTACTTCCTGCTGGGTTAAGCAGGTGACATTTAATTGGGACTTTTTATCACTGATCATATTGTCTGCCATGGGATTTTCTTGTGTAAATACTGATGAAAAAAAGTCATTTAGCATATTGGCTTTTTCCTCATCCTCATCCACCATTTCACCCAGACTATTTTTAAGGGGGCCAACACTGTCATTTTTTAGTTTCTTACTATATATGTAGTTAAAGAATATTTTGGGGTTATTTTTGCTCTCTCTGGCAATGAGTCTCTCTGTCTCAATCTTTGCTACCTTGATTTGCTTTATACAGAATGTATTTAATTTTCTGTATTTATTTAATGCCTCCTCACTACCTACTTCCTTTAATTCTCTAAATGCTTTCTTTTTGTCACTTATTGCGCCCCTTACAGCTCTATTTAGCCATATTGGTTTCCTCCTATTTCTAGTATGTTTATTCCCATACGGTATATACTGTGCACAGGTCCTATCCAGGATGCTAATAAACGTCTCCCATTTTCTTTGTGTACTTTTATGTCTCAGGATATCGTCCCAGTTGATTGCACCAAGATCATCTCTCATCCGTTGGAAATTTGCCCTCCTGAAGTTTAGAGTCCTTGTCACCCCTCTACTACACATCTTATTAAAGGATACACGAAAACTTATTATTTTGTGGTTACTATTCCCCAAGTGACCTCCAACCCTTATATTTGCTATGCGGTCTGGCCTGTTGGTTAATATTAGGTCTAGCAGTGCCCCCCTCCTTGTTGGGTCCTGAACCAGTTGTGAAAGGTAATTATCTCTCATAGTTGTCAAAAACCGATTACCTTTGCTGGAACTGCAGGTTTCTGTTCCCCAATCTATTTCAGGGTAGTTGAAGTCCCCCATAATAATGACTTCTCCTTGAGTCGCAGCTTCATCTATTTGCTTTACGAGGATATTCTCCACTGCTTCCATTATTTTTGGAGATTTATAACAAATCCCTATCAGTAATTTATTATTTTTTCCCCCTCCCCTTATCTCCACCCACAGGGACTCTACATTTTCATTAGATTCACCTATATTATCACGCAGGATGGGTTTTAAGGTCGATTTTACAAACAGACACACCCCTCCCCCTCGCTTATCTGTACGGTCATTTCTGAAAAGGCTATAGCCCTGCAAGTTAACAGCCCAGTCATGGCTCTCATCCAGCCACGTCTCAGATATCCCCACCATGTCATAATTATGCTCCAACAACATTAGTTCTAATTCGTCCATTTTGTTGGCGAGGCTTCTGGCATTAGTATACATGCACTTGATGTTCCTCTCTGTTCCTCTATTCTTTCTTAAATTACTAACTGTTCTAACCCCACCCCCCATGCGTCCGCCACCCCCAACTTCCTTATTTGTGCCCAGGTCTCTATCTGCACTATCTTCCCCTCCTATAAAATGAATACCCTCCCCCCCATTCCCTAGTTTAAACACTCCTCCAACCTTCTAACCATTTTCTCCCCCAGCACAGCTGCCCCTTCCCCATTGAGGTGCAGCCCGTCCCTAGCGTAGAGCCTGTAGCCAACTGAGAATTTGGCCCAGTTCTGCAGGAACCCAAACCCCTCCTTCCTACACCAATTCTTGAGCCACTTATTAACCTCCCTAATCTCCCGTTGCCTCTTTGGCGTGGCACGTGGTACAGGCATTATTTTGGAAATTACCACGTTGGGGGTCCTGTTGTTGATGTTTTGGCGCTTTTATACGATAAAAACTATTTTATAGAAAAAAAAATTATTTTTGCATCGCTTTATTCTGAGGACTATAACTTTTTTATTTTTTCTTTGATGACGCTGTATGGCAGTTCGTTTTTTGCAGGACAAGATGATGTTTTCAGCGGTATCATGGATATTTATCTCCATCTTTTTGATCGCGTGTTATTCCACTTTTTGTTTGGCGGTATGATAATAAAGCGTTGTTTTTGTTTTTTTTACGGTGTTCACTGAAGGGGTTAACTAGCGGGACAGTTGTATAAGTCGGGTCGTTACGGACGCGGCGATACTAAATATGTGTACTTTTATTGTTTGTTTTTTTTATTTAGATAAAAAAATGTATTTATAGGAACAATATTTTTTTTTTTTTCTTAATTGTTTTGGGGATTTTTTAAAAATTTTGTTTACACATGTGAATATTTTTTTTTTACACTATAACATTGCCCCAGGGGGGGCATCATGTTATAGTGTAAGATCGCTGATCTGACACTTTGCTGTGCACTGTCAAATTGGCGATCTGACGTGCACAGCTCCAGGCTTCCCGGCGCCTGCTCTGAGCAGGCGCTGTGAAGCCACCTCCCTGCAGGACCCGGATGCCGCGGCCATTTTGGATCCGGGCCTGCTGCAGCGAGGAGGAGGTAAGAGATCCTCGGAGCAGCGCGATCACATCGCGTTGCTCCGGGGGTCTCAGGGAAGCCCGCAGGGAGCCCCCTCCCTGCGCGATGCTTCCCTATATCGCCGGAACACTGCGATCATGTTTGATCGCAGTGTGCCGGGGGTTAATGTGCCGGGGGCGGTCCGTGACCGCTCCTGGCACATAGTGCCGGATGTCAGCTGCGATAGTCAGCTGACACCCGGCCACGATAGCATATGACGTACTATCCCGTCGGTGGTCATACGGGCCCACCCCACCTCGACGGGATAGTACGTCTAATGCCAGAAAGGGGTTAAACATATTTTTTTTTTGTTAGGAAGTTATAAGGGTTTAAAGTTGATCAGCGATTTCTCATTTTTACAAGATTTGCAAAACCATTTTTTTAGAGATCACATCATATTTGAAGTCACTTTGAGGGACCTATATGACAGACAATACTCACAATTGACCCCATTCTAAAAACTGCACCCCTCAAGGTGCTCAAAACCACATTCAAGAAGCTTATGAACCCCTCAGGTGCTTCACAGGAATTTTTTTGAATGTGGAAGGAAAAACTAGACATTTACTTTTCTTTCACAAAAAAATTCCTTTAGACCTATTTTTTTTTTCTTTCACAATGGTAACAGGAGGAAATGGAAATTGCAATTTCTCCTGAGCACGCCGATATCCCATTATCCCATATGTGGGGGTAAACCACAGTTTGGGCGCACGGCAGGGCTCGGAAGTGAAGGAGCGCCATTTAACTTTTTGAATGTAAAATTTACTAGAATAATTAGGGAACGCCATGTCGCGTTTAGAGAGCCCCTGATGTGCCTAAATAGTGGAAACTCCCCAAAAGTGACCCCATTTTGGAAACTAGATCCCTTAGGGAACTTATCTAGATAAGTATTGAGCACCTTGAACCCACAGGTGCTTCACAGAAATTTATAGAGCCGTGATAATTAAAAAAAAAACCTTTTTTAGCTCCAAATTTTGCATTTTTATAAAGGTAACAGTAGAAAATGGACCCCCAAATTTGTGTTTTGCAATTTCTCCTGAGTACACCAATACCCCATATGTGGTTAAAAACTACTTTTCAGGCACAGTGCAAAGCTCAGAAAGGAAGAAGGACCATAAGGCTACTTTCACACTAGCGTCGTGCACTGCACGTCGCAATGCGACGTGCCGACGCAACGACGCTAGCGTTGAAAGCACCGCACAACCGAGGCAGCGGATGCTGTTTTTCAACGCATCCGCTGCCCTTTGTGATGTGCGGGGAGGCGGGGGCGGAGTTCCGGCCGCGCATGCGCGGTCGGAAAAGACTGTCACGACGCACCAAAAAACGTTACATGCAACTTTTTGGGTGGCGACGGACCGTCGCACGATGGTTGCGACGTGTGGCAATGCGTCGCACTGCGTCGCTAATGCAAGTCAATGGAGAAAAAACGCATCCTGCAAGCACTTTTGCAGGATGCGTTTTTTCTGCAAAACGACGCATAGCGACGTGCAGTGCACGACGCTAGTGTGAAAGTAGCCTTACATTGCAGATTTTGCTGTACTGGTTTGAGGGTGCCATGTTGCATTAGCAGAGCCCCTGAGCTGCCAGAGCAGCAGATGCCCCCGTATGTGACCCCATTTTACAAACTAAACCTCTCAATGAATTCATCTAGAGGTGCAGTGATCATATTGACACCACAGGTGAGTCACAGAATTTTATACCATTGGGCAGTGAAGAAAAATAATTTATTCTTTTTACCACCAAAATTGTGTGTTGGCCCCAAATGTTATATTTTTATGCTGGGAAAGTGGTAAAAATGGCACCAAAATTGGTCCCACAATTTCTGCTGAATGTAGAAATACCCCATATGTGGCTGGACAGTACTACTTAGCCATACAGAGTTATTTATCTGTTTTTTTTTTTATATATATATATTTTTACTCTTTTTAATTTTTAATTTGTTTTTTGTGCATTGTCTCATCCTGGAACATCACTTTATAGTGTCAGATCGCAATCGTGAGGCCACGCGATTGGTGCGCTGTACCTATACTGCGGTTTGTGGGAACGCAGCTCCCGCATAGCAGTATAGGTACAGCGCATGTCGGGAAGGGGTTAATCTAGTGTATGTGTTTTAGAGGTTTTTGCTTACGTGGCGAATAACAATATTTGTGGTCATAATGGCTTGTATCCTACATTTTTTTTTTTACCAGTTTTCCCCTCTGCAGCCTCCTCGATCTGTCATCTTCAATTGTCTCTGAGCTATATATATCACATAGTGTGTGTACACACACACACACACACACACACACACACACACACACACACACACACACACTTGAGGGATTCATGCTCTCCTGACTATGTTGCACCTTTTCAGAAGCAGCAGCATTATCATGGAAGACATTATCCAGCAATACTGAGCAGTGTAGCTGTGAATCCATCTCTGAGTTGAGAGATAATGCTTACTAGAAATCGCCTGTCTCACTCTGCCTTTCTCCACCTCCCCTCTATATATAGGCAGCTGTAATCTTGCACATTTGACTTATTATTAGTCTAAATGATGAGTGCATGAATAGGTGAAGTGGCTCATAAGTGGAGAAAGAAGCAAAGTTATCTGAAAAGATGTGTTACAAAGTTCGTATTATTGCATCTATTAAGTTATGCAAAGTTTGTTGTGATGACAGTGATTACTGAAGTGGAAACATACTTCAGCCATTAAAGGGTTAGTACATTAATGATGCTTCTATTATAGGAGAAGGAAACAATATCTACATGGATATACTCCTCGGGGTTTAGTACGACTTTTTTTTCCTATTTCGTTCAGCATGTGTAAAATAATTGCCAGTCGAGTCTCCACGCGGCACAACATGCCTGTTATTAGGATAGTTAATTTTCCATGACTAACCTCGTAGTGTGACTAAGCAGGGATTTTCCCCAGAATTTGCCATGGACATTATTCCAAGCAATTGGTGAAACCGTCTGCCTGTGTTGGTGGTCAGAGAAGCTGTAAAACAGATGCATGGAATTTAATGAGCACGTCTGGCAGAACGAGCCTCCATTCATTTTTCCCTTTTTTTTTTTTTGCGCAAAGACTGTATTTCTTAGTCTCGCAACTCAGATCTCTGGAAGCTTCTATAATTTCTGTAATATTTTAGAAAACATGCAAAATGCATGGCAACCAGACTGTCAGAATTGATTCCTCTAAAGACTGAACTGTGAAGTAGGTGTAAGAATAATAATATAAAAAAATACTTCCACTTAGAAATGTAGTATAGTTCTTCTGATTAGCTATGTCACTTACCCCATGTGCAGGGCATCGTAGTAGCTTAGCTATCCGTGGTTATGACCACTCATACAGTGACAGACAGTTGTTAGTGGTTGTAGCCATGGATACATAAGATACATGGGTTAAATAACATTGCGGAACAGAAGAACTATACTACACTTCTAACTGGTGGAATTTGCTAATATTATTATTACACAAATTATTATTATTGCAGATTGCGGGTAGATGTCACAATTCATTATGGGATTTGTGGCAGCTCCTGGTTCTGCTGTAATTTAAATGTTTTTTTTTTTTCCCTTTTGGTCCAGCAAGAGTTAATGTCAGTCCCTTGCTAGCTGCTTCTTTTGGGCTGGTCAGCTGATGTTGGTTGGTAACTGCTTCTATCATCCTTTAAATAGTCACATGACCCATCAGTTGATAGTCGGTAATAGTTATTCTATGTAGACCAGCGTGGAGCGAGGAGCTCTCGTCCGTGGAGTAGTTGCTGCTGCTGTTGTGGGAGTTTGGATTCTTGGTGCCATCTGCTTTGGAGCTTAGCAGCAGAGCCTGAAGTTCAGAATTTCTTCCTTTATCTTCGTCTGTCCCGTGTTTGTCACTTCCCCTGTGTCTTTATCATCTGCAGTGGTGCAGCTAGTGTCCTTGCCGCCAGTGCGCTAGTCAGGGTACATTGAGGTGACAATCGGGGACTAGGCACGTGACAGTAGCGGGGGGAATGACCCGCATAGAGCGTTAGGGGAGCTTAGGAACAGGCACAGGTTGGTGTGCCATCTTCAAACAATGAGTGAGGACACCAACAAGAGTAAAAGAGAGCTGGAGGTTCACGGATGATTTCTATTGATGGCCTCAATGTTCACAGTTCCGCTTGTCTTAAAGAAGTGGACAACTCCTTATTATACCCCTCTCTTGGCCCCCATAAAATAATAAAGCCTATACTCCCCTCCCGTGCTGATGCAGTTTCTGAAGTGTCTGCACTCCGACACCTGTGCTGTTGTTGTGACATGTGACATCCAATCAGCGCTGGTTTCGCTGTCTCTGCCTCCTTTCGAGTTGAGCAGGAAGAGGAAGTCCGAGACTTCCCTCACAGGTGAAGTGTACCTACAATAAAAATTACAGACCTCTCCATTCTTTGTAGGTAGGAAAACTTGCAAAATTGGCAGTGTATTAAATACTTACTTTCCTCACTGTACATACTGACTAGTGCTATTAGTACAAACCCACATGTGACCAACCCAGAAACAATACAGTTGTATAACTCACTTGCTCTAAACGTGCATATAATGTATGATCATAAATTATTGATCAACAAGTAAATAATCTTTTGCATAGAGGTTTAGTTACTCTGTATATCATACAATTTGGACAGTTTTGAGAAAAAACACCCATTTTATTCTAGGGCAAGTGTATTTTTTATTTGGTTATTTTTTTATTTTCTGATGATTATAGAGGACGTTTCACCAAATTTTTCATGTTGAACTAGATACACAATGTAATAGGCGCTGCAGAACAGAATATACTATTTTTTTCTCTTACATTTCACCCCTTAGTTTTGGAGATATTAGAGATTAAAGTATTTGGCACCTGAATAGTTAATATTCTCAAAGTTTAAGTGGGCATTACCAGAGAGCTTTCACTGGAGGCGTGTACTTCTTCCTGTATCTGATGCTAAGCAATCATAAGCAGGCAGCAACACGCTGGAGAAAGAAGGACGCGGCCACACAATGGCTTAGAACGTGCTCAGCCCTGATAACTACTAGAAGTATTTGTAATGAGACTCAACTCTGCAGCACTGCCTCTCCCCCCACACTAATTGCTGTAGATGTCATCACTCTGCAGTGGAGAGAGCAGACGGTTTGTCAATACTTGTCTCAAACTGAGCCTGTTCTAAGCTATTGTGGGAGCATGTTCTTCTTTCCCCAGTGTGTTGCTGCCTGTTTATGACTAGTCAGCATCAGAAACAGGAAGAGTTACATTCTCCCAGTGAAAGCTCTCTGGTATCACCCACTTGCACTTAGAAATTAACTGTTTTGGTGCCAAATACTTTGGTTTCTCTGCAATGGTGAGGCAAAAGTAAAAACAAAAAACACAAAGCAAAAAAGTAAAACTGTTTATTCCGCTCTGGAGCTGCTATTACTTAGTGTGTCCAGTTCATGAAAAATTTGGTGACGGGTCCTCTTTAAGGGCTTTTTCGCAAGTATGGATTGTCCACAGACGGGAAACGCTATCATTTTACGTGTGATTCTCATACAAATTTTTTTCTTCTTTACTCATTTACTATAGATTCTCAAAAACCAGGAATAAATCTGGGCACACTTTGAGACGTTTTACAGTCAGTCACACGATAGTGGCCTGAACTGTGATTATAATTAGTGCTGTTTAGTCTGTGGGTTTAATATTGGCTGAAACCTCCCTCTTGTTTTTGTATTTTTTTTTCTCTCAATTTTGTTTATTGCTTCTTCTTTTTTTTTTCTCGGGAGTATTTTGCTTGTCCTTTTGAGTTGTGAATAAATCAGCAAGGTCGCTGGTCCTTTTTCTTTTGTTTTTGTCAGCATGCCCAGCAATCACATGGGCCTTCTCGATGCCAAGATTTTCCTTTGTGGTGAGGTAGACTGTAGATGTAACGACTGAAGAGATCAGTTCTGAACTTTACACATTGTAGACCTTCAACCAAAATTGCATTTTTTCAGTTTCTCCGTATGAACAGATTAAAAATACAAAAATACATAGTTTGGACTTTCATAACAAAAGTCTCTGGATTTCAAGACCTTGAAAAAGCGAAGAGTCTTCATTGTGAGTCAACTCCTTTTTGAATGAATTTGGTTGTTCCCATTGGGTTAAGAAAGTCCATTCTAAAATGATACTGTATCTGAAAAGTGAGGAGAGGTAGGGAGGTGCTCCCCAGTTTAAAAAACGTGAAAAAGAGAAGACGCATGATGAGCAATGCAAAAAAGCACAATTCTGTATTGGCTGGCTTCTACCGGTCTCCTTTTCTGGGTTTCCTTGGTTGGACTACCATGGATATAGCAGATAAAATGAAATAGTAGAAGAATGAGGTTCTTCGTTCCTTTCTCGTTGGCTTATTCATTAGTTATAAAAAGGAAAAACAAAATAATACAATACAATATAAAGAATTAAAAGTGCTAAAACTAACGCGTTTTTGACTCTGAACCAGTCTTCATCAAAGAGCATCAAACCTGATGAAGGCTTTGGTTCTCAGCTGAAAAATGCTTTAGATTATGGTACTTTATATTTTGCTGGATTCTTTTTGTTTTGCCGTTTGTAGCTAATATATAAGCTAACAAGAAAAGAATGAACCTCTACATTCTGGTAATACAATGAGACAGGTTCTAATAGAGCCTCAATCTTCTGCAACTGGAATTCATTCTGAAATGATGGCACCTGTTCACATATGTAATTTGCCTTTGTTTAAGTAATTGCAATTTTCATTGGGTTCCTACTAAAAGGGACCTAAAAGACTCTATGACATAACACCTTCTTAGCCCTGACCTGTCCACTAACAATAAACTCTTTGACATGTCTGCCATCATGTAGGAAATTGCAAGAAACAGTTGAGGGAAGTGGTTGGGAGGGACCAACAGACAATTCTACAATCCCACCTCCCCACTTACCATTTTTTTCCTTCCCTATTTTCACATGCCTTAACTCTTTTTGTTTTATTAGAGATTTACAAATGGAATTTTTTTTAACCTGGCTAAGTCCCTGTTTTTTGTTTTTTTTTGCTGATGATGGTCTTGAAGCACAAAACTGATTTTTACAAATTGGTGTATCCAGTTTGACTTACATCCCTAATTATGTTTCTAGGATTTATAATGGGTCCTTCATTGGCTTATGGGTTGTCACTGCTCCTCCTACTGATCTGGGAGGGTCGTTGTATTTTATTATGTGTGTATGGCCAGCGTTTGTCCGGAAACTTACAATTGGGTGTCCACCATAATTGTGTTTCTTATCGATTTGGGAACGCTCAGTCGTTCGGAGTGTTCAGGTGAGATGAATATAAACTGAAAGTCTAGAAGGTAGCCACCGGTGGTGCGACAGATTGCCATAGCTGCCTGACTAGAGGCTGAGGATGCCAGTGTTTGGTAGAAATTTTCATTCATTCAGATTATATAGTTACGGAATGTTAGTTTACCAGGAATGTCTTATGGCAATAGCTAGAAATAAGAGGTCAGCCTATGAAATAAATCGGTAGAAATAGCGCAGGCTGAAGACTCTGGATGGCATCTGGAGGACTGGATCCTGTAGTGGACCATAAGGAAGCCTGAGATCCAGTGAAGGAGCAAGATTGTGTCATGTATCATAACCCAACGGAGTAACAAAGCTGAGTATGTCAGGTGACTCACAGATGAAGATTCAGCAGAGTTCAGCAGTGAAGCCGTGCTAGATTACGATGCTGCAAAGCCCATCAGAATAACCGAGCCGGATATTTCTGCAGATTCACAGATGAAGATGAAGCAGTGCTGAGAATGTAAGCAGACTCACAGATGAAAACACAGGAGAGCCTGGCAAAATAGCACAGCTCATTATGTCAGCAGACTCAGATGAATATGCTGCAGAGGCCATCGGAATAGCATAGCTGGGTATTTGACCAGACCCACAGATGAAGACGCAGTAGAGCCCGAGCAGTGAACAATAATGGGTATGTTAGCAGACTCACAAATGAAGATACCCGGCTCTGCTATCCCACTGGATTCTGCTGTATATCATTAGATTCACAGATGAAAATGCAACAGTGCCCAGAAAAATAGTAAGATATGACAGTAGGGGCATGAGCACAAACTACCTGAATACTCATGCAGCCTATAAGTCCTCAGTGTGACCACATAGGTTTGTGCAGAGTTATAGTAAACGACATGCTCAGGACCATCAGCAGCAGAAGGAGGACACATTTCTTTCTATTATGTCAAAATGGAGGATAAGTTTATGATTGTGTGAGGGTGTGGAGATCTTCTCTACGGACCCTGCATACATGGAGCCCAAGTCCACTGGCATTGATAGGTAAATTAAGCAATCGCCTGTCCCTAAAAATACTGCTGGTCCCAGCAATAGGACAATCTGTGATCAGAAACGTTTTATTTATCCTGTGGATGAGCGATAAGATTTTGGACAAGGCCTTTTGAGATTGTTTCACAACAGCTAGAAAGCCAACAGTTGAAGGCCACTGCTAACGAAGATGACTGCACGCATTTGTCGTGTGCTGAATGTCCACCCATTCCTGTCCTCCCGTGACTCTACTGCCAAACAAGGTGCAACTATTGTGCAGGAAATTTGAGCTTTATTTCGCCCCCCCATTTCTTTAGAGACTACAGCCATTCGCTTTTGGCATTGGATATTTTACTATTTCCAGTTTGTTTTAATTTTAATTCAGGTTTAAATTACTTTCTTAGGATACATTTTTTACCTTAATGTTGTTTTTCTTTCTGTAGGTTTCAGTTCCTGGGTAGCTAAGTGCCCATTGGAGTAGAACAAAAATAAATAGATTGAGAGCGCTGAGATCTGATTTCTGCCCTGCAATGAGGCGAGCTACCATGAGCCTCGCTGATGTTCTGGAGCACTTCAAGAGTATTCCGCTTCCATGTTTATGTAACTGCATGTAGGGAAATGGCTCGGGAGCAGCTAGTCCAGCTAATTACACCTAACGACGGATTCCTAATTAAGGAGCAGATTTGGATTTTTTTTTTTTTCTTAAGACAACTTTTCTGTTACCAAGACTGCTCTCTAGTGAAAATGAAATGTTGGTGATTTACTTAATGGAAAACTATGAGGTTTGGAAAACTCTGCAGGTAAAAATACTGAGCTGCATTGTATGGTCTATATCTCCTAGATTAATTAAATTCCTTAAAAAAAAAAAGACGACGGGAAGTTTAGCCTATGTGAATCCAAGTTGGAAAAATCCAATGTATACTTGCTCTGAAGTCCACAGCCGAAATCTTGGGCAGAAATTTTAATTCATGTTGTAGAGTTGGCGAAAACTTATTTACACATCCAAATCCATCGGACATGACAGTGGGTCTGTGGTCTTCGCGTGTGGAGCAGGCCTGGCGGGACACACATGCAACATCGTGTCAGGCCAGCTAATGAGTAGAGTTGGCATGAATCGATGCCCACATCCCATTCCATCAGAAACGGTAGTGTCCCTATGGCACCAGCACAAGGTCTGGAGAACCGCCTCGCCTCTGCCATCATCACCGGCTCTTCTTTTGAATAGCCAGCTTGGCACGACCTCACATGAATGTCACGTCATAATGAGGACTTCGTGACAGTCCGATTAATCCAAAGACAGCATATGACAGCAGGTAAGTGGCAGTTCTCTCGCTCCTTTACCGCAGACATGGACCACCATCATGGCCAATGGAATGGGAGGTCCACATCCCATTCCATCAGAAACGGTAGTGTCCCTATGGCACCAGCACAAGGTGCTTCTTTTGAATAGCCGGCTTGGCACGACCTCACATGAATGTCACGTCATAATGAGGACTTCGTGACAGTCCGATTAATCCAAAGACAGCATATGACAGCAGGTAAGTGGCAGTTCTCTCGCTCCTTTACCGCAGACATGGACCACCATCATGGCCAATGGAATGGGATGCCCACATCCCATTCCATCAGAAACGGTAGTGTCCCTATGGCACTAGCACAAGGTCTGGAGAACCGCCTCGCCTCTGCCATCATCACCGGCTCTTCTTTTGAATAGCCGGCTTGGCACGACCTCACATGAATGTCACGTCATAATGAGGACTTCGTGACAGTCCGATTAATCCAAAGACAGCATATGACAGCAGGTAAGTGGCAGTTCTCTCGCTCCTTTACCGCAGACATGGACCACCATCATGGCCAATGGAATGGGAGGTACGAATAAATTCACACCAAGTCTGTTAATGAGGTTTTTTGAGTAGAATTCGCTTGGAAACCATTACAATAAAGTAGATGTCATGTACAGAAGTGGTTTTGGAAATGGTGGCAAAAATGAATGTCAACCAGGTTTTTCAATGGAAAACGTTGGGGCTCTTTTTGTAAGCGATACTTGTGCAGGAAAGGACTCTCGATATTTGGACCCAAGAGTGCCAGAAAAATTTAATATTTCAGCAAAATTGAAAAATAATCCAGATCATCAGATCAGTTTGCCGAGGCCTCCTCCGATAAAGGCTTTCTGGTTGGTGACACATCTAATTAAGTACTGATTTGACACAGAATCTTCTTGACGTGATGGAATGGACTTTGGATGCATTTTCAGCCGCGTTTCAAGTACCGAGCTCCCAGCCTGTTCGCAGATGGAAGTTTCTTGGTGATATGATATCCTTGTAATGAATTTCCATCTTAGCTACTAGCACAACCCAATTATCTGTTACCATTTCTATTGAAGAAACGAGACTTTTAACACATTTCAAAAGTTTGATCTGCGACCAAATTCCAGTTGGATCGAGATAAAATATTGCTGCCTCTCCTTGAGGAAAAGCATGTAATATCATGGGACATTTGGATATGAATATTTGTCAGAAGATGTTACAGTTTATTTCAGAATAATGTGGCATCTGATCTTCATCCAAATCAAACCCACATAAAAAAACAGAACTATATCCTGAATCAAAATATCTGGGCCAGCCGAGGAGATGCAAAATAAATCATCTTCAAGACGTTTTTTCTTTTTTCTTACAGTTGGTTCAGTTCCACAATTTTTTTTTCATATTTCCTCCAAAAATATTTTATGCTGTTATAAAGTTAAAGGGAATGTATTATTGGAAAATTGCATATTGTACAGTATTTATACCAGGTTTTATTTTTTTTATCATTCTAATCTATGTGGAAAAAATCCTGAAATATTGTCGTTTTTGCACTCCATACTGGAGCAAGCACCTTATTTTTATGCTTGATGTTGTCTACAACTCACTTGTCAGCTTTTCTGTGTAGACTGGGAGAAGTCAGCAGAGGAACTTCACCATTATTAGAGATCATGATTGTCAAAGAAGTGGTTGCTCAGTTGTGTTGCCGGAGGCCTGGATAAGACAGAATAGTAATACTATAAATTTCATAATCTCTGAGATTACTTCCAGCTGCCAGGATGAAACTGTATTTACAGTAATATACTACATTCCCCTAAAATATTAACGACGGTTATTAATACATATAAGTCAACCCACTAAAATCTGATCTTCCAAGAAACCAAAATAAGTTGATGTTTTTCTACATTTTCTATACATAGTTGTTAACGAGCCATGATGAGGGACTGGGTTTTTGGTAAGAGATGGGCGGGATGCCTACTCACCATATCTCCACCTCAAGGGTGTGGCTGGGGGGTTAAATGTTAATTTCTCTGTGTTGTATGTATGGAGAGGAAGGTCTCCACATGGTGTCTCCAGGTAGAGCTGAAGACTGGTGTCCCCTGCGGGCGAAACCCACCAACACAAGGACTTTGCTATACTTTATCTTTTGTTTTGACCTTTTGCCAGAAAGGCCATGTTTATTTTGTTAAACCCTGCCATGGTTTATGCTGTGCTATAATAAACCAGCAGGTGACTCACTCAGGAGGCGTTCCTGTGTCTACCTTTGCAAGAAGCAGAGTGAGTCAAACCTTCACAAAATATTCGTATATTCTCTTCTATCCTCTATTTTCTATCTTTTTCTTTTCTATTGTCTTCTCCTCTACTCTTTTCTCCTTGACTCCTTTTTTCGTCTCTTCTCCCCTTCCCTTATTAATCTCCCCTCCTCTCCAATCCCCTCCCATTCTCTGTTCTACTCTCCCTTCCCTCCTCTCTTCTTTTTTACTCTTTTTTTCCTCTTACCTCCTCCACCTTTTTCTCTTTCCTCTCTCCTTTCCTGTGTCTGCAGACACAGTTGAAACTATTATTTGATGCTATTATAATAAGAATAATTTTAATTTTTATAGCGCTAATATATTCCGCAGCTATTGACTTCATGAAGAGGAGCAGCTCTGGTGAATTTGATTTCCTACGCCTGCTCTTTTTTCTTGCAGTGGATTGTCTCTGTGGATGTGTGCACTCAAAATCCATAGGGTAATACAGCAGCTGTAAAGTCTATGAGATTTCAACAAATCTCATCCAAATGCTACAAACTTTTAAATGGATATTGACCTACGGCATGGATTTGGGATTAACTATTGCATAAAGCAATTTCTACAGCGTGGATTTGGGATTAACTATTGCATAAAGCAATTTTCTTTCTTGATGGGTAATGGAAAAAAATTCTGCAATCAGATTCTTTAGTAGCCGATTCAAACCTCCGGTGTTCCCTTTGCTTGGTCTTTTGCCGGTCTCTGTTTGCTGGAACCAGCTATGATGTGTTGTGTGAGCGTGTGATCACTGCAGCAATCACATGGATTGTCACAGGAGCTAGAAGAATCGAGACCGGCCAGGGGACCAAGGCACAGATACCACTGTTTTAGAATCTAAACCACAATTATTATTATTATACATTTTTATAGCGCCATTTATTCCATGGCGCTTTACATGTGAATACGGGGCAGATATAGACAAGTACATTAAACGGGAGCAAAAAACAAGGCACACAGGTACATAAGGAGGGAGGACCCTGCCTGCGAGGGCTCACAGTCTGCAGGGGATGAGTGAGGATACACTAGGAGAGGGTAGAGCTGGTTGTGCGGCGGTTCAGTAGGTTGAGGATCACTGCAGGTTGTAGGCTTGTCGGAAGAGGTGAAGCTTCAGGTGCTTTTTGAATTTTTCTATGGTAGGCAGGAGTCTGATGTGTTGGGGTAGAGAGTTCCAGAATATGGGGGAAGCACGGGAGAAGTCTTGGATGCGGTTGTGGGAAGAAGAGATGAGGGGGGAGTAGAGAAGGAGGTCTTGAGAGGATCAGAGGTTGCGTGTAGGTCGGTACCGGGAGAACATGTCTCAGATGTATGGAGGAGATAGGTTGTGGATGGCTTTGTATTTCATTGTGAGGGTTTTGAACTGGAGTCTCTGGGCAATAGGAAGCCAGTGAAGGGCTTGGCATAGGGGAGAGGCTGGGGAATAGCGGGGAGACAGGTAGATTAGTCGGGCAGCAGAGGGTAGGATGGATTGGAGTGATGTAAGAGTGCTAAAGGGGAGTCCAGAGAGTAGGAGGTTGCAGTAGTCAAGGCGGGAGATAAGGGCATGCACTAGTTTTTTTGTGGTGTCGCGGTCAAGGAATGCGCGGATATGGGAAATATTTTTGAGTTTGAGATGGCAGGAGGAGGTAAGGGCTTGGATATGTGGCTTGAAAGAGAGGGCAGAGTCGAGGATCACCCCGAGGCACCGGGCGTGTGGGATTGGGGAAAGTGAGCAGCCATTGACATTGATGGATAGGTCTGGTGGAGGGGTAGAGTGAGATGGGGGAAAGATGATGAATTCTGTTTTGTCCATGTTCAGTTTTAGAAAGCAAGCAGAAAAGAAGGCTGAAACAGCAGACAGACAGTGCGGGATTTTGGGAAGTAAGGAGGTGAGGATTCTATGAGCTGTCCAAGGCCGAAGGTGTAGATGGAGAAGAGTAGGGATCCTAGAACAGAGCCTTGAGGAACACTGACTGACAAGGGGCAAAGTGAGGAGGTGGTGTGGGGAAGGGAGACACTGAATGTTCGGTCTGTCAGATATGATGAGATCCAGAATAGGGCCAAGTCTGTGATGCCTAGAGATTAGAGGATCTCTAGCAGAAGGGAGTTGTCCACAGTGTCGAAGGCAGAAGACAGGTCCAGGAGAAGGAGGACAGAGTAGTGTTGCTTGCTCCTGGCAGTTAGTAGGTCATTGGTGACTTTGGTTAGGGCAGTTTCAGTTGAGTGATGGGGTCGGGAGCCAGATAGTAACCGATCAAAGAGGGAGCAGGATGAGAGGTGGGAGGACAGTTCAAGATGGACTTGTTGCTCCAGTAATTTGGAGGTATAAGGGAGAAGAGATATCGGGCGATAGCTAGACACAGGATGGGTCGAGGGAGGGCTTTTTGAGGATAGGTATAATCTTGGCATGCTTGAACGATGAGGGGAAGACACCTGTTGTGAGTGAGAGGTTGAAGAGGTGCGTTAGGGTTGGGATGAAGACTGGAAAGGTTAGGGATGAGGTAGGATGGGAGCTGGTCGAGCGTGCAGGTGATGAGGTGTGATCTGTACAGGAGGGTGGAGAGCTGATCTTCTGTCATGATGAAGAAGCTGGTTTTGGAGGAGCAGGGTTGAGCAGCTAAAAGGGGTATTGGGCGCTGTGGGCCAAAGCTTTCTCTGATCATATCGATCTTCTGTTTAAAGAAAGAGGCAAAATCCACACTGTTTGTGATCCTGCCTCCTGGGGTTCTTTTGAGCAATCGGTAAGGGTGTCTGGACCGGGATCCCCAATGACCTGCAGGATGTTTCAGTTCCTAAAACATATTAAAAAACGTTTAAGTGTAGATACCCTGTAAACCATTCCCATTGCATTTACAGAACGGTCAAAAAAATGAGACAACTTGTATATGAAATACAGTTAAATGTATGTTTTTTTCTTTCCTTTAGAGAGCTGACAAACAAACACGGAATATGGACTCTGCGCAGTATGCTGAATTCTGTGAAAGTCGGCAGCTCAGTTTTTGTAAGTTTGTGTTCCTTTATCCATTTTTTTAGTTTTGCATAGTTAATGTGAAATTCTGTATGTGAAATATGTGGCAAAGAATTTTCACAAACACTGAGGATTCGAGTGAAGATGTAGTGTAATTACTCTTCTGTATGGTAAACCTTGGGAGACAACGGTTTATAGGGCAACAGACTCCAAAGATCGGCTTACATGCAATAAGAATTTTCTTTAATATCTGACATTTATAAGTTACTGATTGAAAATGAGAAAACCACTAAAGAAACAAAGTTGCTTGTGACATCAATGAAAATAATAAATCAGGTGACACCAGTGTACATGTAAAACTGGGGCGGCCTGTGGGCAGGTTTCTCTGGCCTAGAGCGGGAAGATAAGACTCTGCCTACAGTCCTGCCCTGGAGCACAAACAGTCTGTTTCTATGATGAGGAACATGGTTGTGCTTTGGGGCAGTCTGTGGGCAGATCTTTCCTTGGTTTCTCTGGCCTAGATCAGGAAGATAAGACTCTGCCAATAGGCCGCCCCGGAGCACAGGCAGTCTTTCTCTATGATGAGGAACATGTTTGTGCTTCGGGGTGGCCTGTGGGCAGGTTTCTCTGACCTAGAGCGGGAAGATAAGACTCTGCCTACAGTCCTGCCCCGGAGCACAAACAGTTTGTTTCTATGATGAGGAACATGGTTGTGCTTTGGGGCGGTCTGTGGGCAGATCTTTCCTTGGTTTCTCTGGCTTAGAGCAGGAAGATAAGACTCTGCCAATAGGCCGCCCCGGAGCACAAACAGTCTGTCTCTATGATGAGGAACATGTTTGTGCTTCGGGGTGGCCTGTGGGCAGGTTTCTCTGGCCTAGAGCGGGAAGATAAGACTCTGGCCACAGTCCCGCCCCGGAGCGCAAACAGTCTGTTTCTATGATGAGGAACATGTTTGTGCATTGAGGCGGCCTGTGGGCAGGTCTTACCTTGGTTTCTCTGGCCTAGATCAGGAAGATAAGACTCTGGCCACAGTCCCGCCCCGGAGCGCAAACAGTCTGTTTCTATGATGAGGAACATGGTTGTGCTTCGGGGCGGTCTGTGGGCAGGTCTTTCCTTGGTTTCTCAGGCTTAGAGCAGGAAGATAAGACTCTGCCAATAGGCCGCTCCGGAGCACAAACAGTCTGTCTCTATGATGAGGAACATGTTTGTGCCTCGGGGAGGCCTGTGGGCAGAGTCTTTCCATGCTTTTTCTTTCTTTGAGCACGAAAATAAGACTCTGCTTACAGTCCAGCCCCGGACCACATGCATATCATTAACTGAAAACTTCTAACACCGATTACACAAGAACCACAAGACAGATTTCTTCACCCCAGGTATCATTTTAATCAGTGTAACAACGCCAACCTGAGTGCCTGTAGTTGACAGGTTTGCTTTAAATATTTAGGTTTATTAACGTTTTGGATTGACCAACAGAACTGGAGTTGAGCAATAATAAAAGTAGTCGTCAAAAATAGAAGTTGCCTAATATTTCTGCACACAGTGTATCTATCGATCTATCCTCTATTTATCCTCTTTATATAATAGCGACTGTTTTTGTCTATCTCACATCTGCAGTATCTACCCCCTCTGACTCACACATTTGTGCACATTTTTACTATCTGTGTTTCACTCGTTGGGATTTTTTGCTTTTTATCTCTTTTTTTGTTTGCATTGTTGATGACCTTTTCGTAGCTCACAGAAGCCGTATCTGCTTATTACTCAGCATTTCAGTGGAAAACAAGTTGTTTGCAGCGAGATTTCTCCGGACCCAACGCTATAAATAACCATAATCATAGAATTAAGTGAATTGCACATTGTCACAAGTATTTTGCCCTGAATAGAGCCCTAATTTACTGCTCCATCTAATAACACGATGACGGCATCAGCTGCTTCCCACACACTTACTGCTCGGTTCCTAGAAATACATTGTGGGCAGGATTGTAATGAGTAAGGACTGACCAAACCGTGGTGAAGAAGTGACGAAGAGCACGGAAAGGTCACAGCAACAGTAGTAAAGTAAGGAGCACAGGGAGCGCGGTCACACGACGAGGACAATTCAGTCCTTTTAACAACTTTACACCCGTTTAAAGATACGGGGAAAATGTTAGATGGTTGTTTTGTTTTTTATTTCTTTTTAAAAATTGAGAAAAAAAATTAGAGAAATAAAAAAACAAAGCTCCAGTTGGTTCTAAATTTAATTCCGCCCCTGGAGCTCGGTTGAATCGTAGCCGGTTGCATCTGCAAAACATTAAGTGACTGGTACTTGAGATCACAGTGATTCCAGTAAATGAGAGGTTTGCGATAAAGACATTTTTAGACCTAAAAATTATAATCAAGGCTTCGTATGAATGCGCATAAAAAAAGAAGAAAAATATAAAAAAAAAATATATAAGAAAGAACAAAACCTGCTGAGCTTCGGATTGAAAGAGGACGTAGAAATAAGAGATTTCCTGAGCGTCCTCGCTGGACAAGATGACGTTCGGCTTCTGTGTAGTATATTGGGAAGTTACGTTACCGAATTTTTGTGCCCATCGAAGTCACAATAGGATTTTGAGTGGACGCCAAGGGGCCGATGACAGCTGTGGTCTGCGATACATGTCCACTCCACCACACAGTGGCCACTATCCCATGCAAAACACGTGTAATTGTAGTGCACTAAGACAAAGAAGCCACGCTCGTCACCGCTGTCCGAAAGATGAAATCACTATGGTGTAGGCATGGAGAATACGTGTTCAGTCACGGTTCATGGAGACCGGAGTCGTGTCTTAGTAGCAAATCGATGAAAAATATTTCAAATGATCATTAACTCAATAGTGTTAAAAACATTTTAATTCTGTGATATAAAGGAAAACTAAAATATATACAATATGCTATATATATATATATATATATATATATATATAACTCCTTTTGGACATGCCAGAAACCCTAGCAGTATTCTAACAGTCAAAACGAGGACAATTTATCCAAATTCGCAGCTGAGAATAGGAGCAAAACGGGCAGAAAGTCACCGGAAAGAAACTGTGTTGTAGAGATGTATACAGGGTGGGCCATTTATGTGGATAAACCTAAATAAAATGGTTGGTGATATCAACTTCCTGTTTGTGGCATATTAGTATCTGGGTGGTGACCATGACGGCCATTTTGAAGTTGGCCATTTTGGATCCAACTTTATTTCAATGGGAAGAGGGTCATGTAACACATCAAACTTATTGAGAATTTCACAAGAAAAACAATGGTGTGTTTGGTTTTAATGTAACTTTATTCTTTCATGAGTTATTTACAAGTTTATGACCACTTATAAAATGTGTTCAAAGTGCTGCCCATTGTGATAGCAACACCGCAGAATAAATGATAGCACAGGCTTCCAGTATCCGTTGTTTCAGATGCTGCAAATCTCGTATCTTCACAGCATAGACAATTGCCTTCAGATGACCCCAAAGATAAAAATCTAAGGGGGTCAGATTGGGAGACCTCGGTGGCCATTCAACTGGCTCACGATGACCAATCCACTTTCCAGGAAACTGTTCATGTAGGAATGCTCAGACATGACACCCATAATGTGGTGGTGCACCATCTTGGGTGATGTGACAAACATGACAGAGTCTGGAGACACTGTGGAGAACGTTCTGCTGCCTTCAGTAGGGTTGAGCGAAATGGGTCGGCCATTTTCAGAAGTCGCCGACTTTTGGCAAAGTCGGGTTTCATGAAACCCGACCCGACCCCTGTGTGGGGTCGGCCATGAGGTTGGCGATCTTCTGAATCTGGTACATGAAGCGCACATAATACATCACCCAGCTTTGCGCATAGACTTTCCCCTGCTCCTAGCATTGTGATGGTATGTTCATCCAGCTCTCCTACATGAAGCGCACATAATACATCACCCAGCTTTGCGCATAGACTTTCCCCTGCTCCTAGCATTGTGATGGTATGTTCATCCAGCTCTCCTACATGAAGCGCACATAATACATCACCCAGCTTTGCGCATAGACTTTCCCCTGCTCCTAGCATTGTGATGGTATGTTCATCCAGCTCTCCTACATGAAGCGCACATAATACATCACCCAGCTTTGCGCATAGACTTTCCCCTGCTCCTAGCATTGTGATGGTATGTTCATCCAGCTCTCCTACATGAAGCGCACATAATACATCACCCAGCTTTGCGCATAGACTTTCCCCTGCTCCTAGCATTGTGATGGTATGTTCATCCAGCTCTCCTACATGAAGCGCACATAATACATCACCCAGCTTTGCGCATAGACTTTCCCCTGCTCCTAGCATTGTGATGGTATGTTCATCCAGCTCTCCTACATGAAGCGCACATAATACATCACCCAGCTTTGCGCATAGACTTTCCCCTGCTCCTAGCATTGTGATGGTATGTTCATCCAGCTCTCCTACATGAAGCGCACATAATACATCACCCAGCTTTGCGCATAGACTTTCCCCTGCTCCTAGCATTGTGATGGTATGTTCATCCAGCTCTCCTACATGAAGCGCACATAATACATCACCCAGCTTTGCGCATAGACTTTCCCCTGCTCCTAGCATTGTGATGGTATGTTCATCCAGCTCTCCTACATGAAGCGCACATAATACATCACCCAGCTTTGCGCATAGACTTTCCCCTGCTCCTAGCATTGTGATGGTATGCCTTTCAGCTAACCCCCAACTTACTGTGTGATATTTATGACCTTGTTTACTTAGTCTTGATTGTATGCATCTGGTCGACCCTTAATTCTCTGACCAAGATGAGCAGAGACCACTCCTCTCTGCTCCACACCTGACCGCACTTAGTTTTCCATATATTGCATAGCACAAGTCCGCAGGACTTTAGTCTGCAGTGTGATTTCTAGAAGTGTGTTCTAAAAGTGTGGATTACATTAGAATTAAAACCTGAATTGAAACTGAAGGTAACTGGCCAGTCACTGTAAACAATGTTTCTGTTTGTTGTCACTTTTACCCCTATAATCTTTCACTTTCTGCAACCTCCCCCAATCCCCACACCAAGTAAGGAACTGTTCATCTCCTCTTCAATCCTCCCCATCCATCTCACCTCCTCCTCAGAACTGTTCCTTAACATACAATCCTCTGTCTCAAAGCACAGGCAGCCCCCTCACGCTCTCTCCTGCTCCCACCTGCTAACACTATCTCTGCTCCTTCTCACTGCTGGTGATATCTCTCCAAATCCTGGTCCTCCTCACCATATTCCCACAGTCATTTCTACCTCCCACCCACGCTCCATCACAAACTTCCGTAACCTCTCTAACTTTATACCCATAAGCCCAGCCCCCGCTTCCCCAGTCCCACTAACAGGAGCTCTGTGGAACGCTCGCTCTGTCTGTAACAAGCTTTCCTACATCCATGATCTTTTTGTTACTACCAAACTTTCCTTCCTCGCCATCACCGAAACCTGGCTCACCCCTTCTGACACGGCCTCCCCTGCTGCACTCTCTTACGGTGGCTTCCACCTTTCTCACACACCCCGCCCCAGCAGCAAGCATGGTGGAGGAGTTGGTTTTCTCCTGTCAGATAACTGCTCCTTCACCCCAATCCCACTGCCACCCTCTGTTACCCTCCCTTCCTTTGAGGTGCACTCTGTGCGCATCTACTCCCCCTCCAACCTCCAACTGGCTGTCATTTACCGCCCCCCAGGGCCAGCCACCACCTTCTTTGACCACTTCACCACCTGGCTACTTCATTTCCTTTCTGCGGACATCCCCACTATCATCATGGGCGATTTCAACATACCCATTGACACTTCCCTCTCAGCTGCCACTAAACTTCTATCTCTCTCTTCCTCCTTCGGCCTCACTCAATGGTCTTCTGCAGCCACTCACAAAGATGGTCACACACTGGACCTCATCTTCACCCGCCTCTGCTCCCTATCTAACCTCTCTAACTCGCCTCTTCCTCTCTCTGACCACAACCTTCTCACATTCTCATCTCTCTCCACTCCATGTCTAGAGTCCCCACCCCACAAACTTTCACACCCTCGCAGAAATCTTAAACATCTTGACCTACATTCATTCTCTGAATCCCTCCTCCCTCTCACAGACATAATTTCCATACACAATGCGGATGACGCTGCCGCTCTATATAACACCACAATAGCTGTAGCTTTGGAATCTGCTGCCCCACTTACACATACCAAAGCTCGCAAAATCAACAGACAGCCCTGGCACACCAGCCTGACCAAAGAACTGAGGCGAGCTTCCAGGGCTGCTGAGCGCAGATGGAAAAGATCCCACTCCAACGACCACTTAATCGCATTCAAACAGTCCCTCACTACTTTCAAGACCGCACTCGCCACAGCTAAACAAACCTACTTCTCATCTCTCATATCCTCCCTGTCTCACAACCCTAAACAGTTATTCAACACCTTCAATTCTCTCCTCCGTCCCCCAGCACCTCCTCCCTCCTCACTTATCTCTGCTGAAGACTTTGCCTCATTCTTCAAGCAGAAGATTGATAACATCAGAGACAGTTTTGGTCAACAAGCCCCAGAGCCCTTCCTCCCAACTTCCCTACCCTCCACCTCCAAAACCAACTACTCCACCATTACAGAAGATCAACTCGCCACTCTACTCTCAAGATCGCATCTCACCACCTGTGCACTTGACCCGCTCCCAACCCACCTCATCCCAAACCTCACCACAATCTTCATCCCAACCCTAACCCATCTCTTCAACCTATCACTAACAAATGGTGTTTTCCCCTCAAGCTTTAAACATGCCTCCATCACACCTATCCTCAAAAAGCCCTCTCTTGACCCATCCTCTGTATCTAGCTATCGCCCTATATCACTTCTCCCCTATGCCTCAAAACTACTGGAACAACACGTCTACCTTGAACTGTCCTCCCATCTCTCTTCTTGCTCCCTCTTTGACCGCTTACAATCTGGCTTCCGGCCACACCATTCCACTGAAACTGCCCTAACTAAGGTCACCACTGACCTTTTAACCGCCAAGAGCAAGCGACACTACTCTGTTCTCCTCCTCCTCGACCTGTCGGCTGCCTTTGACACAGTGGACCATTCCCTATTATTACAGACCCTCTCATCCCTTGGCATCACAGACTTGGCCCTATCCTGGATCTCATCATACCTAACAGACCGGACATTCAGCGTCTCCCACTCACACACCACCTCCTCACCTCGCCCCCTCTCTGTCGGAGTCCCACAAGGTTCAGTCCTTGGGCCCCTGCTCTTCTCCATTTACACCTTTGGCCTGGGACAGCTCATAGAATCTCATGGCTTTCAGTATCACCTCTATGCTGATGACACACAGATCTACATCTCTGGACCAGATATCACCTCCCTATTAACCAGAATCCCTCAATGTCTGTCCACTATTTCTTCCTTCTTCTCCGCTAAATTTCTGAAACTTAACATGGACAAAACAGAATTCATCATCTTTCCCCCATCTCACGTGACCCCCCCAACGAACCTATCCATTACAGTAAATGGCTGCCCACTCTCCCCAGTCCCACAAGCTCGCTGCCTCGGGGTTATCCTTGACGCTGATCTCTCCTTCAAACCACATATCCAAGCCCTTTCCACTTCCTGCCGACTTCAACTCAAAAATATTGCACGAATCCGTTCATTCCTCAACCAAGAATCTGCAAAAACCCTAGTCCATGCCCTCATCATCTCTCGTCTTGACTACTGCAACCTCCTGCTCTGTGGCCTCCCCTCAAACACTCTCGCACCCCTCCAATCTATTCTAAACTCTGCTGCCCGACTAATCCACCTGTCCCCCCGCTATTCTCCGGCCTCTCCCCTCTGTCAATCCCTTCACTGGCTCCCCATTGCCCAGAGACTCCAGTACAAAACCCTAACCATGACGTACAAAGCCATCCACAACCTGTCTCCTCCTTACATCTGTGACCTCATCTCCCGGTACTTTCCTACACGCAACCTCCGATCCTCACAAGATCTCCTTCTCTACTCCCCTCTTATCTCCTCTTCCCACAATCGTATACAAGATTTCTCTCGCGTATCACCCCTACTCTGGAACCCTCTACCACAACACATCAGACTCTCGCCCACCATCGAAACCTTCAAAAAGAATCTGAAGACCCACCTCTTCCGACAAGCCTACAACCTGCAGTAACCACCGATCAACCAACCGCTGCACGATCAGCTCTATCCTCACCTACTGTATTCTCACCCATCCCTTGTAGATTGTGAGCCCTCGCGGGCAGGGTCCTCACTCCTCCTGTACCAGTTATGACTTGTATTGTTCAAGATTATTGTACTTGTTTTTATTATGTATACCCCTCCTCACTTGTAAAGCGCCATGGAATAAATGGCGCTATAACAATAAATAATAATAATAATAATAATAATAATAATCTGGTATCGGAATTCCGATACCGAGTTCCGATATGTTTGCGATATCGGGAATCGGCATCGGAATCCATATTTAAGTGTAAAATAAAGAATCAAAATAAAAAATATTGATATACTCACCCTCGGACGCGCCCTGGTACTAACCGGCAGCCTTCCTTCCTAAGAATGAGCGCGTGAATGACCTGCGGTGACGTCGCGGCTTGTGATTGGTCACATGGGCGGTCACGCGACCAATCACAAGCCGCAACGTCATCTAAGGTCCTTCACGTGCTCATTCTTAGGAAGGAAGGCTGCCGGAAAGAAGCAGGGCGCGTCCGAGGGTGAGTATATCAATATTTTTTATTTTGATTCTTTATTTTACACATTAATATGGATCCCAGGGCCTGAAGGAGAGTTTCCTCTCCTTCAGAACCTGGGAAACATAGTATCCCATTGCACTGCATTGGGTTTCGTGTTTCGGCCGACCCCGACTTTTTTATAGGATCGTCCGATTTCACTCGACCCGACTTTTGAGAAAGTCGGGTTTCGTGAAACCCGACCCGTTCCTATAAAAATAAAAGTCGCTCAACCCTAGCCTTCAGCATCCTCCAGCATGACTGATTTGGCAGTGGGGCAGTAATGGTGTGGGGAGGAATATTTTTGAAGGGATGCACTGATGTCCATGTGCCAGAGGTACCTTGACTGCTGTTAGGTACCGGGATGAGATCCTCAGACCCATTGTAACACAATATGCAGATGATGTGGGTTCATTCAGATACATGACAATGCTAGGCCACATGTGGCTGAAGTGTGTCAGCAGTTCCTGCATGATGAAGGCGTTGATGCTATGGACTGGTCTGCCAGTTTCCCAGGCCTGAATCCATTTGAGCACATCGGGGATATAATGTCTTGTTCCATCGACCAATGCATGTTGCACCATAGACTGTCCAGGAGTTTGCAGATACTTTAATCCAGTCCTGGGAAGAGATCCCTCAGAAAACCATCCGCCGCCTCATCAGGAGCATGCCCAGGCATTGTAGGGAGGTCATACAGGCACGTGGAGGCCACACATAATACTGAGCATCATTTCCTTCTAGATTGTGAGCCCCAATGGGGACAATGCCAATATTGTTTGTTAAGTGCTGTGGAATTAATAAGTGAATAATTTAAATAAATATACATTTTCTTGTCTTGAGGAATTTCCACTGAGGTTGGATCAGCCTGTAATTTGATTTTCTACTTTGATTTTGAGTATCATTTCAGATCCAGACCTGCATGGGATAATAATTTTGATTTACATTGATTGTTTTTTTTTTTATTGTTCTTCACACATTCCACTATGTAATGAATAAAGATTTGCAATTTTATATATTTTTTTGACTAAAACACAAAGGAAATGTGTCATCTTTAACTTTTAGAGATCATTTCATCTTCAACCTGCTTAACTGTTCACAATAACAGTAACTTTGACCAGGAGTTCCTGAATTTTCACATGCCACTGTATGCTTGTGTATATGTATATATGTAACACACACACTTATATATGCATACACAATATAAACCCATATATATTTAAATACGGTATCTATTTTATCTTGTAAACTTTTATTGTAGATAAGACGTTGTTCCTTCGTGGCGTTGCACGTTTTCGCACTATGGCTGCTGGTTTATTGGGGCCATTAAGTGACCCAGACTAACCACCGATGTTCGCACCCTGTTAACATGAATGGCCTACTTCACACCTGTTGTGCGAGGCAGTAAATGCAGGTTTATACTGTTTTGTGCATTTACACCGTGCGTTACTTTAATTCTAGAACGGGACATTGAAGACCAGAATAAAGCTCAATCTCACACTCGCTCTATTAGATCTTTCTGCTCTATTTTACCACATATAAATATTTCCGCTCCACTACTTCCATTAAATTTCGACATGTTGAAAAGGAGGTTGTGCTCATCATAATGAACTGCCTTCTTATTAATGACATATAATGTATATAGGGTTTACAGTAGAGGATGTATATTCTTTGGGATATTGGTGCTTTCTTACTTTATTATTAGTGATAACAACACAAAATTAATGGAGATGATACAAATATTTTTGTGGTATTTGACAGCTAAAAAGGCCTCGAAATTCCGAGACTGGCTGGACTGTAGCAGCATGGAGATTAAGCCGAACGCTGTGGCAATGGAGATACTCACCTATCTGGCCTATGAAACTGTGGCGCAGGTATTTTTTTTTTTTTGCTTTGTTGAATGATTTTCTGTAACATTCCATAAAGTATTATTATAAAGTTTATGATATTTTGGGGATATGATAACGTGTGCTGTATGTAAAGAAGATGGGAAGCTGCCATTCTGGACAAATCCCCAGATCCGATTGTAGTGGTCGATTGATAAAGGCAAAATAGCAAAACTCCCTTGTGTGATTACTACAAATCAATACAGAGTTACAGTGCCTTGTGAAAGTATTCGGTTCCCTGGAACTTTTCAACCTTTTCCCACATATCATGCTTTAAACATAAAGATACCAAATGTACATTTTTGGTGAAGAAGCAACAACAAGTGGAACACAATTGTGAAGTTGAACAAAATTTATTGGCTATTTTAAATTTTTGTGGAAATTCAAAAACTGAAAAGTGGGGCGTGCAATATTATTCGGCCCCTTTAACTTAATACTTTGTTGCGCCGCCTTTTGCTGTGATTACAGCTGCAGTCACTTGGGGTATGTCTGTATCAGTTTTGTACATTGAGAGACTGAAATTCTTGCCCATTCTTCCTTGGCAAACAGCTCAGTGAGGTTTGATGGAGATCGTTTGTGAACAGCAGTTTTCAGCTCTTTCCACAGATTCTCGATTGGATTGAGGTCTGGACTGTGACTTGGCCATTCTAACACCTGGATACGTTTATTTGTGAACCATTCCATTGTAGATTTTGCTTTATGTTTGGGATCATTGTCTTTTTGGAAGACAAATCTCCATCCCAGTCTCAGGTCTTTTGCAGACTCCAACAGGTTTTCTTCAAGAATGGTCCTGTATTTGGCTCAATCCATCTTCCCATCAAGTCTAACCATCTTCCCTGTCCCTGCTGAAGAAAAGCAGACCTAAACCATGATGCTGCCACCACCATGTTTGACAGCGGGGATGGTGTGTTCTGGGTGATGAGCTGTGTTGCCTTTACGCCAAACATATTGTTTGGCATTGTTGCCAAAAAGTTCGATTTTGGTTTCATCTGACCAGAGCACCTTCTTCCACATGTTTGGTGTGTCTCCCAGGTGGCTTGTTGCAAACTAAACAACACTTTTTATGGATATCTTTGAAAAATGGCTTTCTTCTTGCCACTCTTCCATAAAGGCCAGATTTGTGCAGTGTATGACTGATTGTTGTCCTATGGACAGACTGTCCCACCTCAGCTGTAGATCTCTGCAGTTCATCCAGAGTGATCATGGGCCTCTTGGCTGCATCTCTGATCAGTCTTCTCCTTGTCTGAGATGAAAGTTTAGAGGGACGGCCGGGTCTTGGTAGATTTGCAGTGGTATGATACTCCTTCCATTTCAATATGATTGCTTGCACAGTGCTCCTTGGGATATTTAAAGTTTTGGAAATCATTTTGTATCCAAATCCGGCTTTAAACTTCTCCACAACAGTATCACGGATCTGCCTGTTGTGTTCCTTGGTCTTCATGATGGTCTCTGTGCTTCAAACAGAACCCTGAGACTATCACAGAGCAGGTGCATTTATACGGAGACTTGATTACACACAGGTGGATTATATTTATCATCATTAGGCATTTAGGACAACATTGGATCATTCAGAGATCCACAATGAACTTATGGAGTGAGTTTGCTGCACTGAAAGTAAAGGGGATGAATAATATTGCACAGGTTTTGAATTTCCACAAATATTTAAAATAAACAATAAATTTTTTTCAACTTCGCAATTGTGTTCCACTTGTTGTTGATTCTTCACCAAAAATGTACATTTGGTATCTTTGTTTGAAGCATGATATGTGGGAAAAGGTTGAAAAGTTCCAGAGAGCAGAATACTTTCGCAAGGCACTGTACATTGTGGACAATCACAGTATTGAGGAAGAATACTCAAAATGTACAAGCTAAAAACAGCCAGTGTTGTATATGTTAAGGCTCTTTAAGGTACGTACAGATAGATAGGAAAAGCGAGATATCACATAAAAGTTCACATAATGATAGTAATGCACAGTTGTATGGAGTACACCTTACCTATCACTTGACGCACTTTTCGCATCAAGATTCATCAGGGGCGACTAAGAATCTATTTGGGCATCAATGTCTTTTTATAGGTTTCCTTTTAATTGCAAAATATTTTTCAATGCAGGACCTGCTCCCTCCTACTTCGGTTCACCATGGGATATTGGAGACATAATACTAGGAAGCCAACCGCACTCATTACATTAGATTTGGTCGAATCATTTTGTGGCCAACCGATATCGCCCATTACCTCCATCTTTGCCCTGAGTGTGCCTCTTAATTTTATCACTTATCTGCTGTTGAGGCATATAGAAATACATGCTTATCAGATTGGTGGCCGCAATATGTGAAATTGATCGATGTGGACTGCCAGCTAACCACTTTGTCAATATTAGAGCTAGCAAATATGTGGAATCGATTAATCCTTTCTCGACTGGAAGATGTACTTTTTTTTTTTCACCCTTTACATTCATTTTGTGGTTTTATGTAGCATATTCTTCAAGTTTCATTGCTCTAACCCTAGACTTCTGGACACCTTATTGAATTTGATATTTACTATCTATAGCAAATATTCGTCACAGGCCTTGCTCATCTATTTGCTTTGGATGGTTGTCTAACGTCTTGTTTTTGTATTTTAACTACATACCTGTTGTTATATTTTGTATATTATGTAATATGTTTGTCTTCGCGTCTGCATGTCTCGTGGCTATTCGACAGCCGCAACACAAGCATGGATTGCCCGTTTGTTGGGCAATCCCTGCATTGCATTGCGGCTGTTGAACCGCCACAAGACACGCAGCCGCGGGGACTCGGACATATTTTTCGAGCACACCGAAGACATTCGGTTAGCACCCGAGCATCTTATCCCAGCATGTTCGCTCATCGCTAATAGTAATAGGTTGAAGTTTTTTCATCGCTTATCTAATCCACCCTGAACTTCTTGGGTTCTAGTTAGTGGATTTGGCTCTTCTTGTGAAGCAGGACATGTCTCCCAAGACCAGCAACCCATTCACACATGCCTTGTCTGCTACGTACATCCAAAGTCATCATCCTTCAGAGGTGAGCCACAAACTGTGTCTACCAAGACTATTGCTCTTTTATCATCCATCAACTCTAATGTATAATCTCTTCTGTGAAAGACACTTTTTCAGAATCAGCCTATGAAAAGTAATCCGGACACCCCAGAGAGCACTCCACCTGCCACCCCGAATCCTCCATCAACCGGTGCTCAACATATGGGCAAGAACCAACATGGATCTCTCGGTAATGGATCACAAACACCTGATTCAGCTAAGACAAAACAGAGAAAAAGGAAGAAGGTAAGAAAGACAAATGCAAGCCATAGAACCGAAAATAAAATCTGATTTTTTTTCTCCCCCTTTATATAGTAAAACAAAAAAGATAAAGATTTGTAGAAATACCCTTTAAAGGGAACCTGTCACCCCCAAAATCGAAGATGAGCTAAGCCCTCCAGCATCAGGGCCTCATCTACAGCATTCTGTAATTTAGTAGATAAACCCCCGATGTAACCTGAAAGATGAGAAAAAGAGGTTATAATATACTCACCCAGGGGCGGTCCGACCCGATTGGTGTCGCGGTCCAGTCCTGGGCCTCCCATCTTGTTACGATGACGTCCTCTTCTTGTATTCACGCTCCGGCGCAGGCGTACTTTGTCTGCCCTATTGAGGGCAGAGCAAAGTACTGCAGTGCGCAGGCGCCGGTAAAGGTCAGAGAGGCCCAGCACAGTGCAGTACTTTGCTCTGCCCTCAACAGGGCAGACAAAGTACGCCTGCACCGGAGCCGCAGCGTGAAGACCAGAAGAGGACGTCATCCTATGAAGATAGGAGGCCCCGGACCGGACCACGACGCCCATCGGATCGGACCGCCCGCCCAGGTGAGTATAATCTAACCTCTTTTTCTCATCTTTCAGGATATATCGGGGGCTTATCTACAGCATTCCAGAATGCTGTAGATAAACCCCTGATGCTGGTGGGCTTAGCTCATCTTCGATTTTGGGGGTGACAGGTTCCCTTTAAATACAAATGTCAATGATGGCAAAAAAATGTGATTATGGTGATCCATGCTCGCGGAAGTACTTCTCAATGCAGGAGACTAAAGGGATGTACATAATAAAGCTGATGTCTTCTTTAAGTTAAACCTAAAAAAGCACCATTCACCAATTTTTTCATGTAGAACTGGAAACTGGACACATGATGCAATAGTGGCTGCAGAGTGGAATAAAACTTTTTTATTTTTTTATTTCCCCTTTTCGGAATTGGCACCTAATAAGTTAACTTTTGTTAAGTTCAAATAGGTGTTATCAGATAGTTTTCATTGAGGGTGTGTACTTTTTCTTCCTGTAAGATGCTGACCAATCATAAGCAGAAAGCTACACACTGGAGAAAGGACACGCCCTCACCATAGCTTAATGCAAGTTTCTCAGCATGTGAGATGTAATCACACTTCTAACTGCTGTACCCAAGCTACTTGTAATTGCTCCACAATTAGATCATTGTTATCATTATGTCTCCCACAGGGGTAACCTTTCTGTTGTGGGCTATTCCTGTGTGAGATGTAATGACACCCTGCTGTGCTCTAACTGCAGAGTGATGAAAAGATGCTGTGAGCTCAACAGACATAAGTGTGAGACAGACACATCTCCGGACAGGCAGTGTGGGGGGAGGGACAATACAGCAGAGGTGACAGTGATTGGACAGGAAGAAAGCTGACAAAAGGGTTTGTAATGTGACACAGCTAAATTCTGCTGTGTGGCTTCTCTTTCCATAGGGACCTTATCTGAAAGGTGTGAGCCATCTGTGTTTTCTAGTCATGCAGGAGGTTAGTGAAGCGATGGCCGGGGGACCACCACTGTGCAGGAAGACTACTGTACACAAGATGAGGTGCAAACAACAAAGGGTAGATTTATTGGGAGACAGGGAATGGAAGGAACAAGGGAGATGCAAACAGGGGTTTACAATAGCAAAAGATAATGCACATGAGTTATCTTGTCCGTAAAACAGCACTGTGCTTCAACAATTACAAACTCAGACTTTGTCTCACAAGCAACTTTAAACAATAAGACAAATATAGATGCTGCTCGATGTATAACCTCCCTGGCCACACGGCTACCGTGTTCTGACTACTGAAGCCTGCACTAGGCCCTCGCTGGTGCACCATACAGGAACAAACTCACGGTGATGTTGGGTACAGGTCCAGTCCCAGGGGGCCCCCAGAAGTCCAACACGGTGGTGCGCACGGATTCCTGTCAGCTCTGCGAAGCGTGGTCTTCTCCTTGCTTCTGGATCCTAGGGGTGCTCCTGGAAACTTTAAGTCCCCTTCTCAGTATCTTCGTGGCTTCACAAACTAGCACAGAACAGCCACCTTTGCTGTAACTAGAAAAGTCTATTTCAAAAACGCAGTCCGTCTCAAGCTGGGTAACCCTTCTTGCAGCAAAACAGCACACCGTCTTCTGTATCAGCTTCTTCTCACACACGCTGCTTCAGCTCCACCCCTCCACACTGCACTGACTGGTTCATCACAACGATTAGAGCAGGGGGGAGCAGACCATTCCATCTCACACCAGACAAGGGGGTGCAGCCTCTTAAAGTGACAGCGTGTTTCTTACTGTCCATAACAGCACCACCCTCTTACATTAGACCAGGGGATCAGTGCTGTTCCTTAGATCTCACACACTGAGAGTCCTGTTCTAAGCTATGGTATGGGTGTATTCTTTTTCTGCTGTGTTGCTACTTTCTTCTGATTGGTCAGCATCATATAGGGAGAAGAAATACACCTCCCCAGTGAACACTGTCCAACACCTGCTTGAACTTGACAAACGTTAACTCATTAGGTGCCAAATACTTTGCCAATATCTCCGCAATGTTTTATTCTGCTATGCAGCCACTATATTGTGTGTCCAGTTGAACATGAAACATTTAGTGCAAGCTCCTCTATAAAGGAAGTCTTTCATCACAAAATGACAATTCAAACAAAGACCAGGAGCCTTAACATAACCAAACATATCAGTGCACTTTCCATTTTTCTCTGCACTTCTTGCTTCTCTGGCTCATGTCAATCAAGGTTAAATGGGGGTGGAGATAGATGCATAACAAGTAGGTGGGAAGGTGTGCCGAGTGCCTGTGCTTGGTTTAAACAGTCATTTTGTGCTGACATGCGCCCTTTAAAATAAAAGGGGGTATGCACTACTCAGACAACCCTTTTTGAATCCCTTTGTTTCTATCAATTAACCCCTTCATCTCCAGACCTGTTTCTTTTTTTTCTTTTTTTTTTTTTTAATGTTTTCCTCCCCTTCTTCCAAGGGCCATACCTTTTTTATTTTTCCCTAAATATAGCCGTATGAAGGTTTATTTCTTCCTGGACGAGTTGTACTTTTGAAGGACTCCATTGATTTTACCACATAAGTGTACTTGAAAACGGGAAAAGAAATTCCAAGAACGGTGAAAATGCAATAAAAAAGTGCAATTGCTTTTTGGGTTTTTTATTTACCGTGTTCACTATATGGTAAAACTGACATGTCAATATGATTCCTACGGTCAGTACGAGTATGCAGATACAAAGCATATACTATGTACGTATACTATATACTACGAGTATGCAGATACCAAGCCTGTAGGTTTTTTTTTTTCTTTAATTCAAGTGGTGAAAAAAAAATCTGAAATTTGTTTAAAAAATAAATTGCTTTCCAAGACCCACAGCATTTTCATTTTTCAGGGTCTGGGGCTGGGTGAGAGGTTATTTTTTGCGCCCTGAGCTGATTTTTTTATTTATACAACTTTAGGATAGATACAATGTTTTGGTTGCCTGTTATTACATTTTATTGCAATGTTGCGGCAGCCAAACAGTCTTAATTCTAATGTTTTCATTTTTTGTATCCTGGTGTCATTTACTAATCAGATTAATTTACTTTATATTTTGATAAATTGGACATTTCTGAACACAGCGATACCAAATATGTGTACTTTTTATTTTTATTTCATTGTTTTATTTTCAATGGGCCTAAAGGGGGGTGGGTGATTTGAACTTTTTTTTATGTTTTATATTTTTACAAACTCTTTTTTCACAATTTTTTATGCCTTCGATATCCCTGTAGGAAACTTGAAGCTGCGATCATCCAATCTCTTCTGTTATACAGTACATAACAGGGCTTCAGCACTGCTATGCATGGCAAAAATCACGATCTCCTATGAACGCCGGCCATGAGCTGGCGTTCACAGGAGATTCACAATAACAGGTATTGTGTTAAATACCACAGTCCGTTATTGACAGCGAGATTTAACAGGTAAACAGCTGCGGGTCGACCATCCTTCCACCCGAGGCTGTTAAAGGCTCTTGATGGCTTATCAAATCTACTATCAATTGAGGGGAAAGTTGCAGGCTCATTCTCGGAGCCTGCATCAAAGGGCTTCTTTTTTTGTGGGACGAGTTTGAATGACGCCATTGATTTGACTATATAGTGTACTGGAAAATGTATAGCAAAATCATGATCTCCTATGAACGTCGGCCACTAGTAGGTGTTAACAGAAGATTTGTAATGACAGGCACAGGGCTCATCAGCAGACCCCCGGCTATCATGACAACCCATCAGTGCCCTCTGATTGTCACGGGTGAGCCGATGGGAGCGTGAAATGGAGCGTACCCTTCTTGGCGTGTTAAATCCTGTTGTCAGTGATTGACAGTGGGATTTAACAGGTCAACAGCTGTGGACGGAGCACCGATCCACCCATTGCTGTTAAAGGCACATGATGGCTGGTTATTTCAGCTTTCGTGTGTGGGAAATATGTGGGCTCAGCATCATGTACGTCATATGTCGTGAAGGGGTTAAAACACTAACACCTGTAGTCACCTCTGGTGCCAGCCCCGTTCCAGCAGTGTCGGCCCTGGCTCTTCTAGGAATCACATGACATGAAACGCATTTCCTGCTGCCAATCATCGTTTCCTTCAGATAAATCGCATCAAGACATCTGGAGGAAGCTTGAGCTGCTGCTGTTCTCTCACTTCCTCCAGATTTCAATTATGTCCGGAGGACGGGAGAGTGAAGCCAGCGCTGATTGGCTGCCGGGATCGCGTGACATAATAATGTCACTCAAGCCCCGGGCGAGCCAGTGTCAACACTGCTTGAATGGCGCTGGAGAGGAGTATAGGTTTTGTTTGGGGGTAAAAGGATTCAGAAGTAGTTGCCCGAGAGAGTGGGTAACCCCTTCTTGAAAATAAAAGAAAAAGTATCCTGACCTTGACCCCTTTAATTTTTAAGATACTGCATGTTCTACTCGAGCTGCTGATTTTAATATCCATCTACAAGGCAATTCTCCTTCGTGGGGCTTAAAGACGATAAATATATGATGAAGCATCCTACAAAAGACAGAATAATGAAGAAAAAAATGAAATAAAAAATGGAAATGTTGACCTAAACACCCACCCAGTCTATCGGTGAGTGGAATCCGGCTGTGAATTTCACAAGATCCCAGCTGCTGACCAGAAACCCTGAAAGTCACTCAGCAAAATTGTGGAGCTGGCATAGCAGGCGCCGGGGCACAGATGTGCGCTGGTCATCACCACAACCCCATGATTAATCCTGATCACGGCGAGCCAAAAGTTCCTGCTGCTGCCTACTCTTCCGCTTGTGGAAAGATAATGGATGCAACTTTCAGCATCTATATGCAATATTTTCCTAGCAGATATTTTTGGTATTGTTTTATTTTTATTAAAACAAGAGTAAACGAAAAAGTAAATAAAACAAAATAATCAAATTTACTATTGATTTAGAATAATCTGACCGTCTGACGTATGATTGACCCATTATTTGCACACTGTATAGCTGTGAGGCCGCTGTATTGTATGTGACTATCCTTTTCAGAATAGCTGTATAATCCTCAAAATAAAATGAGCATTTTGTGAGGCAGAAAAATAACACAAGATTTACCAGACATTCTTATGTGGATTTTTGAAAGTGAGTACACCAGCCTCATCAGGTCTTCAAGATCTATTTATTAATGTATGCAGTGTGTGTTGTGAAATCTGGTGATAGACCTGCTTAAATGCTCTTCAAAAATTTAATCAACACTAACGGTCTATCCCTTAGGGTAGCCGAAAAACATGAAGAGATCCAAGATACCATTAAAATAAGGCTTTATTAGTGGGAATTATATCCAATGCCATAGTGCACAAGCACCTAAACAAGAAGTGGGGGGCTACCACAATTATCATGCTAAACAGCACTTTTTTACAATGTAAAACAGACGGTAGCGCCAAATGTGAATCAGATATACATCATTTTATATTGCATAGGTATACATCAATACATTAAGTATACAAGAGCAACCGCCATATCTACCTGTGACTTGGCCCAGCGTCCCACCTCACCCCAACGCGCGTTTCGCAATTGGCTTCTTCCGGGGGCGTGTCTGGGGCAGGGAAGTGCAGAGTTTTTATTGTGCATAAGCACCAATCAGCCAGGGCGCCTGAAACATGTGACCGCACGTACTACTAGATAGCGCTCGGCACTTGTCGGCGCATGCGTCCTCTGTGTCTACATCCTAAACAAAGTCACTTCCGGACCTGCGCTCAGTGGAAAGCTTGCTGGACCGCAAGCGGTCCAGTATAGAACGCGATCTAAAGTGAATAGGACGGAAAGAGGCGCATGCGCACTGCCTTACAACTATTAAGCCTGTAAGAAATAGGACAGGACTCGGGGAAGGGAATGCCGTTTTGAGACATATTGAGACAGGGACTTTTTGTAGGACCGAGGATACCACTGCCATATAAAGTTAATTCAATAGCCGTGCAGAAAGTGCCATGTGCCAGTGCGAATAAAAGTGCCTTTATATTAAAATACTACTGTGCTCTAATATATTATCCATTAAAAACCGCACCATATGTAACATTATTTAAAAGGTGATTTATTGTCAAAAATTATAATAATTACATAGTGCCAGTGAAATATATAAAGTGACCAGTGCAATCAAAAGTATACAGACGTTAATATACTAATAAAGTGCCTATATTTAAATATATAATTTTATAATTAGGAACCCATAATAAGTCCCCACATACAGCTAATCCACTATTAAGTGACATGATAATTCTACCAATATCCTAACTATCAATCAAGAAAATACCCCCCTACCCATTTTTATCCGACCCATATAATGGGTCCATAGATATATAAAAAACTGCACGATTAAAACAACTTCCATTTAAAGTGCATGCTTTCAAGGTCCTCATAGGTCCCAATAACCCCTTAGCGACCCCCTATCCCTCTTGGTCCAACCATCCCCTAAATCCCACGGGATATCATCCAGAGCAGCGTAATAACATATAGAGCAAGATCAACGGACAAAACATATACATCAAGTCCCCTTGAAGAGTATATAGACACACTGTTTAATAAAATACAGTTTCTTCCAGGTATTCAGTTCCTAAAGATGACCCCATGTCCGCTTCCAATTCTTCCACCCTTATCCCGTTCTCCATATCCATAGGGTGCTGGATGGTATCATTCCTATACCTCATTCCACAGGTAGGATAAAAAAGATAACAGACAGAGATCACATGTTCCTATAAATCAATAAAGCACATGTTAAAATCTTAAGAAACATAACATTTAATTATTAAAAATATTAAAACACAGAAAAAACCCATACCCTATCCCATAAAAGAATGTCTCTCCAAAAATATTACGTCTTTATAAAAGGATGTTTTTTGTAAGAATTTGAGTTTGATTTTAAATTTGAACAGACTACAAAAATGAGGCGAACCCTAAATTCTCATTAAGGCCCTGTGGGGTCATTGTTCCCAACCTATAAATCCACTTGCTCTCCAATTGAGCCAGGGTCCTGCCTACGTCACCACCCCGTATGTTGATGTTAATCTGGTCAATGCACTTAATTTTTAGGCCTCTCGCTTGTCCCTCATGATACCTTTTGAAGTGCCTGGGTAAGGTCTTCAATGTCGTTTCATCCTCCACCGTTTTTGCTTTGCTGATATCTCTGGCGTGCTCCCTTGTTCTAATTTTAAGTTCCCTGGTGGTTAGTCCAACATAGAACTTGCCACAGGGGCACTGGGCCTGATAGATGACTCCCCGAGAGCTACAGTTCAAATTTTTTCTAATATCGTATATTTTTGACCCGTCAAAATTACAAAAATTAGTCGCTCTAATGAGGTTGAGACATCCCTTGCATAGTCCACATGGGAAGAAACCCTTACGTTCCCCCCCCCCACAGGCCTTGAAGGGCCTGAATTTGGGGCTTCATAATGACTCCTGACCAGGGCATCTTTAAGGTTAGGTGAGCGTCTAGCCACAAAGGATGGAGTAGGGGGTAAGGCCCGTTTCAAAACCGGATCTACCATTAACACCTCCCAGTGTTTCCGGACAATGTTTGTTAGGCCCTACCATTGACAATTATACGTCGAGATAAATCTCACCTGATTCTCCTCTTCCTTCCTACTTCCTTTTGTATTCTTATACAACAGATCATTCCGGGTAGACCTCTTAGCTCTCATATATCCTCTTTTTATGCATCGAGAGCTATATCCTCTTGCTGTAAATCTCCGAGCTAAGTCCGTAGCTTGATGTTCAAATGATCTGTCCTCTGAACATATCCTCCTGAGACGTAGGAATTGACCTATAGGGATTCCCCTGATTGTTGATTGAAGGTGAGACGAGTCTGCTTGTAATAATGCATTCGTAGCTGTGGGCTTCCTGAACACGTCAGTACTTATCCGTCCTTCCTGTGTCATAGTGATTTTCAAGTCCAAGAAATCCAAACTTCTGCCAGTATGAAACGTAAGTTTAACATTAATATCGTTCTTGTTCAGATTGTTCATAAAACGATTAAGACCCTCAATAGAGCCCTCCCAGAAGAACAGAATGTCATCTATGTACCTCATCCAGTTGTGGACAAAGTCCACATCCTGGATGAGGTCTCCCTGAAAGATACTCCTCTCCCACGCTCCCAAAAATAAATTTGCGTAAGCCGGGGCGCAGGAGGCCCCCATTGCCGTACCCTGTATCTGAAGAAAAATGCTGTTATTAAACGTAAATACATTATGATTTAAAATAAATTCTAAAAATATCAGAATCAGGTCGGCAATGGGGGGATGAATGTTACTGGACTGCAGAAACCATTTGGTGGCCCGTAAACCATCTGTATGGCGGATGGACGTGTACAACGCCTCCACATCCGCTGTGACCATAATAACGTTCTCCTCCACCTGTAGTTGGTCCAACCGTTGAAGGACCGCTGTTGTATCTTTAATGTATGATGGCAGAGTGGACACTATTGGTTTTAGGAAGTAATCAACTATGCCCGAAATAATCTCACACAATCCTCCAATACCTGCAACAATTGGACGTCCAGGTGGATCAACGGGATTTTTGTGCAGTTTGGGGATGATATAAAACGTTGGTAGTCTGGGCTGCAATTTCTTTACGGTATCCAGCAGTTTCCTAGAGATAATCCCTTCAATGAACGCTTTGTCCAAAATATTCACAAGTTTCTCCTGGAAGGAAAGTAAAGGATTAAATGTAACTTTCCGGTAGCATGTAACATCATCAAGTAGTCTATACGCCTGTTTCTCGTACATCTGGCAAGGCCAGATGACGAGGTTACCCCCTTTATCTGCAGGTTTATATACTACGTCTTTCCAAGATTTCAATTCCTCCAAGGCCATACGTTCCATTTTATTTAGATTTGATTGATTTCCACATCCAGTAGCCTGTCATGGTTCCCAATGGCAAGGAAACGTCAGAGAACTTAAACTACAGACTAGCTCCTGGGTGATGGAATCTCGAGCTGACCGTGAGCTAAACCTACCACACAACTAACAGTGGCCGGGTGGCGTACCTACGTTTTATCCCTAGAAGCCTAGCGCCAGCCGGAAGACTAACTAACCCTAATAGAGGAAAAGACAGACCTGGCTTACCTCTAGGGAAATTCCCCCAAAAAGGAGACAGAAGCCCCCCACATATATTGACGGTGAGTTCAGAGGAAAAGACATACGTAGTATGAAGGTAGGTTCAGCAAAGCGAGGTCCGCTTACTAGATAGCAAGAAGATACAATAGGGAACTTCACGGTCAGCTGAAAACCCTATGAAAATACCATCCCGAAATTACTTTAAGACTCATGTGTCAACTCATGACACCGGAGTGGCAATTTCGGCCCACAAGAGCTTCCAGCTACAGAAAAATAACATAACTGTGAACTGGAACAAAAATGCAAAACAAACTTAGGACTAAGAGTCCAACTTAGCTGATAGTAGTCTAGAAGCAGGAACATGCAACAGAAAGGCTCTGGTTACATTGATGGCCGGCACTAGAATAACTGAGCAGCAAGGCTAAATAGGATACTCCCAAATCCTGATGGAAACAGGTGAACAGAGAAAGTGAAGCACACAAGTCCAGTACCACCAGTGACCACCGGGGGAGCCCAAAAACCAAATTCACAACAGTACCCCCCCCTCAAGGAGGGGGCACCGAACCCTCACAAGAACCACCAGGGCGATCAGGATGAGCCCTATGAAAGGCACGGACCAAATCAGAGGCATGAACATCAGAGGCTGTCACCCAAGAATTATCCTCCTGACCGTAGCCCTTCCACTTGACCAGATACTGAAGTTTCCGTCTGGAAATACGGGAGTCCAAGATCTTCTCCACAACGTACTCCAATTCACCCTCAACCAACACCGGAGCGGGAGGCTCAACGGAAGGCACAAACGGTACCTCATACCTGCGCAATAATGACCGATTGAAGACATTATGGATAGAAAAAGATGCTGGGAGGTCCAATCGAAAGGACACGGGGTTAAGAATCTCCAAAATCTTATACGGGCCGATGAACCGAGGCTTAAACTTAGGAGAAGAAACCCTCATAGGGACAAAACGAGAAGACAACCACACCAAGTCCCCAACACGAAGACGAGGACCAACACGACGACGGCGGTTAGCAAAATGCCGAGTCTTTTCCTGGGACAACTCCAAATTGTCCACCACCTGTCCCCAAATCCGATGCAACCTATCCACCACAGTATCCACTCCAGGACAATCCGAAGACTCCACCTGACCGGAAGAAAAACGAGGATGAAACCCCGAATTGCAAAAGAAAGGAGAAACCAAAGTGGCAGAACTAGCCCGATTATTGAGGGCAAACTCCGCCAACGGCAAAAAGGCAACCCAGTCATCCTGATCCGCAGACACAAAACACCTCAAATAAGTCTCCAAGGTCTGATTAGTTCGCTCAGTCTGGCCATTAGTCTGAGGATGGAACACAGACGAAAAAGACAAATCAATGCCCATCCTAGCACAGAACGCCCGCCAAAATCTAGACACGAACTGGGTCCCCCTGTCAGAAACGATATTCTCCGGAATACCATGCAAGCGAACCACATTTTGAAAAAACAGAGGAACCAACTCGGATGAGGAAGGCAACTTAGGCAAGGGCACCAAATGAACCATCTTTGAAAAACGGTCACACACCACCCAGATGACAGACATTTTCTGAGAAACAGGGAGATCAGAAATAAAATCCATAGAGATGTGAGTCCAAGGCCTCTTCGGAATAGGCAAAGATAACAACAATCCGCTAGCCCGAGAACAACAAGGTTTGGCCCGAGCACAAACATCACAAGGCTGCACAAAAACTCGTACATCTCGAGACAGGGAAGGCCACCAGAAGGACCTAGCCACCAAATCCCTGGTACCAAAGATCCCAGGATGACCAGCCAACACAGAAGAATGAACCTCCGAGATGACTCTACTGGTCCAATCATCAGGAACAAACAGTCTACCAGGCGGGCAACGATCAGGTCTATCCACCTGAAACTCCTGCAAAGCCCGTCGCAGGTCTGGGGAAACAGCAGATAATATCACCCCATCCTTAAGGATACCTGTAGGTTCAGAATCACCAGGGGAATCAGGCTCAAAACTCCTAGAAAGGGCATCCGCCTTCACATTTTTAGAACCTGGTAAGTATGAGACCACAAAATTAAACCGAGAGAAAAACAACGACCAGCGCGCCTGTCTAGGATTCAGGCGCCTGGCAGACTCAAGATAAATCAAATTCTTGTGATCGGTCAATACCACCACCTGATGTCTAGCCCCCTCAAGCCAATGACGCCACTCCTCAAAAGCCCACTTCATAGCCAAAAGCTCCCGATTACCAATATCATAATTTCGCTCGGCGGGCGAAAATTTTCGAGAAAAGAACGCACAAGGTCTCATCACGGAGCAGTCGGAACTTTTCTGCGACAAGACCGCCCCAGCTCCGATCTCGGAAGCATCGACCTCAACCTGAAAAGGAAGAGTAACATCAGGCTGACGCAACACAGGGGCGGAAGAAAAGCGGCGCTTAAGCTCCCGAAAGGCCCCCACAGCAGCAGGGGACCAATCAGCAACATCAGCACCCTTTTTGGTCAAATCAGTCAAAGGTTTAGCAACATCAGAAAAACCAGTTATAAATCGACGATAAAAATTAGCAAAGCCCAAAAACTTCTGAAGGCTCTTAAGAGAAGAAGGTTGCGTCCAATCACAAATAGCCCGAACCTTGACAGGATCCATCTCAATGGAAGAGGGGGAAAAAATGTACCCCAAAAAAGAAATCTTTTGAACCCCAAAAATACACTTAGAACCCTTCACACACAAGGAATTAGCCCGCAAAACCTGAAAAACCCTCCTGACCTGTTGGACATGAGAATCCCAGTCATCCGAAAAAATCAAAATATCATCCAGATACACGATCATAAATTTATCCAAATATTCACGGAAAATGTCATGCATAAAGGACTGAAAGACTGAAGGGGCATTTGAAAGACCAAAAGGCATTACTAAATACTCAAAATGGCCCTCGGGCGTATTAAATGCGGTTTTCCACTCATCCCCCTGCTTAATTCGCACCAAATTATACGCCCCACGGAGATCAATCTTAGAGAACCACTTAGCCCCTTTTATTCGAGCAAACAAATCAGTCAGCAGTGGCAGAGGATACTGATATTTGACTGTAATTTTATTCAAGAGTCGATAATCAATACACGGCCTCAAAGAGCCATCTTTTTTAGATACAAAGAAAAAAACGGCTCCTAAGGGAGATGAAGAAGGACGAATATGTCCCTTTTCCAGGGACTCCTTAATATATTCTCGCATAGCAGCATGTTCAGGTACAGATAGATTAAATAAACGACCCTTTGGAAATTTACTGCCCGGAATCAGATCTATGGCACAATCGCAATCTCTGTGAGGAGGTAGTGAACCAAGCTTAGGCTCCTCAAAAACATCACGATAATCAGACAAAAATTCCGGAATCTCAGAGGGAATAGATGACGAAATGGAAACCAAAGGTACGTCCCCATGAGCCCCCTGACATCCCCAGCTTAATACAGACATAGCTTTCCAGTCAAGGACTGGGTTATGAGATTGTAACCATGGTAATCCGAGCACCAAAACGTCATGTAGATTGTACAACACAAGGAAGCGAATCATCTCCTGATGGTCTGGATTCATATGCATAGTCACTTGTGTCCAGTATTGTGGTTTATTGCTAGCCAATGGTGTAGAGTCAATACCCTTCAGAGGTATAGGAACTTCCAGAGGCTCTAGATCAAACCCACAGCGCCTGGCAAAGAACCAATCCATTAGACTCAAAGCGGCGCCAGAGTCGACATAGGCATCCGCGGTAATTGACGATAATGAACAAATCAAGGTCACAGACAGAATAAACTTAGACTGTAAAGTGCAAATTGAAATAGACTTATCAACCTTCTTAGTACGTTTAGAGCATGCTGATATAACATGAGTTGAATCACCACAATAGAAGCACAACCCATTCTTTCGCCTAAAACTCTGCCGTTCGCTTCTGGACAGAATTCTATCACATTGCATATTTTCTGGAGCCCTCTCAGAAGACACCGCCAAATGGTGCACAGGTTTGCGCTCCCGCAAACGCCGATCAATCCGAATAGCCATTGTCATGGACTCATTCAGACCTGTAGGTGCAGGGAACCCCACCATAACATCTTTAATGGCATCAGAGAGACCCTCTCTGAAATTCGCCGCCAGGGCGCACTCATTCCACTGAGTAAGCACAGACCATTTACGAATTTTTTGGCAGTATATTTCAGCTTCATCTTGCCCTTGAGATAGGGCCATCAAGGCTTTTTCAGCCTGAATCTCTAAGTTAGGTTCCTCATAAAGCAACCCCAAAGCCAGAAAAAACGCATCCACATTGAGCAACGCAGGATCCCCGGGTGCCAATGCAAATGCCCAGTTTTGAGGGTCACCCCGCAGCAAGGAAATTATTATCTTAACCTGCTGTGCGGGATCTCCAGCGGAGCGAGATCTCAGGGAAAGAAATAATTTACAATTATTTTTGAAATTCAGGAAACAAGATCTATCCCCGGAGAAAAATTCTGGTATAGGAATTCTTGGTTCAGATATAGGAGCATGAATAACAAAATCCTGTAAATTTTGAACCTTCATAGCAAGATTATTGAAACCTGTATCCAAACTCTGAGGATCCATTTTAATCAGGTGAGATCAGAGCCATTCAAGGATTAGAAGGAGAGAGAGAGACAAAGGCTGCAATTAGAGCAGAAATGCAACTGAGTCAACTAAAAAGCAAGCTCAGAAAAAAAAAAAATCTGCAGACTTCTCTCTCTCTCCTTTCTTCTGCCAACGGTTTTAACCCTTGGCCGGCCATACTGTCATGGTTCCCAATGGCAAGGAAACGTCAGAGAACTTAAACTACAGACTAGCTCCTGGGTGATGGAATCTCGAGCTGACCGTGAGCTAAACCTACCACACAACTAACAGTGGCCGGGTGGCGTACCTACGTTTTATCCCTAGACGCCTAGCGCCAGCCGGAGGACTAACTAACCCTAGTAGAGGAAAAGACAGACCTGGCTTACCTCTAGGGAAATTCCCCCAAAAAGGAGACAGAAGCCCCCCACATATATTGACGGTGAGTTCAGAGGAAAAGACATACGTAGTATGAAGGTAGGTTCAGCAAAGCGAGGTCCGCTTACTAGATAGCAAGAAGATACAATAGGGAACTTCACGGTCAGCTGAAAACCCTATGAAAATACCATCCCGAAATTACTTTAAGACTCATGTGTCAACTCATGACACCGGAGTGGCAATTTCGGCCCACAAGAGCTTCCAGCTACAGAAAAATAACATAACTGTGAACTGGAACAAAAATGCAAAACAAACTTAGGACTAAGAGTCCAACTTAGCTGATAGTAGTCTAGAAGCAGGAACATGCAACAGAAAGGCTCTGGTTACATTGATGGCCGGCACTAGAATAACTGAGCAGCAAGGCTAAATAGGATACTCCCAAATCCTGATGGAAACAGGTGAACAGAGAAAGTGAAGCACACAAGTCCAGTACCACCAGTGACCACCGGGGGAGCCCAAAAACCAAATTCACAACAGTAGCCAAATGCTCAATATCCCGCGTTACCAACTTTGTGAATATTTCCACCGCTGGACACAGACTCAACGCGGGGAATTTCTTGGAACTACTATACAGGTGATTAGGAATGTTACTCACCCCTGTTGCCGCGTTCTCTTCCTCCAAGGAAATGAGTGCCTCCAACGCCTCAATTTCATCAGGTGTAGTGTCCGTGTTTGATGTAATACTCTTAAAATGTAATTTCTTTAAAATTATTTTTCGGGATAGCAGATGGGTATCCTTGATAGCTACGAATGCATCTATTCGAGAAGAGGGAGAAAAATTTAGACCTTGTTCCAATACCTCTGTTTGAATGGGAGTTATCTCATGATGTGATAGATTTACTACCTTAAATTGGTCCTTATTTCTCTGACGTCTGTTTGTTTTGTAAAACATGTCGGGAAACTGCTTTTTACGTGCCCCAGTTCTTAAATTAAAATCCCTCTGTTCCTCTGCATCACTCACTGTAGTATGGCTCTCTGCTCCAGACGTACTTGACGCCACTGAGGGTTCCCTAGAACGATTCCTGTAGGGTATATTCTTTTTCTTATTCTGCCACTTATATACTCTATCCATATCATAGTCTGTCATGTCCCGCTTAAACTTCTTAAGCTTACCCTGGCTCACTTCATCCTCCCATTTGATAGTATCCGCATCTAGTTCTTTGAGCCATTTATCCAGGACGTCCTTAGGTACATCCTTTTGTAACATAGTCCGTATATTCTCTAACTCCTCATCCATTGCTGTTAGGGAGAGAGTGTTTTTCTCAATGAGGATCTGTATGAATTCACAGGAGCACGTAGTTGCTGCCATTACCCATCTTTTCGTCAGGTTATCCTCTTGTAGTTCAAACGTAGGGTATAGTTGTACTCTTAATCCCCTCGGTATAATCCTTTTTGACAAGTACCGTATTTTTCGCTTTGTAAGACGCTCCGAATTATAAGACGCACCCCAAATTTTGAGGAGAAAAATAGGAAAAAACTTTTTTTAATAAATTGAGGGGGCTTCTTATAATTCATGCGTCTTATTGCTTACCAGGGGTTGTGGCTGCGGTGGATCAGGGTCCCAGGGTCGTTGCTGGAGGCAGGAGTGGAGCATTGCTGCAGGCTGGGATGATGGGGTCTGCAGGGGGGCTTCGGTGCTGCATGGGGGCTGCTGTGCTGCAGGCTGGGATGAGGGGTGCTGCAGGGGGCTCTGGTGCTGCAGGGGGCTCTGGTGCTGCAGGGGGCTCTGGTGCTGCAGGGGGCTCTGGTGCTGCAGGGGGCTCTGGTACTACAGGGGGCTGTGGTGCTGCAGGGCTGTCTCCAGGGCTGTCTCCGGTGCTGCGGGGGGCTCTGGCAACATTTTGTGAAAGACCAGAGCCCCCAGCAGTTCGTCCATGCGTTCCTGTATGACTGACTCCGGGAAAATGGCCGCCGGAATCTCGAGAGATGAGATCTCAGTGCTGAAATCTCATCTCCCGAGATTCCGGCGGCCATTTTCCAGGAGTTAGTCATACTAGAACGCATGGACGAACTGCCGGGGGGCTCTGGTCTTTCTCAAAATGTCGCCAGAGCCCCCCGCAGCACCGGAGCCTCCAGCATCACCCGGGGCAGCAGCGGACAACCCCGGCAGTGGCGGCGGGTGACAGCGGCGGCGGGCGACAGCGGCGGCGGGCGGTAGCAGCGGCAGACACCCCCTCATCCCAGCCTGTAATGGTAAGCGGTATATCCGCTTTGTTAGACGCACCCACATTTCCCCCCCAAATTTGGGGGAAATAAAGTGCGTCTTACAAAGCGTAAAATACGGTAATTTTCTAGTGTAGTCCGATTCCACCACAGTTTTGTTTTCCGATACAATATATTCCTATATTGATGCATAATTTCCTTATAATCTTTTGAGACATCCTGCGAAACTGTTAAGGTGCTTTGTTTAAAAATATCTGAAGCCTTAGTTCGCCAAGAGCTTTCTTTGGCTTTAAGATCCATCAAGGTAGATAGTCTATTTAAATAACAACAAAATAAATATATTGTAATTTGCAGTCCGCTTACCATCTTGGCAATAATACTGAAAACATGGACTATATAGTCCGCTCCCCATCTGGGTAGCACTTCTCTAGTTTTTCAATGTATTTTTTAAAATGTGGTGCATAGAACTGGACACAATATTCCAGATGACCGAGGAGGAGTAGAAGGGGATAATTACTTCGTGATCTAGACGCTATACTTCTCTTAATACATCTTAGAACTGTGTTTGCCTTTTTTGCTGCTGCATCACGCTGTTGACTCATATACAGTCTTTGATCTATTAGTATACCCAAGTCTTTTTCACACGTGCTATTGCTTAGTTCTGTTCCTCCCATTCTATAGATGTCATTTTTGTTTTTCTTGGCCAGATGTAGAATCTTGCATTTATCCCTGTTAAATTCCATTCTATTAAGCTTGAACAATGGGCAGAGACTATCTAGATCGTTCTGAATCATTTCTCTGTCTTCTCCAGTGTTAGCTATCCCTCCTAGCTTTGCATCGTCTGCAGATTTGAGTAGTTTTTCAGTTCCCTAATCTAGATCATTTATAACAATGTTGAACAACACTGAGGCCAGGATAGAGCCTTGAAACACACTTCCAATTGGATGTGCAACCATTTATTACCACTTTTTGAGTACAATCACTGAGCTAGTTATGAATCCACCTAATGTTAGCCTTGTCAATCACATACTTGGTCATTTTTTCCGTAAGGATAGTATGAGATACTTTATCAAATGCTTTGCAGCAGTTGAGATATACTATATCTACTGCATTTCCCTGATCAACCCAGTCAGTGATTCCATCATAGAAGGAAATTAGATTAGTTTGTCATGACTTGTTTGCTACAAACCCATGCTGGGTCTGGTTAATTACTGTGTTTGTATCCAAGTATTTACATATATGCTGTTTAATAATGTAATAATTTGTTCAAAAATCTCTTGTGGTATAGAAGTAAGGCTCACTGGCCTGTAATTTCCTTATCTACATCTTCTTTTCTTTATTGAAGATTGAGACAACATTTGCCCTTCTGCAATCTTCTGAGATTTTTTCTGTTCTATAGGAATTTTCAATGATTCTAGCTAGTGGATATGCAATTTCCTCTGCCATCTCTTTCAGTACCCTAGGATGTGATTCATCTGGACCAGGAGATTTAAATTCATTAAATTCATTTAAATTCGCTATGTGTTCCCTCACCATCTCACGATTTATAGATGGTGTGGATTCTTGTATTCCTTCAAGAGCACCATGAAGATCAGTTGATGTTACATTTGCTTTCTTAGAGAACACAGATGCAGGATAGGAATTTAAAAGTTCAGCCTGCTCAAGATATTGTTTCTAAAGGCATCAGGCTTGTTTAGATGGTATTTTGCATACTTCTGAGCCTGAATTTTATGGTGAGAATGCAGGAGAGGTTTTCTTCTGATGACTGTTCCATGAAGGTCATATTTGTGCAGGTGTCTCTGAACAATAGAACAATGTTCCACAGTGCCAGGGTCTGCTAAATCTTTCTGGAGTTCTTTTGCAGTCAAGTAGGGGTTAAGATTTGCCTCTCTAGCAATCCTACCAGCAGCTCTCACTAAAATTTAGATTTGTCTTCCAGACTTTATCTTGACCTCCACCGTTCCTGATAACTGCCATTTCTTAATTATAATTTGAACTGAGGAAAGGGCACCTGTCATCTTAAAGTCTTCTCCTGCTGTGTGAGCTTCCACCATTTTCATTTTTAGAGTGCTAGGCAACTGCTCAGAAGAACCCATGGTTGCTGTTTTTTGGCACAAGGTTAGAGGAGGCTGGGTTATTATAAAGCTGGGAAATTTCCATCACCTGGCCTTTCTTAATGATTATATTGAACAAGCCATAACCCTAACTGGCTAATTAAGGTCTAAAACCTTGGTCAAAGTTATCTGAGCACACAAATCTCCAGGGGTGCCAAAGTTTTGCAACGGCTCATTTAACTTTTTGTAATTTTTAAAACGTAAATAATGAAAAAATAAATTAAAAAAAAGAAAAAAAAAAAAAAAAAAATATATATATATATATATATATATATATATATATATATATATACCTAAAATACAAAAGAAATGTGTCATCTTTAACTTTAGGACTTATAGAGGTCATTTCATCTTCAACTTCCTTAACTGTTCACAATAACAGTAATTTTGACCAGGTGTGCCCAAACATTTGCGTGTTAATGTATAGTTATAATGCCTCGCTATTCCTTAGTAATGCCCGCTATTTATTCCAATGTATAGAATTATCCCCCCATATAGTAGTATTGCCCCAATTCCCCCCACGTATAGTTATATAGCCAGATACAGTAAAGAGTGGTGGTCTCTCCGGGTGAGCCTCGCCGTGTAAGGTCACCACCCTTGCCCTCTCAGTAGCTACGCTGGTGGTAAGGACCTAGCATAGCAGACAACTTCTGTTAATAGCCTAACCCTAATTTATCGCTCTCTAGTAAATGTAACTTTTACAGTGAAAGTTACGGAAGATTTGATATAATTTTCTTTTCCATGTCCAACATGAATAATAAATAACGAGAAACTCCATGTATTTTGCCAGATATAAAATGCTATTTCCTGGAAACGTAATAAGGTAATGATATGTATGTACGAGCGGCTCCTGCCCAGGAATATACATATACAGCAACTGGAACGTTCACATCAATTATCCCGCTGCTGACTGGCGCTGGGTCATTTATTTTATTTTTTTTATTTTATTTTTGCATCCATTTTTCAATAATGAATCTCTTTTAAGTGAGTACCATGACCTCTTTTTTTTTTTTTCATGAATGCAAAAGCAGACTATGTAATTCCATGACAAAAAAAAATGGAAATCAAGGAAAAATGGTGTTTTAATAGAGGAAAAATATGTTAGCAAATTAGTCTACAGGAGCCCGTGGAACAGTCATCAAAGGCCGGACGCGCGCTGGTGCTGGTGGTCTACCCAAGATTTGTCGTATGAGAAAAATATTAAACTGAACGGTTTTTTTTACTTTTTTTTCTACGTGGTTTATGCAAATTGCAGTGCAAACATGAATGGTGTGTTATTTTTACCTCGCTTTGGAGTCTCGGTTTATACAGTTTGTAGGAGATTAATTGTGACTATATTTGTCCTACTCTGCAAGAGTTACTGTTTGCTAATTATTTCTGTTGGCAGAGCCGAGCTTTCGCGACCATTCTACCGGGACTTCATTCTTCCAGGTTCACTAGACAAGAAATTAAACTGATTTACTGCATTCATTCCAGTTGTTGGAAATAAACTCACTCGGGACCGCGTCCTACGAGCTAAAAAAATGCCTCCTTCTGTCTGTAGCCTTATATTACCAGGGACGGTATGTGGCAGTCGTGCCTTCTGAAGAGAAAACTCAGGCGGCCATTATTTTAGACTGTTTTTGAGGTATTAAAAGGTTTTCGACAACATTAAAAGTTGTGCACCAGTATGTGTCCAATCTCTGAACTTTCTAACAATCCCGAGAACGGGGCATCAGATTGGAGCAGCTGGCCCATTGGCGTCTACATTCTATCCATTTCCTTCGGGTCTGTTGGAGGTAGCGTAGTTCAGCCCTTGGTCTTTCTAGGTAGTCCCATTGAGAATGCGCCATGCGCATGTGTGGACACCGCTCAATTCCAAAGGTGGAGTTGACAGACCTGTTTTTGGGATTATTGGGAATCCCAGCGGTCGGACCTGGTGCAATCGGCACATTCTCACCTATCCTGTGGATATGAGCTAGCTGTTAGGTAATGCACAGACAGAGTTTTTTGAGGCGTTTGTTTTTCAAGCAGAAGCCGTCTCAGACAGGGTGTTCGTTTTTCAAGCAGAAGCCTCCTTAGACAGCTCTTCTTTTTTGGAGGAGGTTTTTTTTATTAGTTTTTATTTTCCTGAAAATTTATTTTGAAGGGTTTTAGAAGTTTTATTTTTTTTCTGAAGTGTTTTTTGCAGTCTGTTTTGGACAGTACTTAGTTTGCAGAAGTTTCCTTTAGGATCTGCTTCAAAGAAGTGATATGTGCTTTTACCCCAGAGCATTTTTCAAAGCTTCTTAAAAGGGATCTGTCAGAAGGATTTCACCCCCACCCACCCAAAAAACAACAACTTTATATGGGCATGTCGCTCTTTCAAAGTCAAGTCCAGCAATATCTTTACATGGTCAGTTCATTCCTTCACTACTGAGATATCAGTGTTTGAATTCATATGCAAATGAGGCTGAAGGGCTATGGTAGATCTGAAGCTTCTGTCACTACAGCTTCATTCCCCTCCCAATTTGCCGCCTCCTGCTTGACTGATGACTTCTTTGCCTGAAGTCACACAGCAAAGAGGCTGTCAATCAGGCAGAAGGAAGTGGCTCTGGGCCGGGAATAGAGCTGGAGTGACAGTGGTTTCAGATCTACAAATAGAACTTCAGCCTCATTAGCATATCAATGGATGAATGGACCGGCCATGTAAAGGTATTGCCGGACTTGTCTTTGAAAGAGCGTCGTATGAACTTGAATCCGGCTGACAGATTCCTAGTAGGGAGAGAAAAAACTTGAAACTTCTCATATTCTCATAATCATAGTGGATTTTCCAAAGAAATGAATAAGAAGAGTTTTCCAGCAGTTTTTAAAGCAGTGTTAGAGGAGGATTTTGGAGATAAACTCAGAACATTATAATTAACTATGGATTAGAGAAATCATAGATTGCAGGATTCCGCACAGTGTCTGAGAATGACCAGAATATCGGTGCAGGATGGTAATTTTTCATATCATTCTCCATATGCCCCAATAGAACCAGCGACATGATGTCACGAGTATAATGGGTTCAAGTGCTGGGTTTTACATTAGAGAGCAATTTTTGGGTTTCCATGCAGAATTGATCACGTGGTTGGCTCCTAAGTTGGGGAACTCCATAGACACTCCTTTACATAAGAAAAATGACCATCACTACGGGAAGGACGGGATCTCTCTGCATTACTAGTGGGATATTTGCAGTCCGCTATCTGTGGCTGAATTTTTACAGCAGATATACTATTTTTATTACCCTTATTTATGCAATCAATATAAACCTGGGTTGTATATCCTGTGCTGGATGAACCGTTGAGGTTGTCCAACCCTTAATTTTTATTTAAGAAAGGGAACAAGTGTGCTCTAAAATAATAAAAAGCACTTATTTTCTTGTCAATCCTCCAGACCTTTGGCCAGGTTCCCTGCCGGTCTTTTCTCTTTCTCTTCCAATGCTATTGAATAATGGTTGCCGCCAATCTGGGGCCACTGATTGGCTGCAGCAGTCACTGCCCAACCACTCTGGAAAACAAATGGATGAGAACCAATGTAGTAGTACAGAAGAGGGAGCGGTGGTGGATCGGTAGGTACTGTATGTACTTTTTAGGGCATACTCGTTCCTCCTTGAAAAATTTAAAATAAGCACTGGACAACCCCTGTAAGACTACTTTCACACGCTCAGTATTTGGTCAGTATTTTACATCAGTATTTGTAAGCCAAAATCAGGAGTGGAACAATCAGAGGAAAAGTATAATAGAATCACGTCACCACTTCTGCATTTATCACCCGCTCCTGGTTTTGGCTTACAAATACTGATGTGAAATACTGACCAAATGCTACCATGTAAATGTGGCCTAATACATACCTCTTTGCATACAAGCCTTATTAAAACCCATGGTAAGATACAGTATTATGTTTATAACGAAAGGTATTCGATGACACTCAAGTGGATAAGTGGTTAGTATCTTCTTCAGAAAAGGAATAGCTCCAGTAGGGGAAAGGAATTGTTTTTTCTTGTGGAGATCCAGCTGGTATAGAGAGTCTTACAGGCAACCCTGCCTGGGGAAAAATAAATGCAAATTACCTCTTTGTTAGGAGGTTCTTCAAAATGAAAAAAAAAATTCTATAGTGTCCCCTATATGTAACAACCTTGTAAGTCAATGTCTGGCCCATTATTGGTTAGGAGTTTCCCTCTCATTGTTACAAGGCAGGGTACTAATGGACCCTACTTCATCCGTCTCTGTGCTAGGAGGACCAGTATCAGGAGAGAGTTGAGTCAAAGGCATCTGACCCAGCTGACCAGTGCCAGGCTTGCTGGGAGTCCAGTCTGTCTACTTGGACCCCATTGTTCCTGAAAACTGGAGAGAACCAAGTGCAACGCTTGGCTTTATCCGGCAGTCCCATAGACAATAAAGTGGACGTGCACATGCTTAACCTCCACTCCATGCAGAGCCCTATTTTCGTGATTCTGGTTCTCCCAGTGCTTGGACCTCCATTGACCAGTATGTTATCCCTTAGCCTATGAATAGGGGTTTCTTAGTCTCTTTTGAAAACTCTATAAAGTGGCTTTAAATCTAATTTTCCATGAAAGTTCCGACCTTGCTCTCGTAATGAGGGTGCAATGACCACTATAACATGGCCAGTGGACCTGAAGTGACTCATTGGTTCTGTCATTAGACATGGTAAAGACAGGAGACCTTTGGTCATTTAATAGGGCATTTATGCCGTGTTTGTGTACATGTGGCCATAAGACATGGATACATAGAGATATTTATTCACCTGGAACACTCGGCGTAGAATAAAGTAGTCAGTTGAGGCTCCGATCAAACCAAGACTGGAAGATTGTGGTTTGTAATGTTCCACCATATATAACAAGGTTCTTGTTCACGTCTATACTTCTGGGCTGCTTGTTGGCTGCCCTGCATTTGTACTTGGTTGTCTACAGAGGTGTTTATAGAAAAAAATACAGGAAAACTTTAATGTATACTAGTCTACCTCTGAACAGGATGGCTAGCGGTTTGCTTGGAACCATTACTGAAATTATTGATGACCGTGAATAATTGGTTTATTTTAGGAGTGTAATTTGCAGCTGATATTGACCTCCATATCTTTATAAGATTTTATGCTTCTTCCTGCAACTTTTTCTAAATCTGTCATCATTTCCACCGAGCCTCCTTCACGCCAGTACATAGCCTTCCAACTATATATAGGCTGAAATCTGGCCAGCGCTTACATCGGTTATCTATGGGCTTCTTTGGATGCTCTACATTCTTCTAATTTCCCAAAATGGATTAAAAATAACCAAAACAGTTCCCAACAGGTAGCGTATCCAAAGGTCTCACATAAGTGTCCTTTTGGTCTCCATTTGGCTGGTACAACCCATAAAAAAGCCGTGGGACTCTATGAGCATCATGTACCATAAGACTGGACGAATACCATAAGATTGCAGCTTTTTCCAATGTGTATATAAATTGGAAGGTTATATCATAATGTGATCTTATATCTGATATCATAATGTGACTTTTGTGCCAGAGTTGAGTTTTGTTCAAAGCTCTGAATGTCCATCAATTCTCTTGGAAGGGGAAGGAAGTCATAACTACCCTCAGCACTTCTAAACTTTATTTAAGGGACATTTGTCTTGGACAAGCCCTTTTAATTTTGGATTTCCCTCCAATAATGTGGTCGTGGTAGTCTAGCGGCAGTCATCGAAAGGCCACTGGTACAGCTAGACAATGTGATACCGTTGGAAGAGGCACACGCAACAAGACCTCCAAGGTTCAGCTAAAAAATGAAGGTCCCTTCTTTGGATTCTCCGCATGACCTAATAGGTTTCAATATCGAATCAAAGATTTTTAAGCACAGTCTCAATGTAGAATTGACATAATTACCTGTAGGATGTCATGGCCATGTAAACCAGATGCCACTTGTTCTATCGGTTCACTGAAAAGTCTATTGCCTTTCCATTGTACATTTTCATGTGCCGTCCATTTTTTTTTTCTTGGTCAGCTCTCGGACGCACATAGTATTGGATTGGATATGATGACCCTGGAGGCCCCTTCCTACTCTAACATTCTGCGATACATCAGTTTTTAAATCCAATCCATGTTTCCGATCCGTAAGACTCCAAACATGTCCTATTCTCAGTTTTGTGGAACGGAATCCGGTATTAAATTCTATGAGGATCTTTTTACTTCAGTTTTTCATCCTTTTTAACAGATCTATGCTAAGACTCGGTGAATATAAAAAGTTCAGTCTACCGCCTTCAGTTGTTAAAAAAAAGGATTAAAAAGAAAAACTGATAAGCCACGGAAGAAAAAACAGTTCTCTTCACACTTTTTTAACCGATGTGTGAATGAACGATTTATCACCGAGCATCAGAATAGGTGATCACTACTTGATCGGTAAGAGTTCAACTGTCACGACCCGAACCGATCACCAGAATGGACCACTTCTATCCCTGTTACAATGGAGCAGCAGTGCCCATGTTCGACCGCCACTTTATTTATCCCCTATGGTGCTACTGAACACTGCGCGCAGCTTTTTCCAGCAGCCGCGTAGGGAATGAATAGAGCAGCTGTTGGGCAAACTGACTGCCATGCCATTTTTTTCAATGGGGATAAATATTCACTGATCTACTGATTGGAGCGGGTCTCGGCAGTGGGACACCCACAGATAAACAGATTATCACCTATCCCGTAGACTTGTTTTCACTGGACAACCCTATTAATAGTGGCGGTACTGAAATTCTGTCCACGGTCTTCAGCCCTGGGTCCAATAGTCTCTTGCACATGAGGACCCAATCTGTAATGTATTACACAAATAAATAATTGATTGAAGTGGACACTGCGTGCTGCTTTATTTGCCCTGAGGTGGCCCTGTAGGAAAATTGAGCATTTACCAGATTTCCCTACTGATTGGAGCTGATCAATAGGAGTCACAGGAGGTGGAGGCACTTTTTTATTTTCTTATCGTAAAGGGATTTTTCTACCAAAATTTGTCAGTTTTTACTAAGTAGAGATTCCTATTCTGAGACCACCACCGATCTCTCAAGGGAATAGGCAGAAGGACCCAACTCAAGTTCAAGCAGAGCATTGTGAAGACCCATAGATCTTCTTTTGAGTCTGTATACCACTTACAGAGACTGGAGAACAAGCCTCAGAATGTGTGGTTCTCTTTTGCTAAGACTAGATAGAATTTCATGATTCCACCATTGGGGCTTTCATCAATTATTTCATGAAGGACGATGTGGCAAAAAGTACAGAAAGGGAATAAAATCTCCTTCTGTCATGAGTGAGGCTGAGCTTGAACGTCTCTACGTGCCGCTTTCCCGTTGTATGTTTCTCATTTAATAGCAGCTCGGGTCCTTTTTTGTGTTGTAGAGCGCTGCAGCCGGTGGGATGGAGTCAAACAGCGATGCCATCCAGCCTAGCCACATCAGAGAGGCCATACGACGCTACGGCCACAAGATTGGCCCGCTCTCCCCATTCACGGTACGTAATAACAGACTAGAAAAAAAAAGTTATATTTGTAATCTTAAGGAGATTTCATCTTCAAGTGGTCTTATGAAGAAGCCTTGGAATTGTTCAGAGCAATTTGTGGTCACTGTAATTTTCTATGTAAAAAAAAAAAAAAAAAGAGAAAAATGAAATATTTTCTCCCGGGAAATAAAACGTAATTTCTGTCTCCTTTTGAAATCATAATTGCATTTTTTTTCCGTATCACTATTTTGTTTATGTATTAGGCACACATAGTCAAAAATGTAGTATGTTGTCTACTTTTTGTTCTTATTTTATTTCTACTTCTCCCCTAAGTATTCTGTGTGTTTTCTTTGTCTTTTTCCGTTTTTTAAATCTGCCATAAGGTTCCAGAGATTGGTGCAAATGTTGTATTATCTTTTCTAAGGGGGCGTGGCTCACAGGGTAATTATGCAGAGCAGCCTAAAGACACGCCCCAGAGGATCTGCTGAGCCACGCCTGCTTGTAAAGATCATAAAAATTACCACCATATAAAAAGCCCTGTATCTCTAAAGCTTTAAGGCAGGTTTTAATAAAACAAATAATGGAAAATTCAGGGGATCATAAAGAATAAAATAAGAGTAAAAACGGGGGAACTTCTGACCTCTGAAAAGAGCTCCTTCTGACTTCTGAAAGGAGCTCTTTATAGAGGTATTCCCATCTAATAAATGGATATTGACTGATAGTACTTATAATAATAAGCACTTTTGCATTTTACTGTTTATTAAAAGTTGCTGTTCTTGAGATATTAACAGTTATATTGGCTAAATAAACTTACCGTAGTAAATAAAATTGGGTGGAATTACTTTCCATGTCTGCATTATAGTGGCTTACGCTGGATATTGAAGTGTAATAGTAAATGTATTCCAGTTTTTTGTTTTTTTTTTAAACTCTCACTTCTTATAATTTTATTGGGTGAACCGGGCTGCTTGGATGAGATCCGCGGGGGATGTCTGAGGATTTATTTTAGTTAAAATACCCTAGCCTGTGCAGTTGTTGAAAATTAGGCCTCATAGCGGGAACATCACCCCTACCTGATAAAGACTGATCTGCACGGTTCTTTCTCTCATCTTACAGAGAACATAACCTTAAAGCCATTATCCAGGACAGGACCTATTGATGTCCTTTTTCTAGGGAAGGTTATCAGTACTGTGAGGGTCCGGCACCCCCACGATTAGTATTGTAACTCCATACCACCATTTTTTGTTGGTTTTTTTTAATTAAGCGGAAACACAGGTGGTTGTTATTGAAGTATATTTTTATTATATGTATTTTAAGTGTATTTTAGCGCATTGTAGTGTATTTTTGTGGGTTTTTTTATTACTTTTTCAAAACAAATCCACTTTGAGAGATTTTTTTTTTTTTGCCATAATTTTTTTAGTTTCAATTAACGTTTACATTTTTTTTAGTTCCACATGGGGTCTTCACAATGTAACCTGCAGATAACATACCTTGGTATACTCTGTATTTTACAGCAATATTGCCTATGCTTGTAAGGCTGGCCACATTTGATAGTTGTCTGCTGACAGCCATCTAAGCCGCCCCTCCCATACGAATGAGCACTTGTTCGGCCGAGCACCCTTGTGTTCTTTATGAGAAAGCCACCGGTTAACACATTGGTCGTTGGCTTATCTCCGGGAGAACAACACAATCGGCAGCCTGATATCGGACATGACCAATTGACATCTCTCCCGACCATCAGTCGGTCCGCATTCTCATACACATAAGGCCGTCTGTCGATGCCGTCACTATTGGCGGGTTCAGTCAACATTAGTCTAATATGTATGGGGGCCTCAAGACTCAATGGCAACGTATCAGGCTATACCCTTGGCACAGAAACATCGGAATATAGGTGTAAGACCTGTGGCCACTTATTGATGCCCCACTCTCACATCACAGGTATCACAGCCCCCCCGCCCTCTTTCTAACCATTTAGTAGCAGAGGTGCCTATTGGCAATGGCATTTAAGGGGTTATTGCATGCATATCATCCTACTGGGTCTTTCCTGCGGACACTCCTGTGAAGAACAGGACTGTTGGCTGTGCCACCTATTGCCAGCATGTAAAACTTTCAGCATCATTTTCTGAAGAGCAAAAAATCGACTTCTTACTCCTACGCATTGAGGATGAAAAATGAAGCAGCTTTGTAATTAATCTCAATTATTAAAAATATTTTATTTTGTGTTTACAGCTCCTGTGTAGTCCCATGTGTCTCCGTGGTTACAGACAACCAGAAAAACCTGTGTATTCTGATCCAGCAGTCATATTTCTTCCTCCATTTCTTGGAAACACTCGGTTGGTTAGCAAAATATTAGGGCCAAATAGTAAGAAGTGTGACTGTAGAATCAGACTACACAGGGGGGAATTGTTTGTGATTTATCATGGAGACACACATGTCTGCGTAGAAGCTGTAATCCCAAGACTTTAGTCGATTGTCAATGAAAAATTTGCAAAGTTGCTTTATTTTTTATTTTTCTAATAATAGAAATTGGTCACTATGGTGGACATGGCCATAATCTGGAACCCAAAATTGCAATCCGCTGAGTCATTTGTCCTTCTGTACATGATATTCCCAATAATTGGATCTGTATTGATTTCAATGTAAAACAGTCACAATGACGGGAATCGATAGAGGGGGTTGTGAACGTATACGTAGTCCGGGTGACCCTGTGACAAAACTGAATATCGCTGCCAGACGAGGCTTCACATTCACTCCTGAGCTGGAACGTGCTCTGATCGGTGCTCTCTCCCTCCTCATTTCACATTGATTTTGTGAGTTTCTTGCTTAAAGATCTAAAGAACAGGTTTTTCTCATTTCTTTGTGTTTTAGGAAAGGGTCTTCTCTCCCACTAGTAGTTATTCAATCAATGTAGCAGATGATGGGGCGGAAGCGGGGCTGACCTTCACATCTGAATCCTCCATTTATTCCATCCAAATTAAATATGTCTGGGACAACCAAGGACATTTCGATAAATAGCTGGAGCCCGCACTATTAGCGAGGAGCGTAATGAATAAAATCTGAGGGATACGCCTTTCACACATGCATTTAGCCACACAGCCAGGATCTTCGATAACAGAACATGCTTTATGTAAGCCACGCTAATTGATGAGGACCTGTCACTGATGCAGAATACATACTGCGGTGCTGTAGGTATGTGTTACCGCAATGCACTTAAAGGGGCTGTCCCATCAGAAAAATCCCCATCGGTAACCCCTGGATAGAGGTCAGCGCTTGCTAAAAAAAAAGCAGTATCTTCTTTTCTGGTCACCGTGCATAGACTCACTAGTCTACCTAATATTTTATACAACTTGCTCCCTCTCTCCCTCCAAAAGTGGGATCTGTATTTTTACAGCTCTGTTACTGACACTCTACTCAGTCTTGACGAACTCCCATGCCACCTCAGATGGAGCATTGGTTCTGGTCTTCTTTTCTGGTATGCTGCTTTTTTGGGCCTCAATTTTCCTCCTTTCTTTGCGCAGCATCATTTGGTTGTGCCAAGTTAGTTGGTCACCGGAGATATTTCCAGCCCCTGATAGCCTATTTTTAAGGGAGATTTCGGAATCAGGAGTCAAAATCGCAATGAGTCACAGAACTGGTGGGAATTGATCCATTGGATAAGGTCCATCGGCCACATTATTAATTTGTGGCCGCTGGACGTAATACCCGAGAACCACCAACTCTGACTTCTCGTGGTATGACTTCTCGCCAGGCAAACTAATCAAAAAGGAACCGTGGATTCCATGACATACAAGACAGTTCTCAAGGCTCCCTTCCAGCAGTCACAGATTGCTAGTGTGGCTGATGGATCAGGTTTTGTGAATCAGTTGTCACCAGCTCTAGTCACAACAAAAATAAATATTACCGAGGCATGGGTTCAATTTCAATGAGCAGGTGGTGTGCTGTTCCTGTGTGTTGGGATTTTGACTTCTGCATTGGTCTTGTTCTTGGATATCGCTTTACCTTTTGTTCTTCCACTGGCTATCATTAAGAATCCTGTTCCCGACTACCTTACTGCTTCTTTAGTACTGCTGTCATTAATGGTAGACCATTCTAGAAACAAGTACCAGGGAAGAGAATTGCGAAAACTGGAAATCGTCACCTCTTTGCAAACGTTGATTTTAGAGAACAATGAGTTTCATTTGGAGTTTTCACCACAATCTAGCCAACATTTACATTGTTTGTGGCTTAGAAAATCCCCAAAACAGTGTCGTGACCAATTGACACACTTTTTTGTGCACATTTTGGACACATCTTCAGCTGATATGCTCTTCTTGGGGCATCTTCAGGAAGCACACTATGACTAATTAATATACTACTACTTACCTTGTCACTTAACTGGCAACTTCCAATCCCCTCTATTACCATCATCCTAATTCTGGGATCCTTACGTGGAACAAAAATTCAAGTGTTCAATGACAAAGGTTTAATTCTGGAAAGTACTGGTATTGCTTACGGAAAGCCGTCTGGTGTAGAGTAACTTACAGGAAATACTTCCAAGGAAAATGGTTTGAAAACTAGTTCTCCAGAAGATGGAAAACTTCTCACTATACTTCCCATAGGTGGCTTCTCTGTAACTAAATACCCAACCCAAGAGTTCTGATGCATAACTGGGACTTCTAGACAAACAAGAGACCGAAGATTTCTGATGCATAACTGGGACTTTCAGACGAACAAGAGACCTCCTTCTGTGGATAGTTGTTTGGGGGTTTCTACTCCTCGTCAGTCTCAAGCATGTTACTGGTTAGCTTGGTGAGATGCTTTTAATCCAGATCTTGGAGGGCACAAGTTCTCCAGCTGACACGGGGCCAACCAATAGCCTGCTCTTTACTGACAAGGGGAAATTAAACTGAAACAGCTGTCTACAGATGGGTATCTCTGTTTTGGTAGATATCTTTGAGCCCTCTATACACTTTAGATATCCCCCAATCATTTGTCCATCCGCTAACATTCCCGACTCCTACGTATGAGTACTTGCTCAGTCAAGCAATCCTGTGTCCTCTTTAAGGGAGCCACTGACAGACATCTCTGGTGACAGTTTATCTTTTAAAGAAGGAAAAGATCTGGTGTCCAAAAACACTCCAGATCTTTGTGTCCCCTGACATCATCTCCCCAGAGAAGTAATTGTGGACTGTTCATGTAACCTGCCAGGTCTTCTAGAGCAAGAGTCACCCTTTGGAGGCACTGTTCAGTCTGGATAATAAATGAGGGTCCTGATCCCACCATTATCGACTTTTTATAAAACAGAAAACCTCTTTAAATTATGGAATACGATTACAAATTATGTACTCTTGACTGCAACTGTGTGGTGTCCCGGGAGATTTTCCTTTCCAAGCTTGAGAGATTTTCTATCTTGAGATACAGAAACTCCCATGTATTGGAGAAATTTTTTGTTCGTAGCTGCTTTTTCTGGTTGCGTCATGCTCCCGGGTCAGGCTGCATTTACACATGGCTACAGACTTGAATCAATATTTGGAGGGTGGAGTTACTCCTTAAATATAAGCGTTACATGTTAATTTGCTGAGCAAGGAATATGTCAAACCACATCAACAATTTTCCTGTGAACCAGCTCTTTTTTTTTTTTGGTCAAGAGGAAACCATGAGAGGACAAGTCGGTGGTGGAAGAACGAATTGTTATGTCAAACAAATTGACCATACCCTGTACCTATTCCTCATTCTGGTTATACACTTAATTTCCTGCAGAGTCCCTCCCTAGATTAATGGAAGATACAGTTTCTCCCAGTGCATACCATCTGGAAGTGTTTATTTGTTTGACGTGACATCGAGTCTAAGCGTGTTTTTCCTTAGCACCAGACTCTCTTTCGAGAACTCTTGACTTTTTGTTTATTTTATTTCACTTAAGCAATGAGCAGATTTAGTAGGTTCTGTCGATGTTGAGGTTTTGACTGACAGTTTCTTCCATGTTCCTTTTGGCGGAGTCTTAAAAACACCGTTAGGGTCATTTCCTAAAAGCAAGGAAAAAAAAAAACATATCTACCCAGGTGCTTCAATATTCCAATATTAAGTTACCAACACACCCAACTGCAGATTAAAGACATCTGCCAGGTTAAACAGGTTGGTGCATGTAAGGTATAAGTGAAAGATTCGAGAACATTCATTCATGGGCCTAACAGAAAATATGGCAGCCAAAGATTTTGTAGTAAAGTAAGAAATAATGAGTAAAGGGCTTTAGTCATGATGGGTAAAAAAGACAGATGTCCACTAAGAAGCATAAAAAAGAAATGGGGGGAGGGACCTTTAAGACATGACCAAATTTCTTTAGGTTTGTGTAATAGAAACGGATCGGGTATGATGAATTTTAACAGGATTACACACTTTTCCTCATTCATATGTATGCTCAACTAATCCGAGCAAGCATGTCAAGGGGTCATAACTGAACTAGCAATTATCTAACAACTATTAAAGGGGTTGTCCAGGACTTTTACATTGATGACCTATCCGTATATCTAATCGTTGGGGGTGCGACATCCTGCATACCCGCCATATCAGCTGTTTTTAGCTCCGGTGTAAGGCAGAAGTGTTCAGTTGCGGAGACGCACAGCACAAACTGTCAACTGTATTGTGGCCGTGGCCGGTATTGCACATCCGCCCCCTATTTTAGTCAATGTGCAGTACCCAGCCGCTGTTACTATTGTGAGGCAGTGACCCCTGTTACAGCTAGGGGGCGCTCTATGTGCTCTCCAGAATGTGCATGGAAGCATAGTGAGGCCATGAGGACGTACTACAGACACAGGTGTGGCTGTAATTAGAATAGTGAAGCAGTGACTGATTAAAAAACCCTGTAGTAGTGGGGGAGGTGTGTCAGTGTGTTCTTGGAAGCAGACAGGGCAGTTGTCTGCAGAGCTCTCTCTGTGTGGAGCAGCACAGAGGCTAAAGGAACCAGAGAGACTGACGCCCTGCGTCTTGGGCTGTCTTATGTGTACCCGGCTGCACTCCAGAGAATAAAGAGTGCAGTGCACTGAGTGAGTACAGAGACTTGTTACCGGCGTGCAGTCACTCAGGGAAACTGGACAGAGGGAAGTTCGGCCTGTGTATTGACTGCATCATATAGCCATGCATTATTAATGGACTTATGAAGAAGCTGTATACTATATTGACTGTGTGAAGTAACACAATAAAAGAACGTTTTGTTTGAACTTGCTTGGGTCACTGCCGTTTCACTGTGTATGGTCCTACCGCTGCATCACACTATACAGCTGACAGCTGTGCATCTCTGTAGCTGAACTCTTCCGGCTGACACCGGGAACAGCCGCACCCCCACCGATTAGATATAAGGATAGGCCACCAATGTAAAAATTCTGGACAGCCAACCCCTTTTAAAAGTTTATTGGGCTTTTTAAAGTGTAACTTTTTTTAACTCTCTCATAAACAGTACACGTGAAAAAAAGAAATTTTGTAATATGTGTTAAGAGAAATCTGCTTCTTGCTCCTCCTGGACTTTATTTTCATTCCCCCAATTATCAAGGAAATTGTGTCTTCAGCGAATATAGATTTTTCCAGTACTGAGATATGAGATGACAGTTTGTGCTCATAAAGTTCTATGGAGAACTGTAACTGTCTCTGTTGAGCTCTTTCTCCTGTCTCCTCCTCCCTTAACTCCCGATGGAATTTTATAGGCACCAACTGTCATCTCTTATCTCAATAATGAAAAGATCTGAATACAGATTTTACCCGAGAATTGACATCAGTCCAGGAGGAGAGAGAAGCAGAGTTCTCTGATAAGATATATTACAAAGTTTCTTATTTTCACGTGTACTATTGATTTATGAGATAAAAATTGAAACGACAGTCATAAGACAGTGTGTCAATAACATTTTTTATCTCTGAGTAGCACGTTCACAGGGTTCCATTAACCTGATGGCTGAACGAATGTCCTTTTTGGCCTGTCCAATTAAATAATTTAAAAAAACAGCTTGGAGACCCCTTTATTCTTGATAACCAGCCTTGCTAACGCTGACAGTTGAGGGTTGCAGCCCCCAGCTATCAGCTTTGCCTGGCTGGTTATCAAAAAATACAGGGGAACCCACGATGGTTCCGCCCATCTCAACCACTACCAAGGTTTGATTAAAAAAAAATGTCACCATCGCCCAGGAAACTTTTTCTTCTCCTCTCTGTGTCCACAGGGTCTTGTGCATGTCTTGTACGCACACCATAGAAGAGAAACAACATCAGAGCTCTCCTTTCACTGAAATCCTGTGTGATAATAATGAAACTGCTGAAAAATCATCTCTACAGAACAGAAAGTGAGAGTCTATTATAGGGCCTAGTCGCTAGTGTGAAAATTGTAAGATTTCTGATTTATTTTTCTTATAAAATAACAAGTGTGGGACAGAGTATTTTTTTTAATTATAGACAGTGATATGGAAACTTAAAGGGAGAAAAATCTAAAAAAAAAAAAAATGAAATTTAACATCCCAAATATACTGTGTCGCAGCCACCATCTAATATATACATATAATAATTGATTGTCTCCAGTCGCAAGATTTCCATTTCTTACATGATGAGAATAACTTGTAAAATAATTGAGGAACTTCCTGGTGTTGTGAAGTTGATATGTCTTTTTATTTTTTGTTTCCTCTCAATCTGTCATGTCTTAATTTTCCGAATATTTCGCCAAACATGCTGCCTGCACATGCAATCTGAAACATTTCTGTGCAATGTGCTTCCAGTTAGAGCCTATCCAGACATATATAATTATTGTTTAATGACTGAATAGGCATAAACCCATATATTTAAAACTCATAAAGTGAAGTCATTTCACAATTAGTCCCTAATGACTTCATTGGCCGAAATATCATCCCACCCCAGTCTAAAAGAAAAAAATGTATGGCCTGAAATGTATAGAAGCGAAGGGTTGGGGGGTGGTAAGCAAATAGGACAACAATGCTCCTTTCTACAATTTAAGTGACTGTTAAATGATTATTATTATTTTGCAGCCTGACAATAGTAGAAATAACAAAAAAAAATGACTCTGGATTTTTATAATTTAATTTTCCACTTTTGAGTTGTAAAATGTTTACTGTAAAACTCAGGCGTCCGATGTTGGTACAATGGAAACTTTGTTCTAACGTGAACGACTTGGAGCTCAGGTGACTAATTAATTCTCATTATAGTAAATACATAGTGGAATGAGAACGGCCGGCTAAATATTCACAAAAAAAAAATCTTGGCTTTTGCAGATTTTTTAAAAAATTTTATGTAAATTCTACTAAAAATTCATGCATGTGGCCATATGGGTCCCTTAATGTGGAGCTCTACGGCTTTGCTGTACAGCCATATATTCTCCATCAGAAATTGGTGATGGGCTGCCCACGAAGAAATCCTTTCCCTTGACCCCCTTCACTCCAAAGCCTATTTTCACCTTTTTGACCAGGCCAAATTTTACAATTTAAATTTTTTATCAAATACATTTTAATTAAGTTTTCAAAATTCAATACAAACAGCCACCTGCCAACATGGCTGAGGAACCACATAAATAACAGAGGATATCTGTGCAATATATCAATAACACTGTGATCTCAGCTTTTCCATCAAGTTATCATGTATTGTATATTGACTTTTGAATATTAAGCAGGAGACATAATGTATTGGACAAGGAGGCAATATGAACTATTACTCCATAATTACCCCCAAACTCAACATGTGCATGGTCACATTACTTTTCTAATTCTCGTCCTGTCTCAATGATGTGGGGTGGACATAGGACTGTCTAACCAGGGATCCCATATGCAGGATATTCTATTCTTAGCTGCTAAGGACTGAGCCAAAGATAATTCATGTTGACAATTTACGTTAATTCTTTCAACCACTTCTCTAATAGAAGGTACATTCTGATCTTTCCATTTAGCCGCGAGAGTTAATTTAGCCGCAATTAAATTGTGAGTTAGGGAACATCTAAGCTCAAAAGGAACCTTATCCGTTCCAATGTGGAATACCATTAAGCTGGGGTCCAATTGAGAACCTTTTACATAAGATCGTCTACCCTCTCCCAAAATGTAGTGACTTTGGGACAAAACCACCACAGATGACCCAATATACCTTTCTCTCCCCACATCCTTTCAAACATAGGACTGATTTGGAACAAAATGAGCTAGCTTCGCTGGCCACTGGTACCATCGTAGGTGTATCTTTTTCAAGTGTTCAAGATGGTTTATACACGAGGATACATGTTGTACCTTTCCCAAATCCACCCTCCACTCGTCCGGTTCCAGGAAAATGTCTAATTCCGATTCCCAGTGCTTCATATAGGGTAGTTTATCAACTAAATCTATCTCATTCAGAGCTTTGTTTAAAATTGAATCCCCTTTAGATTTCGATTCTGGTCCTAGAATATAACTATTAGCCTGGTGATCTATGGGGAGAGTGAAAAATACAGATTGTGGGGAGGTCTGGATGAGGAGTCGAAGTTGTAGTTATTGGTAAAAATAACACCGAATCCCTGGACATTTTGCTGTGAATCGATCAAAGGGGATGAATGAGAAATTGTCCATTAAGTCTTGTACTTTTTTTTACTTCCGCTTCTACCCATTTCAAATTTTACAATTCTGACCATTGTCACTTTATTTGATAACTCTGGAATGCTTCAACAGATCCCAATGATTTTGAGACTGTTTCCTCTCATGATAGTGGTAAAATTTGTTCGAAATGACTTGCATTTATTTGTGAAAATATCAGAAATTTGTCGAAAATTTTGAAAATTTTGCAATTTTCAAAATTATAATTTTATTCTTTTAAGCCAAAGAGTTTTGTCACACAATATACTTAATAAATAACATTTCCCAGAAGATTTCCCAGAGGGTGTTTCACAGATGTTTATAACGTTGAGCCGTGAAAATAAAAAAACACATTTTTCCCATAAAAATGTTTAGTCCCAATTTTTTTTATTTTCGCAAGGGTAATGACAGAAAACGCACCATAAAATTTGTTGCTCAATTTCTCCTGAGTGCGCCGATACCCAATATGTGGAGGAAAACTACTGTTTGGGTGCACGGCAGGGCTTGGAATGGAATGAGCGCCATTTGACTTTTTGATGCAAAATTTGCTGGAACCATTAGCAGACGCCATGTTGAGTTTAAAGAGCCCCTGATGTGCCTAAGGAGTGGAAACCCCCCACAAGTGACCCCATTTTAGAAACTAAACCCCTCAAGGAAGTTATCTAGATGTGTGATGAGTACCTTGAACCCCCAGGTTCTTCATAGAAGTTTACATCATTGAGCGGTGAATATAGAAAAAGATACATTTTCCCCTCAAAAATGTTTTTTAGCCCCGATTTTTTTTTTATTTTCACAAGGGTAACAAAATTTGTTTTTCAAGTTCTCCTGAATATGCAGATTTCCAATGTGTGGGGGGAAACTACTGTTTGGGCACATAACAGTTGAGTGACTTTCTGAAATGTGGATTTTTATGGAATGTTCTGCCTGTGTCGTGTTGTGCTTTGAGAGCCCTTGATGCACCTAAACAGTGGAAACCCCCCACAAGTGACCCCATTTTGGATACTAGACCCATAAAGGAATTTTAGATGTGAACACCTTGAAACCCCAGGTGCTTCACAGACGTTTATAACGTTGAGCTGTGAAAATAAAAAAAATCACTTTTTTCACAAAAATGTTCTTTATCCACAATTTTTGTTTACTTTGACAAGGTTGACAAGGGAAAATGGACCCCAAAATTTGTTGTGCAATATCTTCTGAGTACATCAATACCCGATATCTGGCTGAAAACTGCTTTTGAGGCACAGTGCAAAGCTCAGAAGAGAAGAAGCGCCATATTGAAGTTCAGATTTTGCTGGACTGATTTGTATGTACCAGGTTACAATAGTAGAGCCCCTGAGGTGCCAGAACAGTTGAACCTCCCATAAGTGACCCGATTTTACAAAATACACCTCTCAATGAATTCATGTAGGTGTGCAATTTTATGCTATTGGGCAGTGAAAAAAAAATACATGTTTACCACCAAATATTGGTTTAGCCCCAGATTTTACATTTTCACACTGGGAAATGGGTAAAAATGGCACCAAAATGTGCCCCACAACTGCTGAATGTGGAAATATCCCATATGTGGCTGTACAGTGCTGCTTAGCCATACGGCAAGACTCGGGATGGACGGAGCGCTGTTTGCCTCCTGGAGCGCAGATTTTCCTAGAATAGTTTGTGGACTCCATATACAGAGCCTCTAAGTGCTAAAAGAGCAGAATCCCCCTCAAGTGACCCCGTTTTCGAAATTATACCCCTATAGGAATTTATCTACAGGTGTAGTGATAATTTTGACTCCATGGGTGCTTTCCAGAAACAAACAGTAGTGGATGTTGCTGACTGAAAATTGCGAATTGCCATTGTAGTGCCCAGGACGTTGGAGTCACTGTACATTCTGTGCCCAGCTCATGCATCTGGAGGAACGCACCTGTAAGTTAGGCAGGCTATCATCTCTACAGAAATGGCAAACATATGGATGCTAAATGTGGTTTAGGCACACTGGGGCTCAGAAGGGAGTGGGGGCATTTGGATTTGGGAGCACAGAATTTGCTGGTATTCTTTTGGGGGGCGAAGAGCTGTACTAGAGGGAACGTGGAAGCCCCCCTATATTTCCGTTAACAGATGACGGACCTGAGTGAGGGCTTGCTTTTTTTGTAGATTGAGTTGAAGCTTTGATTGGGAAGATTTTACATAATGTTTAGGATCACATTTATCCTGCACTCTATGCTGAGCACTTACATTGATTTAGATGAAACCCCTGAGGGATCCATTCACTATATTGAGACAGCAGAGTTACTCTGGACTCCATCTGGTCTCTGCTCAGTGTTTTCCTTCTTTTCAGAAGTGCATGAAACTGGCGGGCCACGCTTTCATGAACACCTAAAAAGACTGACACCGCCGGATCATAGATGGCCAGACGGGGGTCCATCTGAATCACGTATTTCAGAGATTTACACAGAAACCCCTGTGTAAGTGTTCAATGTAGGGCAGAGGATAAATGTGTTCCTAGCCTCACTGCAATCTTTGGGAGGCAGAATGAACAAAACAACATGTGAAGAATTGGTTTTATTTATTTTTTACACTGTTCCTTGTGTGCTGTAAGTGATTAAACTACTTTATTCTTCGGGTCGTTGTGATTACAGCAATATCAGATTTGTCAGGTTTTTATGTTTTGCCATATGATATGTTTTGCTATGATTTTTCCATATTTCGGCTGACAGAGTTATATGAGAGCTTGTTTTTTGCAGGGCACATTGACGTTTTTATTGCTACCATTTTCAGGCTTATGACATTTTTGTAATGTTTTGTATTCCAATTTTTGGAAAGCAGAATGAGCAAAAAACAGCAATTCAGGAATTGTTTTTGTTTATTTTTTCTTATGCCTTTTCGCGTGTGGTAAAATTAGTAAGGCAGCTTTATTCTTCAGGTCAGTACGAATTAGCGATTCCACATTTATATTTTTTTTAAGTTGTGGCGCTTTTACACAATAAAAACTATTTGATAGAAAAAAGATTATTTTTGCATTGGTTTATTCTGGGAACTATAACTTTTTTATTTTTCTGCTGACAGAGTTTTTAAGGCAGCTTCCAGGACAAGATTATGTTTTTAAAGATTCCATTTTTATTTACATTCTTTTTTTTTTGCATTTTATTTGGTGGTGTAATGATACATACAGCATAGGGTTTTTGCTTATTTTTGTATTTATTTTTTTAACAGCGTTCACTGAAGGGGTTAACTAGTGGGACAGTTTAATAGGTTGGGTTGTTGTGATCGAAATTGATTGTTCTTACTTTTAAAACAGGAAGTAGGCGGCAAACAAAAATGATTGGCCATACAGAGATTGGGCCAACTGAGAACCAAGCACTAGGGATAATGGATATTGTAGAGCAGAAAGGTGTGGCCATAACACTTGGATTTCACCTCTTGATTGAGCAAAATTCTAAGGCCCCTTTCACACATCAGTTTTTTGCCATGAGTTGCAATCCGTCGAATTTTGAAAAAATCGTATCCGACAGAGATTGTGAAAAACTGATGCGACGGATCCGTTTGTTCACCGGATCTGACTAGCTGATCAAGCTATTGGGTCCTAAAAAAATCAGAGCATGCTCAGTTTAAAAAAATGGAATCCGTCGCCATGGGCTTCCATTCTAGCAAACGACAGACGGCAATGGATCCGTCGCTGTCCGTTTTTTCAACGGACACAAAACACGTTACTTTGTCCGTTGTCTCCGGCCATCGGACAGACAATTTTCGACGGATCCGGCGAACGACGGATGAAAAGTGAGGCAATCCATTGCTAATACAAGTCTATGAGAAAAAAACGGAACTGGCGTCATCAGTCACTGGATCCGTTTTTTTTTTTTTTAAATTCGATGGATTGCGACTGATGGCAAAAAACTGATGTGTGAAAGGGGCCTAAAAGAAAAGGTATTTTGGGGGTATTTCAGAAGTCTTTTAGTAGTGGAGAGAACATTTTTGGAAAACCAAATTTACAATTTGAAAACTTGTTTAATTTTATTGGGATTAATGTCTTCAGTCCAATATTCCAAAATTGATAATCATTCACTTGCCAGGTCCTATTGGCAGATGGAATTAATCTTGCTTTTCACAGTCTATGTAGCCGACTCTCCAACAAATAGAGTTTTGCTTAAAATGTTCTTAATCTGACATGGAGACTAATTTGTGACCACCGGTAGAGGGGTGGGCGTCATTCATGAATAATCATCAGGCTAATGTGTATCGGCAGAGACGATGTAACTTCCTGTATATTTCAGCACGTTACAGGACTCATCAGCCATGCTGCACGGTAATTGTGCTAACCGGCTCCTGCTAAATTGTGCTGTGATCTGTACATGACCCCAGCTGTTAAATAATATGTGCGCATAGCCAGACTTTTGAAGCTGGTGACAGACGCCTAAATAACCACACAAACTGCTTCCTTCCTTGCCAAAACCCTTTATTATACAAAATAAACAGTCTTCGCGTTTTACACATTCTAGGCAAAAAGTAAAGAGTTGGTGAAATATTCTTGTTTTTCAAGAAAAAAAAAAAAGACTGACTTACCAGCTTGTGAGAACTCCAGGTTTAACAGTCCACTATAAACACAAGGAAACCACCTTGTTGTCCTATGCTCGTTACCACTGGGTTTGTTTTTGGCTTTTGTAAAAAAAAAAATGTATTTGACCTGAAAACTGGCCACAATGGCTCCACCATGTGACCATCACAGAGATTGTCTTTTGACGAAACCCTTGTGTTATGTAGGCTCATAAATGGACCTGTGATTTGAGACGAGCCTTAACGACCAGTTTGAGACAATTTGTTCTTCTGGTCAGCCACTGTGGTCAAAAACATGTAAACTGTTTGACCACATTTACGTGTATGTGGCTAGCTTAGGATTGTAGTAATTAAAATTGATGTTACCGAGTGACTAAATTCAAGACAGAGTTAATGACCTAATTAAAAATACTCTTCTGGTTAAATAAATTTGCTCGTAAAAACTTCCCCCAATGCTCACTTTTTATTGTAAGTTTTGACAATCTAACTTCTGTGTAGAAAATTCCTTTCAATCAAGGAAGTAAGTTGTCAGCAACAATCTATGAGATTTCTCAAAAGTTTGATTTCGTTTTTGAAATTCCACAAAATTCAGTTGAGGCTACATTGAGTTTCAAAATGTCTGGGGGTGGAGAAGATAATTATTTATCTTTATAACACCATTGATTCAATGGTGCTGTATATATGGAAGTTATAGCTAAGAAACTAATAGTGACAGACTGGTACAGAAAGGAGAAAACTCTGCCGTTGCGGGCTTACAATCTACAGGGTAATGGGGAAGGAGACAGTAGGTTGGGGGTTTGCGGCAGCACTGTTTATGGTGAGGTGGGTTATTGCAGGCTGTAAGCTTTCTTGAAGAGATGAATTTTCAAGTTCTGTCTGAAAGGTCCTACTGTGGTTGATAGTCGGACGTGCTGGGGCACAGAATTCAAGAGGATGTGGATACTCGGGAGACATTTGGAGGCGTTTGGGTGAGAAATTTATAAGTGTGGAGGAGAGAAGGAGGTCTTGCGAGGACTGAAGATTACGTCTTGGAAGATATTGGGAGATTAGTTTGGAAAAATGTGGCAGAGACAGGTAATGTATGGCTTTTTAGGTCAATGTTAGTTTGAGCTGGGTACGTTGGGGAATTGAGTGCCAATGAAGGGATCTGCAGAGGGGAAAAGTGGTGAGGAGAGGTGGATTAGTCAAGCTGCAGAGATAAGGATGGACTGGAGAGGTACAAGAGTGTTAGCAGGCAGGTCACAGAGGAAGATATTACAGTAGTCGGGGCGAAAGATGATTAGGGCATTAACTAACATTTTAGTAGATTGACTATTGAGGAAAGGGCGGATTCTGGAAATATTTTTGAGTTGAAGGTGGTAAGAGCTTGGATCTGGGGTTTGAAGGACAGTGCAGTGTCGAGGGTCACACTGAACCAACAGAATACCGATACAGGGGAAAACATTATGTCAGTTATTCTGATAGATCGGTTAGGGCACTTAATGTCAAATGGAAGAAAGATGATTATTTCAGTTTTAGAAAGCGAGAGGAGAAGAAAGATGATAGAGCTGATAGACACTTTGATGTTTGCATCTGCAAAAGTTTACAAAATGTATATGTATTTGTATTTTCTTTATACATCATAGTAATAAAATTAGTCTAGGTTCATCTTGGCTTTAATTTATGAGAAAACGTAGAGGGTTTTATACAGTATATGCAGGCATTGATTGATGGACCTCATTGACCTACATCAATGTTTCTGTTGTTGGACTGTTCTTGCCATCATGAGTGAAGAAGGCTCCTAACAGCAATGCAAATTGCGACTTCAAAGTAGAGCTGAAAACGCAATTCAGGTTAAAAGACAGAGACTATGCAGGGTTTTTTTTCTTGATTTCATCATATGTGTGAGAACACACCAGTAAATTAAAGTAAAAAAAAAGTTTTAAAAAATCACAAGAACTATACGATTATGTTAGACTTTGAGATTTGACTTCTCACTTGTCTCTCAGGGTATGTGCACAAGTTGAGTATTTGCAGTGAATTTTTTTTCCACCAAAATCCAGGGTTTGGGCAGGAAACAAGTCATTTTTTTTACGGCTTTTAGATGCTTTTTGTTTTTGCTGCATTTTATTCCACATTAATTTGAAACGCTGCAAAAACACTGAAAGAATTATGCTGCAGATTTGAAAAAATGCGTTGATTAAAATGTGCTAGCACGAAAATAGCAATTTCTCAAAAAGGATCTAAACATAAATTATGTAGTCAGCGAGGATAAATGTATGTAGGGAAAGTTAAAGTATAACTGTTAATTGTCAACAAATAAATAAAACGTGGGGCGGGGATTGTATAAATACATAAGAAAAATACATGCAGATAATACAATAATAAAGTGCACAATTTCACCAGTGCAAGGTAAAAAATGGTTCGATCTTAACCTTTGGATAAACAAAGTAATCTGAAGGCCAGGGGGAACGGTGACTCACTGTTGTGCCCCGTGTGACGTCTTCCGTTCTGACAATGACCGTGCCCAAGTGTGGTCCTGTACCACTACTGCGTCCCTAATTTCCCTTGACTCATTTCGTCCACCAGTAGCAGAGGCCTCATCAGGGGAACAAGGATATATAAAGGGCCAAGCAGTACTTTGCCAACTTATAGGGTTCCTGTTACCTCAAACATCAATTCATTTTGTTCCATGATTTAGTCTAGGGCTCTTACACTCAGTTCCACTCTTATTTAGTTCCCTTCAAATATCCTTGCTCCCCTGATAAGTCCTTCGCTACTGGTGGGCGAAATCCATCGGGAGGGAAATTAGGGACACTTTAGTGGGACAGGACCACTCTTAGGCACTGTCCTTATCAGGACATGAGACTTCACACGTTTCACAACAGGGAGATCACAAGTGCGTCATGAGTCATTGTCCCCTCTGGCTTTGGATGACTTACTGTGGTCTTTTTGCTGCTAATGTAAACTGCTGGGTATTTTTCCCCTTGAAAAACATATGGAAAAAAGGAGTTAAAAATGTGACGTATCAAAAAAAAGGCCCTTATTGTCAACAAAAGCAAAGCTCAAAAAGTTTTCTTACCTATTTTTCAATTTTTGCAATAAAAAATAGCCTAAAAAATGTTGTCTAGATAACCCATAACATGGTTGTAGGTTACCAAGGTGTGTTGTTACGCATTAGTAGTTAAGACTAGCTATCTGATCAAGTCTCACAGAAAAGTTTCCAGTGCATGGGACTCATCAGAGGGTCCATGCTGACCTTTGTCCACCAAAAGTGCCTACTATGGACATCAAGACTGAACTACGGAGTGATGAAAAAGGTGGCCTGGTCTGATAAACCATGTTGTTTTTGACATAATGTGAATGACTGGCTGGTCGATTTATTACTGGGTGTCAATTCTATTTACCTTATAGCTGAATATTCGAAAATTGGTGTAAATTCTGGATTTAGGAAGTAGCGTCTAGCAAATGGGCTGTAAGCACTAACAAGTCCGCAAATATATGGTGAGCAGATTGTGGTCACCTTCGCATCTTCATGTTTAGTAGGGATGTTGTTGATATTGAGTCTTTTCAGCAATGATTGCGTTGACTGAGGGTTGGAGTGGTTGGCCCGAACTTTAATCTGACCAGCTTGACACAATCCTACTTATCCGATAGGTTTTCATCTTTGAGGTGTGAATCTCATGGGATCATTCCTTTTAATTCCATAGCATTACAGAATACAGTAGGTCACAGCGCTCACGTGGGAGATAGAGTGTAAAAACAAGCACCTCATTAATGTTCCTACCTTGACAATAAATATGCTGTAATTCCTCAGCGTCTGTTTTTATGTAGGCATGCTTAGCCAGATTTATGCCAGCCGAATTGCAGAGGGTTTTTATTTTCCGCATGAGCAGGGGTCTGCAATCAAATCCCTTTTTCCTGCTTTTTATGCGAGATATTTCTAACTTGGAGCTATTCTTACTAGACCACCTATCGTGAAACCTATAACCACATCAATTATTTGCTTTTGCAAGTTTCTTAAACAAGAATTATGATGATGATGTTCACATTGGTATTCATTCATTAACTCCTACACCCTACTATTTTTCTATAAAACCTTTATAGGATTTGAAGGGAAAGTTAATTCATGGAATTATTTTTACGAAAAGCATTAATGGTTTCTTCTTGTTTTGCTACTTGGTTAAGTGCATACGTTACTGAAAAGTATTCTCAGCAAATACATTAATTGGATACGGTTCAAAAATTAAGACAAAAGAGGTTGGTGGCAATGGCTCATAACTTAAAAAATGTTTTCGGAAAGTTTTTCATTTCTAGAACCAAAATGGAAATTCAATTCTTAAAAAAAAAAAAAATAATATTAATAAAATAAAAGTTTTTTTATTAAACTGTTCATAAAAATATAAATAATTAAGTTACTTTAGGATGGGATGATAAGTCCGTTTTTCTTGGAGTTATTGTATCTGTGCTTTTTAAGGATAGTACCCATTCCCATTTTTGTCTTTGTGGCTGTTCTCATGTCAGTGTTTTTTGGAGGACCGCGTGGTCGTCAAATCAAAAGCTGAGACATGTCCATTTTTTATTTGAGTTAATGATCAAAGTCACCAATGTAAGTCCGTTTGGGAATGAAAATCACGGACATCGTATAGATACCATATGTTTTAATATTGTAATGGGTAGAAGAAACTTTGTAAATATTTTTGCAAAAAATGGCACACTGATGAAAAATGTGATCCAAAACACTGCTGAAAATCTGTGTTTTTTTCTGAGTGCACAGACCTCTGAATAATGCCTCAGTCAGAACGCTATGTCCACTGTTCCTAATGTGTCTAAACAGTATATTTGTGCTTGACTTTTCTCATGGATTCCTCAGTATTTTTGAATTTTAAAGCCGTTGAATCAAATAGACATCCCATACATATGAAAAAGAGGTTCCTCCACTCAGGAACTTCTTCTCTATGCCCATCAAAGAGCCACGGATATCTGCTCTTTAGGCCGTGTATAATACTATATTTCCCCTGCAGCAGTTGCAGCTAAAGCTAGCTCAAAGTTTTGCCAAAAATGGAGAATAAACCCTTTGAGGATTAAGGTGGTCAGATACAATTTTTCTATATCGGCTCTTGGACTATATTCGGAACCAAAATATCGTCAGATCTTGCATTCATGGGCTTGTTTCAGTTACGTAACTTGTGACTTGGATAGTGAATTTGTGTGGCTATGATTGGACTGGGACTGGGTGTCAGGGAAATGTCCAGGTCAAGGCACCCAGAATAGTTACCGGACACAGCAACAATGAAAAGACGAGACCAGCTTTGGAGCCAGGGCAAAGGAACACTAGGTCCTGCTAATTGTTTTGAAGGTACCTCACATTCTAAGGCAATAAGAAAGGACCTGTAACAGAACAAGAAATACCTGCACAGACATTAAAGCATTGAGTGAGAAGCCTGCCTGAATTTCAATAGCTGAACCTGATGACGACATTATATAAGCCACCAATGGTGGTTAGCTTTCCCTACATCTTGGGAGTATTTATGGCAGATTAGTTGCTCCTGGGAAGATTTAAAATCTTTCCATGTGAAGACAGTGTAGTAGTTTTAGAACATCGAAAGGACCTGTGATCGATCAAGAAGTACCTGCACCACACTAAAATATTGAGTGAGAGGCCGGCCCGAATTTCAATAGCTGAACCTGATGACCACATTATAAAAGCCACCAATGGTGGTTAGCTGTCTCTACATCTTGGGAGTATTTATGGCAGACTAGTTGCTCCTTTGAAGATTTAAAATCTTTCCATGTGAAGATAATGCAGTAGTCTTAGAACATTGTAAAAAAAAAAATTTGATTGAGGTTGATCAAAAGTTAAATGAATGTCCAATTGGAAAACAAGCCAACTACCTACACAATCCCACATTTGTACCATACGGTACACACTCAGTTACTATCTGATTTTTGACACATCTGACTTCTTTTCACACGATAACCATATGTGATAGGTTTGCCAAAATAATATTGCTTTACTAATTTCCACCTAATGATCGTTTATTGTGTTTAAAATCGTTATTTTTCATCAACCTTCTGCTAATTTGTGCGACCGATGTAAGCTACATCCACAGGAGACATAAACGAGGTGAGAAAAAATCTGCCGCAATGAAACCGGTGTAAATTCCTGGTGCATAAATGTTGCAACCATAGCTGTTGATTTTCCAGTATGGCAAAGAGTGAAATCTGCGGAAAAATTTGCAACGTGTTGATAAAATTTGGTAAAATTTTGGCCAATTTGCTTCTGTTGTAATTCTATCTAGAAAATCTATAGTATGTAGTATCTACCTCGGGCATACATACCTTTATTTTGGGGAGGGCTGACTATAACCTTTTGTTTTTTTTGCACATATGTACTTCAGTAGTTGCAATGCTAAAATAGCCCATTAGAACGAATTTGCAAAAATTGAGGACATCAGAAGGGGCTAAATATATTTGTTAATCCTTTTTTATAGTTGACATGGCAATTCTATTGGATAGTAATATTTTCTGAACCTTTATTTATTTTTTTTACGTCACCGGCCAACCATCTACTGTGTATGAAGACCTCCTGACTATTCCCCGGCAGATCATGTTGAAAGATAGGGCATATTAAATTACAATCCCTAATCCTTTTGACTTCTCAAAAGATTCGCCACTGCTAGATATGTCTTAGAGGATTACTCACCTCTCCCCATTCTGAACACCGGCATGGAGAAAAACAACCAGTCTAAACTGCTAGGCCAGCTCCTCAATTACTGGAAATGTTTTTCCTATTTTTGATTTTATGGTTAAAATTCTGGGGGCTTTCAATGTTTTTGCAGGGAGTGGGACGCGCTGTTAGACTTTTTTGTCTGCTGTTTATGTGAAGAGACAGATACACACTATTTATTTTGAACAGATTCTCAGAATAATCTTGTTTTTAGCAGCAGAATGTTTTTGTTGAAAGAACACTCCGATACTGTATCTCATTTCTACTTATTTTAACTTATTTCTTAATTTAGTCTGAAGTTTACTGCTAAATTACAAGATGATCCTCAAAAGGATCGCGCTCACAAACATAACCTAATCTCCAAGGACGAGTTTCTGATAGGAGTCGGCTAATTACAGTTGTTTTTGGGAGATGTGTATTTAGAGCCGGTAGCACGTGGAGATTGTGTGAAAAGTGTATTTCTCTGGTTTCGGATTCTTTGGAGTATTTTATTTGACTTTTACTACTAAGTAGAAGGTAACCTTCACATGTACGAGAAATGCTGCATAAAGCCGTGCCGTAGACGGACATTTGTAATGTGTGAACCCTACAGAGTCAAATGGTCAAAGCTTTAAGGGCTTATTCCGGCTTCTTAAAAAATGCTAAAAAAACAAAGCATGCTCGTAGAATTCATATTTACTTTGGATAAGTGTTTAGAATGAGTATAATTATACAATGCTCCTATTAAAGGGATTCTCCTCTTTGGACATTATTTTCTTATGAGAAGGCTCCATTAACAGTGAGCTGATCCCTGAAATTGTCTGCGATCTGTAAGGAAACGTGTTCAGTTTTCCTGCAGTGCCACCACTGGTGAAACTGAGTGTTACATAAGTCCCATTCAAATTTGTAGGTTGTCAGAGTATTGCAGGACAGGACAGGTCCTCCAGAGCTAGAGACTCTCTTTGTAACTTCTCTTCATTGTGGCCAAGAGATGAGTGTACGACAAGGAGGACTTCTGTGCGGCTAACCTCTTATCAGTAGGTAGTTGATAGCTACCTACTTGTTCTGCCATGCTCCACTCTTTCCAAGCTCAGTGCGATCACAGAGACCGTTTTAGGAGGCCATTTTTCCGCTTGAGGTAAGATCGCATCATCAAAGCGGATACTTCTCTTCCACATTTGCTCTGTCGACAGGGCGTCCCTGCTGATGGCATGTTGATTGAGAGCTGGCTCCCCTCTGTCTATCTCGGCACCTGAATGCAGAGTTAGTGCGTTTTACATAGTATGTGCTAGCAAATGAGCAGTGTAAAAAACTCTGCAAGTGACTCTGATTTCCAGGACCTGCGCTTGGTATTAGTGTGACTAGCAGACTTATCTCAGTTCACAGCTCATACAATGTAAGGCACCCTAACTCAGCGAGTAGCCGACTGTCAATCAACATGACATCGGTAGTGATGCCCTGTCGCCAGGAGCGATCATGGCACAAGACCATAGCCCCTGCTTAGCCCCATAGAATAAAGTATTGGATAACCCCTGTTTACTCAGACTTCACTACTAAAGAATAGTATATGGAAAGATATTTTCTAAACTGGAAAATCACTTTGAGACACCTTCATATGTACTGGTAGAAGTACATCACAAACCCAAAGCTGAGCGAATATGCCAAAGGCACTTTTTTGGTTGAACTTATCAGTATTTTTTTTTATATTACACTCCCTGATAGAAGTTATGTCGCTTATCCATGTTATGTAAATAAAAGCTTACAACCGGACATTGGTTGTATAAATTATTATTTTGAAAGTTCAACCCTCCGAAATGTGGTTTAGGTTAAAAAAATAAATTGGCATCAATGCAGAAATATTGATCAGTTAATGGACACAGAATGGTCAGATTTGGCAAGACAAAAGTTTTGTTGCCTAGTCATATAATGCACCCAATCCTAGTTTACTTCCTCACCTGTGCTTAGTAAATGATCGGTTAATTAGTGTGTGTGTATAAAAAGAAACCCAGCACCCTAGACCTTCACTTGAACTGCAACTTGAGCTCTGACAACATGCCAAAAATCCACCCTGCGACCAAAGCCTGGATTATCAAGAGGCTGAAGACCAGGTCCACTGCAGAGGTGGCTGGCACCTTTAATGTGTCTCAGCGTCAAGTACAATGAATTAAAAAAAGATTTGAGGAGACTGGAGATGTGTTTGACAAGCCCAGGTCTGGCAGACCCCTCAAGACGACTGCTCAGTAGGATCCTTTGTTGGTTAGAAAATCCAAAGCAAACCCCTCTTCCACTGCAGCAGAGCTCCAACAGGCCTGGTCACCTCAAGTCCCTGTGTCAACTTGAACAGTTTGTAGGATTCTGTCTCGAAATGGCCTCCATGGTCGAATCAGTGCCCAGAAGCCAGCACTAAACAAAAGGCAAATAAAAAACCGTGTGGCATTTGCAAAGTCCCACAGCCTGCTAAACAGATAGATGCTGGAAAAGTGGCAGAAGGTGGATTTCTCTGATGAATCTAAAGTAAAATTACACCACAGCCACCACAAATACTGTAGGAGACCTACTGAAGCGCGTATGGATCCAAAATATACCCAGAAAGCAGTTAAATTTGGTGGTGGAAAGATCATGGTCTGGGGCTTCATACGGTATGGGGGTGTGCGAAACATTTGCAAGGCGAAAGGCAATATCAATAGCCTAAAATATCAAGAAGTATTAGCTAACTCTTATATTCCAAATCATAAAAGGGGTCAAATTCTGCAGCAGGATGGTGCTCCATCTCATACATCCATCTCTACAACAAAGTTCCTCCAGGCAAAAAAGATCAAGGTGCTCAAGGACTGGCCAGCCCAGTCACCAGACATGAACATCATTGAGCATGTTTGGGGTAGGATGAAAGAGGAAGCTTGGAAGACAAAACCAAAGAATCTAGATGAACTCTGGGAGGCATGTAAGACTGCATTCTTTGCTATTCCTGATGACTTCATTAATAAATTGTATGAATCATTGTTGAATTGCATGGATGCAGTCCTTCAAGCTCATGGAAGTCACACAAAATATTAAATATGACACTAATAGCACCACAACTTCATTCACCAATGTTATGCAACATATGTTTGTATTTTAAGTTAATTATTTGTTTGAATATCACATTACTTTCTGTGGGCGACAAAACTTTTGTCTTGCCAAAATCTGACCATTCTGTGTCCATTAACTGATCAATATTTCTGCATTGATGCCAATTTACTTTCTTAACCTAAACCACATGTCGGAGAGTTTCAGCTTTCAAAAGAATAATTTATACAACCAACCAATGGATGAATTTAACGTCAGAAGTTATGTCGCTTATCCATGTTATGTAAATAAAAGCTTATAACCTGTCAGGCAGTGTATTATATATTTTTTATATAAAAGAGTCAGTTTTTGCCTCCTTTATATACAAGCAACTTGACTAACCCGTGAAAGGCCCAAGGTATGGAGTTTTCCCCTGTTTTTAAAGAATTTTCAACTGTATTAAATTTTCCTGTCATGAAATTATCTCCATGAAGTGGTCAGATTGGTCCACCACACTCCAGTGCCTCCATAAAATGACCCATCCACAACCTGAGGTTATACCATCAGCCATGCGAAATGTTACGGAGAACCTTTTCCTTCACCTCCTGCAATTTATATAGTGAGTGAAAAGGGAAGGGAAAACTGCCACTTTGCAAAACTTAGCAGCATATTAAAAAAAAAGGACCCAAGAAGAAAAACATATAAAATTACTCTGAGCAAACACTACAGAACATGTGGTCATTGGAAGTCACTTCTGACATACACTTGGCCAGCTACAGTCAGATTTTATGGTAACAGGAAATATGTTCACCAGCTTTGGGAGTTCCACCAGCCCCAGTGGAAGGGAGAATATTTGGTGTTCTGGGTACATTATATCCTGTAGCCTGATTGACAGGACATTGCTATAAACCAGATTTACATGAAATCAACTCTCAGGTCTGACTCTGTAGCCAAGAAGAAATGAATATTAGAAGAAACATAAAAATTGTACATTTTATATATTCCAAGCGAATGCGTTGGTTCCTCCAGGTTTCGCGAGGCTTCTGTCTTAGCGTTCACGTTTTTATCTCCAGACGGAAGGTCATACGAGGCATTTTGGCATCCTATGAACATTGGCTCACGAGTCCGTACTCTGTAGGTTAAAGATGATACTTGTAATCGCCGGCTAATGGAGAAATAATAATTGAAGATGTGAAAAATGGAAAAACAGGAAAGGTGAAAACCATTCCGTCATCAGCAAATAATTAATCATGATCTTTCAGGAAATTAAGATGGGGGGGAAACGTCGGTTTTCAGTTCTGGGCTTGTGCACCGTTATATACTATATATGAAATTGTATTAAAGTTCATGTTTGATTTGTAAAGGGAAAAAAAATCTGAAATTCCTTAATTAAAGATTTCTGAGTTGAGTTGCGGGCCCTAGAAAAAAAAACAAAAATGCCTAGGACTAATAAGTAAAGAAAATATATCACAATTCTCAAATTTTTTTTCTTCTTTTTAAGTAAACCTCACAAATCAGCAAATAACATGAACTTATGTGGCATCTCTGTAATTCTATCACCCAGTTCAATAGAGTAAACTATTTAAGATGATTGGCAAATAGCATTAAAAAATGACTCGATTATTTATTTATTTTTTCCACTAAGCCCATAAAAAGTCAATAAAAATGAATCGCATACGTACAGCTAATATAACAGACATAGAAAAACCTCACATAGTCAAGCTTGCCTATAAATGAAAAAGTTATAACTATTACAAGTTTGAAGGAATTAATAAAAAAAAATTAATCTATGGGTCTCAATTGTCCTAGATACAGCGGGATAAAGGCAAATTTGGGTCTCTGTTTCGCTGTCCTGGGTGTTGTGCTAAATGTTCCTCAATGCCACCATGCCCCCTATGACATCTCCTTCTAAAGGTAGAAAGGAGCACCAAGGAGATGGTTTGAGAGTAGAGGAGTATGCCGAGAAGTCATTGTGAAGGTAGAGAGGGGCATCAGGGAGATGGCTTGAGGGAAGAGAGTCTTAAAAATATATTGACTTTGTGATATAAGAAATTGAAGAAGTACGTCAAGATTTGTGACTAGATCAGGGTGGACACTTCTTTGCTTAATTAGGGTCATGTCCTTATGGACTATTAAGATCTTCAGATCCCCGTCTTTTTGGAGAGCTGTTAAGTACAGCTTCTCCTACTATGGACAACTCAAAAATTCTCACTTTGCTGTCCTTTCATTTGAAAGGTCATCATGTAATAATGTAGTAATTTCTTCAGCTTCGGGTGCTGCTGTTTCAAGACCCTTAATGATGAGCATATCATCTGTTACGAATTGGGTTGACAAGGTGAGACAACTGCTTTTAAGAGATGTATCTTACTACGGGACAGATGACCTAATATCCTTTGGGTCTATCAAATGTACATGTGTCCTTTTAGTATTGATTTAACATATTTTTTGATGACTTTCTTAAAAACAATGATTTCTCGATACTTTGTTGGGAGATGTTTCTGGTATAAGTGTCCATATGTGGCCACCAAGTGGCTGTGATATGTGTCACCACCTTTCGAGAGGTTTGCTAGCATGTCGTGATGTTGTTTCAGACCTCTTCCATAAGATATTTCAAGCCAAATTCTCGAAAAAGCGAGGGAAGGCCCCTCTGTTTGTCCAATAGGTGTTCCTTGCATTTGGTGAGATATGACCATTTTTTGCAGATTTTGACAAATAACCCTCCAGCACTACTTCTAGTCACTTGTGATTTTTTGCTGATTCGGGGCTTTCTAACCCTAGTGTGACATCAGACCCCATTTCCTTTGCCCTGCGAGAGAAAACATTGACTTTGCTGTATGTAAAAGTGGGTTGAGCTTGAAGAGGAAAGTTTCTGTTGACACAGCAATAGTTTAAGCGTTGCGAAAATAGAGAGCAGCCAAGGGAAAAGGTTATATGATAAATAGCCTTACATTTTATGGTTATTCATTTCAGGAAGGTACAAAAACTCAATTTTCAGGCAGGAAATGATATGCGTGGTATTTGGCAATCGCTTTAAATGTATTTGTGTTAATGGAGCGACTGATCTGGAGCACAATTTTGTTTCCCGGTGTCAATTTGTCACCTACACATAATATGTGTATCCCGTGTCTTCATGTGTAATGGTTATACATGGGCATCATCAACCATATGCAGCAATGACTAGCAATGATCCGGTTTGCATAAACGATATAGGCACACCATAATTAACTTATTAACCCTTTTGTCCAACTCATTTACTTTGCCCATGTATATTGATCCCTTTAAACCAGGTCTATTTCGGAAACTAGAAAATGGCAAACTTTAAGACTTTGAAGGGTTTTGCGCACCGAGACAACCACTTTTCACGTTTTCTTTTTTTCTTGATCATTTACCTTATGGAAATGAGACCTAGTAATAGAAGTCCAATCAAAATCCCTAACATTTCATACACTCTTTTGGGCTTTTAATTACTTGGTTCTCATCTTGCCATGAGTTGAAATGTGTGCCGATAAAGATTAAAATAACTTGATGTGTAGTATTTCTTCGGGACTCCTCTATGGGATATCACTCTCCTAAACCTAATATATATCCTACTTAGATTAATGGCTGCAGTCCACTAGTTAAGATAGCTTTTCTCAGGACAATTATAGTTACAAGACCACTAAAGCTGATTAAAATTCATGTTTCGGCATGACTGGCTTTATCAGTAAATAATGACAGAATGTGACCCCTTAATTATTGGCCAAAGGAGGCAATAGTTTTGCATATCTCATGACCATTCTAGAATGCTGGACCTATACTTTCAAATACCCTAGAGTTGAATGCAATTTTTTTTGGCTGTTTGCTGGCATTTGCAGGAACTTTCTGAAGGCTGAGTTGTACAATATCAAAGAGGTAGTGTCACAAAAACGATCATCGTCGAGGGTGATCCCACCACTTAAAAAAACTACGAAGAAGTTTAACCAAAGCTGTGGTGGTGGTCCATGCACGTTAATGCTCCATGCTGTAGATCTGGAACTGTTGTATATAACTGAGTGCTGTTCATACCTGTGTCCCATAGTGGTAACTGTAGACTGGATCTTCTGAAAATATAAATATATTGGGTTAATCTTAACAGAATTGGAACCTTTTTGGATAAAGCAAAGCTTTCTTCTTGTATTACTTTGTAGCCGTTGACGTCTGTTTCACTGCAGTCAGTGATTAGGAGCTACCACCCAACTACCTCCACATTTGCTGTGGAGTAAAGTCCTACACACTTAGTAATAATAATAAAGTCATAGAAGTGATGAATGTTTCCTATCGCAATACCAGGTTTATGAACTCTACGAAACAAAAAGCCAAATGCTACATAAGTTGGAAGAAAATATCGAAATTTGGCGATTAAACTTTGTCCAGGATAGACAGCATCACATGGGACCGTTCAGGATAATTACTTCTGCAAAATAAACCGCATTGAAACCACGTCAAATGATGTTTTAATGCCTGACTGCTGTCTTGTGCCTCAGCCTACAGTTGCTGTACTTTAAACAGAGCATAACTATTCTCTTTTCTCTTGTCAGTAACCTGTGTCAGGGTTTAGAAAGTTACTTGTTTGGGTTTTCTTATGAGACCATTGCTCATGTTTGGGACTTCTACTGGTTCTCTAAACAGAGGGGCTATATCATGTTTGGTGCTACCTGCACCTCTGTACCTACACAATGGCGCTCCCGGCCTCTCGATGTTCAGGGAACTGCAGCTTTCCTCGTTCACTTGAGCAGCGTGAAGATTCATCACTATACCAGTGTTGCAGCCCCTTTATTCTCTGGATCGGGGTGGGCATTGGAAGAAAGTCCCATTAAAAGTCATAAAATGATGATATATCTTTACTTGGTGGAAATAAACTTTAACAAAAGTGTACCTTTCCTTAAAAAAAAAAAAAGTGGAAAAGTCAGGTCTTGCTGTTGTCATCCATTACAACAGAATAAAATTGTTTTTGGTGTAGATGACAGTTCAGGAATAGTGATCTGAGTCAGGGGGAGAAAACATAACTCCCTGACTCAATAGAGGTATGGCGGGAAATTTATAAAACTCATTATTTCAACGTTCCTAGGGATAATAAACATAAGAGTCACCTTCACAGAATGCAGCCTTAGTGCTGCTGAAGGTGGCTCTCTTACTTTAATAGGCCCTGGGGGAGTGACAGATTCCCTTTAAATGGGGCCAATATGCAGATCCTCTTCTTGATGATCTGTATTATATGGCCACACACATCTCAATGCATACAGTAATGGTGGTGCCATATTGTCCACAGCATGTTCTACTTTTTTCCATAGCCTATCCTCTGTACCAATTCTGGACACATCGGTAAGCCTACATACCGGAGAACAGACCTCTTCTTGTATTGCACTTTTTCTAACCTCTCCTGTAAGACTACTTTTTTCTGGCAATTGCAAGGCTGTACAAACAGCTTTGAAATGCCCCGATCCAAATTAGTCTTGGCCGATGGCCAGAAAAGCTGGGAGCTGGCAAATTTAAATCATTTTCAACTCCAAACTATTTTTTTTTCTCGGTTTTATGTCATCACGTGTGAGTTAAAACTTGGGCGAAGGTCTCGAAGTTGACTTTTTAACCTCTTTTTTACCTGACAGATTCAGAACTTTTCTTTCAATGGTTGTAGTAAAACCAATACAAAGAACAATTACTGTAATTAGGGGCAACTTGCCCACGTGTATTAGGAATATAGGTTGATAGTTGAGAAATGAATGAATCTGTCCAAAAGGTACTGCCTCCACAGCTACAATTTCAGAATCCATCAGTTATTTGTTTCATCGGTTGCTGAATTTGTATCTAGTAGTCATTTGTAGAACATGAGTTCTAGAGATTCACAACATTATGGGAAGGCTCGGTAAAATCCAAAAACAGTGAGACAGAAGCCAAATCCTACATTGAAACCAAGAAATTCAAAAGCGAAAGAAAGGATGTGACCTAATATTAAGGCGATTTGGTGAAGCATGAGTCACCTTTTAAATAGGCCTCCAAGATTGACGTAATTGAGGAACGTTGATAGCAAAGGTCACTTGGCAGTCGGAGACAGATAGAACTTTGAACAGAATGCATTGATGGAGTAGCAACAGGTTAGTTTGTAGCAGGGGTCCCTAGTAAGGATAGTGGGAAAAGGTTTAAATAGTGAAGTACATGATCAACATCTTTTAAGACTTAGAGATCTCAATTCTTTCTCCGCCTTTCTCTACCTTCGGGGATGTTTTTTGGGGAATTTGACTGATTGTGTATCATGTGTTAATGCATTGCTGAATTTATAATTTAAGTATATCACCATTCCCATATTCACAGAAAGGAATTTATAAACAGTGGCAAATGTGAGCTAGAGCTGTCTAATCATCATCAATAACTGTGATAGGAGTTTGTTTCCCTGCAGTGAGGATTTGTGCAAAGGTCCATGCAGGTTTTTTTCATACAGGATGTTCTAATGATATATAGATTCCCTTAGGCTTAAGCTAATAATAAAAAATAAAAAAAACTCTGAAACTTGATTCTGCCGATTGCTCTGCATAGGCTTTAGTATAATGTTTAGTGATCAAAGCAGTAAAAATAAAAAAAGAGAAAAGAAAAGGTGACAAACTGATATATGTGATTCCAAAATTAAATATTTCTGGGGAGTATCTTTTAAGGCCAATAATTTGTTTTTGTTTGCATTTCTCTTATCATTCGGTTGATGCCATTTACTGCTTTGTCACACAGATTGCTCGTTTCACTAATTTAATCACAAACAGACTGGCATTTCACTGCCTCAAACAAGATCAGCTCATTTCTCCCCTGACTATCATGATCTGATTCACTACTGGGTATTATATCATTCTAAATGCAGTCCAGTTTATTTTTATATAATTTCATGAGTGGAAGGAGGTATAAGGGGTAACGTTTATCCTTGTAGAAAGTGACCTATCGACCCTGGCATGCCAAGGTAAGGAGGCTTATTTGCCGTGCAATGCTCCTCTAATATGGATCTGAGGTTCCCAATAGCTTCCCCCTTAACAAGGCCAGTCCACAGCTATCACTACAAGTACATGACCCTATACTCTCCCTTACGTGCCTTCAAACGCGTTTCCTCCACTTGGGTTCTTTAGGGGAATCACTTAAATAATTCTGGAAGCCTGCCTGATCTATTGGCTTGAGCAATAGGCCATAAGCTGCATGGTGCACTACACATATATGTGACTGGCCCCTTATACTAGCCTTATCTGTGAGCATGTATAATACTTAACAACCACCCACTCCATGATTGGTCGGTGTGTGAGCGGTTGTACATCAGTATTTTACACCTGTGCCGCCTTCGCCATATACCGTCGGGGCCTGTCTGCATCCTGTAGTATATTGGTATTGTGACCAGGTATTGATAAGTATGGCATGTCCTTCTTAGTAAATTGTTCTATCTATACCCACTTTATAGCACTGTCCCTGCCAAACACCCTCCGATCTTCCTCAGTTGTTGACCGGTCACTGACTCCCACAAGACTGATAAACTTGTCTCCTGAAATAATCTGTGCTGCTGAGGATCCTGCCCCTTTTAAACTTTCATCTGTGAATTAAACCTTTGATACAGTGACTTTTCCCCTATCCTCATATGAGTGGACCGGTCACTGCCTCCTGACAAGGTCAGGACACTCTTCTCCTGCTGCTGTCATCTTCTTCATTGCGCGATTTCTCATCCTTCTCAAACAGAAATAATGGGACAACAGAAAGTGCACTTTAAGGACAGCTGGATTTATTTTACGGCAGGCAGAAAACCTTTACATCGGATTATATAAAAGCAAATTTATATTAAGAGCCGCTTCGTTCAGAACGATCTTCCGCAAAACAGTAGCAGATTTGTCTTAAAAGCTCCGTTTACCAGACTGCCATTTTCCAGACTTTCTTGTCCCGCAGTTACCCCTAAACTATTTCACTGGATGTGTGCCCCATACCAAAAATCAAATATCCTGATATAATCAGATAAAAGGAGAGATGGGAACCGATGGAAAAATAGCAGGAAAAGAAAAAGAAAATATGAATAATGAAATGTCAAACCACAGTTTCTCCGGTTCCATAAATACCCAAGGGAATTACGCTGCGTCTATTTTAAAACCTTTTACTTTTCTATTCGGTCCCGATTTTATAACATTCATAAAAACCATGTCTAATGAGACTAAGTATCCTAAGAGGGAACATCTATATTGTGCGTAATGGTTTACATGTGTGAGTCCCTCCTGGCAGCAGCACTGTAATTAGTCCGTCGTCTCCCGGAGAAGAGTCGATCTGTCTTAAGGATGCATGAGAAAGTCTTGGCTGCTATCATCCACATCCCGGCATCGATATTCTTCCTAGATAAACATCATCTCTTTTCACTTCTTCATCATCTTTTCTTTTGACTCTTTGGCTCAGCTCTGGTTTTTCGAAACCTAAGAAGACAGAGAGAACAAACTATTTTCTTCCACCCTTGTTCAGCAAAACAAGAAGAAAGGACTTGGCTTGTTGACATCAATAACTTCTGCTTTGACTTCAGCTTGGAACATTGTGTATAAAAAGAAGAAAAGAGTACATGAACTTCCTGTTTTACTCCTTAAGTAGCTCACATACGCTACATATATGGCCCCGGAAATGATCCCCTTCGGGACGGACCGCATTGCACTGTTGGAAAGCCAAGCTGTAGAATATTATTTCCCTTTGCAAATTTTATTGGAGCTATTAAAAGACAATCACATGGTGTGGCCGCTGCAGACAGCATTATGTGTTTAAGAGTTTGTGGTCTTGAGACTTGTGAGCGAAGTAGACGTTGTGTTGGATGCTTCGTGCCTTCGTACAGCATTGTGTTTACTTTATCAGAAGAATACCGTCACAGGAGAAGTCCATGGCCAGAAATAATACCGCTTGGCTCAGACTAACATTGTTCTGTTCCCGACACTTAAATTTGATCCCCAGAATATTATTTATTTGTGGGAAATGGACATGGACCGTCCTAGGACATCAAAGGTTACAAAACGTTTAGTCATAGGGAAGGCGAGAAAACACACTAACAGATCCAAGGTTAGAAGGCAGACAAAGTAAAGTGTGGTGCACAGGTCAATGGCTTCTATATACCCTGCTCAAAAAAATAAAGGGAACACTAAAATACCACATCCTAGATATCTCTAAATGAAATATTCCAGTTGCAAATATTTATTCATTGCATAGTGGAATGTGTTCAGAACAATAAAACATAACAATTATCAATGTAAATCAAAATGAATATCCCATGGAGGTCTGGATTTGGAATGATAGTCAAAGTCAAAGTGGAAAATCAAATTACAGGCTGATCCAACTTCAGTGGAAATGCCTAATGACAAGGAAAAGATGCCCAGTATTGTGTGTGGCCTCCACGTGCCTGTATGACCTCCCTACAATGCCTGGGCATGCTCCTGATTAGGTGGCGGATGGTCTCCTGAGGGATCTCCTCAGAGACCTGGACTAAAGCATCCACCAATTCCTGGACAGTCTGTGGTGCAATGTGACTTTGGTAGATGGAGCGAGACATGATGTCCCAGATGTGCTCAATTGGATTTAGGTCTGGGGAACGGGAAGGCCAGTCCATAGCTTCAATGCCTTCATCTTACAGGAACTGCTGACACACTCCAGCCACATGAGGTCTGGCATTGTCCTGCATTAGGAGGAACCCAGGGCCAACCGCACCAGTATATGGTCTCGTAAGGGGTCTGAGGATCTCATCTCAGTACCTAATGGCAGTCAGGCTACCTCTGATGAGCACATGGAGGGCTATGTGGCCCTCCAAAGAAATGCCACCCCACACTATTACTGACCCACTGCCAAACCAGTCATGCTGAAGGATGTTGCAGGCAGCAGATCACTCTCCACAGCATCTCCAGACTGTCACGTCTGTCACATGTGCTCAGTTTATACCTGCTTTCATCTGTGAATATCACAGGGCGCCAGTGGTGAATTTGCCAATCCTGGTGTTCTGTGGCAAATGCCAAGCGTCCTGCACGGTGTTGGGCTGTGAGCACAACCCCATCTGTGGACGTCGGGCCCTCAGATCATCCTCATGTAGTCTGTTTCTAACAGTTTGTGCAGACACATGCACATTTGTGGCCTGCTAGAGGTCATTTTGCAGGGCTCTGGCAGTGCTCCTCCTGTTCCTCCTTGCACAAAGGCAGAAGTAGCTGTCCTGCTGCTGGGTTGTTGCCCTCCTATGGCCCCTCCATGTCTCCTAGTGTACTGGCCTGTCTCCTGGTAGCGCCTCCAGCCACTTTTGTGGGTTGTAGAGTCCGTTTCATGCTACCACGAGTGTGAAAGCACAACCAACATTCAAAAGTGACCAAAACATCAGCCAGAAAGCATTGGTACTGAGATGTGGTCTCTGGTCCCCACCTGCAGAACCCCTCCTTTATTGAGGGTGTCTTGATATTTGTGAATAATTTTCATCTGTTGTCTATTCCATTTGCACAACAGCATGTGAAAATGATTGTCAATCAGTGTTGCTTCCTAAGTAGACAGTTTGATTTCACAGAAGTTTGATTTACTTGGAGTTAGATTCTGTTGTTTAAGTGTTCCCTTTATTTTTTTGAGCAGGGTATTTGCAGCGCATATATTTTAGTGACAGGGTCACTGGTGATGTATATATGGGGAGGTATGTATCGTAAAGGTTGCTTTCCTGCATGATGTGAAAGCTATAAGTGTTTTCTCCAGCTTGATACGTGTTGAGAGCAATCCAGTTGCTGTATGGGCCTGTCTTTCATGGTGGGTAGGTCACCATATCTCCATCTCCAGGGTGTGGCTGGAGGGAGTTAAATATGCAGCCAGTTTTTTTCTCTGTCTATGTTGTGTGGAGGAAAGGAAGCCTACATACAGAAGCTCATGGGAGAGCTGCCATGTGTCTTGTCCCAGAGGTGCTGGGCAGGACTGTATATGAACTGTTTTTCTTTTGAGCCAGAAAGGCTGTTTTCGCAGGACGTCCCTCATGACAGCATGACAGAAGGGTAGTACCGTATATCCTCTATGGACAGGAAACACAAGAGGTTAAAAGCCCCCCCCCCTTCTACCTCAACCCCAGTGTTTTTCCTGTTCCTAGCGGGACAGAGCGCGCAAGAGGATCGCAGGAGCGCGATACTTACGGGGTCTCAGTGGGATTGTAGGGACCGGATCTCTTCCCTTTCAGCTGTCAAGAGGCTCCATCACTGATACCTCACTGGGCGGGGGTCCTTCAGCGTGTCGGTAGAGCAGCGGAGTTCCCGATGTTGCCGCTTCCTTCTCTGGAGGGTTCTCGGCTCCACGCCAAGGCCAGCCACTTACTTCCGGTCGCATGTGAACATGCATTCCACCAGGGAACGTGTTTCTGGCCGGACGCATTTCGAGGATGCACACTTCCGGTTTAGAGGGACACTTCCGATCGGGACGGCGCAGTGTGGGTTCCAATCAGGAACACATGAGAGAGCTGTTGGGGTAATCTGAAGGCTATCTGGATAAGGTAAGATGCTTTAAAAAGGGTACTCACAGGACGGGTGATGTACACAGTCTGAACCATGGAGGTTAATCCATCTCGCTCTGAAGCACCAGCCGAGCAGTCCTTGGCCAGTGTAAGTGCCCCCATAGCTCCTTCTTTACCTCATGTTAGTATTCACTTAGTAAAATGGAAAATGTTCCATTTTGTGTTAGGATAAAGAGACCCTATTAAGGTCCAGCTTTTCTTCCCGGAAAAGGGTGCTGAGATGCCCGACTTGCAACACTAAATTAGCGGATTCATTTATAAAACAATTATGTCTGGAGTGTGTTGCAAAATTCCTAAGAGAGGAACAGCCGTTCTTCCTGATGGATAACCATTATCAAGGAAGAAGTCCAGAGCACTGTTGCTAATCTCGTGCCGCCCCAGCCAGATCTGAGCACCTCCGGTCACATGAGAGCCGGATGGGAAATGGAGGAATCCTCAGAGGAAGCGTATCCTTACTCGTACTATGCAGAGGAAGAGGCTAAAGTCAAGGAATAGGGTTTTTTTTTTTTACAGAGACCATCCGAGTCGAGGAAAAAGTATTTTTTCTCATACAAAAATATGGACGACCTATTGAAAGTGATGAGGGCAACCATGAAGATTGAAGAAACAGGTCCCTCGCACGGTTCATGATGACATGTTCAGCGGTCTCAGAACACAAAGGAATAGTGTTCCCAGTCAGCCAGCATATTAGAGCCATGAACCTGGAAGAATGGGAAGATACAGAGAAGCGACTGGTCATCCCTCGAGACTAAAGCCTGTCTGACTTTTGATCCTTCAGAAATCAAATAATGGGAGGAAATCCCTAAGGTGGACATTCCTATTGCCAGAGTGGCAAAAAAGACCGCTATACCATTCGAGAACTCTTCCTGCCTGCGGGACGCCATGGAGAGTAAGGCAGAGAGGGTCTGTTTAGAAGAAGCTGGGAGTCTACGGCAGCGATTATTAACACCAACATAGCAGCGACCTCGGTAGCTAGGTCCATGTGCGTCTGGATTGACGAACTGTCCACCCAGATAAAATCTAACACCCCTAGAGAGGTTATATCAGAATCTATCCCCATGTTAAAAATGGTGACACAGTTTATGGTGGACGCTTCAGCAGAGTCTGTAAGATTTGCAGCTAGAAGTAATGTACTTTATAACACGGCAAGGCGGGCCATATGGCTTAAAACATGGTCAGGGGATAGCCAATCCAAAAGCAAGCTTTGCTCTATCCCTTTCTCAGGAACAAATGTCTTCGGTCCTGTATTAGATTCCATTTTACAGAGGGCTTCTGATGACAAAAGGGGATTTCCAGAGGAAAAAAACAAGAGATTTTGTTCCTTTCGTAGGACCCTCCAGGCCTCTAGGCAGGACTATAAAGGAAAGGGAAAAACAGGCAGGTGGAGTTACTCGAAGGGAGGTAAGGGTAGAGTCACCCAATTGTCCATCGCCGCACATAGACATTGACACCAGGAAAGTAGGATGGAGATTGAAGTTTTTTCAAAGAGGGGGGGGGGGGGGGGGGGCTATAACCGGCAACAAATGGATTCTACGAACCATAAGAGAAGGTTACAGGATAGATTTCACCCATCTCCCTCCCCAGCAGTTTTGCATCACCAAACCCCAATCTCTTTCCACGCAAAGCAGGCTCTGGACAGATGTCAGAAACCTCTTAGATTTGGGGGTGGTTGAGCCAGTATCTGTTGTAGAAATCAGGGCCACTACTCCTCCCTGTTGTCCATAAAAAAAATCTTTGGGCAAATATCGCACCATCATAAATCTAAAACCCCTGAATCAGTGTGTAAGATACAAAAGATTCAAAATGGAGACAATAAAATCTGCCATTCAACTGATAGAGAGAGGCAACACCATGTGTACTTTGGATCTAAGAGATGCGTATTATCATGTGCCGATTCACCCAAACCACCGCCAATATCTGACGTTTGCTTTATACCATCACGGCTCAAACCATCATTTCCAGTTTATATGTCTCCCATATGGCCTATGCTCAGCCCTGTGCATCTTTATGAAGATAATGACGGAGGTGGCAGCTTTTCTGAGGAGACGAGAGATTATCGTGGTCCCCTACTTGGAAGACATCCTTCTGGTAGCAGACTCGGCTATACACCTCAAACAGCTATCCTGCACTATAAAGTTCTGGAGGACCTAGGGTGGCAAATAAACTGGGAAAAATCCGATTTACATTCAGGGACCCAGAAGGTGTTCTTAGAGGTCCTCCTCGATTCCCATGTCCTACCTACCCTACGTGAAGCAGGAGGAAATCAGAAGCAGGGTCTTTGCGTTACAGGGGAAAAAGTTAAGCTCCATCAGATATGCCATGGGGATCCTAGGACTGATGACATCCTGCATTCCTATCGTGGTGGACATCCTGGGACAATCTCGGAAGTGTCTTGGATCCTTTCCCCCTGCATCTGGATTACCACCGATGCAAGTTTGAGTGGGTGGGGTACAGAGGTAGAGGGTCATTTTCTACAGAGCACATGTGGCCCGGAAGACCAGAGAAGATCCTCCAACTACAGAGAGCTAAATGCTGTATGGGAGACTCTGCAACGCTGTCAGGGCATGGTCAGAGATCGTCATGTAAAAGTCCTCTCGGTCAATATCACAGCAGTTTCCTTCCTGCAACGCCAGGGAGGTCCAAGAGTCCAACTTGTGCAGACCTTAGCAGAAAATATTTTTCAGTGGGCGGAAAGAAACATCCGGTGCATCTCCGCCATGCACTTGAAAGGTTCCGAAAACATAACGGCAGATTTTCTCAGCAGGGAGAAACTTAGGTCCTCAGAGTGGGAACTGAACCCAGAAGTATTCCACCAGCTGACCCGGAGATGGGGAACACCGCGTATAGACTTGTTTGCCACCCGGAAGAAAGCGAAGGTGGCAAGATTCTTCTCCATAAATCCAGCTGACAGCCCAGAAGGCATAGATGCCCTATCTCAGAGTTGGGAAGAAGGTCTTCTGTATTCATTTCTTCCTTTTCCCCTCATACCGAGAATACTGAGGAAAATCCAAGAAGATCAGTCCATGGTGATATTGGTAGCTCCCTTCTGGCCGAAGATGAGTTGGTTTCCAATATTGCACCTCATGACTCTGGAAGATCCAGTTCCACTTCCAGAGAGACCCGACCTGCTGTCTCAAGGTCCCATCTGGCACCAACACCCTCATCTTCTGCGCTTGACAGCCTGGATCCTGAGCGGAAGATCCTAAGTTCCAGGGGATTGTCAGACAGGGTGATAACTACTATGCAGGTGAGTAGAAACTAATAACATCAGCGATCTATTCCAAGATATGGAAGAGGTTCTGTTCTTACGTTGGGGAATCTACTTCGAGCACAGCCCGCCGAGACATTCCCAGAATATTGCACTTCATCCAGGAAGTCTTTGAGATGAGCCTAAAGCCTAGCACACTCAGACTATGTGCACACGTTCGGAATTGTCGCTGAAATTTCCGCGGCAATTCCGCAATTCCCTGCCGCGGGAAACACGCATGCTGAATTCTCATGCGTATTCCCGCTAAACACTAGCGTTTTGCAAGCGTAATTAGCTTGCAGAATGCTAGCGTTTTCCTAGCGATCTGTAGCATCTCTTGGAAAATTGACAGGTTAGTCACACTTGTCAAGCATAGTGTTTGACAAGTGTGACCAACTTTTTACAATTGATGCTGCCTATGCAGCCTGGAGGAGAGTCTCCTCTCCTCCACACCCGGGTACCATCCGCACATGATCCGCTTACTTTGCGCATGGTGGGCATAGCCCCATGCGGAAAGTAAGCGGAGCAATGCATACCTATGTGTGCAGAATCGCCACGCAAAGAATGAGCATACTGCGTATTTTTCCGTGATGCGATTCTGCCGCGGAATAATACGCAGCATTAGCACAGCATTGCGGAATCCCATTGAAGTCAATGGGTTGTGTTGTGTATGCGTTTTCGTCGCGAAAAAACGTGGCAAAAACGCATAGAATCCGCAACGTGTGCACATAGCCTGAAGGTGCAGATCCCTGCCCTTAGTGCCTTCATGGACTTTCCTTTAGTGGACCAACCTTGGATAGCAAGGTTCTCCTGAGCCACTACCAGATTAAGACCCACAGTAAGAGAGACTGTTCCTCATTGGGACCTAAACCTTGTGTTAAATACACTGTGCAGATCCACCTACGAGCCCCAAGAAGAATCCGGCATCAACTTCCTTTCTATGAAGACTGCATTCCTGGTGGCGGTTACCTTGGCGAATCGTTTGGGTGAATTACTGGTCAGTCAGGGATCCCTACTTACAGATCCTAGAGGATCTGTTAATATTTAGGCTTGACTCATCTTTTTTACCGAAGGTAGTTTCAGAATCAAATTTGAGCCACGAGATTTTATTCTTCCATCTTTTTGTCATCTCCAAAAAAACAAGAATGAAATATTTCACACGCTAGACATGAGAAGGGCAGTGATGCACTATGTAGAGGTCACAGTTTCTTGGAGGCAGAATTCAAATCTCTTCTTACAATATGCTGGTAAAAATAAGGGTAAAAAAGCCAATAAATTAACTTTGTCTAGGTGGATCATGTCTACTATAGCACTAGCATATGAGTCAGAGAAAAAAGATCCCCCGCTTAAAATTAAAGCCCACTCCACAAGAACAATCTCTGCTTCCTGGGCCGAAAGAGCAGGAACCTCCATAGACCAGATTTGCAGGGCGGCAACTTGGTCCAATATAACAACCTTCTGTAAACATTATAAGTTAGATGTGATGTCAGGTCAGCAATTGTCCTACGGATGAAAGGTCCTACAGGTCACACCCTAGAATGCCATTTATTTGGTATTTCTCCTGTTGTGCTGTCATGAGGGACGTCCTGGGAAAATACAAATTAGACCTACCGGTAATGATATTTCCAGGAGTCCATCATGACAACACCATTACATTCCCTCTACTGAACTTTGAAACTAAGGTGAGTTAACCTTTGTATGTAAGAGTTCAATAAAGTAGAGTTGCATCCATCCTGGTGTAGTAATTGGTAAAAGACACTGGGGTTGAGGCGGAAGGGGGGGCTTTTAACCTCTTGTGTGTTTCCTGTCCCTAGAGGATATATGGGACTACACTCCTGTCATGCTGTCATGATGGACTCCTGGAAATATAATTACCGGTAGGTCTAATTTGTATTTTTCTGTTACCAGTTTGGGTTTTTTGGTTTATGATGCAATAAACCACCCAGAGACTTAACCACACTTGTGCCTGTTTCTACTTCGAGAAGCAGCTAAGTGAGCCGACCTTCCACAAGTAGTGCTTCAGATGCAGGCAACGTTCCAGGAACGCGTGTAATAACGGTTGATAAACCATATGTCCTGGATGAAAGCGAGCCGTGGTACGGAGTTCCATGAGGTCAGGGTAGTCAGAGACTTACTACACCCCGTGATAATAGGGCGAGACTTCAGCCTGTTCTGTGACTTGTAAGAAAAAGCAGAAGTGCCCAGTGTCTCATCTCAGGCAGGAACCAGCTCAACCCTGATGAATCCCCATTGCAGTCGGAGGTGGAGGAGTTCCCATTGTGTGTTTTAGCTGGTGATGAGGACAAACCGGTGACCAGTGAGGCTGAGATTCCTGAGCAGGGGGTTTCTGGGGAAAATTTTGGGACTGCTCAAATATTGGATCTTACGCTAAAAGGGGCCTTTTAACATGTGCTTGTGATTGATGGGGTTGCTCAGGAGCTGACCCCATCGAGTTACTTCACTGAGGGGAGGTGAAATACTGGAGCAGCTGTTGGTCCCAGGGCCATACTGGCAGATGGTTCTAGACATGGCCCATTTGCATGTTTTGGGAGACATCTGGGGGTGGAGAAAACGCAGGAAAGAATATTGCAGAGGTTCTATTGGTCGGGATGTTACCGGGAGATCCTGAATTATTGTAGATCCTGTCCCACCTGCCAGATAACTGCTCCTTCTTCTTCTCACATCCGAAGTCCTCAGGTCCTGTTACCGATAATAGAGATCCCGTTGGGGTGAATTTCCATGGACCTAGTAGGTCCTTTAGTTAAGTCAGGCATCAATATAATTCTAGTGCTCATGGACTATGTGACCCGGTACCCGTATGCAGTACCCCTAAGGAACTCTTTGGCTAAAAGTATCACCCCGGAACTTGTCCATATTTTTGCTAGGAAAGGCCTGCTGAAGGAGATTTTGACAGATTACGGTACCCCCTCCATGAGCTAGGTAATGAAAGAACTGTGCAGGGTCCTGCAGATTGCCCAGCTGCGAACCTCAGTGTATTATGCACAGACTGACGGCCTAGTAGAACGCTTCAATAAAACCTTGAAAGCCATGCTCAAAAAAGTCATTGAGAAGGACGGTCGATACTGGGACCACCTGCTTCCGTTTTTGCTCTTCTCCATCAGGGAAGTTCACCAGGGCTCTACTGGCTTCTCACTGTTCGAGCTCCTGTATGGTCATCATCTGTGAGGGCTCCTGGACATCGCCAAGGAAAGCTGAGGTCGCGCCACACTGGAGCATCATAGAGCATGTCACCCAGCTGCAGGAGAGAATGGCAAAAGTGATGCCTATCGTGAAGGAGCATCTTCTCCAGGCACAGGAAAGGGTTTATAACCAGACAGCGAGGCTGAGGCAGTTCCAGCCAGGGAACCACGTGCTAGTGCTAATCCCCACAGTGGAGAGCAAGATCCTAGCCAAGTGGCAAGGCCCATACGAGGTGGTGGAAAAACTGGGAGAAGTTAATTACAAGGTACACCAGCCGGGGCGAAGGAAACCACACCAGGTCTATCATGTGAACTTGCTCAAACCCTGGAGAGACCGAGAATCGCTGGACAATCTTTGCCTGGGAGCCAGTTCCAAAGTCAGTGGATGATGTCACCATTGCAGAGACTCTGATGCTGGCCGAGAGGCAACGGAGTCGGGAGCTGTTGAAGCGGAGCCGGGTCCTATTCTCAGAGTTACCGGGGCATATGCAGGTGGTCCAGCATGACATGTTGATAGAACTGCACTTAAGGGTGAACCTTAAGCCCTATAGAATTCTGAAAGCACGGAGAGAGGTGATATCAAATGAGGTGAAGAGGATGCTAGACCGGGGGATGATAGAGGAGTTGAAAAGTAGATGGTTGAGTCCCATCGTCCTAGTGCTGAAGCCCGATGTTGAATGGCAGTTTTGTAATGACTACCGCAAACTGAATGAAGTCTCTAGTTTTGATGCTTACCCGATGCCTCATGTGGGCGAAATCATTGACTTGGACTCGCGAGGTACATTACAACCCTGGACCTGATGAAAGGCTACTGGCATATCCCCATGTCCCAGAGTGCCAAGGAGAAGTCAGCCTTCTCGACACCTGATGTGTGTTTTCAATACACCAGGATGCCTTTCGGTCTGCAGTGGGCCCCAGCCTCCTTCCAGAGGGCGATGGATCGGATCCTGGCTCCGCATAAGAAGTATGACGCAGCATACCTTGATAGCATTGTGGTCTTTAGCCCTGACTGGGATAGTCATCTGCCAAAGGTACAGTTGGTTCTGGATGCTTTAAGAAGTGTGGGGTTCACCATAAATCCGAAAAAGTGTGCCATAGGGAAAGTAGAGGTCAAGTATCTAGGATAGGTCGTTGGAAGGGGCGAAATTAAACCACAGATAAATAAGATCGAGGTGATTCAGAGGTGGCTGCAACCGATTTCCAAGAAGCAAGTGTGGGCTATTATTGGCGGTTGATCCCAAGTTTTGCTATAATCACTGCACCATTGATTGATCTTCTTAAAGGTACCAAATTGACCATAGTTAAATGGACTGCTGACACAGCTGGCGTTCCAGGAGCTGAAGCAGGCTTTATGTAAGCATCTGGTTCTGGTCGTACCAGACTTCAGCAAGGAGTTTGTGGTCCAGACGCATGCCTCAGAAGTCGGGTTGGGAGCCATATTGTCTCAGGAAATAAATGGGGAAGAGTGTCCCATTCTATATCTGAGCCAGAAGCTCTCGTCATGCGAGAAGAACAACGCCATCGCTGAGAAGGAATGTCTAGCCATAAAATAGCCATAAAATGGGCCGTGGATACATAAAGGTATTATCTACTATGATGGAGGTTCAAACTCGTGTCCGATCATGCCCCTCTGAGATGGTTAAAAGAGAAAAATGGTAAGAACACAAAGGTGACTAGGTGGTTCTTAGGCCTCCAGGATTTCAGATTCCACGTAGAACATAGACCTGGGGAGTTACACAGGAACGCAGATGCCCTCTCCCAAATTCCCTGTTAGGTGTTCGAAGGTGCCAAAGCCCCCAGCTTTTGGCGGGGGGGGGGGGAACATGTGACAGGGTCACTGGTGCCATAAGTGAGGGGAGATATGTGTTGCAAAGGTTGCTTTCCTACATGATGTGAAAGCCATAAGTGTTTTCTCCAGCATGATATGTACGGAGAGCAATCCATTCACTATATGGGCCTGGCTTTCATGGTGGGTAGGTTGGAGATGGGAGGGACGCCTACCCACCATATCTCCACCTCCAGGGTTTGGCTGGAGGGAGTTAAATGTCCAGCCTGTTGTTTTTTTCTCTGCCTGTGTTGTGTGGAGGAAAGGAAGCCTCCATACTGAAGCTCCTAGGAGAGCTAACATATGTGTTGTCCCAGAGGTGCTGGGCAGGACTGTATATGAGCTGTTTATTTTCTTTTGAGCCAGTTTGGATTTTTTTGGTTTATGATGCAATAAACGACCCAGACACTGAATCACACTCGTGCCTGTGTCTACCTCAAGGAGCAGTTAAGTGAGCCGACCTTCCACTATACTTTATATTTTTACATATAGTCCAAATGACAGAGCATAGATGGACTTGTCAGCAGCTGTAGGAAGGGCAAAAGGTCCAAATGAGGATGCTCTCCAGCACCAAACAAAAGTAGTTTTCAACTTGGCCTTTCATCATATAGGACAGGGGTGGGAAACCTCTGGCCCAAGGGCCATTTACGGCCCTCGATTACCTTTATCAGGCCCCCGAGAAGATTCTCAGGAACCGCATTCTTGGGGAAGGAGCTGTATTTTGATTACCACAAGCTCATTAATTTCTTCTTGCTCTGAACATGCAGTTTTCACTTGTGTACATTGAAGGGCATGCAGTGAAAGATTACGTCCTGACACCAGTGCCAGAGTCAGGATGTACTTTGTGGGAGGAGTTTGTACGGCCCTCGAAGGATGGTATAAAGATCCAAATGGCCCTTGGCAGAAAAAAAGATTCCCCACCTCTGATCTAGGATAAAAAAAAAATTGGAAGACTGTGCATATATTACAAAAAAACAAAAACGTAATTCTTACTCGTTTCTGGTAGAAAAACCCTTATACTTTTTTTTTTTTATCCTATATTAAAGGCCAAATTTTAATGACTTTCCTTTGGTGCTCTAGAACATCATGTTTTGGACCATTGAGAGCTGTTTGACCTGGAAACCGGACCAATCCATTCCCCGTGCACCACACCCAGACCACAGACGGTCTACCTGGAAGTTTCCTGCGATAATTATCTCTAACACAGGAGTCTTTAGTTTTTTCTATAAAAGGGATAATTGCTTGATGAACTCTACCATTAATACTGATAATTATTCTTACATAATCCCTTAATAATATACGACTTCACGTTTTGGAGGGTAAATGTATAAAGAAAATTGGATAACAAAGGGTGGCTCCCAAGTCTATACGTTATCTCCTCTCCATACAAAAACAGATATTGGAGTGCTGTAACTCCCACTGATCCTGTGGTCCTGACACGCGTGTGGAGTTCAAAGATGCACACCTCCATTCTATTCATTGTTTATGGAACTTCCGGACAGGAACTCTCCTGCAGCTCCACGAACAATGCGCATACTTGATCACTCCGTACAGGATAGGTGGCCAACCAAGCGATCTTTCGTATGGATAGAGGATTACTTACAATCTTGGCACAAGTCCCTTGAAAAGTAATAAACTACTTGAAACAAGAGAAATGAGCTCCCAAGCCCTGCAATTAGTGATGATCGCAATTGTCCGTTACTCGAGTTTGCCCTGGGTGCTCGGGTATGCACTGAGTAGCGCGGTGCTCAAGTGCTATGTTCATGTCCCTTCTGCCGAATGTTTTGCGGCTATTAGACAGCTACAAAACATTCGGGAATTTCCTGACAAACGGGCAATCCCCACGTGTTTTGTGGCTGTCTAACAGCCGTGAAACATGCGGCCGCGGGCACATGGACATCTCACTCGAGCACCGGAGATACTCAGTGTATACCCGAGCACCCAGGGCAAACTCGTGTAATGCACACTTGCACTCATCACTAGTTACAATATATGAATAAATAATGGTGATAACAAGATGTAAAGAATAAAGACAAAAAAAAGTATAAAATGTGCAAGGCCTGCTTGTGAACAATTATTTTGAAGGTACTCTTAAAACTGTGGGGAGCTAAAGGGAGTCTATCAGCACAAAATGACTGTTCAAGTATAAGCACTTGGTGCACCCTTGGCGCGGTCAAACATTTAATTGCACCTTCCCACCTACTTGTTTTTCCTTTATTTCAACCCCACCCACCTCTATATTGATTGACAGTTCTGGCTTTACTGAGCTGAAGAAGGATGGTGATAGAGAGAAAACAAGTAGGTGGGAAGGAGCACTGAACAGTTCGGCCACACCAAGGGTGCGCCGAGCATATGCACTTAGTTTGACCAGTCATTCTCTGCTGAGTCCTTTTAAATCTGACTGCCTGGAATTGCGCATTCCAAAAACCTGGTGCAACATGAGAAAAGTTTTGAAGAAAGGAGTGGGAAGTTTGGATTATGGAGAATGTTTGCCTTTAAATATTGAAAGACTGTAGAATCTGGTTGGGTTTGTAGACCCAGACAAGACCGAGATATGGTCATACAGCACTGCAGAGAGTTTGGAGGCCATGTGGGCTTGTGTTGTTTTTTTTGGTTACAATCATTTTGGCAGTTGGGTTTCATTAAGCAATTTGGACCATTTGGCTTTTACAGCCTCTATGTATCACTGTACATAGCAATGAGTCACTAGTAATAAGCAGTAACTTTAATCTTTATCTGTCTTCTAAACTGATTTATGGTCACATTAAGTCAAGGGTCCATAAATCCGCTTAGAAGAGAGAGAAGCCTTGCAAAATGATCTCACAGCCATTGCTCATTCACGGTGTGAAAGGCGCTCCGCTGCAATACCAGACATGACCAGATCGACCTGTGGTGCTGTCCAAAGAGTTAAAACATACCCTTTTTCCTAACCCCGGACCATGCCTTTAAATTAATGCTACCCATATGTTGGAAGGTTTGCAGGAGGGTGCTTGTCTATGAATTGTATATAAATCCTTTCAGTATTCGCGAACACTGCCTGGGGTGGCATCAGCTCTGAATGCGTATCAATCTACAAAGACGTCCAGTCCTCGGCGCGCAGTCCATAGAGCGGAGAAAGCTCAGGAGAGCAACGAGTTTCCATACAGGGAGGGGAGGAAAATGTTCCTGCTGTCTGAAGAGAACATGCCCTGTTGTTTCTCTGGGACCGGTGCGCCTATTATTGCCGTTCGGTGTTGCTTTAACCTGGCAGATTGGCAGCACATCTGTGCTGGGTCCGCGCATGACACAGGGACTGTAATATCTCGTTTCTCTCTCCATCCCAATTCAAATATTCTCCGAGTCAAAAATCAAAACTACAACTGAGTGCAGCCTTGTCTGAGACGGGAGGCAAAGAACAGGTCAGCCGAAGTTTCTGGGATTCTGAGTTCACAAGTCGCTTCAGTACAGATTTGCTGCGAATCGAAAAACCAAATTCACTTACTTTTATACTGATTTACTTTGTTTTTGAAGGAAGTGCTGTTAGGAAATTATTTGCATAAAGTTTTTAGATATAAAGGATCTGTCTGCAGCTTTTTTGCTATATTATCTGAGATCATAATGATGTAGAGGCAGAGACCCTGATTTCAGTGATTTGTCGCATGTTGGGCTGTCTGCACTGTTTCAATACAATGGGTTTTTTTTTAGTTCGCAAGGCATTATCTCTACTGGACTAGATGTATCGTGCCTCCTAGTCCAACTACATTCCATCCACTGTTTGACAGCTTTCTGCCTATGCACAGTGTTCACAGAAAGATGCCAATCAGTGGGGTGGGTGGGATTATACACAGCTCAGCATTTCAAGCTCTGTTTGATCTGCGGCTTATGACCAGGGCTTGCGTTAGGGGGTTGGAACTTGATAATTGCCCAGGGTCCCCACCACATTGAAGGCTCCCAGCATCTAAAGAAGCTACACTGTTAATAGTATAGTCAGTGTAGCTTCTGGTGTGGACAGGACCTCTGGTGACATCATGATTATGTGACCATGATGTTACCACAGGTCCTGTATTATGTGGGAATCAGAAGAACCAAAAAGGAAATTAACTGGTGATAAGTCCTTTATTCTTGTGTGTCCATGTCCTTGCATCTACGAGTGTCTGTGTGTGTGTGGGATTGCGCCTAGAATGTATGGGCTCTTGTTTGTACTACTGAAGACATCAGAATGTATGGGCTCCTGGTAGGTGTGTATATATATATATATATATATATATATATATATATATATATATATATATATATATGTGTGTGTGTCTGTGCTCTTTGTATGTTTGTGTCTTTGTGAAGGTGCTCTGTGTATGAACATATGTCCACATGTATGTTTATATATGCTCTGTGCAGGCATGCATCTCTATGTATGTGCTCTGTGTATACATATATCTATGTATGTTCTCTGTACACATGTATATGCTCTGTATGTGCTTTGTATATACATGTGTGCATGTGCTCTGTGTATATATAAATATGTGTGTGTGCGTTATTTGCTTGGAGTATACTGTATATACAGTGCCTTGCGAAAGTATTCGGCCCCCTGGAACTTTTCAACCTTTTCCAACATATCATGCTTCAAACATAAAGAAACCAAATGTAAATTTTTGGTGAAGAATCAACAACAAGTGGAACACAATTGTGAAGTTGAACGAAATTTATTGGTTATTTTACATTTTTGTGGAAATTTACAAACTGAAAAGTGCGGTGTGCAATATTATTCGGCCCCTTTAACTTAATACTTTGTTGCGCCACCTTTGCTGCGATTACAGCTGCAAGTTGCTTGGGGTATGTCTCTATCAGTTTTGTACATCGAGAGACTGAAATTCTTGCCCATTCTTCCTTAGCAAACAGCTCGAGCTCAGTGAGGTTTGATGGAGATCGTTTGTGAACAGCAGTTTTCAGCTCTTTCCACAGATTCTCGATTGGATTGAGGTCTGGACTGTGACTTGGCCATTCTAACACCTGGATACGTTTATTTGTGAACCATTCCATTGTAGATTTTGCTTTATCTTTGGGATCATTGTCTTGTTGGAAGACAAATCTCCGTCCCAGTCTCAGGTCTTTTGCAGACTCCAACAGGTTTTCTTCAAGAATGGTCCTGTATTTGGCTCCATCCATCTTCCCATCAATTGTAACCATCTTCCCTGTCCCTGCTGAAGAAAAGCAGGCCCAAACCATGATGCTGCCACCACCATGTTTGACAGTGGGGATGGTATGTTCAGGGTGATGAGCTGTGTTGCCTTTATGCCAAACATATTGTTTGGCTTTGTTGCCAAAAAGTTCGATTTTGGTTTCATCTGACCAGAGCACCTTCTTCCACATGTTTGATGTGTCTCCCTGGTGGCTTGTTGCAAACTTTAAATGACACTTTCTATGGATATCTTTGAGAAATGGCTTCCTTCTTGCCACTCTTCCATAAAGGCCAGATTTGTGCAGTGTACGACTGATTGTTGCCCTATGGATAGACTGTCGTACCTCAGCTGTAGATCTCTGCAGTTCATCCAGAGTGATCATGGGCCTCGATTTGCAGTGGTATGATACACCTTCCATTTCAATATGATTTCAGTTTTAGAATTTCCACAAAAATTTAAAATAACCAATAAATTTCATTCAACTTCACAATTGTGTTCCACTTGTTTTTGATTCTTCACCAAAAATTTCCATTTGGTATCTTTATGTTTGAAGCAGGATATGTGGGAAAAGGCTGAAAAGTTCCAGGGGGTCGAATACTTTTGCAAGGCACTGTATGTGTGTGTAGCATCAATTTATATATCTAGGCTGCAACAAGAGTTCAAAGGTGTAAACATGTTGCCAATCGCACAATAAATGAACAAAATATTCCTATTTATCGGGTGATTGGATTGTTTATGGCGGAGCAGAACTCCTTGTTCTCAGCAGCACATCACCCGGTATAAAATGAAGATGTGCTGTTGGTCTTGTGATAATGTATGAGGACAGATTTATCTTCTAGTGATTTTTCTGTGCCCATTATTCAATCTATGTAAAGAGGCCAGGAATCAAGCGGTGAAAGACTTCACTATTCTAGATAACCTGCGTTTAATAGTCTGAACTCAGCGCATGTAAAAGCAACCTAAATATTTCAGTGTGATGGTGGAATATGTTGGCATTTAGGGCCCTACTTTAAACTTTTTCCCAGGGCCCCTCTTTGTCTAAAACTGTCCCTGTTGACTTACATAACAGAAAAACTGGATTCCACAACAGAATCCAATTTTCCCGGTGTCCTCATGTTAACAGTGATACAGTTCACAGTGGCAATCACCCAGCCAGAAGTCCAGGACATTTACTGTGCCCCAAATCTTCTGTTTCGAGAAGCCGCCTCTTAGGGGCTTAAAATTTTTCGAAGACAATAAAAAGTAGCAATAATGTTTGTTTGCAAATTTGCTATTCTTTGGGCAAAACATCTTACTTTTTCTTTTGATAAAAATGTCAGAACATGCAATCCCACCAAAGGCTCCAACTCAAGTATAAACCTAGCCTAACGCGGATAGCTATGAACCACATGCAGCTTTATCGGAAAGGGACACCATTATTGTGTAAAAACGATGAATGTTTCTAATTTCTAAAGAACAATATCTGAAACAGCACCAAGAATTTCTGCTGTAGGGTGAGAAACCATAGTCAGAGAATAACGATTACCAATTAAATTATTTACGCTAATTTAACGGGGCTCCGTAACGGCACATTCCTAGAATTAGCGACCTCATTTATCGATATCTATTAAACGTGTTCGAACAGTCAGATGTAACTGTATGGTACAGCCAACACCCTGCTGCAATGGTCGGGATCAGAGAGAACTCCGATCCTGTATTTTTAACTGCTTGGATCATTATTTTTTCTGATTGGATAGGGAAAAATAATGTGCATTGGAAAAAATACACATACAATATGGCGCCACTGCATATTTAACAACCCGGAGAATAAACAAGGTGTGCCATAAACAGGCCCGGAAGAGTAAGTTTGCAAAAAATTGTTATTTTTCTAGTTCTCCGGGGTGATTTGGGGGAATACATTAATTTTTTTTTTATTTTGTCTTCTAGCATGTACTCATGGATGCAAAACATTTCGTTTCATGTCGGACCATTTTCTTAATTCCAGCCATGGGGCGGTTTTCTATATAGAAAGCTCGGCTCTGTGTTTGGTAAACATGTACTTTTGTAGCATCGTTGATTACGCTCCGATCGCTGGCCGGTGCGGCGAGTGTGATTAGAGCATGTCGCGCTGACATTCTTCGGAGAGGATACATTGTTACCGTCCTATGTTTGCAAATATAATTACGGCTAGATTGTGTATCAGTATTGCAGACTCTTGATTCTGCTGGCACGGGGCCTGGAAGGTTAAGCCTGTCTCCATTCTTTAATGTTCGATTTGGCATTGTGCTGCAGCGAGTCTCCGTCTTTGGATCGGCTACTGAACTTTTTCTTTTTCTTTTCTTTTTTAATTTTTTTAATCATACGTATCACATTTCTCTACTTTTATCGGTTAGTGCCAGAAATGAGCCCTTAATAAACAAGCAGCTTGCAATCTGGCATGAAAATGGAATTAGCAAGTGGAGAGCCATCAAAATCCGGCAGACATTCAGCCTCATTTGTGGCACCAGAAATCAGATGAAAGTTGGCTCGGCCAATGCTGGAATATAGAGAATTATGGATCCTAGCGATATATGACAGATTGAGCGAGTTAAGGGTTAGTGGCAATGATGTGGGGTGTAAGCGTATACGGAATAAAGGCATTGTCGTAAAAGTATTATTTGCTCCAGTTACTCTGTATGGGCTGTGACAGGCTAGGGGGTTAGGACAGAAAACAAAAAGAAATACAATATCGATGCGCACACGAAAAATCTGACATTTTAATGTAATATCCATAAAAACTGTAAAATGTAAGTACAGAAACCTGAAACACATCTAATAAGGGCAAATTTCTCCTGGTTCAGATTTGCGTAATTAAGTATCAGTATATGATATAATCACCGCACCGCAGATTCCCTGATGAAGCTGCAGTGATTGCAGCGAAACGCGTGGGGTGTCTGGGTTACATCAGCTGTCATGTGCCCCTTAACAACCGTGGGTGGAATCGCGATCCACCCGTGGCTGTTAACATATTAAATGCCGCTGTCAAGAAACACATCACTCACTAACCCCACCCATCGGCTACCCTGTCACTTGATCGCATGGCGTCGATGGTTTGGCAAAACAGCCCGGGGTCTGCAGGAGACCACTGTGATTGTCATTGCCAATCTGCTGTAAAAATTAAAATCACCCCCATTTTGCCTCATATAAAATAAAATCAAATATACACATATTTGGTATCGCCGTCATCAGAATCTCCTGATCTATCAAAATATATAAAGAGAATTAATCCGATCGGTAAACGGCGTACCGAAAAAAAATTCAAAATTACAGAATTACGTTTTTTGGTCACCGCAACATCGGAATAAAATGCAATAAGAGGCGATCAAAATATCATATCTACCCCAAAATGGTAGGGATAAAAACATCAGTTTGGGGCACAAAAAATAAGCCCTCACCCAGCCCCAGATCCTGAAGAATGGAGACGCTACAAGTCTCGGAAAATGGTGCCATTTATTTATTTTTAAACAAAATTTTGGATTTTTCTTTCACCATTTGAATGGAAAAGAACCTAGACATGTTAGGTGTTTACGAACTCATAATGATCTGGAGAATCATAATGGCAGGTCAGTTTTAGTATTCAGTGACCCTAAACAATTGTGGAATTGCACTTTTTTTGCAATTTCACCACACTTGGAATTTTTTTCCTGTTTTCCAGTACACTGTGTGATAAAATCAATGGTGTCCTTCAACAGTACAAAAAACAAGCCTCACATGGCCATATTGACCGAAAAATAAAAAAGTTATGGCTCTGGAAAGAAGGGGAGCAGAAAACAAAAAAATGAAAAATGGCTCCGACATAAAGGGGTTAATAAAATTTGTCATATTTTAGGTGTGCGCTTCAATATTGTATTTCTTTTTCTTTTTTCTGTTGTTTACTATTGATACATGATGGAGCACCCTGTGGTCATATATAGGCTGTGCTCCCATTTTCTATTTTCAGTAGGTTAGGAGATCGGTGTCTCTCGGGTCAGATGGGCACCTTCAGGCACTCCAAGGCACAGTTCACACCAAGCAAGTTTGAGGCAACTGGATACAGCCATTTTTATTTACCCTGCATTTACACCAGCCAAGGAAAAACACATATGATATAAAATAAAATCCTGGGCTGACTGGCCACTAACAATACACATGAATCCTGACTCCCAAAATCTGGGCCTAGTGCACAGCATCCCAACCAAACCATTGCTTAGTTCCAGTAGTTTCCCAGGAGCACAGAGAGCCTTCAGCTCTATTATACCATGTCTATCCATTGCTGATTAGACTCCATCATCCCAAACGCCTGGAGTGGCTCAATGGAGCAGGGAAAATACACAATTCCCTGCCGTAAAACTGCCTGACTGGTTTGTTTGCTCAATATAAGCCCAGAACCTAGAAGAAATGTGGTTCTGATCAAACACTTTTCCCGTGTCTCTGTTAGAGGGCATACTTCCATGTTTTAAAAACCCAGCATAAATGCATACTATGAGACGAAACGCGTTAATTTGAGTTGTCTATCTCTTAGATGTGAACATAGTATAGAAGAAGAAATGTCAACTTTACAACTTGGGTTCTGGCTTTGTATTGAGTGAGGTGTTTGGTGAGGTTGCCTCCTCAGATGTAAGCACCATGAGTAGCAGAGCAGAATGCCGGTTGGATTGTATTCATTCTACGAGCCCGTAACACTTGTTATGATCTGTTGGTCTTCCATACTGGACCTCCGGTCTGGGAGTCTCCTTAAAATATTCTAGATCTTCGTGTTCCTGTCTGATGTGTGGGAAGTTACACAAGCTGCATCTGTCTGGAACATTAGGCCTTGTGTATACTTCTTACAGGAACGTCCACAGTGCGGGGCGAGAGGAGCTGGACGTCAATGATCTGATTAGGACAAGCTGTATTTGGGTCCGAAAGTTGGGAAGAGGAAGTGCTGCTTTCCCAGCAGTTCAAAGGCTCTGAGAGCCACAACAAGCACTGGGATATCACGTTGTGTTTATTTTTCAAGGCTTCTTCTTATCTTTAAACTGAAAGCCAAATTGAAATCTAAGCAACCTGTAGTGGCCGGCTGTGTTTTTTATTATCCAATGGACATATAAATATACAAGCATAGCTGTTTGTCTGGAAGAAAATTCTATATGCTATGTAGTAGCCGGACCTAAAGTGTCCTTCTGTCCATATTGGTCTTTCCGTTCACTCCCACAAATGAGATGTTCGTCTTTAAGTCAACTTGATATCCCGTTATCGGACATGACTAGAGAGGAGAATGGGTCTGACTATAGATTATTGAATCGATTCAATACCAATCTAATTTGAGTTGGATTTTAATAAATCCATAGGATCCAGCAAACTTGAACACAATTTCGAATTAGATGTGTGCGAATCGCCTAAAAGATGCCCTCCGTCAATTTGCTGATTGCAGGACATTAGTCTGACATGAAGGGCATGACCGCGTGGGTTTCCCTATAATGTCTTGCAGCTATCGCATCACTTGGTATAGCACAGTAAATCAGGAGGGTCTATGCTAGCCTATATAAAAGCCGTGGAAGGGAAAGCAGCAGTCATTTTTAGGGTGACTGAGAGAACAGCACAGCAATAGAGATTGGAAGAGAAAGCTCTAAAACATTGGACAAATACTCCCAACAGTAATGTGTTGTCCAACCGCAGCAGTGAAAAAGATGAGTTTTGTAGACTGCAATTGTCTACCTCAAAAATTGTGCCTACCGCAAACAATTTGTTTTATTAGTCAAATTTTTCATCCATACACGCTGTGCCCATACAGTGCCCTTTAGCAGGTCCCGGCTTTTTGAATTTGTATCTGCCTAACATTGGTTATCACAACACATTTGGGAAGTTAAATGTTAAATGTTGATTAAAAAAAAAAGCAAAAACTTAGTTAAGATATGTAGCCACTTACTTGCTCAGGCTTGTTTTTGTCCAATTTGACAACCGTACTCTCAACACCTATACTTTGGTTTGCTGCCTCATTTTGTTTTCTGTACATTTACCTACCTAACATTTCTTATTGTGTATTATCTAGTATGAGTTGAATAATATTGGGTTTCAAATATTACCAAAACTTAAATGTAGTGATGTAAAAAATGTATGGTAAAAGAAAGGTGGCAATGGCAATGGGCAGGGTAGTGTAAAAGAAAAAAAAACATACTATGGCTAAGAATGTAGGAGCTGCTTGCAGAAGTACTACCACCATGACTGGCACTACCACCATGACTGGCACCAGCCATCTGGGCACTAGTACTGCCAATCTCAGGTCACGATTGTCCTTCTTGGCTTCTGGTAAGTGTACTAAGAAGAAGCAGAGTCAGTTATAGAATATATGGCACATCACTTGTCTCGGTCACATCAGGATGAAGTTACCTCTGACAGCAACATCGTCAGTTTGAGTCCGTGTTCTGCACAGAACAGTCAACCTGGTCACTAATGACTATTATTAAATGGACTGTTGGTTATTACCAGGTTACTATCGGATTTTTTGATGAGGTCAAATTGACATTACTAAGGCTGTGTTTGTGTAGGGGTATGCCCATCTTCACTGAGTTAAGAGCCCGGCTGTTGTATTCAGTACAGAATTGATTTGATAAGACTGATTTGTAGAGAGTTATAGTAATAAAAACAACTATGAATCTGTGGCAGTACAAGTTTTCGCTAATGCTATAAGAAGGGCGATTCTGGATGTTGTTGAGATGCAGACGTCACGAGCATCGTTTCATTTTACCCTTTTGCCTGGGGTACATCTTTTCAAACGTGCAGCAAACCAATGATCATGTGTTTCATAACTTCATCCCTCGATTCTGCATATTCTCCTGCCTTTTTGGAATTGATGCTTTACCTTACCCCACGTGCTGAGTAAAGTTGTGAGCACTACAGCCAAACTTAAAAGGGCGAAAGATTGTTACCTCTACTTTTAGGGGTTTTTATTTTCCTTTTTTTGTTCTTTAAAGGATTCTTTCAAGAATAGATAAAATTGTTTGCAGAAACGGTCACTCCAAGCCCATTCACAGATTATGGACTAAAGTGGTCCTGGGCAACCATTTCGAAAGGAAATCTGTAGATTTTGCTGACAACAAAAATTTACTTGCTGATGGTTTTTCATCATGGGTGAAGGTTTTTCCTACTATCCCCATAGTTCATCAAGACAAAATCACAGCTACTTTTGTAAAGTGCAATCTACCAAGAAACCTTCAAATCACATTATATATAAAAAAAAATGGTAACTTCAGAATGTCCGGGACATAGTGCCTTTCTTATTGTGCCCTTGATCTCAGTGTATCCTTCTCCAGAGTTGCTTTTCCCTGTATCTCGTGTTCTCAGTAAATCAGCCGCTCTCGGCCTTTAAGGTGCATGCCGCCACTATTTTCTGGAACGTTTTGCTGATTTATTGGCACAAGGCTGATAATTTACCGTCCAGCTGATTTGTTAGTATGTTCTGTTTAGTTTACAGGAAAACTGAGCCTTCATTTACAGGGAGAAAGGAAAGACTGTTAATCTGCACAGAAACTGTTAGAGCAATTTATTAATTTGCAAGGACTGTCAGAGTAATTAATCATGTGCAGTGGCGCAGAGCATCAGCAAACTTCCCTGTGCCGCTTCAAACCCGGCCCGCAGCCGACTCTTTGATCTCCTTTTCTGCCATCCAGCAATGTTGCAGAAGTTCTATGAGCTATATGGCATTACAAGCATTACCATCGAGCAATTGTACAATTAGAAGATTCGAAACCTCTAGTAGGGCTCCTAAGACGCAAAATATAGCTACCGTATATTGTACTGTATACACGGGGTGGATTACTGCAACACCAAACATGACCCAACTTTTCAATGTGAACATTACAGTGTATGTTACATACTGACCGTGTCCCATTCCTGCACTGTGTGACTCCACTGTCGGGCACCACTGCTCTATAATGGAAGGATGGTGCACGCTTTGCCCATTCTGTCAGTTGTCTCAAGAGACTATATGTGGCTAGGAAGTGCATTCGCGACCCAACCAAACCATAGTTTCTCCTTCTGATGGGCCTCATAACTTTAGCTGTCAAGACAACATTTTGTAAAATGTAAATTCGATTTTGTTGACCAACCAGTACCAGGGAACAGTGTACAACCAAAGTCCAAAGATTGTTCTTAACACTCTATTTAAATACCATTATAAACTTTATTAGGGCACCTGGTGCCAATTTTCGTATTCTGATTTTCAGCCTGCCTTGTTAACCAGTTATCTTTTGCCTGACACTTGGATTGAGTTTTGGGCTGTTTAGCTCTTTTAATGAAAGAAGAAAAATTGTTCCAGCTCGATCTTGATGATCGAGCTGGAACAATTTTTCCTCTTTCATCCACAAGTCTCATCAGGATCTGGTTCCGCGCTCTCTACATGAAATGGTGAGCTGGCTTTTTTTTCTCTTTTTGATAGCTCTTTTAATGCCTGTTGATTATGTTTTTGATCTTGACCTCCTGGTTTGACCTTGGCTATTTTCTCAATCTTAATCTTGCCTTCAGATTTTTTCTGGTTTTAGCCATTTGCTTTGACCCATCAGTGCAACAATCCATCTGTGAGCTTGCTCCACTAGTCAGAAACAGCTCCATAGATGGAGGAATGGCCACATTTCTATCATATCTATACAGCAAACACAGAACGCTACACCTGTAGTAGATCCATTCAATGGTCGACCTCCAAAAATTTATGGTGGCAAAGACTTTTCATAGAGAACTGTAAGGAAAACTGGAGTAGACCCTTGACATATTCATTCAAGCCAAGTATTGAAAAACTAATAACTAGCCAAAAGCTTTATCAATTTGTACATATCATGAGAAAACTTAGACCATGTTGGGAGGTTCATTGACCAAGTCAAGACAAATCATCCACTAACTGAGACCACCAATGTAGCTTCTTCTTGAACAGATCACAAGAAGATGAAACTCTTCAAAAATAAATACTTTGCTTGGAAGAGTTGACAAAAAGACTATCATTAACCAGATTGATGAGTAAGACATTAAGATTGAGGTTGAAGACTCAACAGAAGACAGAACATAGTGAAGAATTACTGGTCTAATTGTCACCATGGCTCGAAACATCTTCAGGATCAAGAATGTCTTTGTAGATATTCTTAATATTTTTTTGTCTTGGCTCTCGGGATTTGTTGAGATACTGTTACTTCTCACTTGGTGTTGAACATTTTCGGTTTGTCTGTTATGACTGTCCATCTCCTCTGTTTACACACGAAGCTACTGTAGGTAGTCAGCCATATGTTTGTAATCATCGATGTTAGAAAAATGTCAGGCTAATAGGAAACGTATTCCACCACGTCTATATCACTCCTGTTTGAGGAATGAAGAAACTATTGAGGCACTTCAGAATGTACGAGGCTTTCCAATACTCCTAAACTGATCAAACACAGACTGTGCAGCGAGCTCGCCTAAACAATACAGTCGCGGGCAGAACCTGCCGCTCTCCGAGAGGTTATGTCTTTGAACTGTAAATGGAGTTTGACATTTTGGATACTGTGATATTTTTTTTGTGTGTTTTCTTAGCAAAGAGTTTAAGCAAAGTAGGACTTAACACAATGTCTGCCTACTTTCTGACAAGAAGGAGAATACAGTCCGATAGCTGATGGCTGTTTTACCCCAAGGTTACAGCAACACGGCCAGCTTGTATTTCCTTCCAGGTCAGTCGCTCACATCTGATCAGTAATGCCCGTAGACATTAAAGGGTTATTCCCTGATCCTTCTCTGTCAAGTTAGATGGCCTTCCGATAGATGAGTGTCGTTACCCCTTTGACATATTACGCATATCCTGTTAGAACCTCTCTAAAATTGTTGTTTTGTGGTTCATTTGCTCACGTAGATTTAGGATTTTTGTCAATTCGTGGAAATATCTAGAAAAAAACCCATTCCTGAACATGTATTTCACACATATTGGAGTTCATCAATGATCTCTTCCTCGTTGCAACCTTCGAGTGACCCTCCTTACCCATATTTATGTTTAAAGGGAATCTGTCAACAGATTTTTGCTATTGAATCTGATAGTAATATGATGTAGAGGCAGAGGCCCTGACTCCAGTAATGTCAGTTACTGTGTTGCTTGGTGCAGTGTTGATAGAATCCCTGCTTTGTCCAATGTATATCTAGCAAACGCTAAGACTTATGAACTGTGTATAACTCCGCCTACAAATGGCTGGCTGCCAATCAGTGGTGGGGGCGGGGTTACACAGATTATCCTGACTGCCATGCACGTGACACCTAGTCCTACAGTGATAATCTCCAATGGATAAAACACTGACTATATTGAAACTACAGCACACAGCCTATTAAGTGACACATCCCTGGAATCAGGCTCTCTGCCTCTGTTATGCTGCTCTCAGATAAAATAGGAAAAACCTGCTGACAGATTCCCTTTAAGGGTCTTTTTTATTTCAGTAAAGCCATGCACGTCTAGCCACCCCAGCACCTAATCAGAAAATTTTTTTGACTCTCTGACTCAGATGTTCACCATTATCCAGAAAGATATTTTTGGTCTATTCAGTTCTGCTGATATTGTGTTGTCAATTTAGACATAGTCACAAAAATGAACTCTGCACTTCTTGTGCTTTTATTTTTAGTAAGGCTATGCATTCTTTTTACAAAATGTTAAAATTGTATGCTAAATTTCATGGCAAAACTCATAATGGTTGCTCGTTCACAGAAAAAAGGGTCTGCAACGGCTGTTTGCTGAATCGCGACAGTATGAACTGCACACACCCTGCCACAATTTCCATGTATTCCCCATTCAATGCAATTCTATTAATTCTTAATTAACTATTTATTATCACTAATCTTACACCTTATTTCTTTCATCAAAATTTTCAGATTTTGCCACCCTTGCTTTATGCAGTTTTAAGTGTTGAAATTCCAAGAGGGCAGCTTTCTGTTACCCATTGACTTCACTCCGCACTAAGCGATCACTTGGTGCGAAGGATTGCCATGGCAGGGCTGAAATCGTAGATTATTTTCGCTGTACTGTCGCATGTAAAAGTTTGGGCACCCCTGGTCAAAATTACCGTTATTGTGAACAGTTGAAGATGAAATGATCTCTAAAAGGCCTCACAGGTTATGGGCATGACTTTCTTTGAAGGATGATGACTGGACAACTCTATGATGGTGATGTGGTTCTCGGCATGATCATTGAATATCTTCATTGGCGGTCCAGACGCGCACAGTGTTGTTGTCAGTTCTTACCGGAGATTGTGACAAGAAGTGATGGACAGTTGCTTTGAGACCGGAGAATGGTCTAGTAGCAATCTGTGAGGGCAAACTGGGCCAGAGACAGGGGTCTCAAGATATAACTGAGTGACGTGGAAGGGCGATCATTGTTGCATCTGATGGTGGAAACCGTGATCTGAGATGGAATGGCCACCAAAGTGCTTTACTTTAATGGCACCAGTTAGTGCCCTATGGTAAATATAGATAGTGCCTGATATAAAATTGCATCATGTAGACAGCACCCATGTAAAATTGTGCCATGTATAGATGTAGCAAGCACCAACCAAACATTTGACTTCTTTTGACTAAATGTTTATTTGTTGCTCTTTCCTGTTTGTTTTGCGTTTGTGCCTATAGAAGGTCCACTTTGTGCCTATAGAAGGTCCACTTTGTGCCTATAGAAGGTCCACTTTGCTAGCGTCCCAATGGTATGCACCAGTAATGGTGAAGAATGCTAAAATGATGATGTACCCCATATAAAGTATGCCACCAGTGAATCACTACCAGTTTACACTTATTCTTTTTACTAGATGGAGCCCAGCGCCACTGAGCAATCAGCAGCCTTAACCTGACTCACCACATTGTCAGTTGGTTAGTTTGGTCACTTTTGCCCTCATACTTGACCCCTAAATAAATCAAGACCAGAGCAAAGAACAAAATATGAAAAAAGATAGACTCTAGTTTGAATTCTTATCCTTCATCATACCAGGATCTTTTCAGCTCTTTGGCCCTGCTGCTCTGACAAAACCCAGAGCCACAGTGCCTGGTTCGAAAGAAGACCGGGGAGCGAGTATACTGGCCGTTGACTGTTGCCATCTATCTCCTAGCATAAATAAAATGCTGGGATGACATCCATGATTCCACTCCTCAAATCAACCCTTAGGACATCTGTGATTTACAAAAAAAAAAACCTTTCATAGATGAAAAGGATTACTGTTGCAGATATCAACAAAATTTGACAGTCGAAGAAAATGTTATCTTTTCTAAAATTACAAATTATAATTTGGAACCACACGTCTTCCCAAGATCTCCATCCATTGGTGTCTTCTTATGTCTTCACTCTAACTGAACGTATTTCATACAGTGTAGTAATAAGTTAGCTCTTTAATGTTAGTAACCTGGCATGGGGAGAATGATTTTAAAGTCTTCCAAGCTATAAGACTGTCCAAAATTACTCGGTAGGTGCTAAATAAACTGAAATGTGAAATCCTCAAGCTAAATTTGAGGAGTTGATTTTTTTTTGGGAGAAGACTTAAAAGTAAACCTGTCACTTTATATACAGTTAGGTCCAGAAATATTTGGACAGTGAAAAGTTTTGTCATTTTATCAGTTTACCAAAAATATTCATGATACATTTATATAGTAAATATGGGCTTAAAATGCAGACTCTCAGCTTTAATTTGAGGGTAGTCGCATCCTATTTGGAGTAAGGGTTTAGGAATTACACCTCTTTAATATGTAGCTGCCACTTTTTAAAGGGACAAAAAGTAATTGGACAGTTATCTAAAAAGCTCTTTAATGGGTTGCATCAGCTATTCCCTCATTAATCGATCAATTAAGGAGTTAAACGGTCTGGAGCTGATTCCCGGTGTGGCATTTGTAAGCTGTTGCTGTGAACCCACTACATGCAGTCAAAGGAGATCTCAATGGAAGAGAAACAGACCGTTATTAGATTAAAAGAAAAGAAGAAATCCATCAGAGAAATAGCAGAAATGTTAGGCGTTGCCAAATCAACATTTTGCTATATTATGCAAAAAAAAGAGGTGAGCATGGGAACTCAAAAAGGCCTGGACGTCCACAGAAGACAACAGTGGTGGATGATCACAGAATCCTTTTCATGGTGAATAAAAACCTTTTCACAACTTCCACACAAGTGAAGAACACCATTTCAAGTAGGTGTTTCAGTATCTAAGTCTACCATAAAGAAAAGATGACGACTTCATGAGAGCAAATACCAAGAGGGTTCACCAAAAGTGCAGACCATTAATCAGCCTTAAAAATAGAAAGACCAGGTTAGAATTTGCCAAAAAAACATCTAAAGAATACAGCCCAGTTCTGGAAAAGCAAAACCAGAGTGAACATGTTCCAGAATGATTGAAAGAAGTATGGAGAAAGCTTGGCACAGCACATCCTCTGCAACACATGGCGGAGGTGGTGGGATGGTGCGGGCATTCATGGCTTCTAATGGCATCGGGTCACTAGCGTTTACTGATGATGTGACTAAAGACAGAAGCAGCCAGATGAATTCTGAAATGTACAGGGTGAGACTTTCTGCTCAGATTTAACCAAGTGCAGCAAGGTTGGTTGGACGATGCATCACAGTACAGATGGACAGCGACCCAAAACAAACAGCAAAATCAACTCAGAAGTTTATTTAAGGCAAAGAAGTAGAATATTCTGCAATGGCCGAGTCATCACCAGATCTCAAGCCCATTGTGCAACACTTCACATGCGTAACACAAAACGTAAGGCAGCAAAAGACCAACAAACAAGCAACATCTGAAGTCAGCTGCAGTGGAGGCCTGGCAAAGCATCACAGAGGCGGAAACCCAGCGTTTGGTGGCATCCATGGCTTCCAGACTTCAGGCAGTCATTGCCTGCAAAGGATTCTCTACAAAGTGATAAAAATGAACATTTTGTTTGTTAGTTAATTTGTACAATTACTTTTGAGCCTCTGTAATGAGGAAACTTTGTAGAAAACCGGTTGCAATTCCTAAACGTTTCACAGCATGTTTTGGTAAACCCCTTTAGTCAAAGTTGAAAGTCTTAAGATACCGTCACATTTAGCGACGCTGCAGCGATCTAGACAACGATGCCGATCGCTGCAGCATCGCTGTGTGGTCGCTGGAGAGCTGTCACAGACCGCTCTCCAGCGACCAACGATGCCGAAGTCCCCGGGTAACCAGGGTAAACATCGGGTTACTAAGCGCAGGGCCGCGCTTAGTAACCCGATGTTTACCCTGGTTACCAGTGTAAATGTAAAAAAAACCAAACACTACATACTTACATTTCGATGTCTGTCGCGTCCCCCGGCGTTCTGCTTCCCTGCACTGTAAGCGCCGGCCGTAAAGTAGAGCGGTGACGTCACCGCTGTGCTCTGCTTTACGGCCAGCCGGCGTTGACACAGTGCAAGGAAGTAGAACGCCGGGGGGCACGACAGACATCAGAAGGTGAGTATGTAGTGTTTTTTTTTTTTTTTACATTTACACTGGTAACTAGGGTAAATATCAGGTTACTAAGCGCGGCCCTGCGCTTTGTAACCCGATGTTTACCCTGGTTACCAGTGAAGAAATCGCTGAATCCGCATCACACACGCCGATTCAACGATGTCTGCGGGAGATCCAGCGACGAAATAAGGTGCTGGCCTTCTAGCTCCGACCAACGATATCACAGCGGGATCCTGATCGCTGCAGCGTGTCAAACACAACGATATCGCTATCCAGGACGCTGCAACGTCACAGATCGCTATTGTTATCGTTAAGTTGTTCAATGTGAAGGTACCTTTAACCTAACTATACACTGCTGATTTGCAAGTGATTGTTTGAGACACCTTTTTTAGGCTGTCAGTTCAACCAGATATTATTTTTCACTAAGTGGCAGAATTGCTTTCCAATTACTGATAGATTCCTTGTCTTTCTTCATGTGTTCAACAATAATTTTTCCCTGGGTCATTTCATTACATACAACTTAATTTATGGACATCTATTATTTGATTTCTTTACTTGTGTGGATCGGATGGGTTATCACTGACATCTGGTGATAATTTAATGTCAATAGCACCTTGAAAAATATATTTACTTGGAAAATTGGTGAAGGGTTCAATACTTCACTCACTGTGTATACATATACACAGTCATGGCTGAAAGTGTTGACACCCTTGAAATTGTTTCAGAAAATGAAATCTTTCTCCCAGAAAATTGTTGTCTTTACATATGTTTATTTCCTTTGTGTGTATCAGAACACCACAAAAAAACAGAGAAAAAAATACAAATTGGACATCATTTCACACAAAACTCCCAAAAATGGGCCTAACCAAATTGATGGCTCCCTTCTATTGTTGGGTGACATCAAACCCACAGGTTAGGAATAGAGAAGTGTCTATAAGAAGCTTACCCATTAGTAAGCTCATAGTCATATTGTAAATAAAGATCACCTAGAATAAAGTTTGTTCTTTGAAATAAAAATCCACACCCCATTTTTCAAATTTATTTAAAAATAACATAGTTATACTCACCTCACTCCCATTCCATTAAAGCCCTTGCCCCTTGTTTGTAAAAAAAACAAAAAATAATAAACAACAAAAATAATCACCTTATGCCTAATCCACAAATGTCCATGTCCCTTGTAAAAAAAAAAAAAAAAGAAAAGAAAAAATGATAAACAACCATATTCCTCACCTGTCTACAGTGCCGCTAATCCATACTGTCCCACAACAATTTGGATGATTTGGAGAGCGGTCACATTTGTGACTGCTCTCTCTTCTAGAGGGCACACACTGACAGGAGCAGTAAGAATGTTCAACGAAGTTCGTAGCTGAACCCCGGTGAACTCACAGCACCGCTTGCTGCTTGAGAATGTTCTCACACAGAATTGCCACAGACTGGAGGGGGGTCAATCTATGACCCCTTACCAGCCTTAGAATACCAGCTCCCAGCTGTCTGCTTTAGCTTGGCTGGCAAAATGGTGGGAACAACACGCCATTTTTAAATTATTTAAAACAAAAATGGCATGGGGACCCCTCTATTCTTGATAACCAGCCATGAGAAAGCTGACAGCTGAGGGTTGAAGCCCCCACAACTCTCGTCAGCAGCTCCTGCTCTTGCGGTTATTAGCGACAGCAGGCATAGGCTGATGGGAGTATCACTCCCATCAGCTGATACTTCTGTGACCGGAGGTAAACTTTTTACCCCTGTCACTAGCTTACCACCAATCAGAGCTGCCTGTGTTTTTCATGCTGTACTACAGATGACAGAATGGGAAACATCTGATGTCTTCGGTGCCGTACCCGAACAGTAGGTGTTCCGTCCAAATCCCGAACATTACTTTTCAGGTTCGCCCATCACTAGTGCCTACTCTGACAAAAGTAATGTGTGTTTAATTACACGTTTTGTGTTGAAGGAAAGCTGTTTTTTATTTTCTTATGCTGGATAAAGCATTTTCATTTGAAGGTGGGGAAACGCAATAAAACGTACCCTGTTTTGCACCAAGACCTGTGCCTGTGCTAAGTGAGTGTCTACTGCTAAGGGTGAGTCCCTACAAATGATATTTTGAACTTGGGCACTGAAATCCCAAGGAACACAGGTGATTGTTGAATAAAGACTGTATGTCTCGGGTATAGGCAGTCACAGCATTACAAGCACAGTTTGAAAGCATTGAAGAGCTTGTTAAGCTGCTGGACCAAGCCAAATGCTGCAGTTGCAGCAGCAGGCTATCAAGAAATTAACATTCTTTATCTAGCAGTTGCATCAGTTTCAGCAGCAGCATCCACAGCAGATGGCTCTCTTGACAGAAATTGTCTGGGCCAGGGAGACGGCACCTACCACAAACCAAAGTAAAGGTAACCGTGTGAGACAAAAGTATGGGAGGCCATACAGAAAATGACTCTGGAAAATGATGTTTACAGGCTTTCCTGAGTGTGTTTGAGAGGGTGCAGACAGAAAGAAATTATCCCCAGAACAATAGTCAGAGGTCCTAGCTCCATACCTTACTGGGGAACCTCAGAAAGTGTACTATGACCTTGCCCTGCTGAATGCAAAGCAGTACGGCAAGCTGGTGGTGGAGATTATAGCATGTTTGAGCATCACCCTGACCGTCAAGTTACAGCGGGTGCTCCTGTGGTGCTAGCAAAGGGACAAGCTTCCCAGGTACCAGATGTTTGACCTGTTAACACCTGGTATAAAAATGGCTGCAGAGTGAGATCTGCTCTCCAGCACAGATGGTGGACAGATTTATCCACTCCCTACCTAAATCTGTGCAAATCTGGGTTGTCCAAGGAGAGCGCCAGAATACAGATGACCTTGTGAGCCTCTCGGGGAAATAGTTTCTCAGTGGAGAACTTCCTGAGCAATCAATGATGCCTGAGGTCACCTTTCTGGGATATACAAAAGAAGGGGACCAAACCACATTGAGGGACACCCAAGGTCCCAGGTGGGTCAGAGGCAGCTTCAAGCAATACATCTCATAGCATTGTCTGTTGGAAGTGTCGGTCCTCCAGGGCATATATCAGCCCATTGTTCCTTGAACCCAGGACTGTTGGACCGAGCTGAAGGTTGATGCTTCTCCTGTTTTATGCACCCTGCGTGCAATGACGTACCACATCCTGGTAAGAGACCTCAGCTGTGCCAGGTGATGGTGAACTGTGTCCAAGTGATGGGACTGGGCTCAGGGAGTTTGACCCTAGTAAGGCCACACTTCCGCAGGTGCTAGTCCCTGGGAAGCAGGTAAGGTGTATCCATGGAGATATCAAGAACTATTACATGGCCCAGGTAAACCTACGCACGGACTATGGATCCATTCCCCACGAAGTGGGAGTGGTCAAGGAGTTGTTGCATGCTGTTGTTGTTGAGTTTTTACTCTGTTTTGGAACTTATGGATTAAAGCTGCAGCACCCAGTAGTCCAGTATGCCACCAGGAGTCCCCTATCGTAATGAGGTCACAGAATGTAAACAGTGAATTTCCTTTCACTGTACTGGCTAGAATGGAGGATGAGGAAGAATCCCCTGAAGCCATTATTCCTGACCTTCAGGAGTCCCAAGACAACTTTTGGGCGGCCCAGCTCAAAGACTTAACGGTAAAAGGTACTTTGGAAAATGTAAGAGTGTTAAATTGTTTTCCCCAGGAGCCGATAATTGTTTTCTGCAATTGTCCAGACATAATGATTTGTTGTGTCGTTAAACCAAAGTGAGAAGCCAGGTAAAAGAGTACCTCCTCAAGGCCCAAAGGGCAAAAGCCAGGCAGCAAAGTCAGTCTGCTCAAGTGAGACAATTTAGGCATAGAGATCAGGTACTTACGTTAGTGTCCACAGTGGAGAGCAAGCTCCTTACCAATGGTTGGAATCCTATGAGGTTTTGGAAAAGGTGGGAGAGGTCAAACTATAAAGTACACCGACTAGGGAAAAGGAAGCCCTTTCCCCTATATAATGACAACCTGCTAAAACCCCCAAGAGAGTTAGGGACCCTTTCAAAACCCCTTGCTTGGTGGCCTGTCAGAAGCCAACATTACGGGAGTCACAAAAGCAAAACCTTGGTCATGTTCCCCAAAACAACATGAAAATGGTACTCCATAATAAGGACAGTTTTTCAGTTACTAGGGTACCCTCGTGTTATCAATTATGAGCCTCGCGTCAGGTGAATTTAAAGCTCTGTAGGATTCCTGAGTCCCACTGGAAGATATTCTGAGAAGAGGCACGCTGTAGGTACTGTGGTTTCGCAGATGGTGCTCAGCCACTGGCTTTCGGCAAGGTGTGAGGGGTATGTAGCTAAGCCAAGTAGGACAGGGTTAAATCCTAGCAGTGAAGGTCCTGATACTGGCACCTGGCTAGCTATGTTCAGTAAGCTGGGGGAAGCTGAGCAGTCTGTGTGTTGGAGTTACTGAGCGACCAGCAAATGTGAGCTGTCTGGAAGGTGAACACTTCTCTGTGATAGTGGAGCAGAAGAGAAGCCAGTGTGTTTGACTCTGAAATCCTTTGGCGTTTCAGAGAAAAACATACTTTTAAATGCTGCATGGAAGACTAGTGTAAAAGGCGGGCCCCTGGCAACTCTATAACATCCTGCCTTCAGTTTGGTCTGCATTTTAAGTTTTTTTTTAAGGACTCCAATGTCTCTTAATATAAATTCAAAACCATGAACCAGCTACCAGTCACATCGTAACTTCGGAGTGGCCAAGTGGAGACACTTGTAGCATGAACATCTCCCACCAGAGTATCACGAAATGATGTTGTCTTTCAAAGCTGGTCATCTCATGACACTCATCTTGGGATATTTTGACCCGAGAGGGAAAGGTAAGAAAGGACACATCTGTGTTTGTCCTGGTTCTACCACCACCAAAAATATCTTCCACAACCATAACATGATCATAAAACCATTTGTATACATTTATGCAAATCCACCATTATGAATTGGAAAAAAAATTCTCAGTCTCTTCCTGCTACTAAGATTGTTAACCAAGGGGTAACTTCAGAGTCACTTAGTTGGAGCATGTTTAGTGTTCAGCTATAGCCAATACGCCAAATTATAGAAACCCTATAACAAAAAATAATAATTTTGGAAATAGAAGTCATTGTGGTTAATCCATGCAAACAATTCCACACGGCTTCCAAGGGTTCTGTTTAAAATGGAGAAGAAGAATGCTGGAGTTTGGCTTCCAAAGAGGAAGAAGTTAATAATGTTGTAAAAGTTATTTCTATTTCCTACCAGACGTTTATTTTATGGGATTGTCTAACCTCCAGCATGTTCTACCTAGTGTTCTGTAGACCAGGCTTTGCCGAACTGGTGTTCTCGTAACGTCCTGTAATGTTTACCAGCGTGTGCTGCAGATTTCATCGATCTTCTCAGATAAGTTCCATCCAATGGAATCTGGAATGAAGATGAGAGAAGCGTTGTGCGTCGCAGACACACAGTAACCCGTTTGTGCTTGGGGTGGGCTAATCAGGACCAGCCATCATCGTTCTTTGATTTCAATGAATGACATTTGTCCTTATTTTCCCTAATTAGATCAGTAGCCCACACACAGTGAAGCGGCCTTTTCATCTTCGGAAGAAGCTTTCATGCTACAAGTCTTTATTGTGAATTTCGATATTACTGAAGTTGATGCATTATCACCATGTGTTTTGTAACACAGAGTGACTCATTATCACATGGTTGAGATGTCACTAGATGAAGCTCGTTATTGTATTAATTACATGTATAATGTTATGATAAATGTGAGCCACGTAGGGTCAGGTGAAGAACGGTAAGAAAAACAGAAGAATAAGAGCAAACCATGACTTCAATGAACACAATGAATGGAAGTGAAATTATAGTAAACTTAGAATCTAGTGGGAAAGCAGCCAAAAACCCCGAAAGTCTCGCTTTTTTGGAGAATACCTTGGCTTTTGTTACAAGGCCGAATTAAAAATTGGAAAGCCGATCTACGGAAAAAATCTCAAATTTTAATTTACGAATCAAAAAGGTCCACAAATTCAGAAAACGAGTGAAAAAAAATCTTTATTACAATTCATGTAAAAGAAAATTACAAAAGGTGTACTGTAAAAACAAGGAAAAACAAAGAGAAGAAATCTTCTAACATCCTTTAAATGGTTTTCCTACTCAAGGCTTCTTTCACACTTGCGTCGTTTGGCCTCCGTCGCAATCCATTGTTTTTGAATAAAACCGCATCCTGCAAATGTGCCCGCAGGATGCATTTTTTTCCCATAGACTTGTATTGCCAACGGATCGCGACATATGGCCATACGTTGCGTCCATCGTGCACTGGATGCGTCATGTTTTGGCGGACTGTCGTCACGAAAAAAACGTTCAAGGGAACGTTTTTTTCGTACGTCGGGTCGACCATTTCCTACCGCGCATGCGCAGCCGGAACTCCGCCCCCTCCTCCCCGGGACTTTACAATGGGCAGCGGATGCGTTGAAAAACTGCATCCGCTGCCCACGTTGTGCCGAATTTTCAGAACGTCTGTCGGTACGTCGCGCAGATTCTTAGCGACGGCTGCTTACCAACTCAAGTGTGAAAGAAGCCTAAGAGTCGTATATAGCAGTGATAGGCAATTCATTTTCATGAACATGACTGTTGTGGAGGGCCGAATCAATGGGCTGAAATAAATTTGACTCAATATTAATATTAAAGGAGTGCTCCAAAGGCAAATAATTTTTCCCTATTTATTTAGTCCCATAATCTAAGCTGTTTTCTAATCTACTTGCTTTAAAAATTCCCTACCTCTCCCTAGCTACACTATGTAACTGCTATTTTATTTTTTTTATCTACTTCGTGTCTGATGACGATTCGTTTGAGTTTCCCCAATGCATGCTGGGATACTCAAAGCACCATCAGGCAGGAGACAGAGGCTGGGGTCACTTTCATAGTCTCTGCTCCCTCCCTAAAACGAAACGTTATCAATGAAAATCGATTAGAATAATGGGACTAACTAGATAGGAAAAATTATTTGCCTTCGGACCACCCTTTTACATATTATTGTTTTACATTATTATTATCACTTAATATTGAGCAGAGCTAAGTCTCTTAGCTCGCTGCTACTGCTAAAACATGTTACAATCGGATTTATTGTAACCTGTATTCTTACCCGTAGCAGCAAATCAGCACTATATAATTTACCACTTTTTATAATGTTTAAAATCCGTATTTTACTTTTAGCCCTTGTCCTTTGATCAACAGCTCCCGAAAAACAGCATGATGTCTCAACAGTTGTCCCCACGTGGCCATAATCCTCCCACACAATGTAATGCCTAAACATCCCTCCTCACACATTGTGATGCTCGTATTGCCACCCTCACACGGTATGACACCACCTGTCACCCCACACATTATAATGTCCTCACAACCGTTCCACACACACACACACAGTATGGTGGACCCCACAGCTCTCCACTCAGTATGAATGACTCCACAGCTCCTCACACAGTATTATGGACCCCACAGATCCCCCACTACAGTATGATGATCCTCACATAGCATTATGACCCCACACCTCCCCATATACAATATGATGGCTTCTAGAGCCTCCCACACATTTTGTGGCCCCACACCACCCTGCACCAGTACGATGTCCCCACAGCTCCCAATACAAAGTATAATAACACGCCAACACAGTATTATTGTCCTATTAGCGGCAACACAGTTTTATTCCCCACTGTCCCCCATGCAGTATTATGGACCCCAAAGCCCCCCCTCACACAGTGTGATAGCCTCCAACACAGAATGATGGTTCTCACAAAGTATGAGGATCCTCATACAGTATGATGCCCCCACAACTCCTCTTACACAATATGATGGCTTCAAGAGCAGCTCATCAACACATTTTGATGACCCCACACCACCTTGCACACAGTATAATGGCTTCTAAAATGCCTCATCCAGTATTATGCCCCCACAGCTCTCAATATAATGTACAGGAGCCCCCCACAGCACCCCAATAGCTTGCCATACACTATATGACTCCTAACAGACCCCTAGATGGTATGTTATCCCCCACAAATTCCCCCCACAAGTAAATGGCAATTAAAAAAAAATGCTTACTATTCTTGTTTACTTTTATAATTGGCACATTCTAAACAAGACTCAAGTAGTGCCTTAGTTTGGTATATAAGGAAGTCGGTCAACGTGAAATGGCTCGACACCAATCACCGGTGCCCAGTAAAGCCTTGACATGCTGAGCATTTCAGTACTTCTTCTCGCCTACTTGTTTTCCATCAATTTTCACGGAATCAAGGAAGAGGAGGATGAAAATAGATGGAAAACAAGTTGATTGGAAGGTGTTTAGTCATTCCAAGTGCAAATCAAGCGCTGGTGCTTAAGGTTGAATAAGAGTCTGGAGTATGTAGGCTGAGTGGTATTTGGTTATAATGGCGGTAAGCTGCAATACCATACATAGCCTATGGAAAAGGATGGCACAATAACTGGAAAAACATTGAGCAACACTTTTAATTGGACTGAACTGTGGAAATTCAGATATCTACATTTCTAAAAAAAATAAAAATAAAAGTCTAAATTCTGGTATCACACTAGTTTCATGATTGCGAGAATATCGGAATCTAGATCCTACAATCTAAGGCAACTGTTCATCGAAGTCATGGAGAACAACCGATTAGTTGAGTCCTTTTGCCAACCGTGAATCAAGTCTTAAAGGTTTTATAACAGGTAGCCCTGTGTTTCTGTATATATTGATGCCTTGGATATTTAAGCTTTTTTTAATGTGATAATTTTAGAGGAAAATTTCTTGGCAGAAGTAGGTGTTCCAAATCTCATGAGCAGGAAAAATATAAATCACATTAGAAACGGAGAGCTTTGCACATGTGCACCTACCTCTCCTCCCGGTAATTGTACAATTTACAGCTCCTGTTGGAAGCCTGTTTTATTTGATATCCCACAAGCCCACTCCGCCATTTTATTTTCATCTGTTTGCCAAAAAAACTTTCCAAAACAAAGGCAGGAGGACCACCCATCCGGAATCCAAACTTTCTCTGGTTACTCGACCAAGTATAAACTGGAGAAGACTGCTGAATCTCAGGCTCGAATGTTGCCATTGGGAGCAACTGATTTCCAGATTAAGAAAAGGTGTTAAAATAAATTGAGACATAAATCTTGTGTATTATAATATAAGTTCCTACAGGACGGGCTTCTATGTGGGCTGCCTGGCAGAAACCATAGTGCAGGTGATACCAAGTAACTCAATAGTGTCCAATGCGGAGACCTCACGTAAACCCAACAGACATATGTTTTCCTTTATGATATTGAGGCGAAACCATAGAAAATCCGAATGTAAACATTCAATATTCATGTATTATTCTTAGAGCGCTCGTCTTCTGTAGTGTCTGCCGACTCCACGGGGCAGCAGTTATTCTGGATTTGGGTCTGAGCTCTCCTCTTTGGAGTCAATCACTTGTCACAGGGGGCCATTTCTTTTGGGATGATTCAGAAGTAAGTTTTTAGGACCTATTGACGACATGTTCTGTATACAGTGGTCAAAGCAAAGATTTAAGACTGTGTATAGATGGAAGATGGGCCTCAGAATCATCTCCAGTGGTGGGACCAATATGTATGAAAATAATACAATATCATAATTTTTCCCAGGGCAAATTCCTGCCGAAACCTATGTATTTTCTTGTTAATTGTTTACAAAACCCCAGTAATTCGAGAACTAGAAAATATTTTGGACCCTGAGCATCTAGTAATTAATGTTCTCCTTTTGGTCTTCCAGAAAAACAATTCACTCATTCTTAGTCTTGTTCACCTGTCCCAGCTCCAGCGCCGGGTTCTCCATCCTCTTCCTCTGGCGACGGGCTCTCTCTGGTCATGTAGACATCGGGATACCATGGTGTAACCCATGACGCACCTCTAGTATCATAGGCTTTTGGTTTTTAGGCTGGCTCAGGTGGTAGCTTGCCACTTGAATGTTCAGTTGGTTTGATATCCTCACTGCTATCACGCTGCTGGGTTCCTTTCTTTTTCAAGGGTGGCTCTCGACATATCCAGCTCTGCTGTACCACTGGGCCATCCAGCACATCCAATTCTGCTACTCCATTCTGCTTCAGGTACTGCTTCATATTACCTGGTTAATCCAGTGATAATTGTTAAAAATAGGAGGGGTATAAAAATGATCAGTGATTGTCCATGTGCTGAAACCGGTATTGGACAAAATTCCACTACCTAATTAACTTGTAAAGTGCCATATATAGTATTCAAAGCTACCCTAAATAATAATAAAGTATTAAGTATTTATCTATTTAACCCTTATTTAACCTGTGAGTTTATAGACATTTGTTTTAATTTGCATAGGAAGGAACAAAAAAAAAAAAAAAGGAAATCAATTTTTGTCTTGGAGAGAAATCTTGTTTTCCCTCCTTGGAATAGAAGACATGGAATCGGAATTGTGTGGTTGGAGGAAGAGCCACGAGATGCTGCGTTATATTGTTTATATAAACCCGAGAGAGCAGGAGCCATCGCGGTTATGTGGCGCCATGTTATTCAAGTGCCAATATTCAGCGCCTAGTATGGGCCACAGTAATATTCAAGGTTTCCTTATTAAAGGGGTGTTCCACTCTCGACGATTACGAACCTAGTGATGGGTAATAAAAAAGGGAATGTGGATGTGCAAAACCACAATGCACAATCCAGTTCGCCCCAAAAGAGCTAACCTTTCCCTCCTAGTCCCAGCGGTCGATCCACTGGACCAAAAATTCAGTGGAGAACTTTACACATTTACATAATTTATTTTCTTCCAAAAAAGCATCTAAGCCATTTTATGAAACCATCGAATGTTTCCGCTGTGACCAGCTTCTGAGGTCGACTATTCCACAGATTAATAGTTCCTGTATCCTCTGGAGATTAAACCTTTCTCCTAGTCGATGGAGTGCCTCCTAATCTTTTCAGTGGGTTTTACATGAAACATCAATTCCATATTTTTGAATGGATCATTTATGCACTTGCATAAGTTAATCAAGCTGGACTGGGCTCAAAAAGCTACTGATTTTAGTTCTCTGGTTTTTATGATGTCCACCTAGTGTATAACATTGCTGACTGCTAGTGAGGATGGAAGTTCACAGCTCACCTCCCCCCCCCTCCTGTGCAATGACCGATAACACCTCTACATACAGTATATTACACGGGGTCCACCACTCACAATAGGTGATGTCACAGCTCACCACCTCCTCCTGTACAGTGCCTGATTATTATTATTTTTATTATTATTTATATAGCACCATTGATTCTATGTTGCTGTACATGAGAAGGGGTTACATACAAATTACAGATATCACTTACAGTAAGCAAACTAACAAGGACTGAGTGATACAGAGGGGAGAGGACCCTGACCTTGCGGGCTTACATTCTGCAGGATGGTGGTGAAGGAGACAGTAGGTTGAGGGTTGCAGGAGCTCCGGTGTTGGTGAGGCGGTAGCTTCGGTAGTGGTGAGGAGGCATCGGGGTCATTGCAGGCTGTAAGCTTTATTGAAGAGATGGCTTTTCAGGTTCCGTCTGAAAGATCTGAATGTGGTTGATAGTCGGACGTGTTGGGGCAGAGAATTCCAGAGGATGGGGGATATTCGGGAGAAGTCTTGGATGCGATTAGGTGAGGAGCGAATAAGTGTGGAGGAGAGAAGGAGGTCTTGGGAGGACCGGAGATTACGCGAGGGAAGATATTGGGAGATTAGTTCAGAGATATATGGAGGAGACAGGTTATTGATGGCTTTGTTGGTCAGTATTAGTGATTTGAACGGGATATGCTGAGGGAATGGGAGCCAGAGAAGATATTTGCAGAGGGGAGAAGTGGAGGAGTAGCGAGGAGAGAGATGAATTAATCAGGCAGCAGAGTTAAGAATGGACTGGAGAGGTGCGAGAGTGTTAGCAGGGAGGCCACAGAAAAGGATGTTGCAGTAGTCGAGGTGGGAGAAGATGAGGTCATGCACAAACATTTTAGTAGATTGATGGTTGAGGAAAGGACGGATTCTGGAAATATTTTTGAGCTGGAGGCGACAGGAGGTGGAAAGAGCTTGGATGTGCAGTTTGAAGGACAGGGCAGAGTCAAGGGTTACGCCGAGGCAGCGGACTTCTGTTATGGGGAAAGCGTGATGTCAATTATTGTGATAGATCAGGTAAAGAAGATCTGTGAGATGGAGGAAAGATGAAGAGTTAAGATTTGTCCACATTGAGTTTGAGGAAGCGAGAGGAGGAGGAGGAGGATATGGCTGTTAGACACTCCTGGATTCTGGACAGCAGAGAGGTGACGTCTGGGCCAGAGAGGTAGATCTGAGTGTCATCAGCATAAAGGTGGTACTGGAAGCCATGGGACTTTAGGAGTTGTCCCAGGCCAAGGGTATAGATTGAGAACAGTAGGGGTCCTAGATCAGAGCCTTGGGGGACTCCAACAGAGAGAGAGTGGGATGAGGAGGTAGTGTGGGAGTGGGAGATGCTGATTGTGCGGTTGGAAAGGTATGAGGAGATCCAGGATAGGGCGAGGTCTTTGATGCAAAAGGAAGAGAGGATCTGTAGTAGTAGCCAGTGGTCAACTGTGTTGAAAGCAGAGGACAGGTCTAGAAGGAGGAGTACAGAGTATTGTCCGTTAGCTTTGGCTGTAAGTAGGTCATTAGTAATTTTGGTCAGGGCAGTCTCAGTGGAATGGTGGGGACGGAAACCAGATTGTAGATTGTCAAAGAGCAAGTTAGATGAGAGGTGGGAGGAAAGTTCAGCATTGACGTGCTGCTCCAGGAGTTTGGAAGCGAATGGGAGCAGCGATATTGGGCGATAGCTGGACAGGCTATTAAGGATAGGCGCGATTGTGACATGTGTGAAAGCAGAAGTGAAGGTACCAGAAGTTAGTGATATGTTGAAGAGATAGGTTAGGGATGGGATAAGTGTGGTGGGGAGGTTGGGGAAGAGATGGGATGGGGTCTAGTGCACAAGTGGTAAGGTGCGATTTGAAGAGGAGGCAATTAAGCTCTCCTTCAGTGATGTTGGAGAGGGAGGTTATGGGGGAAGGGCATTGGTCTGGTATACAAAGGGGTTGTGGTGGTTGAACAATAAAGACTTGCCTTGTTTGGTCAATAACTGATAACACCTCTATATGCAGTAGATAACACAGGGTCTACCATTCACAATATGCAATCTCATAGCTCACCTCCTCATCCTCCTCCTGTTCAATTACTGATAACACCTCTATATACAGTAGATAACAGGATCCACCATTCACAGTATGCGATGTCACAGCTCACCTCCTCCTCCTCCAATGCAATGTCTGATAACACCTCTATATACAGTAGATAACACAGGATCCACCATTCACAATAGGTGATATCACAATTCACCTCCTCCTGTACAATGACTGATAACACCTCTATATACAGTAGATAACAGGATCCACCATACACAATAGGTGATGTCACAGCTCACCTCCTCCTCCAATGCAATGTCTGATAACACCTCTATATACAGTAGATAATGCAGGATCCACCATTCACAATAGGTGATGTCACAGCTCACCTCCTCCTCCTGTACAATGACTGATAACACCTCTATATACAGTAGATAACACAGGGTCCACCATTCACAATAGGTGATATCACAACTCACCTCCTCCTGTACAATGACTGATAACACCTCTATATACAGTATATAACACAGGATCCACCATTCACAATAGGTGATATCACAACTCACCTCCTCCTGTACAATGACTGATAACACCTCTATATACAGTAGATAACACAGGATCCACCATTCACAATAGGTGATGTCACAGCTCACCTCCTCCTCCAATGCAATGTCTGATAACACCTCTATATACAGTAGATTACACAGGATCCACCATTCACAATAGGTGATATCACAACTCACCTCCTCCTGTACAATGACTGATAACGCCTCTATATACAGTAGATAACAGGATCCACCATACACAATAGGTGATGTCACAGCTCACCTCCTCCTCCAATGCAATGTCTGATAACACCTCTATATACAGTAGATAACACAGGATCCACCATTCACAATAGGTGATGTCACAGCTCACCTCCTCCTCCTGTACAATGACTGATGACACGTCTATATACAGTATATAACACAGGGTCCACCATTCACAATAGGTGATATCACAACTCACCTCCTCCTGTACAATGACTGATAACACCTCTATATACAGTAGATAACACAGGATCCACCATTCACAATAGGTGATATCACAACTCACCTCCTCCTGTACAATGACTGATAACGCCTCTATATACAGTAGATAACAGGATCCACCATACACAATAGGTGATGTCACAGCTCACCTCCTCCTCCAATGCAATGTCTGATAACACCTCTATATACAGTAGATAACACAGGATCCACCATTCACAATAGGTGATGTCACAGCTCACCTCCTCCTCCTGTACAATGACTGATGACACGTCTATATACAGTATATAACACAGGGTCCACCATTCACAATATGCAATGTCACAGCTCATCTTTTCACCCTTTACCCGCACACATTACAGGGAATGCCCACAACTTTTTCCTCATGTTTTGTTTTCAGTTTCAGGGCACAAAGATTTTTTTTTCCATTTTCATTACATTCCTTGTTAAAATAATTGATGACAAAACCACAACTCGTCTTGGAGAAAAAAGCAACCACCCAAAAACGTTTGACTGAAAAATAAGAAACTTATGGATTGTGAAAAGATGAGATAACAAAAGAAAAATCTCCAAAAATACAAAATGGCTAGGAATAAGTTAAAGTGGAGCTGTCAGTTTTTTCCTGACTTTCTGTATTCTACCATTCCTCTGTTATTCAACTTGGACCAGTATAAATTAATGTACAGCTTTGTCAATGAGGCGTGTCCCTACACAGCCTGATGTGGTCATCACTAGACAGTGTCACACTATGTAGGGACACGCCTCCAGCTAGTAACACCTAGTTGTCAATTTATTTGTAAATTTCCAGGAGGAATAACAGAGGAATGGCACAATACAGAGATGTAATAAAGGTAATTTTCTAATATAGATTTCTAAGGAACCGCGATGGGTCCCCTCTTAGGGGCTAAATTACTAATCTGATGTGTGTAGCTGCGGTAGCGCTCACTCGTGTCAGTGACGCCTACACCATCAGCAAATAAGTGACGTGGCCTCCCACGTGACACAGACCACATGTTATTAATAGAAGGGCCCACTCGATCCATGTTGTCATCTCTTTCACATTGTCTCTTTTTTTGCCCCCTCTCTTTGCAGAGCGCCTACCGCAGGACCGGGATGCCATTTTTAGCCTGTTAATAAATCCGGAAAGGAAAAGGGAAAACAAAAAGGTTACATTAAGGTGATGCCTCCATGAAAGAAGGAAGAGCCAGATCCCCGGAGTGAGTGGGCCGCTTGTTGTGACTGTGCACTGGCTGGATGTCTCGTTTTCAGCCCCCTCAATCTTCACGCTTGTTTACTAGTTTGGAGCATTGAGCTCATTACCGGCAGGATGTTTGGGGGCTTTGTGTGTAGGTGGAGGAGAATGCACATCACAAAGCACACTGCCATCATCTGCCCACGGATGCGAAACGCGCTGTCATCCCTTCTGCCGGGTCGAGCCTGTTTACATAGACGGCCTCGAGAAGGGAATGCTCTGGTTTCCATTCTGTGCAGGAAATAGATTTAGGACTTTCAGGTGTCATGTGTCACTTCAGAGCGGCCAAAAACTGCTCGACTAATTCTTATTTTTCCAGCACATTTAAAGGGGGCCCTTAATGTTCTTTTCTTCTCATGCTGTGTACTAGTATATCAGCTATTGTTCCCTGTTGTCAGCAATTACTGATGTCCAGAACAGTCCCTAGGGTCTCATACATAGGCTGGAGTGTCGAGCATCAATATCATGTCTACAAAGCACAGTACCCATGGCTGTATTCTGCTTACATGCGTTTACATCAGTCAGTGTGATCATACATGGAGACGATGGATCCTCGCTGTGGAGCTGCTGAACCGAATGTTTTCTTGTTTTTTTTTTAGATTTAAAACTAATAAAAGTGTTAAATTTGGTTTTGTATCTTTCAGGTATGGCACAGGTCTGTGTTTTTTACATGTTCTTTTTTCTCTCTAATAAATTTGTATTCAATCATTGAGTATAACCTTTTATTACAGATAAATACACAAATGTTTTGAATGACTGAGTATATATATATATGTGTGTGTATATACAGGTGCTTCTCCCAAAATTAGAATATCATCAACAAGTTAATTTATTTCAGCTCTTCAATACAAAAAGTGAAACTCCTATATTATATAGCGTCATTACAAACAGAGTGATCTATTTCACATGTTTATTTATGTTAATGATTATGGCTTACAGCCAATGAAAACCCAAAAGTCATTATCTCAGTAAATTAGAATACCTTATAACACCAGCTTGAAAAAAGATTTTAAAATCCGAAATGTTGTCCTACTGAAATGTATGTTCAGTAAATGCACTCAATGCTTGGTCGGAGCTCCTTTTGCATCAATTACTGCATCAATGCGGCGTGGCATGGAGGAGATCAGCCTGTGGCACTGCTGAGGGGTTATGGAAGCCCAGGTTGCTTTGATAGCAGCCTTCAAAACATACCAACATTAAAGCATAGTGTTCCGAACATGACATCCAACCCATTTCCCCTGGTGTATAACATCCGGCCCCATTGCTTCCAGTGTGCAATATCTGTCCCCATTGCCCCCAGAGTATAGCATTCGGCTCCATTGCTTCTGGTGTATAAGATTTTGACCCTTGTCCCCGGTGTATAACATCCAGCCCCTAACCCTTGATGCATAACCTCTGACCCCATTGCCCCTTGTGTATAACTTCCAGCCCTTCGCCCTCGATGTATAAGCTCCATCCCAATGCCGCTTGCATTTAGTAACATGTGACAGAATGGCTGGTGGTGCAGAGCTCGCTGATACCAGCTAGGTCCTGTAATAGGAGCCACCATGTAATAAGTCCGGTCATGGCATTTATTCTTCCCAAATCTGCCTCCATCACCTGTGAGTGATATTATTGAGAAGTGGAAGGAACCACAGCAACTCGGCCATGAAGTGGAGACCCTGTGATGTTAGAGAGCAGGATGCCGACAGCTGTGGGGTGAAGGGCAGAAAAGTCACCAATGCTCTGCTGAGCCCTTAATTACATAGTCCAGACCTCCTCTGGTATCAGCAAATACATTGTACCCCCTTTATGTTTGATCAGCTTCATGCATCACTAAACACAATGCTGAGCGTCAGATGGAGTGGTGTAAAGCCGCCACCACTGGACTCTGGAGGAAATGCGTTCTGCGCAGTGACGGATCACACTTCTCTATCTGACATCTGATGGAGAAGTCAGGGTTTGGTGATTCCAGGAGAACATTATCCCTGGACTGCATTGTGCCACTGTACAGATGGTGGAGGAGGATAATGATAAGGGCTTGATATCAGGGATCTGCTTCGGCCCCTTAACGCCAATGAAGAGAAGTCTTAATACTTTAGCACAAGATATTGTGGGAAAAAAGGACAATTGTAGCTTACAACTTGGTGGCAACAGTTTGGGGAGGACCCTTTTCTGTTCCTCATGACTGTACCCAGCGCACAAGGTCCACACAGACATGGTTTGGGGAATTTTGTGGAATAACATGAGTGGCCACACAGAGCCCGGACCTAAGCTATATCTAAAACCTAGAACGGAGATTGTGAGCCTGTCCTTCCCCCAACACTAGGGTCTGACTTCACAAGTGTCTTCTGGATGAAGGGACAAACCTTCCCCCATATGTCTCCAAAATCTTGTAGAAAGCTGTCCCAGAAGACCGGGAGCTATTATATCTGCAGAGGGGCCGACTCCATACTAATGTCTGTGGATGATGAATTAAAGGTGTAATATGGAGGGGCACAATATGTTTGTTAATACTGTGTGTTTCCCAAGCTTCCTGATATTTGCTTCACAGTGAATACAGAGAGTATAAGTAAAGAGCTTTTTATGTTCCCAATCCTGGGCAGAGGTTCAATCGTATGCAGATTTCTACTGGGAACTTCATCAAACCTTAAAAAATCATCATTTATCCAAAAATTGTACATTTTGTTAAAGAAAATTGCAATAACAGAATACTAATAAGAAAGGCCAACAATTTTTTTTGTATTAATTTTTTACCTTTGTTTCCGATCCTATGCAGTGGGACAATCCTTCAAGAGGAGACTTGTGAGAATTTACCACAGTGGATAATTACCACCCCCTCAAAAAAAAATAAAAATCATACAAAAATGAGAAATAAGCTGAGACATAAAGAATATCAGATAATAGCAGAATACCAAATTTGTTTTAGAATAATTTTTGCTCTCTGTGCCTATCCCAGCGAAGGGGCCCAATCCTGCGTAGGATCCTACCTGGGGAATCTACTACAGACAATGCCCCCCCCCAAAAAAAAAATAATAATTTCATTATCTTTAGGAAGGACACTGAGACAAATTTGAAAACCAAATAATTTATATTTTATTTATAAGCTTTTTGCATTTGGTGACCAAACATTGTAGGAACTGGATCCTGCTCAGATCAACCACCACAAGGCATGGGATGGGGGACATATATACACCGATGGGGGACATATATACCAGGGCATATATATATACATACATATATATACATACAGTACAGACCAATGAAATACCAATGTATTTAATGAAAATACAGAAAAATCTTTAAAAGAGGTGTGTCCAAACTTTTGGTCTGTGCTGTGTATATACACTGCTCAAAAAAATAAATGGAACACTAAAATAATAACATCCTAGATATCACTGCATGAAATATTCCAGTTGTAAGTCTTTATTCATTACATAGTGGAATGTGTTGAGAACAATAAAACCTAAAAATTATCAACGTAAATCACAACTAATATCCCACGGAGGTCTGGAGTTGGAATGATGCTCAAAATCAAAGTCTAAAATGAAGTTACAGGCTGATCCAATGCCTCAAGAAATGCCTCAAGACAAGGAAATGATGCTCAGTAGTGTGTGTGGCCTCCACGTGCCTGTATGACCTCCCTACAATGCCTGGGCATGCTCCTTACGAGGCGGCGGATGGTCTCCTGAGGGATCTGCTCCCAGAACTGGACTAAAGCATCCGCCAACTCCTGGACAGTCTGTGGGTGCAGCGTGACGTTGGTGGATGGTACGAGACATGATGTCTCAGATGTGTTCAATCGGATTCAGGTCTGGGGAAGGGGCGGGCCAGTCCATAGCTTCAATTACTTCATCTTACAGGAACTGCTGACACACTCCAGCCACATGATGTCTGGCTTTGACCTCCATTAGGAGGAACCCAGGGTCAACCGAACCAACATATGGTCTCACAAGGGGTCTGAGGATCTCATCTCGGTACCTAATGGCAGTCGGGCTACGTCTGGCGAGCACTTGGAGGGCTGTGCGGCCCTCCAAAGAAATGCCACCCCACACCATTACTGACCCACTTCCAAACCGGTGATGCTGAAGGATGTTGCAGGCAGCAGATCGCTCTCCACGGTGTCTCCAGACTATGGACCGTCTGTCACATGTGCTCAGTGTGAACCTACTTTTATCTGTGAAGAGCACAGGGTGCCAGTGGCGAATTTGCCAATCCTGGTGATGTGTGGCAAATGCCAATCGTCATGCACGGTCTTGGGCTGTGAGCACAACCCCAATCTATGGACGTCGGGCACTCACACCATCCTCATGGAGTCAGTTTCTAACCGTTTGTGCAGACACATGCACATTTGTGGCCTACTGGAGGTCATTTTGCAGGGCTCTGGCAGTGCTCCTCTTCCTCCTTGCACAAAGGCTGAGGTAGCGGTCCTGCTACTGGGTTGTTGCCCTCCTACGGCCCCCTCCACATCTCCTGGTGTACTGGCCTGTCTCCTGGTAGCGCCTCCAACCTCTGGACACTATGGTGACAGACACAGCAAACGTTCTTGCCACAGCTCGCATTTTTGTGCCATCCTTGATGAGCTGCACTACCTGAGCCACTTGTGTGGGTTGTAGAGTCCGTCTCATGCTACCACGAGTGTGAAAGCACAACCAACATTCAAAAGTGACCAAACCATCAGCCAGAAAGCATTGGTACTGAGATGTGGTCTGTGGTCCCCACCTGCAGAACAGCTCCATTATTGTGTGCCTTGATAATTACCAATAATTTCCATCTGATGTCTATTCCATTTGCACAATAAATGTGAAATTGATTTTCAAACTGAGTTGCTTCCTAAGTGGACAGTTTGATTTCATATAAGTTTGATTTACTTGGAGTTATATTCTGTGTTCCCTTTATTTTTTTGAGCAGTATATATATATATATATATATATATATATATATATATATATATATATAAGTTTGAGCAACCCTAGTCATTGTGAACAGTTAAGCAAGTTGAAGATTAAATGATCTCTAATCGGCCTAAACTTTAAGATGACACATTTCCTTTGTATTTTAGGAAAAATAGAATTATAAATATACAGTTGTGCTCAAAAGTTTACATACCCGGGCAGAATTTTTGCTTTCTTGGCCTTTTTTCAGACAATATGAATGGTAACAGCAAAACTTTTTCTCCGGTCATGATTAGTTGTTGGGTGAAGCCATTTATTGTCAAACTAGTCTTTTCTCTTTTTAAATCATAATGACAAAACATGCAAATGACTCTGATAAAAAGTTGACATACCCCATTTCTTAATACCGTGTATTGCCCCCTCTAACATCAATGACAGCTTGAAGTCTTTTGTGGTAGTTATGGATGAGGTTCTTTATTTTCTCAGATGGTAAAGCTGCCCACTCTTCCTGGCAAAAAGCCTCCAGTTCCTGTAAATTCCTGGGCTGTCTAGAATGAACTGCGTGCTTGAGATCTCTCCAGAGTGGCTCAATGATATTGAGGTCAGGAGACTGAGATGGCCACTCCAGAACCTTCACTTTGTTCTGCTGTAGCCTAATAACAGGTCGACTTGGCCTTGTGATTTGGATTGTTGTCATGTTGGAACGTCCAAGTACGTCCCATGCGCAGCTTCCGGGCTGATGATTGCAAATTTGCCTCCAGTATTTGCTGACAACATGCTGCATTAATCTCTCCTTCAACTTTGACCTAGTTTCCTGTACCTTTGTAGTTCACACATCCCCAAAGCATCAGTGATCCTCCTCCGTGCTTTACAGTAGGAATGGTGTTCCTTTTGTCATAGGCCTCGTTGACCTCTCTCCAAATGTAACGTTTATGTTGGTGGCCAAAGAGTTCAATTTTGGTCTCATCTCTCCAAAATACCTTGGTCCAGAAATTTTGAGGCTTGTCTCTGTGCTGTTTTGTGTATTGTAGGCAAGATACTTTGTGGCATTTGCGCAGTAATGGCTTTCTTCTGGCGGCTCGACCATGCAGCCAATTTTTCTTCATGCGCCTCCTTATTGTGCATCTTGAAACAGCCACACCGCTAGTTTTCAGAGAGTTCTGTATTTCAGCTGATGTTATTTGTGGGTTTTCTTTGCATCCCGAACAATTTTGCTGGCAGTTGTGGAAGACATTCTTGTTGGTCTACCTGACCGTGGTGTTATTTTTACAGAGCCTCTGATTTTCCATTTGTTAATCACAGTTTGAACGCTGCTGACTGGCATTATCAATTCCTTGGATATCTTTTTGTATCCCTTTCCTGTTTCCTGTTTAATACAGTTCAACTACCTTTTCCCATAGAGCCGTTGACAATTCTTTTGCTTTCCCCATGACTCATAATCCAGATACGTCAGTGGCTGGATGAAAGATGCAAGAGTCTGTCTGGCTGCCAGAAACCCACTCAGCTTTTATGCACACCCACTGATTACAAGCAAACAGGTCACAAGTGATGATGTTACCTTTAGTAGCCATTCAAACCCATTTGTGTCAAAATCTGTGCATGATATCAGGCCAACATCACCAGGGTATGTGAACTTTTAATCAGGGTCATTTGGATGTTTTGGGTTGTCATTATGATTTAAAAAGAGAAAACACAGGAGTTTGACTTCACTCAACCACTAACCATAAGTGGAGAAAACATTTTTGGTGTTATCATTCATATTCTCTGAAAAAAAGGCCTAGAAAGTAAACACTTTGCTACAGTATGTAAACTATTGAACAGAACTGTATGCCCGGAGGGCCAGAGAGGGACATCTCAGGCCATAAACAACCCATAGGTTTCCCACTCCTGTTGTAGAGAAAGATGCAAATCCTACAACTGGGACCAGAATCATACATTCTTTGGATATCCCATTAATGTCTCAGTTGGGATGAACCCTATATGGGACTGGTGACTTTTTTAGGGGGGGGGGGGAGGTATAGTGCATGTACATATGGATTGTCATTTTGCTCTGCATGATGGTTTTTCTGTACCATTTTAGCACTGAGGAGCACAGTGTATAGCAAAATTATACACGTTCTGCCTCAGTTCTAAACAGAATGGAGAATAAAATGATCCTGTTCACTGTTTGTGTAACCCGACCTACAATTTTCCCTCAATGTGTATATAATTTTCTGTGTGGGATTATTTATATAAGACGTTGGTCCAACGTATTTTCGTTCTGTTGTATATAGTCCATAATGTCTGTTTTCTCTCTGGGAGAAGCTTCCTTTTATTTCACATTTGGAAATGTGACATTGTAAATATACTGTACACCAAAAAATAGATGAATCCTGGATCCTTTATAATACAACTGAACTGTTCTATGGCTTGTAATTTGTAACCCATACAAGAATATATATATACATAGATACAGCTGGTGCATCAATATACACTGCTCAACACTTGTTGCGAGAAGACTTGCACGTCCATCCCAAAATTACATTTCGATCCTTGGAGATGCCAGCTCTTTTTCTTCACCTTTCCCTCATCCATCACAATATAAGCCCAAGTCATTGAAACTTCATGGGTATCAGTGTGTCCCTTTACGAAGCAGAAGTGATCGTGAATCAATCATCGGCTTTGGTTCCAATGAGAAGGATAACACTGGAGAACCCCCCAAAAGGGAAATCATGCAGGCAGTGGCCACAGACAATTCCTCTCTCCTGATCCTTTCTGACTGGTTTTCTGTAGTTTTGCATTTTGCTCATGGCCATGTCACTACTGATAGCGTGATTTGATACCTGCAGCCCATTCAAGTTGCACAGGTGGTCCACATCCCTCAGGATGGCACATAACATCCATACGTTCCATCACAAGTAGTTTTTGTGTTTCTCCCAGCAGAGTATCAAGAGCATGGAGCAGATACCAAATAACTCCAAATAACTAAAGCAATTGTTACCATCCACCTCTTGTGTCTCCCCTTTTCCTCATAGATTGCAAGCTTGCGAGCAGCAGGGCCCTCATTCCTCCTGGTATCTGTTTTGAACTGTGATTTCTGTTATGCTGTAATGTCTGTTGTCTGTATAAGTCCCCTCTATAAGTTGTAAAGCGCTGCGGAATATGTTGGCGCTATATAAATAAAATTATTATTATTATTATAGATACCAAGACCTGAGCCATTACAGGACGTAAGTCAAGAAAGGGCCGTAGAAGGCCATAAATGCAGTAGCAGGACAAGTATTTGCTCCCTTGTGCTAGGAGGAACAAGATAAGCACTGCTACAGAATGATCTACAGCACTTGTCTCAGACCAAGTTGTCATAAACGGACTCCATGAGGCCATTAGGGATAACATCTGTTAGTGGGAACTGTCCTCACAGCACAGCCCTATGCATCTCAATTGGCATCACCAGAGAACACCACAATTGGCAGATTTACCATTGGCTTCCGTTCTCATCACAGATGAGAGCAGGTGCACACTGAGCATAAGTGACCATCATGAAAAAGTCTGGCCTAAGTGTGATGAGCATTGTTTCCTGCAACATCATCTAGAAGGACTGGCTTGGTGGTCTGTTATGACCCCAATGGCAGAGGGTCTCAGAAATAGTTTCTAAGTCTGCAAACACAAAAACCAGCTCATAGGGCAGTGGTAACTGATCTGACCATATATCTAATCCTAGCACCACAAATAACAGCAGCCGGGGAACGTGCCTACGTTGATTCTAGACGTCTCGCGCCAGCCGGAGAACTAACTAACCCTAGAAGGGAAAAGAAAGACCTTTCTTGCCTCCAGAGAAAAGACCCCAAAAGTTGGATACAAGCCCCCAACAAATAATAACGGTGAGGTAAGAGGAAAAGACAAACGTAAGGATGAGCTAGGTATTTAGCAAAGAGAGGCCCACTAGCTAATAGCAGAATATAGTAAGATAACTTATATGGTCAGCAAAAACCCTATCAAAAATATCCACACTGGATATTCAAGAACCCCCGAACCGTCTAACGGCCCGGGGGGAGAACACCAGCCCCCTAGAGCTTCCAGCAAGGTCAGGAATCACATTTAGTACAAGCTGGACAAAAATGAGAGCAAGCAAATAACCCAAAAAACAAAGAAGCAGGACTTAGCTTAATTTTGCACGAACCAGGACCAGCAGATAGGAGCAAACAAAAAGGATCTGATTACAACGATGCCAGGCACTGGACTAAGGATCCAGGAGGTTTATATAGCAACACCCCTGGACTAACGACCCAAGTGGGTGCAAACTGAGGAAAGAAAATCCCAGAGTCATATCACTAATAACCACCAGAGGGAGCCAAGAAGTCTAATTCACAACAGTACCCCCCCTTAAGGAGGGGTCACCGAACCCTCACCAAGACCACCAGGGCGATCAGGATGAGCAGCGTGAAAGGCACGAACTAAATCGGCCGCATGCACATCAGAGGCAACCACCCAGGAATTATCCTCCTGACCATAGCCCTTCCACTTGACCAGATACTGAAGCCTCCGTCTGGAGAGACGAGAATCCAAGATCTTCTCCACCACGTACTCCAACTCGCCCCCAACCAACACCGGAGCAGGAGGCTCAACAGAAGGAACCACAGGTACAACGTACCGCCGCAACAAGGACCTATGGAACACGTTGTGAATGGCAAACGACACCGGAAGATCCAAGCGAAAGGACACAGGATTAAGGATTTCCAATATCTTGTAAGGACCGATGAAGCGAGGCTGAAATTTAGGAGAGGAGACCTTCATAGGAACAAATCGAGAAGACAGCCATACCAAATCCCCAACACGAAGTCGGGGACCCACACCGCGGCGGCGGTTGGCAAAACGCTGAGCCTTCTCCTGTGACAACTTTAAGTTGTCCACCACATGATTCCAGATCTGCTGCAACCTATCCACCACAGAATCTACCCCAGGACAGTCAGAAGGCTCCACATGTCCCGAGGAAAAACGAGGATGGAAACCAGAGTTGCAGAAAAATGGCGAAACCAAAGTAGCGGAACTAGCCCGGTTATTAAGGGCAAACTCAGCCATTGGCAAGAAGGTCACCCAATCATCCTGATCTGCCGAAACAAAACACCTCAAATAAGCCTCCAGAGTCTGATTAGTTCGCTCAGTTTGTCCATTAGTCTGAGGATGAAAGGCAGACGAAAACGACAACTCAATGCCCATCCTAGCACAAAAGGATCGCCAGAACCTGGAAACAAACTGGGATCCTCTGTCAGACACAATATTCTCAGGAATGCCGTGCAAACGAACCACATTCTGAAAGAACACAGGAACCAGATCGGAAGAGGAGGGCAGCTTAGGCAAAGGCACCAAATGGACCATTTTGGAAAAGCGATCACATACCACCCAGATGACAGACATGCCCTGAGACACCGGGAGATCAGAAATGAAATCCATGGAAATGTGTGTCCAAGGCCTCTTCGGGACAGGCAAGGGCAAGAGCAACCCGCTGGCACAAGAACAGCAAGGCTTAGCTCGAGCACAAGTCCCACAGGACTGCACAAATGACCGCACATCCCGTGACAAGGAAGGCCACCAAAAGGACCTAGCCACCAGATCTCTGGTGCCAAAAATTCCCGGATGACCTGCTAACACCGAGGAATGAACCTCGGAAATGACTCTGCTGGTCCACCTATCAGGAACAAACAGTCTGTCAGGTGGACAAGAGTCAGGTCTACCAGCCTGAAATCTCTGCAACACGCGTCTCAAATCAGGAAAAATGGCTGACAAGATAACTCCCTCTTTAAGAATACCAACTGGTTCTGCGACTCCAGGAGAGTCAGGCACAAAGCTCCTTGAAAGAGCATCAGCCTTCACATTCTTTGAACCTGGTAAATACGAGACCACAAAGTCAAAACGGGAGAAAAACAATGACCAGCGGGCCTGTCTAGGATTCAGGCGTTTAGCAGACTCGAGATACATCAGATTTTTGTGATCAGTCAAGACCACCACACGATGCCTAGCACCCTCGAGCCAATGACGCCACTCCTCAAATGCCCACTTCATGGCCAGCAACTCCCGATTGCCGACATCATAATTCCGCTCAGCAGGCGAAAACTTCCTGGAGAAGAAAGCACATGGTCTCATTACCGAGCAACCAGGGCCTCTCTGTGACAAAACGGCCCCTGCCCCAATCTCAGAAGCATCCACTTCGACCTGAAAGGGAAGTGAGACATCAGGCTGGCACAAAACAGGCGCCGAAGTAAACCGGCGCTTCAACTCTTGGAACGCCTCCACGGCTGCAGGAGCCCAGTTAGCAACATCAGAACCTTTCTTGGTCATATCCGTCAAAGGTTTAACAACGCTAGAAAAATTAGCGATAAAACGACGGTAGAAGTTAGCAAAACCCAAGAACTTCTGAAGACTCTTAACTGACGTGGGTTGAGTCCAATCATGAATAGCTCGGACCTTGACTGGGTCCATCTCCACAGCAGAAGGGGAAAAAATAAACCCCAAAAAGGGAACCTTCTGTACTCCAAAGAGACACTTTGAGCCCTTAACAAACAAAGCATTCTCACACAAAACCTGAAACACCATCCTGACCTGCTCCACATGTGAGTCCCAATCTTCAGAGAAAACCAGAATATCATCCAGATAAACAATCATAAATTTATCCAGATACTTCCGGAAAATATCATGCATAAAGGACTGAAACACTGAGGGCGCATTAGAGAGCCCAAAAGGCATCACCAAGTACTCAAAATGACCTTCGGGCGTATTAAATGCAGTCTTCCATTCATCTCCTTGCTTAATGCGCACAAAGTTGTACGCACCACGAAGATCTATCTTGGTGAACCACTTGGCACCTTTAATCCGGGCAAACAAGTCCGACAACAGAGGCAAAGGATACTGAAATTTAACAGTGATTTTATTCAGAAGCCGATAGTCAATACAAGGTCTCAAAGATCCGTCCTTCTTGGCCACAAAAAAGAATCCCGCACCAAGAGGGGAAGATATACGAACGCATTGCGGCATGCTCAGGTACAGACAGATTAAATAATCTTCCCTTAGGAAATTTACTACCTGGAATCAAATCTATGGCGCAGTCACAGTCCCTATGAGGAGACAGAGCACTGGATCTGGACTCGCTGAATACATCCTGATAATCAGACAAATACTCAGGAACTTCCGAAGGAGTAGAGGAAGCAATAGACACCGGTGGGGAATCAGCATGAATTCCCTGACAGCCCCAACTTGACACAGACATTGCCTTCCAATCCAAGACTGGATTGTGGGTCTGTAACCATGGCAGACCCAAAACGACCAAATCATGCATTTTATGCAGAACAAGAAAACGAATCACCTCCCGATGTTCAGGAGTCATGCACATGGTTACCTGCGTCCAAAACTGCGGTTAATTTTCCGCCAATGGCGTAGCATCAATACCTCTAAGAGGAATAGGATTTACCAACGGTTCAAGAACAAAACCACAGCGCTTGGCAAATGACAGATCCATAAGACTCAGGGCAGCACCTGAATCCACAAATGCCATAACAGGGTAAGAAGACAATGAGCAAATTAAAGTCACAGACAAAATAAATTTAGGTTGCAAATTACCAATGGCGACAGGACTGACAACCCTTGTTAGGCGTTTAGAGCATGCTGATATAACATGTGTAGAATCACCACAGTAAAAACATAACCCATTCTGACGTCTATGATTTTTCCGCTCATTTCTAGTCTGAATTCTATCACATTGCATTAAATCAGATGTTTGTTCAGACAACACCACCAGAGGATTAGCGGTTTTGCGCTCCCGCAAACGCCGGTCAATTTGAATAGCCAGCGCCATAGAATCATTCAGACTTGTAGGAATGGGGAAACCCACCATCACATTCTTAATGGCTTCAGAAAGGCCATTTCTGAAATTTGCGGCCAGAGCACACTCATTCCACTGAGTAAGCACGGACCATTTCCGAAATTTTTGGCAATACACTTCAGCTTCATCCTGGCCCTGAGAAATAGCCAGCAAGGCTTTTTCTGCCTGAACTTCAAGATTGGGTTCCTCGTAAAGCAATCCGAGCGCCAGAAAAAACGCATCAATATTTGCCAATGCCGGATCTCCTGGCGCTAGCGAAAAAGCCCAATCCTGAGGGTCGCCCCGTAAAAAAGAGATAACAATTTTCACTTGCTGAGCTGGATCTCCAGATGAACGGGGTCTCAGAGAGAGAAACAATTTACAATTGTTCCTGAAATTCCTAAACCTAAATCGGTCTCCAGAAAACAGTTCAGGAATAGGTATTTTAGGTTCAGACATTGGACTACTGGTAACAAAATCTTGTATGCCCTGCACACGAGCAGCAAGCTGGTCTACACTTGTAATCAAGGTCTGGACATTCATGTCTGTAGCAAGCACAAGCCACTCAAAGGTAAAGGGGAGGAAGAGAGGAAAAAAAAAAAAAAAAAAAACTCAGAATTTCCTTTCTTATTATCCCACTTCTGCAATGCATAAACATTCAATGTTGGCCTGGCATACTGTTATGACCCCAATGGCAGAGGGTCTCAGAAATAGTTTCTAAGTCTGCAAACACAAAAACCAGCTCATAGGGCAGTGGTAACTGATCTGATTATATATCTAATCCTAGCACCACAAATAACAGCAGCCGGGGAACGTGCCTACGTTGATTCTAGACGTCTCGCGCCAGCCGGAGAACTAACTAACCCTAGAAGGGAAAAGAAAGACCTTTCTTGCCTCCAGAGAAAAGACCCCAAAAGTTGGATACAAGCCCCCAACAAATAATAACGGTGAGGTAAGAGGAAAAGACAAACGTAAGGATGAGCTAGGTATTTAGCAAAGAGAGGCCCACTAGCTAATAGCAGAATATAGTAAGATAACTTATATGGTCAGCAAAAACCCTATCAAAAATATCCACGCTGGATATTCAAGAACCCCCGAACCGTCTAACGGCCCGGGGGGAGAACACCAGCCCCCTAGAGCTTCCAGCAAGGTCAGGAATCACATTTAGTACAAGCTGGACAAAAATGAGAGCAAGCAAATAACCCAAAAAACAAAGAAGCAGGACTTAGCTTAATTTTGCACGAACCAGGACCAGCAGATAGGAGCAAACAAAAAGGATCTGATTACAACGATGCCAGGCACTGGACTAAGGATCCAGGAGGTTTATATAGCAACACCCCTGGACTAACGACCCAGGTGGGTGCAAACTGAGGAAAGAAAATCCCAGAGTCATATCACTAATAACCACCAGAGGGAGCCAAGAAGTCTAATTCACAACAGTGGTCTATCAGTGATGTCCTGGGAAGGCATAGCCTTGGAAGGTCACACAAACTTCCACGTGATAGTGAATCATTCTGAAACGGCTGTTAGATGCCAGACTAAAATCCTTATTGTCAGACCTTTTGCTGGGGTAATGGGCATTGGGTTCCTCCTGGCCCACGATAATGACCGACCTCATTTGGCCAAGGTATATGGACAGTTCCTGGATAATGAAGTTTTACATTTGAAACATTGGTTTGGAGAAGACGTGGGTGAGGCCATGAAGAAACCTTTACGTGCAATGACACACTTGTCCTACCCCAGGGATTATGATGTGGGGTGGCATAAAGGACCATAGTCAAACCCCTCTTACCTTCATTCCAGGTACACCAACAGTTTGGTGTTACATTGATTTGATTGTTGAACTAGTGGTGTCACTCCAATGTCTCCCAGGGCATTTTTCAACCTGACATTGCCAGACCACTCATTGCTTGGGCTTCTGTGAGCAGCCTGCATGGCCTAAACATGCTACCGTGGCTGCAGCAACTTGTCCCCCATCAAGCACATTGGTCGTTGATTACACAGGAGCTGCCAGGAGCGCTTTTTGATGATTTTCCCTAATGTAATCAGCGCCAGAACCTTCCTCAGACGACCATTAATGACCTCATTGATAGCAGCCAAGGCTGTAAGTGAGGGGATTTCTGCACGTGGCGCTCCTGCTTTATCTTTTGATTTTTTTTTCATTTTTTTTCATCATTTGCATATCAATCATGTGATATCCAAAATTCCATGACTTTTTCTTTATGTTGTTTTGATTTCAATGTTGAGTGTTTATCATCTGACAGGGTATAGTGCACGTTGTAATTTTTCAACAGCGTAAAATTCGTGATTTGGAAACCATTCTGCTGTCCTCCAGGCTCTGCCTTGTGGAGACATTGCACCACTCCTGGAGCTGAGCCCGACGTGGCCTTTCTGACATAAAGCACAGCTAAATTTTACTATCGCCCTGAGGCTGCCTCCTCTGAATCTAATATTTGGGAAATGAGAGCAGGAACAGCCAGAAAGTGGCTCTACTTCTCGGGACTGATCTCCTGAAGACGCTGATCGTTATGTGCCTTCCCCACGAGCTCTGGTGATTTAATACTCTCACTGTCTAACTATATATATTTCACTATTCTCAAGTCTGACATATATATATATATATATATATATAGCTGCTCGGGGTGTAAGGTATGCATTATGATGCTTATAACCTGCAGCGCCATTCTTGGAGTACACCACTTTATGGATAGTAACACAGATAGAGGTAACACATCACATATCACGTCAATTAGCTCTGCCACTCGGCTAGTTTAGTATCTCAGTATAATCAATGCAATGAATTTACGCCAAGCATAAAAAAGGATGACACAAAGGTGGTACTATTAAACCACAAATAGATGAAAAACAAGATCATCGCACAGATGTAAAAACATCAACACAGTGAATAGAGGCTCTGCTGTACTTCTGCATGGTGAATGGAGACTGTGCTGCAATTCCCTGCTTAGTGAATAGGTGCATTGCCGCAGTTCCCTGCACAGTGAATGGAGATTGTGCCACAGTTTTCCAGTTTCTACAGACGCTTCATTCGAAATTTTTCTGATATTGTCCGTCCCATTACTTCCTTGACAAAGAAGGAAAAGCCCTTTAAGTGGTCATCACAGGCTCAAGAAGCTTTTGATCGGCTTAAGATCTGTTTCACATCAGCACCACTGTTGATACACCCAGATCCAACACTTTCTTTCATTGTGGAGGTGGACGCCTCTGATAATGTGTTGGGGGCTATTCTCTCCCTAAGAACTGGAGAGAAGGGTCTGCTACATCCTTGTGCTTTCTTTTCCCGTAGACTAACCTCAGCAGAGAAGAATTACGACATGGGAGACAAGGAATTGCTGGCTATTATTGCGGCTTTCAAAGAATGGAGGCTTCATCTGCAAGGAGCTGCACAACAGATCATAGTGCTAACTGACCATCGCAATTTAGAGTTCCTTAGATCCGCTAGATGTCTTTCTCCTCGTCAGGCTCGTTGGAACTTATTTTTAAATCAATTTAACTTTATCTCGTACCGTCTAGGTTCTCTTAATGGGAAGGCTGAAGTTTTATCCCGAATCCATGCTGCGGATTCCGTACCTGGAGCCCCGTCCAAGACCATTCTATCTGATGCCAATTTCATCGGAGTTATCCATGATCAGGACTTGTGAAAGGAGTGCAGGGAGGCCTATGACGATGTATTTCTGACCAACCCACCTGTGGATATTAATCTTGTCTTTAAGGGTGGCATGTGGTTCAGAGATCGACATATCTACGTCCCTGAGGTCGTCCATCTGCAGATCCTCAAGTTGGTACATGGCTCCAAGTTGGCTGGTCACAGGGGGTACAGAAGACACAAGAGTTCCTGAGCCGATTCTTCTGGTGGCCAACTTGCCTGAAGGATACCAAGGACTATGTTCTCTCTTGCGAGGTATGTGCTCGTTACAAGACTCCTCATGTGGCACCTACGGGTCTTCTACAACCATTACCTGTTCTGTCCCGCCCTTGGGGGTCTATATCAATGGACTTTATTGTGGAGCTGCCTACATCGGGGGGCATGAATACAATCATGGTGGTAGTTGATCGCCTGACTAAAGCTGCTCATTTTGTTCCGTGCACCGGCCTCCCCTCAGCTAAAGATACAGTGAACTTGGTTATACAGAATGTCTTTCGGTTGCATGGGGTTCCGGATGAGATCATCTCTCACTGTGGAGTGCAGTTCACTTCAAGATTCTGGAAATGGTTTTGCTCTGCACTCAATGTTAATGTCTGTCTTCCGCTTACCATCCCCAGACAAATGGTCAGACTGAGCGTACCAACCAGACGCTGGAACAATATCTAAGATGCTATGTCAGCCATCTCCAGGATGATTGGTTGGAGTTGATGCCGTTAGCCGAATTTTCATATAACAATTCTCAGAGCGCCTCCACTAAATTTACACCTTTCGTTGCCAATCTGGGTTATCATCCGTGTATCTTACCTAGGTCTCCAATTAATTATCCGGTTCCGGCAGTGGAGGAAAGGCTGACTGCGATGAGGCAAAATCTGGAGGTTCTGAAGGAATCCCTGACCACAGCTCAAGAACGTTATAAGAGATCGGCTGATAGATTCTGTAAACCTGCACCCATGTTCAAGGTAGGAGATTCCGTGTGGTTAGCAACTAAGAATCTGAAGTTAAACATTCCTTCACAAAAACTTGGACAGAAATTCATTGGCCCTTTCAAGATCAATGGTATTGTGAGCTCTGTGGCCTGCCGGCTGAAGCTGCCTAGGATTATGAAGGTACACCCAGTTTTTATGTATCTTTACTAAAGCCTGTATCTCCTAATACCTTCCAGGGATGTGTTGTGCCACCTCCGCAGCCTGTGGTGATTGATGGGCAAGAACAATTTGTGGTGGAGGAAATTGTCGATTCCAGGATTCGCAGGAATCGGCTCCAATATCTGATAAGATGGCAGGGATATCCCCCTGAGGAAGACTCTTGGGAACCTGTGGAAAACATCATTGCCCAACAGAAGATTTCTCGTTTTCATCAGAGATTCCCTGAGAAACCAGGTCCAGGATCGTCCTGAGGCCACTTCTAAGGAGGGAGTAACGTCAGGACTCTGAGCATTTTTTATTACCTTTTTGTGCATTACTGCCCTTTTCCAAGATGGCCTCTTTGGTCTCATGTGCACTGTCTTCCTGCTATAAAACTCAAACCCAGCCTTCAGTCTGTGCTAGAGTATTCTGCCTTGCATCCAGCTCCTGACCTCTGGTGACTCCCTGGCTATATACCTGCTCCTGTGAACCTGTGTGGTTATCCTGCTACTCTGCTCTGAGTTCCTGCTGCATACACTAGTTCCAGTAATCCTCCTTCATCTGCTGCTCGTGTTTACTTCCATCTGCATTTGCTGGACATGTAAGCTGTTGCTGCTCTGCAAGAACCTGAGACTATTACCCAGGCCTCCCTGGTTGAGCTAGATATTATTTGAACTGCCTTAAAAGCATATCTATCTGTGTTTTGGACAAAGCAAGGACTTATTCGTGTCAAGTATCCTCAAGAATAATTGTGCTTCATAGACTTTCTGCGTGATTGAATTTTCCTCTGAAGTTTCCTATAGACTGCTAAGCTGCATTCAATATTTACACCAAGTGTTGTGGACTTGAGTTTCTATCTGCACCTGTTTGAATCACCGTGTGATAATATAGACTTTACCACTTATAAAATTGTGTCCTGTAGTTGTCTTATTCCACACAAAGAGTCTCCTGAGTTATCCCCTATAATTATTACACAGTGAATGGAGACTGCCACAGTTTCCTGCATAGTGAATGGAGACTGTGCCACAGTTTCCTGCACAGTGAATGGAGGCTGTGTGGCGCCCCAGGGTCCTGGTTGTCACAGTAATGTAGCTTTCCTCACGGGGAGAGTGATGCTATGTTTGGAGGCAAGAAAGGATAACTGTAACCAGGTACCATAAACATGCAACACATTTACACTCCAGGCCACCAGGGGAGCTTTAGATCCTGTTTACTAGGTGACTCCCTATATATATTTAACTGTAGGGAAAGTTAGTGAGTTCCAGACAGCAGTCTGAGGAGGACAGAGGGTTTACAGAGCTGTGTATGCCACAGTGCTACAGCTCCTGGAAAAAGACATTTAGAAAGCAGAATTGATTGCAGTGAGCGGGTAGGAGAGGAAGCACAGAAGGGGATACCAGAGGGAGACCAGCCCCAAGCAGGCTGCCTCCTTCTGAGGCACAGAAATCCAGTAGCCGGAACACCAAAGTTGTAAGGACCTCTACGCCTTACATCAGAGACCGGCAGGGCAGCTGAACTTCAATTTCCCTGTCCGACCCAACACCCAGGAGGCATGGTGATGCCCTTCAGAGCTGGGTCATCTAAGAGAACCTATAAACAGGCTCAAGTCACCAGTCATACGGGTTATGTCCTATCCTATCCGGGGGACAGAGAGAAAGAGATAACATCTTTGAGGTCCTTATGTGAAGCTTCTAGCAGTAAGGGACTACACCACTACAGCGCAAAGGAAGGTTTCTATTTTCCACCTGGATAAGGGGACTCTGGACTTGCCTCCAAACCAGCCGAATCCTACCTGCCCTGTGATCCAGTGCCCAGGACTGTGACTGCTGAAATCTTCAGTAAACGAGGTAAAGAGACTGCAAACCTGTGTCCTTGTTCCTTACTGCACCCCTCATCATCCTACCATCTTCACACTGGGAAGCCCTGGGGATCTACTTCAGCTGTGGAAAGTTATACCATCTAGCTGCCATAACATCACCCCAGAGGACCCCTTAAAGCAGACTCTCCCCCACCACCACCACCACCCGGCCAGGTGTGTAGCCGCTTAGAGAGGGAATGGCGCTGGGAGACCTTTACCACCTCTGATGTCTCGCTGCAGCTTACCAAAAGGACCATTGACATCGAGGGGGTGTCGCGGGGTCCTTCTCTGGAACCATACAATCAACAGAGCTAGAGTATAGTAAACAATTCTATGACCTTTATTTAGTCAAAAATACTAAAGGTCCATATACGATCCACCACACAAAGGATAAAATAGTCCAGAACATAAATGCAGTTCAGTAACAGGATAAAAGTCCAACAATCCAGCAGACAGAGGACAGCATAGTCCATATACTCTTCTTTCTCGCTGAGATGCTGTGAACACATCATCATTCCACACAGGACTCATCTGTGTCTCACCTCTTTGATATTTACAATTCCCTTTCCTCATTCACAGGTCAGGAGGGGGAAGGTCACAGGGGCTCATTGTTTCAACAAGCTAGGTCAATATGTCATTAGCATATTAGCAAACACTGTGGGGGCTGATATCAGATGGCAGCAACAGCCATTCATCAATTAGGAAACAACTCATCCTACAAGAGAACACCATGAAAACAAGTAAAATAGTCACAACCTCTCCCCCCTCATAATAAGTGAGCACGCTATGAGGTCTACACAGACCTCTGGCCTGCTCACTTTAGTCTACATTGCTCAATAGTTTATAGTTTTTTGTACAGTGGCAGGGGTTGCAATAATCATGAGCACTTGTCCATAAATTCCCGGGTCCTGGCTTTATGGTCATACCAGGCTTTGTGACTGGACTGGGACGTTCACTGAAGTTCATTAGCCAAGGTAGCTAGCTGGGCGAGACAGTCTCTGAACTTTAAAACGTAGGGAATGATGGGCGTTCCGGTGTCTGCGATATCTCCCTCCAATTGTTCTTTCAGAAGAGTGAGAGGCCCACGGACCTTCTGCTCCCACAAAATGACTTTGTAACTCCCCAATGTCATTTCCAAGGAGGATATCTACAGGAAGTCTGTCCATAACTTCAATCCAACACAATTTTTCACCAAAACCATAATCTAAACGCACCATCGCTTGCTGTATATTTTTTTGGACACCCCCCGCCAGGACAATGGGAATTCCCGGGCCCTGGTGAATTGCCTCAGGTCAAACCACACGGGGGTCAGCGATAGTCAGGAATGCCCCCATGTCTCTAAATCCCGACACTTTGTATCCATCAATTAAGACATCCTGCAGGTGGCAATGCTGTTGCTCTGAATTTCTGATGGACAAAGGCCGGAGTCCATACACTCCAGAAGGGGTATCTATGGTGCTGTGGTTGGTGGTCCACTCTGGTGGGGATGGTGGTAGCTCTTCCTCAGGTGGGATGGAGTGCACAAGATGTACTGGATGAGGTGGGGCTGCTTGGGGCTCCCTACAAATCCTGGAGTGACAGCCATACTGCAAATGTCCAGGTTGCCCACACCCATAACATCTCTGTGATACCCCCAGTTCGTGGTCGGAACTGTTGGGGCCCAGGATTGTGAGGCATGATTGTCATCAGCTTGCGACTAGGTGGAAGGGCAGATATAATTGGAGGGGGACGGGTCGCAGGAGCAGACCGTGGTTCATTGTCCAGAAGCCTCCTCCATTGCGGTCGGATAGTAAGGGCTTCATCGGCCAGGGCTGCAGCTCTATCCACGGTGTACGGCGTGTGCTCCTGGACCCATTCCCATACCTCTGCGGGGCACTTGGCAAGAAATTGTTCTATATGGATCGCCTGTATAACATCTTCCACAGTAAAGGCGTTTTCTGGTTCCAGCCATCTCCGACATGCCTGGGAAATCTTATGTGCATACATCCTAAATGATCCCCCCGTAGTGCATGGGAGGTCTCGAAACTTGGCCCTATATGAGTCTGGGGTGATAGCATGGTAATCCAGGATAGTCTGCTTTAGAATGTTATAATCCCGATTCCGCTGTGAGTCAATAGTTTGGTAAGCCTCCGCCAGGCTACCTGTCATGCAGCGCTCGCCCCCGGCTTCTGCAGCTCGCCGGGTGCGCGCGCGCGGCGCATTCAGCTCTGCGCGTGCGCACATCTGATTCCTCTGTTGGCACTCCTTCCTGTCCTCTCCGTCATCCTGGAGGACTGTAACCCGGAAGTAGCTCTCACACTGGTATATAAGCTGCTTCCTGCTGCTCCTCTGTGCCTGATGATCATTTGTGTTTACAAGTGCTTCTGGTCACCTGTGGTCTCTGTGCGTTCCTAGCTTTCTGACCTTGGGACTCCTCCTTCCTCTGCAAGTACCTGCCTGATTTTCCTGTGTTCCTGATTTGTTCCTTCAGTTCCTGTTTCTCTGCGGTACCTGCCCGGCTCCTTTACCACACCTTGCTCCCGTCAGCCTCTGTGTCTCCATATTGTCTCGTCAGCCTCCGTGTCTCTGTAGTATTCCCATCTTCTCCCTCGTCTCAGTAGTTCCTTGCCATTCCCTCTGTTTCCTCCGCTGTTTCCTTCGGTCCCTGTGTTCCTGCAGTGTACCCTTCTTATCTCAGTCGACCCTCCAGCTTCCGTGGCGATAGTCCCTCACGGGCCTGCCCCTAACGCTCCCTGTATAGGGGGCGGTCCACCTGGTCAGCTCGTCCGAGAGGGGTTCGTCGTCACGGTCCAGTGGGTCCACTCTCCGTTGCCCCTGTTTGAATCTACTCTCTCAAATGGGACTGCACTCGGATGACATCTGAGTGCAGCCTGATTCTTACAGCATCACACTACCGTTCAGGAGTCCCACTAACAAACGCATCCAGCCAGAGTGGGGCACCTCCATCACAGCAAACTTCTGCTCAAAGTCCTTGAAGAACCCCTCCACATCTTCGGAAGCCTCATCAAATGGCTTAAACTCTGTCCTGGTGATCCGTACAGGCTCCCGGATCATTGGGTTTACATTCCACATTGCATTACTCCCTCTTTCAAGCTCCATTGCTTCTTGTCTCCGCTGTGCCCGGTGGGCAGCCTCCTCCTTGTACTCCTGAGAGATGCCCGGGCCCAGAACCACCATCTCTTCTTCCAGCCACACCACCCACTGGCTTTTTGGGATGGGGGTCCTCGTTTCCAGTGCTCATCCTTCAGACATATGGGAGGAGTTGGCCGGGTTGGCACCCACCAGTAGGTCAATTAAGGCCTCTTTAGTCAGTCCCTGGTAGTTCAGGCCCAGGTCTCTGGCTTTCTCCTGTTAACTGGATACAGACCAATTTCTGTACTCACTCTGTGGGTGGTTCTCCATTAGGTTACACTCTGTTGATCCCACTGCCTGCCACCAGTTGTCATGGGGTCCTTCTCCGGTACCACACAATAAACAATTCCATGACCTTTATTTAGTCAAAAATATGAAAGGTCCATATTTGATCCACCCCACAAAGGACAAAATAGTCCAGAACATGAATGCAGTTCAGTAACAGGATAAAAGTCCAACAATCCAGCAGACAGAGGATAGCAAAGTCCATTTGCACCTTCTTAAAGGTACTTCCTACTGGTTTTACAAAGAAGCTTTTAAAGAGACTGCATCTAATATTGCTTTGAATGTTGTTTTGTTTTTCAGAAACCTGAAGAAAAACCCTTTGGCGCGGCAGGATTCCAGGACTGGATACAATCCTTGCAGCCCACCCAAGAATAACGTTGGGGTTTAATGACTGGTCCTTCGCATCGTTGCTGCTGTTCTAAAGTTAATGATTGACTCGCGTATTAATTGCACTACCTCATTGAAAGACTTGAAAGTAGACTTGTTGCACTTTACTAGTTAAAATTGTATGTTGCACGCTAGAAAGTTAATATATTAAAGAGTTAATATAGCAAATAAAAATAACATTGAGACTTGAATTTAGACAGTTATGAAGATAACTCATGATGATCCATTTTTTAATAAAATGAATGAGATGCAGTAAACCTGTGGTAGTTAGTCGAAAGTTTTGCACTTAGAAGATAAAGAAAATGTTTATGTAGGACTTAGAAGATAGTATACCCTTAGAGGGTACTTGCATTTAGTAGTTGTTATATTGTTTTCTATTCTTATCAAAATGGGCCCACAATGTAAATATGTTCTGCAATGTTCAAGTGTCCTTACCTCCCTTAAAGGGAAGCACCAATTTGCATTAACTTGTTTACTTATTTTATAGCTGTCACGATCCCTTAGCCGCTGCCACCAATATGTCACGGATTGGGGTGACTTTAGACCAACAGACAGCTATCACATGTGCAGGGGGGGGCTTATCTTAGTTATCCCTCCACTGCCACCATGTGATGGAAAAAACACACACAAGGCTAGGGACCGCTTAGTTTACAGCAGGGGCTTATTCTAGGTATCTCACTGCTCTTCAATATACCACGAACTGCAAGGACTTATGTATCCCGCTTACAGTTCCACTTAACACTTGCAGCTCTCTGGCGCCCCCTTTACCCGCAGGTCAGATTAGGTACTGCACCTAGGGTAATTAGTTGCCAGAAAGGCTGCCTGCTATGTACGGGCTATTGGGCACGCTGCAGCGACGCGATAACTACTCCCACTCAGGCAGGAACAATAATTATTAACGCCGCAGTCGCTACAACCTCACCCAAAAGCCTGCATGGTATCGCTGCCACCAGCTTCGTTTAAATGGGTCCGAAGCTAACCCAAAACAGTAGCGTAAATTCCCTTCAGAAGACTTAGGGTATGTTTTTAGAGCATGGAGAAAGAACTGGCATGAAATAATATACCCCACAAAATGTAGGCAGTGCTTTATCAAAATATTTTACAAAGATGTTACAAATGAGACAATTGCAAATATGTACAAGGTAATTATAACATAAAGGGGATTAAAGGAGAAACACTCACATATTCTCAGTTCATTGCATTGCAGGCAACCATACGTCCCAGCTCATTGGACGTGCTCAGGGCTCTCCAGGAAAAGACAAGAAGACAGATCTGGGGATCTGGGCAGACAGTTATAGCTGGAGCCTGTAACATCCCAGAAAGGGGTTTGATCACCTCGTCCCTCCTACCTCTTCAGTTAACTAACTTTTCCCTAACCTATATTTAATTTCTATAACTCCGCTGCAAAACATGTAATCATCATATCACACCCAGCATTCATCTCGGATTATCGCTGGCAGTCTAATGAGATCAAATATGTCCTATTTGGGATGTATATTTACCGAGTAATCCCTACTTCTTTACCTGATGGAGTTAAAAGCTGATGCTTAGAGTGAGGGGTAGATGCTCCGATGGAGATTAAAAATATATATTTTCGTGGTCCTATCTTAAAGGATTTGCCTAATATCTTACAAAAACAGAACAAAGAACTTTCATGGATTCTAGAAGTTTCTAGTCCAGTTATAGCTGGTCACTTTCCACTACAGGAAATGCCGGTCGTAAATACCTTGGCAGAGGGGGATGACGGCTTGTGAGCTGAAAATCAGGAATGTGCAGCAAGAAGCAATAAACCCTTCTACACTCATTGACAAGACAAGCTAAAACACAGTGAAGGGGGGGTCAGCGCCCACCCTATGTGTGCTGGCAGAGAAACTAAACTTATGTATTTCATACCATATCGTGAAAATAGCATTTAAAAAAAAAATGTTTATGTCTTCTTGGGTTAACATGTATTGTTGTTCTTCTTTTCCCAGTCCGGGAGTACTGGATTTAATGTGGTGCCCCAGGGTCCTGGTCGTCACAGTAATGTAGCTTTCCTCATGGGGAGAATGATGGTACATTTGGAGGCAAGAAAGGATAACTGTAACCAGGTACCACAAACATGCAACACATTCACACTCCAGGCCACCAGGGGTAGCTTTAGATCCTATTTACTAGGTGACTCCCCATATATACACTCACTGGCCACTTTATTAGGTACACCTGTCCAACTTCTTGTTAACACTTAATTTCTAATCAGCCAATCACATGGCGGCAACTCAGTGCATTTAGGCATGTAGACATGGTCAAGACAATCTCCTGCAGTTCAAACCGAGCATCAGTATGGGGAAGAAAGGTGATTTGAGTGCCTTTGAACGTGGCATGGTTGTTGGTGCCAGAAGGGCTGGTCTGAGTATTTCAGAAACTGCTGATCTACTGGGATTTTCACGCACAACCATCTCTAGGGTTTACAGAGAATGGTCCGAAAAAGAAAAAAAATCCAGTGAGCGGCAGTTCTGTGGGCGGAAATGCCTTGTTGATGCCAGAGGTCAGAGGAGAATGGGCAGACTGGTTCGAGCTGATAGAAAGGCAACAGTGACTCAAATCGCCACCCGTTACAACCAAGGTAGGCCTAAGAGCATCTCTGAACGCACAGTGCGTCGAACTTTGAGGCAGATGGGCTACAGCAGCAGAAGACCACACCGGGTACCACTCCTTTCAGCTAAGAACAGGAAACTGAGGCTACAATTTGCACAAGCTCATCGAAATTGGACAGTAGAAGATTGGAAAAACGTTGCTTGGTCTGATGAGTCTCGATTTCTGCTGCGACATTCGGATGGTAGGGTCAGAATTTGGCGTAAACAACATGAAATCTTTGGGATGTGGTGGAACGGGAGATTCGCATCAGGGATGTGCAGCCGACAAATCTGCGGCAACTGTGTGATGCCATCATGTCAATATGGACCAAAATCTCTGAGGAATGCTTCCAGCACCTTGTTGAATCTATGCCACGAAGAATTGAGGCAGTTCTGAAGGCAAAAGGGGTCCAACCCGTTACTAGCATGGTGTACCTAATAAAGTGGCCGGTGAGTGTATATATATAACTGGTAGTCTGTAGGGAGAGTTAGTGAGTTCCAGACAGCAGTCTAAGGAGGATAGAGGGTTTACAGAGCTGTGTATGCCACAGTGCTACAGCTCCTGGAAAGAGACATTTAGAAAGCAAAATTGATTGCCGTGAGCGTGCAGGAGAGGAAGCACAGGAGAGGATACCAGAGGGAGACCAGCCCCGAGCAGGCTGCCTCCTTCTGAGACACATAAATCCGGTAGCCAGAACACTGAGGTTGTAAGAACTTCTACGCCTTACATCAGAGACCGGCAGCACAGCTGAACTTCATGTTCCCTGTCCGACCCAACACCCAGGAGGCACGGTGACACCCTTCAGAGCCGGGTCATCTAAGAGACCCTATAAACAGGCTCAAGTCACCAGTCATACGGGTTATGTCCTATTCTATCCGGGCGACAGAGAGAAAGAGATAACATCTGTGAGGACCTTATGTGAAGCTTCTAGCAGTAAGGGACTACACCACTACAGCGCAAAGGAAGGCTTCTATTTTCCACCTGGGACTCTGGACTTGCCTCCACACCGGCCGGACCCTAACTGCCCTGTGATCCAGTGCCCAAGACTGTGGCTGCTGAAGTCTTCAGTAAATGAGGTAAAGAGATTGAAAACCTGTGTCCTCATTCCTTACTACACCCCTCACCATCCTACCTTCTTCACACTGGGAAGCCTTGGGGATCTACTTCATCTGTGGGAAGTTATACTATCTAGCTGCCATAACATCACCCCAGAGGACCCCTTCAAGCAGCGTCGGTCCCCACTGATCGAATACCACAGATGGCGTCACGAACATAAACTTTATTCCCTTTAAAGACCTTTCCCATTTACATGGGTGCCCAGGGTCATGGACCGGATCACAGCCACCGTGACATCCCCTGTGAACACCGGACCTCGTACTGAGTACCCCACGGTCCTGCCGGGTGACTCAGCTGTACCACAGTTTCCCACACAGTGAATGGAGAGTGTGCCACAGTTTCCTGCACAGTGAAAGGAGACTGTGCCACAGTTTCCTGCATAGCAAATGGAGACTGTACCACAGTTTCCTGCACAGTAATGGAGGCTGTACCACAGTTTCCTAACTAGTAATGGAGACTGTGCCACAGTCTCCCGCACAGTGAATAGAGGCTGTGCCACAGTTTCCTGCACTGTGAATACAGGTTATGCTGCAAGTTCTCTGCATGCTGAATGGTGGCTGTGCCACAGTTTCCTACACAGTGAATGGGGATTGTGCCACATTTTCCTGCACAGTAATGAAGGCTGTACCACAGTATCTTAACTAGTAATAGAGACTGTGCCACAGTCTCCTGCACAATGTATAGAGGCTGTACTACCGTTTCCTGCACAGTAAGAGAGGCTGTACCACAATTTCCTAACTAGCAATGGAGACTATGCCACAGTCTCCTGCACAGTGAATGGAGGCTATACCACAGTTTCCTGCACAGTAATGGAGGCTGTACCACAGTTTCCTGCACAGTGAATGGAGTCTGTACCACAGTTTCCAGCACAGTGAATAGAGATTATTCTGTAAGTCCCCAGCATGGTGAATGGAGACTGTAAAACCGTTTCCTGCACAGTAAGAGAGGCTGTACCACAGTTTCCTGCACTGTGAATACAAGAGGTTATGCTGCAAGTTCCCTGCATGGTGAATGGCAGCTGTGCCACAGTTTCCTACACAGTGAATGGGGATTGTGCCACATTTTCCTGCACAGTAATGGAGGCTGTACCACAGTTTCCTAACTAGTAATGGAGACTGCCACAGTCTCCTGCACAGTGAATGCAGGCTGTACCACAGTTTACTGCACATTAATGGAGGCTGTACCACAGTTTCTTGCATAGTAATGGAGGCTGTACCACAGTTTCCTGCACAGTAATGGAGGCTGTACCACAGTTAACTTCACAGTAAATCTAGACTGTGCCAGTTTCCTGCATAGTGAATGAAGGCTGTGCCACAGTTTCCTGCATAGTGAATGGAGACTGCCACAGTTTCCTGCACAGTAATGGAGGCTGTACCACAGTTTCCTAACTAACTAGTAATGGTAATGGAGGCTGCACCACAGTCTCCTGCACAGTGAATGGAGGCTGTACCACGGTTTACTGCACAGTGAATGGAGACTGTGCCACAGTTTCCTACACAGTGAATGGGGATTGTGCCACATGTTCCTGCACAGTAGTAATGAAGGCTATACCACAGTTTCTTAACTAGTAATGGAGACTGCTACAGTCTCCTGCACAGTGAATGGAGGCTGTACCACAGTTTCCTGCACAGTAATGGAGGCTGTACCACAGTTTCCTGCACAGTGAATGGAGACTGTGCCACAGTTTCCTGCACAGTGAATGGGGATTGTGCCACATTTTCCTGCATAGTAATGGAGGCTGTACCACAGTTTCCTAACTAGAAATGGAGACTGCCACAGTCTCCTGCACAGTGAATGCAGGCTGTACCACAGTTTACTGCACATTAATGGAGGCTGTACCACAGTTTCTTGCATAGTAATGGAGGCTGCACCACAGTTTCCTGCACAGTAATGGAGGCTGTACCACAGTTTACTGCACAGTAAATCTAGACTGTGCCAGTTTCCTGCATAGTGAATGAAGGCTGTGTCACAGTTTCCTGCATAGTGAATGGAGACTGCCACAGTTTCCTGCACAGTAATGGAGGCTGTACCACAGTTTCCTAACTAACTAGTAATGGAGACTGTGCCACAGTCTCCTGCACAGTGAACGGAGGCTGTACCACAGTTTCCTGCACAGTAATGGAGGCTATACCACGGTTTACTGCACAGTGAATGGAGACTGTGCCACAGTTTCCTACACTGTGAATGGGGATTGTGCCACATTTTCCTGCACAGTAGTAATGAAGGCTATACCACAGTTTCTTAACTAGTAATGGAGAGTGCTACAGTCTCCTGCACAGTGAATGGAGGCTGTACCACAGTTTCCTGCACAGTAATGGAGGCTGTACCACAGTTTCCTGCACAGTGAATGGAGACTGTGCCACAGTTTCCTGCACAGTGAATGGAGGCTGTGCCACAGTTTCCTGCACAGTGAATGGAGGCTGTGCCACAGTCTCCTGCACAGTGAATGGAGACTGTGCCACAGTTTCCTGCACAGTGAATGGAGACTGTACCACAGTCTTCTGCACAGTGAATGGAGACTGTGCCACAGTTTCCTGCACAGTGAATGGAGGCTGTGCCACAGTCTCCTGCACAGTGAATGGAGACTGTGCCACAGTTTCCTGCACAGTGAATGGAGACTGTGCCACAGTCTTCTGCACATTGAATGGAGACTGTGCCACAGTTTCCTGCACAGTGAATGGAGACTGTGCCACAGTCTCATGCACAATGAATGGAGACTGTGCCACAGTTTCCTGCACAGTAAGGGAGGCTGTACCACAGTATCCTACACAGTGAACGAAGAATGTGCACAGTTTCCTGCACAGCTAGGTGCCTGCAAGCACTTCACAGCTGGAAAGTATAGGGAAGGAATTCCAGAGCTGAGTGTTTTCATCCCATAAGACTGGAAGTTATTTTATAATTGACCTCTCATCTGCATCTAAGTTTAGTAAACTTATTTAACTCCAACACTTGATAATAGAGGAATGTGGATACTCCAGTACTTGATTTTAATAAAGAAAACTAGAGAATCAATTAAGAAAAAGCAAAGTGATAGCAGGGGGAACGTATTATCTTCCTTCTTCAGGACCGCACCATTCGTCTGCCTCCTGTCTTCCTGCTTCCTTGGGGGGGGGGGGGGGGGGTAGTGCTCTCCTGATGATTAACAGTTTGGGCCAGCGGCTTGTTTGCACAGCTGGCCAGAACTGTGCACTCCCAGAGGCGGCTTTGACACTCCAGCATCAGAGAAGCCCAGGGAAACTGAAATACATCAATCTGGCCAGCTTCACCGCCGCGCTTACAAGCTCTATAGCATAGAACTTGTAAGCGCTACATTCTTTGCCTAGGAGACCGGCCATTAAAAATCCTTCCATTTTTGAGAACGGAGAAGATTGCTAATACAAAGTAAATTGAGAAGTTTCTTGTTTTGAAAGACACTTTGCAAATTTACCCATTCACCAAAATGAGACAACCTTGTTTATAAGTATTTATTTTTGATTGCCCAGTAATCTAACCCCTCTGAAAGTATGAATTTTAGATTTGCAAAGTAAGACCCAATATACATATATAATTATAATATAGTGAGGCCAATAAAAATATCAGCGGGTCTGCTAAACTTCAAATTCAGCAAATTTGCTCAAATTTATCCAAGAAATTAAATTCACACAGAATAGATTTGGGGCTCCTCTGTCTCCTAAAGTCTTCTTTTTCTGTGTCCTTGGCACTACCATCCTTCACAACAGTCAAGTCATTGACGTTAATGGTATGCATGGAGATGCATGTGACCGAGTGCCGTGTCATGCTCATTACTAATGTGTGTCTGATTCTATGTGACATTGTGGTGCCAAGCAGAGACCCAGATAAAGAAGCCGGTCTGAGGACGAGCAGTGGCTGGAGAAGTTTGGAACGAGACAAGGAGAGCCTCAAAATGGTGCAAATAGAATTGACGAATCTGAAATTTTGGGAAAATTTGTAACTGATTTCATTAATTATGAATCAATTCTTCTCTAATCACAAATTATTGCAACATCACTGACACTGGATGTTTTCTCCCCCATCTTTATCTCAGCCGTTGCCTTAAATATCTGCTCCAGAGGAGCAGATGTCTCAGGCAAGCGCAAGCCGAGAATATAAAGACCCAACACGCATTCTTCCAAAAAAAAGCTTGATTTTATTTTCCTTGGTCCGCGCTATGTTTGTCTATCTTGAACGGTCTGACAGACGCTTATTTACAAATCTGTTTCTGACCAGAAAAGCCACAACATGGTATAAACGTCTTTACTTGTCTATTCAAGTTTGCACAACACTACAGGGCAATAAATCTCCAGGTAATGAAGAGCATACAATGCGCCAGGTAACTGCACGCAGGGAGCCATGAATCCCTATATAGTGTGCCCTTCTCGGTGTGATCCTGGAAACAAACCCCTAATTACCCGCTCTTGGCACTGCCCTACAAAATAGCTTTTTGACTCTTTTTGGACATGCAACTAGCGTGACCGAGGATTGATGGAGTGTAAGGAGCACTCGGTGCTTGTCTTTCCTGCTCGTCTCGCTGCTTCATAATTTACTGAGGTTATGAGAGGCTTAGGGCACAACTTTGTTGACCTCAATTACTAGTGTACATGCTAGTGGATGGTGGGCACACATGGGCATTATAGGGATAAATACCTTCACAGCATGTATTAACATAGGTAAATGCTGATGTGACTGGGAACAAAGCAGATCAGAAGAAATGACCCTGCCCATAAAAGCTGACACTCTACAGGAGAAATGACCCTGCCCATAAGAGCTGACACTCTACAGGAAGAGGATCCTGCACATAAAAGCTGACACTATACAGGAGAGAGGACTCTGCCCATAAGAGCTGATACTCTACAGGAGAGAGGGCCCTGCCCATAAGAGCTGACACTCCACAGGAGATATGACCCTGCCCATAACAGCTGACACTCTACAGGAGAGAGGACCCTGCCCATAAGAGCTGACACTCAACAGGAGAGAGGACCCTGCCCATAAGAGCTGACACTCTACAGGAGAAATGACCCTGCCCATAACAGCTGACATTCAACAGGAGAGAGGTCCCTGCCCATAAGAGCTGCCACTCAACAGGAGAGAGGACCCTGCCCATAAGAGCTGACACTCAACAGGAGAGAGGACCCTGCCCATAAGAGCTGACACTCTACAGGAGAAATTACCCTGCTCATAAAAGCTGACACTCTACAGGAGAGAGGACCCTGCCCATAAGAGCTGGCATCCCAACAGGAGAGAGGACTCTGCCCATAAGAGCTGACATAAGAGCTGACACTCTACAGGAGAGAGGACCCTGCCCATAAGCGTCAACACTCTACAGGAGAGTGGACCCTGTTATGACCCCAATGGCAGAGGGTCTCAGGAATAATGCTAAGTCTGTAAATACGGAAAACCAGCTCATAGGGCAGTGGTAACTGGGCTGACCATATAACTAATCCTAGCACCACAAATACCAGCAGCCGGGGAACGTTCCTACGTTGATCCTAGACGTCTCGCGCCAGCCGGAGAGCTAACTACCCCTAGAAGGGAAAAGAAAGAACTTTCTTGCCTCCAGAGGAAATACCCCAAAAGTTGGATAGAAGCCCCCCACAAATAATAACGGTGAGGTAAGAGGAAAAGACAAACATAAGAATGAGCTAGGTATTTAGCAAAGAGAGGCCCACTAGCTAATAGCAGAATATAGAAAGATAACTTATATGGTCAGCAAAAAATCCTATCAAAAATATCCACACTGGAAATTCAAGAACCCCCGAACCGTCTAGCGGCCCGGGGGGAGAACACCAGCCCCCTAGAGCTTCCAGCAAGGTCAGGAATCACATTAAGTACAAGCTGGACAAAAATGATAGTAAACAAATAACCCAAAAAACAAAGAAGCAAGACTTAGCTTAATTTTGCACGAACCAGGACCAGCAAACAGGAGCAAACAGAATGTGTCTGATAACACCGATGCCAGGCACTGGACTAAGGTTCCAGGAGGTTTATATAGCAACACCCCTGAAGTAACGACCCAGCTGGGTGCAAACTGAGGGAAGGAAATCCCAGAGTCATATTACTAGTAACCACAAGAGGGAGCCAAAAAAGTCTAATTCACAACAGTACCCCCCCCTTAAGGAGGGGTCACCGAACCCTCACCAAGACCACCAGGGCGATCAGTATGAGCAGCGTGAAAGGCACGAACCAAATCGGCCGCATGCACATCAGAGGCAACCACCCAGGAATTATCCTCCTGACCATAACCCTTCCACTTGACCAAATACTGAAGCCTCCGCCTGGAGAGACGAGAATCCAAGATCTTCTCCACCATGTACTCCAACTCGCCCTCAACCAACACCGGAGCAGGAGGCTCAGCAGAAGGAACCACAGGCACAACGTAGCGTCGTAACAAAGACCTATGGAACACGTTGTGAATGGCAAACGAAACTGGAAAATCCAAGCGAAAGGACACAGGATTAAGGATTTCCAATATCTTGTAAGGACTGATGAAGCGAGGCTTAAATTTAGGAGAGGAGACCTTCATAGGAACAAATCGAGAAGACAGCCACACCAAATCCCCAACACGAAGTCGGGGACCCACACCGCGGCGGCGGTTGGCAAAACACTGAGCCTTCTCCTGTGACAATTTTAAGTTGTCCACCACATGATTCCAGATCTGCTGCAACCTATCCACCACAGAATCTACCCCAGGACAGTCAGAAGGCTCCACATGTCCCGAGGAAAAACGAGGATGGAAACCAGAGTTGCAGAAAAATGGCGAAACCAAAGTAGCGGAACTAGCCCGATTATTTAGGGCAAACTCAGCCAACGGCAAGACGGTCACCCAATCATCCTGATCTGCCGAAACAAAACACCTCAAGTAAGCCTCCAGAGTCTGATTAGTTCGCTCAGTTTGTCCATTAGTCTGAGGATGAAAGGCAGACGAGAACGACAAATCAATGCCCATCCTAGCACAAAAGGATCGCCATAACCTGGAAACAAACTGGGATCCTCTGTCAGACACAATATTCTCAGGAATGCCGTGTAAACGAACCACATTCTGAAGGAACACAGGAACCAGATCGGAAGAGGAAGGCAGCTTAGGCAAAGGAACCAAATGGACCATTTTTGAAAAGCGATCACATACCACCCAGATGACAGACATACCCCGAGACACCGGGAGATCAGAAATGAAATCCATGGAAATATGTGTCCAAGGCCTCTTCGGGACAGGCAAGGGCAAGAGCAACCCGCTGGCACGGGAACAGCAAGGCTTAGCTCGAGCACAAGTCCCACAGGCCTGCACAAATGACCGTACATCCCGTGACAAGGAAGGCCACCAAAATGACCTAGCCACCAGATCTCTGGTGCCAAAAATTCCCGGATGACCTGCCAACACCGAGGAATGAACCTCGGAAATGACTCTGCTGGTCCACTTATCAGGAACAAACAGTCTGTCAGGTGGACAAGAGTCAGGTCTACCAGCTTGAAATCTCTGCAACACACGTCGCAAATCAGGAGAAATGGCTGACAAAATAACTCCTTCTTTAAGAATACCAACAGGTTCTGTGACTCCAGGAGAGTCAGGCACAAAGCTCCTTGAAAGAGCATCAGCTTTCACATTCTTTGAACCTGGTAAATACGAGACCACAAAGTCAAAACGGGAGAAAAACAATGACCAGCGGGCCTGTCTAGGATTCAAGCGTTTAGCAGACTCGAGATACATCAAATTTTTGTGATCAGTCAAGACCACCACACGATGCTTAGCACCCTCGAGCCAATGACGCCACTCCTCAAATGCCCACTTCATGGCCAGTAATTCCCGATTGCCAACGTCATAATTCCGCTCAGCAGGCGAAAACTTCCTTGAGAAGAAAGCACATGGTCTCATTACCGAGCAACCAGGGCCTCTCTGTGACAAAACAGCCCCTGCCTCAATCTCAGAAGCATCCACCTAAACCTGAAAGGGAAGTGAGACATCAGGCTGGCACAAAACAGGCGCCGAAGTAAACCGGCGCTTCAACTCCTGGAACGCCTCCACGGCTGCAGGAGCCCAGTTAGCAACATCAGAACCTTTCTTGGTCATATCCGTCAAAGGTTTAACAACGCTAGAAAAATTAGCGCTAAAACAACGGTAGAAGTTAGCAAAACCCAAGAACTTCTGAAGACTCTTCACTGACGTGGGTTGAGTCCACTCATGAATAGCTCGGACCTTGACTGGGTCCATCTCCACAGCAGAAGGGGAAAAAATAAACCCCAAAAAGGGAACTTTCTGTACTCCAAAGAGACACTTTGAGCCTTTAACAAACAAGGCATTCTCACGCAAAACCTGAAACACCATCCTGACCTGCTCCACATGTGAGTCCCAATCTTCAGAGAAAACCAGAATATCGTCCAGATAAACAATCATAAATTTATCCTGATACTTCCGGAAAATATCATGCATAAAGGACTGAAATACTGAGGGAGCATTAGAAAGCCCAAAAGGCATCACCAAGTACTCAAAATGACCTTCAGGCGTATTAAATGCAGTCTTCCATTCATCACCTTGCTTAATGCGCACAAGGTTGTACGCACCACGAAGATCTATCTTGGTGAACCACTTGGCACCCTTAATCCGGGCAAACAAGTCCGACAAGAGAGGCAAAGGATACTGAAATTTTACAGTGATTTTATTCAGAAGCCGATAGTCAATACAAGGTCTCAAAGATCCGTCCTTCTTGGCCACAAAAAAGAATCCCGCACCAAGAGGGGAAGAGGATGGACGGATATGCCCCTTCTCCAGAGACTCCTTGATGTATGAACGCATTGCGGCATGCTCAGGTACTGACAGATTAAATAATCTTCCCTTAGGAAATTTACTACCTGGAATCAAATCTATGGCGCAGTCACAGTCCCTATGAGGAGGCAGAGCACTGGATCTGGACTCACTGAATACATCCTGATAATCAGACAAATACTCAGGAACTTCCGAAGGAGTAGAGGAAGCAATAGACACCGGCGGGGAATCAGCATGAATTCCCTGACAGCCCCAACTTGACACAGACATTGCCTTCCAATCCAAGACTGGATTGTGGGTCTGTAACCATGGCAGACCCAAAACGACCAAATCATGCATTTTATGCAGAACAAGAAAACGAATCACCTCCCGATGTTCAGGAGTCATGCACATGGTCACCTGCGTCCAAAACTGCGGTTTATTTTCCGCCAATGGTGTAGCATCAATACCTCTAAGAGGAATAGGATTTACTAACGGTTCAAGAACAAAACCACAGCGCTTGGCAAATGACAGATCCATAAGACTCAGGGCAGCACCTGAATCCACAAACGCCATAACAGGGTAAGAAGACAAAGAGCAAATTAAAGTCACAGACAAAATAAATTTAGGTTGCAAATTACCAATGGCGACAGGACTAACAACCCTTGTTAGGCGTTTAGAGCATGCTGATATAACATGTGTAGAATCACCACAGTAAAAACACAACCCATTCTGACGTCTATGATTTTTCCGTTCATTTCTAGTCTGAATTCTATCACATTGCATTAAATCAGGTGTTTGTTCAGACAACACCACCAGAGGATTAGCGGTTTTGCGCTCCCGCAAACGCCGGTCAATTTGAATAGCAAGCGCCATAGAATCATTCAGACTTGTAGGAATGGGGAAACCCACCATCACATTCTTAATGGCTTCAGAAAGGCCATTTCTGAAATTTGCGGCCAGAGCACACTCATTCCACTGAGTAAGCACGGACCATTTCCGAAATTTTTGGCAATACACTTCAGCTTCATCCTGACCCTGAGAAATAGCCAGCAAGGCTTTTTCTGCCTGAATTTCAAGATTGGGTTCCTCGTAAAGCAATCCGAGCGCCAGAAAAAATGCATCAATATTCGCCAATGCCGGATCTCCTGGCGCTAGCGAGAAAGCCCAATCCTGAGGGTCGCCCCGCAAAAAAGAAATAACAATTTTAACTTGCTGAGCTGAATCTCCAGATGAACGGGGTCTCAGAGAAAGAAACAATTTACAATTATTCTTGAAATTCCTAAACCTAAATCGGTCTCCAGAAAACAATTCCGGAATAGGTATTTTAGGTTCAGACATAGGACTACTGGTAACAAAATCTTGTATACCCTGCACACGAGCTGCCAGCTGGTCTACACTTGTAATCAAGGTCTGGACATTCATGTCTGCAGCAAGCACAAGCCACTCAAAGGTAAAGGGGAGGAAGAGAAGGAAAGAAAAAAAAAAAAACTCAGAATTTCCTTTCTTATTATCCCACTTCTGCAATGCTTTAAACATTCAATGTTGGCCTGGCATACTGTTATGACCCCAATGGCAGAGGGTCTCAGGAATAATGCTAAGTCTGTAAATACGGAAAACCAGCTCATAGGGCAGTGGTAACTGGGCTGACCATATAACTAATCCTAGCACCACAAATACCAGCAGCCGGGGAACGTTCCTACGTTGATCCTAGACGTCTCGCGCCAGCCGGAGAGCTAACTACCCCTAGAAGGGAAAAGAAAGACCTTTCTTGCCTCCAGAGGAAATACCCCAAAAGTTGGATAGAAGCCCCCCACAAATAATAACGGTGAGGTAAGAGGAAAAGACAAACATAAGAATGAGCTAGGTATTTAGCAAAGAGAGGCCCACTAGCTAATAGCAGAATATAGAAAGATAACTTATATGGTCAGCAAAAAATCCTATCAAAAATATCCACACTGGAAATTCAAGAACCCCCGAACCGTCTAACGGCCCGGGGGGAGAACACCAGCCCCCTAGAGCTTCCAGCAAGGTCAGGAATCACATTAAGTACAAGCTGGACAAAAATGATAGTAAACAAATAACCCAAGAAACAAAGAAGCAATACTTAGCTTAATTTTGCACGAACCAGGACCAGCAAACAGGAGCAAACAGAATGTGTCTGATAACACCGATGCCAGGCACTGGACTAAGGTTCCAGGAGGTTTATATAGCAACACCCCTGAAGTAACGACCCAGCTGGGTGTAAACTGAGGGAAGGAAATCCCAGAGTCATATTACTAGTAACCACAAGAGGGAGCCAAAAAAGTCTAATTCACAACAGGACCCTGCCCATAAAAGCTGACACTCTACAGGAGAAATGACCCTGCCCATAAGAGCTGACACTCTACGAGAGAGAGGACCCTGCCCATAAGAGCTGACGCTCTACAGGAGAGAGGACTCTGCCCATAAGAGCTGACACTACAGGAGAGAAGACTCTGCACATAAGAGCTGACACTCCACAGGAGAGAGGACTCTGCCCATAAGAGCTGACACTCTACAGGAGAGAGGACCCTGCCCATAAGCGTCGACCCTCTACAGGAGAGAGGCACCTGCCCAAAAGAGCTGACACTCTACAGGAGAGTTGTCCCTGCCCATAAGAGCTGACACTATACAGGAGAGGTCCCTGCTCATAAGAGCTAACACTCTACAGGAGAAAAGCCCTTGCACATAAGAGCTGACACTACAGGAGAGAGATCCCTGCCCATAAGAGCTGACGCTCTACAGGAGAGAGAGGACCCTCTAGATAAGAACTAACACTACAGGAGACAGGTCTTTGCACATAAGAACTTGGACTCTACAAGGAATAGATTAAGTGTAATGATTGGTCAATAATCCTAATTGCCCAGGTGATAAGTACCTTTTATTGTCATAAGGGATAATAGATAGTGATGGGCGAACCTGAACAGTAAAGGCACACAAGGGCATTAGATGACTGCATCAGACAGCAGCTGTGACCCCACTCCATTTTCTTTCTTTCTTTACTTATTTATAGCGCAGGTGCCAGCTAATGAATACTCCCTTCAGCCTACACCTGCTGTCGCTGATAGCAGCGAGAACAGGTGTCGGCTGATGGGAGTATTCATCAGCCAGCACCTGCTCTATAAATAAACACATTTAAAAAATGGAGTGGGATCTGTTCTATTTTTGATAACCAGCTGACAGTTGCAAGCCTCAGGTGTCAGCTTTATCATGGCTGGTTATCAAGAATAGATGGGTTCCCACACCATGTTTTAAATTATTTAAAAAAATAATAACTGATAACACTGATAACAGTGAGAGAAGGCGCAGCTGATGGGGATATTAATCAGCTGATGCCTGTGCTTTAAATAAGTAAAGAAATAAAGAAAATTGCATGGTTCCCCTATATTTTTGTTAACCAGCGCAGGCAAAACTGACAGCTACAGGCTGTGACCCTCAGCTGTCACATTTATTAATTATGGCTGCTTATCAAAAATAGAGGGGCCCCACACTGGTATTCTCAGGCTGGTAAGGGGCCATGAATATCGCCCCCAGCCTAAAGACAGCAGCCGCTCCAGAAAAGGAGCATCTATTAGTGGGGTGATATTTGTAAGGTTGATGTCACCTTTGTATTGTCAGGTGACATTGAGCACAGGGGTTAATAATTTCTGATGGTGAACTGCAGGGGAACTCACTGAGACTTTTTTCACAGTGCTAGCAAGGATCTTACTGAGGTCACCACAGTTCAGCCTGGCTGGGAATGCAGCCTCAGTGACCTCCTGTTACATCGATGATGTCACTGCTCCCTCCTGATGCTGTGCTAAAAGCAGCTTATTCTCCAATGGTTTTCTGCCTGGACATCCTATCTTGGCACACTTTAGGTTGAAAATCACTTATCTCAGATACGGAATACGGCATGGGACAGTATGTCGGACAGGTGAGGGATATGGTTATTTTTTTATTTTGCTTTTTTTACAGGAGACCAATGCTTCAATGGAATAGGTGTTAGGTGAGTATTATTGTTGATTATTATTTTCCGTTTGTTTACAGGTCCAGGGCTCAATGAAATGGGCCTAAGGTGAGTAAAACTTTGTTTTTTATTTTTAAATAAATTTGTAAAACAGCGTGTATTTTTATTTCAAATAAAGGACTTTATTCACAGTGTTTTTTTATTTACAATATGACTATAGGGATAGTAATTACTACCTCCTAGGCTTGATGTCACCTGACAATACAAAGATGACATCAACCTCACAAATATTACCCCACTTGCCACCAATACAGGGCAAGTGGCAAAGAGCAGGACAAAGCACATTTAATAGATACGCCTTTTCTGGGGAGGCTGCAGGCTATTTTTAGGCTGCTGGGGCCGATATCCATGGCCTCTTACCAACCTGAGAATACCAGCCACCAGCTGTCTGCTTAAGCCTGGCTGGTTGTGAAAAATGAGGGGACCCTACTGTATTTTTAAAAATTATTTATTTAAATAATTAAAAAATAGCGTGGAGGCCCCTCTATTCTTGATAAGCAGCCATGATAAAATTGACAGCTGAGTGTCACAGCCTGCAGCTGTCAGTTTTGCCTGCGCTGGTTAACAAAAATACAGGGAAACTAATGCCATTTTCTTTAATTATATATAGCGCAGGTACCAGCTGATTAATGCTCCACCGCCTGCCCTCACTGTTATCAGTAACAGCAGGCGTAGGCTGATGGGAGTACTACTGGCCTGTGACTGGCCACAGCTGCTGGCTCTTGCTGTCATCTGACTGGTGGTAATAATCTTACCGCCTATCAGTGCCAGTGTTTGCCGCTCTGTCATGTAGATGATAGCATGGCAAACAACGAATGTTCGGGCCCCCCATTCATGTGAATGGGGTCCAAGTTCTGGTTTAAGTACTGTTCTGGTAGCCGAACCAAACATTTTTTTGTTTGGCTGAACCCGCTAGACCGTAACATGCAGGGGTTCGCCCATCACTAATTATAGACAATGCTGCGAAAAGTGATCACAATCCAGTATATGATCCAACATGGTGGATGAATCATGAAGAGGAGATACCTATGATCAAGTCAGGGCACAGATCTACTTTTAAAAATAAATTCTGAGACATTGAGTTCCGCAGACTGGGTGCAGCACAAGAGAAGATCACTGGTTTGCAAGCTGAATAATCTCAATTTTAGTATTTTTTTTATCTATCCATCCATGAAGACCTTCTTCAATTTTTTTCCACTGTTAACATGTGACTGTTAATAACTAACTTGATGTGGAGTGAATTAGAGACCGGTGAAAGAGGGGTGACAGCGGGTAGTGGGAAGCAGACTTCTATTGCTTCATTGCTCGGCAAATGTGCCCTGGAAATATATTCCAATTTATTCTGCAGGAATTGTTCACTTGGCTGCTGTTGATTTCCTTCAGACTCCCCAAGGCAGGACGAGGATGCCCTCTGGGGTTTTTCAGCGAGCTCGGCTCTGTTATTTTCTGCATTTTTTCTCCCTCTCAAAGAAAATATTACATTGATCCATTTTTTTTTCATCTTCTGTCTAAGGAAAGGGAAATTTATGGTGTCTTTTACATCAGGAAGTCGACTTTCCCCTGACGTTTTATAGCTTTGAATATTTGAAACATTTCAAAACCAGACAATAAATATCTCCTGATTATTGTTCTCATATGGCCGGATTAGATTTTTTCGAAGTTTGCACTTTCGTACACAGTTCATGTTCACCTTGACCGGTTCGATTGGGGAAAAGGGGTCGTATTGTGCAGCGGTTGTAAAATTTAATTATAGCTACTGGAAAAAAAAAGTTTATATTATTATTGTTTGGAGAAAAATGTGAGCGGGTTCATGGCTTACCAAGATCTATTCATGCTCAATATTCAATGTAGGGTGGCGGCACAAAAGTGACGGTAGCACCTGCCCACCTGGGCCTGAAGAAGGCTCAGAGGTCCCTTTAACACACCGTATGCCGTGAGCTGCCTACCACAGATTTTGCATTGCAAGCCGTGATGTCCTCTCTGCATAGTAGTGTATATAGAGGTGATGAATCCATAGCAAAGGTTAAAGGGGCTGACCAGTCCAAATCAATGAGTCTGCAGTCACTCTGTGTAACTGGTGACTTATGAATCCCCCCAGCCCACGCAGCGGCAAATCCTCGCAGCGCACAGTACATGCACTGGAGGGATTCCAAAGTCTGCAATTACACAGAGTGACGACAGACTTATCGATTTGGACCAGACACCCCCTTTAAATCATACCTTTTACTGGCTCTCAATCCACAGCTGGACCTTATGCATAGGTTATCACCATCAGCTAGTCCAGAAACGCTATCTTCCAGGACCTGCAATTCTAATTTACGTCCATTTTCCTATATTAGTATGTATAATGAATTAACAATAAATATATCATTCATGGAAGTCAAGGATTAACACATTGCAATTTACAGAGAGTGTCCACTATAACATGACATTTTACATGAGAAATTGAGCCATTGTGAACATACATACATTACTGATCCTGTACTGATCCTGAGCTACATCCTGTATTATCTTCCAGAGCTGAGCTCACTATTCTGCTGGTGCAGTCACTGTGTATATACATTACTGATCCTGAGTTACATCCTGTATTATACCCCAGAGCTGCACTCACTATTCTGCTGGTGCAGTCACTGTGTATATACATTACTGATCCTGAGTTACATCCTGTATTATACCCCAGAGCTGCACTCACTATTCTGCTGGTGCAGTCACTGTGTATATACATTACTGATCCTGAGTTACATCCTGTATTATACCCCAGAGCTGCACTCACTATTCTGCTGGTGCAGTCACTGTGTACATGCATTACAGTACTGATCCTGAGTTACATCCTGTATTATACCCCAGAGCTGCACTCACTATTCTGCTGGTGCAGTCACTGTGGGCATACATTACATTACTGATCCTTTACTGATCCTGAGTAACATCCTGTATTTTACTCCAGAGCTGCACTCACTATTCTGCTGGTGCAGTCACTGTGTACATACACTACATTACTTATCCTGCACTGATCCTGAGTTACATCCTGTATTATACCCCAGAGCTGCACTCACTATTCTGCTGGTGCAGTCTCTGTGTACATACATTACATTACTGATCCTGTACTGATCCTGAGTTACATCCTGTATTTTACTCCAGAGCTGCACTCACTATTCTGCTGGTGCAGTCACTGTGTACATACATTACATTTCTGATCCTGAGTTACATCCTGTATTATACCCCAGGGCTGCACTCACTATTCTGCTGGTGCAGTCACTGTGTACATACATTACATTACTGATCCTGAGTTACATCCTGTATTATACCCCAGAGCTGAACTCACTATTCTGCTGGTAAGGTACAGTACTATACAATAGTCTAAGGCATATGTGGACAAAATGCTGCAGAGTAAGAAGCTTTAAAAATTGATTTGTTAATAGTTTATTTTTTATCAATTATCAAAATACAAAGTGAATGAACAAATCAATTAATATTTGGTAGGACCACCCTTTGTCTTTAAAGCAGCATCAAAGCATCAATTCTTTTAGGTTCCCCATGCAAAAAGTTTTTTAAAAATGTTATTACAGTGAGGATTAAGCAGCGCTGTCTTTCGATTTCTACCATAACTGATTTAGGGTCATCTCTCATCATTACTGCAATGATTACCATGATTATAACCTGGGTGGGAGAGATGATTATTTCCTGCTGGATTTCTGCGTACGGTTTATTCATTGCTGAATGCTGGTATATACTAATATATGTAGTTTACTTACTGATGATCTATATTTCTGTGCATGTTTTTTTTATTTCTATGTATGGTACATTCACTCTTGGTATATATTTATGAGCATGGTTTATTCAGTGCTGGTAAATACTTCTGCACTACATGTGATTTACTCACTACTCGTATATAGTTAACTCCCACCTGCAAATGGACATGCTGTTTAAGTCCTGGGAAGGGGTCCTCACATGTGGAGGTGGCTCAAGAGCTGAGCTCCCTTCACAAATGGCAGATGCCAGATATATTATCCAGTTGGTTTCTGCCTGCAGCCGGCGCTGATTTCGGGCAGCGGCTGTTAACCATTTAATTGCTGCTGTCAATCTCTGTGGAACCTATGACCCCTCTTTCCCCATTAAAAAGGAAAGGAAATAAAACAAATTTGTTAACACTGTAAGAGTGGCGGACTGTTTTGTTGCATTCCTATCCCTGAAGACACCAATCATGTGATGAGTATTATGTCCTGCACATATATGTATATATATATATATATATATATATATATATATATATATATATATATATATATATCTTGTGTCATGTGAATTGTAATGTATTGTGATAAGGCATGATGTATATTATATGATAGGAGGCATAGGGATGGATAGTAGACTGTAGCAAAGGTTGCAGCATTAGGGTAAGATAGAGGTAATGTTTGGGGCTAGCTCATAGTGGGAGGGGATTATCGTTAGTGCAAATGACTGCTTCCTATAGTTAGTTACATAGGTTTTGGAGAGTAAAGTGAGCAGTGCTGTCAAAAAAAGATAAACCATGGAATAAGGAGACTTAGAGCCAGGGATAGCAAGATCCTAAAGAAGAAGTGACTGAGTAGTCATACAGGCCTTCTGGAGGAGGCATCCATGGATAGAATGTCATGTCACAAACCCCCGAGCTTGCAACGCTGAAGGTAATGGACCTAAGTAGGCGTGAGTTCATTGGACTGATGAAGGCCCGAGTGAGCTAGTAGAGAGACTTGCTGATCAGGACTGTGCTGTGGCGACGTAGGACGAAAGAGTGAGTCTGCAGAACCCTGGAGTAGTACTACAGAGGAAGGATATGATGTAATGGGAAAATGCTTTATAAAAATAGAGGAAGACTTCTGTTGTGAACTCTATTTTTGGGCTCCCTCTAGTGGTCTCTAGCGGTACTGTGTAGTGTTGTCTTTCTGCAGGTTGGCTGCATCAGCTGGTTCGTTATCCTTGGTTGGTTTCCTATTTAGCCCACCTGGATACTCAGTTCCTTGCCTGCTATCAATGAATTCAGTGCTCTTCAGATTCCTTGTGACTACCTTGCTCCCAGTCTCTCCAAGACAAGCTAAGTTCTTGTTTGTTCATTTTCTGATTATCAGCGTTCATCATGTTTTTTTGTCCAGCTTGTTAAAATGTGATTTCTTACTTGCTGGTTGCTCTAGGGGACTGAGTTTCTCCCCCCACACCGTGAGTTGGTGTGGGGGTTCTTGAAATCTCAGTGTGGATATTTTGTAAGGGTTTTTTACTGACCGCATAGACCCCTTTTTCTATTTTCTGCTATTTAGAATTAGTGGGCCTCTTTTGCTGAATCTGCTTTCACCCCTGTGTATGTGCCTTCCTCTTACCTCACCGTTATTATCTGTTGGGGGCTTCTATATCTTTGGGGATTATTTCTCTGGAGGCAAGAGAGGTCTTTCTTTCTCTCTAGGGGTAGTTAGTTCCTCAGGCTGGCTCGAGACGTCTAGGATTTTAGGCACGTTCACCGGCTACCTCTAGTGTGTTTGGATAGGTTCAGTTTTGCGGTCAGTCCAGTTTTCCACCTCCCTAGAGCTTGTCCTATGTTTAGTCACCTTGCTGGAGTAATTTGTGATCCTCCATCACTAGGATCATAACAGTATAGCAGGCCCGAAAGTGTTTAATGCATCGCAGAAGTGGGATTAAAAGAAGACCTGAGTACTTTTTTTTTTTTTTTTTTCCTTTCCCTTTGCTACAGTCTGTCTAGCTTCTTTCATCCCCTTGAACTCTGAGTGGTTTTGAGCTTTGCTGCAGACATGGATGTTCAGACTCTGATTTCTAGTGTGGATCATCTTGCTGCACGGGTGCAAAGTATTCAGGATTTTGTTATTCATAGCCCTATGTCAGAACCAAAGATACCCATTCCTGAGTTGTTTTCTGGAGATAGATCTAGGTTTCAGAATTTTAAGAATAATTGTAAATTATTTCTATCTCTGAGACCTCGTTCCTCTGGTGATTCCGCTCAGCAAGTAAAAATTGTTATCTCCTTGTTGCGTGGTGACCCTCAGGATTGGGCTTTCTCTCTGGCGCCAGGAGATCCTGCATTGCTTAATGTGGATGCATTTTTTCTGGCTCTTGGACTGCTTTATGAGGAGCCTAATCTTGAGAATCAGGCAGAAAAAGCGTTGCTGGCCCTCTCTCAAGGGCCGGATGAAGCAGAGGTGTATTGTCAAAAATTTCGGAAATGGTCAGTGCTTACTCAATGGAATGAGTGTGCCCTGGCTGCAAATTTCAGAGAAGGTCTTTCTGAAGCCATTAAGGATGTTATGGTGGGGTTCCCCACCCCTACAAGTCTGAGTGATTCTATGGCTTTAGCCATTCAGGTTGATCGGCGTTTGCGGGAGCGCAAATCTGCTCATCCTTTGGCGGTAGTTTCTGAACAGAGACCTGAGTCTATGCAATGTGATCGAACTCTGACCAGAATTGAGCGACAGAGTCATAGACGTCAAAATGGGTTGTGCTTTTACTGTGGTGATTCTGCTCATGTTATCTCAGCATACTCTAAACGCTTAAAAAAGGTCGCTAAACCTGTCACCATTGGTACTATACAGCCTAAATTCATTTTGTCTGTTACTTTGATTTGTTCTTTGTCGTCCTACTCGGTTATGGCCTTTGTGGATTCGGGTGCTGCCCTAAATCTGATGGATTTGTCGTTTGCCAGGCGCTGTGGTTTTGTCCTGGAGCCTTTGGAATTTCCTATTCCTCTGAGGGGAATTGATGCTACGCCATTGGCTGAGAATAAACCTCAGTATTGGACGCAAATGACCATGTGCATGACTCCCGTTCATCAGGAGGTGATTCGCTTTCTTGTTCTGCATAATTTACATGATGTTGTCGTTTTGGGTCTGCCATGGCTACAGGCTCATAATCCAGTTTTAGATTGGAAAGCTATGTCTGTGTCTAGTTGGGGTTGTCAGGGAATTCATGGTGATACTCCATTGGTGTCTATTGCTTCTTCCACTCCTTCTGAGGTCCCTGAGTTTCTGTCTGACTACCAGGATGTATTTGATGAGCCCAGGTCCAGTGCCCTGCCTCCTCATAGGGATTGTGACTGTGCTATAAATTTAATTCCTGGTAGTAAATTCCCTAAGGGACGACTTTTTAATTTGTCTATACCAGAGCATGCCGCGATGCGGAGTTATATAAAGGAGTCTTTGGAGAAGGCACATATTTGCCCATCCTATTCCCCTCTTGGTGCAGGATTCTTTTTTGTGGCCAAGAAGGACGGTTCTTTGAGACCGTGTATTGATTATCGCCTTCTGAATAAAATCACAGTCAAATTTCAGTATCCTTTGCCATTGTTGTCTGATTTGTTTGCTCGGATTAAGGGTGCCAGTTGGTTCACCAAGATAGATCTCCGTGGTGCGTATAATCTTGTGCGCATTAAGCAGGGAGATGAATGGAAAACAGCATTTAATACGCCCGAAGGCCATTTTGAGTACTTGGTGATGCCTTTTGGACTCTCTAATGCTCCTTCTGTGTTTCAGTCCTTCATGCATGACATTTTCCGAGAATATCTGGATAAATTTATGATTGTTTATCTGGATGACATTTTGGTCTTTTCTGATGATTGGGAGTCCCATGTGAAGCAGGTCAGGATGGTGTTTCAGGTCCTGTGTGCTAATGCTTTGTTTGTGAAGGGCTCAAAATGCCTCTTTGGAGTACAGAAGGTCTCCTTTTTGGGTTTTATTTTTTCTCCTTCTACTGTGGAGATGGACCCAGTCAAGGTCCAGGCTATTCATGACTGGACTCAGCCCATGTCTGTTAAGAGTCTTCAGAAGTTCTTGGGTTTTGCTAATTTTTACCGTCGTTTCATCGCTAATTTTTCTAGCGTGGTTAAACCTTTGACGGATTTGACCAAGAAGGGCTCTGATGTGACTAATTGGTCTCCTGCGGCCGTGGAGGCCTTTTGGGAGCTTAAGCACCGGTTTTCTTCAGCTCCAGTCTTATGTCAGCCAGATGTCTCTCTCCCCTTCCAGGTCGAGGTTGATGCTTCCGAGATTGGTGCGGGGGCTGTTTTGTCGCAGAGAAGCTCTGAGGGCTCTGTGATGAAGCCGTGTGCTTTCTTTTCAAGAAAGTTTTCGCCTGCCGAGCGAAATTATGATGTTGGTAATCGGGAGTTGTTGGCTATGAAGTGGGCATTTGAGGAGTGGCGACATTGGCTCGAAGGAGCTAAACATCGTGTGGTGGTCCTGACTAATCACAAAAATCTGATTTACCTCGAGTCTGCCAAGCGCTTGAATCCTAGACAGGCTCGTTGGTCGTTGTTTTTCTCCCGTTTCAACTTCGTGGTCTCATACCTGCCCGGTTCGAAGAACGTGAAAGCTGATGCACTTTCAAGGAGTTTTGTGCCTGACTCTCCGGGAGTTTCTGAGCCGGCTGGTATTCTCAGAGAGGGAGTGATTTTGTCTGCCATTTCTCCAGATTTGCGACGAGTGCTGCAGAAATTTCAGGCGGATAGGCCTGACCGTTGTCCACCAGAGAGACTGTTTGTCCCGGATAGATGGACCAGCAGAGTTATTTCCGAGGTTCATTCTTCGGTGCTGGCGGGTCATCCTGGGATCTTTGGTACCAGAGATTTGGTGGCTAGGTCCTTCTGGTGGCCTTCCTTGTCGCGGGATGTGCGTTCCTTTGTGCAGTCTTGTGGGATTTGTGCTCGGGCTAAACCTTGCTGTTCTCGTGCCAGCAGTTTGCTTTTGCCTTTGCCTGTCCCGAAAAGGCCTTGGACACACATTTCCATGGATTTTATTTCGGATCTGCCAGTATCTCAGAAAATGTCTGTCATCTGGGTGGTGTGTGATCGTTTTTCCAAGATGGTCCATTTGGTGCCCTTGCCTAAGCTGCCTTCCTCCTCCGATTTGGTTCCTCTATTTTTTCAGAATGTGGTTCGCTTGCACGGCATTCCTGAAAATATTGTGTCTGATAGAGGATCCCAGTTTGTGTCCAGGTTTTGGCGAACTTTTTGTGCTAAGATGGGCATTGATTTGTCTTTTTCGTCAGCCTTCCATCCTCAGACTAATGGCCAAACCGAGCGAACTAATCAGACGTTGGAGACTTATTTGAGATGTTTTGTTTCTGCTGATCAGGACGATTGGGTGACTTTTTTGCCATTGGCCGAGTTTGCCCTTAATAATCGGGCTAGTTCTGCTACCTTGGTTTCGCCTTTTTTCTGCAATTCTGGTTTCCATCCTCGTTTTTCCTCGGGTCAGGTTGAGTCTTCTGACTGTCCTGGGGTGGATTCTGTGGTGGATAGGTTGCAGCAGATTTGGAGCCATGTGGTGGACAATCTCAAATTGTCACAGGAGAGGGCTCAGCGCTTTGCCAACCGCCGCCACGGTGTGGGTCCCCGACTTCGTGTTGGGGATTTGGTGTGGCTGTCTTCTCGGTATGTTCCTATGAAGGTCTCATCTCCTAAGTTTAAGCCTAGCTTCATCGGTCCTTATAAGATCTTGGAAATCCTTAACCCGGTGTCTTTTCGTTTGGATCTCCCGGCATCGTTTGCCATCCATAATGTGTTCCATAGGTCTTTGTTGCGGAGGTATGTGGTTCCTGTGGTTCCTTCTGTTGAGCCTCCTGCTCCGGTGCTGGTCGAGGGCGAATTGGAGTACGTGGTGGAGAAGATTTTGGATTCCCATATCTCTAGACGGAGACTTCAGTATCTGGTTAAGTGGAAGGGCTATGGTCAGGAGGATAATTCCTGGGTTGTCGCCTCTGATGTTCATGCGGCCGATTTGGTTAGCGCCTTCCACGCAGCTCGTCCTGATCGCCCTGGGGGTCTTGATGAGGGTTCGGTGACCCCTCCTTAAGGGGGGGTACTGTTGTGAACTCTATTTTTGGGCTCCCTCTAGTGGTCTCTAGCGGTACTGTGTAGTGTTGTCTTTCTGCAGGTTGGCTTTATCAGCTGGTTCGTTATCCTTGGTTCGTTTCCTATTTAGCCCACCTGAATACTCAGTTCCTTTCCTGCTATCAATGAATTCAGTGCTCTTCAGATTCCTTGTGACTACCTTGCTCCCAGTCTCTCCAAGACAAGCTAAGTTCTTGTTTGTTCATTTTCTGATTATCAGCGTTCATCATGTTTTTTTGTCCAGCTTGTTAAAATGTGATTTCTTACTTGCTGGTTGCTCTAGGGGACTGAGTTTCTCCCCCCACACCGTGAGTTGGTGTGGGGGTTCTTGAAATCTCAGTGTGGATATTTTGTAAGGGTTTTTTACTGACCGCATAGACCCCTTTTTCTATTTTCTGCTATTTAGAATTAGTGGGCCTCTTTTGCTGAATCTGCTTTCACCCCTATGTATGTGCCTTCCTCTTACCTCACCGTTATTATCTGTTGGGGGCTTCTATATCTTTGGGGATTATTTCTCTGGAGGCAAGAGAGGTCTTTCTTTCTCTCTAGGGGTAGTTAGTTCCTCAGGCTGGCTCGAGACGTCTAGGATTTTAGGCACGTTCACCGGCTACCTCTAGTGTGTTTGGATAGGTTCAATTTTGCGGTCAGTCCAGTTTTCCACGTCCCTAGAGCTTGTCCTATGTTTAGTCACCTTGCTGGAGTAATTTGTGATCCTCCATCACTAGGATCATAACAGACTTCGTATCTGATATCCCTTTTACATAAGCTTTGTCAAGTTCTCGTTCAGTAAAGACGATGGTCTGCTTTATTGAACTGTGGAATCTATGGTCCTGTCCATGTCACGCAATGTGCAGGAAAGGCAACACGAAGGGATAAGGGAAAGGGAACCAAACACTAGGGAAAGGGGGAGTGGAGATCCCTAGATGATCTAACATCACCCTTCTCTGCCCTATCATCCCTATATAAGTTCTGAACCAATCACCGAGCAGGATAACTAATCCCTGCCGGATCCTGGCAGTAAGGACCACATTGGGAAGGAGAGGATGAGCGCTAGTCAATCCTTACTACCGCTAAAGACAGATAGGTTAAATGAAACAAGGGAGACACTCAGCTTGAGTAGACTCAGAAAGAAACACCGTCCTTCAAACGCCAAAGAGAAAGCTAGCCGACTGCGGCAGCTCCAAGCCTCAACAGAGAAGTGAAATTAGTAAATATCACCTGCAACTTCCAACAGCAAGTTGTCAGTTATAAACACCCAGATCCAGGTGTGATCATTAGAGCCGAGGGGAGCTGGCCACTGGGTCCTAGCTTCAGAAGAACCAGGCAGAAGTCTGCAAAGCAAACTGCTGAGACCTTCTGCAGACAGATGCAGTGCAACAGTCTGCAGGCTCTAATACATCCGTGACAGTCCAGCCCACACCATCAGCTACATGCTGACAGCACGTGGTTGATACCCTCACAGCACAAGCCAACACACTAAGCCAGGAGCCACGCTTTCATGTAGAGCACCATGGCATAAAAGGAGACGAGTGCCTCACCTGCGCTACTGTCCACGCCACGCTACCACATCATGATCATAAACGTCTGATCTATTAAAATAAGGAAATTAGTAAGCTGCTTGGTAAATGCTATGAAGATTAAAAAAAATCTAAAGTCTAGAATTGCATTTTCTTATGTGCACAAAATTAATATCAATAGAAATGTCAGCTCGCTGCTAATAAAAAAAACCCTTACTCAATCCCATCAACAGACAAACAAAATAGTTGTAAAAAACTAGTGGCAAAATGTAAAAATTTTTTCTTTTACAATATTCTCAATTTTTTAGGTGACCTAGACAATCATTTTACCAGATCATTTTCACCACACAATATATGCTGTAAAATAAACCCCTCCCCAAAATGGTGGAATTGCATTTTTTAACAATTTTACCACCATGCTTAGAATTGTTTTGCAGTTTTTCAGTACTTTGTATGGTAAAATGTATAACACTAATGCCGGCATCCCTGCATATGTCCTCTCACTGCTCCCAAAATACTCACTGCCCCAGCCACTCAATGGTGTCTCCATTCCCCGCATTGTATTTTCCGCTTCTTAAGGTGTCAGTATGCACTCTGAATCTGTCCCCAGCCAATAGCTTGGGGGCATCTAGTATTTAAGGCACACTACCCTGTAGGGAGGTGCTTGTACAACGACCTCTTTAGTGTTAGTTTCAGTTTGTCCCTGCTAGATAGTTGTCAGGTCCCTGAACCTACAGTATTCCTGAACATATTCTATTAGAACCGGAACCTGTTCCTGAACCTATTCTGTTAGAACTTCAACCTGTTGCCGAACCCGAACCTATTCCTGTTATCCATGTTATCTGTGCCTGAACTGCTCTGGTGTTACCTGAACCTGAAACTACTCCATTGTTACCTGAACGTAAAACCACTCGAGAAGTACCTAAACATGAAGCTGCTCCTGTGGTACCTGTATCTGCATCCATTCCGGCACTACCTGAATCAGTACCAGTGTCCATCCTGTCAAGTGTTCCAGGACCCTCACTGTCTGAACTTGCATCAGTATCCAGTCCTGTTTTGGAATCCGAGTCCCTGTTTGCGATCCATGACCCCGTGGTCATCTTGCACAGTACTGCCCTTGGAGTGGTATCTGGTGGCCACCTGCTACTCAAGCCTTACTCAGAAGCTCTAACGAAAACCAGGTGAACCCTTAGCCATGCCCCTCCAAGGGTAAGACCGGATTGTGGCGCATTGAGTCCATGATCCACATGTGGGAAAAAATGAACGGTGCAATTCAATACTACAACTTCTCCTGGAAAAGATAAGCCCTTGTGTGGCTATGTTGAGGGAAAAATAAATAAAACAATGGCTCTTAAAAAAGGTATGGAAAAATTGTATGGAAAAAAAGTGCAAAAACAGAATATTCCCTGATCTTTAAAGGGTTAGTGGATCATTGTCATCTTCTTAACAGGGTAAAAGCAAGCCACTTTGCAAGTTACAATTTACATATGAGACGTGGTAAGGTTTTCAATATTAGACAGTATAGGACTGTCCCGATCAGAATTACCTTGTCGTGGTGGGATGGCTTTTATGCTATTTTTGATCAAAAACAGTGTTACTAAAAACGCTGTGTTATTTAGATGCACTTTTTTGCTTTTTTCTTATTTACTGCAGGGTTTTTACTCATTTTTTCACTTGTAGGTTTTTATGTTTTATGGCCAATGTGAACATGCGTTTATGTGCTGCATGTGTACCAACTTAAGTGAAGCTCAATTTTTGTGTTTTTTCCTATTCTTAAGAATGTGGGTATTTTTAATGTTATTGTTTACTGCTTGTTGCTTAGATTTCCCAACAATGCTGCAGTCTATCAGAGGTGACCTAGGCTCTTTGCAATAGACCATGCAAGTGTTGAATCTGGCTGAGTTCCAGGATTGGGTCAGGTTCAGTACCCATGCACTTATTTACTACATAATTGGCTGCAGTATCATGCATCATAAGACCATACCGCCCATGGGAGGATTGTATTAGATTTTTTATGTGTTGATTTTTTATAGTAATTTTTTGGGGGGATGGGGAAAGGGACCAATTAAACTTTTGCCTCAGGCAGCAAGAAAGCTAACATTGGCCGTGCATGTTGAGTAAGTGGCAGGAGCCGTATCAGGCTTGTAAAGACACATCCTCGTTTCCTATAATGACTCCTGTTTGTCTGTAACTTTAGATGGATCAGACTTGACAACAGGCAGTAAGCAAGAAATTGCTGAGATACGAGACACCTAGTGATCATAATTTTAGGGCAATATTTTACTCAAAAAATGATATTTTTGCTAATAAAAGTGTCTGTTCTGCCAATCCTAAAAGCAAAAGTTAGATTAAAGGCAACTGGTCATGTAAAATAATGCTTGTGGAGACATGGGGGTCAGTGAGTTTTCTCGTCCGCTGGCCCAGCTGCCTTTAGAAAGACTGCATGGACCTGGGCTCATACCACTGAATGCCCGCTCTGCCTCCCCGTGGGCAGGACACTACTCAGACAACATAGGATGAGGGTAAATCAGTGTGGCAATAATTTATTGAACCACCAAATCACAATAGCATACAGAACAGTCCCAATTCGGTGACAATCTCTGGTCCATGGAGTTTTGGCTAGCGGACCGGGCGCCCGCCGACCTCCCGTTTCTCCACAATGCTATTAACTTGCAGATATGGGGTTTATCTGAAATGTAATAAAGTTTTGACAAAGTGCAGTGATAGCAGTGAGAGCCCCACTGCCTGGAGGAAATTAACTTTATTCCCCCCCAGCAGCGGTCACCTTCCAGTCATAGGGGTCGCGCGGGCATGGTTTCAGTTACTGCTCAGTTTACAGTGGACTGTAACTGCTCCCCCGACACTGACTGACAGCAAGGCTTAGCACTAGAGCTGTCAGTCAGCGCTGGGGGGGGAATAAAGTTAATTTCCTCCTGGCAGTGGTGCTTTCAGTGTGGGAGCCGCATGGTATCAGAGCGCTATTAAACTGCAGATTGACCCCATATCTGAAGGTTTATAGTGTTATTTACATGACAGATTCCCTTTTGTTAGGAGTGTTTGTCAAGAATGTTGTTGGTGCTACCAAAAGACAACCAGCTAAATAGTGAGTGCTGCTCTGGAGTATAATACAAAGTAAAACTGCATTCAGTGTACTGTAATCTGCAAATTGGCAGTTAAGTGTTCATGTTCCTACCAAATTGTTATTACATTTTGAAAAATTGGAAAATATTTGCACAGAGAAATCATTTGACTCTTCCCGGATATTATTGTTTGTCCAGCCGTCATGCATTCACCATATGTGACCTTGTGAACTAGAAATATGAAGTCGGAAGGTTCTTCAGTCCGAGTCTTCAGTCTTGACATCATTCCAGTATTAAACTTTTATTTTTAATTTTTTTTTACAATAACTTTCCACTCTCCACAGGTCACAAGCGTCGGCCTGTTCTCTGCTCGCCGGGGTCTGTTAATGATTTTCACATTTGCAGCTTGTCACAATGGTTTAATGTGAGTACGGCCTGAAGCCATTGTCGCTCCATACAACACAATGCTGTGAAATCTGGAGATGTCAGCAAGGTTCCTGTGACTGACATATGAAATAACAGCGGAAACTTGATGTATATACCATTACCCCAGTAAGGGCACGATTTTATGAATCATTCAGATGTGGACTTTTTCGAATTGTCGGTTGACGAGACCAGAAGAATAAAATGTATTAGTCCCATTTTAGATTATAAGTTACACCAGTATTTAAATCTCCCCAAATACAAGGAATGTCTCCTAAATATCATTTATCGTCCAAACACGGTAGGTGAGGCATTTCTGAGTGCTGGGTACCCCAATAATGTGGCTTTTTCCATGGGCCCTATTGACAATGATCGCCTGTATGTGCATCTCTCTGTCCATGTCAAGTAATAAGCGAAAGTAGTGGGCTTGGAACCCTTCATTTACTGATAACTAGAGTTTTCGCAATTAGACATTTATCTCCTTCACCTGTGGAGATGAGCAAATTTTTTTAAATTCTAATTTGCCAGGTTCACTGAATTTTGCCAGGAAAGTCACTGCAAATCGAAAGTGCTCTAAAGCCTCAAATTGTCGTGAAAAACATGTATGACACCATTCTCTTTTCCTCACACACTAATCTTCTTCACTGCTGTGCTGTCTCACACGGTCTGTACAGTTTAGTCAGTGTTTCATGGCCTTCTCCCTAGCTATATGGCTGTAACGTCCTCTCACTATCCAGATTCATCTCAATAGCGATCGGTCCCTTGCGAACAATCTAGGACAGAGAGCCGAAACGATGGAAGGCAACACCTAAATGAGAGCCACTTACAGTATCTGAATGGATTTGACTGGGGTAAAATGACAATGTTCAGCAGATGAAAAAAACACACTGCCAAAACCTGGCTGCAGTGATTTTATCTTAAATATGTGTTCATGTTAGCCGCAAATCGAATTTTTGATGAAAATTTGGTGAAGTCATCAAATTCAAATTTCGAAAGCAATGAGCTCTAGTAAGCTGATAAAAACAAAGTTTTCCTTTTTTTGTGCAACAATCAAGAGTCCTGTTCAAATGAGATGGTCGTCCAGTTCTTCTGGAGTTCTGCTGAAATTATTATAATGTGTATTCCGGAATGCCTTACAAGAGGAGGATACAGGAGCTTTTCCTTATGTTATCGCCCTCCTTTCCCACTACCAATTACAAAGGAAATGAGCTTGAGCATTTTTTTTGTTCCATTCAAGAAATGGACAGAGGATTAGTAGTTATTTATTTAGTCACCTCCTGAAACCATCTCAGATATTTGTGATGCCGATGTCTACTAGCATCAGGATGAGAGATAGTTTCATCTGTTCAGTTTTGGAGATTTTCTTTCGAAGAATTATGTATAAGATTAAGTGTCGTTCATGAACTTCTCCCCTTTTTAACTTTTATTTTTAGGAGGTGTTGTGTATCTCAGACTCTTCTTGAGTTCGACTTTTAGCCGCAGACTTAAATTTGTATGCACTTTTCGAGAAATTTTACCATTAGATGCAAAGTTGCAAGAACGCGCCCTTGTAAAGAACTGGGTGGCAGTTGTACACTCTGCCAGGTATCTGCTTTTCGTCATTTTCAGACTTGTTATGCCTGAACCCCACTTTATTTTCCAAAAATAAATATCTCAAAGAACCTTTACATTTCCACAGAGAAGCCATAAGGAAGTGTCCGAAGTTCTGCGAAGTATGTGGTTGATACAGAACATAGATCTCAGGGAGCTTGCTTTCTTGGCTTTCAAGTCGATATTTAAGAGGAACTTCTTTGGCTACTATATGTTAACACCACAGGTCTCTCCGGGGACTCTATTCAGAAAGCTGCAACAGCGGAAATTATCCACATCTAAACATTGCTCCCAATCATGGTAGAAATAAGGATAAATTGGAAGGGTTAAAACGTGGAACTTTTTTTTTTCCGATGGAAGGCTAGGTCATATATTTTATCGTATGATATATTTTTGGAGGCGTTTGTGTTCTCGTTGGCTTCTCATCGTCTATGTCACAAGGATTTCCCTCTGGTATAGGACAGTGCTCTTCTGTATCAATGTGGAATGCCGGGCTAAATGACTGCTCAGTGGCCTATAAGAATCCCAGCAGCTCCAATAAACTTTTTATAGCTTAGGAAAATAAACATGTGGTTTGAGGCCTTCACATAGCCGCTGCTAGCAAAGTTTGAGCTTGCTTTAGAGAACTAAGAAAGAAAATATTAGTAAAGCTAATAAATTTCTAAGCCAGCTCAATGAAAAGGGGGGCAAGGGGGTGAGAAGAAACAAGGCAGGAAGTGGGGAGATGGGACTTGTAAGGTATATGCTAAATACAGAATTCATATGATAAAGGTAATCTTTCTATAAACTATTGGATGTATGCATTTACAATGGTCTCTGCACCCTCAGACCTCACAATCTAATTTCCCAACTATAGATATACACAGTAATGATGGCCATAGACATCAGCTATCTTTTCTTATTCCTCTATTTGACATGCACCTTTAGCCAAGTTACGTGGCCACCTTTGATGTCGCTTATCAGAAACCACTGAGAATTCTCTATGGTCAGCTAAACCATGAGCTATGACATCATCTCACTATCCAGTTTTACTACAAAATATCTGCTGCATTCCCTGCCTTGGCTTTTATACAGGCTATGATAGTCTCTTCTGATTGGCTGTGCTATACTGTGCAATGTGATAGGTGCAAGTCATTAAGCTGAATCTCATGCGGTTGTATCTGAGGTTATGTGTGTCTTCTCTGACTCATGCATAGTCTTTTGTTTTGTGAAAAATTGCAGTGGGGGATTCATAATAACTTGTTGTAATTCGCAATGTCCAGTGAATATCCTAAAATTCAACATTAATTTGATTTGCATTGAATCGATGGACAGCAAAGATATGTGTGCTTATTTTTTAAGTTTTCTGCCTCGATAGTAGATGGACCCATGTACTGTATAAACACATATATTTTTTCCTGTAGAAAGGATATTTCTTGTAAATGATTGTAGTTGTTTCCAATCTTCTTTGTCTCTCCATGCAGTAAGCTGCAGTTTATACACTGCCTGTGTATAGTGCTGCATAGCAGTAGTCATGACAGAGCTGCTGTCCAGTTTCGCTCTGACACTTTACAGATAAGTGGTGTCCCAGACCCAGTGTGCTGTAGGGTATGGTGTATCTCACTCACTTGTAGACCGCCGGCCTCGGCTGCCTCCAGGCTTCCATCCTCAGGAGCCGCCGAGCAAAATTCAGGTGACACCAAGGTTTTACAACTGGCAAACTTTTTCTGGTCAGTTTAAATTCATCAGGTGGTGACATGTGGGATAGGACACAGCATTTCACGTTTCCTCAGTACAGTACCTATACAATCCTACCACTCATTCATCCTGGACTATCCCCAGGCCCTCTGGTTCCATCAGCCTCAGGGATTTTTTGTCCACTTCGGCACTGCACGTGGGACCGGCCACCTGCCCCCCATGTAATTCCATGTCCACTGACCTCAAAATGTCAGAAGACCAAGCCCACTCCTTAGTACCTGGCCAGAGCACTAACTAGGTTCCAAACATTACAGTAATATTCATCAGGGAACTCAATACTGCCTAAAACGACTGGCCCATGCTGCCTGTAATAATTATAGGGGATAACTCAGGAGACTCTTTGCATGAAACAAGACAACTACAGGACACAGTTTTATAAGTGGTAAAGTCTATATTATCACACGGTGATTCAAACAGGTGCAGAGAGAAACTCAATTCCACAACACTTGGTGTAAATATTAAATGCAGCTTAAACAGTCTATAGGGAACTTCAGAGGAAAATGCAATCACGCAGAAAGTCTATGAAGCTCAATTATTCTTGAGGATACTTGACACGAATAAGTCCTTGCTTAGTCCAAAACACAGATAGCTATGCTTATAAGGCATTTCAAATAATATCTTAGCTCAACCAGGGAGGCCTGGGTAATAGTCTTAGGTTCTTAGGTAACAGCTTACATGTCCAGCAAATGCAGATGGAAGTAAACACGAGCAGCAGATGAAGGAGGATTACTGGAACTGGTGTATGCAGCAGGAACTCAGAGCAGAGTAGCAGGATAACCCCACAGGTTCACAGGAGCAGGTATATAGCCAGGGAGTCACCAGAGGTCAGGAGCTGGATGCAAGGCAGAATACTCTAGCACAGACTGAAGGCTGTGGTGGAGTTTTATAGCAGGAAGGCACAGTGCACATGAGACCAAAGACGCCATCTTGGAAAAGGGCAGTAATGCACAAAAGGTAATAAAAAATGTTCAGAGTCCTGACACTGCCCCTAGCAGCCCACCTCACTTGAACTTGACCTTGACACTGCACGTCTCTAACCACACCCTATCAGAAAGTGCCCCCCTCTTTTATCAACATTAGTTCCCACCCACTGGATCTAGTTCTATCATTAACTATTTCTTATAGACTAAACCTATTGTTCTCATCCTATGTCCTATACTATTGCTATACTGCTTACTATATATATCTGCACTTGTGCTATCTTAAGCTAATCCTGCACTATACACTACTCACATTATACATTAATACTTTTCATGACCTCATATGCTGTACATTACCATAATGCATTACATAAGACGCTCATCACTATTACATGTAAAACCGCATGACACTATACACTCAGCGCGATTGTTGTCTTCAGGGGCAGGAAGAGGCTAAGACAATCCACATCCCTACACCTGTGATATGTATGCTACTGCACAAACTGCAGCCTTTCTTGTGCCTTTTCCAATACTCAACCTTTTGATTGATAAGATCTGACCAAAGCTTCATATATACCAGAAAAGCTGGATTATTTTCTTTTAAATGTTACGTGGATGAACCTGCTAAACCTCATGTCGTATTTAACCCTTTAATGATCTGGAAATTTAGCAATTTTTGCTCTTTCATTTTATACTCCTTTTGAAACTTTTTGTCATGGTTGTGTACAGGTTTTATTCCCTGTCCTCTCAGGGTTAATTTTGCATGGCCTCCTTTTGGTTTGGGAGGGTTATATTTACCCACCTTCCTCTGGGGATCCTTGTCAGTGATACATCTGTTCTGGCTCTGTGTCTTACCCCCTGGTGTGCTTGAATGTAGTCCTTTTGCCTTCTTATGTATGATTCGGTCTGTGTTCTCGTTCTCTGCTTGCTTTGAGATTCGGTGCTTACTCTCTGTTTCTGGCTCTGACCTTCGGCTTGGTACTCTTACTAATCTTCTGTCTGCCCCGTTTGTACTGCACCGCTATCTCCGGCTACCTGACCTTTTGCTACGTCCTGACCACTCTCAGTGTCTCACTCTTTAGTACGTCATCGACCTCCTGGCTTAACTTTGGCACATTCAGACTATCCGGTTTTGCCGGTCACCACCGCAACTCGCCGTCTAGCTCTGCCTCCGGCCCCTCCCCCCAGTGGTCACGTGTTTCAGGTCCTGCGCTCCAGCAGGTAAGCTCACCGCAGCCCTCACCTCTCATCCCCCTGTCCTTCTGTATCTCGTGCACAGACTTCTGCTGTATGTCTGCAGCAGGGTTCTTATTATTATCACTGACCTGAACATTTAAACAGGGTTTTGTACTTTTTTTTTTTCCTTTGTCATGGATCCGCTGCATGCTCTCTCTGAGCAAGTGAATAGCCTCACTCAAATGATGCAAAATCTGTGGAGCAGCTAAGCCTGGTTCAGTAACTCCAACAGGTTCAGAGGGAGGTTGCTGATGCCATGTGGGGTACTTTTTCTTCTGGGGCTCAGGATGTGGGTGCCACAGATGTTTCCTTAGAATCCCCTGAACCACCTGTTAAGTTACCCGACACCTTTTCTGGGGACAACAAATTATTCATTGTGTTCAAAGAGGGGTGTAAATTGTTTTTCTTTCAGCGTCCGAGCACCTCTGGGAATGAAAGTCAGAGGGTGGGAATTATTTTTTCTTTATTAAGGGGGCTCCACAGGCTTGGGCTTTTACTTTCTCCCCCTCCACTCGGGAACATATGTCTGTGGATCTGTTTTTTGAGGCTCTTGGGCATATTTATGGTGTGTCTGGCTGAGGACATGGTGATGAGTGTGACACAGGGGAAGCACTCAGCAGAATAGTTTTGTTCCGAGTTCAGACACTGGACAGCTGAGATATCCTGGAATGATTCCACCTTGAGAGGGTTGTTCCGCGGAGGCCTGTCCAACTGTTTTCAGGACACACTGGCGTTGCATCCTGTTAGGAATCGAGTTCCCGCCGCTGCACAGGGGGAATCTCGAACCATGTCTGCTGCGGTCTCTCATTCTGCATCAGCTGCAGTGGAGCCTGCTCAGCGGAAACGTCGGTCCCAGCGTCTCACTCAGTCTGATCAGTGGAGGTCTGGGATCACATGCTCAGGTACTGCAGTAGCTCCTATTGGTCCTCTAGGAAGGTCCTGAAGTTGCTAAGTTACTGTAGCAGTTCTCATTGGTCCTCTAGGAAGGTCCTGAACTCACTGCAGCTATAAAAGGTTTGCATGGCCGCACGGCCATGCGCAAGTATACACTTGTTTACGTGTGGGTGTTGTGAGTGAAAGTCGCTCTTTAATCATCCCCTCCCTTTTGTTTGATTGCTCGCGTAAGGAGGATGATTGTAATCTAGCGCCCGACTTGTTACCAACACTGGTACACAAACAGCATCTATTACTGTGACTGCCAGTGCGGCGCTATCACTGCGCTTTCCAATCCCAAGTCTGGGTGGTTAGTGGCATCCGCAAGTCGGGCACCGCATTCACTCTCGTGCTACTTAATTATTATTTTTGTTACGTGCGATACTGCGGCCCTGTGACGCAACAGGGTTCGCTTCTTTCACACAGGGTCAAGCTAACCTGTGTGTGTATCCTCATTGTACCACCATATAGTCCATCATTGCTTAGCAGCAGGTTCCATCTCTGCACAGTGGACCCCGGGCTGCGAACGCACCTTATTCCTTTTCTCTTATTATTTGGTGCGTTCCGCTAGCCCTAACACATCCTCCCCCGGATACCCTGGAGGGTGCCATGACCCAGGCTGTCAGTATGGACCGTAGGCTCCATGTCAGAGGGGTGATGCAGCAGGAAACCCCTTCATACTTCAGCTCAGGGGACACCTCTTCAGAACCTATGGCGGCGGGAGCCATTTCAGTCAAAGAGAGAGAGAGAGAGAGGAGATGCCACAGAGATAATCAGCTGTGCTTCTACTGTGGAGCCCCGGGACACTGGAAGAAAGACTGTCTTTCTTGTCCCTCCTCATTTAAGATGTCAGGAAACACCTAAGTCTGAGTAATGATCGAGGAGGTTGCCCAGACTCCCAGGTACAATTTTCCTCATTTGCTAAAATCTTTCTCCAGGTGGAGTTGGAGGTTGGTGATGGTGCCATTTTGACTACTGCTTTTGTTGACTGTGGATCTACTGTCAATTAGTTGACTCTCATATTGTGACTTTTTATAAGATAGGGACAGTTAGGCTTGAGTACCCAGTCAAGGTGGTGGCCATTGACTCTTCTCCTCTCACCTGAGAGGGAATCTGTTTTGTGTCCGAGATCTTCTCATTAAGAGTGGGCCCTGCTCATGTGGAAAACATAAGCTGTTTTGTCTTGAATAATTTGCCTGCGGGACTGGTATTAGGTATGCCTTGGCTTCAATGCCATAACCCTGTTATTGATTCGGTAACTGAGGAAATTGGTCCATGGGGGTCCAATTGTACCAGTGTGTGTTTCAATTCTGTACCAATGTCCACCCCATTAAAATCTGTATATGTGCTGTCTGGAGGGTATTCCAGAGTACCTAAAGGACTATGAAGATGTGTTCTTCGAAAGCAAGGCTGAGGCGCTTCCACCACATAGACCTTTCGATTGTGCCATTGACAGTTCCTGGGGCTTAACTTCCTAAGGCTCGTTTGTTTAATCTGTCTTGGCCAGAGCGCCAAGCCATGAAGGAATATATTGCTGAGAGACTGGTGTGCTTGCATACTGTGTAGTCCGTTTGCCTTCTCGTGTATGCTCCAGTCCGTGTTCTCGTTCTGTGCATTGCTTTGAGATTCCGTGCTTACTGTTCGTTTCTGGCTCTGACCTTCGACTTGGTACTCTTACTAATCTTCTGTCTGCCCCGTTTGTACTGCACCGCTATCTCCGGCTACCTGACCTTTTGCTACGTCCTGACCACTCTCAGCGTCTCACTCTTTAGTTCTTCATCAACCTCCTGGCTTAACTTCGGCACGTTCAGACTACTCTCCAGTTTTGCCAGTCACCATCGCTACTCGGCGTCTGGCTCTGCCTCCGGCCCCTCCCCCAGTGGTCACGTGTTTCAGGTCCTGCGCTCCAGCAGGTAAGCTCACCGCAGGGCTCCCCTCTCTTCCCCCTGTCCTTCTGTATCTCGTGCATGTGAATGTCTGCAGCAGGTTTCTTGATCTTTTTTTATTTTTCTTTCAACAAAGCCCATCAAGGGCTTGATTTTTGCAGAAGGAATTAAAGATTTGAATGGCACCATATATTTTATCATACAATGTACGCTATTTTTGGGGGGGTTATGTTTTTACAGCATTCATTTTGCAGAAAAAAGTTACCTGGCAACATGAGTCACAGTGACACCAAACTTATACAATTTCTAATTTTAGTGGGTAAATTTTATTTTAACTTTGTAAAAAAAAAATTCTGTTTTGCATTTTCTGACACGTGTAACTTTTTTATTTTTCCATAGATAGACCTGTGTGAACATTTTTTTTTACATAAAGTGCTGACATTTTTATTAACACCATTTTGAGGTACATGAGTCATTTTTTTTTTTTTTACACTTTTTGGTAAAGTAAAGCGACTGGAAAATGACAATTCTCGCATTTCAATTTTTTCCCTTTTTACCATTCAACTGTAAAATATTTTTATTCTAATATAAATAATTTTATATTTTGTTTTTTTTATTTTAGATGTGTTTTTCAAAGGAAAAGGTAGGGTGATTTAAAACCTAAATTTTTTTTACAATATATTATTTTCAATTTTTAGGGTAGGGAGTGTTCAGATTTCCCGTAGTGCCTCCAGAGGCGTAATGAAGCATTAAACAGTGCTCAATCAAACCAATCTGCTGTCTGTGTAACAAAGGCCTGGACCAGACATCAAGAACGAGAGACAGTTGTTCACTCTGGCCAAGAGATGAGAATCCTGAACAGAGGAATCCTCTATATTAACTCAAAATTCCCTATCAGTGTATATGAAAATGGGTTTTCAAAATTGTACAATCCCTTAGGCGATAAGAAGAGCACCCCCTGCTGCTTCAATTTCTTGACACCAATAATCACACCAGTGACCCTTTTTATTGTGATTTTTGCAGTTTTTTTTGTTCTGTTTTTTTTGTTTTGTTATAAATATACTGTATATTTTTCTGTTGTTTCAACCAGAGAATAGCAAAGAACCCCACCAAATGTGTATACCTTCAAAAGGAGACTTTTTTATGCTGCAAGATTGCAATTTAACTTTTGGAATGCTGTACTCATTAAGAACTGGAGAGAAGTTTTTTATTTATTTCCTTACCATATTTATAGCCATAACCTTTTTATGTTTATGTTAACATCATTATATGTGATTTTGCTGTTTTTTTAGGCGCCATTTGGCTGTACGCCTAACTAATATATATAATTATGACATAGTATAAGTTATATTACTTTTATTATGGGTAAAATGCAGAAAATAATTAATTCTACTCCTTAATTTACACCATTTACTGATCATCATAAAGAACGTTTTCACTGCACTAAATGGCTTGCTATTCTGAAATAATCAAAAAAGAAGCTAAAATCCTTAAAATTTGAGAAATAAAGTTGAATTTCAAATAGACATTTAAAATATTGTTTACTGTTGGCAGAAACCACAAAAAAGTGGGACCACAATACTTCAAATTCTGGATTTAGCAAACACAATATAGCTAATAGAAGATATTGGGCTGGACCACTGTGTAGTAGTACCCCTGACAGCAGAGACAAAAGACAATCACCAACCTAATTATTAAACAGCCTATGCACCGTAACAAAGGAAGCAACAATTGTAATAGTGTAAAATACTAAAACGGTGTAGGAGTGTAGAGTTGTATATTCAAGTATTTTCCCATGTGTGTTTCGCCCCAAGCTTCATCAGGTTGTAAACTGGGATACCAAACATGTATATGTTAGTTTCTGTTTTGTGTTGTTCTTGTCATAAAGTGTATTAAAAATGGTTTGGATTTAATGAAGGTTTTGAGTTAGAGATCTGATATAAAGAAAATGTAAAAAGAAACCGATAAATAAATATATGAAGGCTTCCTTCAGCACTGTCAGATGGCTGGGAAATTCACTCATTAATCTTTTCATGTCAGTGTATCTACTGAGAACCTAACAATCTAGATATCCAATGTAGTTTCTCCTTCTATACTGTGTAAGAGAGAATGCACAGGACTTGTAAGTACAGGTTGAAGAGCGGCAGTGGGCCTTGCCTCCTCCAGTGGATTCTGGCACTTCTAGAATCATGAGGTTGCTGACCGTGGCCATGTTTCCCCACCTGTTCTATGATTTGGGTTTATGGCAAACACATGCAAAGATATATGAACTGTGCAGCAGGTTAGGTATATAAAATAGCTTTTGTTAAGAAAATAAGAATGTAAGCGGAGTGAAAGGTAAAGATTGTGACGGTAGTTGAAATTGTTGGTAACGAGAAAAGAAATGAGAGGCAACCGGTGACATAGTTGATACCACTCAAGTATGATAGTCAGAAGGCTCAAGCACCAAGGTGAGAACCAGAAGGAAAAGTATACGTTGCATTTTCTGCATCGACAACCAGTTGTGGCACTTGTTCTGGTCAGACATATTTGCGGGGAATGCCACAGGACTTGAGCAAGGTGGATAACAACAATATGAGATTTCAGTTGGAATTTTCTGTCAAAAACCTGTAGAGTTGGTGGAAACTCTAGACTTCCTTGCGTTGGCCTGAGAACTGTAGTGAAAATACTGTTAGATCTTTGGAAGGGTCTTGTAGATGGGAAGAATTTGAAATTCCGACATTCACTCACTCTTTTTACTAAAAGGTATAATCCCTGTAGTAAGGCAAATAATACAGGTAAAGTCCAAATACATTGATGAATGTATCCCAAAAATACGCTAGTGGTTAAAAAAGAAAATAAAAACTGAAGTAAATCAAAGACCGAATCTTCTCATTCCATAACCATAAAAGACAGTTATCTTCTCGTAAACCACACTCGTTTTTCGATTCGAGAACTGTGATCCATTTGTGACAGAGGTTCCATTGATGTGGATAATCTAATGTGCATGGAGTACAAGACCACAAACTATTTCTACCTAAGCACCCCAACAGCTGGTGTACAGTAATGAATATCAGTTACTACCAACCTTACCAGCATTTTAGCGGTGACCTGGAGATACAACGACTTTCATTTCCTTCTGCCAAACCACAAGACTCTATTTCGAAGCCATAAGTAGAACACTCCATTCCCCCTCCTCATTTCGAGGAAATCACAATCAGTTGAGATTATGTAAGACTATATATGGATTGGCTTTCTATGATATATCACAAAGTTGGACTCTCTTACCAGAACACACAGTGACCTAAATAGACATACCGGTATATGAAGCAGATGCACAGTGAAAAAGTTAAAATCAGAGAACTTTCCGTAAGCCTATTACATAAATGTAGGCAATGTGTTGATGATGTCATCTTGAAGGTGAACTTCAGTTGTCATGTTATTTTAAATGGATGATCCTCCACCTATAATACATGAATGGGGATCAGGCCTGAGGACTGTAGAGTGGAAATATATAAATTACTTATTATTCTGTATTGTACTTACTTTCCATGATGTGAAATTTCCAATCATCTTCTAATATGCAGCGGCTGCACTAGCAGAATAGTAAGTGTATGTTCAGCTGTGACTCATTGTTGGTGATTATGAGTGTGGTCTCTTCTGTGCTCCTGTAACGTGGCACGAGGCCATAGATGTGGCTGAGGTACTCGTCTCTTATGCCCCTGCACGTTACATGAAGGTAAGGGTACTGGCTGGGTGTGTGGGCTTTGTCTATGGGGGCGCTACACCCTTGCAGCCTGCATGCTACCGATGAATTTGGTTGGCCAAGGACAGATGTTGGAAAGTTCAATGAGGGAGACTACCAGTCCACAATAAATAGTCTTTTACTAAACGGCCACTTCTTGGGAACAACGTTCAATAGTTGGTCGGTGCATAACTTCACGAATGTTTCAACACTAAGCATTTTCAGACACAGTCTCTTTACTTTTTCCAAATTTACTTGTTTCTGCCTCAACTAGTCCTTTTCCTTCACCACATCCCAGGAATGCTATTGAGTCCAGATATTGGGGGTCCTATTCTCAACCCTCTTAAGGGAGCTAGTTTGTCAGTATGGCTGGTACTTCTCAGCTCGCTGACACCTTGGAACTCCCGCCTGGGGCACTCTCTTTGTCTCACGCTCTCTTTTCTGTCCTTGCCCGTTACCTCTGAGTTATAAACTCAGGACCGTACTGCTAGGTGTCCTATCCCAGGACCCGTCTCTGGTGCTGCACTCTGTCCTTCGGTCACTTCTCTCTTTCTCCCTCTTCCTTTACTCAGCATCATGCTATTCACTGCTTTCGTCTCCACTCACGTCAGGGACACCCGCATCATGCAACTCTGCTTAAAAATAGTCAGGCCATAGGTCCACTTTATGGCATGCTGGACCCCATCTCACTCACTTCCAGCAAGTGTTCTCTGATCTTGCTACATAGCCCCCTCCCTCCCTGGGCTAGTCCCAACTCTTAACTCTATTGGTGCTTATGGAGCGCCCCCACACCGCCGCAGGGCCGAGGGGTACCCGGAGCCGGGCCTCTGGGTCTCAGTCCTGGGGTTGTCACGGTGGCTAGACCCGGTCCGTGGCCCTGTCTGTCAGTGGGGGACGTCCGGTGCAGTAAGTGGTGTTGTAACGGTGCAGTTGTGGAGTGCAGGTCGCGGTAAATAACGAGGACACCAGGTTGCAGTCTCTTTACCTCTTTACTGGAGATCTCTGAGTCCTCAGTCCAGAATACGGTTCACCAGGCTGCGCAAGTCCGGCCGGTCCAATGGCACCTCCAGAGTTCACTTCACAGGTGGAAATCGGTGCCTTCCTTCTTAGCGCTATGTGTTGTAGTCCTCCCCTGCTGTGCTTACGGAAAGTACCCCACAACCGTTGTGTCTGTTTCTTAAGTTCCCTCACAACTCGATTAAATGATGTTCTTCTAATCTTCCGTCCCTTCCTGATGTTACAGTTAGAACGGCACCCGTTTGTCGGATAGGCCTGGAGTTCTTCCGGGACCCTAGAGACGCCCCTCTCCCGCAATTGCCTCCCAAGACTTCATAGGTGATATGTGTTAGACAGCCCGCCTTAAACTGACTGTCCTGCCGCTGTTTAGAGTATTGCTTGAAGCTGAATGTTATAATACTCCCTCGGCGTTCCGGCCACCGGTAGTGCGCCTCAGTAGGGTGTTGCTCCGGTCTTACAGCACGACCCCTACTGGAATTCTCCTATTGCTTGATCTCGTTTCTCACTCAGCACAATCTATCTCGCTTCTAGTCCTTTCTTGGATCCCGCCGCTTCCCGGAGCTGGCGCGGACCCGTTACGTTCTTTTCAATGCCAAGCCTCTGTCAGGATCCCACCCCTGACAGAGACCCTACTGTCTCTTCCTCCACAACACCCTCTGCCACTAGGTGTTGCTTCGTCCAATCCAGTCAGCTTTCTGATCTAACTTCCTGCCTGACCCCCAGTTTACCCACTATGGTGGGGAGTGGCCTAATGAATAGAACCCTTAGCTCCCCCCGGAGGCCCGGCTGTGAAATGTATTGGTGTCTGTGATACCTGGTCAGATGAACTCCTTCAGTGCCATCGGACGCACCATGGCTCCCCATAGTGGCGGAGCCACAGTACTGCAACGACCAGGACTCTGGGGCGCTGCACTCCCCCCTGGTTAAACACAGTACTCCGGGACTGGGAAGAAAACAACAATACAAGTTAGCAAAAAGACATACAATTTTGTTGAGTGCAATGACAATAAGTATACTTGAACAGGCTTCCCTTTATGGGAGGTAAGGACACTTGAACGTTACAAACATGGCAAAAATGTCATAGCAACATGCTATAATTAACTTTTCTTACCCAACCGGGTATCCTACTAAGTGCAAACATTATTGAACAATAATTTAACTTTGCCTTTAAGGACATACACTCTTTATCCACTAAAGACCTTCCTATAATCACATTATAAGGCATTTTAACTTTCTCATTCTCCTACTTTGGATCTGCAGGACCGCCTGTCCTATTGGCACCAGACCTACTGCCTCTCCTTTCTGTTACAGGACCGCCCCGTTCAGCCAGGGCCTACTGCCTTTTCAACTACTATACACAGTATAGAACATAACACACTTTCGGGTTTGAGAACACTGAGCCATCTACATATGGCTCCTAAGAGGACCTACCACCTAACCCCTACGGGTTCACTCTCTGTCCCCGGTATCACATTATTAACTCTTCTTCTTACAATAACTAACTTCTTATGGAGGACTCAGGGTCTACCTTCTATCCCCCCTTTTCTATCAACATTATTAAATATCAAACTTCCATCTTTACTCTTCTTACTACCGACTATGCAGGACACTGTGTCTACCCCTACGGGCCTACTGCATCTTTCTTCTAGCTCTCATTCTTTCTTCTAAAGGACATTATCAACATTTCTTTGTCTTACAGCCAACTAGTTCAATACAAGTAACTTCAACATATAAGCATTATCATCACATTACTGTTCTAAAACAGTATCACTCATAAGTACACTTTTGGCATCCCCTTTAAGAGGGGATCAAGTCTTTCTGAGGTAGCATGTCTTCTCAGACTACCAGTCCTTACTCAGCAAAGGTTCCAGTGTGGTATATTCACAAAGAGTCTCTTTCCAAGTAAGACCAGTAGGAAGCGCCTTTAAGAAGGCGCAAACTATATACAGGAAGTTTGTATCATGCACTGTTCATGATTACGGCAGTTCTTATAACATTGTGGAACAAAAAGCAAAAACGAAAGTGAAAGCAAAAATAAAAAGCAATAGGGATCCCGGGTAAACAAAGGGATCCCTTTAAGAGTTAACCCAGGACGGGTTTTAGCAGCAAAATAGCAAGGAAATAAACAGTTAACTATTTACAGTTTCAGGTTTCCGAGGCTTAGTTGAACGGCTTCCAGGGCTGCACCTGGCACTTAACCCCTCTTGGCCCGGGAAGGGTGAAGTCCAGGGTTGCACCTAGTGCTGGACACACGCCGTTAATCCGTCTCTCATGTACAGTTAAATCATGCGCAGCGATGGAGGTCTGCGCAGCTTGAGTAGGGGCATTTGCTGCAGCAGAGGTAGCGGCTGCTGCAAGATCAGTCACTGGAACGGAGTCAGCAGCTGTGGCACTAGCAGTCGCTGGAGTGGTGTCGGTCGTCAGGGCAGGGTCGTCCTTCATACCTGCTTCAGATGCGGTCCCTCCGGTGCCGGTCTGCTCCGTCTCCACTGCGGCCTGTAGCGCTGGTTGCAGGGCCTTGTGCTACGACGCTGTCATCTCTGCTTGCAGTACCTCGTTTCCGGCAGGGCCTTGCTTTCTGGCTTCAGAGCGCTGGAACTTCTTTCTTGCTCTGGACCAGACGAGGCTGCCGACAGACGTCTGGCGAGGCTCCCGATGATGGTCTTCTTCCACCCGGCCTCAGTGCTCAGCTGCATCCGCCGGGGTTGATGAATCAGCCCGTCCGCTCCGGTCTGCAGGAGGTCAGCGTCAACTGTGGAGGTCTGGCTGCGGTGCCTCTCCGGGTAGCTGGGGGAGTCCTCGGCTCCGACCCCACGCTCCGGCTCCGGGCGGCTGGCCATGGCGTCCTCCATGTCGCTGAATTCTTCTTCCTGGTCCTTTTCCCGCTCTCTCCTTCGTGGGCGGTTTCGTTTTCTCTGTCTCTGCCCACCATTGAGGATCAGGAGGCGGATCTCGGCTGCTGACGGACACGTCCTCAAGGGGCCGAGATATTTAGACTGGGCGGCCATTGTCTTTCGCGCTCCAGCTTGTTCACACCCACTTCCATGCCCTTCTTCTTCTCCTGCGCTCTCCTTAGCGCTGTAATGGCGGCGGTTTTGGCGCGAACTTTTGGCGGCAAGTGACAATCCACAGTCTTTGCAATAAAGTACAGTAAATCACAGTTCCAAGGCACACATGACCTGATTCTTCAGGCTTAAGTAGATCCTGTTCGTGACGCCAAGTTTGGAGCGCCCCCACACCACCGCAGGGCCGAGGGGTACCCGGAGCCGGGCCTCTGGGTCTCAGTCCTGGGGTTGTCACGGTGGCTAGACCCGATCCGTGGCCCTGTCTGTCAGTGGGGGACGTCCGGTGCAGTAAGTGGTGTTGTAACGGTGCAGTTGTGGAGTGCAGGTCGCGGTAAATAACGAGGACACCAGGTTGCAGTCTCTTTACCTCTTTACTGGAGATCTCTGAGTCCTCAGTCCAGAATACGGTTCACCAGGCTGCGCAAGTCCGGCCGGTCCAATGGCACCTCCAGAGTTCACTTCACAGGTGGAAATCGGTGCCTTCCTTCTTAGCGCTATGTGTTGTAGTCCTTCCCTGCTGTGCTTATGGAAAGTACCCCACAACCGTTGTGTCTGTTTCTTAAGTTCCCTCACAACTCGATTAAATGATGTTCTTCTAATCTTCCGTCCCTTCCTGATGTTACAGTTAGAACGGCACCCGTTTGTCGGATAGGCCTGGAGTTCTTCCGGGACCCTAGAGACGCCCCTCTCCCGCAATTGCCTCCCAAGACTTCATAGGTGATATGTGTTAGACAGCCCGCCTTAAACTGACTGTCCTGCCGCTGTTTAGAGTATTGCTTGAAGCTGAATGTTATAATACTCCCTCGGCGTTCCGGCCACCGGTAGTGCGCCTCAGTAGGGTGTTGCTCCGGTCTTACAGCACGACCCCTACTGGAATTCTCCTATTGCTTGATCTCGTTTCTCACTCAGCACAATCTATCTCGCTTCTAGTCCTTTCTTGGATCCCGCCGCTTCCCGGAGCTGGCGCGGACCCGTTACGTTCTTTTCAATGCCAAGCCTCTGTCAGGATCCCACCCCTGACAGAGACCCTACTGTCTCTTCCTCCACAACACCCTCTGCCACTAGGTGTTGCTTCGTCCAATCCAGTCAGCTTTCTGATCTAACTTCCTGCCTGACCCCCAGTTTACCCACTATGGTGGGGAGTGGCCTAATGAATAGAACCCTTAGCTCCCCCCGGAGGCCCGGCTGTGAAATGTATTGGTGTCTGTGATACCTGGTCAGATGAACTCCTTCAGTGCCATCGGACGCACCATGGCTCCCCATAGTGGCGGAGCCACAGTACTGCAACGACCAGGACTCTGGGGCGCTGCACTTACTCACTACCTGTTGCTGGGCAAAACACAGCATCATCACATTGCAATGAAAAACATTAAACAGGCAAACATTATAATGCATTATATCACATCACAACAACACACTTGTCTTCAAGGGGAAAACATGGGAAATATGTCCATCTCCTTACACTCCTGAGCTGAAGGAAGGAAAATTTCTCCACATTGGTGTCTGCTCAGGAGAGGAGTGGGTTTCCTTCATGAGAGATGAAGTCAAGACCCAGACTCCTGCTCTTTGAACCAGATTATTGGGGGGGGGATGGCAAGATAAACCTGCAACCAGCTTGAATATCGAAAAGCATGGAGGTGAGACATTCCACCAGTAGCCACAGTAATTCGGCTTCTCTTACCCCACCACCCTCTCCCCGTGGAGATGGCACAAGGCTTCCAACATGGAGGAGTATTCAGCAAGTGCATATCATAATGATCCTTCCACAGGAAAGCTGACTGCTCATGGAGGTGAGGCTGACCTCTCCAAGAAACGCTAGAGACTGCAGTGAGAGACTCCTGGAGTATGAAGAATCAAGCAAGTCCATCAGGAGGCTCTGGAAGGAGCTGTGATGTTCTATCTCTAAGGCTGATGAAGCTTCAACCTGAGGGACTCACATGTTGATGCTACGGTAAAGAGGATTGAAAATTATATTTGTGAACTGAAGACCAAGAAGGAATAAATCCGTGGGGAAAATGGACCTTTTAAAGAAAACCTCCTTTATGGAAATAGATTCAAACTCATGACTGATATCAGAGAACAACGGTGGATTGGGCTGCAACCACCATCTACAATAAGAGGAAGCGAAGACAAAGTTAATGATAACCAAGCCAGAGCTGCAAGAAGCTGTAAACTATGTCTATGCCCCCTTCCCCTCCTGAACCCCTTGGGTAAGCCATAAGGTCAGACCATGTTGTGCTGTTGATTCAGTGTAAAGGTGCAGGGAGATCACAAAACAAGGTATGAAGGTGCTGAGCTCTGTATCTGCTTGTAGTAGCCAAGATGTAATGGGGTGTGCATTTGGACACTAATGGCAGCCGATAGGCTAGTGTTCTGTCAGGCCTTGATATAGTGGTGTGTTCCTTAGTGGGAGGGTGGAGCAATCCTGTGTCTGGGGCAGCTGCAGTGGTCTTGGCACCTCTGAGTGTTCATGCCACTGATTCCTTGGTTGAGAGGCTATGATGCATTCTTGCTTTGAGAATTGGTGTCCCTTTCTGCTTCACGATACAGACAGGAAGGTTTTGGCAGAGGTGTTATTTAATTGACTGGTGAAGCTTGCACCCTGGCTCCTTTTGGGGGCCCCCATTGCTCTGTTCTAGGCCGCAGTACAATTATTGCTGCGCTCTGTGTCCAAGAATCAGTGGAGCATGATAGGGCTGGCCAATGATGGTAGGGGTACATACTGTCCATTGGACAAGGCAAAAGAGTTTGAACAGGTTAATCACAAATATCTCTGGTCTGTCCTTCTGAGGTATGGCCTGCTGGGGGTGTTGTTGATTGTCTTAAGACCTTGTATGCTGGAGCAGAGTTTCCCATTTGTGAACAGTTGGAGAGATAGCTCTTTTAAGGTTGGGTCTGATGTTTGTTAGGGTAGAGCATGGACCATTGGCTGTGATCGGCATGAACTGGGTGACACCAAAAGTCATTCTGAGGGTGGTAGTGTGCACCAATGACATGACAGTTTTAGATTCCTGTGATGGGGAAGCACAATGGCTGATATCAGCAGTAGATCACTACTCAGAGACATCCAGGTGCAAGGTCAACGGGGATAAGTGTGAGAGTGTATGGCTGTGAGGTGTCGATCCTGGTTTTAATGTACCGGTAACCCTTCCAGGCAACAAATTCTCTTAGAAAGTCTCCAGCATCAAATTTGGCCATGTGGATTACCCCAGACAAAATTGATACAGCAGGTTAGAGTTTTCTACTCTGAAGGTGAACCAATGGAAGGGATGGTCTTTGACCCGAAAGGAAAGAATAAACATGATCAAAACTTATCTTCATTAAGATCAATACGGCAAACCTCTGAAGAGAGAGGGCTGCCTCTTGGGTATTCTCTTGAAAGGGATCGTTTCAGCCTGTCTTCCAGGAATGGATGTCAGGACCAGAGGGTAAGTGAAGGATCTTTGCACACCACATGGACATCTTCCAGCTTAAGCTACCGTGATTCTGAAGGTAATTTGCTGGTGGGGTCTGATAATGTGGGAGATGAGGACTCTGATTAGGAAGCTCTTTGATAAAAAGGTTCTGTTGACCCCTTGTCAGAGGCCTCTGGAGATCAGAAATTGCCAGGGTCAGGATCTTGGAGTGGGTTTACATCTTTTAAATTTTATCAGGATTTTCTTGAAGTTTTATGACTTGGCTTGCTGCTGTTTTTACTGCTGTGTGTGAGGAAGAACCTGAAGTGAGGGAACTCTGAGGTCAGGAATTGTCCTCGGGAGCATTGTGGTACCGTGTTGGAAAGCATGGATCACTTCATAGAACCAAAAACACAGACGTATACAACAGGGTGGTCACCTCCATTTGCTGGCCGGTCCTTCTTATGTGAAATGGGCATATGGAACACTGAGAGATCTGGGTGGTAGTGAAAACTCTGCACCTTATTTCTAGTTAGCACAATGGTTAGTTACTACTCTTGGAAGGCACAGTTCTTAGTATCAACACAACGGAAAATACTCCCAATGAACGATGTGTTTAGGACCATACTTGATGACCGGTTTGTGTTTCTGTATATATTATTTCCTGAGATCTCGGCTCCCGAGATCTCAATCTGTGCAAGAGCCACCTCCGGCGGTCATTTTATCCAAAGCCCATGGCAGAGAAATCAAAAAGAAGGGGACTCCACTCACCGCCGACATTTTATGAAAGCCTAGGGACTACAGTCTCGCACCGCCGGGTCACCCCCTTCTCCCAGCACAACGCCCACTTCATCGCCCCACTCCTGCCGCCACTGACCTCATGTAGCAGCAACTCTGCCTCCTTGATTAGTTGTCATGTCATGCAGAAAACTCCCGTGCCTGTCATAACAATACTGCTGTGAATGCCGGCTTTTGGCCAGTGATCATAGATCGTGATTTCTGCTATACATACAGAGTAATCAGACGATATCATCATTAAGTCTCCTAAAGGAAATATTCAAAACAGTAAGAAGTAAACAAAATGTCCGATCTACCAACCTATAAAATAAATTAATCTGAGCAGTAAACAGAGTAACAAGAAAAAAAAATCTAAACGTCAGAATTAAGTTTACAGCTCTGGAGTATATAACTCAGGAATAGTACAGGATAAGTAATTTAATGTATGTGCACAGTGACTGCACCAGCAGAATAGTGAGTGCAGCTCTGGAGTATAATACAGGCTGTAACTCAGGATCAGTACAGGATCAGTAATGTAATGTATGTACACAGTGACTGCACCAGCAGAATAGTGAGTGCAGCTCTGGAGTATAATACAGGATATAACTCAGGATCAGTACAGGATCAATAATGTGATGTATGTACACAGTGACTGCACCAGCAGAATAGTGAGTGCAGCTCTGGAGTATAATACAGGCTGTAACTCAGGATCAGTACAGGATCAGTAATGTAATGTGTGTACACAGTGACTGCACCAGCAGAATAGTGAGTGCTGCTCTGGAGTATAATACAGGATGTAACTCAGGATCAGTAATGTAATGTATGTACACAGTGACTGCACCAGCAGAATAGTGAGTGTAGCTCTGGAGTATAATACAGGATATAACTCAGGATCAGTACAGGATCAATAATGTGATGTATGTACACAGTGACTGCACCAGCAGAATAGTGAGTGCAGCTCTGGAGTATAATACAGGCTGTAACTCAGGATCAGTACAGGATCAGTAATGTGATGTATGTACACAGTGACTGCACCAGCAGAATAGTGAGTGCAGCTCTGGAGTATAATACAGGCTGTAACTCAGGATCAGTACAGGATCAGTAATGTAATGTGTGTACACAGTGACTGCACCAGCAGAATAGTGAGTGCAGCTCTGGAGTATAATACAGGATATAACTCAGGATCAGTACAGGATCAATAATGTGATGTATGTACACAGTGACTGCACCAGCAGAATAGTGAGTGCAGCTCTGGAGTATAATACAGGATGTAACTCAGGATCAGTACAGGATCAATAATGTAATGTATGTACACAGTGACTGCACCAGCAGAATAGTGAGTGCAGCTCTGGAGTATAATACAGGATGTAACTCAGGATCAGTACAGGATAAGTAATTTAATGTATGTGCACAGTGACTGCACCAGCAGAATAGTGAGTGCAGCTCTGGAGTATAATACAGGATGTAACTCAGGATCAGTACAGGATCAGTAATGTAATGTATGTACACAGTGACTGCACCAGCAGAATAGTGAGTGCAGCTCTGGGGTATAACACAGGATGTAACTCAGGATCAGTAATGTAATGTATGTACACAGTGACTGCACCAGCAGAATAGTGAGTGCAGCTCTGGGGTATAATACAAGATGTAACTCCGGATCAGTAATGTAATGTATGTACACAGTGACTGCACCAGCAGAATAGTGAGTGCAGCTCTGGGGTATAATACAGGATGTAACTCAGGATCAGTAATGTAATGTATGTACACAGTGACTGCACCAGCAGAATAGTGAGTGCAGCTCTGGAGTATAATGCAGGATGTAACTCAGGATCAGCAATGTAATGTATGTACATGACGCGCCCACAGGGCCGTGGGGTACTCGGTACCAGGTCCTGCGGTTCACAGGGGGATGTCAAGGGGGCGACCAGGTCCGTGGCCCTGGGCATCAACGTTAAAGGGAAAGGTATTTAAAGGGGATAAAGTTTATGTTTGTGACGCCACCTGTGGTGTTCGGTCAATGGGGACCAACGCTGCTTTAAGGGGTCCTCTGGGGTGATGTTATGGCAGCTAGATGGTATACCTTCCCACAGGTGAAGTATGTCCCCAGGGCTTCCATTGTGTAGATGGAAGATGGTGAGGAGTGCAGTAAAGAACAAGGACACAAGGTTGCAGTCTCTTTACCTTGGTTTACTGGAGACTTCAGCATCCTCTGACCAGAGCACCAGATCACAGGGCAGGCAGGGTCTGGCCGGCTTGAAGGCAAGTTAGAAGTCCCCTTACCCAGGTGGAAATCAAAAGCCTTCCTTTAGCGCCGTGTTGGTGTAGTCCCTTACTGCTTAAAGCTTCACATAAGGTCCTCACAGATGTTATCTCTCTCTCTGTCCCCCGGATAGGATAGGGCATAACCTGTATGACTGGTGGCTTGAGGCTGTTTATAGGGACTCTAGCACGCCTCAGCCTCTGAGGGGTGCCACCGTGCCTCCTGGGTATCAGGTCGGACAGGTAACGTGGAGTTCGGCTGTCCTACCAGTCTCCGGTGTAAGTCATAGAGGTCCTTACAACCTCAATGTTCCGGCTACCGGTCTCTGCGCCTCAGAAGGAGGCAGCCTTTTCGGGGCTGGTCTCCCCCTGATGTCCTCTCCTGTGCTTTGCTCTCCTGCACGTTCGCTGCAATCAATTTGGCCTTATAAATGTATCTTTCCAGGAAGTGCTGCACTGCGGCTGCACAGCTTCATAAAACCTACCTCTGCCTCAGACTGATACAGTCTGTTACCTGGCAAGACTGAACTAACTCCCCCTACAGACTACCAGTTATATATATATATATATATATATATATATATATATATATATATATATATATATATATATATAGAGTCACCTAGCAAGTAGGATCAAAAGCTCCCCCTGGTGGCCTGGAGTGTGAATGTGCTGCATGTTTGTGGTACCTGGTTACAGTTATCCCTTCTTGCCTTCAAGCGTAACATCACTCTCCCCGTGAGGAAAATAATGTCACTGTGATGACCAGGACCCTGGGGCGCCACATACACAGTGACTGCACCAGCAGAATAGTGGCTGCAGCTCTGGAGTATGATACAGGATGTAGTTCAGTATCAGTACAGCATTTGAAAAATGTAATTTATTTCCAATGTTTTTCAGCTTTTTATTGAGATTATATTAGGTTTTAAACTGAAAATTCTCATTGCTGCTTAATATAGCTGATTTTTCACAATGTGTTATCTGTTGTTTTCTTTCTTCTCTTAAACTGGTAGAAAACTGGCTACTTTATTTCTACTGTTTATGAACTGCACTGCCTCCTCTGTATATGTAGTTTTTTTTAAATTTAGTATATTTCACTCAGTCATTTTAGGCTTTAACCCCTTTTCAACATGTAGCGTAACAGTACGCACATTTCGGACTCCCCCTATTTGGTGCGGGCTTCGGCGCTGAGCCCGCACCTTTACGGGCACATGTCAACTGATATATACAGCTGACATGTGCCCGCAACAGCCGTGAGTGGAATCACGACCCACCGCTGCTGTTAACTAGTTAAATACCACTGTCAATCTCTGACAGTGGCATTTAACACGCACTTACAGGAAGCATGCAGCTAATCCTGCCCATCGGTGACCCGTCACATGATTGCGGGTCACCAATGGGTCAGCATGACAACCAGAGGTCTGCAGCAGACCTCTACGGTTGTCATTGCCAGATTGCTATGGGCGCCGCCCCATGGTCGACGCTCATTGTAAGTTAGCATTTCTGCTACACAAAGGCGATCTGATCATCACCTGTGTGTAGCAGAGGCGATCGAAGTATTGCAGCTTCTAGTCTCCCATGGAGACTATTGTATCATGGAAAAAGTAAAAAAAAATGTTTTAAAAAAATAAAAAGAATATAAAAGTTCAAATCACCCCCCTTGCGCCCCATTCAAAATAAAACAATAACAAAAAATCAAATATACACATATTTGGTATTGCAGCGTTCAGAAGCGGCTGATCTATCAATAAAAGAATAATTAACTCAATCGCTAAACGGCATAACGAGAAAAAAATTAAAAATGCCAGAATTACTTTTTTTTGGTCTCCGCTACATTGCAATAAAATGCAATAACGGCGATCAAAAGAACGTATCTGCACCAAAATGGTATCAAGGAAAATATCAGCTTGGGTTGCAAAAAATAAGCCCTCACCTGACCCCAGATCCCGAAAAATGGTGACGCTACAGGTCTCAGAAAATGGTGCCTTTTTAACAAATTTTGGATATTTTTTTCACCAGTTAAATGAGAAAGAACCATATATATGTCTTGTGTCTGTGAACTTGCAATGACCTGGAGAATCATAATCACAGGTCGCTTTTAGCATTTAGTGAACATGATAAAAAAAAAAAACAGCTGTGGAATTGCACTTTTTGCAATTTCACTGCACTTGGAATCTGTTTTCCAGTACATGATATGGTAATACCAATGGTGTCGTTCAAAAGTACAACTTGTCCTGCAAAAAATAAGCCCTCACATGGCCATATTGACAACAAAAAAAAATTATGGCTCTGGGAAGAAGGGGAAGGAAAAAAATGGAAATTTATTAGACTAGTCATTAAGGGGTTAATTGTTAGATAAGTGCACGATGGATGCTTGACTTCATCCAGTGACCTGGCTCTTTGACCATGTGTTGGATGTTGCATCCTCTTGGAACTTTTTCGGTCCTGTATAACTTTTTACCACATTGCACTTTCCTAACGACCCAAGGTGAATGCTTTTGTTTGATCACATCATCTGAGTCATATTTAGATGCATTCATTGATTTCTCTTGAATTACCTAAGATCCATGAGTCTTTTAGCAGGTCAATCGAGAGTACAACCTTAACTACTATGGACAACTTACTTTGATGTAAAAAAAAAAAAAAAGCAATATTTGTATAAATGTTAATGGCTAAAAATTTTAAAATTTGCACTATGTTTCAGTTTGCAATCTTTGGTGCTGTACGCATTCTCATATACCCTTATCTGCAGTTTACAACTTGCGCTTAGCACAGGTTGAAGTGGACATTTCCTTTCCAGTAATACATGCTGGAGGTGAGATCTGTATGTTCTAAGTGCTGCTACCTTCACTTACTCCTATGTGTCAGCAGAGCTTCATTCCCGAAGTGATTTCCCTTTGTACAGTTTTCGTACCTATCTATAACCTGACTTGGCTGCCCTCCATAATAACTTCAATGTTTTGCACCCCCCCCCCCCTTGTCGCTGATCTTCTATGTACAGTTTCCTCTCCCATCCTCCTGCTATTTCTAACTCTGAGAGGAGGGAAATGGAGAACAGGGCTAATACATTTTTGGGTCAGATTTTGCAGATAGACCAACTGGGTGAAGCACTTACAGAAAGTCTGCAGCACGAAAATGGTCAGAAAAACGTAATGAGGACTATTTAGACAATTGTTACATTCTGCATTTAGAAAGCAAGCTTGAATGTGGGAAACAGGCCATCTGTCATGCAATGGTGAGAAGCCCTTCTTGAAATTTGTACTATAAAAAATGAAACCAGGAGGAGGCCCTATTTGATTTTTGATGCGGGGCTCCTTCCCCTATGTATATTCTAAATATGTTCCTAATGTCAAGCTCCCTCCCTGTGACTGATGAACTAGGGATAGAGTGAAGGAAATAATTATTTGATTACTTGCTGATTCTGTAAGTTTGGTCGCGTCGCGGTCACATGGGTGACGCGACCAATCACAAGCCGTGACGTCACGGGAGGCAGGAGACGCGCGCATTTTAAAATGTCCAGCCTCCCGTGACGTCACGGCTTGTGATTGGTCGCGTCGCCCATGTGGCCGCGACGCAACCAATCACAAAGCCGGAACGTAATTTTAAAATACTGAATGCCTAGAAGGACCTGAAAATTACGCGACGTCACGGAAGGAAGGAAAAGCGTGCATTTTAAGCAAACAACGCTGCCGGTTCCCTCGGTGAGGTGAGTATAGCAATATTTTTTATTTTAATTCTTTATTTTACACATTAATATGGTTCCCAGGGCCTGAAGGAGAGTTTCCTCTCCTTCAGACCCTGGGAACCATCAGGGATACCGTCCGATACTTGAGTCCCATTGACTTGTATTGGTATCGGGTATCGGTATCGGATTAGATCCGATACTTTGCCGGTATCGGCCGATACTTTCCGATACCGATACTTTCAAGTATCGGACGGTATCGCTCAACACTAATGAACAGCCTATAATTTTAAGGGTAGGTTAATTTTAAGATAGAATAGAGATATAATATCAAAAATAAAATCCAGAAAATCACATTGTATAAATTATATAAATTTATTTGCATTTTGCAGTGAGAAATAAGTATTTGATCCCACTGGGAAACAAGACGTAATACTTGGTGTCAAAACCCTTGTTGGCAAGCACAGCAGTCAGACGTTTTATGTAGTTGATGATGAGGTTTGCACATATGTCAGGAGGAATTTTGGTCCACTCCTCTTTGCAGATCATCTCTAAATCATTAAGATTTTGAGGCTGTCGCTTGGCAACTCGGAGCTTCAACTCAGTCCATAAGTTTTCTATGGGATTAAGGTCTGGAGACGGGCTAGGCCACTCCATGACCTTAATGTGATTCTTTTTGAGTCACTCCTTTGTTGCCTTGGCTGTATGTTTTGGGTAATTGTCTTGCTGGAAGACCCAGCCACGACCCATTTTTAATGTCCTGGTGAAGGGAAGGAGGTTGTCACTCAGGATTTTATGGTACATGGCTCCATCCACTCTCCCATTGATACAGTGAAGTAGTCCTGAGCCCTTAGCAGAGAAACACCCCCAAAACATAATGTCTCCACCTCCATGCTTGACAGTGGGGACAGTTTTCTTTGGGTCATAGGCAGCATTTCTCTTCCTCCAAACACAGTAAGTTGAGTTAATGCCAAAGAGCTAAATTTTTGTCTCATCTGACCACAGCACCTTCTCCCAATCACTCACAGAGTTATCCAGGTGTTCACTGGCAAACTTCATACGCTGCACATGTGCCTTCTTGAGCAGGGGGACCTTGTGGGCATTGCAGGATTTTAATCCTTTACGGCGTAATGTGTTACCAGTGGTTTTCTTGGTGACTGTGGTCCCAGCTGCCTTGAGATCATTAACAAATTCCCCTTGTATAGTTGTAGGCTGATCTCTCACCTTCCTCATGATCAAGGATACCCCACGAGGTGAGATTTTTCATGGTGCCCCAGATCGATGTCGCTTGACAGTCATTTTGTATTTCTTCCATTTTCTTACTCTTGCACCAACAGTTGTCGCCTTCTCACCCAGTGTCTTACTTATGGTTTTGTAGCCCATTCCAGCTTTGTGCAGGTCTATGATCTTGTCCCTGACATCCTCCTTATAAAGCTCTTTGGTCTTGCCCAAGTTGCAGAGGTTAGAGTCTGACTGATTAATTGAGTCTGTGGACAGGAGTCTTTTATAAAGGTGACTATGTAAGACAGCTGTATGTAATGCAGGTAACGAGTTGATTAGGAGCGTCTAACTCTTAATGCTTGGTAGGGGATCAAATACTTATTTCTCACTGCAAAATGCAAATACATTTATATAATTTATACAATGTGATTTTCTAGATTTTATTTTTGATATTCTATCTCTCAATGTTAAAATTAACCTTTAAAATTATAGATTATATGTTCATGTTCAAGTGGGCAAACTTACAAGATCAGCAAGGGATCAAATAATTATTTCCTTCACTGTACATAAAGTAAGTAAGGCCCAATGAACCATGAAGATCCATTATTTTCCCATTATTCATGATTATAGCTTACTGGACTACCGGGACCACCACTGAGAAGAAGGATTTCCAGTAGTCAGGAAGGTTGGACCAATCACTCTTTAATATAAATAATGAAACATAAGGAAACGACCCGATGCAGTCACTCAATTGTTTCCACATCTCTGTAAGACATCAGTGAAAAAGGACCACTTGTTACAGAAATGTATCCCCTTGAACTAGTAGAAGTAGAGTAGCTACCAGGGGGCAGAGGATGCAGTCGACCCTGGCCCCACGCTCAGAGGAGCCCACCTGGAGTTATGCTACACTTAACTGTATCGGCATGCGTAGCACACCCAAACAGTTAAGCTCTGCGGTAGAGCAGGGAAAGATGAACTCGTTGCACGACTGCTCTCAGCCACAGTAGGATTACACTATGGCCAAGGCGCCAACGCGCACACATAGTAAGGTCACAGTCCCATCGGGACATCCTTTGAGTCCGCCAGCGCCTTGGCCATTATATCATCCTGCTGTGGATGAAAGCGGTAGTGCAGGGAGATCAACATGGTGGTCTGCCAGGTGGACTCGTCAAGATCCTGGGTTAGGTGAGTAAATGACGTTTTTTATTTTAGAACTTTTAGTGTGGCTGTAGGTGCATCATACATTGAGAACGACCTTCATATAGTGGGGAGGGGGACTCTCATATATTTTAGGAGCTACTGTGTGGAGGCCTCAAAGTGTGGGGGTCATTATACAACGTAGGAGCTAATGTGTGGGGTCCTCATATAGTATGGGGGCTTATTTGAAGGCCATCATATAGTGTAGGGACAATTGTGGGGCCCTCACAGAGTATGGGGGCTTATTTGGGATCCATTGTATATTGTGGGGACTATTGTGACGACCCTCATACAGTATGCAATCTAATGTGGGGGCCCTCAAAGTGAGGCAAATGTGGGGGCTGTCATAACGTGTGGGGTAGAAAACCTCTTTAAATATTAAGTCGGGACTTAAGCATTATTGTCATAGGGTTACTCAGAGTACTGTGACCACCAAAGGTGCACATGGAGCATTATTCTAGTGGCAAAATGTGGACACTGTTTTCTAGGTCACTTGCACAGGGCATTAATATTTTCTAGGGGGCAATTTTACCATCTAATGGGCACATTACTATGTAAGGGGAACAGTGGTGGGCATTATGATGTGGGTCAGTAAGAGAAGTCGATGTAACATACAAATAGTAGAGTTATAGGGACACATACGGCAGGAGATCAGTATTGCGGTGACAGCAGGATGAATAGATGGGGAAGGGTCTGAAAATGTGAGAAGTCAAATGTGTCTTTGTTGTACTCTCTGCTGCAAGTTGTCGTGTCGGTCTGAGCCAGATGGAAAAAAGATGGGAAAAGTGAACGAATCTATCAGAAAGAACGTCAGCTATAAATCACTATCTATAACTGTGCTGTAATCTCCTATATGTTTTATTGCACATTTTACCACTATATGATCACCATATGGTGGTAATAATATGTGTTGGTCTCATATAGCGATTTTTTTTTTTAGTAACCCGCCATTAGGCTGCACCGCTGTAGTTGTAATCAGGGTTACCTGGTTAGGGGACAATTTTCAGGACTGGCTTATTCAATCACTCATACAAGGATATTGAATCACTAAGCATAAAAATAAAAGAAATAGCATAAAAGTAATATAATGTAACCATCATTTGACCTCGAAAAATATTTCCAAGGAGAAAAGAGGAGAAGTTTCCAGTGAAATGTCACTTTTGATAAAGATCCAAGGGATTTATTTTCAGAGTTGACTCCAATATAAAGAATTTCCAAACAAGGAAAGAGAAAATCTGGAAATTGGAAGGAGACGAGATTCTGACAGTTTCATAGTCAACCGGTACCGAGTTGCAATCCGGACCCAGGAGCTGCCCTGTCCTAACGGAAATGGAAATCTCAATGACTCCTTCTGCTTTAATGGTTTTCAGGCCTTTGACTTGTGAATGGGGTTATATCACTGAAATGGAGATACATTTTTTATGCAGGCAATTTTATTACCGAGAAGTTGTCCTGTGGTTTGTTTTTTCCCCTCTCTCTTCCAATATGTGGCTTAAGTGCACACACGCTGCATTTTTCGTGGGTTCCCAATGATATTATTCATTTCATGTGGCTGAAATAAAGCACAGACAGATCTGTTAGAGGAAAGCAACACTAACAAACTTCATTCTCCGCTCCTCGCAGTGGGTGGCAGGACTACAAGAACGTTGCTTCGTCTTAGCACGTCGTAGAAGGGAAGAAGTCTCGCATTCATGAGCACATGGAGATAATAGCCATGGCACAGATGAGTGATTGCATTACGCACTAATCGGATAAATAATATTGGGGTCAGGAACTCTTTTACACTAGCATGACGGCTCTTCTGCTGGTTCAGTGTGTGCACTCAGCTTCTTCCACTACTACGGGAGACCAAAAAGTCTCAAGTAGAGCATGAACTCTAAGTATTGACCTACCGATGCGGTACATTGTGTAAGATATTGAGTGCACACCAGGTATTGAACTAAGGAAGCGTAAAACTTATTGGGTCGCAGGGGATACAGTTGTAATGTGGAGCTGGGACAGGAATGTAGTAGCACATCACAGTTCCTCAGGTTCCTCAGGCAAACCCAGACTTTGACATATTCATGGATCCTAAGTGTCCAGCAGAAGACAATCTACTGGGAGGTGACGTTTTAGCTAATCACAATCATAATCAAAATATATGTTAGATTTAAAGCTCCTCCAGAACTAAGAGAAGTTTCTGAAAAAGGCCTTGAATGGGGTCTTGCGATGCTCAATTTCTCCTTTGGTAGTGTTGTAACAAAATTGCTACATTATTTCCCTGCAAGTTACAGCCGATCAGTGGGGTCCACAGCAGGGAGACATCTGGTGATCTTCCTAACGCTAGGAGATCATCTATTAATAAGTTGTCATCCAATGAAGACCTTCATCATATAAGAATCTTCTACTATTGAGCAGAATTTCAGGTTCTTTCTTTGAATGGCTTTTTGGTATTGAGCAGAGTTTCTGACCCCTTCTCTGAAGGGTTTTTTGGTATTGAGCAGAGTTTTTGGTTCCTTCTTTGAAGGGCTTTTTGGGAATTTTTTTAAATTTTGCAGAGTGTAGAGATTTTCTCTAAAAGTAAATCTTAGAGTTACCTACAACTTGAATTCCCCACTGATCTAGCGCCACCACTCTGGAAGTGAATCAGAAACTACTCTACCACTGAGGCAAGAGATGGGTTGTAGTGGTCAGGTGAATGATGGATTCCCCATCTATGTCCAGTAATTGAGACAATAAACGGAGCAATAAGTAATGCTTATTTCTTTATTTAAAGATCACTACTTTCTGCCAATTTTTAAAACGTTTAGAAAATTAACTTATTTGTTATATTTTTTAGTTTCTGATGCAGGATGTCCTCTCCACACATTCTTTGGAAGGGTTTTTGTACACCAGGGTCTACATGTCTTAGAAAAAATAAGTTTTAACCCTTCCACTGGCCACATCATTGAACATTTGCCTGCCCACCAAGGATGCTATAATTAATGCCAAAACTGCGCCTGACCACCAGGGATACTAATATCAACCTATGCTGCCCTAGCCCACAAGGAATACAGACAGTATCCTTTTCACGAGATCACCAGGGATGGTGACATACATAACTTTACTGACACCAACCACCAGGGCTATATCTGACAACTTTATAGCTAAAGATTACTATGCTGTACATTTATTTTTTTTATACGGTTTTATGTTACCCAGCCTTGTGGCCAGAATTGTCACAAGATTTAGCTGAACAATTAGCAGAGAAGTTCTGCCTAATGGCTAGCTGAGTCATCTGGCCCACCCTTCCGAGTCTCCTCTTTTTTTTGGAACTTATATGAGTGCCTCATTACACATAAAGTTTGTGGTGTTTTCGGTATGGCAATTCTGACCTTGGCACTTTGGAGCCCCATAATGGGTGAATCCGTCTCTAAAAAATGCCTCCAAAAATAAAACAAAACAAAAACGCCTGTAAGATTCTTACTATTCATTTCAATGTTAATGGTTTTTGCAGTTCATATGAGGAGGTTTTTGAGAGTTTTATTTTGCACTTCAGGCTTTGAAGACTGCCCAGTGGGAAAAAAGAAAGAGCAAGTCTCTTCTGTGAAGCGGATCCTGATGGAATCTGCTCCAAACTAGGCTCTATTCAATCAAGTGGCTGTTACTAGTGATGAGCGAATACATTCGGCACTATTCGTTGCTCACATCAATAGTACGGTATTCAGGCTATTCGTTACTCGGTGAGTAATTAGGTATTCACCTTGGTATATTTGAGTGACCCACCCAGCACGTTTGGCACTTTATTTGCAACCAATGAACATGCTGGACTGGCTTGCCAATACCAGTAATGATCTTTGGTGTAGCATTACTGTGATTGGCTGGCCTTCCAGCGTCATAGGGACTATTTAAAGGCTGCCGGTGCCATTTTGCGCACATTGCAGCTGGAAACAGCATAGGGTGAGCGTAGTTTCAGGATTGGGAGAGTGAAAGGAGCGTAGGGAGAGTGATAGGAGGTTACAGTGAGTGTTATTTATTCCAAAAATCTCTTTTAAGGCCAGAAGATTGTGAAGAGATTACTTGTTTGTTAGGTGGAGATTTAAGTAGGGAGAGATTTAATAGAAGGGAGGGTGAAAGGCAGGCAGCTGGGTGTTCTCATCATTGCAAGTACATGCTGCAGATCTCTGCTATTTTCCACTGTGTTGTAAAGTAGTTAGTATTAGGAACAGACTTTGGGATTACAGTGAAATAGGGAGGATTTCATCCACTAAAAAAATATAAAAATCAGCTATTTGTAGAGGGAAATTATATTAGGTACTAACAACATATACAAAACCATTTTTGGGAGCTACATAATATTCCTGTGTAGCAGCCTATAATTTTTTTTTTAGCACAAAATAATACTCATATGCGCCAGCATATAGTAACATCCATTTTAAAATCTAATTGCTACATAATATTCCTTGTCTATTGCTTAAATACCTTATATTTGTCTAGCAGTTGTACGACTGGCACATTCCGGGTAGAGATAACTTTACATGACAATTTATCAGGGGCAATAATCTTCATTAGTCTGCATTTGGAGTGTGTCAGCAAGACGATCGAAAAATATGATAATTTTCTTTTGGTTTAAAAAATAGCTTTCTTTATCAAGCAGTTGTGCGACTGGTGCAAAGCCTGCAGAGATAGATATGCAAATGTGACTATTTACCTGTAATTTATGTCAGTCTGCTGTTGCCGTGTGTAATCAAGCTGCGATCATCAAAAACATAGCCACACATTGCTAGATAAAATGAATTTGTACATAAGGCCTTTGTAAGGGTACTTGTGAAAAATAAAGCCAGAATTTTTTGGTTTCATAAGCAGAACGCATTCAAGATGAGAAAGGATGGCGTTAAGGGACATGGATGTGGTGGTGCCTACCATTGACGTGTGACAGATCCGAAGGTGACTATATCTCGTTCTAGATTCCTGTCAAAATTTGGTCAGTGCGCTACACCACTAACGAACCCAGACAAGTGCCAGGATGTTGTGGGTTGGATGACAAAGGCTCCAGTTGTTACGGAACTGCAACACAGAACTAGGATGGAAGGGGGGAAAATTTACCCTGCACTGAGAATAGGCTGATACCCTACGATGGAGCGGGCAACCCATTCCTTGCGAATAGACCCACCGATGATCCTAGGTTAAGCGAAGACCTATAGATCAGGAGAAGGGGTTCCCTGAAAGATCTAAGGACTGGGTACAAAAATGGGTCACCTCCTAATAAAAAACATAGAGAAGGCTGAAAAACCAAACAGAAGACAGAAACTAAGACTAGCAGAATCAGAACTCCTAGTACTGCACAAAATACACACAGAAGATAAAGCAAAGCACCTAGCCAGAACTAAAGCAGATTAACACTGTTGTCCAGCAAGGACTGGGAGGCAGGTGCTGGTTAATAAACAGTAATACAATCACCTGACCCAAGACAAACCCAGCACCAGAGGGAAAAGATCAGCAGCCAGAACACCACAAGAAAATGGCGGATAGTCACAAACTAAACAGATTCTAAAACCAGTGTGTTGACAAGCAGCACCATGAAGTCTTCCACACTGTCCAGTCTTAGTAAGAAAGAGGCTGGGCCCCTAAATCCTCAACCTGGTCCTTCTTCCTCCCACCATCAAGAGTCCCAGGAGACTTGACCACAATGCTGGCCACTCTGAGGAACTTTTTACATTCCCTTGTAATTTGTCAGGACTCTCAACATGCACCATTGAAGCGCGTCATGAGGAGGTGGAGTGCAGTGATGCCCAAACATTTAAGCACTCACGGCCAGGAGAAAGCCACGTTGGGGAAGGTCAATTGATGTCTAAAAAGGTGGAGGATATTCATGAGGCACAGTCACCATCAAGTCAGCCTCAAATTGCAACTTAGAAGGAGGATCAGATTGAGGAATTGGAAGACGATGTGGTCAATGATGAGGCTATTCATCCAACCTGGCACGGTGGCACGACTAGCGAGCACAGCAGTGCAGACAGGGATGATCCATAGCAAGAAAACAGGCAAGAAGAGGTGGTAGAGCAAAACAGGAGAACAATCCAGCTTCCAAAGATAATCAAATTTATTGAAGATAAAATGCAAAGTCCAAAAACATGGTTCACAGGAGAATGTGTAGCATTCTATATAACTCGGCTATATAACAGGACAAGGGTCTTTGTTCCCCTATATGGCAGTTTTTTCTGAAAGTCCTTCAGATAAAACAACTGTAACTTGCAGCATCTGCCAAACCAAGATAAGAAGAGGCAAGAACACTGCCAACCTGAGCACCACCAGCATGCAAAATCACCTGGCAGCCAAGCCCCCCAGTAGGTGGGCGGAACACCTGGGTATCAAATTAACCCCTTCCCGACATGCGCCGTACTAGTACTGCTTTGCCGGCACTGCATTACTGACAGCCGCAGTACTAGTACGGCAGCTCGATCACCGCGGTCTTGCGCTGAGCGCCGCGGTGATCGGGTGCGGGTGTCAGCTGTATATGACAGCTGACACCCCGCAGCAATGCCCACGATCGGCGCTATCGCCGATCGCGGGCATTTAACCCCTCTGATGCTGCTGTCAATAGTGACAGCGGCATAGAGGGGGATCGCGCAGGGACGGGGGCTCCCTGCGCTCTCCCACAGGAGCAACGCGATGAGATCGCGCTGCTCCGGTGACCTGGAAGGAGTCCCCGGATCCAAGATGGCCGCGGGACTCCTTCCGGGTCATGAGATGACCCTGCTTGCCGGTGTCTGCTGAGAATTCCTCATAGCAGGTGCCGGCAAGCCTCTGCAATGTGCCTGTGAGATCGATGATCTGACAGAGTGCTGTGCACACTGTCAGATCACCGATCTGTGATGTCCCCCCCTGGGACAAAGTAAAAAAGTTAAAAAAAATGTTTTCCACATGTGTAAAAAAAAAAAAAAAAAATTCCTAAATAAAGAAAAAAAAAAAAAAAAATCCCATAAATACATTTCTTTATCTAAATAAAAAAAAATCACACAATAAAAGTACACATATTTAGTATCGCCGCGTCCGTAACGACCCCACCTATAAAACTATATCACTAGTTAACCCCTTCAGTGAACACCGTAAAAAAAAAAAAAAAAAGGCAAAAAACAACGCTTTATTCTCATACCGCCAAACAAAAAGTGGAATAACACGCGATCAAAAAGACGGATATAAATAACCATGGTACCGCTGAAAACGTCATCTTGTCCCGCAAAAAAAAGCCACCATACAGCATCATCAGCAGAAAAATAAAAAAGTTATAGCTCTCAGAATAAAGCGATGCAAAAACAATTATTTTTTTATATAAAATAGTTTTTATTGTGTAAAAGCGCCAAAACATAAAAAAATTTGATAAATGAGGTATCGCTGTAATCGTACTGACCTGAAGAATAAAACTGCTTTATCCTTTTTACCAAACGTGGAACGGTATAAACGCCCCCCCAAAAGAATTTGAGGAATTGCTGATTTTTGTTCATTCCGCCTCCCAAAAATCGGAATAAAAAGCGATCAAAAAATGTCATGTGCCCGAAAATGGTACCAATAAAAACGTCAACTCGTCCCGCAAAAAATAAGATCTCACATGACTCTGTGGGCCAAAATATGGAAAAATTATAGCTCTCAAAATGTGGTGATGCAAAAACTATTTTTTGCAATAAAAAGCGTCTTTTAGTGTGTGATGGCTGCCAATCATAAAAATCCGCTAAAAAAAACGCTACAAAAGTAAATCAAATCCCCCTTCATCACCCCCTTAGTTAGGGAAAAATAATACAATTTAAAAAAATATATTTATTTCCATTTTCCCGTTAGGCTACTTTCACACTAGCGTCGGTACGGGGCCGTCGCGCTGCGTCGGCCCGACATACCGACGCATACTGTGCAAGCGCCGCACAACGGGGGCAGCGGATGCTGTTTTTCCACGCATCCGCTGCCCCATTGTGAGGTGCGGGGAGGTGGGGGCAGAGTTCCAGCCGCGCATGCGCGGTCGGAAATGGTGGACCGTCAGCACAAAAAAAGTTACATGTAACGTTTTTTGCTGCCGGCGGTCCGCCACAACACGACGCAACCATCGTACGACGCTTGCGACGTGTGTCAATATGTCGCTAATGTTAGTCTATGGGGAAAAAACGCATCCTGCAGATGACTTTGCAGGATGCGTTTTTTCGCCAAAACGACGCATTGCGACGTATGCAAAAAAACGCTAGTGTGAAAGTAGCGCTAGGGTTAGGGTTAGGGTTGGGGTTAGGGCTAGGGTTAGGACTAGGGTTAGGGCTGGGGTTAGGGTTTCAGTTAGAATTGGGGAGTTTTCACTGTTTAGGCACATCAGGGGCTCTCCAAACGCGACATGGCGTCCGATCTCAACGCGTTTGTTTGCGTTAAAAACACACACTGAAAAGTCACCCACCACCATCAAGGTGATAAAGGGATCCAAACCCTAACCCTACCCCTAAACTCACTCCTAACCGTTTAATGAACATTTTCTGACAGTCATAGTGCCATGTATTTCAGTGCCACGTATTTCAGTGCCACGATATTTCAGTGCCACGATATTTCAGTGCCACGTCTTTCAGTGCCACGATATTTCAGTGCCACGATATTTCAGTGCCACGTATTTCAGTGCCACGTATTTCAGTGCCACGTCTTTCAGTGCCACGATATTTCAGTGCCACGTATTTAAGTGCCACGATATTTCAGTGAAATACGTGGCACTGAAATATCGTGGCATTTACGTGAAATATGTGGCACTTATATACGTGGCACTTATATACGTGGCACTTATATACGTGGCACTTATAAACGTGGCACGTATAAACGTGGCCACTGAAATATCGTGGCACTTATATACGTATATATGTATATACGTATATAAACGTATTTCAGTGCCACATATTTCAGTGCCAGGTATTTCAGTGCCACGTATTTCAGGTTAGGGTTAGGGGTAGGGTTAGGGTTTTTTGTTTTTTTCTCGTTTTCCTGTGTTTTTCTATAAAAAAGCATGCGTCTAAAAAACGCATGCGTTTTACCGCGTTTATATGCCTTTTTTCACACATGCGTTTTTTAAAAAAACGCATGCAGATAAAAATGCAAGTGTGAAACCAGCCTTACCCTTGGGAAAATAAAAACGTAAGGGCTAAAATATAATTTTCGTGGAAAAATTTTTTTTTTTATTTTCACGGCTCTGCGTGATAAACTGTAGTGAAACACTTGTTGGTTCAAAGTTCTCACAACACATCTAGATAAGTTCCGTGGGGGGTCTAGTTTCCAATATGGGGTCACTTGTGGGGGGTTTCTACTGTTTAGGTACATCAGGGGCTCTGCAAATGCAACATGACACCTGCAGACCAATCCATCTAAGTCTGCATTTCAAACGGCGCTCCTTCCCTTCCGAGCTCTGCCGTGCGCCCAAACAGTGGTTCCCCCCAATGTATGGGGTATCAGCGTACTCAGGACAAATTGGACAATAACTTTTGTGGTCCAATTTCTCCTGTTACCCTTGGGGAAAAAAAATTGCGTTCTAAAACATCATTTAGTGGAAAGAAAAAATGATTTTTTTAATTTTCATAGCGCTACATTCTAAACTTTAGTGAAACAATTGGGGGTTAAAAGTGCTCACCACACATCTAGATAAGTTCCTTAGGGGGTCTTCTTTCCAAAATGGTGTCACTTGTGGGGGTTTCCACTGTTTAGGCATGTCAGGGGCTCTCCAAACACGACATGGGTTCCGATCTCAATTCCAGCCAATTTTGCATTGAAAAGTCAAATGGCGCTCCTTCCCTTCCGAGCTCTGCCATGCGCACAAACAGTGGTTTATCCCCATATATGAAGTATCAGCATACTGAGGACAAATTGCACAACAACGTTTGGGGTCCAATTTATCCTGCTACCCTTGGGAAAATAAAAAATTTGGGGCAAAAAGATCATTTTTTGTGAAAATTAATATTAATTTTTTTTTACGGCTCTACATTATAAACTTCTGTGAAGCACTTGGATGTTCAAAGTGCTCACCACACATCTAGATTAGTTCCTTAGAGGGTCTACTTTCCAAAATGGTGTCACTTGTGGGGGTTTCCACTGTTTAGGCACGTCAGGGGCTCTCCAAACATGACATGGGTTCCGATCTCAATTCCAGCCAATTTTGCATTGAAAAGTCAAATGGCGCTCCTTCCCTTCCGAGCTCTGCCATGCGCCCAAACAGTGGTTTATCCCCATATATGAAGTATCAGCGTACTCAGGACAAATTGCACAACAACTTTTGGGGTCCAATTTATCCTGCTACCCTTGGGAAAATAAAAAATTTGGGGCAAAAAGATCTTTTTTTGTGAAAATTAATATTATTTTTTTTTACGGCTCTACATTATAAACTTCTGTGAAGCACTTGGAGGTTCAAAGTGCTCACCACACATCTAGATTAGTTCCTTAGAGGGTCTACTTTCCAAAATGGTGTCACTTGTGGGGGTTTCCACTGTTTAGGCACGTCAGGGGCTCTCCAAACATGACATGGGTTCCGATCTCAATTCCAGCCAATTTTGCATTGAAAAGTCAAATGGCGCTCCTTCCCTTCCGAGCTCTGCCATGTGCCCAATCAATGGTTTACCCCAACATGTGGGGTATCGGCGTACTCAGGACAAATTGTACAACGACTTTTGTGGTCCAATTTCTCCTGTTACCCTTGGTAAAATAAAACAAATTGGATCTGAAGTAAAAATTTTGTGAAAAAAAAGTTAAATGTTCAATTTTTTTTAAACATTCCAAAAATTCCTGTGAAGCACCTGAAGGGTTAATAAACTTTTTGAATGTGGTTTTGAGTACCTTGAGGTGTGCAGTTTTTAGAATGGTTTCACTTTTGGGCATTTTCTGTCATATAGACCCCTCAAAGTCACTTCAAGTGTGAGGTGGTCCGTAAAAAAAAATGGTTTTGCAAATTTTGTTGCAAAAATGAGAAAAAATCGCTTTTCAACTTTTAACCCTTATAACTCCCTAACAAAAAAAAATTATGTTTCCAAAATTGTGCTGATGTAAAGCAGATATGTGGGAAATGTTGTTTATTAACTATATTATGTGATATAACTCTCTAATTTAAGGGCATAAAAACGAAAAATTTGAAAATTGCGAAATTTTCATAATTTTCGACAAATTTCTGTTTTTTTCACAAATAAATGCAAGTCATATCGAAGAAGTTTTACCACTATCATAAAGTACAATATGTCACGAGAAAACAATCTCAGAATCACCAGGATCCGTTGAAGAGTTTCAGAGTTATGACCTCATAAATTGACAGTGGTCAGAATTGTAAAAATTGGCCGTGTCAGTTAGGTGAAAACAGGCTTCGGGGTGAAGGGGTTAAAATAGGCATGTTTGAAATGGCATTGTAAAGGGATGGGGAATATGTATTCTACTATCTAGCTTGGGCACTGGTAATGTTGGATGTCGTGCAACACCCGCTAGGACCATAGGGTACTCGGAACTGGGTCGGACAGTTCTTAAAGGGGTGGTCATGGCAGCAGTGACCCGGTCTGTAGCCCTGGGAATGCAATAATAGGATTAATGATGGGAGTAGTGTATTGTTATGACCCCAATGGCAGAGGGTCTCAGGAATAATGCTAAGTCAGTAAATACAGAAAACCAGCTCATAGGGCAGTGGTAACTGGGCTGACCATATAACTAATCCTAGCACCACAAATACCAGCAGCCGGGGAACGTTCCTACGTTGATCCTAGACGTCTCGCGCCAGCCGGAGAGCTAACTACCCCTAGAAGGGAAAAGAAAGACCTTTCTTGCCTCCAGAGGAAATACCCCAAAAAGTTGGATAGAAGCCCCCCACAAATAATAACGGTGAGGTAAGAGGAAAAGACAAACATAAGAATGAGCTAGGAATTTAGCAAAAAGAGGCCCACTAGCTAATAGCAGAATATAGAAAGATAACTTATATGGTCAGCAAAAAATCCTATAAAAAAATATCCACACTGGAAATTCAAGAACCCCCGAACCGTCTAACGGCCCGGGGGGAGAACACCAGCCCCCTAGAGCTTCCAGCAAGGACAGGAATCACATTTAGTACAAGCTGGACAAAAATGATAGCAAACAAATAACCCAAAAAACAAAGAAGCAAGACTTAGCTTAATTTAGCACGAACCAGGACCAGCAAACAGGAGCAAACAGAATGTGTCTGATAACACCGATGCCAGGCACTGGACTAAGGTTCCAGGAGGTTTAAATAGCAACACCCCTGAAGTAACGACCCAGCTGGGTGCAAACAGAGGGAAGGAAATCCCAGAGTCATATCACTAGTAACCACTAGAGGAAGCCAAAAAAGTCTAATTCACAACAGTACCCCCCCCTTAAGGAGGGGTCACCGAACCCTCACCAAGACCACCAGGGCGATCAGGATGAGCAGCGTGAAAGGCACGAACCAAATCGGCCGCATGCACATCAGAGGCAACCACCCAGGAATTATCCTCCTGACCATAACCCTTCCACTTGACCAAATACTGAAGCCTCCGCCTGGAGAGACGAGAATCCAAGATCTTCTCCACCATGTACTCCAACTCGCCCTCAACCAACACCGGAGCAGGAGGCTCAGCAGAAGGAACCACAGGCACAACGTAGCGTCGTAACAAAGACCTATGGAACACGTTGTGAATGGCAAACGAAACCGGAAGATCCAAGCGAAAGGACACAGGATTAAGGATTTCCAATATCTTGTAAGGACCGATGAAGCGAGGCTTAAATTTAGGAGAGGAGACCTTCATAGGAACAAATCGAGAAGACAGCCACACCAAAACCCCAACACGAAGACGGGGACTCACACCGCGGCGGCGGTTGGCAAAACGCTGAGCCTTCTCCTGTGACAACTTCAAGTTGTCCACCACATGATTCCAGATCTGCTGCAACCTATCCACCACAGAATCTACTCCAGGACAGTCAGAAGGCTCCACATGTCCCGAGGAAAAACGAGGATGGAAACCAGAGTTGCAGAAAAATGGCGAAACCAAAGTAGCGGAACTAGCCCGATTATTTAGGGCAAACTCAGCCAACGGCAAGAAGGTCACCCAATCATCCTGATCTGCCGAAACAAAACACCTCAAGTAAGCTTCCACAGTCTGATTAGTTCGCTCAGTTTGTCCATTAGTCTGAGGATGAAAGGCAGACGAGAACGATAAATCAATGCCCATCCTAGCACAAAAGGATCGCCAGAACCTGGAAACAAACTGGGATCCTCTGTCAGACACAATATTCTCAGGAATGCCGTGTAAACGAACCACATTCTGAAGGAACACAGGAACCAGATCAGAAGAGGAAGGCAGCTTAGGCAAAGGCACCAAATGGACCATTTTTGAAAAGCGATCACATACCACCCAGATGACAGACATAACTCGAGACACCGGGAGATCAGAAATGAAATCCATGGAAATATGTGTCCAAGGCCTCTTCGGGACAGGCAAGGGCAAGAGCAACCCGCTGGCACGGGAACAGCAAGGCTTAGCTCGAGCACAAGTCCCACAGGACTGCACAAATGACCGTACATCCCGTGACAAGGAAGGCCACCAAAATGACCTAGCCACCAGATCTCTGGTGCCAAAAATTCCCGGATGACCTGCCAACACCGAGGAATGAACCTCGGAAATGACTCTGCTGGTCCACTTATCAGGAACAAACAGTCTGTCAGGTGGACAAGAGTCAGGTCTACCAGCTTGAAATCTCTGCAACACACGTCGCAAATCAGGAGAAATGGCTGACAAAATAACTCCTTCTTTAAGAATACCAACAGGTTCTGTGACTCCAGGAGAGTCAGGCACAAAGCTCCTTGAAAGAGCATCAGCTTTCACATTCTTTGAACCTGGTAAATACGAGACCACAAAGTCAAAACGGGAGAAAAACAATGACCAGCGGGCCTGTCTAGGATTCAAGCGTTTAGCAGACTCGAGATACATCAAATTTTTGTGATCAGTCAAGACCACCACACGATGCTTAGCACCCTCGAGCCAATGACACCACTCCTCAAATGCCCACTTCATGGCCAGTAATTCCCGATTGCCCACATCATAATTCCGCTCAGCAGGCGAAAACTTCCTAGAGAAGAAAGCACATGGTCTCATTACCGAGCAACCAGGGCCTCTCTGTGACAAAACGGCCCCTGCCCCAATCTCAGAAGCATCCACCTCGACCTGAAAGGGAAGTGAGACATCAGGCTGGCACAAAACAGGCGCTGAAGTAAACCGGCGCTTCAACTCCTGGAACGCCTCCACGGCTGCAGGAGCCCAGTTAGCAACATCAGAACCTTTCTTGGTCATATCCGTCAAAGGTTTAACAACGCCAGAAAAATTAGCGATAAAACGACGGTAGAAGTTAGCAAAACCCAAGAACTTCTGAAGACTCTTAACTGACGTGGGTTGAGTCCACTCATGAATAGCTCGGACCTTGACTGGGTCCATCTCCACAGCAGAAGGGGAAAAAATAAACCCCAAAAAGGGAACTTTCTGTACTCCAAAGAGACACTTTGAGCCTTTAACAAACAAGGCATTCTCACGCAAAACCTGAAACACCATCCTGACCTGCTCCACATGTGAGTCCCAATCTTCAGAGAAAACCAGAATATCGTCCAGATAAACAATCATAAATTTATCCAGATACTTCTGGAAAATATCATGCATAAAGGACTGAAATACTGAGGGAGCATTAGAAAGCCCAAAAGGCATCACCAAGTACTCAAAATGACCTTCGGGCGTATTAAATGCAGTCTTCCATTCATCACCTTGCTTAATGCGCACAAGGTTGTACGCACCACGAAGATCTATCTTGGTGAACCACTTGGCACCCTTAATCCGGGCAAACAAGTCCGACAAGAGAGGCAAAGGATACTGAAATTTTACAGTGATTTTATTCAGAAGCCGATAGTCAATACAAGGTCTCAAAGATCCGTCCTTCTTGGCCACAAAAAAGAATCCCGCACCAAGAGGGGAAGAGGATGGATGGATATGCCCCTTCTCCAGAGACTCCTTGATGTATGAACGCATTGCGGCATGCTCAGGTACTGACAGATTAAATAATCTTCCCTTAGGAAATTTACTACCTGGAATCAAATCTATGGCGCAGTCACAGTCCCTATGAGGAGGCAGAGCACTGGATCTGGACTCACTGAATACATCCTGATAATCAGACAAATACTCAGGAACTTCCGAAGGAGTAGAGGAAGCAATAGACACCGGCGGGGAATCAGCATGAATTCCCTGACAGCCCCAACTTGACACAGACATTGCCTTCCAATCCAAGACTGGATTGTGGGTCTGTAACCATGGCAGACCCAAAACGACCAAATCATGCATTTTATGCAGAACAAGAAAACGAATCACCTCCCGATGTTCAGGAGTCATGCACATGGTTACCTGCGTCCAAAACTGCGGTTAATTTTCCGCCAATGGCGTAGCATCAATACCTCTAAGAGGAATAGGATTTACCAACGGTTCAAGAACAAAACCACAGCGCTTGGCAAATGACAGATCCATAAGACTCAGGGCAGCACCTGAATCCACAAATGCCATAACAGGGTAAGAAGACAAAGAGCAAATTAAAGTCACAGACAAAATAAATTTAGGTTGCAAATTACCAATGGCGACAGGACTAACAACCCTTGTTAGGCGTTTAGAGCATGCTGATATAACATGTGTAGAATCACCACAGTAAAAACACAACCCATTCTGACGTCTATGATTTTTCCGTTCATTTCTAGTCTGAATTCTATCACATTGCATTAAATCAGGTGTTTGTTCAGACAACACCACCAGAGGATTAGCGGTTTTGCGCTCCCGCAAACGCCGGTCAATTTGAATAGCAAGCGCCATAGAATCATTCAGACTTGTAGGAATGGGGAAACCCACCATCACATTCTTAATGGCTTCAGAAAGGCCATTTCTGAAATTTGCGGCCAGAGCACACTCATTCCACTGAGTAAGCACGGACCATTTCCGAAATTTTTGGCAATACACTTCAGCTTCATCCTGACCCTGAGAAATAGCCAGCAAGGCTTTTTCTGCCTGAATTTCAAGATTGGGTTCCTCGTAAAGCAATCCGAGCGCCAGAAAAAACGCATCAATATTCGCCAATGCCGGATCTCCTGGCGCTAGCGAGAAAGCCCAATCCTGAGGGTCGCCCCGTAAAAAAGAAATAACAATTTTAACTTGCTGAGCAGAATCTCCAGATGAACGGGGTCTCAGAGAAAGAAACAATTTACAATTATTCTTGAAATTCCTAAACCTAAATCGATCTCCAGAAAACAATTCCGGAATAGGTATTTTAGGTTCAGACATAGGACTACTGGTAACAAAATCTTGTACACCCTGCACACGAGCTGCCAGCTGGTCAACACTTGTAATCAAGGTCTGCACATTCATGTCTGCAGCAAGCACACGCCACTCAAAGGTAAAGGGGAGGAAGAGAAGGAAGGAAAAAAAAAAACCTCAGAATTTCCTTTCTTATTATCCCACTTCTGCAATGCTTTAAACATTCAATATTGGCCTGGCATACTGTTATGACCCCAATGGCAGAGGGTCTCAGGAATAATGCTAAGTCAGTAAATACAGAAAACCAGCTCATAGGGCAGTGGTAACTGGGCTGACCATATAACTAATCCTAGCACCACAAATACCAGCAGCCGGGGAACGTTCCTACGTTGATCCTAGACGTCTCGCGCCAGCCGGAGAGCTAACTACCCCTAGAAGGGAAAAGAAAGACCTTTCTTGCCTCCAGAGGAAATACCCCAAAAAGTTGGATAGAAGCCCCCCACAAATAATAACGGTGAGGTAAGAGGAAAAGACAAACATAAGAATGAGCTAGGTATTTAGCAAAGAGAGGCCCACTAGCTAATAGCAGAATATAGAAAGATAACTTATATGGTCAGCAAAAAATCCTATCAAAAAATATCCACACTGGAAATTCAAGAACCCCCGAACCGTCTAACGGCCCGGGGGGAGAACACCAGCCCCCTAGAGCTTCCAGCAAGGACAGGAATCACATTTAGTACAAGCTGGACAAAAATGATAGCAAACAAATAACCCAAAAAACAAAGAAGCAAGACTTAGCTTAATTTAGCACGAACCAGGACCAGCAAACAGGAGCAAACAGAATGTGTCTGATAACACCGATGCCAGGCACTGGACTAAGGTTCCAGGAGGTTTAAATAGCAACACCCCTGAAGTAACGACCCAGCTGGGTGCAAACAGAGGGAAGGAAATCCCAGAGTCATATCACTAGTAACCACTAGAGGGAGCCAAAAAAGTCTAATTCACAACAGTGTATATAGGAAAAGGAGATTGTTTGTGACGTCACCTGTGGTGTTCGGCTATAGAGGGCCGAAGCTGCTTAAGGAGACAGCTGGGGCCGATGGTAATGCAGCTGGGATGGATCTGCTCCCCACAGGTGGAGCAGGGCCCCAGGGCTACCAGCACAGTTTTGTAAGGGGATTGTGGATGTTGGGGTGGAGGACTAAGGGTGTAGGAAATGACTAGAGGACACATAGGCTGCAGTTTTCTTTACCTTTAATCCCTGGTTGAAGGTGCAGTCCAAGCCACAGGTAACAGGTGGTAATGGAGATCCGGGCAGCCTGGAAGCAATTCAGAGTCCCCTTAGCCAGGTGGGGTTTGGAGGCCTTCCTACTGTTCTGATCTCTGAGTTCTAGATTCTTTATGCTCTACTCAAGTCCCTCTCTGTCCATTAAATGGAATGCTACCCACATGGCAGGCAGCTCGAGCCTGTTCCAGGTGTCACTACCTCGTGGTGACTCTGGGCTCTCGTATGCTGCTGTCCCTCAGGGTGTCAGTTGGGGCCAGGAGACCTGCAATCTCTTTCCCCCCAGGTTTAGTTCCTGGGCCTGCAGTTCCCACACAAACACGGACTCCGGTGTCCGGTCTTTGGCGCTCAGTCCTGGGGTGAGCTCAGTCGCAGCTCCAATCTTCCAGGTTCTCCTCACTTGCCACCTCTTCCTTCCTATCAGGCTCACACACTAAGACTAACTAACTAACTCTGCCTCCAAGCCAGAACTTATAGGGAAGCTCCCCTAAAACAGGTGTTAGAGCTCCCCCTTCTGGTCTGGGGTCAGGAAAGTGTTGCATGCTAGTGTTACTTGCTAAGGGGATCCCTCCTTGCTTCCAGGCATGACATCACCCCCTGTGAGGGAGGCAATGCCACTGTGGCAACCGGACTCCTGGGGTGCCACAGTCGTTACACTAGGTGCTGGGACTAAAGTAGGCAACTAGTGAAGGTAAAACCTTAGAATGGCCAGGTTGTTCTCACTTTTCTACTTCTTGGAGCTGTGAACCTGTTACAGAACACATCCAGCTAAAGTTTTTTTTACACTTATAATTTATAAAACTTTTTTCTTGCCCCATTGCCAGCAGAAACTATATACAGGCTTTTCCTACATATGTTATTTAGACAGTTCCAAGTCACTTGAACTTATCCAACCTCGCCTTGCAATAGTAAAGATAAATTAAAAAAGTGATTTGCAGCAGATGCTTCCAGGACTTTACATTCGGTTAATTACATGGTGCAATGTAATACCTAGTAATGTGAAATCCAGAAAAACAAGATGCTGGAGCACATACCGGGCTATGTGTTATACTGTAACCCTGGGGCTTCATTCAGGGGTCTTGTGGCTACAATGAGTTGGGTAGGTGCTGTGTTTTAGGTTAAGCCCTGTTCACATTGACATGATCATTTACATTTGCTATTTTGGTGTTTGTGAATGGTGCAGTTGATACATATTGTTCATACCTTATAGTGATTCTTCTCCTTACATCACCTTATTATTGAAGGGTTTTTCCAACACTAAAGTTTTTGTTTTTTTTTAAAGGTATGTCCTACTGTATAACGCTTCAACAATCACCCTTACATTTTCATTATTGCGGTTTCTTCCAGCAAATTCTATATCCACTGCCACATGAAAGTTTGTTTATATGTTGCACATCTCGTCATGGTGGTTTCTGCCTGTCTGTCCTTGCCTGCAATTTGCTGTGTTCATGGGAAGCCAGTGTTAGCTCCACCTGACACACTTCCTTACTTCTCTGTTTGACCACCCACTCCATCTCCCCTTTTGACTTCCAGTGAACCATTCTTCAAGGCAGAAAAATGCCAATGTGCTGGTGCCGAAATAACCCAACTTCTCTTTGGGTGCATAAGGCCTCCTATGTACTTGACACCATTTAGCGTAAGACTTTTCCATATGTTGCATAGACCAGATGAAAAGGTCGAGAACAATATAAGGGATGCTACAGCAAATGAGAAACTTGAGGACCAGCCTCATCTTAGTTTGGCTCTGAAACTGAGGAATCGGTCGGCAGCACTTTGAATGGTAATACTATTCTTTTTTTTTTTAGCAGTGAAAAGGCAATGTTTCCTTTTTAGTTTTCCGTAATAGAGTAGGTATGAATTGATTTCACAGGGGCCAGTCCATTGGCCATGCTATGCTAGTAATTGGGGGCCACTCGATAGGAACTGTTAGAACTGTCACTTACTGTACAGCATCCCTGGCTCCTCTTTTGATTAGCTAGCCTGGCTCGATGTCATATTTGTGATGTAATGAACATGTGATGTGCTGTTAAGTCAACGGATGTCAGGCGGTATGAGTTTGCTCTCAATGCTCCCATCTAGATGCCACAAGTTACTGATGTGGCTGATGGACCCAGTCTTGTAAATCAATTCACACTAACTTCTCTCCCTCTTTTTGGCTGAACTTTTACTATTAAAAGGAGTTATCTTAATTCGGCAGATTATCACATATCCACAGAAACTTTGGCAATCCCATAGAAACTGAATGGAGTAGTGGCACCACAGCTCCATTCTAATGGAACATTTCAGGGCCCTGTTCTCAAGATCAGTGACGGTCCCAGCTGTTGGAGCCTCAATGCTGAAATTTTAGTTTTTTGAGAAATATATCTTCTGATTTTGTGGTCAAATAATTATTTGCATTATCTGCCCAAAGAACATTGTTCTAGATATCTGGGCCATTGCCAAGGAGTTCATGGGTAACTTTAGTCTTGCTCAATGTTTTTTCTGAACAGTTACGGTTTCTTCCTACCACCACCAATGTAGATATCATGTTTGCAGTCTCTTTCTATTGACCAATGCTTTGAGACATCAGTAGTGGTGAGATCTTACTATAGATAATGTGATCAAATGGGCAGAGGGTTCCTAGAAACTTTTTATGTTCTTTTCTTGACCTAGCCTAAACATGTTGATAGGAGGGTTAAAAGGGTATTCTCCAGTTTGAAAGTTATCCCCTATCATTTGGACAGAGAATAACTTCTCAATTGCTGGGGATCCAACTGTTGGGCCACCATTGATCTTGATAACCAGAACTCTGAAGATTCCTGGCTGAATAGAACGATGGTCAACTATGATCAATCATACTCCATTACTTTCTAATGGGACCACCAAAGTACCGAGTGCTGCTCTTGACTTATTTTTAGTACTCCCATTAGATAAAGTGGTGTGGAAGTGACATGATCACACAGAGAATTTCAGAGCCCTGCTTCTCTGGATTTATGGAGGACCCAGCAGTCGGAGCCCCAGCATTTGGGAAGTTATCACTTATCCGATGTAATACTTTAATTTTCTCCAATTGTAGGGGATCTACTGGACAGTTGAATAATTGAGGTCAATTCTTTAGAGAAATTTTGACCTTTTTTCGGGTCTCATAGGCATCGATAACCTTTTTATTCTGGAGGTTTGGTGACATGATACTGTTTATGATCTGAAGAAACCCATACCTCTACAAAATAATAGGTCAAACTAAAGAACTGTCACAAGAAGACGGGGTGATGCCGCGCTCAGGGGTGAATGCTGTGTGGTGATGGGCGGCAAGTGGCTGGTAACTAGGTTCGGGGTGTCACCCAGAATAACCACTGTAATACGGAAAAGGTGCTTACCCTATGTATAGATGCGCTTGTGATCCTACTGCAGAGCCCACAGGATAGTCTGAACCGGTGACCGCTGTGATGCTGTTGCGGCGTCGGTGGGGGGAGTCTTGGAGCAGGAAGACGGGGAGATGCCGCGCTCAGGGGTGAATGCCGATGTATAGATGCGCTTGTGGTCCTACTGCAGAGCCCACAGGATTGCCCGAACCGGCGACCGCTGTAATGCTGTTGCGGCGTCGGTGGGGAGTCTTGGAGCAGGAAGGAGTGTAGCAGCTTGCGCGATACCTGGGAGCCCCGGCCGGAGGCATCCCTGGTAACCACGAGGGAAAAGATGGCTGCTAGCGCCGGCTTGCAGGTGCCTGTACAATGACGTCACTAGAGGTACGGAGCGGCGTTGGGGCCAGAAAGACGGAAGTGGACCTTAGACAATTATATAGTAGATATTGCGTACAATTCTGACTACTATAAAGATTGCTTGTACGTAATTTCTGGTGTGTTTTGTGCAAAATCCATATATTGCGGATAAAAATTGAAGTGTTTTTTTTTTTTTTTAAATCAGGTCATAAGAAAACATAACAATCGGTCATTGGATTTGAATACATTTTCATAAAACTTAAACTTTGCATTCCTATTTGCATTTGAACCCAAATAGAAATTTTAAATGGTGAATTATAAATGAGCAAATTATCTGTAGATCCAAAGTTGTAGGATCATATTTTATTCAGACCATTTAAAATGTTGCTTCTTTGTTTTCATATTTGAGAAACTCTTGAGCAGTAAAAACATTACAATTACAACTACAAGTTCAGTAACATTCAGGTCTATAAAACAGAACTGCAGTACCAGGCACAGTCACTCTTGTATATGTGGCATCGAGCTCGTTACAACAATGAGATTGCAACCCTTGCTAGATTTCGATGATTATGCTGATCAGCTAAACTTTCATGGGCAATCCCAAGGGTTGCAAAGTTCACGTACTTCTAATTTTTGCTTCTCTTTATTCTTGAAGTTCACTTTTTTTATGTCTAAATATTAAAAATATATATTTACCTACATCCTTACTGTTTCCCATGAACATGAACGATTTTGACAATGTTTAAATGTAATGTGATCCAGCATGTTGTACATCACCAAGTTGTAATATTAAAACAGATTTATCTGGGAAATTTCTTCAAAAATGCTTCATGCCACTGTTCCGATAGGCCAAGGGATATCAGTTTTCATTTTCCTGGCTAATAATTCATTCTGCAGAGCATTAAGCCAACATATGTTTTAACAATTTGAGATCTCATCAGGAGATGTTAACTTAATCGAGATCCCCTGGTCGGGAAAGGCAAGCATTCTGTACCTGCTCACCAAGACACATGGCCATGACTCTACTTAGCGGCTCCATCGTCTGTTTCATTTGGCCAACTCTTACAATGAGACCAATTAATATAATTTCTATGGCTACATCCTGGCCAATGTCATCACTGAGGCAGACCATCCAGAAATATTAGAATTGATGTATTTCCTATGGATTGCTCACACATCCTTTAATCCCAGTGAAGTGACTCTCGACGGTAATAAAGGATAATACTAAAATGAAAGAAAATAAACACATTTGGTGGAATTAGACTTATGCATACTGTGTTGGCACAATATTGGGTATGCGTTGGAGAGTTAGTCTTGGAGTTGGGTGCCAAAGAAAGTCTTGATTTTTGTATACTTTGAGAAGGTGGACTACAGACTGAGTCAACCCACGAAAATATGATACCGCGGGGGAAAAATACTGAATAAATAGGAATGAAGGACATTACGTTTCAGAATATGGGCTCACAAAAGGTAAATTAAACAAAAATGATGATGATTACAGAAGCAAAAAGCAGCTCACCCTGACTTCTAGTACCAGAATATTGGAAGTCATACATTTTATTGCTCCTTGATTGAAGACATAGAGATGTTTAGAAGAAAATCTGGAATGCTTGGTTGTTATCTATCTAAGCCGTGCCAATCGGTTCCAACAAGTAGAATCTGTTAAATATAGTCTTCATTCAAACAGATCACGTCTCACTAGATTCTCTGGAGAGGGCGGACATCTCTTCATGCTAATAGTCGAGTTGGTGCAGACTACCACGTCAGCAATCGGAGGACGCTGAACGAGAGCCTAGAGAACTGCCTCCTACCTCCCGGCATCTGCTGCTCTTCTTATGATTAACCGGCCTGGCACGACTTCATTGTTTAAGAATGATGCACATGTTATGTCGTGTCAGAATGGCTAATCAAAAGAAGAGCGAAGGATACCGGGAGGTAGGATTCGGTTCGCAGGGCTCACATCCAGTGGTCAAAGATTACTGACGTGGCTGAAGGACCTGGTCCTGAGAATTGATTCAAAACCAATTGAAATCGATGGAATTAAAAGGTAGACCTATTTTGAAGATAGTATGTAAGGGTGAACTGTGAGAGCTTCATTTATTTTCAAACTATGCTGCTGAGAGCAATATGGCTGTTTTATGACCTTGTGAGTGGGTCACTGCATGGCGGGCTAGCAAAGTGGCAAGTAGTTAGTTAGCATTGAAAGGGTTGTGTGCGGGAGGTGGACGTATGAATATTTGCTTGGGCCACCATCTAGCTCATAATGGCTTATCATATCAGTAAGCCCAATTAGTTGGATCTGTGGATTTTGCTGAAAAAACAGTCCAAGCACTGAGAGACCAGTAATAGATTATGGTGGTGTAGCCAATGAATACTAGTGTGACACAAACAATGTGCCAAAAAAATTTGAAGTAAATCTCACCTCTTCTGCATTTAGATCAGCACAAATGCGTAAAACCTGTCAGCCTCCAGGTGCAATGTATTTCCAGACTAAAAGTTGTGGATCATATTAGTACTTGAGTAAAATGTCCAACATGGTGCAAACAGATCTTCACTATGGTGGACAAGACCTTATGTTTCTAACACACTGCTGTTTACTCCTGGCACCATGGCTAATCATAGAGCAATTTGTGGAACATTCTTAACCCGTACCTAAAGCCAACAACCATTCAGGTATCCCCTGTTTCACACCATCACCCCTCCATGATGTGATCGTGGTGCCAATGAATAGTCATGGCAGCCTGAGGGCTAATAAAGAGAAACATTTAATTATCCCTCCTTATGCCATCCATTTTTAAAATAGTAAATGTTGAAAAAGTCATAAATAAATTTGACACTGATGGAATTTATTTTCCAGTTTCCAATACATTAGATGATCAATAAAATTGTGCAATTACAAAGTACAAGTCATGTCAAGAAAGTCGAGCTCTCATATGGCTATGTTGACAAAAACAAACAGGTTATGGCTCATGTAAAAAGGAGATCAAGCAACAAAAGCAAAAAATAACTAACTGGCCATGAAGAGAAGAGTGTACAAAAGACCTAGCCTAAAGGCTTCTGCAGTTCCTCATATATTTGGTTCAAGTGTGATCTGACAAAAACATTGGATGGCAGTCGGACCAATGTTATTCTATGGGGCATACACATGTCCAGTTTTTTCCTCAGACTGAGTCAGTCCCGGGAAAAAATTGCACCATCCTCGAGTTTTATCCGATATTCCGATTGCACTGAGTCATGCAAGTCCATGAGACCATTGAAAACATCACTCGGAGAACATTTGAGCGCTGTCCGATGTTCGCACACTGACATAATGGAGATTTTTTTTCCCCTCCATTTTCTTCTCAACTGAGAGAATTGGATCACACTATGATCACATTCTGTTCAGACTCGGATCACAGTTTGATCAGATTATGACTTGCATTATCACCCAGATTCTCTCTACAGCTGTCTGCACCCAGCCATGGGATAGATCATAAATATCAGATTGGTGGGTTTAAGACTCCTTTCAGTGTCGCAGTACCATTCAAACTGCTGACCTGTGTGTCTGCTGGGATTGTTACCCCACCACTCTGAAAACAATGCTTGATCCTAAGGGTTTGTTCACATGCTGCATTTTTTCCATGTATTTCAAGGATACTAGCAAAGTGAATTTCATTCACATGCTGCTTATTTTTCCTTGCGGATTTGAACCATCTAAGGGCTTTTTCACACCCTACGTTTTCTCCACTCGGTTTTGCCACTGAAACAACTCAGCACTTTGCAGTGCAGACAAAGTAAATGAGATTTCTGCTGCTTATTTTTCCTTGTAGGTTTGAACCTTCAAAGCATTTTTTTAAAATTTGCAGCATGTCAATTCTTTCAGGGTTTTTGCAGCGTTTTTGAAAAATTCAAATCAATGGGTAAAAAACATATGGAAAATGCACGTATTTATGTAGCATTTTTCCTTCCAAAACTTTCTTTTTTGGAGTAGAAAATTTAGGGTATGTGCACACTCCTTACGAATTACAGTCTAGGTATCCTTATTAATGCACTGTGTTTTCAAGATAATAATGTTTGTTTTCTGAAACTTTGGAGACACATATCTCTGTACAGGAGCTGCAGACTAAAAACTATAGTAAATGATTAAAGGGAACCTGTCACCCCCCAAAATGGAAGGTGAGCTAAGCACACCGACATCAGGGGCTTATCTACAGCATTTTGTAATGCAGTAGATAAGCCCCCAATGTATTCTAAAAGATGAGAAAAAGAGGTTAGATTATACTCACCCAGGGGCGGTCCGGTCCGGTCTGATGGGTGTCGCTGTCTGGTCCGGGGCCTCTCATCTTCATCAGATGATGTCTTCTTTTTGTCTTCATGCTGCGGCTCCAGCGCAGGTGTACTTTGTCTGCCCTGTTGAGGGCAGAGCAAAGTACTGCAGTGCCCAGGCGCCGGGAAAGGTCAAAGAGGCCCAGCGCATGCGCACTGCAGTACTTTGCTCTGCCCTCAACAGGGCAGACAAAGTACACCTGCGCCAGAGCCACAATGTGAACACAAAAAGAGGACATCATCTGATGAAGATAAGAGGCCCCGGACCGCGACACCCATCAGACCGGATCGGACCGCCCCTGGGTGAGTATAATCTAACCTCTTTTTCTTATCTTTCAGGTAACATTGGGGGCTTATCTACAGCATTACAGAATGCTGTAGATAAGCCCCTGATGCTGGAGGGTTTAGCTCACCTTCCATTTTGGGGGTGACAGGTTCCCTTTAAAATTGCTTCATGCTTTGGAGTATCAGCACAAGAACAGGCAAAAGTTTAACACAAGCAAGTCCAAAATCCTACATAACCAGGAGGAAGAAGAAGAAAACTTAAGTGATGACCAAACGAGCTGGCATAAGGTGTTATCCGCACATGCTCGTGTGCTAACCGAGTGGCTTCGGCGTGCTCGAAAAATACGAATGAGTCCCCGCTGTTGTTAGACAGCCACAACACATGCAGGGAATACCTAACAAACAGGCCATCCCTGCACGTGTTGTGGCTGTCTATCAGCTGCGAGACTTGCAGCTGCAGGCACTCGAACATATTTTTCGAGTGCGCCGAAGTCACTCGGTTAGCACACAAGCATGCTCGGATAACATCTTGTCTGAGCACATACGCTCATCACTAGAAAACATAGGTTCATAGGGTCACCAACAGTATGAGCAAGTGGAAAATAAAACTGCAAACTTGTGGATTTCATTGCTCTGTGGTTAAACGATCAAGTTCTGCCAATGGCCCCGAGAGAAACATTCGGTATATTTTAGTTTATCACCTGAGACAAGAAAGACTAAATGGAGGAGCAGTCGTATCTCGGCACTGAAGTCTGTTCCTCGGTGCCTTTTTTTAATTGTTTTTTTGGCTTAAGTTGTTCCAACTCATTAATTTTTTCTTTTTTTTTATAGTACAATTTCTCCGCTCAGGATAAACTTGGCCGTCTCGCGTCGTTGAAGTCGATAAATATTATACCCATAATTAATCTGGTGTGGATGATGGCTCTAGAGCCTAATTGGCAGTGCCTTACATTTAATTGGATAGACTTTCGTTCCTTAGCACAACCGGAGCATTCATGGTCACACAGGATGTGCAGACGTTCGGAGGCTGCGTGGCAAAACAAGGAGCCTACACAACAGTAGCATTAGCAACTCTTAAAATCTTACAACCTGTCAGACACGGTGGCTACAAGGACTATGCCAGCAAACGGCAACTGCAAAAAACTGCATTGTAGGGAAAGTCACCCTTATGTTACTGCAGGGGAATAGACTACAACCATTTACCATGTGAACTGGGGGAAAGGTGAGGTACAGCTCTATATAAAGCCAGTATTTCCCCTGTCGCCATTTGTTGTTTTTTTTCCTTGCTGAAGGGAAACCATAAAAAAAAATCCATTAAATAGCAACAAAATTCTCAGGCTTTGTAAGAAAATTAATTTGACTTTTACATCCTACCAGGACTGCTAAAAAAAAATATGTGATTTTTTTTTTTATATTATTATTTTTTCTCGCACTTTGTTTATAGTAAAACTTCTGTTGGTGGCATCGTGCAATCACCTCTTTAAGCACTAAGTCGCTCTCTCATCCATCACTGCTGCGCAGGTTGGAATGGGTTTTGCCAGTTCATTTGTGATTGCAGTGCAAGAAACAATGGATGCCCCACTGGTGATTTTCATGAACGAAGAGTAGAGTAATTTAATTTTTGTGGTCTGAGGATGTCTGGTGCTAATATTTAACGAAGACTTTGTTCACGATATGGGAAAAGTGTTTTGTTGGGAAGACGTGTGTATGAATGCATTGGGAAGTTCAAGAGTCAGCCATGAAGAAAGAGTTGGACACCCGTCCACGTCAGCGACTGATGACAACATTGTGTTTCAGCATCCTCCTTATAATCCCGATCTTGCCCCATCACACTGTCACCTCTTTGACCCCCTAAAACAAGCACTACAAAGATGAATATTCACACCTGAAGAAGAGGTGAAGAATGTTCTACCATGTTGAACGCACTTGGGCAAATCATCAAACCAGAGCTGTAGCTGTTCCTCCAAAGTGTCCTTGGAGCCATTTTTCAAAATAACAAAGCAAGGTCAAATGTTGGCTGGGCTACTAGGAGCCGCCTATGTGACCGAAATGGGCTACCATGGTTGCAGCGTCTCCGAACTTGTCTCTCATCAATCACATTTGGGACGTCAATGGTCGGTGTTTACAAAAGGAGCTACCAGTAGTGGATCTTGATGATTTGCCCAAGTAAATCTTCCTCAGTAATAGCCTCATAACATGTGCATCCTTCCCGAGATTTCCATGACTCCTAGACTTTTATTTCTTGGTGTTGTAATTTCAGTCTTGAGGAATGTTATTGTTTTAATTTGTTTAGAATTTAATCATTATGGTTAACCCAATTGGATTATATGGTCTCAGGATATCAGATGGGTCGTTTGATCCCCGCTGATCTGATATTCATGGATTTGCCTATGGATAGGATCCTTGGAAACCCCTTAAATTATTGTCTTAAAGATAATGCGTCAGTAATAGGTTTTATTTTATGTGACTATTCACATAAAAAAATCTGAAAATATTCCATATACCTTATGCAAATTTCTTGATGGCATCAAAGGCTCTTCTTCTGATTAGTTGGCCTGTCTGGATGTCACGTGTGGATCACGATTCAACCATGACGTCACATCTGTATCATTGACAGATGTATGTAAAAGAAAAAAAAATGGAATGTGAGCAACCTGGACCAAACCTCATGACATACAAATCTCCAGAATTTTGTCTATCCTCGATGCTCCTGCCTGGTTTATCTTCAGTCCGTTGTTGTGGGAGAGTCAGTTGGCCGTATAACAAGGGTGAGGATTGCAACACAGTGCTTTGACTGGCCAGCGGCTCTCCCAACCCAAACTTAGCAGCATGTATTTCTATGCAGCAGTCACGCTCGGGTTGGGAGAGCCACCAGCCAGTCCGAACATTGTGTTGCGATTCACATCCGAGTTATTAATCATTTTGCATTGACTTTTTTAGCTTACTGGAGAGTAAAAAAATGTGGCCTCACTTGGTTTGAGTGGTGCGGAGAACACATGATTGTACCAAAATTAATATCTAGGGCTAGTTTTAGACTGTTAGTTTGGGTATTAAGGGATTGGATAAGGGATTGGATAAGGGATAATAACGAATTGGATAACAGATTAGATGGGGTATAAAGGAATTGGATAAGGGATTAGATGGGGTATTAGGGGATTGGATGGGATAATAAGAAATTAAATAGGGGATTAGATGGGTATTAAGGGATTGGATAAGGGATTAGATGGGGTATTAGGGGATTGGATGGGATAATAAGGAATTGGATAAGCAATTAGTTGGGGTATTAAGGGATTGGATAGGATAATAAGGAATCGGATAAGCAATTAGTTGGGGTATTAAGGGATTAGATAGGATAAAAAGGAATTGGATAAGGAATTAGATGGGGTATTAAGGGACTGGATAAGGGATTAGATGGGATAACAAGGAATTGGATAGATCAAGAATTGGGTAGATCATTCATCTCAAAAGGTTTCTGTGACAAAATCTTCTCTTCTTTCATGATAGAGAGCCAGGGCAATCCATACATTGACCAAGTTTTTCTGACAATGGGCTGATCACAAAATGTTACAACCCAAAAGGTCTACTTCCTAAAGGTGGACCTCTTGTCATCTGGTATTTTATGTCACTTCTATTGAGGTGTGATACCTGGGGACAAGTGTGGAGCTGATTTTGAATAAAAGCAACTAGCCAGCTGATTAACTATCGGGTGCAGAAGTTTTCCATGCTGACAGTACATTGCTGAAATATTGACTCCCCTATTTCCTGTCCTGTTTTGGTGGGTATGCTTCCTCATAAAGCTATTTTGTGACTACATTCTCTAATAAAAACAAGTTGGTCTCGGGGGGAAAACAGTTATGAAGAAAACAGCTTTGTTTTTTCAAGTCCATCTTTCTAGTGTTCCGGCTTTATCCTCGAACATGAGAATGAATGTTCTCTCTATATCCAGTGATCGAGTTTCATCCTCATTAAATTCTCCAGTAATCTGAGTCCAGAGTCCGCGTAAGAGAGGACACAAGGCCTAAAGATGAATTGTGTGTATTAATTACTTTGTGTCTTGCCAGTATTTTTCCTGGACTCATTCAGAGCAGCTTCATGCAGCGCACACAGCTCTCTTACACCGGTGTCCGAGACAATATTAGAGGAAACGTCTAATGTAAAATGAAGATTTATTTCAGCCAGAATACAATTGGACAGGCAAGTGCTATCTCCTTACTCCAATAGGGGCTTGTCTGGGAAGAAAAAAAAAAGAGTTGCAAATCAGAAATTCTGATTTGAAGGGAATGTATCGTTAGAAAATTACCTATTGTTTAAATCAAGTTTTTTTAAAAAAAAATTTTGTTAACAATTTTTTCAGTGTTGCATATCACTATCTATACAAACATAAATAAATAAAAATATATACCAATTTTCACACTGACCAGTAAGCTTAATAATATGAATCATACTTTCTGTTCTGTACAGTTGCCACCTGGACATAGGCTGTAAAAGACCAATTTGACAGCTGAGACCATCAAGGGACACATTGACAATAAATCTTAAAATAGAGGAAAACCTCTTTGGTGGAGGTTGAGCAGATCGGCAGGGATCACAATTGTCAGTCTCTCACCTATGAGTATTGATCTTATATCATGACAATTTCCCATCTTAACCTTCTCATCAAGACTCGGCTTACCTGAACCTTACATGGCGGTGAGGTTGTGTTCCTGCACGTTTGCTACTGCCAGGACATGACATGCACATTCCAGGGTTCTCCTTGATACAATCTGTTTATTCAATTACATGAATCTGTATCCAATGCATTTTCCGTATCATGTTGTTGTAATCTGAGGGCTGCATTTTCCATCTGTTTGTTGTTTATCCTTTGTTGCTCTGTCATGTCCAGTTAGACGGCACTCGTTTTCTACAGCCGGAGCCTCTTGTGATTATTTGTAACTGCGGCTGATGGATAAATGAATGGAGAAGAATTTGTGCTGGTTTGACTCAAGAAGCCTAATAAGGACGAGGTTATGTCCTAACATTGTCGGGAGTTACCGGCAGATGGCATTACATGCCACCTATTTCCTCTAAGATGCCACGCACTCAGCTGGCTTTAATTCTTTTTCCCAATTGTTTTTGATTTATAACTGGGGGATATGTAGAAATCCCTTCTTTTCTTGTTTCACAGAAGACACAACAAGTAAGTTTTAGAGATGAGCAACTTGATATTCTGCAAATCAGATTCATGTTGAACTTTAGAGGTGTAGAATCCGGGAAACAGATGAGGGAAACTAGGGTCTTAACTGATAAACAACAGCATCTCAAAGGAAGTAATTACGCTCACCTGTGCTCTGTGTTCTTATACTCTGATCTTTGCCGCCAGACCTCGGAATTCATTTTTTGAGTACTCGCCTGAATTACCCCTTTTGACTTTGACATACTCTGACCTTTGTTACCTGACCCCGGACTTTGCCTTTCACTCTTTGTTTTATCCCTTTTGTCTTTGACATACTCTCCTGGCATTTGACCTTGGACTCCTTGACTTCCCCATCTCAAGGCTTGTCCGTGAGAAGTGACTTAGTGTCACATTACGACTGGCTGTTACATTTTTTCTTTTTTGCCACTATGTATCCAGTTAACACATTTTATGTTCAGGTGGTGACTCTGATGCATATGATTCAGGATCTGGCTAAAGAATACCATAATCTTGAATCGTTGCAATTGCAGTTGCATGGTTTGGTATCTAGTTTGATGAAAGCTCGCTACAGCTCTTCGCTGCTGGCTTTTGCTCTGATGTCTGTACCCTCAAATGTGCAGTCTGAGGGTACAGACATCTCTGCCACGGAGAACACCAATGCTGATGGACTGTCAAGGGTAACCCTCGAAAGTCCAAAAAGGCCCCTCGATGAACACCTGGAAGAAGAGGAAATTCCGGACTTCTGCAAATTTACACCCCTGGCAGTAGTGGCACAGTCAAGTGGAATGGTCCGCTCTCTACTCAAGTCACTATGGAGAAATAACAAAGAAAAGAGTTGAGTACAAGATGAAGATGCAGGGTTGCAGCAAATGGAAGGCTGGGTAGCCCAGCAAAAAGTACCCTACAAGGAAGAAAGTGCTGACCTAGATGCCTAGATGAAGTCCGCGCTGCATCAGTGGGATAGATTGAAAGTTTGAGGAGCCATTCTATCTGTCGCAAGTAGCAACAACCTGCTGACTTAGAGGCAAGGTGGCAAGTATTAATCTCCGGAAGCATGGCATGAGAAATTGTCAAAGAAGTTCATGAGTTCGGAGCCCACTTCGGACCGGGAAAGACCTACCAGTGGCTGCAGTGTTATATACATTGCCCACAGCTGGAGGCCACAATTGAGGAAGTTTGCTGACAGTGCAGAGTGTGTGACCTCTCCAAAAGCACAGAACAAGGGGCAACCATACAGACCAAAGAACCGCTTGAAGTTTTAATGATAGAGTACCTCCTCGTGGGACAATTTGCTACAGGTTCACAGTACTACCTGGTCCTGATTGACCATTTCTCCAAATTTGCAGTGGTCACCCCAACTCAGGACTAGACTCCTTAGTCAACTACTCAAGATGTCTGTCAAGATTTCATTCAGGTATACAGGTGTCCGAAGCGTATCCACTTTGACAAAGGAGCTTATTTTCAGGGTAAAGTGATGGTCGGAGGAACTGTACCAACTGTATGGCATCGAAATATCCAGGACAACTCCATATCATCTCCAAAGGAATGGGGCCTGTGAGCACTTTAACCTAACTCTTCTTCAAATGTTGAGAACATTAGAGAAAGACTATGTGCCTGAGTAGCAATCGAGTCCATACCACCAGGGGTTATACCACCTACTTGCTAATGTTTGGTAGAGCTGGCCGAAAAATCGTTGAACTAAATCTGGAACAGCCAGAGGATCTATATGAATGATCTACTATATCATGGGTGAAAGAACATCGTTGGTGGCTGCAGACCATCCACCAGCTATCAGGCCAGCGGTTACAAGAGGAAACATGTAGCAGCCGACATCCAATTCAGGAAGCCTGGAGACCGGGTGCTGGTACAGGAAAGATTTCTAAAGGCAACCTGAGTAAACATTGGGAGGTACAGCCATACAAAGTGATCAAGAGAGTGTACCCCAATGGCCCGATTTAAGAAGTATAAGCTGAAAATGAGGAATCCAATCCAAGAACTCTACACAAGAATATGATATAGCCATGCCAGTTTGAAAATCCCACATCTGTCCCGAGAGCAGCTCCTCCTGTTTCATCATCAAAGCTGACTTTCCATGATAGTGACTCTATTGAAGACTGGTGGACCATTCCTGATACTGAAGGTCCCCAGTCCGTGGATGCTGACATTCCTGGCACAGAACCATTGCCAGTTTGCAGAGAAGAGGAACATCAGGCTCTGTCTGATCTTTCTGTTGAAGAGGACAGTCCTACCGTTACTGCTCCCATTAAGTATAGTCAAGACCTCTGGAGATTCAGTAGGACTAATGCACTGGTTCCACCAAAAAAGTGTGATGCTGATCAGTTAATTTAGTCCACCTGTATGTATTGTGGGCAACGTTGCACTGCTGTGTAAACAGCTGCATATAATCTCTTATCCTTCTCCCTGGTCTATATAGCAATCCCGAGGATGGCCGCCTTTAAGGCTGCTTTCACATTAGCGTCGTACGACGCACGCATAATGCGTCATTTTGGATAAAAAACGCATCCTGCAAAATTGCCTGCAGGATGAGTTTTTTCTCCATACACTTGCATTACCGACTCATTGCGACGGATTGCCACACGTTGCATCCGTCGTGTGACGGATGCGTCATGTTGTGGGGGACCGTCGGCACAAAAAACGTTACATGTAACTTTTTTTGCGTCGTCATGTCCGCCCCCGCCTCCCCGGACATCACAATAGGGCAGCGGATGCGTTGAAAAACCGCTGCCCCCGTTGTGTTTTTTTCCACTGCATGCATCAGTACGTCGCATTGTGATGTGCGTCGTACGACGCTAGTGTGAAAATAGCCTAAGAGGAGAGGGATGTAGGGGGTCAGCCCTTGCTAAGAACTGAATGACACTGTGACTTTAAGAAACAATAATCCCCTCTGATTTGTGTGCAACTGGACTAGTCCTTTCTCCCCTGCAGCTTGCTGTGTGTTGGTTTTGGAAAAGAAGCAGGAAGTGTGTTGGGTCAGGAAGTAGAGAGGGAGCCTTGTGAGAGAAAGGCAGGACTATAACTGTGTCCTTACAATGAGAGTCTGGTAAATGAACTAACCGCTTCAAGGGAGAAGATAATGCCTGGTTACCACAGGATCAATCAACAGGTGTCCGAAGGAAAGAGTCTCATCTCACAGCCAGGAAAGTTCTTCTGGAGCACCTGTAACCTGAGGGAAATTACAATGCTGTGGTACCAGTAGTCTCTCAACATTGACACTGGGAACGAGACTTGCCCAGATCCGGAAGAAGACGGATCAGTTAACCTCAAGGAAGAGCTCAACACAACAAACTCGGCTCCACTACATCAGGACCAAGCAGCAGCTACCAAACTTTCTTTCAAGCTTCAACACTGTTAGTGAGACACAAGTGTTCAACTGTGTTAGGGTGTTGAGCAGGGTTCTTTAGCTAGAGTGCTGTACCAGCACAGCCCGATTATCGGAAGCCAGTTAGAAAGTTAGAAGAGAGTAGTTTGTAGAAATTGTTTATACTGTTTGTATTGAACTTTGCATTGCCATAGCTGGAGCGCAGCTTGTGTGACACGCTCCAGCTATCCCTGTATCTATTATTGCTGTTATCATTACAATTACTGTTAGTTTTATTTTCTGGCATATAATCCTCTGTATTTCAATAAAGTCGGTGTTTTGTTTCTGCCTCCTTGTCTACTGTATTGTATTTGAGTTCTGCCTGGCGTTGTCGTTCCCTCACCTCTACATGATCACAGCCCACAATAACAAACTAGGAACTACCTGCCACCACAAATTGTTTCTACAGGCTGATTGAACACCCGTTACAGAAAGCGTATTGCTTCATGGGTGCAGTTTATAGAGCTAGAAGAATAAAGATATTACATTTAAAATATTTAATACAAAAAGTAGGTAGTGTTCATAAAAATATACAAAGATTTAACCCTTTTCTGACATATGACGTACTATCCCGTCGAGGTGGTATGGGCCCGTATGACCACCGACGGGATAGTACGTCATCACCGATCAGCCACGCTCACGGGGGGAGCGCGGCCGGTCGGGGTCGGGTGTCAGCTGACTATCACAGCTGACATCTGGCACTATGTGCCAGGAGCGGTCACGGACCGCTCCTGGCACATTAACCCCCGAAACACCCTGATCAAACATGATCACAGCCTTCCGGTGACATAGGGAAGCATCGCACAGGGAGGGGGCTCCCTTCATGCTTCCCTGAGACCCTCAGAGCAACGCGATGTGATCACGTTGCTCCGAGGGTCTCCTACCTCCTCCTTCCTGCAGGCCCCAGATCCAAAATGGCCGCAGGGCTCCTTACGGGTCCTGCAAGGAGGTGGCTTGCAAGCATCTGCTGAGAGCAGGGGCCGGCAAGCCTCCAGCAGTGCCTGTCAGATCGCTGATCTGACAGTGCACAGCAAAGTGTCAGATCAGCGATCTGTCAATAATATTGTTCCAATAAATACATTTCTTTATCTAAATAAAAAAACAATAAAAGTACATATATTTAGTATCGCCGCGTCCGTAACAACCCGACCTATAAAACTGTCGCACTACTTAACCCCTTCAGTGAACACCGTAAAAAAAAAAACGAGGCAAAAAACAATTCTTTATTATCATGCCGCCCAACAAAATGTGGAATAACATGTGATGAAAAAGAGGGATATTAAAAAGTGGTACCGCTGAAAACATCATCTTGTCCCGCAAAAAACGAGCTGCCATTCAGCGTCATCAGCAAAAAAATAAAAAAGTTTTAGTCCTCATAATAAAGTGATGCAAACATAATTATTTTTTATATAAAATAGTTTTTATCATACAAAAAGTGCCAAAACATAAAAAATGATATAAATCAGGTATCGCTGTAATCGTACTGACCCGAAAAATAAAACTGCTTTATCAATTTTACCAAGTGTGGAACGGTATAAACGCCCCCCCCCAAAAAAAAACATATTCATGAATTGCTGGTTTTTGGTCATTCTGCCTCACAAAAATCGGAATAAAAAGCGATCAAAAGATGTCACATGCCCAAAAATGGAACCAATAAAAACGCCAACTCATCCTGCAAAAAACAAGACCTCACATGACTCTGTGGACCAAAATATGGAAAAATTATAGCTCTCAAAATGTGGAGACGCAAAAACAATTTTTTGCAATAAAAAGCGTCTTTCAGTGTGTGACAGCTGCCAATCATAAAAATCTGCTAAAAACCCCGCTATAAATAGTAAATCAAACCCTCTTCATCACCCCCTTAGTTAGGGAAAAATAATAAAATAATTTTTTTTAATTTATTTTCATTTTCCCATTAGGGTTAGGGTGGGGGCTAAAGTTAGGGTTAGGGTTGGGGCTAAAGTTAGGGTTGGGGCTAAGGTTAGGGTTGGGGCTAAAGTTAGGGTTAGGGCTAAAGTTAGGGTTAGGGTTGGGGCTAAAGTTAGGGATGGGGCTAAAGTTAGGAATAGGGTTTGGATTACATTTACGATTGGGATTAGGGGTGTGTCAGGGTTAGGGGTGTGGTTAGGGTTATGGTTGGAATTAGGGTTAGGGGTGTGTTGGAGGTAGGGGTGTGGGTGGGATTAGGGTTAGGGGCGTGTTCGGGTTAGGGGTGTGGTTATGGTTATGGTTAGGGTTGAGATTAGAGTTAGGGGTGTGTTTGGGTTAGGGTTTCAGTTAGAATTGGGGGTTTCCTCTGTTTAGGTACATCAGGGGCTCTCCAAACGCGACATCGCGTCCTATCTCAATTCCAGTCAATTTTGCATTGAAAAGTCAAACAGCGCTGCTTCCCTTCCGAGCTCTGCCATGCGCCCAAACAGTGGTTTACCCCCATATATGGGGTATCATCGTACTCAGGACAAATTGCACAACAACTTTTAGAGTCCAATTTCTCCTGTTACCCTTGGTAAAATAAAACAAAATGGAGCTGAAGTAAATTTTATGTGAAGAAAAGTTAAATGTTAATTTTTTGTTAAACATTCCAAAAATTCCTGTGAAACACCTGAAGGGTTAATAAACTTTTTGAATGTAGTTTTGAGCACCTTGAGGGGTGCAGTTTTTAGAATAGTGTCACACTTGGGTATTTTCTATCATATAGACCTCTCAAAGTGACCTCATATGTGATGTGGTCCCTAAAAAAAATGGTGTTGTAAAAATGAGAAATTGCTGGTCAACTTTTAACCCTTATAACTCCCTAACAGAAAAAAATGTTGGTTCCAAAATTGTGCTGATGTAAAGTAGACATGTGGGAAATGTTACTTGTTAAGTATTGTGTGTGATATATCTCTGTGATTTAGAGGCTTAAAAATTCAAAGTTGGAAAATTGCGAAATTTTCAAAATTTTCTCCAAATTTCCGTTTTTTTTCACAAATAAACGCAGGTAATATCAAAGAAATTTTACCACTTTCAAGAAGTACTATATGTCATGAGATAACAATGTCAGAATCATCAGGATCCGTTGAAGCGTTACAGAGTTATAACTTCATAAAAGGACAGTGGTCAGAATTGTAAAAAATGGCCCGGTCATTAACGTGCAAACCACCCTTGGGGTAAAGGGGTTAACAAAGAGGACAAAACAATACAGTATGTACAATTACTTAAAATAAAAAGGGTAAACAGAAGAAATGTACTAAATCTGATGTTTCACTGTTGGCTCTGACTTTTAATGAAGGGGAACTCTTTGTTTTTGGAAATGGACAGAAGTACTGTTAAATCGATCTCACAGTACTGACAAATATTATAATTTTGCATTTGCTTTTATTAACACAAGCTACACAGACATACCTCCCTTCAGGTGACTCATAACATCGCTGGTCATGGGATGTGGCTCAGTCTTTAATAGCGATGATTGAGCACTGAAATGCTCAAGTGCTCAGTACTCGAATCGAGCTGGTCGGATGCTCAGACAGGCTCGACTCGAGTAATGAATATAATGGAAGTCAATGGGAAACTCGAGTATTTTTCGGGAAAAAAAAATAGGAGGGAGAGGGGGCAGGAAAATCGCTGAAATGCATGGGAACAGCATGGGGTAGATGTCTGGTCTGGAACAATGTTGTCAATGTATTTCTCCACTTTTATGGACTGACAATAAAACATACAAAACTGAAGAGAAAATGGATTTTACAGGAAAAAATGTTAGGAAACATTATTTCCTGTATAATAACTTGTATATAAATCAAAATTAAAAATAGCAAAAAAATAAAAAAATCAAAAAAATCACCACCTCCTCCATCTCTTGATAGCAGGACCATCTCTCACCACATTTCCCATCCGCCTATGACTACAGTAGATGACATAGCAGAGGGGGAAATAAAACAACATGCACCCGTCATCAACGGTAAATGTAATTTTAACATTTTACTAACTGGGCATGTGGTGTGTGTGACATGGTCAGACACATCCTCTTTAATTTAAAAAGGAAGGATTCACAAAGCCTATGTGGACAATGCTAGAACTGACAAAATTTAGAAGAAAGAGGGACTTAGATACTCCCTGTATTAGACATAAAGAAGGGCATCATACACATTCTGTTAAAATTGTAAGGTGATAGGACTCTTAGACTCATAAAGCATATGCACTAAGTGCAAAGGCTTCCAAAAATTAGAAGGGGGCACTGTAATGCATCCCGGAAGACATGTAGAAGATGGCCTCAGAAACCATTTTTTCCCATTTTTAAGGAGTGGGACTCCTAGACTGGTAAAGCCTATGCACTAAGTGCAAGAGCTGAAAAACATTTACCCCTGTGGGGTTTACATATAAATATGCCAGAGAATTGTAGAGGTAGGCCTCATATACATCCTGTAAAAATTAATGAAGGAGGGCATCATACATACCCTGGAAAAATTAAGAGCGAGGGCCTCCTGATGACCCTATCAAATTTTTCAGTGAGGGCTGCCAATATGATCCTCTAAAGATTTTGAGTGAGGGCTGCCAGATGACCCTGTAAAGATTTTGAGTGAGGGCCACCTGATGACCTTGTAAAGATTTTGAGTGAGGGCTGCCAGATGACCTTGTAAAGATTTTGATTGAGGGCCACCTGATGAACCTCTAAAGATTTGGAGTGAGGGCTGCCCGATGACCCTCTAAAGTTTGTTAAGGATGCCTTGATGACCCTATAAAGGTTTCGAGTGAAAGCCACCTGATAACTGTAAAAATGTGTTGAGTGAGGGCGGCCTGATGACCCTCCAATGATTTTGAATGTGGTCCGCCTGATGGCCTCTAAAAATTTTAAGTAAGGGCTACCAGATGACTCTATAAAGTATTTTAGTGAGGGCTGCCTGATGACCCCGTAAAGATTTTGAGTGAGGGCTGCCTGATGACCCTATATTTGAATTGTCTTTATATTCCGCTGTTGTCCTCCTATGGGGTTGAGAAGTCTGGGCCAATCCAGACCTTGTTCATTTCAACAAGAGTCAGCCTGTTTGCATTTTCATTTTGCAGGCGGATGGGGCTATCAGTTATTATGCCCATTGTGGCACTAAAAACCCTATCTGACAAAACACTAGCGACAAGGCAGGCCAGGACCTCTAAGGAGTAGATGGAGAGTTTGTGCTATGTTTTCCAGCTTAGAAACCCAATAGTAGTACGGCACAGAGGAATCATCGAGGATGCTATTACTGTTAGCTAGGAAATCCTTCACCATCTTCAAAAACATTTTCCTCCTTGTGAAACTACCCCACGCATCAGGGCTTGGGTGCTGGGAGGGTCTAATATAACTGTCCCAGATCTTTGACAGTTCTTCCCTGTCTCTGTTGGACCTGCTGTGTGCCTCCCTTGTCTCTCCTCCTTGGTTGCCCAAGGCTCTATGACTTCTCTCACCAGCGTAGTCAGATGGGAATTTATTTTACTAATTTTTGACTAGGGTCTTCTGGCATTGCACCATTTTTCAAGACCTCTCCCCCGCACGAAGGAGAGATGTAAATTTCTCTTTGTAATGTGGGTCGAGAAGGATGAGCAACCAGTAATCAGTATTTGCCAAAATGTGTATAACATGAGGGTCATGGGAAAGGCAACAGGACATAAAGTAAGCCATGTGTGCGAGACTTCCACAAGGAGGAATACTTCCCATCTCCTCTTCATTGCCTCCTCTCTCTCCTCTTCAGCCTATCCACACTAAACAAATGGGATAAAGGTGGTGTGGGTACTGTAGTAAATACTAGAATTTCTTCAACTCACCCAACCAGACGTGTTAAAAATCCAATTCTCAGTAGACATGTGCAGAGCATGGATCACCACCAAGTTCCTGCTGGCCATTTTCACCTGTTGTACCCTCAGTAGCACAGCCAATCATCTCCTGCTCTTCCTCAGCCTCCTCATTATCACCCAATCCATGCTTAAAAGATGAGATGAGGCTGGCCTGGATAGTATCACCCTGTGTACTTTCTTCCTCCATCTCAACCTGGTTCACATGCAACGCTTCCTCTTTAATTGTGAGCAGCAAGTGTTTGAGTAGACACAGAAGCAGGATGGCTATGCTGATTATGGTGTCATCGCTGCTCACATCTTGGTTGATTCCTCAAAATTCTGCAGAACCTCACACATGTCAAACATTCATGCCCAATCGTAGGGTGTTTTGTGCTGAGGCTGACCAGAATACTGATGGGCACAAAGTCTTGCCAAAGTAATGTTCAGTTCCACACATACACATGGTCACTAGAGTTGAGCATTCCGATACTGCAAATATCGGGTATCGGCCGATATTCGCTGTATCGGAATTCCGATACCGAGTTCCGATATTTTTGTGATATCGGAATCGGAAGTTCCCAGTGTATGGTTCCCAGGGTCTGGAGGAGAGGAGACTCTCCTTCAGGCCCTGGGATCCATATTTATGTAAAAAATAAAGAATAAAAATAAAAAATATGGATATACTCACCCCTCCGACGGACCCTGGACCTAGCGGTGCAACCGGCAGCCTCCGTTCCTAAGAATGCAGTGAGTGTACAGGACCTGCGATGACGTTTCAACAGAGCCTGTTGCCGCTTTGCCGAAGCAGTGCTGCAGTGCTTCAAGCTTGCAACTGATATGAACGACATGCTCAGTGATGACGATTCAGAGATGGAAGATGAGGAGGAGAGGGTGTAGGAGTTGGAGGAAACCCTGATGGAACTAGGGCCCGCAATCCTCGGCATGGATAGCACATGTGCCATCTAAGGGTCTGACTCGGTCCCGGCCTCCACAATTTTCGCCCAGTGTCTCATCAGGGCAAAGCAGCTTTCCTGGCCATAAGGATGCTGCAGATGTTCCTCCCTCTATGATGCTGGCCTCGCTTTGGATGGCATCTACCTAGGTTGGGTCAGTGACTTCATCGTCTGCCACCTTGTCTTCCACTTCCATACTCTGGTCTTTCTGACTTGTTGACTAAACAACATCACCTGTTGGCAACTGTGTCTCATCATCATCTACCTCTTGAGACACTAATTGCTGTCGTCTTCTTACTGTGACTGCTCAAATATTTAGACATAGCTACACACAAGCTCCTCAAGTCCCTCTTGAAATGTGCAGGGCAAGAGGCCAGAAGCAATAAATGGAAATGTAAAGAGCTCCTCTGAGTGTCCGAGTGTGGGGTCACTTGTCTCCTGGGAATCGCCATGGTGGGAAAAAAGAGTATTAGGGTAAAGATTATGTGGTCCAGATTTTTGGCGAGAGCGACTGGGCCATGTGGAAGACAAGCTGATTCTAGAAAACATACTGGCAGTGTTACATGCCCTCCAAAAATCCATCGGTTCACACTGTTCTGGCTTCAAGAGTGGTATCCCACTACCCCTGCAAAAGTGGGACTGGAATATAGGTCTCATAGATGAGCGTGTTTGCTTCAGCCTCTGCATGCACCATCAGCAGCATGTCCACTTCCACATACCTTACCGCACTCCTTGCACATTTTAAATTAGGAATAAATATAAAAAGTGGGTAATAAAATATATACCCTATTCGCGCTAGTAAAACCCTAAGGAGAAAGTGTAAATGGGTAAAATAATTAAATGAATAAATGCCTGCACTGAATGCCGTCTGCAATATCTAAATGTCCATAGAACACACCTCCTGATTGATTTGAAAAGGTGACTGTGAAATGGATAGAGTTTTGAAAAACATTTCAATAGCAGTGGAAATCTTACCCCAAAGCGTTCAGGATGTCAGGTGCAGAGTTGTAGTTGTAGACAGTATTCCTCCGCAATGAGTGAAGTACTTGGTTGCAGGCTGTATTCACCAGCCACGGCTGGTGACGTTACTCTGAAGAAGATGATATCCAATTCCGCTCACATGCGGCAGCTGCCCCGGCCGATGGCAGCTTGCCGTTGCCCTGAGCTCACACTTATGGCGGTGAAGACTCGTGCATGCAGGTGATTGTCCTTCTGAATGCGTATAGTGAAGTCGGCGCTGGGAAAGGACCTGCGTGCCGGTGTGAGTAATGTGACCGCCCACGTGAGTGAAAAGTGCGCTACGGATGGCAGTAGGGACCACAGAAGATCAACGCGTTTCGGAGACGTCTGTCTCCTTCCTCAGGAATGGGCCCTACCCCATACTAGCCGTCCTTATAGCTGCCATCCGCCCAATCTCATTATTGAAATCCAAAAAGTTCCACCCCGCTGTTTAGTCCGTTAGGGATGACAGTGTTCAGGTTGAAAAATCCATCTTGTCTCCCCTCGTGACATGGTTTTAATAAAATTACCGCCCCTCCAATGAGGGGTTATTTTCTCAATGCCTGTAACCTCCGTGCCATCTATAGATCCATTATGATAATCAGCAAAGTGCTTTGAAAGGGGATGTCCCATAAATTTCTTCTTTATATTTTGGATGTGCTCACTAATCCTTACTTTTAGAGGTCTTTTTGTGCGCCCTATATACACCTTTTTGCAAGGGCACATTAAAGCGTATATGACCCCTTTAGTAGAGCACGTAATGAATTCCTTTATATTGCATTCAAACTGGTCCTTACAGAACTTACTTTGCTTTTTCGTTTGTACCTGTTTACACATAGTACATTTTAAATTAGCTGTATATGCCTGCAAACTTTCCGGTATAAATAAGGAAAATAAAATATTTAGCCCTGAAATGGATTTTTCTTTTAATGGCAATAGCAATATTAAACCCAGCCTTGATGTCTCTAATCCAAAACTATCCGTCCACTGATAGCAGGTGACAGCAGTTTTGCTACAGAAAGGAAAATATTTAGCCCTGAAAAGGACTTTTCTTCGAACGATGCAGCAGTGGTATATAAGTATTACAATAGCAATATAAAACATTACCTTGATGCCTTTAATCCAAAACTATCCCTGAAAATTTAGCCCTGAAAAGGACTGTTATTTTTAGATTGCAGCAGCAAAACACCTATAGAAGGACTCTAAGGCAATAAACCCTGACTATACAACTGCTCTAAATTACGCTCTCCCTCCTATAACAACTCTCCCTGAACTGCTTTCTGAGGACAGTGTGCCGAGCATTGTGTCACCGGGTCTTGTATAAGACCTCATTGGCTGGCCAATTTCAGTAATGCCAGAATTCAACATGGCTACAGCATTAGCGTGTATGACAGGCACTCACCGCTTGTTTTTTGGCTATCTTAACAGGTGCCAAACAGGATGGCACTCAATACCTTCGATACTCGATTGAGAAATGAGAGTACCCAAGCACTGCAATGCTCGATCGAGTATCGAGCAGTGGTGAACACTAGTCTTAAACAAACTATGGGTTTCCCAAATTCCACGATATCATCACCTCTGGAGGTCCCAGGCAGGAGATATTACCGTCATGTTTCTTATCACTATTTTACCTTTCTATAGAAAGGAAACATTGCATGGATAGCATCACCCATCTCCCCGATATTAATTTGAAAGTGTTACCGCCACCGCCCAATGATGTAAGACAATGGGTTACGTTTGACACTTCATCATGACTCCGAAAATATGTAGCTCATATCTGTCATGTCTATGCTGTTCATAAAAACCTCAATATTCTCACAGGAGTGTGGAATGGAACACAAGAGCTCACATCCATCTGTTTGCAGTTCTGTGGACTTAAGTAGGCAAGGGCCATTTATCTGTCACCTCCCTCCCAATCTTCTGAAAGTTGACGAATGGAAAGCCTGTGATCTATCAGATAACCTGGCTCCTTCACTTTCTCTCCACTGACATCCCCACCATCATCATGGGTGACTTTAATATCCCTACTGACCACCGCCAGCCAGCAGCCTCCAAGCTACTGGCCCTTACTTCATCCTTTGGACTCACCCAGTGGTCCTCCGCAGCCACCCACACAGACGGACATACACTAGACCTCATCTTCACCCGCCTCTGTTCCTTATCTAATCTCGCAACCTCTCCCTTATAATAATAATTATTTTTATTTATATAGCGCCAACATATTCCGCAGCACTTTACAATTAAGTGGGGACATACATATACAGACAAATTCAATACAAGTTAAGATAATTTAAACAGTGACATTAGGAGTGAGGTCCCTGCTCGCGAGCTTACAATCTACAAGGAAATGGGGGGACACAATAGGTGAAAAGTGATTGTTATTTCAGGTCTGGCAATTATAATACATAGGGATTTTCATACAAAGCTGCATGATCCGGTCATCAGCCCGTGTGGTTAAGTGCAATAGTCAAGTATCAATTGCAGTTATCATGTGCATGGAGGGTGTGGAGACAGATGAATAGTAGGGTGCAGATTTAGAATAATATTTGGAAGGAGGGAACAGGGCAAAGTTAGTTTACTGAGTAGTTGATGTGGTAGGCTTGTTTGAAGAGATGGGTTTTTAGAGCGCGCTTGAATTGGTTGGGGCTAGGTATCAGTCTGATTGTCTGGGGAAGTGCATTCCAGAGAGCTGGCGCAGCACGAAAGAAGTCTTGTAGATGGAGGTGTGAGGTTCGGATTACGGGGGATGTTAGCCTTAGGTCATTTGTAGAATGGAGGGCACGTGTAGGGCGATAGACAGAGATGAGAGATGAGATATAAGGCGGTGCAGAACTGTGGAGGGCTTTGTGGGTGAGAGAGATGAGTTTATACTGGACCCTGTAGCGAATGGGTAGCCAGTGTAATGACTGGCACAAGATGGAGGCATCGGTGAAGCAGCTGGACAGAAATATGACCCTGGCTGCCGCATTGAAGATGGATTGGAGAGGAGAAAGTTTGTTAAGAGGGAGACCGATCAGAAGAGAGTTGCAGTAGTCCAGACGAGAATGAATAAGAGCGACAGTAAGAGTCTTAGCAGTTTCAAAGGTGAGAAAAGGTCAGATTCTGGAGATGTTTTTAAGATGCCGGTGACAAGAGCGAGTGAGTGATCGGATATAGGGAGTAAAGGAAAGTTCGGTGTCGAATATGACCCCAAGACAGCGGGCATGCTGCTTGGGAGTTATGGTTGAACCCTCCAGGGTAATTTCAATGTTGGGTAGAGAGAGGTTAGTAGAAGGGAGAAACACAAGAAGTTCAGTTTTGGAGAGATTTAGTTTCAGATAGAGGGAGGACATGATGTTAGAGACAGCAGACAGACAATCCTTGGTATTTTGAATTAGGGTAGGGGTGATGACATGGGAAGAAGTGTATAATTGGGTGTCATCAGCATAGAGATGATACTGGAACCCAAATCTGCTGATTGTTTGTCCAATAGGGGCCGTGTATAGAGAGAAGAGGAGGGGGCCTAGGACTGAGCCCTGCGGAACCCCGATAGTAAGGGGACGAGGAGAGGAAGAGGAGCCGGCAAAAGGTACAGTGAAGGAGCGGTCAGAGAGGTAGGATGAGAACCAGGAGAGGGCTGTGTCCTTGAGGCCTATGGAGCGGAGCATAGTGAGAAGGAGCTGGTGATCCACAGTGTCAAATGTGGCAGAGAGATCCAGGAGAATCAGCAGAGAGCAATGACCTTTGGATTTAGCTGTTAGTAGGTCATTAGAGACTTTAGTGAGGGCAGTTTCAGTGGAGTGTAAAGAGCGGAAACCAGATTGTAAGGGGTCGAGAAGAGAGTTATCCGAGAGATAGCGGATTAGATGGGAGTGGACCAAGCGTTCCAGGAGTTTAGAGATGAAGGAAAGGTTAGATACAGGTCTGTAGTTAGCAGTGCAGTTCTGGTCCAGGGATGGCTTTTTAAGTAAAGGGGTTATGATGGCATGTTTAAATGAGGAGGGAAAGATACCTGAAGAAAAAGAGAAGTTAAATATTTTAGTCAGGTGAGTGGTCACCACTGGTGAGAGAGACTGCAGGAGAGGTGAAGGAATGGGGTCAATGTTGCAGGTTGTAGGCCGAGCAGAAGCAAGGAGCTTGGAAACTTCTTCTTCTGAAACAGGCTCAAAGATGTCTAGTGAGCTTGAGGTGCGGCAGGGAAGGGGATCCAGGCACTGAGGAGATTGCGCTGAGATATCCTGATGGATGTGGTTGATTTTTTCTAGGAAGTAAGTGGCCAGATCCTCACCACTGAGATTGGTGATGGGGGCCTGTACTTTAGGTTTCAGGACGGAGTTTAAGGTTTCAAAAAGTTGTTTTGGGTTGTTGGATAGTGAGGTGATGAGGGTGGTGAAGTAGGATTGTTTGGCCACATAAAGGGCAGAGTTATAGGTTTTGAGCATGAACTTATAGTGGATGAAGTCTTCTGCTAAGAGAGACTTTCTCCACTGCCGCTCTGCACACCTTGAACAATGCTGAAGAAAGCGTGTTTGCATAGTGTGCCAGGGCTGCCGTTGTCTGTGTCGGGTCTTTCTGCGTGTAGAAGGTGCTGCTTCATCTAGGGCATTCTTCAGTGTATTATTGAAGTGTGACAATGCTAAGTCTGGACAGGAGAGGGAGGAGATGGGGGCTAAAGATGTGTGGAGATTGTCCATAAGCTGCTGGGTATTAATGGAACGTGTATTCCGATAAGTGTGGTAAGTGGGGGTGTCCCGAGTGAGGAGACAATTCTTGACAGAGAAGGAAAGAAGGTTGTGGTCCGAAAGCGGGAGAGGGGAGTTAGTCAAGTCATGCAGCGATCCGGGACGGGAGAAAACCAGGTCCAGAGTATTCCCGTCCTCATGCGTAGGAGAATTAGTAAACTGTGAGAGGCCCTCCCTTCCCCCTATCTGACTACCATCTACTCACCTTCTCATCCTTGTCCTCCTCACCCGCCCCCCATGTCTAGCCATTACCACATCCACGCAGAAACCTCGCACATCTAGACATTCACAGACTCTCAGACTCTCTCCTACCCCTGTCCTCCATATCTTCACTCCACAACACGGACAGCGCCACCGTGTTCTATAACTCCACTCTCACATCAGCCATAGACTCAGTCGCCCCTCTCATGCATTGGCAGAGTGTGATGAACCAATAGGCAACCTTGGCATAACAATCTCACAAAAAAACTTCCAGGGTTGCAGAGCGACGTTGGAAGAAAACACGCCTGCCAGATGACTTCACTGCTTTCAAACAAGCTACATTTGACTTCAAATTAGCCCTCACCTCCGCTAAACAGACCTATTTCACTAACCTTGTATCTTCACTATCCTACAACCCAAAACAACTGTTCAGCACATTTAACTCTCTCCTCCGCCCACCACTGCCACCCCCAACTCCCCTCATCTCCTCCGAGGACTTTGTCACCTACTTCAAAAACAAGATCGATCAAACAAGGCAAACCCTAACTGTTCCACGTCCCCAACCACTCCATATACCAGACCTCTGCCCTTCCCTAATAACCTCCCTCTCCAACATCACTGAAGGAGAGATTACTCGCCTCTTCTCCAAATCACATGTCACCACCTGTGCACTTGACCCCATCCCCTCCCACTTGCTCCCCAACCTCACTAACATGCTCATTCCAGCCCTAACCCATCTCTTCAACCTATCACTATCTTCTGGCACCTTCCCCTCTGCCTTCAAACATGCCACCATCACACCCATCCTCAAAAAATCTAACCTTGACCCAACTGCTATGCCCAGCTACCGCCCCATATCATTGCTCCCGTTTGCTTCAGAACTCCTTGAGCAGCATGTCCATGCTCAAATTTCCTCCCACCTCTCATCTAACTCTCTCCTTGACAACCTCCAATCTGGCATCCGCCCCAACCACTCCACTGAAACTGCCCTGACAAAAATTACTAATGACTTACTCACAGCCAAAGCTAACAGACAGTTCTCCATCCTCCTCCTTCTTGACCTGTCCTCTGCTTTTGACACAGTCGATCACTGCCTACTGCTACAGATTCTTTCTTCCCTTGGCATCAAAGACCTTGCCCTGTCCTGGATTGCCTCATACCTTTCCGACCGCACATTTAGCGTTTCCCACTCCCACACTACCTCCTCATCCTGCCCTCTCTCTGTTGGAGTCCCTCAAGGCTCTGTCCTAGGGCCCCTACTTTTTTCCATCTATACCCTTGGCCTAGGGCAACTCATAAAGTCCCATGGCTTCCAGTACCACCTGTATGCGGATGACACTCAGATCTACCTCTCTGGCTCAGATGTCGCCTCTCTTCTGTCCAGAATCCCAGAGTTTCTGTCAGCCATATCCTCCTTCTTCACCTCTCGCTTCCTAAAACTCAATGTAGACAAAACCGAACTCATCATCTTTCCCCCATCTCACGTATCCCCCCTACCTGATCTATCTATTATGGTAAACGGCATCACATTCTCTCCCGCACCTGAAATCCGCTGCCTCGGGGTAACTCTTGACTCTGCCTTGTCCTTCAAACCACACGTTCAAACTCTTGCCACCTCCTGTCGCCTCCAACTCAAAAATATTGCCAGAATCTGTCCCTTCCTCACCCCACAATCTACTAAGACTCTTGTGCATGCCCTTATCTCTTGCCTCGACTACTGCAACACCCTCCTCTGTGGCCTCCCCGCTAACTCTCTTGCACCACTCCAGTCTGTCCTCAACTCTGCTGCCCGGCTAATCCACCTCTCTCCTCGCTACTCCCCTGCTTCTCCCCTTTGCAAATCCCTCCACTGGCTCCCAATTCCCCAAAGAATCCAGTTCAAACTACTAACACTGATCTACAAAGCCATCCACAACCTCTCCCCTCCCTATATCTCTGAACTAATCTCCCAATACCTTCCCTCACGTAATCTCCGTTCCTCCCAAGACCTCCTACTCTCCACCACACTTATTCGGTCCTCACACAACCGCCTCCAAGATTTCTCCCGAATATCCCCCATCCTCTGGAATTCCATGCCTCAACATATCCACCACCCTCGGATCCTTCAGACGGAACCTGAAAACCCATCTCTTCAAGAAAGCCTACAGCCTGCAATAACCATTCTGCCACCTCGCCATCGCCAGAGCAGCCGCCTCACCACCGCCAGAGCTGCTGCACCTCCGACCTTCTGTCTCTTCCCCACTATCCCATAGAATGTAAGTCCGCAAGGACAGGGTCCTCTCCCCTCTGTACCAGTCTGTCACTGTAAACTTGATTACTGTAAACGATATTTATAACCCTGTATGTAACCCCTTTCTCATGTACAGCACCATGGAATTAATGGTGCTATATAAATAAATAATAATAATAATAATAATAATAACCAACTTTAATAAACTGTTCACAGGAGAGGTATGTAGTGGGTCTCAGCCCCATTTATGATTCATATAAAACTTAATAGAGTGCTAGCCTTGCTTCAGTATTCCTTATGATAACTATGAGATGGCTTATAGATTTGCAATTATTTCTATGACACATATCCATTTTCAAGATGGCATGGGAGACCGATTTACAGATTTTCCCCAAGCCCATCTCCATGGCATCTCCCTGACAGGATAGCCTGTCAGCGCTGCCATATTTGCTACCCTTTTTGTGCTGAATAGTAAAATCATACTGCTGTAGAGCCAAGCTCCACCGCAGTAGCTTAGCAGTATCGCCGGCCACCCAGTGCAGCCAGCTGAGAGGGTTGTGGTCAGTCACTGCATGGCCCCCACTATGGTGAAACACTCCTTCTCCACAGTAGTGTAGGCCACTTCCCGGAGTAAGAGCTTGCGGCTGAGTAATATTACTGGATGCTCTTCTCCTTCCCCGTTTACCTTGCTGAGCATGGCATCTATGCCAATTTCAGTGACATCTGTTTGAACTACAAACCACCTGGTAAAGCCTGAAGCTTGTAAAACTGGGAAACTGACAAGGGAAGATTTCAGCACTGTGAAAGACTGCTCACAGTCAGACATCCAGTCGACTGTTTGCAGTAGCTTCATTTTGGTGACCTCCATTAGAAGTTTGGTGATTGCACTATAGTTGGAGAAGAACTTCCTATAGTAACCTGCCATACCCAATAAGGACATCATCTGCTTCTTGGTCTCAGGGGTAGGCCAGGAGTATGATAGCATCGACCTTCTCGGGCTCTTGCTTCAAAATTTCGCCACCAACTTGGTGACCGAGGTACTGCACCTCTGTCATGCCAATGTGGCATTTTTGTAGCTTTATAGTAAAACCAGCACTCTGGATCCGCATGAGCACCTGCTCCAGTTGCCCAAAGTGTTCCTCCCAGTTGGGGCTGAATACGGCAATGTCGTCCAGATAAGAGACAGCAAACCCATCTTGTCCCTGAAGCAGTTGGTTGGACAATCATTGGAAAGTGGCAAGAGTATTTATCATGCCAAAGGGCATGACAAGCGACTTGTAAGCCCGAATGGGGTAATGAAGGCGAATTGCTTCTGTAATGTAAAACTGTACTCTTTGGACTTATGAATTTGCCAGTAACCCCGACTCAAGTCCATGATTGTCAAATAACGGGTCTGAAGCTTGTTCTGGGTCATTGGGACTAGGACCCACACCTTGTGACTCATTTCAAACACATGTTATCAGGCGTTCCAGTCATACTACAGCTTCTGGCTGTGGAATGAGGGGGCCATGCATACCAGGATAGGGATGAGGGGACATTGTATACCAGGATAGGGATGAGGGAGCCATACATACCAGGATAAGCATGAGGGGACAATGTATACCAGGCTTATACTAGAGTCAATAAGTTTTCCTAGTTTTTTGTGGTAAAATTGTATTATACTCGAGTATATGCCGTATTTAATTTCTAAATTTTTTAAAAGGTGTAAAATATGGGGAAAAAAATTATGAAAGGTTGAGTCACTGTAACTGTACTGTCCTGGACACCGATATTGCCAGATCAAGTTTACTGTTCTGCAAGTGACTCAGAAATAAGCCCTAGAAAACAATTGCATCGTGAACTGTAGTTTGGGGTTTTATTATTGAGTTCTGATACACACCAAATCAGGAAGCTCCCAGTGGAAACAAGTGGTGAGTGCCATGAAATTGGGCTGTGAAAAGATAAAAAAGCTTACCAAAAGGTGATAATATATTTTATTTCATACAACCATTTAATTTAATAGTTTTTGTTCCTGTCACTCCATCTCCGGCACCGAGAATGGAGACTAGGCTGGGCATGCGCGGCTCACTATATACACTGCTAAAAAAAAAAGAAGGGAACACTTAAACAACAGAATATAACTCCAAGTAAATCAAACTTCTGTGAAATCAAACTGTCCACTTAGGAAGCAGCACTGATTGACAATCAATTTCACATGGTGGTCTGCAAATGGAATAGACAACAGATGGAAATTGTTGGCAATTATCAACACACACTCAATAAAGGAGTGGTTCTGCAGTTGGGGACCACAGACCACATCTCAGTACCAATGCTTTCTGGCTGATGTTTTGGTCACTTTTGAATGTTGGTTGTGCTTTCACACTCAAGGTAGCATGAGACGGACTCTACAACCCGCACAAGTGGCTCAGGTAGTGCAGCTCATCCAGGATAGCACATCAATGCGAGCTGTGGCAAGAAGGTTTGCTGTGTCTGTCAGCGTAGTGTCCAGAGGCTGGAGGCGCTACCAGGAGACAGGCCAGTACACCAGGAGACATGAAGGGGGCCGAAGGAGGGCAACAACCCAGCAACAGGACCGTTACCTCCACCTTTGTGCAAGGAGGAACAGGAGGAGCACTGTCAGAGCCCTGCAAAATGACCTCTAGTAGGCCACAAATGTGCATGTGTCTGCACAAACGGTTAGAAACCGACTCCATGAGGATGGTCTGAGTGCCCTATGTCCACAAATGGGGGTTGTGCTCACAGCCAAATACCGTGCAGGACGCTTGGCATTTGCCACAGAACACCAGGATTGGCAAATTCGCTACTGGCGCCCTGTGCTCTTCACAGATGAAAGTAGGTTCACACTGAGCACATGTGACAGACGTGACAGAGTCTGGAGATGCCGTGGAGAGCGATCTGCAACATCCTTCAGCATGACCAGTTTGACAGGGCAATGGGTCAGTAATGATGTGGGGTGGCATTTCTTTTGAGGGCCGCACAGCCCTCCATGTGCTCACCAGATGTAGCCTAACTGCTATTAGGTACCGAGATAAGATCCTCAGACCCCTTGTGAGACCATATGCTGGTGCGGTTGGCCCTGGGTTCCTCCTAATGCAGGACAATGCCAGACCTCATGTGGCTGGAGTGTGTCAGCAGTTCCTGCAAAATGAAGGGATTGTAGCTATGGACTGGCCCGCCCGTTCCCCAGACTTGAAACCGATTGAGCACATCTGGGACATCATGTCTCGCTCCATCCACCAACATCACATTGCACCACAGACTGTCCAGGAGTTGGACAGTAGGGAGGTCATACAGGCACATGGAGGCAACACACAATACTGAGCATCTTTTCCTTGTCATGAGTAGGGTTGAGTGAAACGGATCGGACAAATTAAAAAATCGCCGACTTTCGGCAAAGTCGGGTTTCATGAAACCCGACCCGATCCTAGTGTGGGATCGGCCATGAGGTCGCCGATCTGTGCGCAAAAGTCGCATTTCATATGACGCTTTCAGCGCCATTTTTCAGCCAATGAAGGAGGACACAGAGTGCGGGCTGCGTGATGACATAGGTCTCGGTCCCCACCATCTTAGAGAAGGGCATGACAGTGATTGGCTTGCTTTCTGCAGTGTCACAGGGCTATAAAGGGGCGTGCACGCCAACCGCCATCTTACTTCTGTCGATCTTAGCATAGGGAGAGGTTGCTGCAGCTTCATCAGAAGAAGTGATATAGTTAGGGAGGGAAGATTAACCCCCAAACTGCTTGTGCTGTAGCGATTTCCACTGTCCAACACCACCTTTTTTTTGCAGGGACAGTGGAAGCTATATTTTTGTGCATCAGCTCTGTAGCTTATTAGGCTGCCTTATAAGGCTCCCTGATAGCTGCATTGCTGTTTGCACGCTGCTGTGCAAACCAACTGCTTTTTTAAAAGCAAAAATCCTATTGCTCCTTTCTGCACAGTTATCTTGTTTATTTGTCCACACTTTTGTGTGCAGCAGTCCTTTGTATTGCTGCCATACTTGTCCTGAGATCATTGTAGGGAGATTGAAATTGTACTACAGTCCTTGTATGTTTTCATCTATCTTCCAGCCACTTTCTGCCACTTACATTGTGTTGTTTTATACACTGGGCCTCAGTTTTGGTTCAGTCTCCAAAAAAAAAAGTGAGATTCAAATTCTCACAAAGTGGACATACTTCAGTCCTGTTAGTTTGTCGTATGTCAGCCAGCCACTATCTGCCACTTAGATTGTGTTGTTATATACACTGGGCCTGAGTTTTGGTTCAGTCTCACCAAAAAAAAGGGAGATTTAAATTCTCAACAAGTTTATATACACCTTCTACCTTGTTTTACAGTACCATATAACGGTTGTTATTTTGGTTAGATTTTCCAAAAAATGAGGAAGTCTGGTGGAAGAGCCCGTGTCTTGCTTTTGGCCTCCTCTTACTGACTTCTCCAATTCCTCCATTTGCAGCTGCTGAATGTGGAGCGCCCCCACACCGCCACAGGGCCGAGGGGTACCCGGAGCCGGGCCTCTGAGTCTCAGTTCTGGGGTTGTCACGGTGGCTAGACCCGGTCCGTGGCCCTGTCTGTCAGTGGGGAACGTCCAATGCAATAAGTGGTGATGATGGTGCAGTTGTGGGGTGCAGGTCGCGGTAAATAACGAGGACACCAGGTTGCAGTCTCTTTACCTCTTTACTGAAGATCTCTGGGTCCTCAGTCCAGAATACGGTTCACCAGGCTGCGCAAGTCCGGCCGGTCCAATGGCACCTCCAGAGTTCTCTGCACAGGTGGAAATCTGTGCCTTCCTGCTTGCGCTATGTGTTGTGGTCCTTCCCTGCTGTGCTTACGGAAAGTCCCCACAACTGTTGTGTCTGTTTCTTAAGTTCCCTCACAACTCGACTAGATGATGTTCTGCTAATCCTCCGTCCCTCCCTGAGGTTCGGGTAGGAACGGCACCCGTTTGACGGGTAGGCTCGGAGCTCTTCCGGGACCCTAGAGACGCCCCTCTCCACAAGTTGCCCCCCAAGACTTCATAGGTGATTTGAGTTAGACAGCCCGCCTGAGACTGACTGTCCTGCCGCTGTTTAGAGTATTGCTTGAAGCTGAATGTTATAATACTCTCTCGGCGTTCCGGCCACCGGTTGTGCGCCTCAGTAGGATGTTGCCTCGGTCTTACAGCACGACTCCTACTGGTATTCTCCTATCGCTTTGATCTCGTTTCTCACTCAGCACAATCTATCTCGATTCTAGTCCCTCCTTGGGCACCGCCGCTATCCTGAGCAGGCGCGGTCCCGTTACATTCGTTCAAGTTGCCAAGCCTCTGTCAGGATCCCACCCCTGACAGAGACCCTACTGTATCTTCCCCCACAACACCCTCTGCCACAAGGTGTTGCCTGGTTCCAACCCAGTCAGCTTCTGACTAACTTCCTGCCTGACCCCCAGTTTACCCACTATGGTGGGGAGTGGCCTAGTGAATAGAACCCTTAGCTCCCCCCGGAGGCCCGGCTGTGAAATATATTGGTGTCTGTGATACCTGGTCAGATGAACTCCTTCAGTGCCATCAGACGTACCATAGCTCCCCATAGTGGCGGAGCCACAGTACTGCAACGACCAGGACTCTGGGGCGCTGCACTCCCCCCTGGTTAAACACAGTACTTCGGGACTGGGAAGAAAACAACAATACAAGTTAGCAAAAAGACATACAGTTTTGTTGAGTGCAATAACAGTAAGTATACTTGAACAGGCTTCCCTTTATGGGAGGTAAGGACACTTGAACGTTACAAACATGGTTAAATATCATAGCAACATGCTATAAATAACTCTTCTTACCCAACCGGGTATTCTACTTAGTGCAAAATTGTTGAACAATAATTTAACATTGCCTTTAAGGACATACACTCTAAATCCACTAAAGACCTTCCTATAATCACATTATAAGGTAATTTAACTTTTTCATTCTCCTTCTTTAAATCTGCAGGACCGCCTGTCCTATCGGCACCAGACCTACTGCCTCTCCTTTCTTACAGGACCGCTCCTTTCAGCCCGAGCCTTCTGTCTTTTCCACTACTATACACAGTATAGAACATAACATTCTTTCGGGTTTGAGAACACTGAGCCATCTACATATGGCTCCTAAGAGGACCTACCACCTAACCCCTACGTGTTCACTTTCTGTCCTCGGTAACACATTATTAACTCTTTCTTTCAATAAACTAGCTTTTCACGGAGGACTCAGGGTTTACCTTCTATCCCCGTTTTCTATCAACATTATCAACATTTCTCCTACAGTTAACCAGTTCAATACATATAACTTTTACATGTAAACAGTGTCATTTTCTTTCAAAGCATCATCATCACTTTACTGTTTTAAGGCAGTATTACTCATAGGTACGTAAATGAACATCCCCTTTAAGAGGGGATCAAGTCTCTATGAGGTAGCGTATCTTCTCCATACTGCATGGACATGTTGTCCATACTCAACAAAGGTTCCAGTGTGGTATCTTCACAAAGAGTCCTTCTTTAAGTAAAACCAGTAGGGAGCACCTTTAATAAGGTGCAAACTATGTACAAGAAGTTTGTATCATGCACTGTTCATGATTGCGGCAGTTCTTATAACATTGTGGAACAAAAAGAACAAAAATGAAAGTGAAAGCAAAAATAAAAAGCAATAGGGATCCTGGGTAAACAAAGGGATCCCTTTAAAAAGTTAACCCTGAGCGGGTTCTGCAGCAAAACAGGCAACAGTAACTATATACATACTCATGGTATCGAGGTTTATTCTCATAGAAGATCACAAGACATCAGCCGAAAGTGGACCCCTTCTGACTGCGCAGGCTTCAATCCTTGCTCCACGGCTGATGTCGCACCAGTGTCACTGGTGGATTTCCTTGGTGCGGTCAGACCACCTGATGTCTGAACCTGAAGGCGGACCCTAGCCGCCAGTTCAGTCGCTGCAAGGAGACGTACGGCGGCAACGTTGGTAAGACCTGTCACGTCCGGTTCCATCATGGTTGAAGCAACAGATGACACTCTTCCAAGTTCACAGCGGCGAACGTTCCGGGCGTACCATCCGTATGCATTCCGATGACGGGTGTAGGTCACTTGATCCCCCTTTTGCAACGGGTCACCATCTCGGCTGCAGCAGGGAGTCTTCACGTTGCAGCTGGTAACTAAGACGTCAGTTGGTAGCCCCGGTTCCTGTATGGAGCCCCACCCCCTCTTCGGGTGGAAGGCTAACACCGTTCCCTGCTTTACCACATCTCCCCTACCGCGCGCAAGAGGCGGTGGTTGTACCCTCGGTGGGTCAATTAATTCTGCCTCCTTTTGTCTTTTCCAATGTAGAATCAAACACTGTTTGTATTGTTCCCAGGTAAGCACAGCAAGGGTGGAACCTTCCTCCCGAGCTCCATCCGGCCCGATCCGGGGGGTGTCCCACTGGAGAATCACCCCGTCCGGGCCCACGTCTATGGGTTCCCCCATCCGGGTCGGCAGCGGTGGTACCAGCTTCCCCATTGCGTTTGGGGGCAACACCACTAGCTCTGCCGAGAGGAGGCGGCTCTTACTGCGATGAGGATCGGTCACGAGAGCGGGACCGGTCAGGGGAGCAGGGGCGCCGTCCATACCTGCGCCTGATGTAGTTCCACCGATGTCGATCCAGTCTGTTGACAAGGACACTGGAGTCGGCTGCAGTCCGGACCGCGGCTCCTCCAATGCGGTCTCCGGAGGCGGCTCCGCCTTCCGCGACTCCTCCTCCGTTGGCTCCGAGGTCGGAATGGGTAGGTTCAGCTCCGCTGCCGGTTCCAAGGACTTCGGGTCCTCCCGCTGCAGTGGACGTGGGTCTGTCTCCGATGAATGAGGGCAAGCCGGGACCGTTCCTCCCTCGTTCTGGCACTTGCTGTTCATCGTCAGGGTCCGATAATCGGTGACAGTGCATGCATCGGACTCCGCCATTTCTCCAGGGCCGAGCTTCTCCGTCACCTGCTTCCCGCCGTTCCAGGTCAGGGGTTGGTCCTCTGCTTCGTGGCAGGTCACCGCTTTGCAACAAGAGGTGCAGGGGGCGGTCGCCGCTTCTGGCGCCACTTTGGTAATCTCCTCCCATGGCACGCCCTCCTTCTCCTTTGGCGCAGCAATGGCAGCGACTTTTGGCGGGAACTTTTGGCGGTAAATAGCAGCACACAGTCTTTGCAATTAAGTACAGTCCAAACACAACAAATCACAGTTCCAAGGCACACATGACCTGATTCTCCAGGCTTAAGTAGAATCCTGTTCGTGACGCCAAGTTGGAGCGCCCCCACACCGCCACAGGGCCGAGGGGTACCCGGAGCCGGGCCTCTGAGTCTCAGTTCTGGGGTTGTCACGGTGGCTAGACCCGGTCCGTGGCCCTGTCTGTCAGTGGGGAACGTCCAATGCAATAAGTGGTGATGATGGTGCAGTTGTGGGGTGCAGGTCGCGGTAAATAACGAGGACACCAGGTTGCAGTCTCTTTACCTCTTTACTGAAGATCTCTGGGTCCTCAGTCCAGAATACGGTTCACCAGGCTGCGCAAGTCCGGCCGGTCCAATGGCACCTCCAGAGTTCTCTGCACAGGTGGAAATCTGTGCCTTCCTGCTTGCGCTATGTGTTGTGGTCCTTCCCTGCTGTGCTTACGGAAAGTCCCCACAACTGTTGTGTCTGTTTCTTAAGTTCCCTCACAACTCGACTAGATGATGTTCTGCTAATCCTCCGTCCCTCCCTGAGGTTCGGGTAGGAACGGCACCTGTTTGACGGGTAGGCTCGGAGTTCTTCCGGGACCCTAGAAATGCCCCTCTCCACAAGTTGCCCCCCAAGACTTCATAGGTGATTTGAGTTAGACAGCCCGCCTGAGACTGACTGTCCTGCCGCTGTTTAGAGTATTGCTTGAAGCTGAATGTTATAATACTCTCTCGGCGTTCCGGCCACCGGTTGTGCGCCTCAGTAGGATGTTGCCTCGGTCTTACAGCACGACTCCTACTGGTATTCTCCTATCGCTTTGATCTCGTTTCTCACTCAGCACAATCTATCTCGCTTCTAGTCCCTCCTTGGGCACCGCCGCTATCCTGAGCAGGCGCGGTCCCGTTACGTTCGTTCAAGTTGCCAAGCCTCTGTCAGGATCCCACCCCTGACAGAGACCCTACTGTATCTTCCCCCACAACACCCTCTGCCACAAGGTGTTGCCTGGTTCCAACCCAGTCAGCTTCTGACTAACTTCCTGCCTGACCCCCAGTTTACCCACTATGGTGGGGAGTGGCCTAGTGAATAGAACCCTTAGCTCCCCCCGGAGGCCCGGCTGTGAAATATATTGGTGTCTGTGATACCTGGTCAGATGAACTCCTTCAGTGCCATCAGACGTACCATAGCTCCCCATAGTGGCGGAGCCACAGTACTGCAACGACCAGGACTCTGGGGCGCTGCAAATGTCCACCATAGGCCATTTTTATACCTCCCTAAATGGGCTGACTCCCCCCACAGGGCCATGGTCACCACCTGGCGCAAGCACCCGTGCGAGTGCCGCTTGCCTGGACAGGTGGGTGGGCCCACTCCTGGGCGACGGCACTGGCACAGGGTCCCTCATAGTACAATGAAGTGTCTCTGATGGTGGTGGTGCACAACCAACGTCAGACACACATCGTAATATGAGGGGCCCTGTGCCAGTACCGCCGCCCACGAGAGAGTGTTCCCCCCCAGCTCAAACAGTGCTCTACCACTTGCAATACTTACCTCTCCCTGCTCCACCACTGTGTAGTCTGTGCTGATAAATCCTTCAAAGGCACTGCCAATACAAATTTGTTGAAATGATAGATGATAGTTAAAATATACAGGGGCCCTGGCCTCCATTTAGACCAGTTAATACTTTGCGCCTACTACCACTGTCTGCTACTCAGCAGAGGAACCCACCCCTGTACCTAGCTATGCCACCTGTTTATTTATGAACAATTTTTTGGCAGACATTTAGCCCACTTTATTATTTGGGCCTACTAACTTAGTCTGCTACTCATTACAGTTTTCCTCCACTGAACAAAGCAATGCCGCCTGTTTAGTCCTGTCACCACATTTGAACTGCATTTAGCCTACTTTATTATTTGGGCCTACTAACTGTGTCTGCCACTCATTACAGTTTTCCTCCACTGAACAAAGCAATGCCGCCTGGTTAGTCCTGTTACCAATTTTGAACTGCATTTAGCCCACTTTATTATTTGGGCCTATATCTGTGTTTCCTCCTCATCCTGCCCATTGCCCAGCCACTGCTAAATGAGTCTGCTGGTACATTGACCCAGACCACTACATTCCCCTTGCATTCTACACAGCCAGAATCTGACCCTGCTGAAAGTCAGGTTCCCCTTCCCGCATACTATACCACCTTACACGGGGACAAAGAGGAAGGTGCAGATGAAAGTACAGGTTCCTTCATCAGGTGGGGGGAGCATACTCACTGGCACAGGGCCCCTCATAGTACGCAAAAGTGTCTCTGCCAGTGGGAGGCGCCACCTGCCTTCAAACACACCGCCATACTATGAGGGGCCCTGTGCCAGTGCCAACGAGTGGGCCCCCCTGCTTGCTCAGGATCACAGCACTTGCAAAGTTGAAATACTTACCTCTCCCTGCTCCACCACCGTGACGTATTCCGCGTTTCCTGGGCCCACGAAAATCTTAAGCCAGCCCTACCCCCCCACAACTTTAGCCAAATGACCCCCAGTTTTCAATGCCTAAGTATTATTATAAAGTAAATTAAGATTGAAAAGCTTAAGTAATAAGAATTGATGTTTTTGGCATTAAAATGGGCACTGTAGGTGTTTTCCTGTCCTCCACTCACTGCCGACTTTGATTCCCCATTGACTTGCATTGGGTTTCGTGTTTCAGTCGGCCCCCGACTTTTCGCAATAATCGCGAAACCCGACTCGCTCCGAAAAAAGTAAAAGTCGCTCAACTCTAGTCATGACGTTTTTCCACTGAAGTTGGATCAGCCTGTATTTTGATTTTCCACTTTGATTTTGAGTATCATTCCAAATCCAGACCTCCATGGGATATTCATTTTGATTTACATTGATAATTATTATGTTTTATTGTTCTGAACACATTCCACTATGCAATGAATAAAAGTTTGCAACTGGAATATTTAATTCAGAGATATCTAGGATGTGGTATTTTAGGGTTCCTTTTATTTTTTTGAGCAGTGTACTTCTATGAGAGCACCCTCGATTGGCTAATTTCAGAACTCTTATAGAAGAGAATGGAGAGTTGGCTATATACTGTTCTGTCGATTCACTTTTATTGGAGTTGCTAAAATACAGAGAACTGCGCATGCGCAGCCACCTCTCTTTTCTTGGTTGTACAATATGGGGAAGATTTCTTGAAATAGGGTGGCATGTAGAAGTGGGCACTTAATACAATTACAGCAGTATAATGATACCGAAGGGTTTAGTGAAGTTTTGATTTGTGGTTGGAAAAATGATTTAACCCTACTGGATGGACTTTGGAAATGTCCACTTATTCTCCTTTGGTGGTAAGTTCTCATATTGTCGCATACACTGGTTGCTTTGTATTTTGCTTGGATGGAATCAGTAGCGGATATAAGAGGATGTCAGAACTTTTCCCTCAGACACTTCCAAACTGATGACAAAAATAAAATCCCACAAGGGCTTTACTCACATTTTCCGCTTCTTTCCTCTGCCGCTGCTAATAGGGGCTTTTCACTTTTCTCTTTCTTTTTTTTCGGGCCATGTAACATTCCTCTGTTTACTTTATGCTGTAAATGAGATAATTATTTTTCCAACCACATAAATTACGATAAGTGGATTGTGATTTCAGGATTTTGTCTAATTATGTATGTGAGCACATCAGGCCGCTCCTATTATCTGACTCTAATTAGTTTTTATTATAAACCTCCAGGCTCATCAGTAGGAGCTAGTTAAATGCTGTGTGAAGTTGCGCAAAGATGTGAATTTAACCCTGGAGTGATAGAAGACATCTCAAAGCCTTTTTCTACATGTATGTGAAATGCATCTGATTTCCAAAAATGTTAAGACTCCCGCTCCTTCTCCTAAAAAAATGAAACAATTATATATACAGTGGAGTGAAAAAGTGCTTGCCCCCTTCCTGATTTCCTATTCTTTTGCATGTTTGTCACGCTTAAATGTTTCAGATCACCAAACAAATTTAAATATTAGACAGCAATAACACAAGTAATCACAAAATGCAGTTTATAAATGAAGGTCTTTTTTATTAAGCGAAAAAGAAATCCAAACCTATAGGGGTCTGTATGAAAAAGTGATTGCCCCCCACTTAAAGCATAAATTAACTGTGGTTTATCACATCTTTGGGAAGTTGAGTTCAAATTCCCTAGCCACACCCAGACCTGATTACTGGAAAACCTGTTCTCAAGTAAAAAACAGGACCTGCCTGACAAAGCAAAGTAGACCAAAAGACCCTCAAAAACTAAACATCATGCAACGATCCAAAGAAATTCTGGAACAAATGTGAAACAAAGTAATTGAGACCTATCAGTCTGGAGAAGGCTATAAAGCCATTTCTAAAGCTTTGGGACTCTAGCGAACAACAGTGAGAGCCATTATCCACAAATAGCAAAAACATGGAACCTTCCCAAGAGTGCCCAGCTGACCAAAATTTCCCCAAAAGTGTGGCGGCGACTCATCCAAGAGGTCACAAAATTACCTACAACAGCATCCAAAGAATTGCAAGCCTCATTTGCCTCAGTTAAAGTCAGTGTTCATGGCTCTACCATCATCAAACATCTTGATGATCCCCAAGACTTTTTGGAGAATAATCTGTGGATTGACGAGACAAAAGTTTAACTTTTTGGAAGGTTTATGTCCCATTACATCTGGCGTAGAAGTAACAGCATTTCAGAAAAGGAACACCATACCAACAGTTAAATATGGTGGTGGTAGTGTTATGGTCTGCATTGCTGCTTCTTGACCTAGAAGACTTTCTGTGATAAATGGAACCAAGAAATCTGCTGTCTACCAAAAAATCCTGAAGAATGGTGTTCGGCCATCTGTTCGGCCATCTGACATCAAGCTGAAGCGTACTTGGGTTATGCAGCAGGACAATGATCCAAAACGCACCAGCAAGTGCAACTCAGAATGGCTTAAGAAAAACAAAGTTAAGACTTTGGATTGGCCTAATCAAAGTCCTTACCTTAACCCCTTTACCCCCAAGGGTGGTTTGCACGTTAATGACGGGCCAATTTTTACAATTCTGACCACTGTCCCTTTATGAGGTTGTAACTCTGGAACGCTTCAACGGATCCAGGTAAATATGATGCTGTTTTCTCATGACATATGGTACTTCATGATAGTGGTAAAATTTCTTTGATATTACCTGCGTTTATTTGTGACAAAAACGGTAATTTGGCGAAAATTTAGAAAATTTTGCAATTTTCCAAATTTGAATTTTTATACAATTAAATCAGAGATATGTCACACAAAATACTTAATAAATAACATTTCCCACATGTCTACTTTACATCAGCACAATTTTGGAACCAAAATTTCTTTTTGTTAGGGAGTTATAAGGGTTAAAATTTGACCAGCAATTTCTCATTTTTACAACACCATTTTTTTTAGGGACCACATCTCATTTGAAGTCATTTTGAGGGGTCTATATGATATAAAATATATAAGTGTGACACCATTCTAAAAACTGCACCCCTCAAGGTGCACAACACCACATTCAAGAAGTTTATTAACCCTTCAGGTGTTTCACAGGAATTTTTGGAATGTTTAAATAAAAATGACCATTTAACTTTTTTACACAAAAAATTTACTTCAGCTCCAATTTGTTTTATTTTACCAAGGGTAACAGGAGAAAATGTACCCCAAAAGTTATTGTACAATTTGTCCTGAGTACGCCAATACCCCATATGTGGGGGTAAACCACTGTTTGGGCGCATGGCTGAGCTCGGAAGTGAAGGAGCGCCGTTTGACTTTTCAATGCAAAATTGACTGGAATTGAGATGGGACGCCATGTTGCGTTTGGAGAGCCCCTGATGTGCCTAAACATTGAAAAGGAGCAGAGTGTGGTGTCTCTAAAGAGTGGAGAGACTTGTGGGGGTGGCGTGCATGCTTAACACAGTGCGTGCACACATCTCCATAGCCCAGGACACTGTAACACCCCCCCCCCCTTCGGTCAGGATGGACTGAGCCAGAGGACCTTTCCTGACCCCGACGTCGTAGATACCTGTGATCAGTCACGTGTGTGGGAGGACTCGTCACACTGTAGGCTGACGGCTGTGCTGTGTACTAACTGCTGTACGAGGGTTATGTAGTGCGCAGTATGTACCGATGTATGAGTGTACTTGAGAATGTTCAGGTAAGAAGATCGGCTAGGTGTTTGTTATAGGGGAACCTCGCTCTGTGCCATCAGTCGTATACGCGGGGGCCGGCTCTGCACCTTCTTCCGTATATACTGGGCTCTGCGCTGTCTGCCATATACACTGGGCTCTGCACTTTCTTCCGTATATACTGGGCTCTGCGCCTTCTGCCGTATACGCGGGGCTCTGCGCCTTCTGCTGTATACGCGGGGCTCTGCGCCTTCTGTCGTATACGTGGGGCTCTGCGCCGTCTGCCATATACGCGGGGCTCTGCGCCTTCTGCCGTATACACGGGGCTCTGCGCCTTCTGCCGTATACACTGGGCTCTGCGCCTTCTGCCGTATACGCGGGGCTCTGCGCCTTCTGCTGTATACGAAGGGCTGTGTGCCTTCTGTCATATACGCGGGGCTCTGCACCTTCTGCTGTATACGCGGGGCTGTGTGCCGTCTGCCATATACGTGGGGCTCTGCGCCTTCTGCCGTATACGCGGGGCTCTGCGCCTTCTGTCATATACGCGGGGCTCTGCGCCTTCTGCCGTATACGCGGGGCTCTGCGCCTTCTGCCGTATACACGGGGCTCTGCGCCTTCTGCCGTATACGCGGGGCTCTGCGCCTTCTGCCGTATACACTGGGCTCTGCGCCTTCTGCCGTATACGCGGGGCTCTGCGCCTTCTGCTGTATACGCGGGGCTCTGCGCCTTCTGCCGTATACACTGGGCTCTGCGCCTTCTGCCGTATACGCGGGGTTCTGCGCCTTCTGCTGTATACGCAGGGCTGTGTGCCGTCTGCCATGTACGTGGGGCTCTGCGCCTTCTGCTGTATACGTGGGGCTCTGCGCCTTCTGTCATATACGCGGGGCTCTGCGCCGTCTGCCATATACGCGGGGCTCTGCGCCTTCTGCCGTATACGCGGGGCTCTGCGCCTTCTGCCGTATACGCGGGGCTCTGCGCCTTCTGCCGTATACACTGGGCTCTGCGCCTTCTGCCGTATACGCGGGGCTCTGCGCCTTCTGCTGTATACACGGGGCTCTGCGCCATCTGCCATATACGTGGGGCTCTGCCCCTTCTGCCGTATACGCGGGGCTCTGCGCCTTCTGTCGTATACGCGGGGCTCTGCGCCTTCTGTCGTATACGCGGGGCTCTGCGCCTTCTGTCGTATACGCGGGGCTCTGCGCCTTCTGTCGTATACGCGGGGCTCTGCACCTTCTGTCGTATACGCGGGGCTCTGCACCTTCTGTTGTATACTATTTTTGGTAACCTTTGTGTGGTATGGGGCCGGGGGGGGGGGCGCCAAACTCGGGAACAGCCCAGGGTGGCAAAAGCTCTAGCTACGCCACTGATTGAAACCCCCCATAAGTGACACCATTTTGGAAAGTAGACCCCCTAAGGAACTTATCTAGATGTGTGGTGAGCACTTTGACCCATTAAGTGATTCACAGAAGTTTATAATGCAGAGCCGTAAAAATAAAAAATCATATTTTTTACAAAAACGATATTTTCGCCCCCAATTTTTTATTTTCCCAAGGGTAGGAGAAGAAATTGGACCCCAAAAGTTGTTGTACAATTTGTCCTGAGTACGCTGATACCCCATATGTGGGGGTAAACCACTGTTTGGGCGCAAGGGAGAGCTCGGAAGGGAAGGAGCGCCGTTTGACTTTTCAATGCAAAATTGACTAGAATTGAGATGGGACGCCATGTTGCGTTTGGAGAGCCCCTGATGTGCCTAAACATTGAAACCCCCTACAAGTGACACCATTTTGGAAAGTAGACCCCCTAAGGAACTTATATAGATGTGTGGTGAGCACTTTGACCAACCAAGTGCTTCACAGAAGTTTATAACGCAGAGCCGTAAAAATAAAAAATCATATTTTTTCACAAAAATGATTTTTTACCCCCAATTTTTTATTTTCCCAAGGGTAAGAGAAGAAATTGGACCACAGATGTTGTTGTCCAATTTGTCCTGAATACGCTGATACCTCATATGTGGGGGTAAACCACTGTTTGGGTGCATGGCAGAGCTCGGAAGGGAAGGAGCGCCATTTGACTTTTTCAATGCAAAATTGACTGGAATTGAGATGGGATGCCATGTTGCGTTTGGAGAGCCTCTGATGTGCCTAAACATTGAAACCCCCCACAAGTGACACCATTTTGGAAAGTAGACCCCCTAAGGAACTCACCTAGATGTGTTTTGAGAGCTTTGAACCCCCAAGTGTTTCACTACAGTTTATAACGCAGAGCCGTGAAAATAAAAATTCTTTTTTTCCCACAAAAATTATTTTTTAGCCCCCAGTTTTGTATTTTCCCAAGGGTAACAGGAGAAATTGGACCCCAAAAGTTGTTGTCCAATTTGTCCTGAGTAGTGTTGAGCGATACCTTCCGATATTTGAAAGTATCGGTATCGGATTGGATTGGCCGATATCCAAAAAATATCGGATATCGCCGATACCGATACCCGATACCAATACAAGTCAATGGGACACAAATATCGGAAGTAATCCTGGATGGTTCCCAGGGTCTGAAGGAGAGGAAACTCTCCTTCAGGCCCTGGGATCCATATTCATGTAAAAAATAAAGAATAAAAATAAAAAATATGGATATACTCACCCTCTGACGAGCCCTGGCTGTCACCGCTGCAAGCGTCTGCCTCCGTTCCTAAGAATGCAGAGTGAAGGACCTTCGATGACATCACGGCTTGTGATTGGTCGCGTGACCGCTCATGTGACCGCTCATGCGACCAATCACAAGCCGCGAAGTCATCACAGGTACTACACTCACTGCATTCTTAGGAACGGAGGCTGCCGGTTGCAGCGCTGAGGTCCAGGGGCCGTCCGAGGGTGAGTATATCCATATTTTTTATTTTTATTCTTTATTTTTTACAAGAATATGGATCCCAGGGCCTGAAGGAGAGTCTCCTCTCCTCCAGACCCTGGGAACCATACGCACCGCACACGCCTGGGAGCTTATAGGAACTTCTGATTCCGATTTACGATATCACAAAAATATCGGAACTCAGTATTGGAATTCCGATACAGCGAATATCGTCCGATACCCGATATTTGCAGTATCGGAATGCTCAACACTAGTCCTGAGTATGCTGATACCCCATATGTGGGGGGGAACCACCGTTTGGGCGCATGGGAGAGCTCGGAAGGGAAGGATCACAATTTGGAATGCAGACTTAGATGGAATGGTCTGCAGGCGTCACATTGCATTTGCAGAGCCCCTAATGTACCTAAACTGTAGAAACCACCCACAAGTGACCCCATATTGGAAACTAGACACCCCAAGGAACTTATCTAGATGTGTTGTGAGAAGTTTGAACCCCCAAGTCTTTCACTACAGTTTATAACGCAGAGCCGTGAAAATAAAAAATCCTTTTTTTCCACAAAAATTATTTTTTAGCCCCCAGTTTTGTATTTTTCCAAGGGTAACAGTGTAAATTGAACCCCAAAAGTTGTTGCCCAATTTGTCCTGAGTACGCTGATACTCAATATGTGGGGGGAACCACCGTTTGGGTGCATGGCAGAGCTCGGAAGGGAAGGAGTGCCATTTGGAATGCAGACTTAGATGGATTGGTCTGCAGGCGTTACGTTGCATTTGCAGAGCCCCTGATGTAACTAAACAGTAGAAACCCCCCAATTATAACTGAAACCCTAATCCAAACACACCCCTAACCCTAATCTCAACGGTAACCCTAACCACACCCCTATCCCTGAAACACCCCTAACCCTAATCCCAACCCTATTCCCAACCGTAAATGTAATCCAAACCCTAACCTTAACTTTAGCCCCAACCCTAACTTTATCCCCAACCCTAACCCTAACTTTAGCCCCAACCCTAAATGTAGTCCTAACCCTAGCCCCAACCCTAACCCTAGCCCTAACCCTAGCCATAACCCTAACCCTAACCCTAACCACACCCCTAACCCTGAAACACCCCTAAACCTAATCCCAACCCTATTCCCAACCGTAAATGTAATCCAAACCCTAACCCTAACTGTAGCCCCAACCCTAACTTTAGCTCCAACCCTAACCCTAACTTTAGCCCCAACCCTAACTGTAGTCCTAACCTTAGCCCCAACCCTAACCCTAGCCCTAACCCTAGCCATAACCCTAACCCTAACCCTAGCCCTAACCCTAACCCTAGCCCTAATGGGAAAATGGAAATAAATACATTTTTTTAATTTTTAAATTTTTCCTAACTAAGGGGGTGATGAAGGGGGGTTTGATTTACTATTTATAGCAGGTTTTCTAGCGGATTTTTGATTGGCAGCCGTCACACACTAAAAGACACATTTTGAGAGCTATAATTTTTCCATATTTTGGTCCACAGAGTCATTTGAGGTCTTGGTTTTTGCGGGACGAGTTGACGTTTTTATTGGTAACATTTTTGAGCACGTGACATTTTTTGATCGCTTTTTATTCCGATTTTTGTGAGGCAGAATGACAAAAAAACAGCTATTCATGAATTTCTTTTGGGGGGGCGTTTATACCGTTCCGCGTTTGGTAAAATGGATACAGCAGTTTTATTCTTCGGGTCAGTACGATTACAGCGATACCTCATTTATATCATTTTTTTTATGTTTTGGCGCTTTTATACGATAAAAACTATTTTATAAAAAAAATAATTATTTTTGCATCGCTTTATTCTGAGGACTATAACTTTTTTATTTTTCGCTGATGATGCTGTATGGCAGCTCGATTTTTGCGGGACAAGATGACGTTTTCAGCGGTACCATGGTTATTTATTTCTGTCTTTTTGATCGCTATTCCACTTTTTGTTTGGCGGTATAATAATAAAGCGTTAATAATAAAGCGTTGTTTTTTGCCTTTTTTTTTTACGGTGTTCACTGAAGGGGTTAACTAGTGGGACAGTTTTATAGGTCGGGTTGTTACGGATGCGGCGATACAAAATGTGTACTTTTATTTTTTTTTCTAATTTAGATAAAGGAATGTATTTATTGGAACAATATTTTTTTATTATTATTATTTATTCAGGATTTTTTTTTTTTTTTTACACATGTAATTTTTTTTTAAAACTTTTTTACTTTGCCCCAGAGGGGGCATCACAGTAAAGTGACAGATCACTGATCTGACACTTTGCTGTGCACGGTGTCAGATCAGCGATCTGACATGCACAGAAGGGAGGCTTCCCGGCACCTGCTCTGAGCAGGCACTGTGAAGCCACCTCCCTGCAGGACCCGGATGCAGCCCCCCGCCCATTTTGGATCCAGGGCTTGCAGGGAGGAGACACTCGGTATAAGGTGAGCACATCGCCTTGTACCGATTGTCTCAGGGAAGCACGCAGGGATCATGTTTGATCACAGTGTGACGGGGGTTAATGTGCCGGGGACGGTCCGTGACCACTCCTGGCACATAGTGCCGGATGTCAGCTGCGATAGTCAGCTGACACCCGGCCGCGATCGGCCACGCTCCCCCCGTGAGCGCGACTGATCGCGTTGGACATACTTTTCCATCCTTGGGAAGTAGGGCCCACCCCACATGGACGGAATAGTACGTCCAATGGTAGAAAGGGGTTAATCTGATTGAGATGCTGTGGCATTACCTTAAAAAGGCTGTTCATGCTCGGAAACCCTCCAATGTGGCTGAATTTCAACAATTCTGCAAAGATGAGTGGGTCAAAATTCCTACAGAGTGTTGTAAAAGACTCATTGCCAGTAATCAAAAATGCTTGATTGCAGTTGTTGCTGCTAATGGTATCTCGACCAATTATTAGGTTTAGGGCCAATCATGTTTTCTCACAGGACCCTGTAGGTTTGGATTTCTTTTTGCCTTAATAATAAAGATCTTCAACTAAAAACTGCATTTTATGTTTACTTGTGTTATCTTTGTCTAATAGTTAAATTTGTTTGGTGATCTGAATCATTTAAGTGTGACAAACATGCAAAAGAATAGGAAATCAGGAAGGGGGCAAGCACTTTCTCACACAACTGTATAGGTTGTTTATTTATTTTGTGAAAATGGAAAGTCCTTGTCCATTAATACATTTTATAATAAAATTAGGTCCAGGGTAATGAAAAATAAAAATAAATCACCAACAGGATTTCCTCTGCTCCTTCCTGTTTCTCCAAATGGCCTCTTACTTTTCTTAAAGGGGGCGTCAGATGACAGGTAAGTGCCCCCTGATTGCCTGTAGTGTTGTCACGTTCCATCCAACTTGAAAGAAGAGTTTGAAGACTGTTTCTTCCATCTTGAATGCTTCTTCAGGTGATTGAGTTCACTTGATGTCCCTCATTGGAAGAGAAAGTGAGGAAAACAGTGGTAGAAAGGGGCTGCAATGCCATATTTTCTTTTTCTTTTTACACCACCTGGGACCTATTATTAATCCAACAGAATTGGGTAAATGGAACTATCATAGTGTAAACAGAGTCTAACCAACTTGTCAGGTCAATCATAAGTATTAAGATACTTTTAGTGTATTTGGGCAGATTTCGCTTGGCACTGTTTTAAAGGGCTCTTATGCAGGCCGATTAAAGCCGTTTGGAGGCAAATAATAATTAAGGGAGTTGTCTGACTTGAAAAAAGGAAGTACAGACTAAAAGCAAACTACTGTACCCAGTACAGAGCCGCTGATTATTACATAGAATTAGGTATGAACATTTATAGGATCCGGTCTGAGGAGTCCTTTATGTCGTTTGGTCTGAACAAGAAGTTATTATGAACACATCACGTTGGTACAGCAGGGAAATCTGTGTAGGACAACAGGAGCTGTTGTGGCGGAACACCAACAGGACAAAGAAACGGGAATCACAGCATCAGATGAAGCAGAGCAATTGCTGCAAAAGATTTGTAATTCAGAAGGAAGCAGAGAAGACGCAGAGATAAGGAGCCGGTGGAGCAGAGCTAAGTTGACTCAGAAATGTAGCAGAGCTTGCTTTGTCACAAGGTCCGAGTCAGAATTAGCCAGTAGTATAACAGATTTTCCCAGCTTGTTGCCAGCATTGTAGCTCATTCAAGACTGTTGGAAATTTATTCCAGGTGATGACCTGCTAAAGTAGCTTTAGATAATGCCAAGGGGGTGTAAAACCGTCATCATAGTGCAAGGTGTAACACATTTTCTGGATTGTTTCATCCATATTTCTTTACTTCTTGTTTCCATATGTGTCTCTTCGAGCTTTCGCTGCCTTTTGTCTTAATCTACAATGGGCACATTCCATTGAGAACAAGGAAAACAATGGCATGAACTGTTGTGTCCCAACTTTTGACCGATACTGTATACTCACCTGCTCCAGCACACACAGGTTGATCTGGTGGTCGCCAGCAGGACAGGAAGCAATGATTATTTTTGGTCGCTTGACCACTCAGGCCCATGATTGGTTCCAGTGACTGGAATGGCGCATCAACTGAGGCCCATCCAATGATGTCATGATATAATCATCTGACTATCTATAGTCAGCCCTATCATTTTCATACATTTCATACTGTTCCTTTATAGTCAGCCATATTCTCATCACATTGTAAGCCTCTTTGTCAGGATTATTTTAGCAGGGGATATATGGGGAAACATGATGAATATTTTTAGTTTGATGCTGCACATTTCCGCTATTAATCATCTATTTTAATGTAATTTTCCATTTGGCTGTACATTCAGCTGCTGCAGGATCACATTTAATAGACCTTGTCCGATGCTCTCACTCCAGGAACAGATGACATGACAGCTTTATGGACGGCAGTCATGGGGCTAACTATCAGATATACAACGCGTCATAGAAATGTCCCAGTACATAGATGAAGCTTCTAACTTCTTTGCTTCATTACTTCTCAGATTGTTCCTATTCTGTCCTTAGTTCTTTCCCATAGTGTAAGATGTCTCGAATGGATGTCTTACAATATCTCACAGGTATTTATTGGTTTTCTTGTACAGATCCAATGAGTAATAGAAAATTATTGCAACAAAAATTGGAGGTGCTGAACATACAGTGATATACGAGATGGTACTGTAGTTATTTGATACCATGGGGACCTTTGCTTTAAAGGGAAGTGAACTTCAGACAGCTTTCTAGTGATAAAATGATCACAGAGTGCTCTGCTGCTATGACCAGTGATTTATCAGTAGGGGCCTCATACTGCAAGTGCTTAATTTACCTACAGCGCCATTACAGGAGATATTAAGTATTACATGAAGTCCTTTTTAGGGATGAGCAAACCTGAACTGTAAAGGGTTCGTATCGGACACCTAGTGTCCGGCAGGGCCAGGACGAGGGGTAGGCAGATTAGGCACTTGCCTAGGGTGCTGTCTCCTTCCTACCCGAGGGGAGGGGCACCTTGAAAAAAAAATGCTGAATGTCTGCGGTCTCCTGACATCTTCCTGTGGCCACAGACATTCAGCACAGTGACAGCTGGGGCGCAGGCACCGAGGTGAGCAATGTCAGTCACTGTCACCGCTTACCCCACTCTGTCCTGTGCCCCGTCTGTTGCTCCCTCCCTGCACTCAATTGCATTTTCGTCTATCAGACACGAATGCAATTGCTGTGTGCGCCGCCCGAGACGGGAGCAGAGGAGCTGTCAATCTCCCCTTCTATGCCGGCATCTACTTAGAGACTCAGGTCACTTACGGCCTGTATGAACCAGTAAAGAGAAGAACTGAAGGAGCAATTCCCAATATAACAATGTTTATTGATAAAATTATCACAATACAAGATAAATATATGCAAAAATATTCAAAAGAAAGAGTACACATCAGATGACAGGAGAATCTGTAAAATGGTATCAGCAGAAAAAGAAAATCCACGGGACCATAACACCAGGCCAGAAAGACCCAGTCGAAATGACACAAGATGTTTGATAGTCAGTATGTCCGAGTGCATATATCATATAGGGCAAATAGATATTTATTTAATAGCAGATTGCAGTATCTAAGTCTTTATGAAATACTTTAAAGGATCACTGCCCCATGTATTGCACCTAAACCCATTGGCCTAACATCACAAAGTACAGTATGAGAAAATCAGCCCGTAATAGGGCCTAACTAAAATGACAGTTGCACAATACCTGTGGACATAATGGCCCTCGTGTATAGACCCGTGGAATGGACACCTCGACACGCGTTTCACCACGCCAGTGGCTTCGTCAGGAGGTGAGTAAGCAGCAAAAGTAACCCCTTTAAATACTGTCAGATTGTGTTCTAATTACCTGCAGCCATGTGCGGCGCGCACCCGCCATGTTGCGATGCGCCGAGGAGAGCGGCGCTCAAGATGCGCGTCACCACGTCACCTGGTCCGGTCACAAGACCAGACCCGTGACCATGGCAACGCGTCACTGTGCATTGAGCGCCACCCACCACCGCACGAGGCAGCGCATGCGCGGTGCGCGCACTGGCCGGACAGTGAGGAAGAAATAGGAGTAAAGTAAGCCTGTATACAACAGAGTGTGGAATCGATGGCATGATAAAAGATATATATATCGAACCAGATTCCAACAGAATGACCCCGGGATGGACAGAGTATAAACAGGGACCCAGCACACACTTCAAAAAGTAGACCATGGTATGGACCCAGCACCCATATATATTACAATACTACAAGTACAACTAACATCATATTATAATACTATGTGTACCATCCCATTAAATTTATATCAAGTCACCCCAAACACTTAAAAAGGGAAAAACAGCTAACAAAAACCACTACAAATCCCCCAGCCATAACAGATATCTTATTTAGATCCTATTTGTTATATTTGGGAGCACTTATTATATTACACACAGTAGATACATATATAATGGGCTACAGTATTCATAATTTCCTGGGTCCAACGGATCTTCATTCATTCATTCATTCATTCAATACAGTCCAAAGCACCAAAGTCCTCGTTTCCCAGAATTTCACCATGTATACAGCAATATAAACCTAAATTAATGAACTAGAATGAAAGAAAAAGCATTAAAACCAAAACACAAATAAAGACAAGAGAAAAAAAACAAAAAATAATATAAAATTCGCGCCTACTCATTAAATAAAGGACTTGAAGCTTAATGCCTCATTCAGGCCTTTAGGGGCGACTGTATTGAGGCAAACCATCCATTTGGTTTCCCTTTGCAGAAGTTCCTTTTTATAGTTGCCCCCTCGAATCCCTAGTTGCACCCTATCAATGCCCTTGACCCTGAATGCCTTTGGGTTGCTGTTGTGGTGAGTACGGAAGTGTTTGGGTATAGTTTTTAGAATCGAAAAGTCATGGACCGTTGCTGCATTTTTTATATCTCTAGCATGTTCCAGGGTCCTAACCCTCAACTGTCTAGTTGTCATGCCAATATATATTAATTTGCACGGACAATAGGCATAATATATCACCATATCTGTAGTGTAAGAGATATGGTGCGTGATCTTATAAGTCCTAGTGGCATCGCTATTGTCAAATGTAAATGACCTTTCAATATATTGACATGCAGAGCAGTCCCCACATTGGAAAGAACCCCAATTGGACCCACCCGTGCCGAAAAATAAGACTTCTGTGGTGCCACATAGTGGCTGTGGGTTAATAAATCCTTAAGATTCCTTGAGCGTCTCCAAGTCACAGAAGGATTCTCGGGCAGGTACCTGCTCAAATCTTCATCTGCTCGCAAAATGGACCAATGTTTCCACAAAACATCCATAACATTGGTCCATCTTGAGTTGAATGTCGTGATTAGTCTAATTGGTTCCTCTTGTTGGTGTGGGACCCTCTTTTTGACCAACAGCTCACCTCTCTGTGTACTAATAGCTCTCCTATACCCTTTCCGTATACATTTGTGGTTATATCCACGTTGTTGTAGCTGCCTGGTGAGAATCCCTGCCTGGTTCTGAAATCTACCCTCATCAGAGCATATACGCTTCATGCGAAGGAATTGACCCACCGGTATCGCCCTGGTCATCTGGGGATGATGAGCTGAGGAGGCATGAAGGAGGGCATTTACCGCTGTGTCCTTACGGTATACATCAGTGGTTAAATAACCACTGCTGTCCGTCTGTATGAGGACATCAAGAAATTCCACTTCCTTTTTACTGTATTTATAGGTAAGTCTGATGTTATATGGGTTCTCATTCAAATTTGTCATAAAGGATATCAATGATGCCTCTGAACCCTGCCATATAAACAGTATATCATCGATATATCTGAACCATGAGACCACGGCAGAGAAGTCCCCCATTTCGTAGACCACCTCTTTTTCCCACAGCCCCAGGAACAAATTAGCGTATGAGGGCGCACAAGTCGCCCCCATCGCTGTTACCTGGAGCTGTAGGAAAAATCTGTCTTTAAATGTAAAGAAATTATGAGTCAAAATAAATTTTAAAAGGTCCAGAATAAAAGTGACCAGATGGTCATCCAGATTTGTCATCTCCAAGAAGGACCTCGATGCCGTGATCCCATGGTCATGAAATATCGATGTATATAGTGATTCGACATCACAAACAACTAGGAACATGTCTTGTTCCAATTGTATATTATTAAGACGCGCAAGGATGTCTGTAGTGTCTTTAATGAATGAAGGCAGGGTTTCTACACAATGCTGAAGATAAAAATCCACAAAGCGGCAAATGGCCTCATTGATGCCCCCAATCCCCGAGACTATAGGGCGACTCGGTGGGTTGGTCTTATCTTTGTGTATCTTAGGCAAAAGGTAGAATGTTGGAATCGTCGGCGCATGAGTGACCAAGCCCTCCAACATTCTACCTGTAATCGTGCCATCTTGATATGCCTGCTGTAATAGATCATCAAGTTCCAACTTAAATGGCGTCTATGGATTGCTATCAAGTCTTTTGTAGCATTGCTTGTTGTGAAGCTGTCAGAACGCCTCACGCTCGTACATAGTACATGGCCAGATCACAACATTCCCCCCTTATCAGCAGGCTTAATAACCACTTGTTTGAGATTACGTAGTTCCTGAATAGCCCTATTTTACTGAGAGGTCAAATTATAAGACAGTCTATCCTCAGGGATCCGCTTAAGGTCTCTTTTGATCAATTTCAAAAAAATATCCACATTAGAGCAAGTACCTGGAGGGGGGAAATGTTGTGATCGGGGGTACAGATATGTAGGAGAGCGCGTATCCTCCAATTCAGTCTGTTCAGCAAGCAATGCCTCCAAATCCGCCACGGCTTGTTGTTCTATTTCAATGGAAGAGAGATTTTTGGATTGATTAATGAAAACATTTTTAAAACCTAATTTTCTAGCAAATAACTCAAGATCCTTCACCACAGTAAAGTAATTAAAACTAGCTGATGGTGCAAAGGTCAAGCCTTTCCCCAACACCCGAATTTGTGCAGGAGATAATGATACATCAGATAAATTAATTACCTGCATATCTACCGCCCCCTCCTGTTCTGTCTTTTGTGGTAGGTGCGTGTACGCATTGGAGGGAGTGGGGTGGCGGGTGTATGGGGAATAATTTCCACCCTGTTTCCTTCTCCACCCCCACCCCTTTTTCCTAAAAAATGCTCTCCACATTGTTCTTCAGACAGAGATGATGTAATTGATGAATACCGTGATATCGGTTTTGGGTGTATCTTTTTATATTGCCACCTATAGACTCTATTGGACGAGTAGTCCTGTAGATCTCGTTGAAACTTTCGGATCTTAGTGGCTTGTACCTCCTTTTCCCACTTGACAAGGTCACCCTCCAGGTCCTTATCAAATTTGGCACAATCTTCCACTGTTAGTGTGGTTTGAATCTTGGTCTTCAAAATATCTATCTCACTTTCCACATTCTTTAACGTTTTCCGATCAGAGCCAATCAATAGCTCCAACAAAGTGCGTGAACACGTAGTTAGAGTTTCCTCCCATTTGCTAGTAAAGGAGGGATCATTGCCTTCCAATGTTGGGTAAATTTGAATCCTCAATCCCCTTGGGACTATGTCTGTTGTGATTTTGCTTTTTGCTCCCTCTAGTGGTCATTAGTGATTTGACTCTGGAGCTTCTGTCTTTTCCTATATCCTCACCTGGGCCGTTAGTTCAGGGGCGTTGCTATATAAGCTCCCTGGACCTTCAGTTCAATGCCTGGCATCGTTGAAATCAGAGCTAATCTGTTGTGCTCTTGTCCTATGATCCTGGTTCCTGTATTTCAAGCTAAGTCTGCTTCTTTGCTTTTTGCTTTTGTTTTGTTTGGTATTTTTGTCCAGCTTGTTCCAATCTGTATCCTGACCTTTGCTGGAAGCTCTAGGGGGCTGGTGTTCTCCCCCCGGACCGTTAGACGGTTCGGGGGTTCTTGAATCTCCAGCGTGGATTTTTATAGGGTTTTTGTTGACCAGATAAGTTATCTTGCTATATTCTGCTATTAGTAAGCTGGCCTCTCTTTGCTGAACCTGGTTCATTTCTGTGTTTGTAATTTCCTCTTACCTCACCGTTATTATTTGTGGGGGGCTTGTATCTTGCTTTGGGGTCCCTTTCTCTGGAGGCAAGAGAGGTCTTTGTTTTCTTCTCCTAGGGGTAGTTAGATTCTCCGGCTGGCAAGAGTCATCTAGCGATCACCGTAGGCATGATCCCCGGCTACTTCTAGTGTTGGCGTTAGGAGTAGCTATTTGGTCAACCCAGTTACCACAGCCCTATGAGCTGGATTTTTGAATCTCGCAGACTTACACGTTCCTCTGAGACCCTGTCCACTGGGGTCATAACAGTATGCCAGGCCAGTATTAAATGTTTAATGCATTGCAGAAGTGGGATTATAAGAAAGAAAATTTTGAGTTTTTTTTTTCCCTCTCTCATTTTTTTTTTTTTCTTTCTTTTCCCCTTTACCTCAGAGTGGCTTAAGCTTGCTGCAGACATGAATGTCCAGACCTTGATTACAAGTGTGGACCGGCTTGCCGCTCATGTGCAGGGTATACAAGATTATGTTACCAGAAATCCTAGGTCTGAACCCAAGATTCCGATTCCTGAACTGTTTTCAGGAGACCGATTTAAGTTTAGGAATTTCAGGAATAATTGTAAATTGTTTTTGTCCCTGAAACCTTGTTCGTCTGGAGACTCTGCTCAACAAGTAAAAATTGTTATTTCATTCTTACGGGGTGACCCTCAAGATTGGGCTTTTTCGTTGGCGCCAGGAGATCCGGCATTGGCTGATATTGATGCGTTTTTTCTGGCGCTCGGTTTACTTTATGAGGAACCCAATCTTGAGATTCAGGCAGAGAAAGCCTTGCTGGCTATGTCTCAGGGCCAGGACGAGGCTGAGGTGTATTGCCAAAAATTTCGGAAATGGTCCGTGCTGACACATTGGAACGAGTGTGCACTGGCCGCTAATTTTAGAAATGGCCTTTCTGAGGCCATTAAGAATGTTATGGTGGGTTTTCCCATTCCCACAGGTCTGAATGATACCATGTCCCTGGCTATTCAAATTGACCGGCGGTTGCGGGAGCGCAAAACCGCAAATTCCCTCATGGTGTTGTCTGAACAGGCACCTGATTTGATGCAATGTGATAGAATCTTGACTAGAAATGAGAGGAAAATTCATAGACGCCGGAATGGCTTGTGCTACTACTGTGGTGATTCTACACATGTTATCTCAGCATGCTCTAAACGTATATCTAAGGTTGTTAGTCCTGTCACCGTTGGTAATTTGCATCCTAAGTTTATTCTGTCTGTAACTTTGATTTGCTCACTGTCATCTTATCCTGTCATGGCGTTTGTAGATTCAGGTGCTGCCCTGAGTCTTATGGATCTCTCATTTGCTAAGCGCTGTGGTTTTATTCTTGAACCATTAGAAAATCCTATCCCTCTTAGGGGTATTGATGCTACGCCATTAGCAGAAAATAAACCGCAGTATTGGACACAGGTTACCATGTGCATGACTCCTGAACACCGCGAGGTGATACGTTTTCTCGTTCTACATAAAATGCATGATTTGGTTGTTTTGGGGCTGCCATGGTTACAGACCCATAATCCAGTCCTTGACTGGAAGGCTATGTCAGTGTCTAGTTGGGGCTGTCGTGGTATTCATGAGGATTCCCTGCCTGTGTCTATTGCTTCTTCTACGCCTTCGGAAGTTCCGGAGTATTTGTCTGATTATCAGGATGTCTTTAGCGAGTCCAGGTCCAGTGCATTGCCTCCTCATAGGGAATGTGACTGTGCAATAGATTTGATTCCAGGCAGTAAATTTCCTAAGGGAAGACTTTTTAATCTGTCGATACCTGAACATACCGCTATGCGTTCATATATCAAGGAGTCTCTGGAGAAAGGACACATCCGTCCGTCTTCTTCCCCTCTTGGTGCGGGATTCTTTTTTGTGGCTAAAAAGGACGGATCTTTGAGGCCTTGTATTGACTATCGGCTTTTAAATAAGATCACTGTCAAATTTCAGTATCCTTTGCCGCTGTTGTCTGACTTGTTTGCCCGGATTAAAGGTGCCAAGTGGTTTACCAAGATAGACCTTCGTGGTGCGTACAACCTTGTGCGCATTAAGCAAGGGGATGAATGGAAAACCGCATTCAATACGCCCGAAGGTCATTTTGAGTACTTGGTGATGCCTTTTGGGCTCTCTAATGCCCCTTCAGTTTTTCAGTCCTTTATGCATGACATTTTCCGGAACTATCTGGATAAATGTTTGATCGTTTATCTGGATGATATTCTGGTTTTTTCTGATAATTGGGACTCGCATGTGGAGCAGGTCAGGATGGTCTTTAAAATTTTGCGTGAAAATTCTTTGTTTGTCAAGGGCTCAAAGTGTCTTTTTGGTGTACAGAAGGTTCCCTTTTTGGGGTTCATTTTTTCCCCTTCTGCTGTGGAGATGGATCCAGTCAAGGTCCGAGCTATTCTTGATTGGACTCAGCCCTCGTCAGTTAAGAGTCTTCAGAAGTTCTTGGGTTTCGCTAACTTCTACCGTCGTTTTATCGCTAACTTTTCTAGCATTGTGAAACCTTTGACGGATATGACCAAGAAGGGCTCCGATGTGGTTAATTGGGCTCCTGCTGCCGTGGAGGCTTTCCAGGAGTTGAAACGTCGGTTTACTTCGGCGCCTGTTTTGTGCCAGCCTGATGTCTCGCTTCCCTTTCAGGTTGAGGTGGATGCTTCAGAGATTGGAGCAGGGGCCGTTTTGTCGCAGAGTGGCCCTGGTTGCTCTGTTATGAGACCTTGCGCCTTTTTCTCTAGGAAGTTTTCGCCTGCGGAGCGAAATTATGATGTGGGCAATCGGGAGTTGTTGGCCATGAAATGGGCATTTGAGGAGTGGCGTCATTGGCTCGAGGGTGCTAAGCATCGTGTGGTGGTCTTGACTGATCACAAAAATCTGATGTATCTCGAGTCTGCTAAACGCCTGAATCCTAGACAGGCCCGCTGGTCATTGTTTTTCTCCCGTTTTGACTTTGTTGTCTCGTATTTACCAGGTTCAAAAAATGTGAAGGCCGATGCTCTTTCCAGGAGCTTTGTGCCTGATGCTCCTGGAGTCGCTGAACCTGTTGGTATTCTTAAGGATGGTATTTTCTTGTCAGCTATTTCTCCTGATCTGCGACGTGTGTTGCAGAGATTTCAGGCTGATAGGCCTGATTCTTGTCCACCTGACAGACTGTTTGTGCCTGATAAGTGGACCAGCAGAGTCATTTCCGAGGTTCATTCCTCGGTGTTGGCAGGTCACCCAGGAATTTTTGGCACCAGAGATCTGGTGGCCAGATCCTTTTGGTGGCCTTCCTTGTCTAGGGATGTGCGGTCATTTGTACAGTCCTGTGGGACTTGTGCTCGAGCTAAGCCTTGCTGTTCTCGTGCCAGCGGGTTGCTCTTGCCCTTGCCTGTCCCTAAGAGACCTTGGACACATATCTCCATGGATTTCATTTCTGATCTTCCGGTGTCTCAAGGCATGTCTGTTATCTGGGTGATATGTGATCGCTTCTCCAAGATGGTCCATTTGGTTCCTTTGCCTAAGCTGCCTTCCTCTTCCGATCTGGTTCCTGTGTTTTTCCAGAACGTGGTTCGTTTGCACGGCATCCCTGAGAATATTGTGTCAGACAGAGGATCCCAGTTCGTTTCCAGATTCTGGCGATCCTTTTGTAGTAGGATGGGCATTGACTTGTCGTTTTCGTCTGCTTTCCATCCTCAGACTAATGGACAGACGGAGCGAACTAATCAGACTTTGGAGGCTTATTTGAGGTGTTTTGTCTCTGCTGATCAGGACGATTGGGTGACCTTCTTGCCGTTGGCTGAGTTTGCCCTTAATAATCGGGCTAGTTCCGCCACCTTGGTTTCGCCGTTTTTCTGCAACTCTGGTTTCCACCCTCGTTTTTCTTCGGGTCATGTGGAACCTTCTGACTGCCCTGGGGTGGATTCTGTGGTGGATAGGTTGCAGCGGATCTGGAATCTTGTGGTGGACAACTTGAAGTTGTCACAGGAGAGGGCTCAGTGCTTTGCCAACCGCCGCCGCGGTGTGGGTCCCCGACTACGTGTTGGGGATTTGGTGTGGCTTTCTTCCCGCTTTGTTCCTATGAAGGTTTCCTCTCCCAAATTTAAACCTCATTTTATTGGTCCTTACAAGATATTGGAAATCCTTAATCCTGTATCCTTTCGCCTGGATCTTCCTGTGTCGTTTGCTATCCACAACGTGTTTCATAAGTCCTTGTTGCGGCGGTACGTTGTGCCTGTGGTTCCTTCTGCTGAGCCTCCTGCTCCGGTGTTGGTTGAGGGCGAGTTGGAGTACGTGGTGGAGAAGATCTTGGATTCTCGTCTCTCCAGGCGGAGGCTTCAGTACCTGGTCAAGTGGAAGGGCTATGGTCAGGAAGATAATTCCTGGGTGGTCGCCTCTGATGTTCATGCGGCCGATTTAGTTTGTGCCTTTCACGCCGCTCGTCCTGATCGCCCTGGTGGTCGTGGTGAGGGTTCGGTGACCCCTCACTAAGGGGAACATTCAGTTCAATGCCTGGCATCGTTGAAATCAGAGCTAATCTGTTGTGCTCTTGTCCTATGATCCTGGTTCCTGTATTTCAAGCTAAGTCTGCTTCTTTGCTTTTTGCTTTTGTTTTGTTTGGTATTTTTGTCCAGCTTGTTCCAATCTGTATCCTGACCTTTGCTGGAAGCTCTAGGGGGCTGGTGTTCTCCCCCCGGACCGTTAGACGGTTCGGGGGTTCTTGAATCTCCAGCGTGGATTTTTATAGGGTTTTTGTTGACCAGATAAGTTATCTTGCTATATTCTGCTATTAGTAAGCTGGCCTCTCTTTGCTGAACCTGGTTCATTTCTGTGTTTGTCATTTCCTCTTACCTCACCGTTATTATTTGTGGGGGGCTTGTATCTTGCTTTGGGGTCCCTTTCTCTGGAGGCAAGAGAGGTCTTTGTTTTCTTCTCCTAGGGGTAGTTAGATTCTCCGGCTGGCGAGAGTCATCTAGCGATCACCGTAGGCATGATCCCCGGCTACTTCTAGTGTTGGCGTTAGGAGTAGCTATTTGGTCAACCCAGTTACCACAGCCCTATGAGCTGGATTTTTGAATCTCGCAGACTTACACGTTCCTCTGAGACCCTGTCCACTGGGGTCATAACATATGTCCTTCTGGAGATAATTTTCTAAGGCAGCCTTATTCCACCACAACTTCGTGCGTTTTTTGAGCAAATCCCTTATATTAAGCTTCAAGTCCTTAATATCACAATTCTCAGTTTCTGCATCCACCTTGTTACCAAATAGTGATCCTAACTGTGGGATCCAATTTTTGTCACGCTTTCTAAAATCCATGTACTCTGTATTAGAGGCATCTGAAACACAGACAGAATAGAAGCATGTACTTAACGAGAACACCTCATATACCAAATTAGAAAACCAAGAAAGAAGAAGGGGGATTTTTAAGCCTCCATATAATCATATGAACCAATAAAGAGAAGAACTGAAGGAGCAATTCCCAATATAACAATGTTTATTGATAAAATTATCACAATACAAGATAAATATATGCAAAAATATTCAAAAGAAAGAGTACACATCAGATGACAGGAGCATCTGTAAAATGGTATCAGCAGAAAAAGAAAATCCACGGGACCATAACACCAGGCCAGAAAGACCCAGTCGAAATGACACAAGATGTTTGATAGTCAGTATGTCCGAGTGCATATATCATATCGGGCAAATAGATATTTATTTAATAGCAGATTGCAGTATCTAAGTCTTTATGAAATACTTTAAAGGATTACTGCCCCATGTATTGCACCTAAACCCATTGGCCTAACATCACAAAGTACAGTATGAGAAAATCAGCCCGTAATAGGGCCTAACTAAAATGACACTTGCACAATACCTGTGGACATAATGGCCCTCGTGTATAGACCTGTGGAATGGACACCTCGACGCGCGTTTCACCACGCCAGTGGCTTCGTCAGGAGGTGAGTAAGCAGCAAAAGTAACCCCTTTAAATACTGTCAGATTGTGTTCTAATTACCTGCAGCCATGTGCGGCGCGCACCCGCCATGTTGCGGCACGCCGAGGAGAGCGGCGCTCAAGATGCGCGTCACCACGTCACCTGGTCCGGTCACATGACCAGACCCGTGACCATGGCAATGCGTCACCGTGCATTGAGCGCCACCCACCACCGCACGAGGCAGCGCATGCACGGTGCAAGCACTGGCCGGACAGTGAGGAAGAAATAGGAGTAAAGTAAGCCTGTATATAACAGAGTGTGGAATCGATGGCACGATAAAAGATATATATATCGAACCAGATTCCAACAGAATGACCCCGGGATGGACAGAGTATAAACAGGGACCCAGCACACACTTCAAAAAGTAGACCATAGTATGGACCCAGCACCCATATATATTACAATACTACAAGTACAACTAACATCATATTATAATACTATGTGTACCATCCCATTAAATTTATATCAAGTCACCCCAAACACTTAAAAAAGGGAAAAACAGCTAACAAAAACCACTACAAATCCCCCAGCCATAACAGATATCTTATTTAGATCCTATTTGTTATATTTGGGAGCACTTATTATATTAAGACATCGAGGTGAGCAATGTCAGTCACTGTCACCGCTTACCCCACTCTGTCTTGTGCCCCGTCTGTTGCTCCCTCCCTGCACTCAATTGCATTTTCGTCTATCAGACACGAATGCAATTGCTGTGTGCGCCGCCCGAGACGGGAGCAGAGGAGCTGTCAATCTCCCCTTCTATGCCGGCATCTACTTAGACACTCAGGTCACTTACGGCCTGTACCTTGTTGGAGAAGGCGAAAGCAGGAAATGTTTGATGGTGCGGTGCAGTGATATCATCACGCCATTCAGTGCCGACTGCTGTACAGAGGAGACTGTGGATGGAAGCCTGGATTAGGTGAGTATGAGCTTCTTTTTTTTAATTCTTATACTTCTGTGCAGGAGGACATAAAATGAGGAAAAGGGCTGTGTACATGGGAGGAATGGACAAAATGAGGGGAGTGTCTGTGCTGATGGGGGAATAAAATGAATGGAGGGACTATGTTGGTGGGGTGAATAAAATTAGGGACTGTACAGATGGGGGGAATTAAAATGAAGGGATGACCTGTGCTGATGCGGGGGAATAAGTTGAGATGAGGGGCTGTGCTGATGGGGGAATAAACTGAAGGTCTCGGTAGATGGTGTAATGAACTGACGGGCTGTGCAGATTGGCGAAATAAAATGATGGGCTGTGCAGATGGTGTGAATAAAATGAGGGGCTGTGCAGATGAGGGAGCGTAATGAAGGGGTATGCAGAGGGGAGAACAAGTGGGGGGCTGTGCAGATGGGGGAATAAAATGAGGGGCTGTGCAAATGGGGTGAAAAAACAGAGGGGCTGTGCAGATGGGGGAATAAACTGACAGGCTGTGCAGATGGGGGAAAAATCTGATGGGCTGTAGAGATGAGGGAATTAGCTGAGGGGCTATGCAGAGGAGGGGAATGAGGGGCTGTGCATATAGAATAAATGGGCTTTGCAGATTGGGGGAATAAACTGAGGGACTGTGCAGATGGGGAAATAAACTGAGAGTCTGTGCAGATGGGGGGAATCAATTGTGGGGATGTGCACATGGGTGGAATAAACTGAGGGTCTGTGCAGATGGGGGAATAAACTGAGGGGCTATGTGTCATGCTGTGATGGTCTTAGTTAGGGGAGAAGGGCCTTAAACTTTCCCTGGAACTGGGACCCTAACTATCCCTGTCCCGGAAGTACTCTTGATGGTAGAGAGGCCCCAGTCTCCAACCTCACTATGCTCCTGTTAATCTCTGGTCTGTCCCCTCACCCACCCCATGGAGCCTGGGTGTTACAGAACTGCAACACAGAACTAGGATAGAAGGGGGGAAAAACTGACCCTGCACTGAGACTAGGCTGATACCCTACGATGGAGTGGGCAACCCATTCCTTGCGAATAGACCCACCGACGATCCTATGTTAATCTCAAGCGAAGACCTATAGATAGGGGGAAGGAGGTCCCTAAAAGATCTAAGGACTGGGTATAAAAACTGGTCACCTCCTAATAGAAAACACAGAGAAGGCTGCAGAAACCAACTGAAAACAGAAACTAAGGATAGCAGAACCAGAGGTCCCAGAACTGCACAATAACAAACACAGAAAGCTATCAAAGCACCTAGCCAGACCTCTAGCGAATTAACACTGTTGTCCAGCAAGGACTGTGAGACAGGTGCTGGGTAATAAAGGGTGATACAATCACCTGACCTAAGACAACCCAGCACCAGGGGAAAAAGACCGGCAGCCAGAAAACAACAACGAGATGGTGGATGGTCAAAAACGAAATAGATTCTAACAGTACCTCCCCTTTTACGAGGATCCTCCGGATCCTCTTGGCCGAGCCTTATTCAGAGATCTCCTGTGAAAAGCCTTAATCAGCCTTGAGGCCGAGACGTCCTCAGCTTTCACCCAGGAATTATCCTCGGGACCGAAACCCTTCCAGGACACGAGATACTGCAACCTTCCTCTGTGCCACCTGAAATCTAAAATGCATGAAATCTCAACTCACCGTCCTCATCAACTGGAGGAACAGTCATCAGGCATCGCCTCCTTATCTGGTGTGTCAGCTTTCTTCAGTAAAGCTTGATGAAAAACTAAATTAATTCTCCAGGACGAGGGGATGTCTAATCTCACTGCTGCCGAGTTGACAACCTGAACCACTTTGAAGGGTCCTACAAACTTAGGCCCCAGTTTTTTAGAAGGGATCTTCAAACGCAGATTCTTAGAGGACAACCAGACCATGTCCCCAACTGCAAACAACGCCTCCCTTCTTTTCTTGTCAAAATACTTCTTTGACCTCCTATTTGCCTCTTTCAGATTATGGCGTACATTGGTCCAAACCGTGTCCAAATTTCCAGAAAAACTCTTCTCCTCAGGCACCGCTGCCCCAATCTTTGAAAATGGACTGAAAGATGGATGCCTCACTGTACAGCAAAAAAATCCGAGGAAGACGCGTGATTATTAAGATCAAACTCAGCTAGTGGTAAATATTCTGACCACATCTCCTGATTGTCTGCTACAAAACATCTCAAAAACTGCTCGACATCCTGGTTCTTCCTTTCGGTCTGTCCATTGGACTCAAGATGATAACTTGACAAGAATGACAAATGAACCTTTAATCTGTCACAAAAAGCAAGCCAAAAGCGAGCCACAAATTGTGGTCCTCTATCGAAAACAATGTCCGTGGAAACCCCATGGAGCCTGACAATCTCTTTCACAAATGCCTTAGCTAGAGTCTTGGCGCAGGGTAATTTATTGAACGTGACCAGATGACACATCTTAATAAACCGGTCCACAACAACCCAGATGACAGAAAAACCCTCAGAGACTGGCAGATCGGTGATAAAATCCATAGCAAGATATGACCATGGCGAACTAGGAACCTCCAAAGGGCACAGCAACCCTGCAGCCAGGGCATGTGAGGCCTTTGACCTAGCGCGCACAGTACACTGATGCACCCACTTGATGCTTTCTCTTTGCCACCCTGGCCACCAGAAACTTCTACCGATAGACTTTCTAGTTTCTGAAATCCCAGGGTGACCTGCCAACTGAGACTCATGACATTCAGCAAGCAAAGCTCTCCGCAAGGCTCTAGGCACAAATAATTTACCATACGGAGTGTTAGTTGGTGCAGCATTCTGGCCCTCTAGGAAGCTACTCTCCAACTCAGAACTCAGTATTAACTGCTGGAGAGAAACTACTAGACAAAGCATCCACTTTAACATTCTTTGTCCCAGGAATATACTGTATGTTATGGAGAAATGAAACCGGGCAAAAAACAGTGCCCACCTAGCTTGACGGGCATTCAAACGTTTAGCAGCATGCAGATATATCAGATTCTTATGATCAGTAAAAACCTGTATCGGATGTCTAGCCCCCTCCAAAAAATGTCGCCAATGCTCAAACGCGAGTTTAACAGCCAGCAACTCACTGTTCCCAACATCATAGTTGAGCTCAGTCTCCAAAATTTTTTTAGAAAAGAAAGCACAGGGATGCACCCCATCCTCTCCCTCCTGGGACAGAACTGCCCCCACCCCTACTGAAGAGGCATCAACCTCTACCAGAAATGGCTTGGTCTCATCTGTCTGGATCAAAACAGGAGCAGAGCTAAACCTCTCCTTGAGATGCTCATAAGCCTTAACAGCCTTTGAGGACCATTGGACAGTATTAGAACCCTTCTTGGTGAGATCATAGGTTTAGGGATCACAGAAAAATTCTTTATGAATTTTCTGTAATAATTAGCAAACCCTAAAAATCTCTGAACCGACTTCAAACATTCAGGCCTGAACCTTCACCGGGTCCATCTCAAACCCATCGCTGGAGACAAGGTACCCCAAAAAGCTCATTTTCTGTACCACAAACTCGCACTTCTCCAATTTATCAAAAAGTGTGTTTTCACTCACAATCTGTAGAACTTCGCGGACTCTCTGCCAATGCAACTCCAGCTCAGGTGAATAGATCAAAATATCATCCAAATAAACAATAACACTCCTACCGATCAACGACCTCAAAATGTCATCAATGAAATTTTGAAAAAATGCAGGCGCATGACTAAGGCCAAAAGGCATCACCAGACACTCAAAATGACCTTCCGGGGTATTAAAGGCTGTCTTCCATTTATCACCCTCCTTCACCCACAGCAAATTATATGCCTCACGAAGGTTAGTCATAGAGAACCACTTCGCTCCGGTTAGTTGGTTAAACAAATCCGGAATAAGCGGCAATGGGTAAGGATTGCGCACAGTGATCTTATTATTCTCCCGAAAATCCAGACACAGCCTAAGGCCCCCATCCTTCTTTTTGACAAAAAAGAATCCTACAGCCACAGGGGACATAGAGTGTCTTATATGACCTGCAGCTAAATTAGTCTGTAGGTATTCCTTTAAGGCCTCCCTCTCAGGAATCGTCAGATTAAATAAGCGACTGTTAGGAAGTGTGGCACCTGGGACGAACTCAATAGCGCAGTCGTAATCTCTATGGGGTGGTAGAGCTTGCGACTCAACCTCTGAAAATACCCTCCAGAAAACCTGAATGACTTCAGGCACCTCCCTCTTCACAACAGCAGCAATGTGAACATTACAACAATTACCTTAACACCCCTGACCCCAGGACCTTATAGTACTAGACGACCAGTCCAGCAAAGGATTGTGCATTTTTAACCAGGGTAAACCCAGGATGACTGGTCAAGGTAATTTAGCAAGGACAAACAAGTCTATACACTCCTGATGTTCCATATTAACAATAAGTGGGAATGCGGTAACCTTTCGAGAAATACACCCATGTTCCAGAGGAGTGTTATCAATAGCCAAAGCAGGAATAGGAGATGACAATGGTTCAGAATCAAACTTATATTTGTCTAGGAATTGTTGATCAATCAAATTATGTGCAGAACCACAATCCACCATTACCTGAAGATCAAGGGAATGACCATGATATGTGGTATTACCAGAAAAAAAACCTCCTGCGGACCGTAAAAACGCAATACGAACTGGAGTGTTAGGGTATGTGGACATGTTGCGGATTTTACTACGGATCCACAGCGGTTTTGATGCTGCGGATTCGCAGCTGTTTTCCATGAGTTTACAGTACCATGTAAACCTATAGGAAACAAAATCCGCAGTGCAGATGCTGTGGAAAAAAACGCGCAAACAGGTGCGGAAAAGGGGGTCCAACTACGTGTGCACATACCCTTACTCCTACTGACCTTTTTTTTTAATTTCCTTATGCGAACCTCACATTGCTTAATAAAATGGTAAGCCTTACCACAATACAAGCATAGCCCTTCAAAAAACCTCTTCTCCCTCTCCTGGGAACGAGAGGACATCGCCCTAAGTAGCATTGGTACCCCGCTGTCGACGGGGCTTACCTGAGGGAATGGGTCCAGCATTATAAGAGCTTTCTCTTCAATCTGCCTGCCTCTCAATCTTCTATCCACACGGATAGCTAACTGCATAGCAGTTTCCAAAGTATCAGGTGCAGGATATGCAATGAGCAAATCTTTAACTCTTTCACTCAAACCTGCTAAAAGCTGACTCTTGAGCGCTGAGTCACTCCACCTGACCTCTGCGGATCATCGTCTGAACTGGGTGAAATAACTCTCAGTATCAACAGAACCCTGTTTAAGCCCTCTGAGCTCTGCCTCAGCTGATGTGACCCGATCAGGATCATCATATAACAACCCCACAGCAGAAAAAAATGCTTCTACTGATGTCAAACAAGGATCATCAGGATGTAATGAAAATGCCCAGATTTGGGGTTCACTTCGCAATAAAGACATAATAATCCCCACATGCTGTAATTCACTCCCTGGGGATCTGGGTCTAAGCCAAAAATATAGTAAACATGCATTTTTAAACGTAAAAATTCCTGCAGTTTACCAGAAAAAACTCAGGTAATCCTACCTTAGGTTCCTCAGAGCGTGCTCCAGAGTAATTACCCACGTGCTGTTGCAGGTTGGCTACTTCAAAGTTAACCCTTGCAAGCGTTGAGCAACTTCTTGAATGCTGCACAGGATCCGGGAGAGGATTTTTTTTATATGTGTGGCTGGACAAACTGTTATGGAACTGCAACACAGAACTAGGATAGAAGGGGGGAAAACTAACCCTGCACTGAGACTAGGCTGATACCCTATAATGGAGTGGGCGACCCATTCCTTGCGAATAAACCCACCAGTGATCCTAGGTTATTCTCAAGCGAAGACCTATAGATAGGGGGAAGGAGGTCCCTAAAAGATCTAAGGACTGGGTATAAAAACAGGTCACCTCCTAATAGAAAACACAGAGAAGGCTGCAGAAACCAACTGAAAACAGAAACTAAGAATAGCAGAACCAGAGGTCCCAGAACTGCACAATAACAGAGAAAGCTATCAAAGCACCTAGCCAGAACTCTAGTGGATTAACACTGTTGTCCAGCAAGGACTGGGAGGCAGGTGCTGGGTAATAAAGGGTGATACAATCACCTGACCTAAGACAACCCAGTACCAGGGGAAAAAGACCAGCAGCCAGAAAACCACAACAAGATGGCGGATGGTCAAAAACAAAACAAATTCTAACACTGGGACAGAAATGTAATGTGAACAAGACACACAAGACAAAACAGGGATAACAGAAACTCTCTATCATACAAAAGCACCAATCAACAATAGGGAAGTGGATGGGGACAGGGAGGAATTAACTAAATGGGTAATAGGGACCAGGAGATCAATGCACACATACAACAGAACACTTCTACAACTTCTCTCCAGAACATGTAGCTTAAGCACACCGCACAAGAAGACAAATCTATAATAGCAACAACGAACTCCCATTCAGCATAGCATCTCCTAAGTTCAAGAAAGCAGAACTTTCACTGGCAAGACAGAGAGGGTCTGGCTCATTTTTTTTTTAGGAAGAAGTGACCAGATCAGAAGCAGCTGAAATGGAGTTGCATGTTTCTGACCAGCATAGAAAGGGTTGTTAACCTCTTCAGCATCAAAAGAAATCAAATTGATTTAATATAGGATCCAATCACACAGGCTAAATTGAAGATCTGTGATTCACTATATGCAGTGATCTTCTACCCCCAGATAATTCTACTCTACTGCTGTATCTGTATGAGCTGGGCCTAAAAAACAAACTTTAAGCCTCTGTGTGTACTCTGCAACTGTGCATGTGAGAGTACAGTGCCTTTAAGCCTCTGTGTGTACTCTGCAACCCTGCCTCTGGGAGTAGTGTGCCAAAAAGCCTCTGTGTGTACTCTGCAACCCTGCCACTGGGAGTACTGTGCCAAACAACCTCTGTGCACTCTGCAGCTATGTATGTACGAGTTGTGTGCCTAAAAAATGATTACGGTATCCTCTGCTGCTGTGTCTGTACAAGTTGTGGACCTAAAAATAGTTATACTCTGCCCCCATGTCTGTGGGAGTACTGTGCCGAAAAAACTGTGTGTGTACTCTGTACCCATCTCTGTGGGAGTACTTCCTGTGGGATCCACGCTTGGTTCATTTTAATGAGTGTGAGCTTTCCCACGCTGGCTGTGGACAGGCACCTACACCCATCCACAATTATACCTCCTGTTACTCTAAACACACTTTCCTACAGTACACTTTCTGCAAGACCTGCCAGCACCTCCAAGTCGTAAAGGGTAAGCTTAGGCTATGTGTCCAAGTTGGAATCTGAGAAGCTAAATGGACCAGACACATTATTTAGCATGTGAGGACACATACTCTTCCACCATTTATTTAAACTGTTATGCTCATGGATTTGATCCCTTGAGCTTGTGTTTTTTTGTTGGTTTCTCTTTCTGCTGAGTCACAGGAGATGCACCTTTTCTCTCAGTGGTTGGGTCTGTTTTCTGGATGAAGCGTGTCTAGCTTAAGACAGGTGTTTTCAATTGTCCACCTATTACCTTTTGGATGCAGCTTTATATTCTGTTACCCAGAGGGCGTTTCCTGATGGTGATAGATTCAATTAGATATTCTGACATTGTATTGAAGTTGGAAACCAGTCTGTGAGCTTTGAGGTAAGGATTTTCACCTTGTTGTTTCTTTGCTATACTTGGCACCTGTCTTCTGTTTAACTTTAATAAGTCGGCTCTATATTTGTTAAGAGTAATTGCTTTATTCTTTGCTTAGCATTTCATTATTTACTTTACTGATTCTGAAATCTTTCCTTTGTTCAGCACACTTCTCCTCTTATAGTTAATTCACACTCTTCTCTGTCCTATGCTTCTTTAGGAGGCCATTTAGGGAGTTTAGGTCAAAGTTGCTATCTAATAGTTCTTTGGTTAGGGCTATTTCTGTACCTGCAGGGACTGTAGTGTCAGGATACCTAGCCTGTACAGGACCCAGCAGGCTCAGTTGCGATTTTTTAGTATCTAACCTATTAATCCACAGTGAGTTGCTACACAGGCATAACCTTAAACGCTGCCTCCTGCTAATACAGACTTTATCAGATGGTGGTGCTAGATATTGTGAAATGCTGAGTAAGGTTTCCACATTTCTGCCATGCTAACTCTCACTTCCGAGATGGTGCTGGTGCCTCAGCTGCATTGGCTACTTCATCCTCTTCTGCCTTGTGCTTCCACTGAGCCCCTGCTGACAGGTGAGGATGCCGTCACTAGTGCATTTTCCTCAGTTCGATTGTATTCCTGCATTTTCAGATCATGCTCTCGTGATGGAAATAAGGATAGCACATTGTGCTTGAAGAGGGAATCCAGCAGGGTGGCCACAAAGTAGAGTCCTAGCAGAATCAAGACACTTGTCACCAGACGTTAACCCCCATGAGATGGAGGTGATACTGATAAGACTCAGAAACCAAAAGGGCATGTGGACTGTACTGTGCTGTCAGGACAGGAAGAGGAGGAAGGTGTCTCTCGGGGCAAGGAGTGGGAGAACAGAGAGGATGATGAGGAGGTTGTAGATCCTACTTGGTGTGAACCCAGAAGCACGTAGCTGAGTAGCTGAGCAGAGGATGTGGAGGAGGAGGAAGATGAGGAGGTTACATTGCATCTTTCTGCACAGTCATGGAGTGTTGGAACCAGAACAAGCACTGCATCCTCAGCCACAACTGTGGCTGTGTTCAGCACTTGTTGCAAGTCTGCCTAGCTTGGGCCTTTTTTGAGACCGCAAAGGATGACCGAAATCATGTTATCTGTCAACTTTGCAAAAAACCACTCAGTACAGGCAAAAATTGCAATAATTTGACTACTACATGCATGAACCAGCACATGCGTGATCAACATGCCTTAGTCTGGGAATCACACTGTGCTAAAATGCGGACTAGTGGGCCTCGCCAACTTCCAGCCGTCCCATCAACCACTTCTGCTGCTTCCTCCTCCGTCACTGTGGCAAGTGTTCTCAAACAGGTCTCTGGCTGCAGAAACTCCACTTGTTTAGCCCCTACAGCTGGGGTGAGTGAGAGCCTGTCAGTTGTTATTGAAGTGGAGATTCCTGCTGTTTTTGTTTCACCGAGCACACCATATCTTTCTCAACACACCATAACATCTCCGCCTGCACCTCACTAACAGTCCAGCAGTTTGTCATGTTGACCCTACTCCACCCTCTCCCAGCACAGCAGCCAGCCTTCGGTCCTGCAGTTGTGGTCACATAAAAGAATGTTTCCTTCTACACATGCCAAAGCTAAGAGCTTGAACTCCACCATCTACAATCTGTTGCCCACAGAAATGCTGCATTTCCCCCTGGTATATACAGATGGTTTCTGAAAGTTGATGGCCATCGCAGTCCCCCAGTATCAGTTGTCCAGTTGCCATTAATTCACTAAGAAAGCTGTGCCTGTGCCCCACCAGCATGTCGCCGACAACATCACCCATTCCCTGAAAAAATCTACGTGCCAGGGTGCATTTCACCCCTGACACCTGGACAAGCAAACATGTGCAGGGGCATTACATCTTGCTGACTGGGCACTGGGTGACTGGTGGCTATGTGGGCAGTCAATCAAGGGGCTGCTCCACAAGTCTTGGAATCCCCAAGGTTTGAGAGACAAACCACTGTATCTATCACTTCCTCCACTGCTTCAGGCTCCTCCCCCTCCTTTAGGGCCTCCACCTACGCCCTCAACCTCTCCCTTAATGAGACATGCATTCCAACAGTGCAGAGAGGATCCCCCCGCCTCTGTACTGCTCAGTCAGGACTCACTGCAATCAGGCAGTGTTTAAATTTATATGCCTTGGAGATCACAGTCATACAGCTCAAGAGTTGTGAACAGCTATCCAAGCCAAGTTAGAGCAATAGCTGTCTCCACCAAATGGGGCAACCTCACACACGTGCCTTGCATGGCTCACTTCTTCAACCTGGTGGCAAAGCAAATTCTCTGCCACTATCCCTGCCTGGATGCACTGCTGCAGAAAGCACGGTCACAGTGTGGTCACTTCCGACGATCGCACCCCTCAGGTTATCGACTTGCTTCGTTGCAGAGGTCTTTCGGCCTACCATTTAACTGTTTGATTTGCGATGTGTCAACATGGTAGAATTCCACTCTGCACATGTTGCAGTGACTCAGGCAGCAGCGATGAGCCCTGGTGCATTATGTCCTTTTGCACAGCCTGGGCGAATGCTGTATGGACATGGTGCAAATCACGCTTGCGGTGTGGTCACAGATGAAGGACCTCTGCACCCTTCTGCAGAGTTTCAACATGGCTACTAAGATGGTTAGCTGATGATGTCATCATTAGCATCACTATTCTGATCATCTACATGCTGCAGCACATGTTGAACAATCTGCGTGAGGAGGTGGTGGTCCCAGAAGAAGACGTGGAAGCAGAGAAGGATGCGGAATGGACAACAATATCTCTAAGTTCCAGTCTGTTTTTGCACAGGCAGGTACCATGGGAGGGTTGATTACAGCGATTGTGGGTGGCTCATGGTACTAGACAAACTGTTAGTGAAGGTGCAGGAGCCGAGGAACAAGTGTAGGAGGACTATAAGGAAGAGTTGATGGACACGCAACAGTCAGATGATGAAGAGGATAATGATCCCTTCTCTTTTGTCCGTGGCTGTAGAGGGAAATGATGGAGGAAGCAAGCTTGAGTGTTACCCCACTACCAACATGCCATGGACTTGGACCTTATGTAAGCGCCCGACACATGAGCACCTTCTTGCTGCACTATCTTCAACATGATGCCTGTATTCTTAGTGTTAGAAATAGTGCTGACTGCTGGATTGCAACTCTGTTAGATCTACAGAACAAGAGTAAATTTTGCCAGATGCTTCTCCCCTGGAAAGGGACGCGCGCATGCTGGATTATCGAAACACACTTGCAGACAATCTTAAGAGTGTTTTTTACCAAGACAGAAGTGAGACACGCATTGTGCATCGCAGTTCTAGACTTCCAATCCTGGGAACGTCAAGGCATCACCGCAAAAACATTAGCAGCAACAGCAGTGTTAGAGGCATAAGCAATTTCTGTGAGTCATTTCACACATTTTTTAGACTAGCCATTGCACCAGCAGAACAGAGTACAAGTCTGACACCTTGTGAACTACTGGAGAGGATGGTACAGGAGTATCACAAGCTCAATATCAATACTACCAGGAGGAAATTGGACTCTTGCATTTTGGTCTTCAAAAATAGAAGGGTAGCCTGAGTTCACCTGTCACACCTTGGAGGTTTTGTCATGCCCTGCAGCCACCATTCTCCCAGAAAGTGTCTTCTGCGCTGCTGGTGGTGTCTTGACAGTTAAGCACATCATGCTATCCCCTGAAAGTGCTAACAGCCTAACTTTAATCAAAATGAACAAATCATGGATCTCCGATGACTGTTGCACCCCAGTCACAGACTGGGCAGGCTAGGCGATGCTGTTGTTTTTAATATTATGCTTTGATCTCGCGTTATTGCAGTCTGTGCCACCTTTGTCCTGGCTCCTGTGCCTGCTGTTGCTACTGCTGCTGATGTTACAAACAATTTTTTGAAATATGGAGGTTCCAAGTTGGGTCTCCATCTGGTAGGCTTCCTGTTGTGGAAGGTGTGTCAGAGGCCTATTATACTGTTTCTACTCTGTGGAAGTTGATGCCATTTTAGTTCTGTGTGCCAATCATTTTTGGAAATGTGGAGACTCCAAGTTATGTTTCCATCTGGTGGGTTACCTGTAGTAGAAGGGTTGTCAGAGCCATATTATACTGTCTGTACTCCTTCATGTGTGTTGCCTGTAGTAGTAAGGCTTCCAGACAGGCAGACCTGCTCTTGCTTTCACTCAACTACCAGTGTTACTATCCTTAAATTTTTATACCAAAAGTGCTCTCTGAAACTGATGTTTGTGCCACCTGTTTATGACTGGGGAAAAAATTGAGCTGTTGCATGAGGTATCAGGGCTCCCAGCAAAAAAAACTTACACCGCTCCCTTAACCACCAAGTCTTTATTGAAACTTCAATTCAAAGCTCTAAATGCTTGGTCAGACGCTTATACCTCATGCAAGGCCCATGGCTGAGTGCTAATTAAAATGACTGTTATTGTGAGAAGTTAAGCACATAGTTAAGCGCATTGAAGACTAAATGATCTCTAAAAGGCCTAAAGTTACAGATGACACACTTCCTTTGTATTTTAGGCAAATATATATATATGCTCAAAACATCTTGTAGGTAAGATGGGATAGTAATAATTGAAATATTAATAAAACCTCAGCAATAGACAATAAATGTTGAATAAATAGGAATGAATGTATTAGTACCATTATCCAATAAAAAATGATCAAGTATTAGTCCAAGTAAACAATAGTTAGTCCCAATTAGGGTTGAGCGATCTTTACTTTTATAGGATCGGGTCGGGTTTCACGAAACCCGACTTTTTCAAAAGTCGGGTCGAGTGAAATCGGCCGATCCTATAAAAAAGTCGGGGTCGGGGTCGGCCGAAACTCGAAACCCAATGCAGTGCATTGGGTTTCCAATGGTTCCCAGGGTCTGAAGGAGCGGAAACTCTCCTTCAGGCCCTGGGATCCATATTTAAGTGTAAAATAAAGAATTAAAATAAAAAATATCGCTATACTTACCCTCTGACGGGCCCTGGTACTAACCGGGAACCTTCCTTCCTTAGAATCAGCCTTCCAGGACCTTGCGGTGACGTCGCGGTGACGCCGCGGCTTGTGATTGGTCGCGCGGCCGCCCATGTGACCGCTCGCGTGACCAATTAGAAGCCGCGACGTCACCGTGACGTCACCGAAGGTCCTGGAAGGGCTGATTCTTAGGAAGCAAGGCTGCCGGAAAGAAGCAGGGCGTGTCCGAGGGTGAGTATATACCTAATAGGAATATACTCACCCTCGGCTTCGTTCCGGCAGCCATCCTTCCTAAGAATCAGCCCTTCCAGGACCTTCGGTGACGTCACGGTGACGTCGCGGCTTCTGATTGGTCGTGCGAGCGGTCACATGGGCGGCCGCGCGACCAATCACAAGCCGCGACGTCACCACGACGTCACCGCAAGGTCCTGGAAGGCTGATTCTAAGGAAGGAAGGTTCCCGGTTAGTACCAGGGCCCGTCAGAGGGTAAGTATAGCGATATTTTTTATTTTAATTCTTTATTTTACACTTAAATCTGAATTCCGATACCAATTCCCGATATCTTAAACATATCGGGAATCGGTATCGGAATTCCGATTCCAGATTCAGAAGATCGCCGACTTCATGGCCGACCCCACACAGGGGTCGGGTCGGGTTTCATGAAACCCGACTTTGCCAAAAGTCGGCGACTTCTGAAAATTGCCGACCCGTTTCGCTCAACCCTAGTCCCAATTAGTCCAGATGAAACAATAATGGTTACTGATTTAAAAAGTTCAATAAAGTTCTGAAAAAAGTCAATGAATAAAATATGCTGACTACCCAACTTGCAGTGGGATATATTCATTATAACTAGAAGAATAGTCAGGTAAGGAAGTTTCCCCTGGGAGGAATACCTTTGTAGATGATGAGGAAAAGAGCCCCTCTGTGATGTAGATGAGCACTCTTGTTGGTGGCGTTCTTCGGTGAGACAGCAGTCTCAAATCCAAAACCGATAGGTGGGAGCGCTGTCCCGGTCGGTGACGGCTGCTCCTATAAGTATCCTTAAGGCGGTCCGCAATGAATCTTCAGCGGTAGGCTGGTCACGCTACATGGTCACGGTAAACTAGTTGCAAGAGCAGGACCTTATTGACCTACAAGATGTTTTGAGCGCAAATTTCCTTTTTTCCCCATTACATTTGATTATTATTGACAATTGGTTGACTATTGTCTTTTATTTGGTGCTGAAACTCTTGTGTACTTTAGCGCCACTGTATATATTAATATAAAAAATATATATTGTCATCTTTTACATTTTAAAAATTACAAAAAGGAAAATGGGCTGATGCAAAAGTATGAGCACCCTGCATGGTTAGTGCCTAGTAGCACCCCCTTTTGAATGTATCAGATCTTGTAAATGCTTTTTGCATCCAGACAAGAGTCTTTCAAGTCTTGCTTGAGGGATTTTTATCTATTCTTCTTTGGAAAATTCGTCCAGTTCTGTGAGATTCCTGGATCGTCTTGCATGCACTGCTATTCTGAGGTCTAGCCATAGATTTTCAATAATGTTCTGGGGACTGTGAGGGCACTTTTGAGGTTGTCTATTGTGGATTTTGACTTGTGTTTAGGATATCCATTTTTAGAAGCTATCCCCTTTTTTACTTCAGCTTTTTTTTACAGATGGTGTTATGTTTGTATCAAGAATTTGTTGAAAACTCATTTAACCTATTCTTCCCTCTACTCGTGAAATGTTCTCCGTGACATTGGCTGCAACACAACCCCAAAGCATAATTGATCCACCCCCATGCCTAATGGTTGGCGAGATGTTCTTTTCCTCAAATTCTGAGCTTTTTTTTCTCCACACATACATTTGATCATTGTGGCAAAAGAGTTCTATCTTAACATCATCGGTCCACAGGACTTGTTTCCAAAATGCATCAGGCTTGTTTTTATGTTTTTTTACTTACTTCTAACACTGAATTTTATAGTGAGGATGCAAGAGAGGTTTTCTTCTGATGACTATTCCATGAAAGCCATATTTGTGCAGGTGTCTCTGAACAGTAGAACAATGTATCACAACTCCAGAGTCTGCAAAATCTTCCTGAAGGTCTTTTGCAGTCAAGCGGGGGTTCTGATTTGCCTCTTTAGCAGATCTCGCTGAAATTTGTTTGGTCTTCCAGACCTTATTGTGACCCCTACTGTTTCTGTTAACTGACATTTTTTTATTTACATTTTGAACTGAGGAAAGAGCAACTTGAAAATGCTTTGCTATCTTCTTATAGCATTCTCCTGTTTTGTGTGCCGCCACCATTTTCATTTTCAGATTGTTAGGCAACATAAGAACCCATGGCTGTGTTTTTTTGGCACAAGGTTAGAGGAGGCAGGGTTTTTCTAAAGCAGGAAAATTTGCATCACCTGGCCTTTCCTAAGTAGTAAACAAGCCTCAGGCTAATTAAGATCTAAAACTTGGTCAAAGTTATCTGAGCACACAAATCTCCAAGGGTTCCCAAACTTTTGTATCAGCCCAATTCCCATTTGCAGTTTTTTAATAAAAAAAAATACAAACCACATGTGTCATCCTTAACTTTCAGCATTTTAGCCTTTTAGAGATCATTTCATCTTCAACTTGCTTAATTGTTCACAATAACAGTAATTTTGACCAGGGGTGCCCAAACTCTTACATGTCATTGTAAATGCAATGAATCACTTCCTATAACTATCAGCAAGCTTCTTGCATTTCTCAACTGGACTTTTTGGACAACTATTCTTTTGTAAACTGCCACAGGTCTCTTATATTTGAATGACGCCTTTTCCCAATAACAATTTTAAGATCTCTCTACTCTCTCTACAGGTGTTCTATGGGATTTAGATCTGGACTCATTGCTGGCCACTAGGGTTGAGCGAAACGGGTCGTTCATTTTCAAAAGTCGCCGACTTTTGGCAAAGTCGGCGTCTCATGAAACCGAGCCGATCCCAGCGTTGCATCGGCCATGCGGTACGCGACTTTCGCGCCAAAGTCGCGTTTCAATGACACGAAAAGCGCCATTTCTCAGCCAATGAAGGTGAACGCAGAGTGTGGGCAGCGTGATGACATAGGTCCTGGTCCCCACCATCTTAGAGAAGGGCATTGCAGTGATTGGCTTGCTGTCTGCGGTGTCACAGGGGCTATAAAGGGGCGTTCCCGCCGACAGCCATCTCACTGCTGCTGCTCTGAGCTTAGGGAGAGGTTGCTGCCGCTTCATTAGAAGCAGGGAGAGCATTAGGCAGGGTCCATTAACCACCAAACCGCTTGTGCTGTAGCGATTTCCACTGTCCAACACCACCTTCGGTGTGCAGGGACAGTGGAAGCTACATTTTTTTTTTCTCTCAGCGCTGTAGCTCATTGGGCTGCCCTAGAAGGCTCCCTGATAGCTGTATTGCTGTGTGTACGCCACTGTGCAAACCAACTGCTTTTTTCAAAGCACATATCCTCTTGTTCCTTCCTTTCTGCACAGCTATCATTTTTGTTTGTCCACACTTTTTATTTAATTTGTGCATCAGTCCACTCCTTATTGCTGCCTGCCATACCTGGCTGAGATTACTGCAGGGAGATAGTAATTGTAGGACAGTTTATTATTATTATTTTTTTTTTATTTTTTTTGTGGGAGATTAAGATTGGCATTTCTGCTAGAGTGCCATCCCTGTGTGTGCCATCTCTCACTCAGTGGGCCATAGAAAGCCTATTAATTTTTTTGCTTGATTTGGGTTCTAAAATCTACCTGAAAAAAAAACACTACATCAATCAGTGGGAGATTAATATTGCCCTTTCTGCTTGTGTGCCACTCCTGACTCCTGTGTGTGCCATCTCTCACTCAGTGGGCCATAGAAAGCCTATTAATTTTTTTGCTTGATTTGGGTTCTAAAATCTACCTGAAAAAAAAACACTACATCAATCAGTGGGAGAAAAATATTGGCCTCAGTCAGGGCTTGTGTGCCACTCCTGACTCCTGTGTGTGCCATCTCTCACTCAGTGGGCCATAGAAAGCCTATTTATTTTTTATTATTTGGTTTCTAAAGTCTCCCTGAAAAAGAAAAAAAAATAAAACAGTGGGAGATTAATATTGCCCTTTCTGCTTGTGTGCCACTCCTGACTCCTGTGTGTGCCATCTCTCACTCAGTGGGCCATAGAAAGCCTATTAATTTTTTTGCTTGATTTGGGTTCTAAAATCTACCTGAAAAAAAAATCACTACATCAATCAGTGGGAGAAAAATATTGGCCTCAGTCAGGGCTTGTGTGCCACTCCTGACTCCTGTGTGTGCCATCTCTCACTCAGTGGGCCATAGAAAGCCTATTAATTTTTTTGCTTGATTTGGGTTCTAAAATCTACCTGAAAAAAAATCACTACATCAATCAGTGGGAGATTAATATTGCCCTTTCTGCTTGTGTGCCACTCCTGACTCCTGTGTGTGCCATCTCTCACTCAGTGGGCCATAGAAAGCCTATTTATTTTTTATTATTTGGTTTCTAAAGTCTCCCTGAAAAAGAAAAAAAAAAGAAAACAGTGGGAGATTAATATTGCCCTTTCTGCTTGTGTGCCACTCCTGACTCCTGTGTGTGCCATCTCTCACTCAGTGGGCCATAGAAAGCCTATTTATTTTTTATTATTTGGTTTCTAAAGTCTCCCTGAAAAAGAAAAAAAAAAGAAAACAGTGGGAGATTAATATTGCCCTTTCTGCTTGTGTGCCACTCCTGACTCCTGTGTGTGCCATCTCTCACTCAGTGGGCCATAGAAAGCCTATTTATTTTTTATTATTTGGTTTCTAAAGTCTCCCTGAAAAAGAAAAAATAAATAAAACAGTGGGAGATTAATATTGCCCTTTCTGCTTGTGTGCCACTCCAGACTCCTGTGTGTGCCATCTCTCACTCAGTGGGCCATAGAAAGCCTATTAATTTTTTTGCTTGATTTGGGTTCTAAAATCTACCTGAAAAAAAATCACTACATCAATCAGTGGGAGAAAAATATTGGCCTCAGTCAGGGCTTGTGTGCCACTCCTGACTCCTGTGTGTGCCATCTCTCACTCAGTGGGCCATTGAAAGCCTATTAATTTTTTTGCTTGATTTGGGTTCTAAAATCTACCTGAAAAAAAAACACTACATCAATCAGTGGGAGAAAAATATTGGCCTCAGTCAGGGCTTGTGTGCCACTCCTGACTCCTGTGTGTGCCATCTCTCACTCAGTGGGCCATAGAAAGCCTATTAATTTTTTTGCTTGATTTGGGTTCTAAAATCTACCTGAAAAAAAACACTACATCAATCAGTGGGAGAAAAATATTGGCCTCAGTCAGGGCTTGTGTGCCACTCCTGACTCCTGTGTGTGCCATCTCTCACTCAGTGGGCCATAGAAAGCCTATTTATTTTTTATTATTTGGTTTCTAAAGTCTCCCTGAAAAAGAAAAAAAAAATAAAACAGTGGGAGATTAATATTGCCCTTTCTGCTTGTGTGCCACTCCTGACTCCTGTGTGTGCCATCTCTCACTCAGTGGGCCATAGAAAGCCTATTTATTTTTTATTATTTGGTTTCTAAAGTCTCCCTGAAAAAGAAAAAAAAATAAAACAGTGGGAGATTAATATTGCCCTTTCTGCTTGTGTGCCACTCCTGACTCCTGTGTGTGCCATCTCTCACTCAGTGGGCCATAGAAAGCCTATTAATTTTTTTGCTTGATTTGGGTTCTAAAATCTACCTGAAAAAAAAATCACTACATCAATCAGTGGGAGAAAAATATTGGCCTCAGTCAGGGCTTGTGTGCCACTCCTGACTCCTGTGTGTGCCATCTCTCACTCAATGGGCCATAGAAAGCCTGTTTATTTTTTATTATTTGGTTTCTAAAGTCTCCCTGAAAAAGAAAAAAAAATAAAACAGTGGGAGATTAATATTGCCCTTTCTGCTTGTGTGCCACTCCTGACTCCTGTGTGTGCCATCTCTCACTCAGTGGGCCATAGAAAGCCTATTTATTTTTTATTATTTGGTTTCTAAAGTCTCCCTGAAAAAGAAAAAAAAATAAAACAGTGGGAGATTAATATTGCCCTTTCTGCTTGTGTGCCACTCCTGACTCCTGTGTGTGCCATCTCTCACTCAGTGGGCCATAGAAAGCCTATTAATTTTTTATTATTTGGTTTCTAAAGTCTCCCTGAAAAAGAAAAAAAAATAAAACAGTGGGAGATTAATATTGCCCTTTCTGCTTGTGTGCCACTCCTGACTCCTGTGTGTGCCATCTCTCACTCAGTGGGCCATAGAAAGCCTATTTATTTTTTATTATTTGGTTTCTAAAGTCTCCCTGAAAAATAAAAAAAAAATAAAACAGTGGGAGATTAATATTGCCCTTTCTGCTTGTGTGCCACTCCTGACCTCCTGACTCCTGTGTGTGCCATCTCTCACTCAGTGGGCCATAGAAAGCCTATTTATTTTTTATTATTTGGTTTCTAAAGTCTCCCTGAAAAAGAAAAAAAAAATAAAACAGTGGGAGATTAATATTGCCCTTTCTGCTTGTGTGCCACTCCTGACTCCTGTGTGTGCCATCTCTCACTCAGTGGGCCATAGAAAGCCTATTTATTTTTTATTATTTGGTTTCTAAAGTCTCCCTGAAAAAGAAAAAAAAAAGAAAACAGTGGGAGATTAATATTGCCCTTTCTGCTTGTGTGCCACTCCTGACTCCTGTGTGTGCCATCTCTCACTCAGTGGGCCATAGAAAGCCTATTAATTTTTTTGCTTGATTTGGGTTCTAAAATCTACCTGAAAAAAAATCACTACATCAATCAGTGGGAGAAAAATATTGGCCTCAGTCAGGGCTTGTGTGCCACTCCTGACTCCTGTGTGTGCCATCTCTCACTCAGTGGGCCATTGAAAGCCTATTAATTTTTTTGCTTGATTTGGGTTCTAAAATCTACCTGAAAAAAAAACACTACATCAATCAGTGGGAGAAAAATATTGGCCTCAGTCAGGGCTTGTGTGCCACTCCTGACTCCTGTGTGTGCCATCTCTCACTCAGTGGGCCATAGAAAGCCTATTAATTTTTTTGCTTGATTTGGGTTCTAAAATCTACCTGAAAAAAAAACACTACATCAATCAGTGGGAGAAAAATATTGGCCTCAGTCAGGGCTTGTGTGCCACTCCTGACTCCTGTGTGTGCCATCTCTCACTCAGTGGGCCATAGAAAGCCTATTTATTTTTTATTATTTGGTTTCTAAAGTCTCCCTGAAAAAGAAAAAAAAAATAAAACAGTGGGAGATTAATATTGCCCTTTCTGCTTGTGTGCCACTCCTGACTCCTGTGTGTGCCATCTCTCACTCAGTGGGCCATAGAAAGCCTATTAATTTTTTTGCTTGATTTGGGTTGTAAAATCTACCTGAAAAAAAAACACTACATCAATCAGTGGGAGAAAAATATTGGCCTCAGTCAGGGCTTGTGTGCCACTCCTGACTCCTGTGTGTGCCATCTCTCACTCAGTGGGCCATAGAAAGCCTATTAATTTTTTTGCTTGATTTGGGTTCTAAAATCTACCTGAAAAAAAAACACTACATCAATCAGTGGGAGAAAAATATTGGCCTCAGTCAGGGCTTGTGTGCCACTCCTGACTCCTGTGTGTGCCATCTCTCACTCAGTGGGCCATAGAAAGCCTATTTATTTTTTATTATTTGGTTTCTAAAGTCTCCCTGAAAAAGAAAAAAAAATAAAACAGTGGGAGATTAATATTGCCCTTTCTGCTTGTGTGCCACTCCTGACTCCTGTGTGTGCCATCTCTCACTCAGTGGGCCATAGAAAGCCTATTAATTTTTTTGCTTGATTTGGGTTCTAAAATCTACCTGAAAAAAAAATCACTACATCAATCAGTGGGAGAAAAATATTGGCCTCAGTCAGGGCTTGTGTGCCACTCCTGACTCCTGTGTGTGCCATCTCTCACTCAGTGGGCCATAGAAAGCCTATTAATTTTTTTGCTTGATTTGGGTTCTAAAATCTACCTGAAAAAAAAACACTACATCAATCAGTGGGAGAAAAATATTGGCCTCAGTCAGGGCTTGTGTGCCACTCCTGACTCCTGTGTGTGCCATCTCTCACTCAGTGGGCCATAGAAAGCCTATTAATTTTTTTGCTTGATTTGGGTTCTAAAATCTACCTGAAAAAAAAACACTACATCAATCAGTGGGAGAAAAATATTGGCCTCAGTCAGGGCTTGTGTGCCACTCCTGACTCCTGTGTGTGCCATCTCTCACTCAGTGGGCCATAGAAAGCCTATTAATTTTTTTGCTTGATTTGGGTTCTAAAATCTACCTGAAAAAAAAACACTACATCAATCAGTGGGAGAAAAATATTGGCCTCAGTCAGGGCTTGTGTGCCACTCCTGACTCCTGTGTGTGCCATCTCTCACTCAGTGGGCCATAGAAAGCCTATTTATTTTTTATTATTTGGTTTCTAAAGTCTCCCTGAAAAAGAAAAAAAAAAGAAAACAGTGGGAGATTAATATTGCCCTTTCTGCTTGTGTGCCACTCCTGACTCCTGTGTGTGCCATCTCTCACTCAGTGGGCCATAGAAAGCCTATTTATTTTTTATTATTTGGTTTCTAAAGTCTCCCTGAAAAATAAAAAAAAAATAAAACAGTGGGAGATTAATATTGCCCTTTCTGCTTGTGTGCCACTCCTGACTCCTGTGTGTGCCATCTCTCACTCAGTGGGCCATAGAAAGCCTATTTATTTTTTATTATTTGGTTTCTAAAGTCTCCCTGAAAAAGAAAAAAAAAATAAAACAGTGGGAGATTAATATTGCCCTTTCTGCTTGTGTGCCACTCCTGACTCCTGTGTGTGCCATCTCTCACTCAGTGGGCCATAGAAAGCCTATTAATTTTTTTGCTTGATTTGGGTTCTAAAATCTACCTGAAAAAAAATCACTACATCAATCAGTGGGAGAAAAATATTGGCCTCAGTCAGGGCTTGTGTGCCACTCCTGACTCCTGTGTGTGCCATCTCTCACTCAGTGGGCCATAGAAAGCCTATTAATTTTTTTGCTTGATTTGGGTTCTAAAATCTACCTGAAAAAAAAACACTACATCAATCAGTGGGAGAAAAATATTGGCCTCAGTCAGGGCTTGTGTGCCACTCCTGACTCCTGTGTGTGCCATCTCTCACTCAGTGGGCCATAGAAAGCCTATTAATTTTTTTGCTTGATTTGGGTTCTAAAATCTACCTGAAAAAAAAACACTACATCAATCAGTGGGAGAAAAATATTGGCCTCAGTCAGGGCTTGTGTGCCACTCCTGACTCCTGTGTGTGCCATCTCTCACTCAGTGGGCCATAGAAAGCCTATTAAATTTTTTGCTTGATTTGGGTTCTAAAATCTACCTGAAAAAAAAACACTACATCAATCAGTGGGAGAAAAATATTGGCCTCAGTCAGGGCTTGTGTGCCACTCCTGACTCCTGTGTGTGCCATCTCTCACTCAGTGGGCCATAGAAAGCCTATTAATTTTTTTGCTTGATTTGGGTTCTAAAATCTACCTGAAAAAAAACCACTACATCAATCAGTGGGAGAAAAATATTGGCCTCAGTTAGGGCTTGTGTGCCACTCCTGACTCCTGTGTGTGCCATCTCTCACTCAGTGGGCCATAGAAAGCCTATTAACTTTTTTGCTTGATTTGGGTTCTAAAATCTACCTGAAAAAAATCACTACATCAATCAGTGGGAGAAAAATATTGGCCTCAGTCAGGGCTTGTGTGCCACTCCTGACTCCTGTGTGTGCCATCTCTCACTCAGTGGGCCATAGAAAGCCTATTTATTTTTTATTATTTGGTTTCTAAAGTCTCCCTGAAAAATAAAAAAAAAATAAAACAGTGGGAGATTAATATTGCCCTTTCTGCTTGTGTGCCACTCCTGACTCCTGTGTGTGCCATCTCTCACTCAGTGGGCCATAGAAAGCCTATTTATTTTTTATTATTTGGTTTCTAAAGTCTCCCTGAAAAAGAAAAAAAAAATAAAACAGTGGGAGATTAATATTGCCCTTTCTGCTTGTGTGCCACTCCTGACTCCTGTGTGTGCCATCTCTCACTCAGTGGGCCATAGAAAGCCTATTTATTTTTTATTATTTGGTTTCTAAAGTCTCCCTGAAAAAGAAAAAAAAAAGAAAACAGTGGGAGATTAATATTGCCCTTTCTGCTTGTGTGCCACTCCTGACTCCTGTGTGTGCCATCTCTCACTCAGTGGGCCATAGAAAGCCTATTTATTTTTTATTATTTGGTTTCTAAAGTTTCCCTGAAAAATAAAAAAAAATAAAACAGTGGGAGATTAATATTGCCCTTTCTGCTTGTGTGCCACTCCTGACTCCTGTGTGTGCCATCTCTCACTCAGTGGGCCATAGAAAGCCTATTTATTTTTTATTATTTGGTTTCTAAAGTCTCCCTGAAAAAGAAAAAAAAAAGAAAACAGTGGGAGATTAATATTGCCCTTTCTGCTTGTGTGCCACTCCTGACTCCTGTGTGTGCCATGTCTCACTCAGTGGGCCATAGAAAGCCTATTTATTTTTTATTATTTGGTTTCTAAAGTCTCCCTGAAAAAGAAAAAAAAAATAAAACAGTGGGAGATTAATATTGCCCTTTCTGCTTGTGTGCCACTCCTGACTCCTGTGTGTGCCATCTCTCACTCAGTGGGCCATAGAAAGCCTATTTATTTTTTATTATTTGGTTTCTAAAGTCTCCCTGAAAAATAAAAAAAAATAAAACAGTGGGAGATTAATATTGCCCTTTCTGCTTGTGTGCCACTCCTGACTCCTGTGTGTGCCATCTCTCACTCAGTGGGCCATAGAAAGCCTATTAATTTTTTTGCTTGATTTGGGTTCTAAAATCTACCTGAAAAAAAAACACTACATCAATCAGTGGGAGAAAAATATTGGCCTCAGTCAGGGCTTGTGTGCCACTCCTGACTCCTGTGTGTGCCATCTCTCACTCAGTGGGCCATAGAAAGCCTATTTATTTTTTATTATTTGGTTTCTAAAGTCTCCCTGAAACAGAAAAAAAAAATAAAACAGTGGGAGATTAATATTGCCCTTTCTGCTTGTGTGCCTCTCCTGACTCCTGTGTGTGCCATCTCTCACTCAGTGGGCCATAGAAAGCCTATTAATTTTTTTGCTTGATTTGGGTTCTAAAATCTACCTGAAAAAAAACCACTACATCAATCAGTGGGAGAAAAATATTGGCCTCAGTTAGGGCTTGTGTGCCACTCCTGACTCCTGTGTGTGCCATCTCTCACTCAGTGGGCCATAGAAAGCCTATTAACTTTTTTGCTTGATTTGGGTTCTAAAATCTACCTGAAAAAAATCACTACATCAATCAGTGGGAGAAAAATATTGGCCTCAGTCAGGGCTTGTGTGCCACTCCTGACTCCTGTGTGTGCCATCTCTCACTCAGTGGGCCATAGAAAGCCTATTTATTTTTTATTATTTGGTTTCTAAAGTCTCCCTGAAACAGAAAAAAAAATAAAACAGTGGGAGATTAATATTGCCCTTTCTGCTTGTGTGCCACTCCTGACTCCTGTGTGTGCCATGTCTCACTCAGTGGGCCATAGAAAGCCTATTTATTTTTTATTATTTGGTTTCTAAAGTCTCCCTGAAAAAGAAAAAAAAAAGAAAACAGTGGGAGATTAATATTGCCCTTTCTGCTTGTGTGCCACTCCTGACTCCTGTGTGTGCCATCTCTCACTCAGTGGGCCATAGAAAGCCTATTTATTTTTTATTATTTGGTTTCTAAAGTCTCCCTGAAAAATAAAAAAAAATAAAACAGTGGGAGATTAATATTGCCCTTTCTGCTTGTGTGCCACTCCTGACTCCTGTGTGTGCCATCTCTCACTCAGTGGGCCATAGAAAGCCTATTTATTTTTTATTATTTGGTTTCTAAAGTCTCCCTGAAAAAGAAAAAAAAAAGAAAACAGTGGGAGATTAATATTGCCCTTTCTGCTTGTGTGCCACTCCTGACTCCTGTGTGTGCCATCTCTCACTCAGTGGGCCATAGAAAGCCTATTAATTTTTTTGCTTGATTTGGGTTCTAAAATCTACCTGAAAAAAAAACACTACATCAATCAGTGGGAGAAAAATATTGGCCTCAGTCAGGGCTTGTGTGCCACTCCTGACTCCTGTGTGTGCCATCTCTCACTCAGTGGGCCATAGAAAGCCTATTTATTTTTTATTATTTGGTTTCTAAAGTCTCCCTGAAAAAGAAAAAAAAAAGAAAACAGTGGGAGATTAATATTGCCCTTTCTGCTTGTGTGCCACTCCTGACTCCTGTGTGTGCCATCTCTCACTCAGTGGGCCATAGAAAGCCTATTTATTTTTTATTATTTGGTTTCTAAAGTCTCCCTGAAAAATAAAAAAAAAATAAAACAGTGGGAGATTAATATTGCCCTTTCTGCTTGTGTGCCACTCCTGACTCCTGTGTGTGCCATCTCTCACTCAGTGGGCCATAGAAAGCCTATTTATTTTTTATTATTTGGTTTCTAAAGTCTCCCTGAAAAAGAAAAAAAAATAAAACAGTGGGAGATTAATATTGCCCTTTCTGCTTGTGTGCCACTCCTGACTCCTGTGTGTGCCATCTCTCACTCAGTGGGCCATAGAAAGCCTATTTATTTTTTATTATTTGGTTTCTAAAGTCTCCCTGAAAAAGAAAAAAAAATAAAACAGTGGGAGATTAATATTGCCCTTTCTGCTTGTGTGCCACTCCTGACTCCTGTGTGTGCCATCTCTCACTCAGTGGGCCATAGAAAGCCTATTTATTTTTTATTATTTGGTTTCTAAAGTCTCCCTGAAAAAGAAAAAAAAAGAAAACAGTGGGAGATTAATATTGCCCTTTCTGCTTGTGTGCCACTCCTGACTCCTGTGTGTGCCATCTCTCACTCAGTGGGCCATAGAAAGCCTATTAATTTTTTTGCTTGATTTGGGTTCTAAAATCTACCTGAAAAAAAAACACTACATCAATCAGTGGGAGAAAAATATTGGCCTCAGTCAGGGCTTGTGTGCCACTCCTGACTCCTGTGTGTGCCATCTCTCACTCAGTGGGCCATAGAAAGCCTATTAATTTTTTTGCTTGATTTGGGTTCTAAAATCTACCTGAAAAAAAACACTACATCAATCAGTGGGAGAAAAATATTGGCCTCAGTCAGGGCTTGTGTGCCACTCCTGACTCCTGTGTGTGCCATCTCTCACTCAGTGGGCCATAGAAAGCCTATTAATTTTTTTGCTTGATTTGGGTTCTAAAATCTACCTGAAAAAAAACCACTACATCAATCAGTGGGAGAAAAATATTGGCCTCAGTTAGGGCTTGTGTGCCACTCCTGACTCCTGTGTGTGCCATCTCTCACTCAGTGGGCCATAGAAAGCCTATTAACTTTTTTGCTTGATTTGGGTTCTAAAATCTACCTGAAAAAAATCACTACATCAATCAGTGGGAGAAAAATATTGGCCTCAGTCAGGGCTTGTGTGCCACTCCTGACTCCTGTGTGTGCCATCTCTCACTCAGTGGGCCATAGAAAGCCTATTTATTTTTTATTATTTGGTTTCTAAAGTCTCCCTGAAAAATAAAAAAAAAATAAAACAGTGGGAGATTAATATTGCCCTTTCTGCTTGTGTGCCACTCCTGACTCCTGTGTGTGCCATCTCTCACTCAGTGGGCCATAGAAAGCCTATTTATTTTTTATTATTTGGTTTCTAAAGTCTCCCTGAAAAAGAAAAAAAAAATAAAACAGTGGGAGATTAATATTGCCCTTTCTGCTTGTGTGCCACTCCTGACTCCTGTGTGTGCCATCTCTCACTCAGTGGGCCATAGAAAGCCTATTTATTTTTTATTATTTGGTTTCTAAAGTCTCCCTGAAAAAGAAAAAAAAAAGAAAACAGTAGGAGATTAATATTGCCCTTTCTGCTTGTGTGCCACTCCTGACTCCTGTGTGTGCCATCTCTCACTCAGTGGGCCATAGAAAGCCTATTTATTTTTTATTATTTGGTTTCTAAAGTCTCCCTGAAAAATAAAAAAAAATAAAACAGTGGGAGATTAATATTGCCCTTTCTGCTTGTGTGCCACTCCTGACTCCTGTGTGTGCCATCTCTCACTCAGTGGGCCATAGAAAGCCTATTTATTTTTTATTATTTGGTTTCTAAAGTCTCCCTGAAAAAAAAAAAAAAAATAAAACAGTGGGAGATTAATATTGCCCTTTCTGCTTGTGTGCCACTCCTGACTCCTGTGTGTGCCATGTCTCACTCAGTGGGCCATAGAAAGCCTATTTATTTTTTATTATTTGGTTTCTAAAGTCTCCCTGAAAAAGAAAAAAAAAATAAAACAGTGGGAGATTAATATTGACATTTGTGCTTGAGTGACAGTCCTGCGTGTGTGGCATCTCTGTGATTTGGTGCCACAGAAAACAGAGTGTGTAACATTGTGCCTGATTTTCCTTGTGGTCTCACCAACCTGTTAAGGGATATTGAAATCATACTGAAGTTATAGCTCACCGTGTAAGTTGTTTGACAGCAACAAATAAAGTTACTTTGGTTAAGTTTTTAAAACAATGAGGAAGTCTGGTGCAAGAGGTCGTCGTGGCCGTGGGCGTTCATTGTCAGCTGGTAATGATGGTAGTGGTAGTGGAGCATCAGGTGGTCGTGGGGATAAAAATATTCCACCTAAGTCTGGAGCTGTGGAGCCAGTTTCGTCGTCTGGCTACACAAGGCCTCGAACGCTCTCTTTTCTGGGAGTACGAAAACCGCTTTTAAAGGCGGAGCAGCAACAGCAAGTTTTGGCTTACATTGCAGACTCAGCCTCTAGCTCTTTTGCCTCCTCTTCTGAAACTGGTAAATGTAAAAGCAGCACGTCGCTTGTGGATGTTCACGGTCAGGGACAAGTCGCTTCCTTGTCCTCTTCAGCAAAAACTACAACAAGAGAGAAGGATGCAGCAGGCGACACAACGGGTTACTCCATGGAGCTCTTTACACATACCGTCCCTGGCTTAGAAAGTGAAACACTTAACAGGCCATGCCCATTACAAGTAGATTCTGACATGGAGTGCACTGATGCACAGCCACAGCCAGAGTACTATGCTGCTCCTTTGACTCAGACCACCACATTGCCCTCTCAGGGTACTGATCCACAATCAGACCCTGATGAGACTATGTTGCCCCACCACGAACGCTATACCACCGACCGACACAGTGACACAGACGAAGTTGCACACGAGCTCGAAGAGGAGGTAATAGATGACCCAGTTGTTGACCCCGATTGGCAGCCATTGGGGGAACAGGGTGCAGGCGGCAGTAGTTCAGAAGCGGAGGTGGAGGAGGGGCCGCAGCAGGCATCAACATCGCAACAGGTTCCATCTGCCGGGCCCGTATCTGGCCCAAAACGCGTGTCAAAGCCAAAACCTGTTGGAGGACAGCGTGGCCATCCGGTTAAAGCTCAGTCTGCAATCCCTGAAAAGGGATCCGATGCTAGGAAGAGTGCAGTCTGGCATTTTTTTAAACAACATCCAATTGATCAGCACAAAGTCATCTGTCAAAAATGTTCAACTAGCTTAAGCAGAGGTCAGAATCTGAAAAGTCTCAATACTAGTTGCATGCATAGACACTTAACCACCATGCATTTTCAAGCCTGGACTAACTACCAAATGTCCCTTAAGGTTGTAGCACCCTCGGCCAATGAAGCTAGTCAGCAACGCAACATCCCTTCCGTCACTGTAAGGCCACCATTTTCCGCACCACCGGCAGTATCTGTGCAGGTTTCTTTGCCAGCCAAAAGCAGTCAGGGTCAGGGAATCACCAGTTTTGTAGGAGGAAATATTGCATCTAGGGCACCGGCGGAAACAATACCGTCTCCAACCGTCTCTCAGTCTGCCATGTCCACCGGCACACCCGAAAGTTCCACGATCTCCAGCTCTCCAGTCCAGCTCACACTACATGAGACTCTGGTTAGAAAAAGGAAGTACTTATCCTCGCATCCGCGTACACAGGGTTTTAACGCCCACATAGCTAGATTAATCTCGTTAGAGATGATGCCCTACTGGTTAGTTGAAAGCGAAGCTTTCAAAGCCCTGATGGAGTACGCTGAACCACGATACGAGCTACCCAGTCGACACTTTTTTTCCAGAAAAGCCATCCCAGCCCTGCACCAGCATGTTAAACAGCGCATCGTCCATGCACTCAGGCAATCTGTGAGTACAAAGGTGCACCTGACTACAGATGCATGGACCAGTAGGCATGGCCAGGGACGTTATGTGTCCATCACGGCACACTGGGTGAATGTGGTGGATGCAGGGTCCACAGGGGACATCAATTTCGGGACAGTTGTGCCTAGCCCACGGTCTAGGAAACAGTTGGCTGTAGGCGTTCGCACCCCCTCCTCCTCGTCCTCCTGCAGAAGCTACAGCTCTTCCACAGACCACAGTCGGCCAACCACTCCATCGGCAGATGACACTGTTGCACACCAGTGGTCCCATTATGGGCCAGCTACTGCCAAGCGTCAGCAGGCTGTATTGGCTATAAAGTGTTTGGGCGACAACAGACACACCGCGGAAGTTCTGTCCGAATTCTTGCAACAAGAAACGCAGTCGTGGCTGGGCACAGTAGATCTTGAGGCAGGCAAGGTAGTGAGTGATAACGGAAGGAATTTCATGGCTGCCATCTCCCTTTCCCAACTGAAACACATTCCTTGCCTGGCTCACACCTTAAACCTGGTGGTGCAGTGCTTATTGAAAACTTATCCTGGGTTCTCCGACCTGCTCCTCAAAGTGCGTGGACTTTGCTCACATATCCGACGTTCGCCTGTACACTCCAGCCGTATGCAGACCTATCAGCGGTCTTTGAACCTTCCCCATCATTGCCTAATCATAGACGTTGCAACAAGGTGGAACTCAACACTGCACATGCTTCAGAGACTGTGCCAACAGAGGCGGGCTGTTATGTTTTTGTGGGAGGACACACATACACGGGCAGGCAGTAGGATGGCAGACATGGAGTTGTCAGGTCTGCAGTGGTCGAAGATACAAGACATGTGTCAAGTCCTTCAGTGTTTTGAGGAATGCACACGGCTGGTTAGTGCAGACAACGCCATAATAAGCATGAGCATCCCCCTAATGCGTCTGCTGATGCAAAGTTTGACGCACATAAAGGATCAGGCGTCTGCACCAGAGGAAGAGGAAAGCCTTGATGACAGTCAGCCATTGTCTGGTCAGGGCAGTGTACAGGACGAGGTAGCGGGCGAAGAGGAGGTGGAGGACGAGGAGGATGATGGGGATGAGTATATTTTTAATGCGGAAGCTTTCCCGGGGGCACTGGAAATTGGTTGCATGGCAAGGCCGGGTTCTGGTTTTTTGAGGGACACAAGTGACGTAGATTTGCCTGAAACTGCCCCTCAACCAATCACAACCGGAGATTTGACAACTGGAACTTTGGCCCACATGGCGGATTATGCCTTACGTATCCTAAAAAGGGACACACACATTACGAAAATGATGAACGATGACGATTACTGGTTGGCCTGCCTCCTCGATCCACGCTATAAAGGCAAATTGCAAAATATTATGCCACATGAGAACTTGGAACTAATATTAGCAACCAAACAATCAACTCTTGTTGACCGTTTGCTTCAGGCATTCCCAGCACACAGCACACGTGATCGTTCTCACACGAGCTCCAGGGGGCAGCAGACTAGGAGTGTTAGGGGTGCACACATCAGAAGTGGCGTTGGACAGAGGGGTTTTCTGACCAGGTTGTGGAGTGATTTTGCTATGACCGCAGACAGGACAGGTACTGCTGCATCAATTGAAAGTGACAGGGGACAACATTTGTCCAGTATGGTTACTAACTATTTTTCATCCCTTATCGATGTTATCCCTCAACCGTCATTCCCATTTGATTACTGGGCATCAAAACTAGACACCTGGCCAGAATTGGCAGAATATGCATTGCAGGAGCTTGCTTGCCCGGCAGCAAGTGTCCTATCAGAAAGAGTATTCAGTGCTGCAGGTTCAATATTAACCGAAAAAAGGACTCGTCTGGCTACCCAAAATGTTGACGATCTAACATTCATTAAAATGAACCACAACTGGATTTCGAAATCTTTTGCCCCACCTTGCCCGGCCGACACCTACCTTTCCTATGAAAAGCTCTTGCCTGTGGACTACTGTGAATTACTTTTCTAATGTCTAATTTTCTGCAGCTGATTGTCCAGCATACGACATGTTTACACCTCCCTAAATGGCCAAACTCCCCACACGGGGCCGTGGTATCGCGACTTGGCGCAAGCACCCGTGAGACTGCTGTTTGTCTGAAGAGGTGGGTGTGCTTGCTTTTGGTCGACGGCATTGCTACTGGGTCCCTCATAGTACAATAAAGTGTCTCTGGCGGTGGTGGTGCGCACCCAACGTCAGACACACTGTTGTAACATGAGGGGCCCTGGGCCTGTACCGCCGGCCACAAGAGAGTTCACCCACCCCCAGGTCAAACATTGCTCTACCACTTCCACAGTTATCTCTCACACTTCCACCAATGTTTAGTCTATGCGCTGACATCCTTCCATACCTGCCACTGACAATACCATTGTGTTGACATGTATGATGGTACTTAACATAGTCAGGGGCAGTGTCCTCTATTTACCACAGTAGATACTTTGCGCTAAATTAGTAGGTCTGAAACAACGCAGAGGATCCCACCCCTGAACCTAATGATTGCACCCTTTAGTGTTTTTGTTTTGTTTTAATGCGAGACATTCACATTTAATTGTTGTTTTTGACTACTAACTGGCAGACACTCATTACAATCGGCCTCCGTTGACCAGACCACTGCTGCCCGTGTACCCCTGGAAACAATTATAAAGTGCCTACAGCCAGCCCATTTTATTGTGTTAGGCCTTCGAAGCCTGTCTGCGGTCCCTCCTTCCACTAGGCCTCCACTGACCAGACCACTGCTGCCCGTGTACCCCTGGAAACAATTATAAAGTGCCTACAGCCAGCCCATTTTATTGTGTTAGGCCTTCGAAGCCTGTCTGCGGTCCCTCCTTCCACTAGGCCTCCACTGACCAGACCACTGCTGCCCGTGTACCCCTGGAAACAATTATAAAGTGCCTACAGCCAGCCCATTTTATTGTGTTAGGCCTTCGAAGCCTGTCTGCGGTCCCTCCTTCCACTAGGCCTCCACTGACCAGACCACTGCTGCCCGTGTACCCCTGGAAACAATTATAAAGTGCCTACAGCCAGCCCATTTTATTGTGTTAGGCCTTCGAAGCCTGTCTGCGGTCCCTCCTTCCACTAGGCCTCCAGTGACCAGACCACTGCTGCCCGTGTACCCCTGGAAACAATTATAAAGTGCCTACAGCCAGCCCATTTTATTGTGTTAGGCCTTCGAAGCCTGTCTGCGGTCCCTCCTTCCACTAGGCCTCCACTGACCAGACCACTGCTGCCCGTGTACCCCTGGAACCTATTTTACAGTGCCTACAGCCAGCCCATTTTATCATGTTAGGCCTTCGAAGCCTGTCTGCGGTCCCTCCTTCCACTAGGCCTCCACTGACCAGACCACTGCTGCCCGTGTACCCCTGGAACCAATTATAAAGTGCCTACAGCCAGCCCATTTTATAATGTTAGGTCATCGAAGCCTGTCTGCGGTCCCTCCTTCCACTAGGCCTCCACTGACCAGACCACTGCTGCCCGTGTACCCCTGGAACCTAATTTACAGTGCATAGAGCCTATTTTTTTTTTTTTTTAATATTAATAAAGCCATGATGGACTACGCTGTACCACGCTATGAGCTACCCAGTTGACAATTCTTTTGCGAGAAAAGCCATCCCACCCCTCCACCAGCATGTTAAAGACCGCATTGTCCTTGCATTCTGTCAATCTGTGAGTCCAAAGGTACACCTGACAACAGACACATGGACCTGTAGGCATGGCCACGGAAGGTTACGTGTCCTTTGTGGCGCAATGGGTTAATGTATTGGATGCATGGTCCACACAGGGGACAGCCTGCTAAGTCTGTCAGCAGTCCCTAATTCAAGTTGTCCTCAACTGAATACAGCTGAGCTTCTACCTTCTGGCTCTGATTAACTGCTGTTTTTTAAAAAATTGGTGGTTCCGGCCTACTAACGGTGTCTGCCCCTGCCTGGTGTTGTCCTCAACTGAATAAAGCTGAGCTTCTACCTTCTGGCTCTGATTAAGTGTTTTTTTTTTTTGTTTTTTTTTAATTGCTGGATGGGGCCTAATACCTCTGTTTGCTGCTCCCTGGTGTTTGTCCTCAACTGAATAAAGCTGAGCTTCTACCTTCTGGCTCTGATTAACTGCTGTTTTTTTAAAAATTGGTGGTTCCGGCCTACTAACGGTGTCTGCCCCTCCCTGGTGTTGCCCTCAACTGAATAAAGCTGAGCTTCTACCTTCTGGCTCTGATTAAGTTTTTTTTTTTTTTTTTTAATTGCTGGATGGGGCCTAATACCTCTGTTTGCTGCTCCCTGGTGTTTGTCCTCAACTGAATAAAGCTGAGCTTCTACCTTCTGGCTCTGATTAACTGCTGTTTTTTAAAAAATTGGTGGTTCCGGCCTACTAACGGTGTCTGCCCCTGCCTGGTGTTGTCCTCAACTGAATAAAGCTGAGCTTCTACCTTCTGGCTTTCGGCCTATACTATCAGATATTAAACTGCATTTGGCCTACTAGTGTGGTTGGGCCCTTGAAACAGTGTCTGCTGCTCTTGGGTTTGCTACTCCACTGAACAAAGCAATGCCGCCTGTTTAGTCCTGTTACCAATTTTGAACTGCATTTAGCCTACTTTATTCTTTGGCCCTATATCTGTTTCCTCTTCATCCTGCCCATTGCCCAGCCACTGCTAGATGAGTCTGCTGGTACATTGACCTAGACCACTACATTCCCCTTGCACTCTACACAGCCAGAATCTGACCCTGCTGAAAGTAAGGTTCCCCTTCCCGCATGTTATACCACCTTACACAGGGACAAAGAGGAAGGTGCAGATGAAAGTGCAGGTTCCTTCATCAGGTGTGGGGGGGGGCATACTCGTTGGCGACGTCACTGGCACAGGGCCCCTCAGAGTACGCAAAAGTGTCGCTGCTGGTGGGAGGCGCCCCCGCCATGCAAACACACCGCCGTACTTTGAGGGGCCCTGTGCCAGTGCCAATGCAAACGAGTGGGCCCCCCCTGCTTGCTCAGGATCACAGCACTTGCAACGTTGAAATACTTACCTCTCCCTGCTCCACCGCCGTGACGTAGTCCGCGTTTCCTGGGCCCACGAAAAACTTGAGCCAGCCCTACTCCCCCCACAACTTTTGCCAAATGACCCCCAATTTCCAATGCCCAACTATTATTATAAAGTTAATTAAGATTGACAAGCTTCAGAAACAAGAATGGATGTTTTTGGCATTAAAATGTGCACTGTAGGTGTTTTCCTGGCCTCCACTCACTGCCGGCTATGCTTCCCCATTGACTTGCATTGGGTTTCGTGTTTCGGTCGATCCCCGACTTTCAGCGATAATCGGCCGACTGCACTCGACTCGACTCTGGACAAAGTCGGGTTTCACAAAACCCGACTCGATCTTAAAAAAATGAAAGTCGCTCAACCCTACTGGCCACTTCAGAACTCTCCAGTGCTTTTTTTCCATCCATTCCTGGGTGTTTCTTGAAGTTTATTTGGGGTCATTGTCGTGCTGTAAGACCCATGCATGTACCAGGACGCAAACTCAGCTTTACGACACAGGGCCCTACATTGCGACTCAAAATCCTTAGGTAATCTTCAGATTTCATGATGCCCAGATGAAGCAAAACAACCTCAATACATCTTTGAACCATCACCATATTTATGTGATGCTAGTCACTTCTCACGGCCATGCCGTGAGTCAGAATGGTCAAGAAGTTCAAAGTCAGAAGCCAGGAGAGCTTGTCATAAACAGAAGGAAGAGACAAAAGCGTGGTCAGGTAACATTCCAAGGTCAGAATACCAGGAGGATAATGGATCAGAGCAGAAGGGGTTTAAAAGTTGGATGGTCAGAATGAAGTCCAAGGTCAGGAAATAAAAGATCAAGCATACAGAACTCAAGGCACAGGAAGCACAAACCTCACTTGTTAAATGTACATCTTGCAGAGGTCTGGAGAAATAGTTCTGTTAAGTAGCATAGCAATCACCTTGTATAATGAACACTTGGAGACAGCCGATGCCTCCCAGTCTCAGATTGGATAGTCGCGCTGTCAATCAACACACTGATAGTTCAGCACGCCCCTGTACCGGATTGGAAAGCTGAGCTGTCAGAACTGCATCCCAGACACACTGAGGGGTGGAACCATGACAATTTGACTGTAGGTACTATGTTCTTTTGTATGGCCTCAATCTATTTTTGGTAAACAGTAGAATGATGTGCTTTACCAAAAAGCTCTCTTTTGGTCTCATCTGTCCACAAGACTCTATCCCAGAAGGACTGTTGCTTACACATGTACATTTTGGCAAACTGCAGTCCAGCTTTTTTATGTCTCTGTGTCAGCAGTAGGGTCCTCCTGGGTCTCCTGCCATAGCGTTTCACTTCATTCAAATGTCGACAGATAGTCCGTGCTGACACTGATGCACATTGAGCCTGTAGGATAGCTTGAAATTATATAGAACTTGATTGGGGCTGCTTATACACCATCCAGATAGCCTGCGTTACAACCTTTCATCATTTTTTCTCTGCCATCCACGTCCAGGGAGAATAGCTACAGGGCAATGGATTATAAAAACAATTTTGGAAAGTTGTCATCACTTTTTCGGGCCCATTTTTAGGGTTTTGTGTGAAATTATGTCCAATTTGCCCCTTTTCTCTGTTTTTTATTGTGTTGTTCCAATACACACAAAGGAAATAAACATGTTTATAACAAAACTCATATAATTACAATAATTTTCTAGGAAAAAAACCCTTAATTTTCTGGAACAATTTCAAGGGTGCCAACACTTTCGATTATAACTGTACAACACAGAACTTCTTTGGGGCGTTTGATCCTTCTTCTCTGACACTGACCAAACAAAATACAGCCACAACCACAGGGAAGTTCTTTGGTATACGCCTAGTTGGTTGAAGGGAAAATTTACATCTAAGAGGGGGCATAACGTTGAAACAAAGAGGCACAGAAAAAAAAGAAAAACTGTTAAAGAAGCAACAGGAACAATTGGAGAAAATATCCATTGAGAGGTCCATTTTAAATGGATTATCCAGGGTTAGGAAAGCTTATGTGCTGTTCTCCACAAATAGTGCCACCTATCCATGGGTTGTGCGTATTGTAGCTAAGCGCTGTCCAGGGATCCAAGACACCAGAGGAAGGTTAACACTTCATCTTTTTTTCATTCAATCCATAAGATTAAAAGACCAAAATAATAACAAAACAATGCAGAAAAGTTCCGCCTATTTCACCTTTATCAGTCAAGACAAGAGAAAATAGACACTAAGCTGAGCTGCAGTACCACACAAAACCTGTCAACAGAGGTGGCGCTAATTTAGAATTACTCATATTTTTTCAATAATGCACAACTCTTTTAATAAAAATTGAAAAAGATACCATCATTTCATTACATAAACTCTATAGACTGATACTTCATTTTAAAGCCATTTTGAGGTCCCTTGCCGAGTCAAAGTATTCTTGTTTTGGACGGCCTGTAGTGCAGACTCTGTATTGCTACATTGGCTGATGTAAGTGGTTTAGAGTGACCCGGGAATGTGATGATTTACAAGCTCTGACATAAATCATGTTTTCCACATAAAACTTAAATAGTTCAGTTCTGGCATAAATCACGTGTCGGAGATTACAGAGAGGGCAGATGTCAAATCAAATGATAACTGTTGGTTTTATAATCACAAACAGTAGAATCTTAGAAGCCTTCTCGGTTTTACTAGCGTCCATCTAACGTTCAGAGAAAATGTATTTCAGTTATTTTATTTTTGTAATATTGAAGTTTGCAAATTTTTATCATATTTCAAGACTTCTTCCAGACAGGTGTGTCATTGGGTCTCATAAATTCCCATTTTTTCTTGGGCTATCTACCAATCTACCTATCACTCCAAGTACCTACATGAGCACTTTCTTCTTGGCATATGATACATTTTTACATCATGTTATCATAAAATTTTGGGATTTGTTCATCTTTTTCAAGGCAAAATTATAGCTTTTACCATATGAGGTAATTTCATTAAGGGTGTGGTCCAGAACAAAGACATTGATTGCCAAACCTAACGGAAGAGTCAGACGGCTGTATAACTTGGATGGGGACCACAACTAGTGATGAATGACTGTGCTCGGATAAGGTGTTATTCGAGCATGCTCCTGTGCTAACTGAGTGACTTCGGCGTGCTCGTATAATATGGTTAAGTCTCCGCGGCTGCATGTTTCACAGCTGTCTGACAGCCGCAACAACAAACAGGCAATCCCTACATGTGTTGTGGCTGTTGAACAGCCGTGAGACATGCAGCCGCGGGGACTCGAACATATTTTTTGAGCACGCTGAAGACACTCGGTTAGCACACGAGTGTGCTCGGATAACACTTTATTCAAGCATGTTCGCTCATCACTAATTACAATGCAATGCTTGGATTGACTGGTGGCTCCCCCAACCTAAGCGTGACAGCCGCATAGAAATACATGCTGTCACGCTCCTGTCGGGAGAGCTGACAGCTAGTTCGAGCATTGGGTTGCAATCCCCTCCCAAGTTATATGGTGTTTGACTCTTTGACTAGGATGGGTCATCAATATCAGATGAGGGAGTATTCGACACCCAGCACTTAGGATCAATTTTTGCCACATCCCATGTCCATCCAAAGTTCACAGTTGTCTAGGACAGAGATATTGATGACCTATTCTTAAGAAGTTCACATTGTATGGAAACGCTTCAGTGCCCTACACAGTGTAGTGGTCATTCTTGAGTACTGTAGGACACCGGAATGGAGCAGTACTTGAGAACAGCCACTATGTAGTCTACAGATCTGAGATGTTTTGGTTCTGTACACTGTGTACATCTGTCTGTTGTAGGACCTAACAATAGCTTGTATTAGGTGTTGGATATCGGCTCCCTACTGATCTAATATTGACAATCTGTTTTAAGGAGTGACCATCAATTTCTAAGACCTAGATGATCCCTCTAAGACCAAGCTCTCTGTTCATAAGGAAGGCAAAGATGCAATGTTGGATTGATTGTACAATAGATACCGATGGCACCAAAGGGATCCCACTGACGAACACAGGCATTATTTGGGGGATCCATCATTTTTTTACTAGGAACAATTGTGCTGTTGTTATAGTCAACCACTACAGAATGGTGTCTCTGACGGCACTTTCAGCATTACATATCACAAGGCAATAATTCCGATACAGTTTCTAGATACTGAGCAGGGTATGGAGATTACCAAAGTTTCCTTTCTTTAATTTTACCTTATCCCCTCAAAAAATATAAATAAATAAAACCCGATTTTTAGTGCATTTCAGCTGTTGTTTTTTTCATTTTTCCACCCCCAAAAAATGTAATAAAAGCTTTGGACGCAACGAATATGCGCTGTGTCCAACACGCTGCCATTCCAGATTTTGTGCGCATGCCCTGATAGTCCATGAGGGAGTCAGTACAAAATGAGAGTAACTCAGACGTGAGCAGGGACAGCACACTGAGCATACGTCGGTATTGACAATCAGCGTATAGCAGAGAAAGAGAATCGCCCTACCCTTGTAAGGGTCTTTCTTGATGAAGATCAGTTTCAGGGAGGGGACAGCAGTTGAAGTAGTGACTGCAGCCCTGGCTCCCTGATGATGTCCTGTTTCAGAATCCCTAGTTTATGCTGGGAAGCTCAAACAAAATATCATCGGATCTAAAAAAAAAGAAAACACAGGAAGTTAGAGTAAAGAGGGAAGGGTAGAGATTTTTTAATTGAAGAATACTAAAAAAGTGCTTCATTTTTTATAGTAAATAGATTGAGAACCATACTAAATTCAGTTAGGTCCCAGCCAACCTCTTTAAGAAAAGATAAATGTCTTCAAAAACTCCCAATAAGGCCTCTTTCACACGTCCTGATATTTCCGGTACCGGAAAAACCGGTACTGGAGATATCCGTGTCCGTATGTCCTTGTGCTCAAGTGGCACATCAGTGTGGCACACGTGCGGCATCCGTGTGCCGCCTGAGGACCACACGTGCCGCCCGCAGGAGATACAGCGCTACAGTAAGCGCTGTCCCCCCCGCATGTGGTGCTGAAGGCAGAATTCATCTCTTCTCTCCCAGCATTCGTTGGAGAGAAGAGATGAAAGATCTTTTTTTAATTTTTTTTTGGTGAAAAATAAAGTTTGCATGTGCCCCCCCGCCTCCCCCCCAGTGCGCCGCCTGGCCCCTTGCCGAAGAAATACTCACCTAGCTCCCGCGATGTCTCCTCTGTCCTCTCCACGCTGGCAGCTTCTCCTGTGTGAGCGGTCACGTGGTACCGCTCATTACAGTCAGGGAATATTCGTGTGTTTTGCACACGGACACACGGTCCGTGAAAACACGGAGACATGTGCATAGACCCATTAATTTGAATGGCTCTACGTGTGTCAGTGTCTCCGGTACGTGAGAAAACTGTCAGTACACGTACCGGAGACACTGATGTGTGAAAGAGGCCTTAAGGAAAGTTTCCTGAAACAGTTTCTGCTTGAAAAACTTGAGTTTTTTTGAATGCCTCCCAAAAGGCTGTCTGCACATAACCCAACTATGGCAACATGGCGTAGTCAAGAGGACAAACTAAGGATTGGATTCAGAGAACCAGAGCAGACATGGTTGGACAAGGCAAAGTTAAAATGAGGTTGAAGGAGCAGATGTAGTCAGACAAACAAGGAGACAATCCAGAGGAGGAATCAGAGACCTAAAATCAAGGGGAAAAAAAGCCAAACGAAAGCACAAGAACAAATCACGTATGACTGCACCCCTGTACATAAAGTAGTCGGATGTAGATATAGAGACCACTGGGGTGAAGGATGAGTCAATCCAATCAAACAAAGAACATCACAAATGTTGACTTTGTCCCATCAACTACAACATAACCCAACTTCATCTACTAGGAACTTCAGACCGTGGGTTAAAAACCCACGGGAATCCTAACAAATAGGGTACATCACCTCATTGGGCCACCACCTCTTACCCACTCGATCTCAAGTCTTAACACTTCCAGTTCCCCTAATGCTGGATTCTCCAAACTTTTTCACGCTAAACTAGAAGAGCCCTAAAGGAGTCAGAGTGTAAATCTTTTAAGGATTGTGCTAGACTTTCTATTGAGAAATCCTCATCAACCCAGGGTCATTTTTGACGTATCACACTTTCTCACTTTCTTGGAGTTTTGTACACATCATAATAAATTCTAAATGAAAGTTCTCCTACCCTCCTCAGAGTAAGTGCCTTCAAGATGAATGTGTCTAAGAAGCCTCGTATTCATAAATCACAGCATTATTCAATATAAGAATAACATTTACGGAGGTCGACTCTACAAAAAAAAATTATGGATTAATTGGTATATTTTAATAGAGTCCACAGCAGAGATTTATTCGAAGGATATTCAAGCTTGCATTATGTAACTTCCGTACTCTAACACCTACATCTCCCGGTGAAACTATTTTTTTATATATCCTGCTTCCTGACTACTGTTTACTAGGGAGCGAGGAACAAGACAAATTTAGTGTGAAGTGAATGCGCTGGAACGTAAGAGTTCATTTCCTACACGCTGGAAACCACCCCTTGGCTCACTAGATTTAATTGTGATCCTTTGGAAGGAAATTAAGTTATGATTCATTGTTTTCATTGAGAGAGGATTATGAAATCGTTACACAAATCAACTTTAATCCCTCTATTTATATCTTTCACTATTTTATTTTTCTGTCTTTCTGTAAGATTCATTTTCAGCTTTCTAGAATCCAATTTTTTTTTCTTTGAGTAATTTTTTTTTAAACATAATTATACATAAACCCTCGCGACTTTATATAATGTTGTATTAAACCAGGGCTCATTATATTTTCACACATTTTATTTATTAATTCCAACTACTTACATAGACATTAGAATTCATCTTTATGGCACAGCAGCAAACATGGAAGTGGCGAAGCCCCATAGGCCACCATATAGTTCCTCTTTATTATGTGGCATCAAATGGAACATGTCAACATTCTATTTCTATTGGATTCAGCATCTAACAAAAACTCCATGGAGCCAATTCATTATTTAATTTCTGCCTGTTTTTCTTGGAGTGACTTTTTACCCTTTTTGCTGTTTTTTTTCTCTCCTAATTTATTATGTGTTTTGCATATTTTTTGTGCTTTTTTTTTTTGTAAAGGAATCTGTTTTTGCTATACTTTTTTGCATGATGTTTGGGCAGAGAGCCTGATTCCAGTGATGTGTCACTTACTAGGCTACCTGGTGCAGTTTTGACAAAATCCCTGTTTCTTCCTCTATAGATGTCAGAATGCCGAGCTGTGTAAAACCCCGCCCACACTCCTGATTGGCAAGTACATTGTCCATTGTCAGCAAGCTGCCAATCAGTGGTGGGGTGGGGTTACACAGATTAGCTGGACTGTCTTACACATGCAGCCTAGTCCCACAGTGATAATTTCTTGCTGATAAAACACTGATTGTATTGAAATTAAATTCCATCCCTGGAATTAGATTTTCAGCCCCTACTTTGTGTTGGTCTAATCAAATAGCAAAAACCTGCTGACAGATTCCCTTTAAGCCAACATGTTGTTGTTTAATTTGTAATTTACGACTCTTTAAAACGTTGCAGCTTTTTTTTTTTTTGTAGCATAAGTAGATGTCACTTGCCACCTGATATTTTTTTTCTAGTCAGATTTTTTTTTACCGCAATATTTTTAAAGTGTCATTCACCTATTAACTTTGAAATGGAGCAATACGTAAAAAAAGCAAAACGTAAAGCATTTCTGAATTTGCGCCAAGTTTGTCAGATATTTTACGCTATTTTGTTGAATTTGGTAGAGAAACTGCCAGGGCAAAAAAGAAACATAAAAATAAGATAAATAAATTCTGAAAACCCTACAAATGAAGAATTGGGGTTTATCTGTCCCACAGTACAGAATATAATGTGGGGCCCCTGTTCAGGACAGCAAATGGGCCCCAATGTTTCTCACTTTTTTTTGTGAGTCATGGGTAGACTATTACTTTAGACCTTCCCATACTATCTTGTGGACAGTAGGGAGCGTTATCATTCTTTTCATGACCCCTTTTGCCAGGTGGGCTCCAGTGTAGCTGCACAGGTAGCACATATGATATGGCAAGTGGGGTCTCATCCATTTTACAAGCCCTTAGAGACCACCATTATTGATATATTCTAGAGCACAGAAATGCTCTCTAGCATTTTAGGTATATTCAAATTTCACTGGTTTATAGATGGAAACACTGAAACAAAAATGTTTTTGCAATTTTTTCGGAAAGTTCAAAAACATTTCAGAATATAGATTGAAATCCATTAACCCATTCACAAAAGTATGGGAAGACTGCAACCTGCCATATGTAGGCCACTCTGATTATTTCACTGCAATTCTATTTCTTCCTTAGTCCCCTTCCTCAAAATACTTTGGTTGAGTGTTATGGCAGTCCATCCTGGGAAAAGTAGGGTCATGCGGAAGCCATCAGACTGTGGAGTCACATAACATTACGTGACTATAGAAGCCAAGACATTAAAAGCAAAAGCATAGGAAACCACTGAGAGCAGACTCAGGAAAAATTGCCGATCCAGGAAGTTCCATGTAACTTGATGATACTGATTAGAGATCTCATGCTAAAACTAACCAATAACCAGTGTTGATGTAGAAGGACCAGAGATTCATAAGACAAAGCAAGGAATATTGTCTTGGGTTGGTTTCACACGTCTGACATCCACAGTCCATGTCTGGACTGGTTATAGGTCCTAAACTCAACAATTTCTTATATGTATTATATTATCTTATATTAGAGTTGAGCAAAAAGAATAGCAGCACCTTGGTCCAGCAGCCTCGTCAGCTGTCCATGGCTGACGGACCACCGCCTTCTACCTTCTCTTTCAATTAGTTGTACTAGTGCAACTTGTCACAGAAAAAGGGCTTGCTAGGTGAGGTGCATCCTCTACGTTCAAGGTTCGAGTGGGCACACGGGCCACGGTCATCGTTGGAGTAAATGGGTGAGGCACGCAGGACATAGAGAGCAGACAGGAGACAGCAAAGCTACTGAATTCATGGTCTGAGCATGAACCACAATGTTCAGAATGTCCGGGGGGTCTCCTAACCTAATTTCAATAGCTTCATAGACAGTAGAGTTGACCAAAAATTAAATAATCCCTAATACATCACAAAAAAATGTTGAAAAAGGGAAATATAACTGATTTTTAGATAGTTGAGAGTATCCCTGGTGAACAGTGATCTGATAAATAACAACTGCACTGTTTAGTGAGGCACTCAATGGTTTCCATAATTGAGTTTCTAAATAACATCGATCATGTATCATCATTATTATAATGATTTAGCTGTTGTTGATGTCCTATGGATGGATAAACTCGTTATTCTGTAGTGTCTTAATATTATCCCTGGTGTGCAGTGGGAAAATGGATATTAGTACTACTATTATGTAGAATGATAAATATCTTATTTGTCGTCTGAAAATGTGCTTTGACATTTTTGACGTCTCATGAATTTATAACAACTTTGTACTATCAAATTAGGATATCCCTGCTGTCTAATGGTTTATTAAAAAATAACCCTGGTGTCTTGTTATTACTGGCTTGACCTTTGTCCTTTTTTTTTTTTTTTCAATTTTTTTTGTGTTACCCTCACTCTGTGTTGTACGGGCATTCAGTGGGTCCATGCCGTCTTTCCAAAGACAGTCAGGCCAGCAGACGAGAGCACCCACTGACCGTCGTGTCTCCACAATCACCATTTCTGTTATGACGGTACTTCTACAAAGACCAGACTGTACCTGGCGCTCATTGAGACCTTGATTTTGCGGAATTGTGCTTTTTTTCTGTGCAATTTCAAGGCACTTGGATTTTTGTTCTATTATCAAGTATATAGAATGGTAAAATCTATCAACCTGCACATAAAGGGCTAGTCTTTCTTGTTCTAAAGCCATGCGGCAACTGCACTGACAGCCCGACTGCCAGGAGGAAATTAACTTTATTCCTCCTGGCAGCCTCCAGCTTTCAGTCATAGAGATGGGGCCGACATGGTTTCAGTCACGGTTCAGTATACATACTGAGCAAAGAGTGCCCCTGGAACTGATGAGCCGGCTCTGTACTGATCCACTCTACTGTCCAGATGCACTGCTGAGTTGGCTGTCAGTTAGTGCCAGGGATTGGTCACAGCCACCACTCACAGTGTACTGAGTGGTGACTGAAGCTGCATCGGCCCCGCCTTTTTGACTTCAAGCAGAGACTTCTGGGAGGGATAAATTTAATTTTCTTCCGGTAGCGGGGACTTTTTTGTGGCGGCTATTTGGCTTTAGTATGCACCCCTTCTGAGAAAGACTTTGCCATCAAAACTCGCATCAAGGGGTACATTGGATGGAACTTAACTCTGGGTATTTATTTTTATCTGTGGTTTTTACTTTTGCTACTCTAATTAGTTCCCTTGATCTTTGATATGCATGACACTGTCCCTGATTGCCCTTGGGGGATTATGCACTTTATACTCCATTACATGTTTTTTCTTGAGGCCAATCAAGGAGAGAGGAACTCCCAGATACATGTGTGTGATGTATTACGTATTTTATATATGTCCTGAGACTCTTTTGGCTATGAGCACTATGCACTTTATTCTGTATTTACCTATATGCAATATTGAACTGTGCCTCAAGCGGATGATATTAAATTCTTTATCTTGGATGTAATACACATGGTAAATTCATACCCAGGATATTGTCATCATACATGTTCCATCCAATGTATGTTTCTTTCCATCCTGTTTTTTTCAGTTTGCCCTTATCTCCTTAAAACATTTAAAAATTTGTATTTTCAATAGAGACATTATTGCTTCTTTACGCTGTGTTGGGGCACTTTTGCTGCTAGTTTACAGATTTTGTGGTTGATCACGGCCCTCCGTAATTTTGAGGCTATTTGGTTCAGTCTAGGCTTTAGAACGCTGTTGACTTGCAGATTGACCCTAAATCTGCAGGTTAAAAGCATGTTTCCTTTATCCCCTTAATGACCGCCGATATTCTTTTTCACGGCGGCAATTAAGGGTATTTAAACCACAGCTCCGTTTATTAGCATGTATAGCACCCCCAAGAGTCTGAGTTTCTCCGGGGTCTCAGCTACCGGGGGTAGCCGAGACCCCAGAGAACATGATTCGAGTCAGTTTTTACCGACCCCGATGTTGCGATCGCTGTTATTAATGGTATAATGGTGACCGCCTAAAAAAGTCCCATTTTCCATTAAATTTCTCCTCTGATGTGATCGCACATCAGAGAAGAGAGAATTAGGGTCCCCCATTCGCCCCCTGTACCTTTGGAGTTCAAGAATTCTCCCGTGATATCCTCCGACATCTACCTCCGGGAGAAAATGGCGGGCGCCCACCAAGATCTGCCAGCCGGCACCTGGCAACAATAGGAAATTTTTTCTATTGGTTCATTTTGATCACTGTGATAGACACTATCATAGTGATCAAAATAAAAGAAAATCTAATATATAAAGCTGAATGTGTGTATGTATGTATGTATGTATGTGTATGTATGTCCGGGATTGGCATCTGAACCGTCGCAGCTACAGCCACAAAATTTTGCACAGTCACACGTCTGGACCCCGAGAGCGTCATAGGCTATGTTGTGAGGTGAAATTTTAACCCCGCGCTTTCCAATTCACCAAACAATTTTGCCCCTATCTACATAATGGGGAAAAAGTGAAAGGAAAAGTGGTGGAGGCGTCGCAGCTACAGGCACAAAATTTTGCACAGTCACACGTCTGGACCCCGAGAGCGTCAAAGCTATGTTGTGAGGTGAAATTTTAACCCCGCGCTTTCCAATTCACCAAACAATTTTGCCCCTATCTACATAATGGGGGAAAAATGAAAGGAAAAGTGTTGGAGGCAAATTAACAGCTGCCAGATGTGAACAAGGGGGACTTAAAGAATGAGAGCGATGGCGCCAAAGAGTATATACTGTACAGTTGCTAAGGTGGGGCCCCAACATGGGATAATCACCACACCACCACGGGGATATGAACACACACACAAAATGCGCCACACACTACCACGTGCTCGAACACATATACCACCGTCAGCGCACATTTCACCACACATACACCAACCTCGCCACATAAAAGTCGAAACACAAAGGTCGCCGCTCAAAACTCGCCACGCGCAAAACTCTCCACATGCAAAACTCGCCACACGTGCAAAACTCACCACATGGAAAACTCGCCACACGCAAAACTTGCACACGCGGAAAAATTGCCACATGCACAAAAGTTGCAACACATGCAAAAGTTGCCTCACACAAAACTTGCACATACTCAAAAGGCACCACACATAAAACTCGCCACGCGCAAAACTCGCCATGCGGAAAACTTGCTGCACACAACTTGCTACACTAACCTGTCACATGCAACTCGACACACAAAAAGTTGCTACACGCATGTCGCCACACAAAACTCATGTCACAAAAGTCGCTACATGCATGTCACCACACGCAACTCAACACACACAACTTGACACACGAAACTCGCCCTAAAACACACACAAGTCTGGTATTATCCTTCAAAAATAAAAATCTGATTAATAAGCAGACAAACTACAAGAGCAACAAAGGTACCATATAGGAATCCGGCAGCTGTCAGTCACATGACCAGTCTATTATGTGTATGTGTGAGCTAATATATACTGCCAGGGGGTGGGCTTCCTGTAGGCTGGGGATTTATCAGGCTGCCAATTTAGCTTACAAATCCTGAGGTAAAAATACTGACCAAATAACATGTGAACGAGGTCTAATACAGGAGGAGATGACATACAGATATATACTATATACAGGAAGAGATGACATACAGGTATATACTATATACAGGAGGAGATGACACACAGGTATATACTATATACAGGAGGGGATGACACACAGATATATACTATATACAGGAGAGATGACACACAGGTATATACTATATACAGGGGAGATGACACACAGGCATATACTATATACAGGAGAGATGACACACAGGTATAAAGTATATACAGGTGAGATGACATACAGGTATATACTATATACAGGAGGAGATGACACACAGGTATATACTATTTACAGGTGAGATGACACACAGTTATATACTATATACAGGAGGAGATGACACACAGATATATACTATATACAGGAGAGATGACACACAGGTATATACTATATAGAGGAGGAGATGACATACAGGTACATACTACATACAGGAGGAGATGACATACAGGTATATACTATATACAGGAGGAGATGACACACAGGTATATACTATATACAGGAGCAGATTACCTACAGGTATATAGTATATACAGGAGGAGATGACATACAGGTATATGCTATGTATAGGAGGAGATGACATACAGGTATATACTATATACAGGAGAAGATGACACACAGATATATACTATATATAGGTGAGATGACACACAGGTATATACTATATACAGGAGATTACATACAGGTATATCTAATATATAAAGCTAAATGTGTGTATGTATGTGTGTATGTCCGGGATTGGCATCTACACCGTCGCAGCTACAGCCACAAAATTTTGCACAGTCACACGTCTGGATCCCGAGAGCGTCATAGGCTATGTTGTGAGGTGAAATTTTAACCCCGCGCGTTCCAATTCACCAAACAATTTTGCCCCTATCTACATAATGGGGAAAAAGTGAAGGGAAAAGTGTTGGAGGAAAATTGACAGCTGCCAGATGTGAACAAGGGGAACTTAAAGAATGAGAGCGATGGCGCCAAAGAGTATATACCGTACAGTTGCTAAGGTGGGGCCCCGACATGGGATACTCACCACACACGGGGATATGAACACACACACAAAATGCGCCACACACTACCACGTGCTTGAACACATATACCACCCTCAGCACACATTTCACCACACATACACCAACCTCGCCACATAAAAGTCGAAACACAAAAGTCACCACTCAAAACTCGCCACGCGCAAAACTCGCTACATGCAAAACTCGCCATATGCAAAACTAGGCTCACGCAAAACTCGCCACACGTGCAAAACTCACCTCATGGAAAACTCACCTCATGCAAAACTTGCACACACAGAAAAATTGCCACATGTACAAAAGTTGCACCACATGCAAAAGTTGCCTCACACAAAACTTGCACATACTCAAAACGCACCACACATAAAACTCGCCACGTGCAAAACTCGCCATGCACAAATCTTGCTGCACACAACTTGCTACACTAACCTGTCACATGCAACTCGACACACAAATAGTTGCTACACGCATGTCACCACACAAAACTCATCTCACAAAAGTCGCTACACGCATGTCGCCACACGCAACTCAACACACACAACTTGACACATGAAACTCACCCTAAAACACACAGAAGTCTGGTATTATCCTTCAAAAATAAAAATCTGATTAATAAGCAGACAAACTACAAGAGCAACAATTGTACCATATAGGAAATACGGCAGCTGTCAGTCACATGACCAGTCTATTATGTGTATGTGTGAGCTAATATATACTGCCAGGGGGGAGGGCTTCCTGTTGGCTGGGGATTTATCAGGCTGCCAATAGCAACCAATCACAGCTCAGCTTCTAATTTGCTACAGTTAATTAATCTGAGCTCTGATTGGTTAATATAGGCAACAAAGACATTCTCAGTATAACAAAGCTAATATATGTTAAGAAATGCTTCTATTAGCTTAGTTTTTGCCTTTTAATAATTACATTTCTATCTATTTGTTTTGTGGTTTTTGTGTGCAGAATAAATTTTTGTTAACACATTCTATTTTGCTAACAGCAGTCATTAACCCGGGCGAAGCCGGGTAGTACAGCTAGTAATAAATAAAACTCCATTTTATCCCTTAGAATATCCCTTAGGGAAAAATAATGAAATAATTTTTTTTTATTTATTTCCATTTTTCCATAAGGGTTAGAGTTGGACTAAAGTAAGTTGGGATAAAGTTAGGGTTAGGGCTAGGGTTAAGTTTAGGGTTAGGATTGGGATCAGGGTTAGGGTTGTGTTAAAGTTAGGTTTGGGGTTAGGGTTATGGTTAGGGTTGGGATTAGGGTTATGGGTGTGTTGTGGTTAGAGTTGGGATTAGGGGTGTGTTGTGGTTAGGGTTGTTGTTACGGTTGGGATTAGGGTTAGGGGTGTGTTGGGGTTATAGTTAGGGTTGGGATTAGGGTTAGGGGTGTGTTGGGGTTAGGGTTGGAGTTAGAATTGGGGGGTTTCCATTGTTTAGGTATATCAGGGGGTCTCCAAATGCGACATGGCGCCATCATTGGTTCCAGCCAATTTTGCATTCGAAAAGTCAAAGCCCTCAGGAGGAATTGCACAACACATTTTGTGGTCCATTTTCTCCTGATACCCTTGTGAAAATAAAAAAAAGTTCCAAAGTAAATTTTTTGTGAAAAAAGTACAATGTTCATTTTTTCCTTCCACATTGCTTTAGTTCTCGTGAAGCACCTGAAGGGTTAATAAACTTATTGAATGTGGTTTTGCGCACCTCGAGGGGTACAGTTTTTAGAATGATGTCACTTTTGGGTATTTTCTGTTATATTGACCCCCCAAAGTCACTTCAAATGTGAGGTGGTCCCTAAAAAATGTTTTTGCAAATTTTGTTGGAAAAATCAGAAATCACTGGTCAACTTTTAACCCTTATAACAAAAAAATAAATTTTGTTTCCAAAATTGTGCTGATGTAAAGTAGTCATGTGGGAAATGTTATTTATTAAGTATTTTGTGTGACACCACTCTCTGATTTAAGGGCATAAAAATTCAAAGTTTGAAAATTGCTAAATTTTCAAAATTTTTGCCATATTTCCATTTTTTCATAAATAAACGCAAGTCATAGTGAAGAAATTTTAACACTAAAATTAAGTACAATATGTCATGAAAAAACACTCTCGGAATCAGTGGGATCCGTTGAAGCGTTCCAGAGTTATAACCACATAAAGTGACAGTGCTCAGAATTGTAAAAATTGGCTTGGTCATTAAGCAGCACTAAGGGGTTAAAGACAGAAAAACATGGCTGCAGCACACCTGTCTATGGTTGTGTCTCCATCTCTATTGATGTACTTGGAGCTGAGCTTTGATACCACACCCATCCTGTGGCGACATGCTTTGCTTTTATTAGCTGAACGCACTCATGTGGTTTTAATCTTGAAACCCCCTAGATTTTAGGTCAGTGTTCTATTTACGTAAAGTTGAGTTGACTCTTCAAAAATACTAATTCCTCTAAAGTGCAGAAGTGCGATCCAGTCGGTGACTTCACCCAGAGCGGATCCTCTCCTTTTCCAAATATTAAACTGTTTAAAATATCTATCTGACACAAAAAAAGATCGGAAGAAACTCAACACTTTCATTCCTTCGCTAAGGAACATGTAATCCAAAGTTCTCAAGTTCACTGTGGCTTCGGTAATGGAAAAACAACAGACTTTATAAAAGCAAATATAAAATACGACTTTTGTGGCCCTGCGAACAAACATATTGCATTACATACTAAAAAGTTATGTTTTTCTTGATACTCGGGTGAGACATCAGCAGAGCCGGCATAAGAAGCAGTGGACATCTGTACTCTTCATTAAGAGAAGCAGTAGACTCAGATGGCATCTGCTGAACTTTGGAGGTGGAAGGGAGATCTATTTTTAAAAGTGCAAATATAGAATTTAGATGCCAGAATCATGTAATTTCCTGTGAGCGGCCGGCAGTACTAATGCCCACGGTGTGGAGTCTGAATTTTTTTTACAATAATCATAATATCGGAATTGGCTGACATCAGAGTCTGAGGATGTTAGTGAGGTACAAGGAGCTTTTGGATGGAGCGAATGAGTACGTTTTGGAGCCAAACCCTAAAGCTTTAAACTAAAAAAAAAACAGATGACACAAAATTATGAAGTAATTTCAAGAGCCGAGGTGATGTAACAATGAAATTGTTTTCAAGTCAAGGTTTCTGGTCAAGACTTATGGCTTAGCTTCGAACCTCAGAGCTTTGTGTGGGCCAAAAAAATGTTTGAAGTAAGGAAGAGTTTTGTAAAGAAGACATGACCAAGTTCGATGATGAAACAAGGCTTCTCACAGCCAACGCTGGAAAAGATGGTGGTCTCATCAGTGGGAAATCGGATACAGACATAAGCCACAACTTTACGAAATAATTTAGTGATCGTGAAAGGCGCTAGACAGACAACTTTGCAAATTTTTTTAAGGGATGTTTTTTAGAGTAAAGTAACAAGGGCTATAAATGAAACAGCAGGAGTATTGAGCTGTGTAAAACAAGGAATGTATCATTGGAAGGCTTCTGTAGACGTTAAATAAGACATGTGGAATTAGTCACCGCAAGCTGTGTTCTTCACCTGATTCCACCTTGTAGTCTCATGTCTATGTGATGAGGGGAATTTTCACCTTCTTTTATCCTGTGGTTAACCTCCTCATCGTGGTTACTTACTAATTGGATCAATTTTGCAAGTATGTAATTGCTATAGGGTGAAGGACAAGTAATGTCTGGAGCTATAATAAGTATGGATGGGATGTTGGTTCAGAGATTAGCACCATTGCCTTGCAGCACTGGGACCGTGGGTTCAAATCCAACCAAAGCAGCTCGGTATTTTTGTATTTATTTTTTGCCTGTGTCCACATACTTTTCTTGCTTTTATACTTTTTATATATTATTTTCAAAGGACAACATAAGATTTTGAGGTTATGGTCTCGGTTCAGCTTCACGGATGACAATTATTATGTATTCTCCATTATGTGCTCCCGTACTTGTGGTGGGACTGTCATAGATGGTAGGGAGCCATACAAAGCACTATATTTAACCCTTTTCCCTCCCGAGACTTATCTAGTCTCTGTGACCTGATATTTATTGACCTGGGACGTATGGATATGTGCCAGTGATTTTGAGTGCACAATACACATATTTGGTACACATATTTGGTATTGCCGCTTCTGGATTGACCCGACCTAAAATACTGTCACACTAGATAACCGCTTTAGTGAACACCATAAAAAAACAAAGCAAAAAACAAGGCAAAAAAACCAATGCTTTATCATCATACCGCGGTACAAAAAGTGGAATTAAACGCAATCAAAAAGACGAATATAAATAATCATGGTATCACTGAAAATGTTTTTGTCCAGCAAAAAAACAAGCTGCAATACAGCTCTATCAGTGGAAATATAAAAATTATTGCTCTCAGGATAAAGTGATGCAAAAATAATTATCTTGTCTACAAAATAGCTTTTATTGTGTAAAAGCACCAAAACATAAAAAAGATATACCGTATTTTCCGGCTGGGTGTATAAGACGACCCCCCAACTTTTCTAGTTAAAATATAAAATCTTCTTAAAAGTCGGGGGTCTTTTTATACGCCGTGTGTCGGCTTATAGAGCGGGTGACCAATGTGCATATTGTGGGGTGTAGTAGTCCCAATGATGAAGAGAGGGGGCGTCTCACAGGGAAGGTGTAAGTGGAGTATCCCCCTATTACCTCATTGTGGCAGCGATGCTCTCTGTGCTGGGGGGCAGCGGCTCCTCTTTGTGCAGCATGGTGTCTCCGTGCTGGGGTCGTCGTCGGCTCCTCTTTGCGCAGCGTGGGGGCTCTGTGCTGGGGGGCAGCGGCATATCTTTGCGCAGCTTTGGGGCTCCGCCGGCATTTCGTCAAAGCCCGGAGGCCCCGGCAGCTCCATTGCTGCAATGCGGTGGCCTCCGGGAAAATGGCCGCTGGGGTTAGCTCATGATCAGATTCAGATCTCGTCTCCTGGGTTCTCGGGACGAGATCTGAATCAGCATGCGCCGCCCACAGCGGCCATTTTCCCGGAGGCCACCGCATCGCAGCAATGGAGCTGCTGGGGCCTCCGGGCTTTGAGGAAATGCTGGTGGAGCACCAATGCTGCACAAAGATACGCTGCCGCCCCACAGCACAGAGCCCCCATGTTGCACAAAGAGGAGCCGCTGCCCCCCAGCACAGAGAGCATCGCTGCCACAATGAGGTAATAGGAGGATACTCCACTTATTCCTTCCCTGTGAGATGCCCCCTCTCTGCGTCATCGGGACCACTCCCTCCCCCACTCACCATATGCACATTGGTCCGCACCCGCCCTATAAGACGACACCTGGCATATAAGATGACCCCCGACTTTTAAGAAGATTTTCAGGGGTTAAAAGGTCATCTTATACGCCGGAAAATACGGCGAATGTGGTATCACTGTATTTGTACTGACCCAAAGAATAAAACTGCCTTATTAATTTTACCACATGTAAAACTACATAAAAATAAAAATCCTGAATTGCTGGTTTTTGTTCATTCTGCCTCCCAAAAATTGTAATAGAAAACAATCAGAAAATGCCATGTGTCTGAAAATGGTACCAATAAAAAACGCCAACTTGTCCCACAAAAAACAAACCCTCAGATGACTCCGTGGGCCGAAATATGGAAAAAATTATAGCCCTCAAAATATGGTGATGCTAGTTTTTGCAATAAAAAGCGTTTTTTAGCGTGTGGCACCAGCCAAACCTAAAAACCCGATATAAATCTGGTAACGCTGTAATCACACCACTCGAAGAAGAAAGTCTTCTAATCACTTATACCACATGAGGAACAGTGTAAAAAAGAAATAAAATCAATTCTTCACCTGCTATTGATTTTTTCATTCAGCCTCCCAAAGATCGCAGTGAGGCTCAGCGCACATTTATCCTGTGCTCTGTACTGAGCGCTTACCTCGGTGTTTCCGTGTAAATCTCCGAAATGCATGATTCAGACGAACCCCCATTGGAAGATTCCCTATAATGAGGCAGATGAAGTAACTGTGGACACCATAGGACCTGTGATCCGGCGGTGTCCATCTTTTTAGGATTGCATCAAAGTGCCGTCGGCTACAATTTTGTGCACCTCTGAAAAGAAGGACACCACTCAGCAGAGGCCAAATGGACTCCAGAGTAACTCTGCTGCCTCATTATTCTGAATGGATTCCTCTGGTATTTCATGTAAGTGCTCAGCGTAGAGTGCCATAAATGTGATCCCAAACATTATGTAAAATTTCCCTAACAAAAGCTTCAACTCAGTCCAGAAAAAAAGCAAGTCCCCACTCAGGTCCTTCATCTGTTAATGGAAATATAAGGGCTTCCATGTTACTGGTAACACAAAGGCTTTGGAAAAGCAAAATGGCTCCTCGCCCCTCAAAAGAAAATCAGCAAATTCTATGCTCTCCAATCCAAATGCCCCCTTCCCTTCGGAGCCCCACAGTGTACATAAACCACATATAGCGTCCACATCGTTGGCATTTTTGCAGTGATAGAACCTGCCTAACTTACAGGTGCATGTCTCCAGAAGCATTACCTGGATATAATGTTCTGGTCACTATAATGTACTCGTCACTACAACATACTGGTCACTACAACAGCAGTTTGCAATTTTCACTTGACAACATTCATTGCTGCTTGTTTCTGGAGAACACCCATGGAGTCAAAATCATCACCCGTTGATAAATTCCCAAAGGGGCATAACTTCCAAAATAGGGTCACTTGAGGGAGGGATTCTGCTTTTCTAGCACTTAGGGACTTTGTATATGTAGTCCTCAAACTATTCTAAGAAAATCTGCTCTCCAGGAAGCAATAGTGCTCCATTCCTCCCGAGTCTCCCTGTATGACTAAGCAGTACTGCACAGCCACATATGGGGTATTATCATGTTCAGTTGAATTTGTGGGACAAATTAGGGTGCCATTTTTACCCACTTCTTGTTTGAAAATGTAAAATCAGGGGCTAAAACAAACTTTTGGAGTTAAAAATGTACTGTAATTATTTTTTCTTTAATGCCCAATGGTATAAAACTCTGTGACACACCTGTGATGTCAATATGATCACTGCAACCCTAGATGAATTTTTTTGAGAGGTGTAGTTTGTAATATGGTGGGTTCTGCTGTTATGGAAACTCAGGAGCTCTCCCAGTGGGTCATGGCTCCTGGAAGCCATAATAGTAAAATCTGCACTATAGTACGGCGCTCCTTTCCTTCTGAGCTTTGCGCTGTGCCTGAAAAATATTTAGCAATTACATGTAGGGTATTGGCACACTCAGGAAAAAATGGACATCAGTTTGTTGCAAAAATGTTTATATTAGTCCCTATAAAAATTTAAAACTTGGGGCTAAAACATCATTTTAGTGGTAAAAATGTAATTTATTCTTTCTTCATTGCTTAATATTATATCATTCTGTGAGGCATAAGTGCTGTCAATATGATCACTCCACCCCTAGATGAATTCATTAGAGAGTATAGTTGTTAATTGAATTCACATATAGGGGGTTTCTGTTGTTTTCAGCAGCTCAGGCGCTCTGCCAATGTGATATGGCACCCTCAAACCATTCCAGCGAAATCTGAACTCCAATATGGCGCTTTTTTCCTTCTGAGCTTTGTACTGTGCCTCAAAAGTAGTATTCTCCCACATATGAGGTATCATTTACTCAAGAGAAATTGCACCATAAATTGCATAGTGCAATTTCTCCTGTTACCCTTGCTAAAATAACATTTGTTTGTGCGGAAATTGTAATTTTTTTTATTTTCATGGCTCAACGTTATAAACTTCTGTGAAGCACCTGGGGGTTCAATGTCCTCACCACACATCTAAATACATTCCTTAATAGGTCTAGTTTCCAAAATTGGGTCACTCGTGGGGAGTTTCCACTATTTAGGCACATCAGGGGCTCTCCAAATGGGACATGGCATCCGCTAATGATTCCAGCAAATTTTACATACAAAAGTCAAATTACGCTCCTTCCCTTCCGAGCCCTGTCATGCATCCAAGCAGTAGTTTTCTCCCACATATGAGGGATCAACATATTCACAAGAAATTGCCCAACAAATTGTAAAGTGCAATTTCTCTTGTTACCCTTATGAAAATGCTAATTTTGTGGCTAAAAAATTTTTATGGTGAAAAAATGTGATTTTTTTATTTTCACGGCTCAATATTGTAAACTTCTGTGAAGCACCTAGGGGTTCAAGGTGCTCACCACACATTTAAATACATTCCTTGAGAGGTCTAGTTTCAAAAATGGAGTCATATGTGGGGGATTTCCACAATTTAGGCACATCAGGGGCTCTCCAAACGCAAAATGGCATCCACTGTCAATTCCAGCGAGTTTTGCATTGAAAAAGTCAAATGGGGCTCCTTCCTTTGCAAGCTCTACCATGTGCCCCAACAGTGGTTTTCCCCCACATATGGGGTATCAGCATGCTCAGGACGTATTGCACAACAAATTTCGGGGTCCATTTTTCCCTGTTACCCTTGTGAAAAAAAAAATTGGATCTACAGTAAAAAATTTTGTGAACATAAGTTTAATGTTCTTCTATTCCCACATTCCCCAAAATTCCTGTGAAGCACCTAAAGGGTTAATGAACTTCTTGAGTATTGTTTTTAGAACCTTGAGGGTGCAGTTTTTAGAATGGTATCATTTTGGGGTATTTTCTATCATATAGACCCCTCAAAGTTACTTCAAATGGAGGTGGTCCCTAAAAAATGGTTTAGCAAATTTTGTTTTGGGAAAATGAGATATCACTAGGCAAATTTTAACCCTTATAATTTCTTAACAAAAAAAATTTTGTTTCAAAAATTGTGCTGATGTAAAGTAGACATGCGGGAAATGTTATTTATTAACTATTTTGTTATTTTGTCATCTCTGTGATTTAAGGGCATAAGAATTAAAATTTTGAAAACTGCAAAATGTTGCAAATGTTTGCCAAGTTTCTGTTTTTTTCACAAATAAACCCAGGTCATATCGAAAACATTTTTACCATTTTACCACTATCATGAAGGACAATATTTCATGAAAGAACAATCTCAGAATCAGTGGGATCCATTGAAGTGTTACGAAGTTATTATCTGATAAATTGGCACTGGTTAGAATTGTAAAAATGTGCCTGGTCATTAACGTGCAAACCACTTTGGGGGGTAAAGGGGTTAAAATGGCGACACATTTATCTTAATGCTTGTTATAACGTTTGTTCTACCAGCTTGTTAGTCGTATCCTTTATGCTTGTTCTGAAGAACTCTCTTCAGCATCGCATAACCACTTCTCCCAGTCCACCATTGCTGAATCCTTGGCTAGTCTGACTTCTCTCCTAAATTACTTCCTGTGGTGCAGAATATCCAGCTTAACCTCCATTGTTATACCTTTTCTCATATTGATTACCTCAAAACTGTCTGATCATCCCTTTGGCAAACTGGTCCTGGTCTCTTCTGAGACTTTTTACTTATTGCTGCCCATAGAATCCATATCTCCAACTAATTCAACTAATTGGTTTGATTCCCTTTCTCCTAAACTCTAATCATGGTATCAACACACAAGATTAATTGGAAGCACACTGAATCCTGAAGCCACATTACAGAAGTATCGATAATTAAAGGGGCTGTCTAGAACTAGCTTACTGACGACCTGCATAATAAATCTCGCTTCCACATTTTCTAATCCCCAGATGACTATTTCATATTCCTTTCATTTGCATTCTTATGTTTGTCTATTGGTCATGATAAAGCTGTCAGACGCATACATATTGGTGTACTATCTCTGTGTCTGGTACTCACCTGTCCCAGCTCTGGGGCTAGGCCCCACTACCTTCACCGATGGCTGCCGTTCTTTGCTGTGGTCCATGACAGCTTTCTTAGTCTGAAATGCTCTTGTAAAATCATCACCTAGGGCCGTCTAAGGATGACTAAGATAGCTATCTGTTGTCTGAGTTTTGAGTGAGCTTTGCATTAAGTTATCGGGTTCTGGAGTTTGCCTCTCCATCCAGTTCTTTCAGCTGGCAATCAATTCTTCAGCAAACTCCAACACAATCAACTATCCGCATTAACGTCTTCACTCAGATTTTCAGTTAACACTTCCTCTGCTGTAAGCATAACAAACTTTTCTCCAATTCTCCACACTACAGCACTGCTGCAACAGTGTGTATTTTCTCTACAAGTAAGTATTCAGTTTTCCTTTTCATCACTGCTGCATGTGGTTAACCATTTGTTTGTAGACTAGTCATTTGCATAACAAACTTCTCTGTTGCTGTTCACACTACAATGCTGCTGCAACTGTGCATATTTTTTTTACAAGCAAGTGTTCAGTTTGCCTATTCATCACTGCTGCCTACATCCCTGCCAAAGACCAACTTTCTGCTAATAGCAAGCTAATAGCATACAACACTGTCTCTAACCATTTAATTGCTGCAACTCCTGGACTTACTATACAGTGGGGAAAAAAGTATTTAGTCAGTCACCAATTGTGCAAGTTCTCCCACTTAAAAAGATGAGCGAATCCTGTAATTGACATCATAGGTAGACCACAATTATGAGAGTCAAAATGAGAAAACAAATCCAGAAAATCACCTTGTCTGATTTGGCAAGATTTATTTTTCAAATTATGGTGGAAAATAAGTATTTGGTCACCTAAACACATTCAAGATTTCTGGCTCTCACAGACCTGTATCTTCTTCTTTAAGAGGCTCCTCTGTCCTCCACTCATCACCTGTAGTAATGGCACCTTTTTGAACTTGTTATCAGTATAACAGACACCTGTCCACAACCTCAAACAGTCACACTCCAAACTCCACTATGGTGAAGATCAAAGAGCTGTCAAAGGACACCAGAAACAAAATTGTAGCCCTGCACCAGGCTGGTAAGACTGAATCTGCAATAGGCAAACAGCTTGGTGTGATGAAATCAACTGAGGGAGCAATAAAAAGAAAATGGAAGACATACAAGACCACTGATAATCTCCCTTGATCTGGGGCTCCACACAAGATCTCACCCCGTGGGGTCAAAATGATCACAAGAACGGTGAGCAAAAATCCCAGAACCACACAAGGGACCTAGTGAATGACCTGCATAGAGTTGGGACCACCGTAACAAAGGCTACCATCAGTAACACACTAAGCCACCAGGGAGTCAGATCCTGCAGTGCCAGACATGTCCCCCTGCTTAAGCCAGTAAATGTGCGCAGGAGCTGGGCCTCTCTGACCTTTCCTGGCGCCTGCGCACTGCAGTACTTTGCTCTGCCCTCAACAGGGCAGACAAAGTATGCCTGCACCGGAGCTGCGGCGTGAAGACAAGAAGAGGACGTCATCGTAAGAAGATAGGAGGCCCCGGAACCGGACCTCGACGCCCATCAGACCCGGACCGCAGCGGGACTGCCCCTAGGTGAGTATAATATAACCTCTTTTTCTCATCTTTCAGGTTACATTGGGGGCTTACCTACAGCATTACAGAATGCTGTAGATAAGCCCCTGATGCCGGTGGCCACCCTTATCTTCGATTTTTGGGGTGACAGGTTCCCTTTAAGTGGGAGAACTATTAACTATTGTTAAGATGGTTGAAATCTTGGAGACCCCCATTGCTCTTCACTCTACCTCACTAAAGGACATAGCCTATCCTTAGACTTAATGGCCTTCTAAAAAAAAAATAATTTTCTTGTGTTTTTGAGTAGAAACGGAATTAGCTTCATCAAGTATTTTCAGTATGTCAAGAATGCAGTAAGATAAAGAATTCTCCGAAACCACCTATAATCCTAATAATTGAGGAAACATGTACGATATGTGGAATCAAAGCGTGTTTCAATGGCAAAGGCGGCAAAAGCACAAATAACTGAATGCTTCAAAATTCAGATTGATCTAAACGATTATAAGAAAAATACACACTGAAACGTCCAATTATTTCTGGGATCTCTGCCTAAAATGCTTTTAAGGCTACAATCAATGTGCAAAGGTTTCTGTCAAAGTGTTCTCAGCTGTATTGTGTCTATAATATGTAAGCTTTGTTCTAAGACCCCTGTTTTACAAAACCAACTATCATGTCATGACTAGTTGTATCATGGACACACTTAGTGTCCCGTACCTCAAGAGATGAGATCTGGAGAACTATGACAGATTGAGTATTTTCAATTTTTTTTTCTCAATATATAGACTTCTCAGGAAGGGTATGTGCAGATGGTGTCTTTTTTCGATGGTTTCAAGCACTGAAACCACCTGAAAAAGTAAAAGAAACCTAAAAATAATGAACATATGCATGCCTATGAAAAAACGACATTGTAGTGCATCTGATTAGTCTTTTGTTAATTCTTTTAACGACTTCAGAGTTCAGAAATCCTGTATTGGTTAAAAGTATTATCATGTTTTCTTCTTCGGGTGACTTTCGCACAAAAGCCGCCAGCTCTCTTAATAGAGATATAATTTAAAAAAAAACACCGGCAAAAGAGCCGCAGCGACAACAAAGGCGAAAACTCTAGTTTTTTCCTGAAGCGGCATGGTGAGCAAAAACCTTTTAAGGGTGCTGCAAGGAAATTGAACACTTGTACACAGAGGGCCAACTCATCAAACTTGGTCATGCCCTGTACCATCACAGCACCACTCGTTTTACTAAAAGTGGCTGGAGCTGGCTGGGAGTAGCGTAAATTTGCGTAAAAGGTCACAAAAATTTTCACCAACTTTGAGTGGCGTAAAAGGTTTGGGACATTTCAAGGTGTTTTCCACTAGACATCTGGCAAAAACAAAACAAAAACAGACAACACATTCTCCTTTTGGAAACACATTCTCGATTTCTTATTTTCGTGGAGGTGGTTTCATTTCCTGAAGTATTATTTGAAGTGGTGTTGAAGAATTTTTAAAGAGTTTTGTTCCCTGAAGCATAGGTTTTTTTCTTAAGTCATCTGAATGGACAGTTCAGAATTTACATTGGATTCCATCACGAGGGGCTTCAAAAATGTGACATGCACGTTCTTTTTTTTTAAACGTAAGTATGAAAAATAGGTTCAAAATTCAGAACCTATGACCCGCAAAGTGGTTTTACAATAGAAATGAACAAGAAGTGATGTTTTTGGCATTTTTTTGAAGCAGGCCCACAGCAAAAAAAAAAGAATTCTCAAACAACTCTCTGTCCACATAGCTTTGATAGCAAAAGCCATCCAACCACGTCTCAGTGTGCCTAAATATGGATGGTCCTCACCACTAATGTCCTACCTCTCCATGTGCCAGACAAACCTCATCTGAACTGTGGAAGTGAATGGGAAAATCAGGCAAAGCTTGTATTTAAAACCTTGCGTAAGAAAGATGAGTGGATAGGGGTGCCGAACCCCGGAAGAAGCCAATCAGGACCCTTATCGGCCCATCTTTCTCACACATGGTTTTAATTATGAGTTACGCCTGGTTTCATTTCATATCACCATTCAGATGAGTTATGGTTTGGCACAAGGAGAGGTAGAACTCTAGTGATGAGGACCATCCATATTTAGGCATGTTGGCCACACGGCATGTTTGTGTACCAGTACATTAATTCAGTACTAGGGTGTGAGGGCCCAGTTTTTTCTTGCACATAGCTCTGATGTCAGGTTCTGTCCCGAGTTACGGCTGATCACTGGAGGTCTGAGCAGCAGGAAATCCCATGATTCGCTTACCGTGTGGGTTCATCTAAGGAAAATGGTTGTCCAACAGTGTTGGTAAAAACTAAGCGGCTTCACATTCGGGCAATATTTTAATAGTGGTTTTGGAGGAAATAGCAGTATGTATTTTCTGCATTAGATTATATTTTATGTCTCTCTTAGTTAGACCACTGATGGTCCCGCGCTCCTTTCTGTATTCGTTTTATTACTTTGAGGTTTTCCAGCACCTGGACACAGCCAGTCATTGTATTGATTGATAACTTAATTATGTGCGGTCACTGAAATCTAAGGCTAGGACGGTAGCCAGGTAATTGCCAGGGTAAACCAAATATACTTTGTAAATACTTGGCTCCTAAAATAATCTAACCCTACTCCAGTCATTCCGAACACCACAAAAGCCATTTTGTCATTCCAAAAACAATTTTTTTTTCTCCTAACCATCCATAGGCAAGACAAGGAAGAAGTAATTATATCAAACCTGTTCACTCCACTAGAATGCTAAAAATACAGGTTCCCCGGAGGACCTGTTTCAACAGTTCTTCTTTATTTCACCACAGAAAAGTGGAAACCACTTGCGTTAGAGGGGATTTTAGCGACTCCGAGGTAGAGTCAAATTTTTGGCTTTGGGTGAAGTTCTCTGAATTTATCCTTAAAGTATCCCCATCCCGGATGAACCTCTACAAGACATCCATTTTCCTAAGCTCTCCGCAATCATTTGAGGATTTCTTAATTGTCCCAGGTGAATAAGCTAATAACTCATCATAATCTATTCTGCCAGCTCCCCGTAATGATCTCACGTAATTTCCACCGTGTTATGACTCAGAGAGTTCAGTTCTACTTTTCCTTATGTTTTGCAAGGTTTAAGAAAGTACTTTATCCTGAGGACTGACTACTGTGATTAATATGGAAGACTATTCATCTTTCTAGTAGGGTCCATAGGTAGAGCGAGTAATTACCATGACACAATAATCTATCGCTAGGCTTTCCTTTCGGGAACTGTGTAATTCTTAATTCACATTAAAGGGGTTTTCAGTTCTGGACAGAATTATCTTGCTTACTTGCATGTATTTTTGGCTTACATTTTTTTCTGATTGGGTTTCATTAAAAATGTTGTACTGTTTGCCTTCTATAGCCTCTGTGTTGCACTGTTTTTTGCTGGATGCAGAATGGATTAACTGAAAACCAATCAGTGAGCTCATTCTGATGGTCTGATGGAAGAGTTTACAACTCTTTTATCTGTCTTTTTCTGAGTTCATCTCAGACCACATCAAAGTTAAATGTGCAGCAAAACAAAGAGCCTGTAAAAGCCAAACGCTGCAATCAAGCACAATTGCAAAAATGATTGTTAGTCCCGAATGCAAAAATTTAAATAAAAAAAAGTCCCCAATTTGTATTTAAATTGCCTTGGAATTGGCACAAATTGTAGCAGAAATCTAATGTGAGCTAATAGCAAGCATATATTTCAATTTATAGACAAAAGATGTGAGAGAATTATTAAAAAGCTTGGACCTCTTAGTAAATTTGGTGTTTTCTACCCTAGCACACCTCATTTTCAGACCGGCAAATGATACTTGTGCTCTGGTGGGAATTGCGTCTGCCTGCTGCTGCCACTAGATGGAGCTTTGGAGCTTACTGTGTACAGTTAAACCTTTAGTATTCTCAGTAGTCCACTGAGCTCCCCCTAGTGGTGGCCGCAGGTAGATAGAAATTTATCAACACTTTATCAGAGATTTACAACTGTGTATCTGTTAGGCCCCTTTCACACATCAGTTTTTTACCATCAGTTTCAATACATTGGCTCGACAGATCGACGGATCTGTCGCAGATAGTGAAAAACTGATGCGATGGATTTGTTTTTTTGATGGATCCCCCTAGCGGATCTGGCTAATTGGATCAAAATAAATCGGAGCATGCTCAGTTAAAAGAAATTAAATCCGTGGCCAGATTCCATCATTTGACAGATCCGTCGCCCATAGGCTTCCATTCGAGCAAACGACAGATGGCGACAGATCCGTTGCTGTCTGATTTTTTGACATACACAAAAAACGTTACTTTGTCTGTTGTCTCTGGCTGCCGGACGAACAATTTTTGACGGATCCGGCGAACGACGGATGAAACGTGAGGCCAACCGTCACAATCCGTCGCTAATACAAGTCTATGAGAAAAGAACGGATCCGGTGGCATTAGTCGCCGGATTCGTTTTTTTTCAAAAATCGACGGATTGCGACTGATAGCAAAAAACTGATGCACGAAAGGGGCCTTACACACCTGTCCCTGGTCTGGGCTCTGCTACATCTGCCTTGTGCTCCACGTTGGGCTTTGCAAGTGTCCTCACATGCTTCCATGTGAATTACTGCCTGGGCCTATTTAAGGGCATCTATAAGACACACACACCCGGGCCTTGCTATTGAATCTGAGACTAGACTTGCCGTTTGTGTGTGCACAGCAGCCTGGCTGTGGGCTGCAGTAAGTCTCCTGTAGACCAGCAGCTTCCAGTGCTTCTTTCTATTCACCTGTGGCTTTTAGTAACTCTGGAGTTCTGTCAGCTACTTTTCCCTAGGTCTTCTGGACCCCTTCTCTGTGTCCGCCTGCAGTTTTCGGGATGTCTTTCTGGATGCTGACTTTCCTGTTACTCTGAAGTGTTATCTGTTACCTGCCTGTGGTTTCCTGCACTCCACCTGCTTGCCTGCAATTCCCTGGTGTCCTCTACATGCTTGTGGTTTCCTGGCATTCCCTGCGGCTTCCTGGCATACTCTGCTTGCCTGCGGTGTCCTGATGTCCTCTGTTTGCCTGCATTTTTCTGGCATCCTCCTCTGCCTGCAGTTTTCTGATGCTCTCTGCTTGTCTGCCGTTTCCTGATCTCCTTCATCTGCCTGCAGGTTCTTGCACACCACCCACTTACTTGGGTTTTCCTTATGTCCTCTGCTTCCAGCATTCCACTTGTCTATACTATGGTTTCCAGTCCCTCTACTAACCAACCTGTTGCACCGACACCAGTGGCCAAACTGCCCACCTGCACTTTGGCTTATTGGGTTCAGCTCACTCAGTAAGCCTTTTGAACTTGTTGTAACAGTATCATACAAAAACACTGCCTTAATCCCCTTGGAATGGTTTGGTTTTTCATTTTTGCTCTTTTCTTTCCTTTTTCTAAGAGCTATAACTTTTTTTTTTTTCAATCAATAAATTCATATGAGGGTTTGCTTTTTGCAGGATATTTTTAAAGATTTGAATGATACAATTTATTTCACTGTATTATCCACTGGAAAACGGGAAAAAAATTACAAGTGAGGTGAAATTGTGGAAGAAAAAAGCTATTTTGCCATTGTTTTGGGGGTTTATTTTTACCAAGTTAATTGTACAGTAACAATGGTCAGACAACATGACTCTCCACGTCAGCACGATTACCATAATAAATTTGTATAGTTTATATATACAGCTCTGGCAAAAATTAAGAGACCACCACATCAAAACTCAGTCATGGGCAGCCCAATCTCCAGACCTGAACCCCATTGAAAACCTCTGGAATGTAATGAAGAAGATGATGGATAGTCACAAGCCATCAAACAAAGAAGAACTGCTTACATTTGTGCTCCAGAAATAGTGTGAAAGACTGGTGGAAAGCATGCCAAGACGCATGAAAGCTGTGATTAAAAATCATGGTTATTCCACCAAATATTGATTTCTGAACTCTTCCTGAGGTAAAACATTAGTATTGTTGTTTCTAAATGATTATGAACTTGTTTTCTTGCATTATTTGAGGTCTGAAAGCACAGGATTTTTTTTTTTTAATTTTGACCATTTTTCTTTTTTCAGAAAAAAAGTACAAAATTTATTGCTTGGAAATTCAGAGACATGTTGTAAGAAGTTTATAGAATAAAAGAACAATTTACATTTTACTCAAAAATATACCAATAAACAGAAAAATCAGACAAACTGAACATTTTGCAGTGGTGTCTTAATTTTTGCCAGAGCTGTATATTAGTAGAGAAAAAATCCCATAAAATAATATTTTTGGTTGTGTCATGTAAACTTTTTAATTTTCACTCTGGAGGCAGAGCTGGCCTGGAATGAAGAGGCCCTGGTGGCGACATTCTAGGAGGGTCTGTCTGGTCGAATTAAGGATGAGTTGGCAGGCAGAGATCTACCAAAAACCAAAAAGCAACAAGGACCCCTAAAATATAACTTTTAATAATTAAAGCTAAAAACTTATTTGTTCCAAATCTAGAAGCATTGGTATTTAATACAGGGCAATATGAACACAGCTCAAAAAACCCAATCCGGACTAACAGACCCTGTCAGGTGGCCTAATGTTGGTCCCTACCTGACAGCGGAGGTTGGCACCCTAAGTTTCAGTGGTAGGCGCCCCCGGTGACGACTGGCCCTGCTTGAGTAGTCTTTTCAGGCAGAGATCTACCATCTTCTCTCGATGCTCTTATATACCTCACTACTTTGATTGATCTCGGTTTCCATGAGCAAGGTCTTCAACAGGCTCAAGTTGTCTTCTCTTTTCGGGGAACATCCCAAGTCAATTTCAGCCTTTCAGTACCCTTTTGCTGCCGAAAGCTCCACCTTCTGCTATAGAACCAATACAGGTAGAGAGAGCCAAACTCTATGTGCCAGAGCGACAGCAAAGGCATCATGACAACTTGTGCATGTACTGTGTTGGCAAAGACCATTATGTTCATTAGTGCCCAGTAAAGCTACTAGGTAAGAGAGATTGCTCTCAAATTGGTGACCAAAAGTTACCCTCTCCTGGCAGGAGACGTCTTCTTGGCTGCCCATCTGGATTACGGCCTGCAGTTGAAGCTGAAAAGGCCAGTGGGAGCAAAGCGACCTACAAACCTGGGTCAGTTACACCAGTTTTGTAAGGAGGAATGGGCCCAAATTCTGACCAAGTATTGTGAGAAGTATGTGGAAGGAGATCCCAAACGTGTGACCCAAGTCATTCGATTTAAGGGCAGTGGTACCAAATACTAATGGAGTGTATGTAAACTTTTGACTTTGCAGTAAGTAATAAAAATGCCTTAAAACATTCTCTCTCTTTCATTATTCTGGCATTTGGCAAATATTAATAATTATGGTAATCTTGACTGACCTAAAACGGGAAAGGTTTATTCTGATTTCATGTCCAATATTGAGAAAAACAGGCATATGTGTCTCTATATATACAATACAGCATATGTGAATATATATATATATATATATATATATATATTTATATTTATAAGTGTTAGGGCTAGCGGAATGCACCAAGTAATAGGGTGATAGATACGAGGTGTGCTCACAGCCCGGAGTCCACCGTGCAGAGATACCTGCTGCAAGTAATGGCGGATGGACATTGAGCTCACACGTGGGGTAAGCTTCACCCTGTGTGAAATGAAAGCGAGCTCTGTTGCCTCACAGAGTCGCGCTGTACACAGGGACTAAAACCCTAACTTAAAGTTGTGCTTGCTCTGGAATTCTTCTGTGCTAACGGCACACATGAAAGAACCAGATGCTAAGCCAAGGCTAATTGCCCCCACTGACGCTAGCTGCCTGCCTGAGTGTACAGCCCCAAGGCTAAACAGCCTCACACCACTTATATACAGCGTGACAGAGTATTCACTGGCATTTGCCAAACACAAATGATACTAGCGCAGGGCCGTGCGGCCATGTGAACCTTTTATAGCTGTAGCAGTTCAGGACCTTCCTAGTGGACCAATAGGAGCTGCTACAGGACCTGAGCGTGTGACCCCTAACCTCCAATGAGAGGTCTTCCCTTGAACATGCTCAGGAGGGGAAAAGCAGGACTTAGTCCCAGGAGCACCTGCTTGCCGCCGAACAGCACTAGTTATAATGGCTGAACCTGGAAGGACAGCAGTAACCAAACGTGCAGTATCTGTCCTGGCCAGGTGCTGGGACCAATGTCTCTGCTGAACAGGCTGCACTGCGGCTGGAGAAGAATGGGAGACCACAGCGGACATGGCTCGAGATTCCCCCTGTGCAGCGGCAGGAACTCGACGTCTAACATATATGTATATATATATATATATATATATATACAGTTGGAGCGCCCCCAGACGCAGGGCCGCGGGGTACTCGGTACCGGGCCTCTCAGTCTCGATCCTGGGGTTGTCACGGTGGCTAGACCCGGTCCGTGACCCTGCTAAGGGGCATCCAATGAAAGATGTGATGATGGTGCGTGGTGCAGGTCGCAATGAATAACGAGGACACAGGGTTACAGTCTCTTTACCTCTTTACTGAAGGCTTCGGGATCCGCAATCCAGAGTACTGCTAACAGGGCTGGCTGAGACCGGCCGGTCCGAAGGCACATCCAGAGTTTCCTTTGCAGGTGGAAATCAGTGCCTACCTTCTAGCGCCTGTGTGTTGTAGTACCTCCCTGCTGAGCACCACGGGATAGTCCTCACAACTGTTGTGTCTGTTTCTGATGTTCTTTCTCACAACTCGTATCTGTTCTGATGTTCTTTCTCCATCCCCCAGATGATATGGCTAGGATGCACCCGTATGACGGGTAGGCCTGGAGTTCTTCCGGGACCCTAGCGTCGCCCCTCTCCCACAATTGCCCCCTATGTCTGCTTAGATGTTTTAGGTGAGACAGCCAACCTATAATCAACTGTCCTGCCGCTGTTTGAAGTACTGCTTGGAGCTCAATACTTCCTCGGCGTTCTGGCCACCGGCTACGCGCCTCAGTAGGAAGTTGCCGATCTCGGGGCACGACTCCTACTGGCTTTATCTCCTTTTTGCTGCGATCTCATTTCTCACTTCTCTACAATATATCTCGCTTCATTTCCTTTCTTAGGATGCCACCGCAACAGGTGCAGGCGCGGCTCCTTAACGTTCTGTCCTGTTCGCTAGGTCACTGTCAGGATCCCACCCCTGACAGCGACCCCCCTGGATCTTCCCCCACAACACCCTCTGCCACAGGATGTTGCCTGGATCCAACCCAGTCAGCTTCTGTCTAACTTCCTATCCAGCCCACAGTTTTACCAGATTGTGAGGAGTGGCCTAATACATAGAACCCTTTGCTCCCCCTGGTGGCCAGAATGTGAAGTGTAAAGTGTGACTGTGATACCTGGTCAGGTGACCTCCTTTTGTGCAATCAGAAGTAACATCACTCCCCTTAGTGGCAGAGCAACATTACTGCAACGACCAGATCCCTGGGGCGCTGCACATACAGTGGGAAAATAATATTTAGTCAGCGACCAACTCTGCTCCCACTTAAAAAGATGAGAGAGGCCTGTAATTGACATCATAGGTAGACCACAACTTTGAGAATCAAAATGAGAAAACAAATCCAGAATATCACCTTGTCTGATTTGGCAAGATTTATTTTGCAAATTATTGCAGAAAATAAGTATTTGGCCATTAACAAAAGTTCATCTCAATATTTTGTTATATATCCTTTGTTGGCAATGACAGAGTTCAAACGTTTTCTGTAAATCTTCACAAGGTTAGCACACACTGTTGGTGGTATGTTGGCCCATTCCTCCATGCAGATCTCCTCTAGAGCAGTGATGTTTTGAGCCTGTCGCTGGGCAACACGGACTTTCAACTCCCTCCAAAAGTTTTCTATGGGGTTGAGATCTGGACACTGGCTAGGCCGCTCAAGGACCCTCATATGCTTCTTATGAAGCCACTCTTTCATTGCCCTGGCAGTGTACTTGGGATCATTATTATGTTGAAAGACCCATCCACATTTCATCTTCAATGCCCTTGCTGATGGAAGGAGGTTTGCACTCAAAATCTCACACGGATCAGTCATCCTGGTCCCTTTGCAGAGAAACAGCCCCAAACAATGATCTTGCCACCCCCATGCTTCTCAGTAGGTATGGTGTTCTTTGGAATGCAACTCGGCATTCTATCTCCTCCAAACACGACGAGTTTTGTTTCTATCACCAAACAGTTCTACTTTGGTTTCATCAGACCATATGACATTCTCCCAATACTCTTCTGGATAATCCAAAAGCTCTCTAGCAAACTTCAGACGGGCCCGGACATGTACTGGCTTAAGCAGGGGGACAAGTCTGGCACTGCCGGATCTGAGTCTCTGGAGGTGTCATGTGTTACTGATGGTAGCCTTTGTTATGGTGGCCCCAGATCTATGCAGGTCATTCACTAGGTCCCCCTGTGTGGTTCTGGGATTTTTTCTCCCTGTTCTTGTGATCATTTTGACACCACGGGGTGAGATCTTGCGTGGTGCCCCAAATCGAGGGAGATTATCAATGGTCTTATATGTCTTCCATTTTCATATTATTGCTCCCACAGTTGATTTCATCACACCAAGCTGCTTGCCTATTGCAGATTCAGTCTTCCCAGCCTCGTGCAGGGCTACAATTTTGTTTCCGGTGTCCTTCGACAGCTCATTGGTCTTCCCCATAGTGGAGTTTGGAGTGTGACTGTTTGAGGTTGTGGACAGGTGTCTGTTATACTGATAACACGTTCAAACAGGGGCCATTACTACAGGTGATGAGTGGAGGACAGAGGAGCCTCTTAAAGAAGAATTTACAGGTCTGTGAGAGCCAGAAATCTTGCATGTTTTTAGGTGACCAAATACATATTTTCACCATTTTTTGCTAAATAAAACTTGCCAAATCACACAAGGTGACTTTCTGGATTTGTTTTCTCATTTTGACTCTCACTCATAGTTGTGGTCTACCTATGATGTCAATTAAAGGCCTCTCTCTTTTTTTAAAGTGGGAGAACTTGCACAATTGGTTGTTGACTAAATACTTTTTTTTTAAATTCAATATTGTGATATGAAAAAAACATTGTCATCTTTATCTTTATGATAGACCCTTCAAAGTATCATTCCCTGTGTCGCTAGCATATTCAGCGATCATGGGAATCAGCTTTATGCTAAGGCTGTGCCCCCTTTACTTCACGACAGTATGCACCTATTCATTCCTATTCTCAGGATCCACATTTTCTATACATTTATTGAATATCCAGTCTATAAGCTACAAACATCGAGAATTTAACAAGATGCTTTAAAATGTTCTAACTAATTTTATTTTAAGTGGAATGGCTCTTTAAAAATACAAATTTCAGCAGAATGACTTATTTTTCCTACATTTGGTGTCTCGGGTTCTGTTTGCCTTGGATGTGATGACTGATGTTTGGGAGTTTTGGGCTTGAGGTCGCCAAGCTCATTCATCAAATCTAACTTACCGAGAATCATCAAACAGGAGAAATTTGAAAACTATAATTAACGATTTTGTAGACGATGGCTTTTTAGTCTTATTATGGCCAAGAGCACAAGATAATGGAAATATTTCCTTAGAAATAAAAAGCTGTATGTGCAGTTTTCCTTCAGTCCTTCCTGTTTAGTCAGAGAACAAGCCATGCATATCTGTAGTACAGAGGCAGAGGAGGGCACTGCCAAATCTCCCTGCCCTGCAGAGAACAAGACGTAACTCACAGCTTTATGTGTTCCACTTTCATACATTTTGTTTGCAGCCACAAATGGATAAATAATTAAAATTTTAGCTTTGCTGTATGATCTGTGGTATTGGTGGCATGTGTCACATTATTATTTTCTTGATTGACACTGCAAAAAAATGAAAAACTTTCATAGGGTGAATCCTTCAGTATAAGAAAACTGTTGGTGAAGGCATTGTAAGGCTTTTTACTTTGGTCTTTAAAGGTCACCTCTAAAACACTAATTAGAGCACTTATATTGGGACTGTGCCGCTATATAACTCACACACATAGTATAGCTTTCAGTGGTTTAGTTGCCATAAAAAAAATATTTCTTTTGTATGCAAATGAGGGGGCTTCGGAACACCTTGGGGTGATAGAAGGACTCAATGCACCATTACACCACTTCAATTTGCATACCAAGCACTGTAATATCTTGATTAACAGTGCACTCACATAGTATTATTGTTCTCGCTCCTGTCTGCATTAGTCTCATCGCTCGCTCCTATCTGCATTAGTCTCATCGCTCACTCCTATCTGCATTAGTCTCATCGCTCATTCCAATCTGCATTAGTCTTATGGCTCGCTCCTATCTGCATTATTCTCATCGCTCACTCCTCTCTGCATTAGTCTCATTACTCACTCCTATCTGCATTAGTCTCATTGCTCGCTCCTATCTGCATTAGTCTCATCGCTCGCTCCTATCTGCATTAGTCTCATCGCTCACTCCTATCTGCATTAGTCTCATCGCTTGCTCCTATCTGCATTAGTCTCATTGCTGGCTTCTGTCTGCATTAGTCTCATTGCTGGCTTCTGTCTGCATTAGTCTCATCGCTCGCTCCTTTCTGCATTAGTCTCATCGCTCGCTCCTTTCTGCATTAGTCTCATCGCTCGCTCCTATCTGCAATAGTCTCATCGCTCGCTCCTATCTGCATTAGTCTCATTGCTGGCGTCTATCTGCATTAGTCTCATTGCTGGCTCCTGTCTGCATTAGTCTCATTGCTCGCTCCTATCTGCATTAGTCTCATCGCTTGCTCCTATCTGCATTAGTCTCATCGCTCACTCGCTCCTATCTGCATTAGTCTCATTGCTGGCTTCTGTTTGCATTAGTCTCATTGCTCGCTCCTATCTGCATTAGTCTTATTGCTCGCTCCTATCTGCATTTGTCTCATTGCTGGCTTCTTTCTGCATTAGTCTCATTGCTGGCTTCTGTCTGCATTAGACTCATTGCTGGCTTCTGTCTGCATTAGTCTCATTACTGGCTCCTATCTGCATTAGTCTTATCGCTCGCTCCTATCTGCATTAGTCTCATCGCTCGCTCCTATCTGCATTAGTCTCATCGATCGCTCCTATCTTCGTTAGTCTCATCGCTCGCTCCTTTCTCCATTAGTCTCATTGCTCACTCCTATCTGCATTTGTCTCATCGCTTGCTCCTATCTGCATTAGTCTTATCGCTCGCTCGCTCCTATCTGCATAAAGGCCCCGTCTCACATAGCGATTTACCAACGATCACGACCAGCGATACGACCTGGCCGTGATCGTTGGTAAGTCGTTGTGTGGTCCCTGGGGAGCTGTCACACAGACAGCTCTCTCCAGCGACCAACGATCAGGGGAACGACTTTGGCATTGTTGAAACTGTCTTCAACGATGCCGAAGTCCCCCTGCAGCACCCGGGTAACCAGGGTAAACATCGGGTTACTAAGCGCAGGGCCGCGCTTAGTAACCCGATGTTTACCCTGGTTACCAAAAAAAACAAACAGTACATACTCGCCTTTCGGTGTCCGTCAGGTCCCTTGCCGTCTGCTTCCTGCTCTGACTGAGCCGCCGTACAGTGAGAGCAGAGCGCAGCGGTGACGTCACTGCTGTGCTGTGCTCTCACTGTACGGCCGGCAGTCAGTGAGAGCAGGAAGCAGACGGCTAGGGACCTGACGGACATCAGATGGTGAGTATGTACTGGTTTTTTTTTTTTACATTTACGCTGGTAACCAGGGTAAACATCGGGTTACTAAGCGTGGCCCTGCGCTTAGTAACCCGATGTTTACCCTGGTTACCAGTGAAGACATCGCTGGATCGGTGTCACACACACCGATTCAGCGATGTCAGCGGGACCTCAACGACCAAAAAAAGGTCCAGGCCATTCCGACACGACCAGCGATCTCGCAGCAGGGGCCGGGTCGCTGGTACGTGTCACACATAGCGAGATCGCTACTGAGGTCACTGTTGCGTCACAAAACTTGTGACTCAGCAGCGATCTCGCTAGCGATCTCGCTATGTGAGACGGGGCCCTTATTGCTCGCTCCTATCTGCATCAGTCTCATTGCTGGCTTCTGTCTGCATTAGTCTCATTGCTGGCTTCTGTCTGCATTAGTCTCATCGCTCGCTCCTATCTGCATTAGTCTCATTGCTCGCTCCTATCTGTGGCCAATTCTCTGTATTGTATAGCAGAATCTGATTGCTGAGACTCAAAGCAACCGATAGGTCACTTTTATTCCTGGCACTTCACTCATTTTTTATGGGGCAATGGAAAAAGCAGAGCGTAGTGCTCGGTAGCCCCATAATGAATAAATAGAGAGCGGTTGAGCAAGTGCACACCCGCTGCATACTAACAAGGATAAAAGTTCTCCGTTCTACCAGTCGCAGTGATAAATAACTTATCACTTATCCAATGGATAGTTGATAACTGGTTTCCATCAGACAACCTTAGAAGGCAGTGGATAGTGCTCCACAGGCCAATGACCGTGGACAACTAATTACTATCTGGTGGCAGACAAAGGACATGGTGTACAATTGGTTAGTAGTGGATACATTGCATAGAAATGGCAGTGGATACACATACTCACATTACTCACTTGACACTCAGAGAATCATGCCAAGTATATCTGACAAAGTGAGGTTCAAATCTCCTCAAGTCTTGTATGGAGTCAAACTCCTACGGGAATAAACTGCAAGTTCAACATAGGAAGCACCTAGCGCTGACAATTTTTGGTAAATCAAATGAAATGTACTTTACTCATAAGTGGCACTGCTGCCATACACAACTTATACAAGTTGAGAAAGTAAAGAACGTTGTTTTTTTAAGAATCTGGATTTTAATATTGAATATTATATGCAGTTTGGATAAATTACAAGCACATAGCACACAGGTGTCAACAGAAGAACTTTACTCACAAGGAGGCAATAAGCTTGATGGGTATACAGTTTTATAGGAGACAAAGAACTGATGATTTCAACAGTTTTACATGATGCAGTAGGTTGTGACAATTTGCTGACACTTGTGACAATCTACTGGCTTTCTCTACAGCAGTATCTCCATCATTCTGTTATAAACAGGCACGTGGCTGCAACAGCACAGACAATGAGGAGACAGAGGTATTTAGCCGACAACTACAGTTGTGTGAAAAAGTGTTTTTCCCTTTCCTGATGTCCTATTCTTTTGCATGTTTGCAACACTTAAATGTTTCAGATCCTCAAACAAATTTAAATATTAGAAAAAGATAACACAAGTTATCACAAAATGCAGTTTTTAAATGAAGGTCTTTATTATTAAGGGAAAAAGAAATCCAAATCTACCTTTGTGAAAAAGTGATTACCCCCTTCTAAATTAACTGTGGTTTATCACATTTTTGGGAAGATGAGTTCAAATTCCCTAGCCACAACCAGGCCTGATTACTACCACACCTGTTCTTAATCAAGAAATCACTTAAATAGGACATGCCAGCCAAAGTGAAGTGGACCAAAAAACCCTCGAAAGCTAGACATCATGCCGCAATCCAAAGAAATTCTGGAACAAATGAGAAACAAAGTAATTGAGATCTATCAGTTTGGAAAAAGATTATAAAGCCATTTCTAAAGCTATGGGATTCCAGCGAACCACAGTGAGAACCATTATCCACAAATGGTGAAAACATGTAACAGTGGTGAACCTTCTAAGGAGTGGCCGGCCGACCAATATTACCCCAAGAGCTTATTGACGATTCATCCAAGAGGTCACAAAAGACCCCACAACAACATTCAAAGAACTGCAAGCCTCACTTAAAGCAGTTAAAGTCAGTGTTCGTGACTCCACCATAAGAAAAAAACTGGGCAAAAATAGCCTGCATGGCAGAGTTCCAAGACAAAAACCACTACAGAGCAATAAGAACATAAAGGCCCATCTAAGTTTTGCCAGAAAACATCTTGATGACCCCAAGACTTTTGGGAGAATACTCTGTGGCCTGACGAGACAAAAATTGAACTTTTTGGAAGGTGTATGTCCCATTACATCTAACGTTGAAGTAAAACAGCATTTCAGAAAAGGAACATCATACCAACAGTAAAATATGGTGGTGGTAGTGTGATGGTCTGGGGCTGTTTTACTGCTTCAGGATCTGGAAAACTTGCTGTGGTAAATGGAACCATGAATTCTGCTATGTACCAAAAAATCCTGGAGGAGAATGTCCGGCCTTCTGTTAGTGACCTCAAGCTACACTTGGGTTATGTAGCAAGACAATGATCCAAAATGCACCATCAAGTCCATCTCTGAATGACAAAACTTAAGACTTTGGAGTGGCCTAATCAAAGTCCTGACCTTAATCTGATTGACTCATTGCCAGTTATCACAAAGGCTTGATTGCAGGTGTTGCTGCTAAGCATGACCCAACCAGTTATTATGTTCAAAGGGCCCTTATGTTTTCACACAGGGCCCTGTAGGTTTGCATTTCTTTTTCCAAATCTCTACGCAAAAGATACATTGCATCCTCTGAACCATCATCACCAACTCCATCCCCGGTCATTGTGTATGGGAATTTAGAATTTCAGATTGCTAAGATCATTTATCGCTTTGTTTGTCGGTCTCTTCCGTATCTGGTACATTGGAAGGTTTACGGATGTCATGAGAGAGTGTGGATACCAGCATTCGACATCCATGCTGTCAGCGTGATCCAGTCTTTTCTGATAGACCCAGTCCTGAGGTTCTGAAGGTCCCTTTTAGAAGAGGGGGTACAGTGTTGGATTTACCATGAAAGAGAGGGGCCAGAAGACCGCGGTTTCTGATTTCATGCACTAATTAGAAAGACTTCACCATCATATGAAACATTAATCTGTATCTGTTCAGTTGAGAGCTCCTGGAGCTTTCCTGCTAAGGCTTCTTTCACACTAGCGTCGGGCTCGGCCCGTGGCGGTGCGTCGGGCCGAGGTCCCCGACGCTAGCGTTGTCTCCGCCGCACAACGGGGGCAGCGGATGCATTTTTCCAGTGCATCCGCTGCCCCATTGTGAGGTGCGGGGAAGTGCGGGGAGGTGGGGGCGGAGTTCCGGCCGCGCATGCGCGGTCGGAAAAAGCGGACCGTCGGGAGCAAAAAACATTACATGTAACGTTTTTTGCTCCCGACCGTCCGCCACAGCACGGCGCAACCGTCGCACGACGGTTGCGACGTGTGTCATTGCGTCGCAAATGCGTCGCTAATATTAGTCAATGCAGAAAAAACGCATATTGCAAGCACTTTTGCAGGATGCGTTTTTTCGGCAAAACGACGCATTGTGACGTAATGCAGTTAACGCCAGTGTGAAAGTAGCCTAAGATGGTCTCAGCAGTTCAGTGTTGGCCACTCCCCTCTTCTATACATACTCCCCTCTGGCAATCAGGGATTGCTAGTGGTAGATTCATACTGCCTAGTTCTGGAGTTGGAGGTGTTGGGTGTTTGAAGAGGCATTTGAAGTGTTGTTCAGAAAACTGTTTAGTGATTTGTCTGGGTGCATATCCTCATCCTCTCATACTTGGTTTTTCCTTCTTTTACTTTTCAATGTTCAACTTTGTTGTTTGTGAGTGCATATTTGTAAGATTGGTATTTTCATCTATCCCTGTACATCTTCTCTTGTTAGTCTGGTTTGTGTATTCGTATACACTACAACTCCCCACTTCCCTGGATGGGGGAGGGGACAGATAAGGGCTGATTTAGGAGCTCAGCAAGGCACTTGGCCCCAGTATCTTCACCATCAGAAGTAATCCAGGGAGAAGAGATAGCTAGGGCACTCCTAGTTTTAGGGATAAGGAATGAGTCCCTAGTCCCAGGATATCCTGTAACAGTGCTGTGACAAGGAGGAGGAGTAGGTACACGAGGTGGAGGTGCACATAATGGTGTAGGTGGAAGAGGCAGGGGAGGAGATATCCAACCCTTTTTTGTGTTTGTTTTTTTCAGGGAACTGACTTAAAATAACAGAATTTAAAAAATAAAAATCTAGAACTGGGAAGCACAGGTCCAAATGGAAGAAGAGTAGTAGGTGTAGGAGTTTGTCGATGGACATGGTGGTGCATTTAATTTTGTTTTTTGCTTTTGTATTTGTTTTTTCATTTGGCGAGGCCCCAAAATTAAATGAATCACAAATAAAGTATAACAATGGCTGAGTGTGGCTGGCTTAGTTGTCTAGTCAGCCAAAGTTACTGAAAAGTGCTGTGGGATCCACGCCTGGTTCATTTTAATGAATGCTAGCTTTCTCATGCTGGCTGAGGATCGTGGGAGGTGCCTGTCTGTGATCACACCCCCTGTCATGTTAAACACACGTTCTAATCGTACACTTGCCATAGGGCAGGTCAACATCTCCATGGCTTAAATGTCAAGCTCCAGCCATGTGTCCAATTTAGTGACCCCGTAGTTAAATGGGGCAGACCAATCAGTTAGTATGTGGAGACATGTGGACACATATGCTGCCTTCTGCTAATATAGACCATATAAGATGGTAGTGCCTGTCAGATGTTGTGGCATGCTGAGAAAGCTTTGCCACATTTTGGTCATTTTAACCCTGACTTTCAAGGTGGTGGTGCCCCAACTGCATTGGCAATTTCCTCCTTCTCTGCCTTGTTATTCCACTGAGCCCCTGCTGTCTGGTGGGTACACAGTCAGCAGTGCCTCTACCAGCATGCGCTTGTGTTCACCCATTTTGCAATCTTGCTCCAGTGATGGAAGCAATGAGGGTCCTTTTAGCAGGGATCCAGCAGGGTGACCACCCAGTAATCACTAGTGTTAACATTCTGGGCAACTCGGCAGTCGTTGCGCAGGCACAGTGACATGTATTGGCTCATGTGTGCCATGCTGCCTAGAGGCAATGATAAGCTGTCCTCGGTGGAAGGTTTATCATCTTGGCCCTCTGTATCCCGCCAATCCTGCTCCAGTGATGCTTGTGAGCTGCTTTGAATGCCATCCTGTTGTGAACACGGTTCCTCCTCCTCCTCATACTCCTAAAATGGTTCCCTCACTGGACAGTTGTGTACATGGCTGCTGTTGGAACTAGAGCCCACCCTCCGAGCCTTGTATGGACGACAGGCCTGATAACGGTGTGAATGGTACCTGTTCCGCCTGCTCCTCTTCCTCCTGTTCCACCACCTCATCCATCATCGCATGAAGTGTTGCTTCTAGCAGTCATAGAAGTGGTGGGTCCTCAGAGCTCCTATGCCTGCTACCTTACGTCTAATCTAGGAAATCTTTGTATGCTGCTTTTGCACTGGACACTATTATGTCTATTACACTGGATGCTATATATGCCTTTATCTATTAGCTTGCGTCTCATTATTGACAATTCTGAAATTCACTATTATATGGCTGATGTCTGTATCAATTTAGACACCAACACAGATGATGGGGCATGGTTTAGTGATTTCCTGACTCAGGCATTATGGTCTTTTGTGCAATAACTTTTATTGTACGCATATAGGCAATCACTGAATATTATTATTACATCCTGTTATACTCATATTAATATACATATGGACTTGTTCTGTGAATGGCAGACAATGCTCAATTTGTTTTTTCTGCTTACATTGTAGGAACGTTGGGCTTGATTTATCATTTACTTTTTTTTCTTAAGTCAATGTTCTTTTTTTTGTCTTGTGATATTCATTTACATTTCTTATGCTAAATTCTTAAAAATGGCGCACACGGTTAATGAATTTTAGGCAAGGTCAAAAACGTTCTTTATTCTTGATTTTTACAGTTTTCGCAACCTTCTTAATACAAAAACACATATGTTCCGCTATAAAGTCACAAGATGTGCGCAAAAATATTCAGATAGTCTAAAAAATACTCAACCGGAACTAAGTTTGCACAAAAACGTAATGAACTATAATAAATCAGTTGAAAACATTTGGAAACCCTAAACTGCGACCACACTTACGAACATAAAACAAAGTTGAACACATTAAATAGGTTTTAAAAAAAGGTGCACATAAAAAAGGATTTGATGAAAATAAAAACGCTTAAAGCTAAACAAAAAAGGCACGATTTCAATAAGGAATTTGGGACCGATATATGTGGACACGTATGTAAACCCTGGTAGGGAACAACCTGTAGAGTATTTTTACGTGTTCTCTGAAGTTGTATTCTTCCTGTTGAGTTACGTCTTTTCATTAAACATTTGGTCACCAATCATTTTAATGTTTTGAGACCTCCCCGCAATCCCTTAAGTGCTTTATTCTTCCAGTTCGGGTTCCTATCGCCAATAATTTATGACTTATAGGTCACATTCAGACATTACACAAAGTGAATTAAACCGATGCATGAAATTTACTGAACTTAATGTAAAAAGACATTTGCAGATATCAGAACTCCGGGAAATCTTGTCTCCCATGTATCTTTTTTTCACAGGTGCTTTTATACTTAAGAGGGAAACTTCAGTCTTGAAGGACATTTTACAACATTTCCTTCTTTAGTTCTAAACACAAGGTTGAGTAATTTTGCAAATTTTGCTTTACTTATCTTCTACTGATCTTAAATCATAACATCATAGAGTTTTATGTTATTGACATGCAAGGCCCAAGGTGGAATTCTGCTAACTTCCTGTTAGCAAAGCATTATGGGAGGTGAAACAGAGCTAAGGTTGCATGATTTTGGTTAGATATACAGTGGAGGAAATAAGTATTTGATCCCTTGCTGATTTTGTAAGTTTGCCCACTGACAAAGATTGATTGATTGGGATTTATATACTTTGTTCAGTATTTACCTGGTGGGTTTATGCTTAATTACTATTTTGGCACTATGGCACTTTATATATTTGCTGCAGTCAGTGCTTGGATTAAGTTATTTTTTTTTATTGGGATATACCGGTACCCAGTTTAATTTTTAATATTAGCACCATTGCACTTTGTTATTTGGGTTATACTTTTCTGATATTGTGGCATTAGCACTTTTGCACTTTTTTTTTGCACTGTTGCACATTTGATAGTATTTACTATCCCTTTTTATTGAATTTTTGTCATTAATTTAGGTCTATACACTAGATATTTGAAACATTAATAGGAATTATAGTGTACGCCATTTTGGTTTATCTCACAAGGTCTTTTGAGTTTCATTTATTCTTTTACACACTTTTTTTCATATATATATATATATATATATATATATATATATATATATATATATATATATATATATAATTTATGCATTATCCAGTATGGTATATTGATACATTTGTTATTAATTGTTGGGCTTGCTTTGTACCTTTATTCTAGTTGCTTCTACTATCAGCTGTATAATATTTTCAATATATAATACTATTATTATTTTCAATAAAGTATACAAATTATCTAGTAAAATATTGTTGTTTACTGCACATTTTTGGGGGGCGGATTTCACTGCTGATACTGGCCCATCTAGCATTTACCAGAATCGCCAGATGGACAATCCGGCCCTGGTTGTGACTCTTTCTAGAGTTTAGCAATGGCCCAAAATGAAGTGTCTCATGTGATTATGTGGCATTTGCAAATGTAATAACTGTAGGATGAGGGTAACAAGAGTTCATGTCACTTATGGTTACCCTTACATGCTTGGTTGCATTAGGTCTCTCTGATATAATTCCCTCCTCGTGTCCCAGGACGCGATCACACATGAGAATTCCAGTACAAGGCCAGGAACACTAAACCCTGCCAACTCGCTCAGTGATTCAGAACAGTCTTACCTGTTTTCATACACTGCTTAACGAATTATTTTACAAGGAAGCAGCCAAGTTGGAACAACTAACTTTTTCTTTACACTTTCTTGGGGTTTTCTTCCCCTCCTTACATTTTTCTTCACCCCATTTTGCTTGCCTTGGCACCAAGAACTGAATTTGGATATATGAAACCATTTCAAAGTCTTCAAAGTGTAATTTGGCCAAGATGAACTGAGGTCCGTTCTGCTGGGTGACTGATGAGAAAACACCTGGTAGCCTCTCCTGCTGACAAGAAAACAGGCTGTGGGTCTATTTTTCTTAATCACGGTCTTGTATTTCACACAGGTGTCTGTAGAAAGCGACATCAAGGCACAACTGTACGGATCATTTATACGGGTTACAAAATGGTTAGACCCAAGAGTCGGGATCAAATCAATAAAGGGTCATTTCAGTTACTGTTGATAGTAAAATGAATTAAAACAAGGAATGCTCCCAACTCCCTTGGTAAGGCATGTCTGTATGAGCTGCAAGAATAGAAAGGGAGTGAATTGCAAAAGTACAAAAATATGACTGCAGAAGTATATAACTACTGTAATAGTGCTTACTAGTGTTGAGCGATACCGTCCGATACTTGAAAGTATCGGTATCGGAAAGTATCGGCCGATACCGGCAAAGTATCGGATCCAATCCGATACCGATACCCGATACCAATACAAGTCAATGGGACTCAAGTATTGGACGGTATCCCTGATGGTTCCCAGGGTCTGAAGGAGAGGAAACTCTCCTTCAGGCCCTGGGATCCATATTAATGTGTAAAAGAAAGAATTAAAATAAAAAATATTGCTATACTCACCTGGCCTCACATGGGAGACGCGACCAATCACAAGCCGGGACTTCACAGAAGGAAGTAAACGTGCGAATTTTAAGCAAAGAACGCTGCCGGTTCCCTCGGTGAGGTCCAGGCTGCGTCGGAGAGGTGAGTATAGCAATATTTTTTATTTTAATTCTTTCTTTTACACATTATTACATTAATGTTGTTTCGATACCGATACCCGATACCACAAAAGTATCGGATCTCGGTATCGGAATTCCGATACCCGCAAGTATCGGCCGATACCCGATACTTGCGGTATCGGAATGCTCAACAACACTAGTGCTTACTATGTACAAGAATATAACTACTATAATACTGCTCCTATGTACAAGAATATAACTACTATAATACTGCTCCTATGTACAAGAATATAACTACTATAACACTGCCCCTATGTACAAGAATATAACTACTATAATACTGCTCCTATATACAAGAATATAACTACTATAATACTGCCCCTATGTACAAGAATATAACTACTATAATACTGCTCCTATATACAAGAATATAACTACTATAATACTGCTCCTATATACAAGAATATAACTACTATAATACTGCTCCTATGTACAAGAATATAACTACTATAATACTGCTCCTATGTACAAGAATATAACTTCTATAATACTGCCCCCTATGTACAAGAATATAGCTACTATTAGGGTTGAGCGACTTTCATTTTTTTAAGATCGAGTAGGGTTTTGGGAAACCCGATTTTGTCCAGAGTCGAGTCGAGTGCAGTCGGCCGATTATCGCTAAAAGTCGGGGATCGACCGAAACACGAAACCCAATGCAAGTCAATGGGGAAGCATAGTCGGCAGTGAGTGGAGGCCAGGAAAACACCTACAGTGCCCATTTTAATGCCAAAAACATCCATTCTTGTTTCTGAAGCTTGCCAATCTTAATTAACTGTATAATAATAGTTGGGCATAGGGAATTGGGGGAAAGTTGTGGGGGGAGTAGGGCTGGCTCAAGTTTTTCGTGGGCCCAGGAAATGCGGACTACGTCACGGCGGTGTTGCAGGGAAAGGTAAGTATTTAAAAGTTGCAAGTGCTGTGATCCTGAGCAAGCAGGGGGGGCCCACTCGTTCGCATTGCCACTGGCACAGGGCCCCTCAAAGTACGGCGGTGTGTTTGCATGGCGGGGGCGCCTCCCACCAGCAGCGACACTTTTGCGTACTCTGAGGGGCCCTGTGCCAGTGACGTCGCCAACGAGTATGCCCCCCCACCTGATGAAGGAACCTGCACTTTCATCTGCACCTTCCTCTTTGTCCCTGTGTAAGGTGGTATAACATGCGGGAAGGGGAACCTTACTTTCAGCAGGGACAGATTCTGGCTGTGTAGAGTACAAGGGGAATGTAGTGGTCTAGGTCAATGTACCAGCAGACTCATTTAGCAGTGGCTGGGCAATGGGCAGGATGAGGAGGAAACAGATATAGGGCCAAAGAATAAAGTAGGCTACATGCAGTTCAAAATTGGTAACAGGACTAAACAGGCGGCATTGCTTTGTTCAGTGGAGTAGCAAACCCAAGAGCAGCAGACACTGTTTCAAGGGCCTAACCACACTAGTAGGCCAAATGCAGTTTAATATCTGATAGTATAGGGCGAAAGCCAGAATGTGGAAGCTCAGCTTTGTTCAGTTGAGGACAACACCAGGGAGGGGCAGACACCTTTAGTAGGCCGGAAAAGCCTATTGCATTTTTTAAAATGGTAATTTGGAGCAGAAGGTTGAAGCTCAGCTTTATTTAGTTGAGGGCAACACCAGGGAGGGGCAGAAGCCGTTAGTAGGCCCTAACCACCATTTTTTTTTTTTTTAAAACCACTTAATGAGAGCCGGAAGGTTGAAGCTCAGCTTTATTTAGTTGAGGACAACACCAGGGAGGGGCAGAAGCCGTTAGTAGGCCCTAACCACCATTTTTTTTTTAAAACCACATAATGAGAGCCGGAAGGTTGAAGCTCAGCTTTATTTAGTTGAGGACAACACCAGGGAGGGGCAGAAGCCGTTAGTAGGCCCTAACCACCATTTTTTTTTTAAAACCACTTAATGAGAGCCGGAAGGTTGAAGCTCAGCTTTATTTAGTTGAGGACAACACCAGGGAGGGGCAGAAGCCGTTAGTAGGCCCTAACCACCATTTTTTTTTTAAAACCACTTAATGAGAGCCGGAAGGTTGAAGCTCAGCTTTATTTAGTTGAGGACAACACCAGGGAGGGGCAGAAGCCGTTAGTAGGCCCTAACCACCATTTTTTTTTTAAAACCACTTAATGAGAGCCGGAAGGTTGAAGCTCAGCTTTATTTAGTTGAGGACAACACCAGGGAGGGGCAGAAGCCGTTAGTAGGCCCTAACCACCATTTTTTTTTTAAAACCACTTAATGAGAGCCGGAAGGTTGAAGCTCAGCTTTATTTAGTTGAGGACAACACCAGGGAGGGGCAGAAGCCGTTAGTAGGCCCTAACCACCATTTTTTTTTTAAAACCACTTAATGAGAGCCGGAAGGTTGAAGCTCAGCTTTATTTAGTTGAGGACAACACCAGGGAGGGGCAGAAGCCGTTAGTAGGCCCTAACCACCATTTTTTTTTTTTAAACCACATAATGAGAGCCGGAAGGTTGAAGCTCAGCTTTATTTAGTTGAGGACAACACCAGGGAGGGGCAGAAGCCGTTAGTAGGCCCTAACCACCATTTTTTTTTTTAAAACCACATAATGAGAGCCGGAAGGTTGAAGCTCAGCTTTATTTAGTTGAGGACAACACCAGGGAGGGGCAGAAGCCGTTAGTAGGCCCTAACCACCATTTTTTTTTTAAAACCACTTAATGAGAGCCGGAAGGTTGAAGCTCAGCTTTATTTAGTTGAGGACAACACCAGGGAGGGGCAGAAGCCGTTAGTAGGCCCTAACCACCATTTTTTTTTTAAAACCACTTAATGAGAGCCGGAAGGTTGAAGCTCAGCTTTATTTAGTTGAGGACAACACCAGGGAGGGGCAGAAGCCGTTAGTAGGCCCTAACCACCATTTTTTTTTTTTAAACCACATAATGAGAGCCGGAAGGTTGAAGCTCAGCTTTATTTAGTTGAGGACAACACCAGGGAGGGGCAGAAGCCGTTAGTAGGCCCTAACCACCATTTTTTTTTTTAAAACCACATAATGAGAGCCGGAAGGTTGAAGCTCAGCTTTATTTAGTTGAGGACAACACCAGGGAGGGGCAGAAGCCGTTAGTAGGCCCTAACCACCATTTTTTTTTTAAAACCACTTAATGAGAGCCGGAAGGTTGAAGCTCAGCTTTATTTAGTTGAGGACAACACCAGGGAGGGGCAGAAGCCGTTAGTAGGCCCTAACCACCATTTTTTTTTTTTAAACCACATAATGAGAGCCGGAAGGTTGAAGCTCAGCTTTATTTAGTTGAGGACAACACCAGGGAGGGGCAGAAGCCGTTAGTAGGCCCTAACCACCATTTTTTTTTTTAAAACCACATAATGAGAGCCGGAAGGTTGAAGCTCAGCTTTATTTAGTTGAGGGCAACACCAGGGAGGGGCAGAAGCCGTTAGTAGGCCCTAACCAAAGTTGAAGGCCAAATGCAGTTTAATTTCTGATACTATAGGCCGAAAGCCAGAAGGTGGAAGTTCCGATTTAGACAGTGGAGGACAATTTGAATTAGGGACTGCAGACAGACTTAGTAGGCTGTCCCCTGTGGACCATGCATCCACCACATTAACCCATTGCGCCGTAATGGACACGTAATCTTCCGTGGCCATGCCTACAGGTCCATGCGTCTGTTGTCAGGTGCACCTTTGTACTCACAGATTGCCAGAGTGCATGGACAATGCGGTCTTCTACATGCTGGTGGAGGGTTGGGATGGCTTTTCTCGCAAAAGAAGTGTCGACTGGTTAGCTTGTAGCGTGGTACAGCGTAGTCCATCATGGCCTTATTAATAGTAAATAAAATATATAACTAGGCTCTATGAACTTTTAAATAGGTTCCAGGGGTACACGGGCAGCATTGGTGTGGTCAGTGGAGGAGTATTGCAAGTAGGGGCTGCAGACAGGCTATCAAAGGCCTAAAATAACAAACAGTAGGCAGTCATGGCAGTTTTACATCGGTTACATGGATACACAGGCAGGCACTCCAGGCAGCATTGTGGTCAGTGGAGGAGTATTGCAAGTAGGGGCCGCAGACAGGCTATCAAAGGCCTAAAATAACAAACAGTAGGCAGTCATGGCAGTTTTACATCGGTTACATGGATACACAGGCAGCTAGGTGGTGAGTGGAGGAGTATTTAAAGTAAGGACCGCAGACAGGCTATCAAAGGCCTAACATAACAAACAATAGGCTCATGGCAGTTTTACAGCGGTTACATGGATACACGGGCAGGCAGCTTGGTGGTGAGTGGAGGAGTATTTAAAGTATGGACCGCAGACAGGCTTCGAAGGCCTAACACAATAAAATGGGCTGGCTGTAGGCACTTTAAAATTGGTTCCAGGGGTACACGGGCAGCAGTGGTCTGGTCAGTGGAGGCCTAGTGGAAGTATGGACCGCAGACAGGCTTCGAAGGCCTAACACAATAAAATGGGCTGGCTGTAGGCACTTTAAAATTGGTTCCAGGGGTACACGGGCAGCAGTGGTCTGGTCAGTGGAGGCCTAGTGGAAGGAGGGACCGCAGACAGGCTTCGAAGGCCTAACACAATAAAATGGGCTGGCTGTAGGCACTTTAAAATTGGTTCCAGGGGTACACGGGCAGCAGTGGTCTGGTCAGTGGAGGACTAGTGGAAGTATGGACCGCAGACAGGCTTCGAAGGCCTAACACAATAAAATGGGCTGGCTGTAGGCACTTTAAAATTGGTTCCAGGGGTACACGGGCAGCAGTGGTCTGGTCAGTGGAGGACTAGTGGAAGTATGGACCGCAGACAGGCTTCGAAGGCCTAACACAATAAAATGGGCTGGCTGTAGGCACTTTAAAATTGGTTCCAGGGGTACACGGGCAGCAGTGGTCTGGTCAGTGGAGGCCTAGTGGAAGTATGGACCGCAGACAGGCTTCGAAGGCCTAACACAATAAAATGGGCTGACTGTAGGCACTTTAAAATTGGTTCCAGGGGTACACGGGCAGCAGTGGTCTGGTCAGTGGAGGACTAGTGGAAGTATGGACCGCAGACAGGCTTCGAAGGCCTAACACAATAAAATGGGCTGGCTGTAGGCACTTTAAAATTGGTTCCAGGGGTACACGGGCAGCAGTGGTCTGGTCAGTGGAGGACTAGTGGAAGGAGGGAGCGCAGAAAGGCTTCAAAGGCCTAACATAACAAACAATAGGCTCATGGCAGTTTTACAGCGGTTACATGGATACACGGGCAGGCAGCTTGGTGGTGGTGAGTGGAGGAGTATTTAAAGTAGGGACCGCAGACAGGCTATCAAAGGCCTAACATAAAAAAACAATAGGCTCATGGCAGTTTCACAGCGGTTACATGGATACACGGGCAGGCAGCTTGGTGGTGGTGAGTGGAGGAGTATTTAAAGTAGGGACCGCAGACAGGCTATCAAAGGCCTAACATAACAAACAATAGGCTCATGGCAGTTTTACAGCGGTTACATGGATACACGGGCAGGCAGCTTGGTGCTGAGTGGAGGAGTATTTAAAGTATGGACCGCAGACAGGCTTCGAAGGCCTAACACAATAAAATGGGCTGGCTGTAGGCACTTTAAAATTGGTTCCAGGGGTACACGGGCAGCAGTGGTCTGGTCAGTGGAGGCCTAGTGGAAGGAGGGACCGCAGACAGGCTTCGAAGGCCTAACACAATAAAATGGGCTGGCTGTAGGCACTTTAAAATTGGTTCCAGGGGTACACGGGCAGCAGTGGTCTGGTCAGTGGAGGACTAGTGGAAGGAGGGACCGCAGACAGGCTTCGAAGGCCTAACACAATAAAATGGGCTGGCTGTAGGCACTTTAAAATTGGTTCCAGGGGTACACGGGCAGCAGTGGTCTGGTCAGTGGAGGACTAGTGGAAGTATGGACCGCAGACAGGCTTCGAAGGCCTAACACAATAAAATGGGCTGGCTGTAGGCACTTTAAAATTGGTTCCAGGGGTACACGGGCAGCAGTGGTCTGGTCAGTGGAGGCCTAGTGGAAGTATGGACCGCAGACAGGCTTCGAAGGCCTAACACAATAAAATGGGCTGACTGTAGGCACTTTAAAATTGGTTCCAGGGGTACACGGGCAGCAGTGGTCTGGTCAGTGGAGGACTAGTGGAAGTATGGACCGCAGACAGGCTTCGAAGGCCTAACACAATAAAATGGGCTGGCTGTAGGCACTTTAAAATTGGTTCCAGGGGTACACGGGCAGCAGTGGTCTGGTCAGTGGAGGACTAGTGGAAGGAGGGAGCGCAGAAAGGCTTCAAAGGCCTAACATAACAAACAATAGGCTCATGGCAGTTTTACAGCGGTTACATGGATACACGGGCAGGCAGCTTGGTGGTGGTGAGTGGAGGAGTATTTAAAGTAGGGACCGCAGACAGGCTATCAAAGGCCTAACATAAAAAAACAATAGGCTCATGGCAGTTTCACAGCGGTTACATGGATACACGGGCAGGCAGCTTGGTGGTGGTGAGTGGAGGAGTATTTAAAGTAGGGACCGCAGACAGGCTATCAAAGGCCTAACATAACAAACAATAGGCTCATGGCAGTTTTACAGCGGTTACATGGATACACGGGCAGGCAGCTTGGTGCTGAGTGGAGGAGTATTTAAAGTATGGACCGCAGACAGGCTTCGAAGGCCTAACACAATAAAATGGGCTGGCTGTAGGCACTTTAAAATTGGTTCCAGGGGTACACGGGCAGCAGTGGTCTGGTCAGTGGAGGCCTAGTGGAAGGAGGGACCGCAGACAGGCTTCGAAGGCCTAACACAATAAAATGGGCTGGCTGTAGGCACTTTAAAATTGGTTCCAGGGGTACACGGGCAGCAGTGGTCTGGTCAGTGGAGGACTAGTGGAAGGAGGGACCGCAGACAGGCTTCGAAGGCCTAACACAATAAAATGGGCTGGCTGTAGGCACTTTAAAATTGGTTCCAGGGGTACACGGGCAGCAGTGGTCTGGTCAGTGGAGGACTAGTGGAAGTATGGACCGCAGACAGGCTTCGAAGGCCTAACACAATAAAATGGGCTGGCTGTAGGCACTTTAAAATTGGTTCCAGGGGTACACGGGCAGCAGTGGTCTGGTCAGTGGAGGCCTAGTGGAAGGAGGGACCGCAGACAGGCTTCGAAGGCCTAACACAATAAAATGGGCTGGCTGTAGGCACTTTAAAATTGGTTCCAGGGGTACACGGGCAGCAGTGGTCTGGTCAGTGGAGGACTAGTGGAAGTATGGACCGCAGACAGGCTTCGAAGGCCTAACACAATAAAATGGGCTGGCTGTAGGCACTTTAAAATTGGTTCCAGGGGTACACGGGCAGCAGTGGTCTGGTCAGTGGAGGACTAGTGGAAGGAGGGAGCGCAGAAAGGCTTCAAAGGCCTAAAATAACAAACAATAGGCTCATGGCAGTTTTACAGCGGTTACATGGATACACGGGCAGGCAGCTTGGTGGTCAGTGGAGGAGTAGGGACCGCAGACAGGCTATCAAAGGCCTAAAATAACAAACAATAGGCTCATGGCAGTTTTACAGCGGTTACATGGATACACGGGCAGGCAGCTTGGTGCTGAGTGGAGGAGTAGTGCAAGGAGTGTCTGTCCCAGTACTCCCAAAATATAAATAGATGTTAATGTCTCGCAAAACAACCAAAACAAAAAAAAAGATGGCATACTTAGGTACAGGGGTGGGCTCATCTGCTGTGTTTCTGACATAGTAATTTGGCAGTAACTATTTAATGGTGCCAATATAGGACACAGACACAGACTACTTTAAGTTGCATCATAGATGTCTACAAATTTGTATTGTCAGTGCCAGACATTGAATGATGTCAGCGAATAGACTAAAGATTGGTGGAGCTGTTCGACATAATTTTGCACGTAGTAGAGCCCAGTTTGAGCTGGGGTAGGGGGGAACTCTCTTGAGGCCGGCGGGACCGCCCCAGGGCCACTCATGTTACAACGGTGTGTCTGACGTTGGGTGCGCACCACCACCGCCAGAGACACTACATTGTACTATGAGGGACCCAGTAGCAATGCCGTCAACCAAAAGCGAGCACACCCACCTCTTCAGACAAACAGCAGTCTCACGGGTGCTTGCGCCAAGTCGCGATACCACGGCCCCGTGTGGGGAGTTTGGCCATTTAGGGAGGTGTAAACATGTCGTATGCTGTACAATCTGCAGCAGCAAATTAGACATTAGAAAAGTAATTCACAGGCAAGAGCTTTTCATAGGAAAGCTAGGTGTCGGCCGGGCAAGGTGGGGCAAAAGATTTTGAAATCCAGTTGTGGTTCATTTTAATGAATGTTAGATCGTCAACATTTTGGGTAGCCAGACGAGTCCTTTTTTCGGTTAATATTGACCCTGCAGCACTGAATACTCTTTCTGATAGGACACTTGCTGCCGGGCAAGCAAGCTCCTGCAATGCATATTCTGCCAATTCTGGCCAGGTGTCTAATTTGGAGGCCCAGTAATCAAATGGGAATGACGGTTGAGGGAGAACATCGATAAGGGATGAAAAATAGTTAGTAACCATACTGGACAAATGTTGTCTCCTGTCACTTTCAATTGATGCAGCAGTACCTGTCCTGTCTGCGGTCATAGCAAAATCACTCCACAACCTGGTCAGAAAACCCCTCTGTCCAACGCCACTTCTGATGTGTGCACCCCTAACACTCCTAGTCTGCTGCCCCCTGGAGCTCGTGTGAGAACGATCACGTGCGCTGTGTGCTGGGAATGCCTGAAGCAAACGGTCAACAAGAGTTGATTGTTTGGTTGCTAATATTAGTTCCAAGTTCTCATGTGGCATAATATTTTGCAATTTGCCTTTATAGCGTGGATCAAGGAGGCAGGCCAACCAGTAATCGTCATCGTTCATCATTTTCGTAATGCGTGTGTCCCTTTGTAGGATACGTAAGGCATAATCCGCCATGTGGGCCAAAGTTCCACTTGTCAAATCTCCGGTTGTGATTGGTTGAGGGGCAGTTGCAGGCAAATCTACGTCACTTGTGTCCCTCAAAAAACCAGAACCCGGCCGTGACACGCAACCAATTTCCTGTGCCCCCGTGAAAGTTTCCGCATTAAAAATATACTCATCCCCATCATCCTCCTCGTCCTCCACCTCCTCTTCGCCCGCTACCTCGTCCTGTACACTGCCCTGACCAGACAATGGCTGACTGTCATCAAGGCTTCCCTCTTCCTCTGGTGCAGACGCCTGCTCCTTTATGTGCGTCAAACTTTGCATCAGCAGACGCATTAGGGGGATGCTCATGCTTATTACGGCGTTGTCTGCACTAACCAGCCGTGTGCATTCCTCAAAACACTGAAGGACTTGACACATGTCTTGTATCTTCGACCACTGCACACCTGACAACTCCATGTCTGCCATCCTACTGCCTGCCCGTGTATCCTCCCACAAATAAATAACAGCACGCCTCTGTTCGCACAGTCTCTGAAGCATGTGCAGTGTTGAGTTCCACCTTGTTGCAACGTCTATGATTAGGCGATGCTGGGGAAGGTTCAAAGACCGCTGATAGGTCTGCATACGGCTGGCGTGTACAGGCGAACGTCGGATATGTGAGCAAAGTGCACGCACTTTGAGGAGCAGGTCGGAGAACCCAGGATAAGTTTTCAATAAGCACTGCACCACCAGGTTTAAGGTGTGAGCCAGGCAAGGAATGTGTTTCAGTTGGGAAAGGGAGATGGCAGCCATGAAATTCCTTCCGTTATCACTCACTACCTTGCCTGCCTCAAGATCTACTGTGCCCAGCCACGACTGCGTTTCTTGTTGCAAGAACTCGGACAGAACTTCCGCGGTGTGTCTGTTGTCGCCCAAACACTTCATAGCCAATACAGCCTGCTGACGCTTGGCAGTAGCTGGCCCATAATGGGACAACTGGTGTGCAACAGTGTCATCTGCCGATGGAGTGGTTGGCCGACTGCGTTCTGTGGAAGAGCTGTAGCTTCTGCAGGAGGACGAGGAGGAGGAGGAGGGGGTGCGAACGCCTACAGCCAACTGTTTCCTAGACCGTGGGCTAGGCACAACTGTCCCTAAATTGATGTCGCCTGTGGACCCTGCATCCACCACATTCACCCAGTGTGCCGTGATGGACACATAACGTCCCTGGCCATGCCTACTGGTCCATGCATCTGTAGTCAGGTGCACCTTTGTACTCACAGATTGCCTGAGTGCATGGACGATGCGCTGTTTAACATGCTGGTGCAGGGCTGGGATGGCTTTTCTGGAAAAAAAGTGTCGACTGGGTAGCTCGTATCGTGGTTCAGCGTACTCCATCAGGGCTTTGAAAGCTTCGCTTTCAACTAACCGGTAGGGCATCATCTCTAACGAGATTAGTCTAGCTATGTGGGCGTTAAAACCCTGTGTACGCGGATGCGAGGATAAGTACTTCCTTTTTCTAACCAGAGTCTCATGTAGGGTGAGCTGGACTGGAGAGCTGTAGATCGTGGAACTTTCGGGTGTGCCGGTGGACATGGCAGACTGAGAGACGGTTGGAGACGGTATTGTTTCCGCCGGTGCCCTACATGCAATATTTCCTCCTACAAAACTGGTGATTCCCTGACCCTGACTGCTTTTGGCTGGCAAAGAAACCTGCACAGATACTGCCGGTGGTGCGGAAAATGGTGGCCTTACAGTGACGGAAGGGATGTTGCGTTGCTGACTAGCTTCATTGGCCGAGGGTGCTACAACCTTGAGGGACGTTTGGTAGTTAGTCCAGGCTTGAGAATGCATGGTGGTTAAGTGTCTATGCATGCAACTAGTATTTAGACTTTTCAGATTCTGACCTCTGCTTAAGCTAGTTGAACATTTTTGACAGATGACTTTGCGCTGATCAGTTGGATGTTGTTTAAAAAAATGCCAGACTGCACTCTTCCTAGACTCTGATCCCTTTTCAGGGATTGCAGACTGAGCTTTAACCGGATGGCAACGCTGTGCTCCAACAGGTTTTGGCTTTGACACGCGTTTTGGTCCAGATACGGGCCCGGCAGATGGAACCTGTTGCGATGTTGATGCCTGCTGCGGCCCCTCCTCCACCTCCGCTTCTGAACTACTGCCGCCTGCACCCTGTTCCCCCAATGGCTGCCAATCGGGGTCAATAACTGGGTCATCTATTACCTCCTCTTCGAGCTCGTGTGCAACTTCGTCTGTGTCACTGTGTCGGTCGGTGGTATAGCGTTCGTGGCGGGGCAACATAGTCTCATCAGGGTCTGATTGTGGATCTGTACCCTGAGAGGGCAATGTGGTGGTCTGAGTCAAAGGAGCAGCATAGTACTCTGGCTGTGGCTGTGCATCAGTGCACTCCATGTCAGAATATACTTGTAATGGGCATGGCCTGTTAAATGTTTCACTTTCTAAGCCAGGGACGGTATGTGTAAAGAGCTCCATGGAGTGACCCGTTGTGTCGCCTGCTGCATCCTTCTCTCTTGTTGTAGTTTTTGCTGAGGAGGACAAGGAAGCGACTTGTCCCTGACCGTGAACATCCACAAGCGACGCGCTGCTTTTACATTTACCAGTTTCGGAAGAGGAGGCAAAAGAGCTAGAGGCTGAGTCTGCAATGTAAGCCAAAACTTGCTGTTGCTGCTCCGCCTTTAAAAGCGGTTTTCCTACTCCCAGAAAAGAGAGCGTTCGAGGCCTTGTGTAGCCTGACGACGAAACTGGCTCCACAGCTCCAGACTTAGGTGGAATATTTTTATCCCCACGACCACCTGATGCTCCACTACCACTACCATCATTACCAGCTGACAATGAACGCCCACGACGACCTCTTGCACCAGACTTCCTCATTGTTTTAAAATCTTAACCAAAGTAACTTTATTTGTTGCTATCAAACAACTTACACGGTGAGCTATAACTTCAGTATGATTTCAATATCCCTTAACAGGTTGGTGAGACCACAAGGAAAATCAGGCACAATGTTACACACTCTGTTTTCTGTGGCACAAAATCACAGAGATGACACACACGCAGGACTGTCACTCAAGCACTAATGTCAATATTAATCTCCCACCTAATTTATTTATTTTTTTTTCTCAGGGAGACTTTAGAAACCAAATAATATTAAAAAAAAAAAAAAAAAAGGCTTTCTATGGCCCACAATTAGAGAGAGAGAGGTGGCACAACCAGGAGTCAAGACTGGCACACAAGCTGAAAGGGCAATATTACTCTCCCACTGTTTTTTTAGGTTTTTTTTTTTTTTTCAGGGAGAATTAGAAACCAAATAATATTAAAAAAAAAAAAAATAGGCTTTCTATGGCCCACTGAATGAAAGGGAGAGAGGTGGCACACCCAGGAGTCAAGACTGGCACACAAGCTGAAAGGGCAATATTACTCTCCCACTGTTTTTTTAGGTTTTTTTTTTTTTTCAGGGAGAATTAGAAACCAAATAATATTAAAAAAAAAAAAATAGGCTTTCTATGGCCCACTGAATGAAAGGGAGAGAGGTGGCACACCCAGGAGTCAAGACTGGCACACAAGCTGAAAGGGCAATATTACTCTCCCACTGTTTTTTTAGGTTTTTTTTTTTTTTCAGGGAGACTTTAGAAACCAAATAATATTAAAAAAAAAAAAAAAAAAAAAAAATAGGCTTGCTATAGCCCACTGAATGAGAGATAGCACACACAGCAGTGGCACACAAGCCCTGACTGAGGCCAATATTTTTCTCCCACTGATTGATGTAGTGTTTTTGTGTTGAGGTAGAATTTAGAACACAAATCACGGAAAAAATAAATAGGCTTTCTATGGCCCACTGAATGAAAGGGAGAGAGGTGGCACACCCAGGAGTCAAGACTGGCACACAAGCTGAAAGGGCAATATTACTCTCCCACTGTTTTTTTATGTATTTTTTGTTTTTTCAGGGAGACTTTAGAAACCCAATAATATTTTAAAAAAAAAAAAAGGCTTTCTATGGCCCACTGAATGAGAGGGAGAGAGGTGGCACACCCAGGAGTCAAGACTGGCACACAAGCTGAAAGGGCAATATTACTCTCCCACTGTTTTTTTAGGTTTTTTTTGTTTTTTCAGGGAGACTTTAGAAACCCAATAATATTTAAAAAAAAAAATAAATAGGCTTTCTATGGCCCACTGAATGAAAGGGAGAGAGGTGGCACACCCAGGAGTCAAGACTGGCACACAAGCTGAAAGGGCAATATTACTCTCCCACTGTTTTTTTAGGTTTTTTTTTTTTTTTCAGGGAGACTTTAGAAACCAAATAATATTAAAAAAAAAAAAAAAAAAAAAAAAATAGGCTTGCTATAGCCCACTGAATGAGAGATAGCACACACAGCAGTGGCACACAAGCCCTGACTGAGGCCAATATTTTTCTCCCACTGATTGATGTAGTGTTTTTGTGTTGAGGTAGAATTTAGAACACAAATCACGGAAAAAATAAATAGGCTTTCTATGGCCCACTGAATGAAAGGGAGAGAGGTGGCACACCCAGGAGTCAAGACTGGCACACAACCTGAAAGGGCAATATTACTCTCCCACTGTTTTTTTATGTATTTTTTGTTTTTTCAGGGAGACTTTAGAAACCCAATAATATTTTAAAAAAAAAAAAAGGCTTTCTATGGCCCACTGAATGAGAGGGAGAGAGGTGGCACACCCAGGAGTCAAGACTGGCACACAAGCTGAAAGGGCAATATTACTCTCCCACTGTTTTTTTAGGTTTTTTTTGTTTTTTCAGGGAGACTTTAGAAACCCAATAATATTTAAAAAAAAAAATAAATAGGCTTTCTATGGCCCACTGAATGAAAGGGAGAGAGGTGGCACACCCAGGAGTCAAGACTGGCACACAAGCTGAAAGGGCAATATTACTCTCCCACTGTTTTTTTAGGTTTTTTTTTTTTTTCAGGGAGACTTTAGAAACCAAATAATATTAAAAAAAAAAAAAAAAAAAAAAAAATAGGCTTGCTATAGCCCACTGAATGAGAGATAGCACACACAGCAGTGGCACACAAGCCCTGACTGAGGCCAATATTTTTCTCCCACTGATTGATGTAGTGTTTTTGTGTTGAGGTAGAATTTAGAACACAAATCACGGAAAAAATAAATAGGCTTTCTATGGCCCACTGAATGAAAGGGAGAGAGGTGGCACACCCAGGAGTCAAGACTGGCACACAAGCTGAAAGGGCAATATTACTCTCCCACTGTTTTTTTATGTATTTTTTGTTTTTTCAGGGAGACTTTAGAAACCCAATAATATTTTAAAAAAAAAAAAAGGCTTTCTATGGCCCACTGAATGAGAGGGAGAGAGGTGGCACACCCAGGAGTCAAGACTGGCACACAAGCTGAAAGGGCAATATTACTCTCCCACTGTTTTTTTAGGTTTTTTTTGTTTTTTCAGGGAGACTTTAGAAACCCAATAATATTTAAAAAAAAAAATAAATAGGCTTTCTATGGCCCACTGAATGAAAGGGAGAGAGGTGGCACACCCAGGAGTCAAGACTGGCACACAAGCTGAAAGGGCAATATTACTCTCCCACTGTTTTTTTAGGTTTTTTTTTTTTTTCAGGGAGACTTTAGAAACCAAATAATATTAAAAAAAAAAAAAAAAAAAAAAAAATAGGCTTGCTATAGCCCACTGAATGAGAGATAGCACACACAGCAGTGGCACACAAGCCCTGACTGAGGCCAATATTTTTCTCCCACTGATTGATGTAGTGTTTTTGTGTTGAGGTAGAATTTAGAACACAAATCACGGAAAAAATAAATAGGCTTTCTATGGCCCACTGAATGAAAGGGAGAGAGGTGGCACACCCAGGAGTCAAGACTGGCACACAAGCTGAAAGGGCAATATTACTCTCCCACTGTTTTTTTATGTATTTTTTGTTTTTTCAGGGAGACTTTAGAAACCCAATAATATTTTAAAAAAAAAAAAAGGCTTTCTATGGCCCACTGAATGAGAGGGAGAGAGGTGGCACACCCAGGAGTCAAGACTGGCACACAAGCTGAAAGGGCAATATTACTCTCCCACTGTTTTTTTAGGTTTTTTTTGTTTTTTCAGGGAGACTTTAGAAACCCAATAATATTTAAAAAAAAAAATAAATAGGCTTTCTATGGCCCACTGAATGAAAGGGAGAGAGGTGGCACACCCAGGAGTCAAGACTGGCACACAAGCTGAAAGGGCAATATTACTCTCCCACTGTTTTTTTAGGTTTTTTTTTTTTTTCAGGGAGACTTTTGAAACCAAATAATATTAAAAAAAAAAAAAAAAAAAAATATAGGCTTGCTATAGCCCACTGAATGAGAGATAGCGCACACACAGCAGTGGCACACAAGCCCTGACTGAGGCCAATATTTTTCTCCCACTGATTGATGTAGTGTTTCTGTGTTGAGGTAGATTTTAGAACACAAATCACGGAAAAAATAAATAGGCTTTCTATGGCCCACTCAGTGAGAGATGGCACACACAGGGATGGCACTGTAGCAGAAATGCCAATCTTAATCTCCCCCAAAAAAAAATCAAAAAAAAAAAAAAAACTGTCCTACAATTACTATCTCCCTGCAGTAATGTAAGCCAGGTATGGCAGGCAGCAATAGGAGTGGACTGATGCACAAATTAAATAAAAAGTGTGGACAAACAAAAAAGATAGCTGTGCAGAAAGGAAGGAACAAGAGGATATGTGCTTTGAAAAAAGCAGTTGGTTTCCACAGTGGCGTACACACAGCAATACAGCTATCACGGAGCCTTCTAGGGCAGCCCAATGAGCTACAGCGCTGAGGGGAAAAAAAAAAAAAATAGCTTCCACTGTTCCTGCACACCGAAGGTGGTGTTGGACAGTGGAAATCGCTGCAGCACAAGCGGTTTGGTGGTTAGTGGACCCTGCCTAACGCTCTCCCTGCTTCTGATGAAGCGGCAGCAACCTGTCCCTAAGCTCAGATCAGCAGCAGTAAGATGGCGGTCGGCGGGAACGCCCCTTTATAGCCCCTGTGACGCCGCAGACAGCAAGCCAATCACTGCAATGCCCTTCTCTAAGATGGTGGGGACCAGGATCTATGTCATCACGCTGCCCACACTCTGCGTTCACCTTCATTGGCTGAGAAATGGCGCTTTTCGCGTCATTGAAACGCGACTTTGGCGCGAAAGTCGCGTACCGCATGGCCGACAAGCACAGGGGTCGGATCGGGTTTCATGAGACGCCGACTTAGCCAAAAGTCGGCGACTTTTGAAAATGATCGACCCGTTTCGCTCAACCCTAGCTACTATAATACTGCTCCTATGTACAAGAATATAACTACTAGAATACTGCTCCTATGTACAAAAATATATCTACTATAATACTGCTCTTATGCACAAGAATATATCTACTATAACACTGCTCCTATGTACAAGAATATAACTACTATAATACTGCCCCTATGTACAAGAATATAACTACTATAATACTGCTCCTCTGTACAAGAATATAACAACTATAATACTGCCACTATGTACAAGAATATAACTTCTATAATACTGCCCCCTATGTACAACAATATAACTACTATAATACTGCTCCTATGTACAAGAATATAACTACTATAATACTGCCCCTATGTACAAGAATATAACTGCTATACTACTGCCCCTATGTACAAGAATATAACTACTATAATACTGCCCCCTATGTACAAGAATATAACTACTATAATACTGCCTCCTTTGTACAAGAATATAACTACTATAATACTGCTCCTATGTACAAGAATATAACTACTATAATACTGCCCCCTATGTACAAGAATATAACTACTATAATACTGCCCCCTATGTACAAGAATATAACTACTATAATACTGCCTCCTTTGTACAAGAATATAACTACTATAATACTGCCCCCTATGTACAAGAATATAACTACTATAATACTGCCCCCTATGTACAAGAATATAACTACTATAATACTGCTCCTATGTACAAGAATATAACTACTATAATACTGCTCCTATGTACAAGAATATAACTACTATAATACTGCTCCATGTACAAGAATATAACTACTATAATACTGCCTACTTTGTACAAGAATATAACTACTATAATACTGCTCCTATGTACAAGAATATAACTACTATAATACTGCCCCCTATGTACAAGAATATAACTACTATAATACTGCCCCCTATGTACAAGAATATAACTACTATAATACTGCCTCCTTTGTACAAGAATATAACTACTATAATACTGCCCCCTATGTACAAGAATATAACTACTATAATACTGCCCCCTATGTACAAGAATATAACTACTATAATACTGCCTCCTTTGTACAAGAATATAACTACTATAATACTGCCCCTATGTACAAGAATATAACTACTATAATTCTGCTCCTATGTACAAGAATATAACTATCATAATACTTCTCCTATGTACAAGAATATAACTACTATAATACTGCTCCTATGTACAAGAATATAACTACTATAATACTGCCCCCTATGTACAAGAATATAACTACTATAATACTGCCCCCTATGTACAAGAATATAACTACTATAATACTGCCTCCTTTGTACAAGAATATAACTACTATAATACTGCCCCCTATGTACAAGAATATAACTACTATAATACTGCCCCCTATGTACAAGAATATAACTACTATAATACTGCTCCTATGTACAAGAATATAACTACTATAATACTGCTCCTATGTACAAGAATATAACTACTATAATACTGCTCCATGTACAAGAATATAACTACTATAATACTGCCTACTTTGTACAAGAATATAACTACTATAATACTGCTCCTATGTACAAGAATATAACTACTATAATACTGCCCCCTATGTACAAGAATATAACTACTATAATACTGCCCCCTATGTACAAGAATATAACTACTATAATACTGCCTCCTTTGTACAAGAATATAACTACTATAATACTGCCCCCTATGTACAAGAATATAACTACTATAATACTGCCCCCTATGTACAAGAATATAACTACTATAATACTGCCTCCTTTGTACAAGAATATAACTACTATAATACTGCCCCTATGTACAAGAATATAACTACTATAATTCTGCTCCTATGTACAAGAATATAACTATCATAATACTTCTCCTATGTACAAGAATATACCGTATATACTCGAGTATAAGCCGAGATTTTCAGCCCAAATTTTTGGGCTGAAAGTGCCCCTCTTGGCTTATACTCGAGTCACGGTCGGCGGCAGGGTCAGCGGGTGAGGGGAGAGAGGATTGTCGCATACTCACCTAGTCCCGGCGCTCCTGGCGCTCCCCCTGCCTGTCACACTGTCTTCGGGTGCCGCAGCTCTTCCCCTGTTCAGCGGTCACGTGGGACCGCTCATTAAATTTATGAATATGGACTCCACTCCCATAGGGGTGGAGCCGCATATTCATTTTTCTAATCAGCGGTGCCAGTGACCGCTGACAGAGGAAGAGCTGCGGCACCCGAAGACAGTGTGACAGGCAGGGGGAGCGCCAGGAGCGCCGGGACTAGGCGAGTATTTTATATTCACCTGTCCACGTTCCAACCGCCGGGCGCCGCTCTGTCTTCCCGTCCTCTGGCTCTGACTGTTCAGGTCAATGGGCGCGATGACGCATATAGTGTGCGCGCCGCCCTCTGCCTGAACAGTCAGTGTGGAGAAACGCCGGGACGGGACGCTGAGGTGCTGCAAGCAAGAGAGGTGAGTATGTGTTTTTTTTTTTTATTGCAGCAGCAGCAGCAGCAGCAATGGCACAGATTTATATGGCACATCTATGGGGCAATAATGAACAGTGCAGAGCATATATGGCACAGCTTAATAAGGAGCATCTATGGGGCCATAATGAACAGTGCAGAGCATTGTATATGGGGCATCTATGGGGCCATAATGAATGGTGCAGAGCATTATATATGGCACAGCTTTATAAGGAGCATCTATGGGGCCATAATGAACGGTGCAGAGCATTATATATGACACAGCTATATATGGAGCATCTATGGGGCAATAATCAACGGTATGGAGCATTATATATGGCACAGCTTTATATGGAACCTCCTTTGGGGCAATAATGAACGGTATGGAGCATCTATTTTTATTTTTGAAATTCACCGGTAGCTGCTGTATTTTCCACCCTAGGCTTATACTCGAGTCAATAAGTTTTCCCAATTTTTTGTGGCAAAATTAGGGGGGGTCGGCTTATACTCGGGTCGGCTTATACTCGAGTATATACGGTAACTACTATAATACTGCTCCTTTGTACAAGAATATAACTACTATAATACTGCTCCTATATACAAGAATATAACTACTATAAAACTGCCCCTATGTACAAGAATATAACTACTATAATACTGCCTCTATGTACAAGAATATAACTACTATAATACTGCTCCTATGTACAAGAATATAACTACTATAATACTGCGCCTATGTACAAGAATGTAACTACTATAATACTGCCCTATATGTGCAAGAATATAACTACTATACTACTGCTACTATGTACAAGAATATAACTACTATAATACTGCCCCTATGTACAAGAATATAACTACTATATTACTGCCTCCTATGTACGAGAATATAACTACTATACTACTGCCCCTATGTACAAGAATATAACTACTATAATACTGCTCCTATATACAAGAATATAACTACTATAATACTGCTCCTATATACAAGAATATAACTACTATAATACTGCTCCTATATACAAGAATATAACTACTATAATACTGCTCCTATATACAAGAATATAACTACTATAAAACTGCCTCTATGTACAAGAATATAACTACTATAATACTGCTCCTATGTACAAGAATATAACTACTATAATACTGCTCCTATGTACAAGAATATAACTACTCTAATACTGCTCCTATATACAAGAATATAACTACTATAATACTGCCCCTATGTACAAGAATATAACTACTCTAATACTGCCCCTATATACAAGAATATAACTACTATAATACTGCCCCTATGTACAAGAATATAACTACTATAATACTGCCCCCTATGTACAAGAATATAACTACTATAATACTGCTCCTATGTACAAGAATATAACTACTATAATACTGCTCCTATGTACAAGAATATAACTACTATAATACTGCCCCTATGTACAAGAATATAACTACTATAATACTGTCCCTATGTACAAGAATATAACTATTATAATACTGCCTCCTATGTACAAGAATATAACTACTATAATACTGCCTCCTATGTACAAGAATATAACTACTATAATACTGCCTCCTATGTACAAGAATATAACTACTATAATACTGCCCCAGTGTATAAAAATATAACTACTATTATGGTTGTCGATGTTTTATCATGGGGCTTGTTGCTCTGGGTTGTGCTCTGTATCTGTGTATTACACACTACTGACTACATGTATTTACCATGTATAATAACAAACACACCACCTAACAAAGTGCTGCGCAGGACACAGTGGACTCCATTGTAATGAAGAATTCATGAACTCAATGTGCCAATGAGCGACTCGGCTTCAGATGAGAACTGTTCTCACACAGTTATTAACATATCACTAGTCAGGACACAGATGGACGAGATTTTTGTTCCATCATGAAACTATCAAAATCATTTCCCTGCTTGCTCTCAGTTTAGACTGAGGCGCTGCTATCACACCCTGCAATGAATGAGCTGGCAGTGCTGTATAAATAAATCCTAGGGTTTGTATTGAAGCCAGCCACAGATTCTTCAAGGATGTCTTGTCAATTTTAATATTTCTTTAAATCCAAGTTATGCGCCTTATTTAAATATTACCAGGAATATGAAGACAGTCATGTTATTAATTTACACTTCTTCTGAATGGTTGAGAAAATATATGAGTACGTTGAGGCCATTGTAGAAAGCAACATTAAACAGGACCTGTCACCAGGTCAAAAGGGCCCAGTTTTTGCTCTTTTTTTATTCTCAGTGGTCTCCAGAGTATTTTTTTTTAATTCGCCATACAGTTCCAGAGAGCTTTTTTTGAGCTTTTTCTTAGTACTCATATTTATGGTTTTACCAAGAGGCTCACAGGATCCTCTGGGGCGTGTCTTTAGGATGCTTTGCTTTATTACCTTGAGAGTAATGCCACCTTGGTAATGATCATAAAAATTTGCACTAAATATATAGACTCATTTCTCTGGAACCATATAGTTGATTTTAAAAAAGATTAAAACATTGTAAACTCGATAAAGGCTTGAATAAAACAAGAGCAAAAGCTAAGCATTTTGGTTCTGTTGGCAGGTCCTCTTCAAGATTAAAAGGTTGTCGTCTATATTTGACAATCCATTTATGAAAGAAGGGTCCTTAGAAGATTGATTTATTACAGCTCTATCCCTACTCAGCCTATTACAGATCATTAGTGATGAGCGAGCACTAAAATGCTCGAATGCTCAGTAATTGAATTGCACAGATTGGACGGGCTCGACTTGAGTAACGAGTATAATGGAACTCAATGGGAAACTCAAGTATTTTTCTGAAGACCCTAAAAGGAGGGCTGAGGGTGGCAGGAAACACTCTAAACTAAAAACTTGGAGCAAGGGCTGCGTGATAACTCTCTAAATTTTTTTAGTGAGGGGCCGCCTGTTTAGCTAAAAATTATGAGCAAGGGCCGCATGATGGCCGTTCAAATATTTGGAGCGAGGTTTACCTGTTTACTCTCTAAAAATTTCAAGCAAGGTCCGCATGATGTCCATCTAAATGTTATGAGTGAGGGTCACATGATGACCCTCTAAAACATTGCAGCGAGGGTCTTATGATGACCCTTTTGATATGGTGGAGGAGGAGGATTGAGCGCCCGCCAGGACCGCGGGTACTCGAACCGGGTCCAACGGTTCTTCTGTGGATGTCACGGTAGCAGTGACCTGGTCCATGGCCCTGGGCGTCCAATAAAATTGAAATGAAGGGGGAATAAAGTTTAGGGGGATTAGTTTGTTACGCCACCCGTGGTGTTCGGCAATAAGGAAATGGCCAACGCTGCAGTTCAAGTCCATTGGGGCAGTTAGTGACACAGCAGAGATGTAACAGCTCTTCACAGGTAGAGCTAGTCCCGAAGGCAGTTGGAGAGTTAAAATCAATGATGGTGAACCTTGTACTGCAGGGCAGGTGATGCAGTAAATAATTCTGAGGACACAGCAGGGTGCAGTTTTCACACTTTACTCACAGTTCTTAGGTACAGTCCCCCTCCTTACCCGAGAGGGGAGTACCACACCTCTGGCTGAGGTGCAGTACCTCTGTGGTGACTGGACCCTCAGGGGCGCCACATTCCCCCTCCGTTAAACACAGCACGGCCACTTGCTGGACCAGAGTAAACAAATGATAAAAACATGCAGATATTTTTCTGAATTGCAATTCAACAAGTAAAGCAAGTAAAACAGTCAAACATGTAACTCTTTCTTCCCTCTATGGGAGGTATTGTACACTTAAATGTTGCATATAAATAACAATAACTTAAAACAGAGCATTTTGTTCAATAAAACTTAAATCACAGTGATATCCCGAGCCGGGTATCCTTCTCACGGTCCTTGGTGCAATATGGGGGAACCTGTCTCAAACCCCCAAAGCAGGCCCTAGGCCTGGCTACAGAGCATAGCTGGTCACCTCATTGGACCACTTTTTGCCAACGCCAGACGGTTTTGGTTCTTTGGTCTTCTGTTAAAAGTAGAGTGTCCCACTCACACTCTATAGCTTTACTGTAAAACCAACAAGGAGCACATTAAGTGCTATCTTTGTACAATAAAAGTTCTGGCCATTCACCATCCATGACCACATTGTCTTTAAACAGCACAAACACTCAATTTAATGAAACTCTCAGTTTAACATTTCTTAGTAATCGCTTTTTACTTTCTTTTCCAAGGTAGTACTTGGTGCCTGCTTCCCTCTGAAGGGCAAAGTTCCTTGTCATGCATCACAACAGGTGACTCAAACAGTGCAAGTCCTGCAGCCAGGGTCTGTGTGGCCTGTGTCCGCACGGCCACGCTTGCTGGAGCTGCAGAGAGTGGTGCAGTGTCCGGGGTAGAAGCTGACAGTTGCCTTTCTGGCGCTGCACTTGTTGTTCTGGGAACAACGCATCCCCCGTGCACTTTTTGACATTGAGGGTGTGCCACCCCCTTTCGCCCACATGCCGGGTGTAGATCACTAGGTCTCCCTGGTGTAAGTTATGATAAGGGTGGCCCTCTAACAGGTGTGACTCCACGTCCCTGCCTGTCACAAATAGTTCTGAGACCATCCCGGGCTTTTTGATGAATCCCAGCCCTTTTTCAAGTCAAAGCATGTCTAGCTTTGTGGGCCTTGGCCCTCATGTTCCGTTCCTCCATTATTTTCCATTGGGCCTTGCACTCCTGCTCCTCTGCCTCCCTTCTGTGCACCTGCTGCCGGCAGTAGTACTCCCAACTGAGGGTCTCCACCCGGTTTTCTCCCTCTTGGGCTTCCCCAGGGAACCCCATCAAATTCATCCCCTGGTGCTCCCAATGGATAACCACTCTTTAACTATGCACCTCCTGGGGCATGAGTTCCGGCTGCAGCGGAGCCGCCAGTTTATCTCCAATGTCTGCATACATGTTTCCTTTCTGGTGATGTTCTCCTCCTCCTTCTCCACTGCTGGTCGTGAGGCCAGCCTCTGTTCAGACATCTTCTTTAGCAGGGCTTCCTTCCACCTCTCTACCGCTGTGACGTGCATCTCCAAGAGCTGGCGACTTAACTCCTTCACCGCTGTTCCAAGGAACTCTGGGTCCACTGTGGGCTGCTGGTCCGAGTCCTCCTGTCGGCTGGGGGAGTCCACCGCTGCCACCCCATGCTCCGGAGCCTTCCATCCACTGCTCGCCATGGTGCTCACCCGGTTTCTTGCCTCCTCTCCTGCAGCGCACTTTCCCGTGCATCCACACATGCTCCTTCTGCTCTCCACCCTTCGTGGGCGAATCCTCCTTCTTTAACCACCATCCATGCCAGGAGGCGGATCCCCCTCACTGACGGACAAGTTCATTTTCATTCAAGTCTTTATAGTGGGCGGGTACGGTTTTCGCAACATTCGGTAACCCGGCCCATGATAGGCGCATGAGACCCAGGTTTATCGGGTCGGTCCATCCTGTTCATGACACCAAAATGGAGCGCCCGCCAGGGCTACGTGTACTCGGGCCGGGTCTGATAGTTCTTCGGGGGATGTCACGGTAGCAGTGACCCGATTCGTGGCCCTGGACATCCAATAAAATTTAAATGAAGGAGGAATAAAGTTTATAGAGGATTAGTTTGTGATGCCACCCGTGGTGTTTGGCAATAATGAAATGGCTGACGCTGCAGTTCAAGTCCATTGGGGCAGTAGGTGATGCAACAGAGATGTTACAGCTCTCCACGGGTAGAGCTAGGCCCCAAGGCAGTTAGAGAGTTAAAGTCAATGATGGTGTACATTGTAGTGCAGGGCAGGTGATGCAGTAAATAATTCTGAGGACACAGCAGGGTGCAGTTTTCACACTTTACTCACAGTTCGTAGGTACAGTCCCCAGCCAGGTGCATCCTCCGGGTCTGTGGTCCAGCCAGCTCTCAGGTAATTTGGGATTCACTTTCCCGAGACTCCCTTTCTTATGTTCTTTCCCTGGCAGTCCCTCTGCGCTGGCTTGACCCTCCTGCCCCTCACACACAGTGTCCCATGCCAGCAGCCTTGGATCCTGTCTGGCGATGTCATCCTGGTCCCCTTGATCCTATGTGGCTGCCTTTTCAGCGAATGTGTGTGGATGTGGCTGTGGCACATACAGATACCACAGCCTCTGGCTTGCTAGCTGATTCTTGTAGTTCCTCCACTAATCTGGGGGCTGGTCCCCCAACGGCGACCTGGTTCTTCCACCAGACTATGGTCGGCGTGGATTTTGGCTCCATGGGTGGATTCCTCACTTCCCTGGCCCCTAGGACCCCTTCCTTCCTTCTTTAAGGAGCTTCTCTCTCCATGTCTGCTTTCCTCAACTCCTCCCCACCAACTCCTGACTTACTAACTAACTCCTCCCGTTAACTGTCACTCTCTTCACCCATACCTTCTACCTAGTTTCCCCCTCCAGCCTGAGATGGGGCCCTCCCTCAATAGGGTCCTCCCAAATCCGCCCAAATCCGCTGGCCTGGAGTCGTGTGGTGTTGGATGCTACACCTCTCGTGTCTCCCCTTTTCCTCATAGATTGTAAGCTTGTGAGCAGGGCCCTCATTCCTACTGGTATCTGTTTTGAACTGTGATTTCTGTTATGCTGTAATGTCTATTGTCTGTATAAGTCCCCTCTATAAGTTGTAAAGCGCTGCGGAATATGTTGGCGCTATATAAATAAAATTATTATTATTATTATTATTAGTATGGATCTCAGGTAGTGCCCCCTCCTTACCTGGGAGGGGAGCACTACACCTCTGGCTGAGGTGCAGTACCTCTGTGGCAACTGGACCCTCAGGGGAGCCACAAGGAGGACAAGAAAAAGAAGAAACCATGAATCGTATATCCTTTTTGGTGGGAAGGGGTGCATGGGAATACACCAGAAAAAAAGGAACATTTGAACCATTAATCCAACCAACCACCCATTTGTACTGTTTGTCCTGCACCCATCTGCCAAGTGAGACAGGAAGCTACGTGCAAATGAGCGTGTTTGTTGTGCTCCTGCAGCTGGCACAGTTTCACCAGGCCTAGGGCCTCGGCCTCTGCGTGTACCATCAGCAGCATGCCTTGTGCATTTTAAATTAGGTATTTAATATATGCCTGCAAATTTTCCGGTGTTAATAGGGAAAAGAAAATATGTAGCATTGAAAAAGACTTTTGTTTTTAGATTGCAGCAGCAGTATACCTACAGAAAAATTTTAGGGCAATTATCCCTGCCTATATGCTGTTGCCCTGAAAAGGATTTGTGTTTTAATGGTGCAGCACTGGTATACAAGTACTACAATAGCAATTAAACACTGCCTATGTGCCTGCTCTTATCTAAGCTCTCCCTCCTCGATTAACTCTCCTTGAATTGCTTCCAGAGGAGAGTGCGCTGAGCATTGCATCACCGTGTCTTATAAAAGACCGATGTGGCTGGCCAATCATAGTAATGCCAATAGCCAAAAGTATGCGAAAGTATTCGGCCCCCTTGAACTTTTCAACCTTTTCCCACATATCATGCTTCAAACATAAAGATACAAAATGTAAATTTTTGGTGAAGAATCAACAACAAGTGGAACACAATTGTGAAGTTGAACAAAATTTATTGGTTATTTTAAATTTTTGTGGAAATTCAAAAACTTAAAAGTGGGGCGTGCAATAGTATTCGGCCCCCTTAATTTAATACTTTGTTGCGCCACCTTTTGCTGTGATTACAGCTGCAAGTCGCTTGGGGTATGTCTCTATCAGTTTTGTACATCGAGACACTGAAATTCTTGCCCATTCTTCCTTGGTAAACAGCTTGATCTCAGTGAAGTTTGATAGAGATTGTTTGTGAACAGCAGTTTTCAGCTCTTTCCACAGAGGTGTGGACTTTGACTTGGCCATTCTAACACCTGGATACGTTTATTTGTGAACCATTCCATTGTAGATTTTGCGTTATGTTTGGGATCATTGTCTTGTTGGAAGACAAATCTCCGTCCCAGGCTCAGGTGTTTTCAGACACCTATAGGTTTTCTTCAAGAATGGTCCTGTATTTGGATCCATCCATCTTCCCATCAATTTTAACCATCTTCCCTGTCCCTGCTGAAGAAAAGCAGGCCCAAACCATGATGCTGCCATCACCATGTTTGACAGTGGGGATGATGTGTTCAGGGTGATGAGCTGTGTTGCCTTTACGCCAAACATATCGTTTGGCATTGTTGCCAAAAAGTTCGATTTTGGTTTCATCTGACCAGAGCACCTTCTTGGTGTCTCCCAGGTGGCTTGTTGCAGACTTTAAACAACACTTTTTATGGATATCTTTGAGAAATTTGCTTTCTTCTTGCCACTCCTCCATAAAGGCCAGATTTGTGCAGTGTTCGACTGATTGTTGTCCTATGGACAGACTGTCCCACCTCAGCTGTAGATCTCTGCAGTTCATCCAGAGTGATCATGGGCCTCTTGGCTGCATCTCTGATCAGTCTTCTCATTGTTTGAGATGAAAGTTTAGAGGCACGGCCGGGTCTTGGTAATTTGCAGTGGTATGATACTCCTTCCGTTTCAATATGATCGCTTGCACAGTGCCCCTTGGGATGTTTAAAGTTTTGGAAATCATTTTGTATCCAAATCTGGCTTTAAACTTCTCCACAACAGTATCACAGACCTGCCTGTTGTGTTCCTTGGTCTTTATGATGCTCTCTGTACTTCAAACAGAACCCTGAGACTATTACAGAGCAGGTGCATTTATACGGAGACTTGATTACACACAGGTGGATTATATTTATCATCATTAGGCATTTAGGACAACATTGGATCATTTAGAGATCCACAATGAACTTCTGGAGTGAGTTTGCTGCACTGAAAGTAAAGGGGCCGAATAATATTGCACCCCAACTTTTCAGTTTTTGAATTTCCACAAAAATGTAAAATAATCAATACATTCTGTTCAACTTCACAATTGTGTTCCACTTGTTGCTGTTTCTTCACCAAAAATTTACATTTGGTATCTTTATGTTTGAAGCATGATATGTGGGAAAAGATTGAAAAGTTCAAGGGGGCCGAATACTTTTGCAAGGCACTGTATATACAAGATTATAGCTGCTAAGAGGGTACTACGAGGAGATAAGAATGTACTCATTTTGACATAAATCCAAACTTAGTGAGAGCTCACATCCATATTAGTGATTTTAATTATCAAAGTATCTGCTATTCAGAACTACTCATTTTGATGAAGACACAGCTCCCGAGTTCTCCTTCTAGGATGCTACGCCAGAGATCAGGGGGCATGGCTTGCTGATGGCTTTTAGTAGAAGCCAGCCCTCTAATAACTCCTCCTTTCATGTTGTCAAAAGTTGAAGGGGACATGGCTTTATAATTCTTTGTTATGCAAGCCAAGTTTGATATACTGTGTACAGCATTGTAATATCATTCCATAGTTTGTGCTCTACTTGGGTAACTACCCTGTGATCTTTTCTTGCTTCTTCACAGCTTATCTGTTCCCTCCTGGTAGTGCTGTATCAAAGGGGCCTCTCCAGCATGGAAAGTATTATGACATCTGTTACATCATCTATCAGACAGGCTGGGTAGGCCTTTGTGAAGCAGGAATACTAAAAAGCAGTATGGGCGAAAGGAGAGCAATGCAGATGAGTTGGAATAGAACATGGGATATGAACAGAACAAACTCTACAGCTGCACAGCTTATCTGTGAAATGCCAACGAGCATGGGGGGACGTTGTGATAACAGAAAATGTGTTAGGCCTCTTTCACACTTCCGTTTTTAGCAATCCGTCGTTTTGGGCAAAAAATGGATCCTGCAAATGTGCTCGCAGGATGCGTTTTTTGCCCATAGACTTGTATTAGTGACGGATCGCGATGGATTGCCACACGTCGCGTCCCTCGTGCGACGGATCCGTTGTGTTTTGGCAGACCATTGTCACAAAAAAAGTTCAATGTAATGTTATTTTGTACGTCGCGTCCCCCATTTTCGACCGTGCATGCGCGTCCGAAACTCTGCCCCCTCCTCCCCGGACTGCAGAATGGGCAGCGGATGCGTCGGAAAACTGCATCCGCTGCCCACATTGTGCAGTAAATTCATAAAGTCCGTCGGTACGTCGGCCCGACGCATAGCGACGGACCCGTACCAACGGAAGTGTGAAAGAGGCCTTAAGAAGCAGATGTAGATCACAGGGTAAAGAACAGGTGAAGAACAAACAACATAATGATATTACAAACCTGCACCCAGGACATCAGGCTTGATCAGGGGGCTGGCTTGCATAAGAAGCATTTAAAAACTATGCCCCCATAGCTGTGACTACGAGGAAGGCGGTGTAATTAGGGGGATGGTTTGTATTAGAAATCGGTAGTGAGCCACCTCCTCTGATCTGTGGCATATCGTTCTAGAGTGGAGGGGACCACTCGGGAGATGCGTCTCCAACACGGTGACTAGTTCTGTAAGGCCGGGGTCACACTCGCGAGTGCAATGCGAGAAACTCACACGAGTCTCTCACCTCAATAACCGGCACTGCCGCCGGCACTCAGAACCGGAGCGTTCAGCTGCATAGAAATACATGCAGTCACACACTCAGGTCCCGAGTGCCGGTGATTGAGGTGCGAGATTCGCGCGAGATTCTCACATCACATTCGCAAGTGTGACCCCGGCCGAAAGCCGATACTCTGACGGTTGAAAGCACTGCTATGGGTGTGAGCCTTTATAGTTTTTGAAGTTACGTCCGTGTAAATACATCTTTTTATCTCCCTAGAGAACCCCTTCAATGTAGACAAGTGTTTCTCATTCACTGGTAGCAAGCACACATCTTCAACATTTTTTAACTGAACCACACAAGTATTAGAAAGGTGTAGAGCTTCTCGCTGCCTCTCTGAATAAGTATTATTTATACAAAATATTAAAAAATCCTTTTAAGGTAAAGGTAGGATTGATTCTTATAGGGATTGTCCAGTGAAAACAAGTTAGCACTTATCAGCAGAATAAAAGATGACTTACTGATAGGTGGGGGGTCCGGTTCCTGAGACCTGCCAGACCTCTCCTCCATTCATTCTCTATGGAGCATCTGGAAGAACCTGGCGGCCCATAGGATACTAATGGCGCATGCGCACTGCTGCTCCTTCCTAGTGGTGATAAAAATTCAACATCAGGTCATTTAGTGCAATTCCCAGCAAGCGGACCCGCACTGATCTAAAAGTTAGCACCTGTCCTGTGAATGAGTGATAACTTAGTTTCATCAGACAACCCCTTTAAGTGATTATTACCATGGCAACTTATCAAATATTTGTATCCATTTCTTATCATCGGTCTATGGAATGGAAGCTTGAATCTAAAAGGAAACATTGTTGTAAATTTTTTTTCACTTCATTTGTTAAAAAAAAATACTAGGAAAAAAAATGAATTTATGAGAAACCATGGTCCCATGACAATAATGTGGGAGAAGTAGAAATCAATAAATCTTTTGAAATTCGGAATCACCAATTTAGCCTAATTTTGCAAAAACAAATGAATCAAAAGTACTGTAAAACCTCTAATTACCCTAAAAACATGTGTGTAACACTCTGAGGTATCCTAGGACTGTATCAAACTCTTTAACTCAAACACAACCTTAACATACACGGCAATCGGTAAACAGATGGTAACCAAAAACCTGTTCCTTACACACTAATCCCCTTCAATGCAGCCACACATGATCTGTACAGTTTATAGAGTGTTTTAGTGTTTCCTTATCAGTATGGCTAAGGTGTGAGCTGTGATGTAGTCTCACTATCCAGGTTCACTATAAAATGGCTGCTGCATTCCCTGCCTCAGCATTTATATGGTCTTAGGTATTCCTGCCTGATTGGCTATGTGATGTAATAGCTGCAGGCATTGTGGGAAAGCCCGCCTGACTTTACAAATTCATTCACTCATCTCAAGACAAAGAAAGATAGAGAAAAAAAAGGAAAACCTGTATCTTTCCTTATACAGTGGGGAAAATAAGTATTTGGTACACTGCCGATTTTGCAAGTTTTCCCACCTACAAAGAATGGAGAGATCTGTAATTTTTATCATCAGTACACTTCACCTGTAAGAGACAGAATCTAAAAATAAAAAACAGAATATCACATTGTAGGATTTTTAAGTAATTAAATTGCATTTTATTGCATGAAATAAGTATTTAATCACCGACCAACCAGCGAGAATTCTGTCTCTCACAGACCTGTTAGTTTTTCTTTCAGAAGCCCTCCTACTCTGCACTCATTACCTGTAACACTTACACCTGTTTGAGCTTGTTACCTGTATAAAAGACACCTGTCCACACACTCAATGACACGCCAACCTCTCCACCATGGCCAACACCAAAGAGCTGTCTAAGGACACCAGGGACAAAAGTTTAAACCTGTAGAAGGCTGGAATGTGCTAAAGGACAATAGGCAAGCGGCTTGGTGAGAAAGCAGCAACTGTTGGCACAATTAGAAAATGGAAGAAACACAAGATGACTGTCAATCTAACTCAGTTTGGAGCTTTGTGCACGATATCACCTCGTGGAGTAAGGATGATTCTGAGAAATGTCAGGAATCAGCCCAGAACTACACTGGAGGACCTGGTCAATGACCTGAAGAGAGTTGGGACAACAGTCTCTAACATTACCGTAAGGAACACACTATGCCGTCATGAATTAAAATCCTGCAGGGCATGCAAGGTCAATCTGCTCACGCCACCACATGCCCAGGCCCATTTGAAAATCACCAATGACAATCTAAATGATCCAGAGGAGGCATGGGAGAAGATCATTTGGTCAGATGAGATGAAAATAAAACTTTTTATATCAACTCCAATCATTGTGTTTGAAGGAAGACGAAGGATGAGCACAACCCCAAGAACACCGTCCCAACAATGAAGCATGGTGGGGGAAACATCATATTTGTGGGTGCTTTTCTGCAAAGGGCATAGGACAACTGCACCGCATTGAAAGGAGGATGGATGGTTTCATATCATGAGATTTTGGCCAACAACCTCAGTAAGAGCATTGAAGATGGGTCGTGGCTGGGTTTTCCAGCATGACAATAACCCAAAACACACAGCCAGGGCAGCTAAGGATTGGCTCCATAAGAAGCATTTCAAGTTCCTGGAGTGGCCTCACCAGTCTCCAGACCTGAACCCAATAGGAAATCTTTGGAGGGTCCTGAAACTCAATGTCGTCCAGCGATAGTCCAGAAGCCTGAAAGATCTGGAGATGATCTGTATGGAGGTGTGGGCCAAAATCCCTGCTGCAGTGTGCTCAAACTTGGTCAAGAAACATCTGGCCTCTGTAATTGCAATCCAGGGTTTCTGTGCCAAATATTAAGTTCTATTTTTCTATTGTATCAAATACTTATTTCATGCAATAAAATGCAAATCAATTATGTAAAAATCATACAATGTGATTTTCTGGATTTGTTTTTAAGATTCTGTCTCTTAGGGTTGAAGAATAAAAATTACAGACCTCAAATACTTTTTTACTCCACTGTGTATTTCTAGGACAAAAACTGTAGCAAAGGTCAGAAAAATCCTGACACAACATAAACTCTTCGAAATAAAAATTATCGGGAGCTTCTGGGGGGAAAACATGGACATATGACCTTAGAGGCCACGCCGAAGCTTTAAGCAGTGAAAGACATGTAACTGGCATACATTAACCTTCTTTAAGATCTATCTTTCCAGAAAAAATTCTGACCTGAGGACCCATGTGTTCCAGACAAGGTTATACATTGCCCAAAATCTGTTGACGCTGGCCCTGTCTGTATTTTATTAGGTTGTCAGAAATCAAGTCGTTAACGTTTGCTGCGCCTTAGGAATGTGTTCTTGGGGGACATTAGCCTTTCCTGCACTTTTTTCCATAGAATTTTGACTTGGAAAATCCTATGAACAGGTCTTTTTATTTTATTCTATTTTTTTTTATTCTGATTCAGCTGATTACGATGTTATGTTTTCATTAAAATATTTTTGACCATTTTCCCGGCTGCATCTATTTACATGTCGTTTAGAAGATTTTGTTTGGACAAAATGCTGCCGATAAAAAATATATCTGTGTTTTTTTTGAGTTGTGAGTTTTTCTTAACGTATTAGTATTAGCGTTATAAAAAAAAAAAAGAGAGAGCAATTTTTCCCCCCGGCCAGTGTTTCTGATTTGCTTTGGCACTCTATGCGGGTTCTAAGCATTTGGGATTGAAAAATAGACAGATCTTTTCACTGATAATCTGTCTGTGCTCTTGTTCTTATGAACAGCACTTGCAATGTCGTAGAACACAGGCGGCATTATTGTATCGGCCGTGTCTTGACTGGCACCGTAACAAGACTTATGTTGACAGCACAGACAGGACTTTAGAAACAGACGGACCCATCTGGAAGAGAAAAAGTAAAATAACGCTAAAAACTTAAATTAAGATACTTTTATTTATTACCTAAAATGGTCCCCAAGCTGGATGCCTGCGAACTGTTCCACCAAAGCGTTGGCAAGGGTATACCACAGTGGCAGCTGATTCAGCTGCTAAGGGACTTTATAAAAAGTGGAGAGAGTCATATTCGGTCCTATCTATTTTGTAGAAATCGGGATGAAAACCTGGGTTGAACTCCCCACTGAGGTATAGAATTTGCCAAAAGTCATGAAAATGGGTGTGGAGGGTTAAACAAGTTTGTACAAATGGGGATGAACCATATCTTCTTTGTTAACAGGTGGCAAAACCTTGAGAAGGACTCCTCACTGAGTTGGAAAATTGGGCCAAGAGTTATGGCATGGGTGTTTATGAGGGAGGGGATCAACAAGTACAAATGCCTAGAGAAAAAGGAGTCTCCTTTCACCATTGGGTGGGGAAACCCTGAGAGTTATTTTACTGTGGGATGATGCATTGGTTCAAGGATCATGGAAAGGTTGTGGATGAGGAATCAAATCCTTGGTGACAAAAGGGTAAGCCATAGTTAGCTTTGTTTTCTTTAACATTGGGTTAAAACCACTTATGCAGGATCTAAGGCAGCAGTTTTCGTGTCCGTGCGGCAATGAGGAAGTGACCCAAGAAAGTTCAACTTAAATGGGTTTTCCTTAAATTTGACTTGGTCAAATAGTTTGACCAAATCCACTTTTTTATTCAGCATTGTAACCACAGGCGTGGCTGAGTGGGCTGATGGTGACTGGTGGCAATCAAAAACCTATTCCTCACACACAAATCTTTTGCACTGCTGTCACTCACAGTCTGTATAGTTTATTCAGTGTTTTATGGCTTTCTCGCCCTTTCTCTTGCTATCACGATAGTGCACAATAACATATTTCTTTCCTGTTTTTTAATTCTCACACTGGCGAGGTGGATCAAAACTCTTGGTATGGAAGAACAGTTCTTTCACACTTATAGAAGCAGTCATCAGCTTCTGCTTTGTTTTTTCTTATGATACAATTTTAATAGTGTCATGTGTATATGACCTTACACCAAGAGTTCGCCTCACTAGGATTGCATTACAATCTGAAAGCAGAGTGCAATTATTTGTAGAAGGCAAAAGTTGCCATTTAGTTATAGTGATGAATGTACTTAATGGTATTAGCCATCACCACCACATTGACATGTTGGGATAAAAAGATGAAATCACCTTACTAAGGTTGTCTGGGTTAGTTCTATGATTATCCTATGAGGACTTTCTGAAGCCTGGATCACAATCTTCATAATTTCCCTGAAGACCGAGCACATTGGTGCATTGCTGGTCAGAGCAGATGTAAATGTAAGTTTAGCCTTCTAATACCTTACCTGTCCATGTGGTGTGTGAAACATGATCAGGCACATCCTGTTTAATTTATGAAGGAGGCACTCTGAAAGTTACAATTTTTTTTTCAGGGCCATTAGGCGGCCATCACTATTTGTAAAGGGCCATCAGGTGGCCCTTACTATTGTTAGAGGGCCAGCAGGTGCCTCTCACTATTATCAGAGGTCCATCAGGCGGCCCTCACTCTAATATTAGAGGGCCAGTAGCCAATCTTTGCATAGCTGTATATTGCTACTACAATATAATTTATCTATCTGAAGTGAGCAAATTTTCTTTTTCGTATCAAGACTGTAAAATCTGAAACATGGAGGGCCAGCAGGCGGCCCACGCAATTTACAGAGGGACAGCAGGTGGACCCCACTATTTTTAGAAGACCAGCAGGAATCTTGTGGACAGATGAGACCAAGCTAGAGTTTTTTGGTAAAGCACATCATTCTACTGTTTACTGTAAATGGAATGTGGCCTAAAAATAACATAACACAGTAATTATAGTCAAATATGGTGGAGGTTCAAAGAAATTTAGATGTTCTTTTGCTGCCTCTGACCCTTGGTTCCTTGACTGTGTGCAAGGCATCATGAAATGTGAAGATTCCCAAAGGAATTTTGCTTGCAATGTAGTGCCCGGGGTTTGAAAGCTGGGTTTGCATCCTAGGTAATGGGTCTTACAGCAGAGCAATGACCCCAATCATACTTCAAGAACCACCACCATGGTAATAAAGTACTCGAGAGTTCAGAAGTGGTAATTCCAGCTATAGTAGCATAAAGTGTCCCACCACTACCTCCTACATACAGATGTTACAGAGAAACTGTGAATGGACACATAAAATCAGTTAATTTTGCCTGCTAATATGAATTAGAGTACAGATCACTGTAAAAACATGAATCGGTCAATGAGTCCATAAAAAAAGCAGCAGCAAGGTTTAGAAATTACAAGGCAATAATCCCTGACTAGATGCCAGTCATACATTATCCCTGATGTGACCAGGGCTGCCACCAGGAATTACAGTGATCACCAGTGACATTATACACAGGAGCTCTGTATATAGTGTCAGTGTACAGGCAATACAGGGATCTCCAGTGACATTATACACAGGAGCTCTATATAAAGTGTCAGTGTACATGTAATACAGTGATCACTAGTGACATTATACACAGGAGCTCTGTATATAGTGTCAGTGTACAGGTAATACAGGGATCTCCAGTGACATTATTCACAGAAGGTCTGTATATAGGGTCAGTATACACTGTGTTCCAAATTATTATGCAAATAATATTTCCTCATATTTTCTCTAAATTACCTATCTGAATTGCAGTCATTGTTATTTTCCAGTCATCTACTATTCTAGTATAATTGCAATGTTTTGGAACAAACTGCCTATGAAACCAGTATCTTTTAAAAAAAAAATAAACACTCAAAATGCATGTTCCAAATATGCACAGCAGAGTTTTCAACCTTTTTTTTATTTTGAACAAAAAAATGGTCAATTGTGAAGTTATAAGCATTATCAGCTTATTACAAAATGAAATCAAACAGTTTTCAAGTGAAAACTTTATTCTAGGTGATGTTACATTTGCACATAGGACCCCTTGTTCGAAAGAAGCTTCTGAACTCTCTCGTCCATTGAATTTGTCAGTTTTTGGATGGTTTCTGCTTCAATTGTTTTGCATGTAAACATAATACCCTCCCAGAGCTGTTGCTTAGATGTGAACTGCCTCCCGCCATCATAGACGCTCCTTTTGACGATGCTCCAGAGGTTCTCAATGGGGTTGAGGTCAGGGGAAGATGGTGGCTACACCATAAGTTTGTCCTCTTTTATGCCCATAGCAGCCAGAGATGCGGATGTGTTTTTTGCAGCATGAGACGGTGCATTATCATGCATGAAAATGATCTTGCTGCGGAAAGCACGGTTCTGCCTCTTGAACCATGGCAGGAAGTGTTGTTTTAGAAACTCCACATAGATTATGGAGTTCATCTTTACCCCTTCAGGGATCATAAAGGGGCCGGCAATCTCTCTTCCCATGATTCCAGCCCAAAACATTATTCCACCTCCTCCTTGTTGGCGCCTTAGCCGTGTTTTCATGGGGTGTCCATCAACCAGCCATCCTCCACTCCATCCATCTGGACCATCGAGCGTTGCACGGCACTCATCGGTGAACAAAACAGTTTGGAAGTCAGTCTTCATGTATCGTTTGGCCCACTGGAGCCATTTCTGCTTGTGTGCAGTGGATAGAGGTGGTTGACTGGATGGCTTACGCACCTCTGAAGGACCCTGTATCTTGTTGTTCTGGGGACGTTGGAGGCACCAGCAGCTTCAGAAACTTGTCTGCTGCTATGACAAGGCATTTTTGCAGCTGCTCTTTTAGCCTTAAGCAATTGCCTGTTGGAAAGAGTCCTCAATTTTTCCTTATCAGCACGCACACGTGTGTGCTGGGAATCAGCTACATACTTCTTGTTTGTGCGATGATCACGATGAAGTGTCTTGGCAATGTTGATTGTAGTCATGCCTTGACCTAAATACTCCACAATTTGTTGCTTCTCAGCAGCCGACACATCCTTTTTCTTTCCCATTTTGGCAAAAAATGTAGGCTGCTTAATAATGTGGAACAGGCTTCTTAAGTAGTCTTGCCTTTATTTGGACACACCGGCCAAACTAATGTGCACAGGTCTCTGCAATTGCTTTCAGTGATATAAAGAGCCCTGACACACATCACCATCAATGAGTTTAAATGAGAAACAAAAAAATTCTAACCTTATCACTCCTAATCTCTTTGTGCAGAATAATTTGGAACACAGTGTAGAGGTAATACAGGGATCTCCAGTGACATTATACACAGGAGCTATGTATTTAGTGTCAGTGTACTGGTAGTACAGTGATCACCAAAGACATTATACAAGGAGCTCTGTATATAGTGTCAGTGTAAAGGTAATACAGGGGTCTCCAGTGACAGTATACACAGGAGCTCTGCATATAGTGCATAGTGTACAGGTAATACAGTGATCAAAGGTGATATTGTACACAGGAGCTCTGTACTTAGTATGCAGTGTCTGTGTACAGGTAATACAGTGATCACCAGTGACATTGTACACAGGAGCTCTGTATATATTGTCAGTGTACAGGTAATACAGTGATCAACAGTGACATTATACACAGGAGCTCTGTATATATTGTCAGTGTACAGGTAATACAGTGATCACCAGTGACATTGTACACAGGAGCTCTGTATATAGTGCCAGTGTGCAGGTAATACAGTAATCACCAGTGACATTATACACAGGAGCTCTCTATATATCATCAGTGTCCAGATAATACAGTGATCACCAGTGACATTATACACAGAAGATCTGTATATAGTGTCAGTGTACAGATAATACAGTGATCACCAGTGACATTATACACAGGAGCTCTGTACATAGTATACAGTAGATAGTGTCAATGTACAGGTAACACACTGAGTCACCAGTAATGTCTCTACTTGAAGTGCTTTTTGCTTTTCTTGTTCATCCAGCACAGACCACCATCACTTCTTTCAGCCAGGACTAGCCTCTGCAGAAAATGACACATAGTTATCTAGAGCCTTGCTTCCAAAGCACATTCCCCACTTTTTCACTTTCTTCTACACTAGACAGCTGAATACAGACCACCATTAATATAGAATTATTTTTTATGCAACCCACCATTCCAAAAATAAATTATAATCCTCCACTGTACCCCCAACAACCATAAATAGCCGCTTTCCACACCTAATAAATATATAAATTAATTAGCACCTGTACTCTTTCCACAATTCATTACCAGTCTTGGCATGCTCAATGCCCCCCACTATGTACCTCCTGCTCCCCCAATTTATTATATTCACATGCCCCTTCCATATTTCCAGTGTACAGGGGTGTCAAAAATATAGTTTTCCTTTGTATAGATGCCATATGCAGCAAGAAACACTGATATTCATTTCTCTTATTCATTATTAGGGTTGCTGCTCATGTACTAATCATGCTCCATCGGCCCCTCCATTGCGTTGATGGTTGCCCCATATACCCTCTCACTTCATCATTTGCAATCCCCCCTTCACTTCATCATTTGCAGTCCCCCGCCCCCTCACTTCATATGCAGTCCCCAGTCTCCCCACTTCATCATTTGCAGTCCCCCACCCCCCACAACTTCTTAATTTTCAGTCCTCCACCCTCCCCTCACTTCATCATTTGCAGTCCCCCTCCCTTCATTATTTGCACTCCCCCTCCTCCCATCACTTCATCATTGCAGCCTGCGGGTGAGTGGCTGCATATTTACGCTTGCGTTCCAAGAACAAGGGTAAGGACAACTGAACGCTGCACTGGGACAAGGATATGGATGTGGTTGCTGATGGTAGTTGCCAGTGTACAACTACAGATGCAGGGTGGAAGACATGTTTGCCTATGTCATGGACAAGGGACTGGCATGCTCATGGAAAAAGTGAAGAGGTAGTGGCGTTACCCGGAGATACTGTTTCTGGGCCATGGCATTCTGCTTGCATGTGCCTGAGCATGCTGCTGGTGGTCAGGCTGGTAGTTGTACTACCCCTGCTGATGCTAGCATGGCAGATGTTGCAAATGTCCTTTTTTGGATTAACTGGACTGTCTTTAAAAAAAAATGCCAGACTAGTGAACACCTAGACTTTAGCTTGGCAACTTCATCTCCTTGTGTCTCTTGCCACCCCCACTGCCTCTTCCTGCCTTTGGTGGTGCTGCGGATCCCTCCCCTTGTGTGCTGCTGTCATCACTTTTCTCGTTACCTTCCCAGGTTGGGACAGTGACTTCATCATCCACCAACTCATCCACCTCTGCACCTTGGTCCTCCTTCTGACTTGCTGACGTAACAACACCACTTGCTGGCAATTGTGTCTCATCATCATCCAGCTCTTGCAACAGTAATTGCATTTTCCCACAATCACCTTCTTGTGAGTGTGGCTGCTCAAATATTTGAGCATCACTACATGCGATCTCCTCATGTCCCGCTTGAAACAGTCAGGGCGAGAGGCCAGAATCTATAAATGTAAATGTGAACAGCTCTTCAGAGTGTCCAATTGTGGGATCACTTGTCTCTGGGCACACGGTATGGTGGCAGGAAGGAGGATCAGGGTATTATGGGGTCCAGAATCACGGCTACTGAGACTTGACCATGTGGTAGACAGGGTGGTCCTGGCAAAGTGACTGGAAGCATTATTTGCTATCAATCCAGCAACATGATGTGTGGATTTTGCTCCCTCGACAAGCACAGTTTCACCTTGCCCATGGCCTCTGCATTCACTTTCAGCATCACGTCTACTTACCAGTCCCTTGCCCACTTTAAATTACATATGAATGATATATCCCTGTTGAGAAACCATTGCAGACAGTATTAAAATGCCAGCAAAATTTGCCCAACACAGATGGATGTAAAAGACTGCATTATCAATATAGCAATGCAATTTTTTTTTAACAATGTTTTTTTTTTGGGGGGGGCAATTTTGAGGCCCAACTCTAGTATGAAAAATGCCATATAAAATGTCACTGCTGAAAAAATGCATCATTACAATGCCAGCAAAATGTGCCCACTTCAGATGGATGTATAAAGACAGCAGTTTCAATATAGCAGTGCGATTTTTTTTAACAAATATTTTTTTTTCTGGGGTGTTTCAAGGCCCAACTGCAGCACGATAAATGAGGCAAAAATTTTTACTGCTCAAAAAAAATTGCAGTATGACAATGCCAGCAAAATGTGCCCATTTCAGATGGACGTACAAGACTGTATCAATATAGCAATGCGATTTTTTAAACAAACAATTTATGTTTTTTAAGTTTTGAGGCCCAACTGTAGCAAAATAAATGTCGTATAAAATTGCACTGGCCAAAAATAATGCAGTATTACAATGCCAGCAAAATTTGCCCACTTCAGATGGACGTACAAGACTGCTGTATCAATATAGCAATGTGATTTATTAAAAAAAAATAATTATGTTTTGAGGCCCAACTGTAGCGCAATAAATGTATAAAATTTCACTGCTCAAAAAAATTACAGTATCACAATGCCAACAAAATGTGCCCATTTTAGATGGATGTAAAAGATTGCAGTATCAATATAGCAATGTGATTTTTTTAACAACAATTTTTCTTTGGGAGGTTTGAGGCCCAACTATTGTATGATAAATGCTGTATAAAGTTTCACTGCTCCAAAAAAATGCAGTATTGAAATGCCTGGGAAATGTGGCCACTTCAGGTGGACATATAAGACTGCAGTATCAATATAGCAATGTGATTTTTTAACAAACAATTATTTTGGGGACATTTTAAGTCCCAACTGTAGCACAATATATGCCGTTTAAACTTTCACTGCTGAACAAAATTGCAGTATTAGAATGCCAGCAAAATGTGCCCCTTTCAGATAGATGTATAAGTCTGCAATATCAATATAGCAATGCAATTTATTTAACAAACTTTTTTTTAATTGTGGTTTTTAGGCCCAACTGTAGCACAATAAATGCTGTATAAAATTTCCCTGTTCCTAAAAACAGCAGTATTACAATGCCAGCAAAACGTTCCTACTTTAAATAGACATATAAGACTGCAGTGTCAATATAGCAATGTGATTATTTTTTTAACCCCTTCCCGACCCATGACGCCACGTAGGCGTCATGAAAACCCGTGCCAATCCGACCCATGACGCCTATGTGGCGTCATGGAATGATCGCGTCCCTGCAGATCGGGTGAAGGGGTTAACTCCTATTTTACCCGATCTGCAGGGAGAGGGGGAGTGGTGCTTCAGCCCAGGGGGGGTGGCTTCACCCCCCCGTGGCTACGATCGCTCTGATTGGCTGTTGAAAGTGAAACTGCCAATCAGAGCGATTTGTAATATTTCACCTAAAAAACAGGTGAAATATTACAATCCAGCCATGGCCGATGCTGCAATATCATCGGCCATGGCTGGAAACACTAATGTGACCTCCCCCCACCCCACCGATCGCCCCCCCAGTGCGCCGTTATAGGGTCCGGTCCCCTCCGTCCGCCTGCCGGCTCCCCTGTCCTGCTGTCTGCTCCCCCGTCCTCCTGCCCGCTCCCCCCCTGCTCCTATGTCACCCCCCCGTGCTCCGACGCCCCCCTCGTGCCCCGATCTCCCCCCCCTTATACTTACCGAGGCTCCCGGTCCCCGTCCGCCTCCATCATGGGCGCCGCCATGTTCCAAAATGGCGGGCGCATGCTCAGTGCGCCCGCCGGCCGGCAGATTCTTAGAGGTACATTTTGATCGCTGTGGTAGGTTCTATCACAGCGATCAAAATAAAAAAAATAATAAATAAACCCCCCCCCTTTATCACCCCCATAGGTAGGGACAATAATAAAATAAAGAAAATATTTTTTTTTCTTTTTCCACTAGGGTTAGGGTTAGAACTAGGGTTAGAACTAGGGTTAGAACTAGGGGTAGGGTTAGGGGTAGGGTTAGGGTTACGGGTAGGGTTAGGGTTAGGGGTAGGGTTATGGCATGTGCACACAGAGCGGATCCGCCGCGGATCCGCAGCGGATCGGCCGCGGATCGGCAGCGGATCCGCAGCAGATCCGCAGCGGATCGGCCGCGGATCCGCAGCGGATCGGCAGCGGATCCGCAGCGGATTGGCCGCGGATCCGCAGCGGATTGGCCGCGGATTGGCAGCGGCTCCGCAGCGGATTGGCCGCGGATCCGCAGCGGATGGGCCGCGGATTGGCAGCGGATCCGCAGCGGATCGGCCGCGGATTGGCAGCGGATCCGCAGCGGATTGGCCGCGGATTGGCAGCGGATCCGCAGCGGATTGGCCGCGGATTGGCAGCGGATCCGCAGCGGATTGGCCGCGGATCCGCAGCGGATTGGCAGCGGATCCGCAGCGGATTGGCCGCGGATTGGCAGCGGATCCGCAGCGGATTGGCCGCGGATCCGCAGCGGATTGGCAGCGGATCCGCAGCGGATTGGCTGCGGATTGGCAGCGGATCCGCAGCGGATTGGCCGCGGATTGGCAGCGGATCCGCAGCGGATTGGCCGCGGATTGGCAGCGGATCCGCAGCGGATTGGCCGCGGATCCGCAGCGGATTGGCAGCGGATCCGCAGCGGATTGGCCGCGGATTGGCAGCGGATCCGCAGCGGATTGGCCGCGGATCCGCAGCGGATTGGCAGCGGATCCGCAGCGGATTGGCTGCGGATTGGCAGCGGATCCGCAGCGGATTAGCCGCTGCGAATTCGAAGCAGTTTTCCATCAGGTTTACAGTACCATGTACACCTAAGGAAAACCAAATCCGCTGTGCCCATGGTGCGGAAAATTCCGTGCAGAAACGCTGCGTTGTATTTTCCGCAGCATGTCAATTCTTTGTGCGGATTCCGCAGCGTTTTACACCTGTTCCTCAATAGGAATCCGCAGGTGAAATCCGCACAAAAAAAACACTGGAAATCTGCTGTAAATCCGCAGGTAAAACGCAGTGCCTTTTACCTGCAGATTTTTTAAAAATCGTGCGGAAAAATCTCACACGAATCCGCAACATGGGCACATAGCCTTAGGGTTAGGGTTGGAATTAGAGTTAGGGTTGGAATTAGGGCTAGGGTTTGAAATAGGGTTAAGATTAGGCTTGTGGTTAGGGTTACGGATAGGGTTAGGGGTGTGTTGGGGTTACAGTTGTGGTTAGGGTTGGGATTAGGGTTACGGTTGGGATTAGGGTTAGGATCAGGGTTGGAATTAGGGTTACGGGTGTGTTGCGGTTAGGGTTGTGGTTAGGGGTGTGTTGGGGTTAAGGTTGTGATTAGGGTTATGGCTACAGTTGGGATTAGGATTAGGGGTGTGTTGGGGTTAGTGTTGAAGTTAGAATTGAGGGGTTTCCACTGTTTAGGCACATCAGGGGTCTCCAAACGCAACATGGCGCCACCATTGATTCCAGCCAATCTTGCGTTCAAACAGTCAAATGGTGCTCCCGCCCTTCCAAGCCCCGACGTGCGCCCAAACAGTGGTTTACCCCCACATTTGGGGTACCAGCGTACTCAGGACAAACTGGGCAACAACTGTTGGGGTCTAATTTCTCCTGTTACCCTTGCAAAAATAAAAAATTACTTGCTAAAACATAATTTTTGAGGAAAGAACAATTATTTTTTATTTTCACGGCTCTGCGTTATAAACTTCTGTGAAGCACTTGGGGGTTGAAAGTGCTCACCACACATCTAGATAAGTTCCTTCGGGGGTCTAGTTTCCAAAATGGGGTCACTTGTGGGGTGTTTCTACTGTTTAGGCACATCAGGGGCTCTGCAAATGCAATGTGACGCCCGCAGACCATTCCATCAAAGTCTGCATTTCAAATGTCACTACTTCCCTTCCGAGCCCTGACGTGTGCCCAAACAGTGGTTTACCCCCACATATGGGGTATCAGCGTACTCACAACAAACTGGGCAACAAATATTGGGGTCCAAATTCTCCTGTTACCCTTGTGAAAATAAAAAATTGCTTGCTAAAACATCTTTTTTGAGGAAAGAAAAATGATTTTTTATTTTCACGGCTCTGCGTTGTAAACTTCTGTGAAGCACTTGGGGGTTGAACGTGCTCACCACACATCTAGGTAAGTTCCTTGGGGGGGTCTAGTTTCCAAAATGGGGTCACTTGTGGGGTGTTTCTACTGTTTAGGCACATCAGGGGCTCTGCAAATGCAATGTGACGCCCGCAGACCATTCCATCAAAGTCTGCATTTCAAATGTCACTACTTCCCTTCCGAGCCCTGACGTGTGCCCAAACAGTGGTTTACCCCCACATATGGGGTATCAGCGTACTCACAACAAACTGGGCAACAAATATTGGGGTCCAAATTCTCCTGTTACCCTTGTGAAAATAAAAAATTGCTTGCTAAAACATCTTTTTTGAGGAAAGAAAAATGATTTTTTATTTTCACGGCTCTGCGTTGTAAACTTCTGTGAAGCACTTGGGGGTTGAACGTGCTCACCACACATCTAGGTAAGTTCCTTGGGGGGTCTAGTTTCCAAAATGGGGTCACTTGTGGGGGGTTTCTACTGTTTAGGCACATCAGGGGCTCTGCAAACGCAACCTGACGCCCGCAGAGCATTCCATCAAAGTCTGCATTTCAAAACGTCACTACTTCCCTTCCGAACCCCGACGTGTGCCAAAACAGTGGTTTACCCCCACATATGGGGTATCAGCGTACTCAGGAGAAACTGGACAACAACGTTTGGGGTCCAATTTCTCCTGTTACCCTTGGGAAAATAAAAAATTGTGGGCTAAAAAATCATTTTTGAGAAAAGAAAAATTATTTTTTATTTTCATGGCTCTGCGTTATAAACTTCTGTGAAGCACTTGGGGGTTCAAAGTGCTCACCACACATCTAGATTAGTTCCTTGGGAGGTCTAGTTTCCAAAATGGGGTCACTTGTGCGGGAGCTCCAATGTTTAGGCACACAGGGGCTCTCCAAACGCGACATGGTGTCCGCTAATGATTGGAGCTAATTTTCCATTCAAAAAGCCAAATGGCGTGCCTTCCCTTCCGAGCCCTGCCGTGCGCCCAAACAGTGGTTTACCCCCACATATGGGGTATCATCGTACTCAGAACAAACTGGACAACAACATTTGGGGTCCAATTTCTCCTATTACCCTTGGGAAAATAAAAAATTCTGGGCTAAAAATCATTTTTGAGGAAAGAAAAATTATTTTTTTATTTTCACGGCTCTGCGTTATAAACTTCTGTGAAGCACCTGGGGGTTATAAATGCTCACTATGCATCTAGATAAGTTTCTTGGGGGGTCTAGTTTCCAAAATGGGGTCACTTGTAGGGGAGCTCCAATGTTTAGGCACACAGGGGCTCTCCAAACGCGACATGGTGTCCGCTAACGATTGGAGCTAATTTTCCATTCAAAAAGTCAAATGGCACGCCTCCCCTTCCGAGCCTTGCCGTGCACCCAAACAGTGGTTTACCCCCACATATGAGGCATCGGCATACTCAGGAGAAATTGCCCAACAAATTTTAGGATCCATTTTATCCTGTTGCCCATGTGAAAATGAAAGAATTGAGGCTAAAAGAAATTTTGTGTGAAAAAAAAATACTTTTTCATTTTTGCGGATCAATTTGTGAAGCACCTGGGGGTTTAAAGTGCTCACTATGCCTCTGGATGAGTTCCTTGGGGGGTCTAGTTTCCAAAATGGGGTCACTTGTGGAGGAGCTCCAATGTTTAGGCACACAGGGGCTTTCCAAACGCGACATGGTGTCCGCTAACGATGGAGATAATTTTCCATTCAAAAAGTCAAATGGCGCTCCTTCCCTTCCGAGCCTTACCATGTGCCCAAACAGTGGTTTACCCCCACATGTGAGGTATTGGTGTACTCAGGAGAAATTGCCCAACAAAATTTAGGATCCATTTTATCCTGTTGCCCATGTGAAAATGAAAAAATTGAGGCTAAAATAATTTTTTTGTGAAAAAAAAGTACTTTTTCATTTTTACGGATCAATTTGTGAAGCACCTGGGGGTTTAAAGTGCTCACTATGCTTCTAGATAAGTTCCTTGGGGGGTCTAGTTTCCAAAATGTGGTCACTTGTGGGGGAGCTCCAATGTTTAGGCACACGGGGGCTCTCCAAACGCGACATGGTGTCCGCTAAAGATTGGAGCCAATTTTTCATTCAAAAAGTCAAATGGCGCTCCTTCCCTTCCGAGCCCTGCCGTGCGCCCAAACAGTGGTTTACCCCCACATATGAGGTATCAGCGTACTCAGGACAAATTGGACAACAACGTCCCTGGTCCAGTTTCTCCTTTTACCCTTGGGAAAATAAAAAAATTGTTGCTAAAAGATCATTTTTGTGACTAAAAAGTTAAATGTTCATTTTTTACTTCCATGTTGCTTCTGCTGCTGTGAAACACCTGAAGGGTTAATAAACTTCTTGAATGTGGTTTTGAGCACCTTGAGGGGTGCAGTTTTTAGAATGGTGTCACTTTTGGGTATTTTCAGCCATATAGAACCCTCAAAATGACTTCAAATGTGAGGTGGTCCCTAAAAAAAATGGTTTTGTAAATTTTGTTGTAAAAATGAGAAATCACTGGTCAAATTTTAACCCTTATAACTTCCTAGCAAAAAAAAAAATTGTTTCCAAAATTGTGCTGATGTAAAGTAGACATGTGGGAAACGTTATTTATTAACTATTTTGTGTCACATAACTCTCTGGTTTAACAGAATAAAAATTCAAAATGTGAAAATTGCGAAATTTTCAAATTTTTTGCCAAATTTCCGTTTTTTTCACAAATAAACTCAAAAATTATCAACCTACATTTACCACTAACATGAAGCCCAATATGTCACGAAAAAACAATCTCAGAATCGCTAGGATCCGTTGAAGCGTTCCTGAGTTATTACCTCATAAAGGGACACTGGTCAGAATTGCAAAAAACGGCAAGGTCATTAAGGCCAAAATAGGCTGGGTCATGAAGGGGTTAACAAACAATTTTTTGGGGGGATTTTGAGGCCCAACTGTAGCATGATAAATGGTGTATAAAATTTCACTGCTCAAAAAAATTGCAGTATTACAGTGCTAGCAAAATGTTCCCCATTTCAGATAAACGTATAAGACTGCAGTATCAATAGAGCAATGCTATTTTTATGGTTTTGAGGCCCAACTGTAGCATGATAAATGCCACATAAAGTTTCACAGCTCAAAACAAATGCAGTATTGCAATGCCAGGCAAATTGCAATAGTGCCGCCGTTTGCTAGCAGCAGGTACTCCTGCACAGTGGACCCCGGGCTGCGAACGCACAATATCAATAAAAACCTCTATTTACTCGGTGCGTTCCGCTAGCCTTAACACCAGATTGACGTATAAGACTGCAGTATAAATATATATCAGTGCTATTGAGATCCAACCAAGCATGGCTGTATGCTTTTGAAGCACAACTGCCACAGTAAAAATAGTGTATAATATTCCCTGCTCAGAACAATTTGCAGGATTAAGAGTAAAAATAATATTATTAGCCCTGAGAAGGGGTTTTGGTATCAGATACAGGCTGCAGCATAAAGGACGTACAATTCACCCTGTCCTGTCCTCCAAGAACCCTTCAGCACAATCTCTCCCTAAGTGCTGCTAATAGAAGTATTACTATTGATTATCATTAGCCCTAAGAAGGGCTGTTATTGTAGTTAACAGATATATAAATGTGTTTGAATGCCTGGCTAATACGCAGCTACTATTCTGTCCTTCTCTCACCATCACCACTCCCTGCACTGCTGTTTCTGGAGTACAGTGTGACAAGAATGGAGTCACTGGTCTTATATAGACCTGATTACGCTATGCGGCCTGCCAATCACAGTAATGCCACCACCAAGATAGCTACTGCATTATAGTGACTGGCAATCCCTACATGTTCATTGGCTGTCTAAAAAGTGCCAAACATGCAGGGCAGGAACTCATGCTCCCCCTCGAGCATTAAAAAAATACTCGCAGAGCATCAAGAATCCCGAGCACATTGATGGTTGAGCGAGTAACGAGTAATGACGAGGACGCCCTCTCATCATTAGCCACCACCACTTTGCTGACTGCATAACTGCAGAGTCCCATCCTCCTCTGGTATTAACATTAGCAGAAACAATGTGCCTTCGCCTGGAGCTTCATGGTCGAGCAGTTGTGTGCAGCCTTGCATCACCAAGCACCATGTTGGGCTTCGGATGGAGTGGTGTAAAGCTGCAACTACTGGAATCTGGAGGAGACATTTTCTGTGCAGTTATAGATCACATGTTTCTATCTGGCATCTGATGGACTGGTCTTCAGAAGGCCCTTTTCTGTTCCCGATGAGTGTGCCCAGTGCACAAGGTCCATACAGACATGGTTGGGGTAGTTTTGTGGAAGAAGATTACCAGCCAAACAAAGCCTGGACCTCAGCTCAAATAACACCTTTGTGATGGGCTAAAATGGACCACCAGTGAAGCACCTGTCTAATCTAGAATCTGTCATAGAATCCCATGGTATGCAGTACCATCTCTATGCCAATGACACGCAGATCTACCTATCCGGACCTGACCTCACCTCCTTACTTACCAAAATCCCACACTGTCTGTCTGCTATCTTGGCCTTCTTTTCTGCTCGCTTTCTAAAACTGAACATGGACAAAACAGAATTCATCATCTTTCCCCCATCTCACTCTACCCCTCCACCAGACCTATCTATCAATGTCAATGGCTGCTCACTTTCCCCAGTCCCACACGCCCGGTGCCTTGGGGTGATCCTCGACTCTGCCCTCTCTTTCAAGCCACATATCCAAGCCCTTGCCTCCTCCTGCTGTCTCAAACTCAAAAATATCTCCCGGATAGGCGTATTCCTTGACCGCAACACCACAAAAACACTAGTGCATGCCCTTATCATCTCCCGCCTTGACTACTGCAACCTCCTACTCTCTGGACTCCCCTCTAGCACTCTGGCACCACTCCAATCCATCCTACACTCTGCTGCCCGACTAATCTACCTGTCTCCCCGCTATTCCCCAGCCTCTCTCCTATGCCAAGCCCTTCACTGGCTTCCTATTGCCCAGAGACTCCAGTTCAAAACCCTTACAATGAAATACAAAGCCATCCACAACCTGTCTCCTCCATACATCTGTGACATGGTCTCCTGGTACTTACCTACACGCAACCTCCGATTCCCTCAAGATCTCCCTCTCCACTCTCATCTCATCTCTTCTTCCCACAACCGCATCCAGGACTTCTCCCGTGCTTCTCCCATACTCTGGAACTCTCTACCCCAGCACATCAGACTCTCGCCTACCACAGAAAACTTCAAAAAGCACCTGAAGACTCACCTCTTCCGGCAAGCCTACAGCCTGCAGTGATCCTCAACCTGCTGAACCACCATACGACCAGCTCTACCCTCTCCTAATGTATCCTCACCCATCCCCTGCAGACTGTGAGCCCTCACGGGCAGGGTCCTCCCTCCTTATGTACCTGTGTGCCTTGTTCTTTGCTCATGTTTAATTGTATTTGTCTATATTTGCCCCCTTTTCACATGTAAAGCGCCATGGAATAAATGGCGCTATAAAAATGTATAATAATAATAATCTGTCACATGTCCAATGCCTGTTGTCACAATGAATTTGAGTATAAAATTGTCCCAACCAATGGGGTAAGTACACAAAGAATAATAAATAGTAATCAATACAATTGTTCACTTTGTCACTAATTTAACTATAATCCACAATGTTATGTGTATTGAGTAGTGTTGAGCGATACTTTCCGATATCGGAAAGTATCGGAATCGGAAAGTATCGGCCGATACCGTCACAGTATCGGAATCCAATCCGATACCGATACCCGATCCCAATGCAAGTCAATGGGACGAAAATATCGGAATTAAAATAAACCCTTTATACACTTGTAGGTTCATTCTACATGAAGGAAAACAACTAAGAATAATGTAGGATGTATTGGGGGACGTGGCGGAGACATTAAAGGCACAGAGGTTTAGCCCAATCTAATAGAATAGCAGGATTTTTTTTTTTTTTTTATGACGTTCGGCGTTAGAAAGAATTTGACTATGTTATTTTTTTTTTTTATGTCAGATATTGATGTTTCACTACTTCCACGCCCTTCACCTTCTTTTTTACTTCTCCCACGCTTTCTTCTTCATTATCCTCATCATCAGCTTCTTTGACATCAACTTCTTCACCTTCTTCATCTTCTTCTTCATCTTCTACCTATTATTTTTTGGGTTACATTGTTCATATTCTTTTTATTTTACTATTATCTTCATCATATTCTACTTCTTCATCATATTCTTATTTGTGACAGGCATTCCCGTAGTTGTTATCTATAAAAGTTTGAAGATTACACCTTCCGTTCTGCCTGTCACAAAACAGTTACATTTGTCCGCGTTCAGTTTGGCCTGCAGCATCAGGCTTTATCCAGGGGCACCACGAGGAGGAACGGACTCACCCCCATACACTGCTTAGTCTTCTTCTGCTTATAATTTACATAATATTTTTTGCTCTGATATTTTGTGTTATGCTTAATGTCCTTCTGCTCTTTGTTCTGCAGCCTCTTGTTCTTCTGCTTCTCGGTCTTCCAGGTCGTCGTCGTCTCCAGGGTCGTCGTCTCCGGGGTCGTCGTCATCGGGGTCGTCTCCGGGGTCGTCGTCATCGGGGTGGTCTTCAGGGTCATCGTCTCCAGGGTCGTCGTCATCACGGTGGTTGTCGTCTCTGGTGTCGTCGTCATCTTAGGGGTGGTCTTCCGGGTCATCGTGTTTAGTCTCTTGAACTTGGAAATGCAGCAGAAGGTACAAGAAGGCTGAGAGAATGCCGAGAACCAGCTGATGGAACTGGAGCTCAGATGGCTACCCGAAGGTCCAAGAGCCAATGGAACGACCGAGGACCAGCTGACGTTACTGGAACCCGGTTACTAAGCAGGAGGTACCCGTGCTGAAAGCACTACCAAGGACCACCTGACGTTGGTGGAACTCAGATACCCAGAGGGAGGCACCTAAGCCAAAGGCTCTGCCCGGAACCAGCTGACGGTACTGGAACCAGGATGGGGAGCAGAAGGTACAAGAGCAAAAGACACTGCCGAGAACCAGCTGACGGTGCTGGAACCCGGATGGGTAGCCGAAGGTCCAAGAGCCAATGGAACTACCGAAGACCAGCTGACGTTACTGGAACCCGGTTACTAAGCAGGAGGTACCCGTGCCTGAAAGCACTACCAAGGACCACCTGACGTTGGTGGAACTCGGATACCAAAGGGAGGCACCTAAGCCAAAGGCTCTGCCCGGAACCAGCTGACGGTACTGGAACCAGGATGGGGAGCAGAAGGTACAAGAGCAAGTGTCTGCGTGGCTTTTGCAGGACACGATGCCGGCTGCACAGCAGGGGAACAGCTGGCGGTGCTGAACCCCACTGACACATTGGCTGGTGTTTTTCTCTGTGCAGCTAGCACATCTGGGCAAAAACTGGCGGTGTGTTAGAGCCCAGGGACAGCAGGAGGAGGAGCAGGAGGAGGAGGAGCAGGGGGAGGGGAGTGTAGGCCGAAGCCTGCACAGGCGGCAGCTTTGGGTGTGTTGTGTCTGCGTGGCTTTTGCAGGACACGTTGCCGGCTACACAGCAGGGGAACAGCTGGCGGTGCTGGACCCCACTGACACATTGGCGAGGTGTTTGGCTCTGTGCAGCCAGCACTTCCGGACAGCAACGAGCGGTGTTGTAGCCCGGGCTCTGCAGGGGGAGCAGAGTGTAGGCCGAAGCCTACTTGAACCAATTTCAAAGGTAACCTTTAACCCCCCCTCAGGGGTTAGAAAGTAGAAGAGCCACAGCTTATGCAGCAGTAGTGCTGCGCAAGTCAAAGGTTGCTCTTGTAATTTTTCTCCTTGCACACGCTGAATGGAACACGTATAACATTTAGCCCTTTATACAGTCAAACTGTGTAATGGAGGCGAGAGTTCCCTTTGTAATGAGACGCAGCACAGATGTCAAGAATCCCACCTTGGTGCTGGGTGCAGCCTCCTGAGCGTTGTTATTTGCTGTACAGGAGTCTGCGCTGTCGTGTTATCCCCTGGCCTAGCGCCGTTAGCGCTGCCCATCTTCTGACATCATTTAATGTCGGCCGTTGCGGTTCGCGATCACCATGAATCCCAGCCCCGCAGTGTCTTAACATTGTTAAAACACTGCGGGGCTGGGATTCAGGGCCTGGCGCAGCACATATGTTCGCCTCTCACACGCGGGTCCTTACACCCGCTTCAGACTGTGCGGCGTCATCTGATCCCTTATCGCATGCCACGGCCATGAAGCCGCACAGTCCGAAGAAGGCGGAAGGAGAGGAGGGACAGGCGAACTGATGCACTGATCCTGCCCATCAATCACACCCTCGCAGTCCCAATAAATAAGACACCGAGGGGCGTTGTGTGGGTCAGGGCGGCCGCAGAGGCGCAGCCAGCCAAACAATGATGCCAGAAGACGGGCAGCGCTACCAAGGGGGTTGCAGCGTGTCATTACAAAGGAAAGTCACACCCCCGGGACGGTTAAATGGTCACACAGAGGACACATTTCAGACGTGTTTTCAGTTCCACATGTGCGAGGAGAATACGTTTATGAGCCACCTTGCACACATGCAGCATTACCGCTGTACAAGGTGGCTGGATAACGTAAAAACGCCTGGGGGAGGGGGGACAGGTTCCCTTCAATTTCAGTTCTTGTGTCTGCGTGGCTTTTGCAGGACACGTTGCCGGCTGCACAGCAGGGGAACAGCTGGCGGTGCTGGACCCCACTGACACATTGGCTGGTGTTTTTCTCTGTGCAGCTAGCACATCTGGGCAAAAACTGGCGGTGTGTTAGAGCCCAGGGACAGCAGGAGGAGGAGCAGGAGGAGGAGGAGCAGGGGGAGGGGAGTGTAGGCCGAAGCCTGCACAGGCGGCAGCTTTGGGTGTGTTGTGTCTGCGTGGCTTTTGCAGGACACGTTGCCGGCTACACAGCAGGGGAACAGCTGGCGGTGCTGGACCCCACTGACACATTGGCGAGGTGTTTGGCTCTGTGCAGCCAGCACTTCCGGACAGCAACTAGCGTTGTTGGAGCCCGGGCTCTGCAGGTGGAGCAGAGTGTAGGCCGAAGCCTAATTGAACCGATTTCAAAAGTCACCTTTAACCCCCCCTCAGGGGTTACAAAGTAGAAGAGCCACAGCTTATGCAGCAGTAGTGCTGCGCAAGTCAAAGGTTGCTCTTGTAATTTTTCTCCTTGCACACGCTGAATGGAACACGTATAACATTTAGCCCTTTATACAGTCAAACTGTGTAATGGAGGCGAGAGTTCCCTTTGTAATGAGACGCAGCACAGATGTCAAGAATCCCACCTTGGTGCTGGGTGCAGCCTCCTGAGCGTTGTTATTTGCTGTACAGGAGTCTGCGCTGTCGTGTTATCCCCTGGCCTAGCGCCGTTAGCGCTGCCCATCTTCTGACATCATTTAATGTCGGCCGTTGCGGTTCGCGATCACCATGAATCCCAGCCCCGCAGTGTCTTAACATTGTTAAAACACTGCGGGGCTGGGATTCAGGGCCTGGCGCAGCACATATGTTCGCCTCTCACACGCGGGTCCTTACACCCGCTTCAGACTGTGCGGCGTCATCTGATCCCTTATCGCATGCCACGGCCATGAAGCCGCACAGTCCGAAGAAGGCGGAAGGAGAGGAGGGACAGGCGAACTGATGCACTGATCCTGCCCATCAATCACACCCTCGCAGTCCCAATAAATAAGACACCGAGGGGCGTTGTGTGGGTCAGGGCGGCCGCAGAGGCGCAGCCAGCCAAACAATGATGCCAGAAGACGGGCAGCGCTACCAAGGGGGTTGCAGCGTGTCATTACAAAGGAAAGTCACACCCCCGGGACGGTTAAATGGTCACACAGAGGACACATTTCAGACGTGTTTTCAGTTCCACATGTGCGAGGAGAATACGTTTATGAGCCACCTTGCACACATGCAGCATTACCGCTGTACAAGGTGGCTGGATAACGTAAAAACGCCTGGGGGAGGGGGGACAGGTTCCCTTCAATTTCAGTTCTTGTGTCTGCGTGGCTTTTGCAGGACACGTTGCCGGCTGCACAGCAGGGGAACAGCTGGCGGTGCTGGACCCCACTGACACATTGGCTGGTGTTTTTCTCTGTGCAGCTAGCACATCTGGGCAAAAACTGGCGGTGTGTTAGAGCCCAGGGACAGCAGGAGGAGGAGCAGGAGGAGGAGGAGCAGGGGGAGGGGAGTGTAGGCCGAAGCCTGCACAGGCGGCAGCTTTGGGTGTGTTGTGTCTGCGTGGCTTTTGCAGGACACGTTGCCGGCTACACAGCAGGGGAACAGCTGGCGGTGCTGGACCCCACTGACACATTGGCGAGGTGTTTGGCTCTGTGCAGCCAGCACTTCCGGACAGCAACTAGCGTTGTTGGAGCCCGGGCTCTGCAGGTGGAGCAGAGTGTAGGCCGAAGCCTAATTGAACCGATTTCAAAAGTCACCTTTAACCCCCCCTCAGGGGTTACAAAGTAGAAGAGCCACAGCTTATGCAGCAGTAGTGCTGCGCAAGTCAAAGGTTGCTCTTGTAATTTTTCTCCTTGCACACGCTGAATGGAACACGTATAACATTTAGCCCTTTATACAGTCAAACTGTGTAATGGAGGCGAGAGTTCCCTTTGTAATGAGACGCAGCACAGATGTCAAGAATCCCACCTTGGTGCTGGGTGCAGCCTCCTGAGCGTTGTTATTTGCTGTACAGGAGTCTGCGCTGTCGTGTTATCCCCTGGCCTAGCGCCGTTAGCGCTGCCCATCTTCTGACATCATTTAATGTCGGCCGTTGCGGTTCGCGATCACCATGAATCCCAGCCCCGCAGTGTCTTAACATTGTTAAAACACTGCGGGGCTGGGATTCAGGGCCTGGCGCAGCACATATGTTCGCCTCTCACACGCGGGTCCTTACACCCGCTTCAGACTGTGCGGCGTCATCTGATCCCTTATCGCATGCCACGGCCATGAAGCCGCACAGTCCGAAGAAGGCGGAAGGAGAGGAGGGACAGGCGAACTGATGCACTGATCCTGCCCATCAATCACACCCTCGCAGTCCCAATAAATAAGACACCGAGGGGCGTTGTGTGGGTCAGGGCGGCCGCAGAGGCGCAGCCAGCCAAACAATGATGCCAGAAGACGGGCAGCGCTACCAAGGGGGTTGCAGCGTGTCATTACAAAGGAAAGTCACACCCCCGGGACGGTTAAATGGTCACACAGAGGACACATTTCAGACGTGTTTTCAGTTCCACATGTGCGAGGAGAATACGTTTATGAGCCACCTTGCACACATGCAGCATTACCGCTGTACAAGGTGGCTGGATAACGTAAAAACGCCTGGGGGAGGGGGGACAGGTTCCCTTCAATTTCAGTTCTTGTGTCTGCGTGGCTTTTGCAGGACACGTTGCCGGCTGCACAGCAGGGGAACAGCTGGCGGTGCTGGACCCCACTGACACATTGGCTGGTGTTTTTCTCTGTGCAGCTAGCACATCTGGGCAAAAACTGGCGGTGTGTTAGAGCCCAGGGACAGCAGGAGGAGGAGCAGGAGGAGGAGGAGCAGGGGGAGGGGAGTGTAGGCCGAAGCCTGCACAGGCGGCAGCTTTGGGTGTGTTGTGTCTGCGTGGCTTTTGCAGGACACGTTGCCGGCTACACAGCAGGGGAACAGCTGGCGGTGCTGGACCCCACTGACACATTGGCGAGGTGTTTGGCTCTGTGCAGCCAGCACTTCCGGACAGCAACTAGCGTTGTTGGAGCCCGGGCTCTGCAGGTGGAGCAGAGTGTAGGCCGAAGCCTAATTGAACCGATTTCAAAAGTCACCTTTAACCCCCCCTCAGGGGTTACAAAGTAGAAGAGCCACAGCTTATGCAGCAGTAGTGCTGCGCAAGTCAAAGGTTGCTCTTGTAATTTTTCTCCTTGCACACGCTGAATGGAACACGTATAACATTTAGCCCTTTATACAGTCAAACTGTGTAATGGAGGCGAGAGTTCCCTTTGTAATGAGACGCAGCACAGATGTCAAGAATCCCACCTTGGTGCTGGGTGCAGCCTCCTGAGCGTTGTTATTTGCTGTACAGGAGTCTGCGCTGTCGTGTTATCCCCTGGCCTAGCGCCGTTAGCGCTGCCCATCTTCTGACATCATTTAATGTCGGCCGTTGCGGTTCGCGATCACCATGAATCCCAGCCCCGCAGTGTCTTAACATTGTTAAAACACTGCGGGGCTGGGATTCAGGGCCTGGCGCAGCACATATGTTCGCCTCTCACACGCGGGTCCTTACACCCGCTTCAGACTGTGCGGCGTCATCTGATCCCTTATCGCATGCCACGGCCATGAAGCCGCACAGTCCGAAGAAGGCGGAAGGAGAGGAGGGACAGGCGAACTGATGCACTGATCCTGCCCATCAATCACACCCTCGCAGTCCCAATAAATAAGACACCGAGGGGCGTTGTGTGGGTCAGGGCGGCCGCAGAGGCGCAGCCAGCCAAACAATGATGCCAGAAGACGGGCAGCGCTACCAAGGGGGTTGCAGCGTGTCATTACAAAGGAAAGTCACACCCCCGGGACGGTTAAATGGTCACACAGAGGACACATTTCAGACGTGTTTTCAGTTCCACATGTGCGAGGAGAATACGTTTATGAGCCACCTTGCACACATGCAGCATTACCGCTGTACAAGGTGGCTGGATAACGTAAAAACGCCTGGGGGAGGGGGGACAGGTTCCCTTCAATTTCAGTTCTTGTGTCTGCGTGGCTTTTGCAGGACACGTTGCCGGCTGCACAGCAGGGGAACAGCTGGCGGTGCTGGACCCCACTGACACATTGGCTGGTGTTTTTCTCTGTGCAGCTAGCACATCTGGGCAAAAACTGGCGGTGTGTTAGAGCCCAGGGACAGCAGGAGGAGGAGCAGGAGGAGGAGGAGCAGGGGGAGGGGAGTGTAGGCCGAAGCCTGCACAGGCGGCAGCTTTGGGTGTGTTGTGTCTGCGTGGCTTTTGCAGGACACGTTGCCGGCTACACAGCAGGGGAACAGCTGGCGGTGCTGGACCCCACTGACACATTGGCGAGGTGTTTGGCTCTGTGCAGCCAGCACTTCCGGACAGCAACTAGCGTTGTTGGAGCCCGGGCTCTGCAGGTGGAGCAGAGTGTAGGCCGAAGCCTAATTGAACCGATTTCAAAAGTCACCTTTAACCCCCCCTCAGGGGTTACAAAGTAGAAGAGCCACAGCTTATGCAGCAGTAGTGCTGCGCAAGTCAAAGGTTGCTCTTGTAATTTTTCTCCTTGCACACGCTGAATGGAACACGTATAACATTTAGCCCTTTATACAGTCAAACTGTGTAATGGAGGCGAGAGTTCCCTTTGTAATGAGACGCAGCACAGATGTCAAGAATCCCACCTTGGTGCTGGGTGCAGCCTCCTGAGCGTTGTTATTTGCTGTACAGGAGTCTGCGCTGTCGTGTTATCCCCTGGCCTAGCGCCGTTAGCGCTGCCCATCTTCTGGCATCATGTAATGTCGGCCGGTGCGGTTCGCGATGCCCATGAATCCCAGCCCCGCAGTGTCTTAACATTGTTAAAACACTGCGGGGCTGGGATTCAGGGCCTGGCGCAGCACATATGTTCGCCTCTCACACTCGGGTCCTTACACCCGCTTCAGACTGTGCGGCGTCATCTGATCCCTTATCGCATGCCACGGCCATGAAGCCGCACAGTCCGAAGAAGGCGGAAGGAGAGGAGGGACAGGCGAACTGATGCACTGATCCTGCCCATCAATCACACCCTCGCAGTCCCAATAAATAAGACACCGAGGGGCGTTGTGTGGGTCAGGGCGGCCGCAGAGGCGCAGCCAGCCAAACAATGATGCCAGAAGACGGGCAGCGCTACCAAGGAGCTTGTTGCGTGTGTCAATACAAAGTCAAATCACACCTGAGGGACGTTTTAATGGTCACAGAGGACACATTTTAGACGTGTTCACTTCAACATGGGCAAGGAGAATAAGTTTCTGAGCCACCTTGAACACATGCAGCATTACTGCTGTTCAAGGTAGCTGTAAAACATAGAAACACCTGGGGGAGGGGGGACAGGTTCCCTTCAATTTCAGTTCTTGTGTCTGCGTGGCGGTCGCAGGACACGTTGCCGGCTACACAGCAGGGGAACAGCTGGCGGTGCTGAACCCCACTGACACATTGGCTGGTGTTTTTCTCTGTGCAGCTAGCACATCTGGGCAAAAACTGGCGGTGTTAGAGCCCAGGGTCAGCAGGAGGAGCAGGGGGAGCGGAGTGTAGGCCGAAGCCTGCACTCGAGCAAGTTGAAAGGAAACCTTTAACACCCCCCCCCCCAGGCGTTTGTAGCTGAAAGAGCCATTGTGTACAGCACTAATGCTGGAAAAGGTAAACTTAGCTCTTTTAATTATGGTCCTTGTACATGCGGAACCAAACATTTATGAAATGTGTCTCCTCACAGCGTTAAACCGTCCGGTAGGTGGAACTTTCCTTTGTCGTGTGACGCAGCACAGCCATCATTTTTACCCCCTTGGCGCCGTGCGCCCACTCCTCAGCGTTGTTTGAATCTGTCCCGGAGCCTGCGCTGTTAGGTTAGCCCTTGGCCATGCACACATGTTGCGCTGCCCGTCTTCTGACCTCATTTGGTGTCAGGCTGGCTGCGCCTGTGCGGGTGCGCTGGCCGAGATCCCGCCTCGCAGTGTCGTCTAATGTAATCCCACCGCGGGCCTGTGATCCGTGCCCGTGCGCAGTGCATATCCTGTCCTCTCACTCCCCTCCCTACGGCTTTTTCAGACTGTGCGTTGTCACGGCCGTGGCATGCTATTAGGGACCAGCTGACATCGCACAGTCTGAAGAAGCCGTAGGGAGGGGAGTGAGAGGAGAGGATATGCACTGCGCACGGGCACGGATCACAGGCCCGCGGTGGGATTACATTAGACGACACTGCGAGGCGGGATCTCGACCAGCGCACCCGCACAGGCGCAGCCAGCCTGACACCAAATGAGGTCAGAAGACAGGCAGCGCAACATGTGTGCATGGCCAAGGGCTAACCTAACAGCGCAGGCTCCGGGACAGATTCAAACAACGCTGAGGAGTGTGCGCACGGCGCCAAGGGGGTAAAAATGATGGCTGTGCTGCGTCACACGACAAAGGAAAGTTCCACCTACCGGACGGTTTAACGCTGTGTGGGGACACATTTCATAAGTGTTAGGTTCAGCATGTGCAAGGAGCATCACGAAAAGAGGCACTTTTTCCCTTTGCATTATTACTGCTGCACAAGGTGGCTCCTTCAGTAACAAACGCCTGGGGGGGGGGGGGTCAGGTTCCCTTACATTTAACTTGTTGTGTCTGCGTGGCGGTCGCAGTACACGTTGCCGTATACACAGCAGGGGAACAGCTGGCGGTGCTGAACCCCACTAACACATTGGCGAGGTGTTTGGCTCTGTGCGTACAGCACTTCTGGACGGCAACTAGCGGTGTTGGAGCCCAGGGACAGGTGGAGGAGGAGGAGGTTGGAGGAGGTTGGAGGAGGTAGGAGGGATTGCCACACACACAGCAGGGGAACAGCTGACGTTACTGAACCCCAATAACAGAGGAGGGACTGTTGACTGTGCGTACAGCACTTCTGGACGGCAACTGGCGGTGTTGGAGCCCAGGGACAGGTGGAGGAGGAGGAGGTAGGAGGAGGTAGGAGGGATTGCCACACACACAGCAGGGGAACAGCTGACGTTACTGAACCCCAATAACAGAGGAGGGACTGTTGACTGTGCGTACAGCACTTCTGGACGGCAACTGGCGGTGTTGGAGCCCAGGGACAGGTGGAGGAGGTAGGAGGAGGTAGGAGGGATTGCCACACACACAGCAGGGGAACAGCTGACGTTACTGAACCCCAATAACAGAGGAGGGACTGTTGACTGTGCGTACAGCACTTCTGGACGGCAACTGGCGGTGTTGGAGCCCAGGGACAGGTGGAGGAGGAGGAGGTAGGAGGAGGTTGGAGGAGGTAGGAGGGATTGCCACACACACAGCAGGGGAACAGCTGACGTTACTGAACCCCAATAACAGAGGAGCGACTGTTGACTGTGCGTACAGCACTTCTGGACGGCAACTAGCGGTGTTGGAGCCCAGGGACAGGTGGAGGAGGAGGAGGTTGGAGGAGGTTGGAGGAGGTAGGAGGGATTGCCACACACACAGCAGGGGAACAGCTGACGTTACTGAACCCCAATAACAGAGGAGGGACTGTTGACTGTGCGTACAGCACTTCTGGACGGCAACTGGCGGTGTTGGAGCCCAGGGACAGGTGGAGGAGGAGGAGGTAGGAGGAGGTTGGAGGAGGTAGGAGGGATTGCCACACACACAGCAGGGGAACAGCTGACGTTACTGAACCCCAATAACAGAGGAGCGACTGTTGACTGTGCGTACAGCACTTCTGGACGGCAACTAGCGGTGTTGGAGCCCAGGGACAGGTGGAGGAGGAGGAGGTTGGAGGAGGTTGGAGGAGGTAGGAGGGATTGCCACACACACAGCAGGGGAACAGCTGACGTTACTGAACCCCAATAACAGAGGAGGGACTGTTGACTGTGCGTACAGCACTTCTGGACGGCAACTGGCGGTGTTGGAGCCCAGGGACAGGTGGAGGAGGAGGAGGTAGGAGGAGGTTGGAGGAGGTAGGAGGGATTGCCACACACACAGCAGGGGAACAGCTGACGTTACTGAACCCCAATAACAGAGGAGCGACTGTTGACTGTGCGTACAGCACTTCTGGACGGCAACTAGCGGTGTTGGAGCCCAGGGACAGGTGGAGGAGGAGGAGGTTGGAGGAGGTTGGAGGAGGTAGGAGGGATTGCCACACACACAGCAGGGGAACAGCTGACGTTACTGAACCCCAATAACAGAGGAGGGACTGTTGACTGTGCGTACAGCACTTCTGGACGGCAACTGGCGGTGTTGGAGCCCAGGGACAGGTGGAGGAGGAGGAGGTTGGAGGAGGTAGGAGGGATTGCCACACACACAGCAGGGGAACAGCTGACGTTACTGAACCCCAATAACAGAGGAGGGACTGTTGACTGTGCGTACAGCACTTCTGGACGGCAACTGGCGGTGTTGGAGCCCAGGGACAGGTGGAGGAGGAAGGAGGAGGTAGGAGGGATTGCCACACACACAGCAGGGGAACAGCTGACGTTACTGAACCCCAATAACAGAGGAGGGACTGTTGACTGTGCGTACAGCACTTCTGGACGGCAACTGGCGGTGTTGGAGCCCAGGGACAGGTGGAGGAGGAGGAGGTAGGAGGAGGTTGGAGGAGGTAGGAGGGATTGCCACACACACAGCAGGGGAACAGCTGACGTTACTGAACCCCAATAACAGAGGAGCGACTGTTGACTGTGCGTACAGCACTTCTGGACGGCAACTAGCGGTGTTGGAGCCCAGGGACAGGTGGAGGAGGAGGAGGTTGGAGGAGGTTGGAGGAGGTAGGAGGGATTGCCACACACACAGCAGGGGAACAGCTGACGTTACTGAACCCCAATAACAGAGGAGGGACTGTTGACTGTGCGTACAGCACTTCTGGACGGCAACTGGCGGTGTTGGAGCCCAGGGACAGGTGGAGGAGGAGGAGGTTGGAGGAGGTAGGAGGGATTGCCACACACACAGCAGGGGAACAGCTGACGTTACTGAACCCCAATAACAGAGGAGGGACTGTTGACTGTGCGTACAGCACTTCTGGACGGCAACTGGCGGTGTTGGAGCCCAGGGACAGGTGGAGGAGGAAGGAGGAGGTAGGAGGGATTGCCACACACACAGCAGGGGAACAGCTGACGTTACTGAACCCCAATAACAGAGGAGGGACTGTTGACTGTGCGTACAGCACTTCTGGACGGCAACTGGCGGTGTTGGAGCCCAGGGACAGGTGGAGGAGGAGGAGGTAGGAGGAGGTTGGAGGAGGTAGGAGGGATTGCCACACACACAGCAGGGGAACAGCTGACGTTACTGAACCCCAATAACAGAGGAGCGACTGTTGACTGTGCGTACAGCACTTCTGGACGGCAACTAGCGGTGTTGGAGCCCAGGGACAGGTGGAGGAGGAGGAGTTTGGATGAGGTTGGAGGAGGTTGGAGGGATTGCCACACACACAGCAGGGGAACAGCTGACGTTACTGAACCCCAATAACAGAGGAGCGACTGTTGACTGTGCGTACAGCACTACCAGGCAACAACTAGCGGTGTTGGAGCCCAGGGACAGCAGTAGAAGCAGAGGAACACAATGTAGGCCGAAGCCTGATTGGAGAAAGGGAACCTTTAACCCCCCCCCCCAAGGCATTTGTAGCTGAAAGAGCCAGCTTGTGCAGCTCAAAAGATGCAAAAGGAAAAGGTGGCTCTTTTAATTATGCTCCTTGCAAGCACAGAACTAAACACTTATAAAATGTGTCCCCTGAAACCGTGAAACTGTCCCGGAGGTGGGACTTTCCTTCGTAATATGACGCAGCACAGCTGTCATTCCTACCCCCTCGGCGCCGTGCCCCGGCTCCTCATCGTTGTTTGATTCCGTCCCGGAGCCTGCGCTGTTAGGTTATCCCTTGGCCAGGCACACTTAGCGCTGCCCATCTTCTGACATCATTTGGTGTCAGGCTGGCTGCGCTTGTGCGGCCGCGCTGTCCGAGAGCCCGCCTCGCAGTGTGGTCTAATGTAATCCCACCGCGGGCCTGGGATCAGTGGCCATGCGCAGTGCATATCCTCGCCTCTCGCTCCCCTCCCTACGGCTTTTTCAGACTGTGCGCTGCCACGGCCGTGGCATGCTATTACGGATCAGCTGGCACCGCACAGTCTGAAGAAGCCGTAGGGAGTGGAGCGAGAGGCGAGGATATGCACTGCGCATGGCCACTGATCCCAGGCCCGCGGTGGGATTACATTAGACCACACTGCGAGGCGGGCTCTCGGACAGCGCGGCCGCACAGGCGCAGCCAGCCTGACACCAAATGATGTCAGAAGATGGGCAGCGCTAAGTGTGCCTGGCCAAGGGATAACATAACAGCGCAGGCTCCGGGACGGAATCAAACAACGATGAGGAGCCGGGGCACGGCGCCGAGGGGGTAGGAATGACAGCTGTGCTGCGTCATATTACGAAGGAAAGTCCCACCTCCGGGACGGTTTTACGGTATCAGTGGACACATTTTATAAGTGTTAAGTTCTGCGTGTGCAAGGAGCATAATGAAAATAGCTACCTTTTCCTTGTGCAGCATTACTGCTGCACAAGGTGGCTCTTTCAGTAACAAACGCCTTGGGGGGGGGGGGGGACAGGTTCCCTTACATTTCAGTTGTGTCAGCGTGGCGGTCGCAGGACACATTGCCGGCTACACAGCTGGGGATCAGCTGACGTTACTGAAACCCAATAACACTGGGTCGTATGTTTTGACTGTGCAGATGGCACTTCTGAGCCTCAACTGGCGTTGTTGGAGCCCAGGAATGTAAGTTCAGGTGGTTGAAAGATGAACACAACAGGAGACCTGGATAACGTATACAGTGACCTAATTATTTAATCAGGAGGAGGAGTGGCAAATTCCTGCGAGATCCAGGCCTTGTTCATTTTCAGGAAAGTAAGCCGGTCAACGTTATCGGAGGATAGTCGCATGCGACGGTCAGTTAGTACACCACCTGCAGCACTAAAGACACGTTCCGATAATACACTGGCCGCAGGGCAAGACAGCACCTCCAATGCATACTGGCTTAGCTCTGGCCATGTATCCAGCTTTGAGACCCAAAACTTGAAAGGGGAAGAGCCGTCTGGGAGTACAGCAAGAGGGCAAGACATGTAGTCTGTCACCATCTGACGGAACCGTTGCCTCCTGCTGACTGGAGCCGTCTGTGATGGTGTAGACTTTTGTGGGGGGCACACAAAACTGTGCCACAGTTGGGCCATACTGGTCTTGCCTTGGGCAGAGGCACTGCTTCTGCTCCCTCTTTGTGCAGAGCCTCCACCACTGCCTGGACGCACTGAGCTGCTTTGGAATGCACTAGCAGCACTTCTCTCAGTTGGAATGGAGAAGATGATGGAACTGACCAGTGTGTCTTGGTACTCCCGCATTTTTCGCTCCCGGTTCAACGGTGTGATGAGGCTTTCTACGTTGTCCCGGTAGCGAGGATCGAGGAGGGTGAACACCCAGTAATCAGACATGTTGAGAATGTGGTCGATGCGGCGGTCGTTTCTCAGGCACTGCAGCATGTAATCCACCATGTGCTGCAGACTGCCAACTGCCCAAGAAACGCTGTCCCCAGCTGGAGGCGTGATCTCTGCCCGCTCGTCATCACCCCACCCTCGCTGTACACACTGAGTACTGGACAATTGTGTAACTCCCTCCTCTGGACGGATGTCTTCCTCCTCCATTGACTCCTCCTCATCCTCCTCACAAACTGTCCCCTGCCTACGCGTTTGTGAGGAACCACGTGGCGCTGACTGTCCAGAAGATGATGGAAGTGGTGAATCCTCATCCTCCACCTCTTCCACAACATCATCCCTTAGCGCTTGCAGTGATTTTTCAAGCAGGCAGATAAGGGGGACAGTCATGCTGACTAGTGCATCATCTGCACTCGCCATCCGCGTGGAATAATCGAAGGGACGCAAAACCTGGCAGACATCCTTCATAGTGGCCCACTCTGTGGTTGTGAAGTCTGTACGGCGCTGACTGCGACTTTTGTGCGCCTGATACAGCTGGTACTCCATTACAGCTTGCTGCTGCTCACACAACCGCTCCAACATATGTAACGTGGAATTCCACCTGGTAGGTAGGTCACATATGATGCGATGTTCCGGCAGGCGGTGTCGGCGCTGCAGAGCCGCAATGCGCGCTTTTGCCGTGCTGGAACGCCGCAAGTGAGCACACTCTAGGCGGACCTTGTGCAGCAGTGCATCAAGATCCGGATAGTCCCTCAAAAAACTCTGCACGACCAAATTGAGCACATGTGCCAGACATGGGATGTGAGTGAGGTTGCCGAGGCCCAGGGCTGCCACCAGATTTCGGCCATTATCACACACTACCATGCCTGGCTGGAGATTCGCTGGCTCAAACCACACATCGCTCTCCTGCTTGATGGCATTCCAGAGCTCCTGCGCTGTGTGGCTACGATTCCCCAAAAAAATTAATTTCAAGACGGCCTGTTGACGTTTGGCCACGGCTGTGCTCATGTCGGTCGTAACAGGTACACGTTCATCACGGGTCCATGTGGAGGTGGACTGTGACGGCTCCTGCAGCGATGATTCTGAGGAACTGGTGTAAGAGGAGGAGTCAATGCGTACAGAATGGATTCCTGCAATCCTTGGAGTGGGCAGGACACGTCCTGCGCCACTCGCACGGTCTGTACCCGGCTCAACTACATTAACCCAATGGGCAGTGAGGGAAAGGTATCGCCCCTGTCCATGTTGACTGGTCCACGCATCGGTGGTGAGGTGGACCTTGCTACTGACGGCGTTCAGTAGCGCGTGTTTTATGTGTCCCTCCACATGCTTGTGCAGGGCAGGGACGGCTTGCCTGCTGAAGTAAAAGCGGCTGGGCACACTGTACTGTGGGACTGCCAATGACATCAAGTCACGGAAGCTGTCAGTCTCCACCAGCCTGAATGACAGCATTTCCAGTGACAGAAGTTTGGCAATGCCTGCAGTCAGAGCCTGTGCTCGTGGGTGGTTTGACGAGAAAGGCCGCCTTTTCTCCCATGCCTGTACTACCGATGGCTGTAGACTGGGCTGGGAGTGTGTGGTTGACTGGGAAAGTGGTGCTGCGGGTGGAATTACAGCGGGTCTCTGGACAACAGGGCCAGAGGTTCTTCCACGGCGATCCTGGGAGGAAGCCGAACCAGCTGCGTGTGAGCTAGAGGAAGAGGCAACACGAGCTGAAGAGGTGGTAGCTGCCGCTGTTGGTTGGCCTAGCTCTTCAGTGTGTTTGTCTAACTCCGCCGGGTGCCTGTTGCGCACATGTTTCCACATGTTGGAGGTATTGAGGTTGGCGACTTTTTGACCTCTTTTGATTTTTTGATGACACACCTTGCATCTGACATAGCAAATGTCATCTGCAACTGTGTCAAAAAAGGACCAGGCACTGCAAGTCTTGGGAGCCCCCCTTTTGACTTTTGGAAGAGACATGCTCCTTACGGGTGCCAAAGCGGAGGCTGCAGGATCCGCAGTCTTCCCCCTCCCTCTCCCTCTTTGGACCGTACGGGGAATCTCTTCCTCAGAGCTGCTCCCACCACCTTCCTGTCCCTGACGCCAAGATGGGTCAAGGACCTCGTCATCCACACTACCCTCTGCCCCCAACTGCTCCTCCCGGGTAGTCTCAGCAGCAGAGCACGCACCAGTAAGTGGCACCTGAGTGTCATCATCAGCTGATGCGGCCTGCAATGTGGTGAACGGAGCCACTGGCCCACCCGCCTCTTCAGACTCAGAGAGAAAAAGCTGTTGGGCATCACTGCACCCTGCCTCTTCTTCCATTTCTCCAATGCTGCTTGGCTGGCCCCCTGTTTCCAAGCCAAGAGATTCAGAGAACAGAAGTAGAGACGGCTCCTGTCCTGGGCTCTCTGTCTGCCTGGGCAATTTGGCAGGTGGTGAAGAGACAGATGGCTGCTCTCCAGTGCTCTGTGTCTGAGAGGATGTGGCACTAATGGAAGTTGATGCATTAGCTGCCATCCATCCCACAACGGCTTCAATTTGGTCTTCACGCAGCAGCGGTGTACGGCGCTCGGCGACAAAGCTGCGCATGAACGACTGTTCCCTCGTGAAAGTGGGTGCTGATGAGTCACCGGTGCCCGCAGCGGGCACAGAATCCCCACGTCCCCTCCCTGCTCCGCGCCCACGCCCACGTGCCTTACTCACTGCCTTCTTCATCGTGGTTGACTGATAAAGAAAAGCAGAAAAGTACTAACGGCTTTGTGTGCTTATTCCTGAAAACTCCTCCTAACAGGTATAAGAAACACTAATTAGCTAAAGTGTGGACTAGACTTTAATATGAGTTAATGTGGCCTACACAAATGTAAAGTGGTGTAACTGGTGTGTTTGGTGAACTTTATTATTTATTTCTTTTTTGGGGGCTGAACTGACAACGGATAGAGCTGCAGTCACACGGAGACCGTGCAGACAGACGTTAACGGCGCTGTAAGGCCCAAAAACCCTCCTCTACTTTATCCTATGTAGTGTTTTTCCACAAATTAGCTGGAGACGGGTGGAAAGACACTAATAGGATTTTTTTAAATTAATTAGCAGCAGACTACAGTACTTGAAAAAAAATTAAAATTGATTTGGCGGTATGACGCAGTTAACAACCCTGAGCTGGAGACAACCAAGCTACGGCTGCTCACAGACTACAGGGCGAGCTGCAGTCACACGGAGACCGTGCAGACAGCCGTAAACGGCGCTGCAAGGCCCAAAAACCCTCCTCTACTTTATCCTATGTAGTGTTTTTCCACAAATTAGCTGGAGACGGGTGGAAAGACACTAATAGGATTTTTTTAAATTAATTAGCAGCAGACTACAGTACTTGAAAAAAAATTAAAATTGATTTGGCGGTATGACGCAGTGAACAACCCTGAGCTGGAGACAACCAGGCTATAGCTGCTCACAGACTACAGGGCGAGCTGCAGTCACACGGAGACCGTGCAGACAGCCGTAAACGGCGCTGCAAGGCCCAAAAACCCTCCTCTACTTTATCCTATGTAGTGTTTTTCCACAAATTAGCTGGAGACGGGTGGAAAGACACTAATAGGATTTTTTTAAATTAATTAACAGCAGACTACAGTACTTGAAAAAAAATTAAAATTGATTTGGCGGTATGACGCAGTGAACAACCCTGAGCTGGAGACAACCAAGCTACGGCTGCTCACAGACTACAGGGCGAGCTGCAGTCACACGGAGACCGTGCAGACAGCCGTAAACGGCGCTGCAAGGCCCAAAAACCCTCCTCTACTTTATCCTATGTAGTGTTTTTCCACAAATTAGATGGAGACGGGTGGAAAGACACTAATAGGAATTATTTGAAAAAATGTGCAGCAGCCTGCACTACTTCAAAAAAAAAAAAAAAAAAGGACAGTATGAGGCAATGAACCACCCTCCCTGAACTGAATACAACCAGCTATGGATGGCCTATGTGGCTGCACTCAGACTAGAGAGTGGGCTGCACTCACACACACACACACAGAGAGACCTTGCAGATCGCTGTGAAAACAGCGCTACAAGGCAAAAGCAAGGTGAATAGTAGGTGAACACAGCGGTTGCTAAATTAGCCTTTGGAAAGCACAAAGAAGCAAATCGCTATCTCTAAACTGTCCCTCAGTCAGCAAACAGCGTCCTGTCACTAACTGAATTCACAGCAGAGTGATCGCAAAATGGCGCCAGCGACTTTTAAACTGCATCATGACATCATTTCAGCAGCCAATCACAGCCTTGCCAGTACTTTCATGCCCTCCATGCTAAACAGGATGTGCCCACACTTGGAATCTTTCTCATTGGCTGAATTTCTGAATTTTGAATCATGGAACTTCCGATTCCGGTATCCGATACGCGCCAAGTATCGGAATCCCGGTATCGGAATTCCGATACCGCTAGTATCGGCCGATACCCGATACTTGCGGTATCGGAATGCTCAACACTAGTATTGAGGAAATCGTCCAGACCTTTTTTGAAAACTGTTACAGTGTCGGCCATTACTACCCCTGTGGTCAGCATTCCACAGTCTGACTGCTCTAACTGTAAAGAACCCTTTCCTATTTAGCTGTCAGAATCGCCTTAATTCCACCCGTAATGAATGCCCCCTAGTACTCAGCAAGGTCCTTGGAAGGAATAAGTCATGTGCCATCCTTTGTACTGACCACACATATATTTATACATGTAAATGAGATCCCCTCTAAACTAAACAACCCCAATTTTTCCAACCTCTCCTCTTATGAGAGGCTTCCATCCCGTATAATAATCTAGTTGCTGCCTTTGAACTGACTCTAATTTCTTAATATCCTTTTTAAAATGTGGAGCCCAAATCTGGATCCCAGGATTGCCTCTACTTTCATGTAAGCGCCAACAGCAGAAGACAACCCCATCTTCTCTGTAGGGTCCAAGGATCGCAGTCCAATAGTGAAGTGACTGCCAACACATAGGTGAGACATGGAGTCTCCTAGAACCTCAGGTGTTGTATGTAGCTGATGATTTCAGCTGGTGATTCCATTGACTCCTGAGGTCACTAGTCCATGTAGTGCCCGCGTACATGTAGGGTGAGGTATGTATATAACTCACCATATCTAGCATTAAATCTAAAAAAAAAAAAACCTTTCAAATTCACAATTTATTTAATTATAATAGAGTGGGCCACCAAAACGGAGACTAGAAGTCTAGGTTCCGACTCACCTCTCCTTCCATCTACAAGTACTTACTTCCTGCTGAAGGCTTTCAAGGTACAAAAGTGGGAAATTGTGCGCCCTTACGTCAGGTGGATAGTGGGGTGGACATAGCTCTGATATCTACAATTAATAGAGTAAAAACCGCTAACCTTATCTCACTGTAACAAGGCCAAGGTTGTGACGGATCCTAATCATTTCTATAGAACTTGAATTGCACCAATCTTTTATTTTTCTTGATTTTTCTTTCCTTGATCCAATAGGATAGATTTCTAAGGATATATTTCTATGGACAGAATTAAAAATGTATAAATATATAGATATTAGACAAACAGAAATGAGATAGGACATAGGAGATAGATAATGAAATAGATAAATAGATGCAGAAATGCATGGATAAAAAATATTAGATAGATAGATAGATAGATAGATGGATGGATGGATGGATGGATGGATGGATGGATGGATGGATGGATGGATGGATGGATGGATGGATGGATGGATGGATAGATAGATAGATAGATAGATAGATAGATAGATAGATAGATAGATAGATAGATAGATAGATAGATACAGGTCTTCCTCCAAAATTAGAATATCATCAAAAAGCTACCGTATATACTTGAGTATAAGCCGAGATTTTCAGCCCATTTTTTTGGGCTGAAAGTCCCCCTCTCGGCTTATACTCGAGTCATACCCAGGGGTCGGCACTATATGGGGCAAGTGTCTGTATGGAGCATCTTATGGGGCCAAAATCAAGGTTTGTGCAGCATTATATGGGGCAAATATCTTTATGGAGCATCTTATGGGGCCATATTCAGCATTTGTGCAGCATTATATTGGGCAAATGTGTCTATGGAGCATCTTATGGGGCCATTATTAACCTTTATGCACGATTACATGGGGCATATTTTAATATGGGGCATCTTATGGGGGCCATCATAAACTTTGTGGAGCATTATATGGGGCTCCTGATTCAATATGGATATTCAAAAGCACTTAACCTACTGATGTCTCAATTAATTTTACTTTTATTGGTATCTATTTTTACTTTTGACATTTAGCTGCTGCATTTCCCACCCTAGGCTTATACTCGAGTCATTAAGTTTTCCCAGTTTTTTGTGGCAAAATTAGGGGGTTCGGCTTATACTCAGGTCGGCTTATACTCGAGTACATACGGTAATTTATTTAAAGGGAACCTGACACCCCCCTCAGGCGTTTGTAACTAAAAGAGCCACCTTGTGCAGCACAAACGCTGCATTCTGACAAGGTGGCTCTTTTAGATATGATGCCTGCACACGCTGAAATAATCACTTATAAAATGTTCCCCCTCTTACTCTGAAATCGCCAGGGAGGCGGGTCTTTCCTTTCTAATCAGAAGCAGCACAGCGGTCACTCCGGGCCTGTGCGTGCCGGGCGCTGCCTCCTCTTGCTTCTTCGATACAAAAAGTGAATCTCATATATTATATAGAGTCATTACAAGCAGAGTGATCTATTTGAAGTGTTTATTTCTGTTAATGATGATGACTATGGCTTACAGCCAATGAAAACCCAAATGTCATTATCTCAGTAAATTAGAATATTTGACAAAAAACACCTGTAAAGGCTTCCTAAGCATTTAAAAAGGTCCATTAGTGTTAGGCGTCGAGTTCCTGCTGCTGCACAGGGGGAATCTCAAGCCATGTCCGCTGCGGTCTCCCATTCTTCTCCAGCCGCAGTGGAACCTGCTCAGCAGAGACGTCGGTCCTAGCGACAGATACTGCACATTTGGTTACTGCTGCCCTTCTAGGTTCTGCCATTATAACTAGTGCTGTTCGGCAGCGAGCAGGCACTCCTGGGACTAAGTCCTGCTTTTCCCCTCCTGAGCATGCCCAGGGGAAGACTTCTCATTGGAGGTCGGGGGTCACACGCTCAGGTCCTGTAGTAGCTCCTATTGGTCCACTAGGAAGGTCCTGAGCTGCTACAGCTATAAAAGGTTCGCATAAAAATAAAGATTATTATTATTATTATGGCCGCACGGCCATGCGCTAGTATCATTTGTGTTTGGTAGTTGCCAGTGGATACTCTGTCACACTGTATATAAGTGGTGTGAGTCTGTTTAGCCTTGGGGCTGTACACTCAGGCAGGCAGCTAGCGTCAGTGGGGGGCAATTAGCCTTGGCTTAGCATCTGGTTCCTTCATGTTTGCGGTTAGCACAGAAGAGTTCAAGAGCAAGCACAACTTTTAGTTAGGGTTTTAGTCCCTGTGTACAGCGCGACTCTGTGAGGCAACAGAGCTCGCTTTCATTTCACACGGGGTGAAGTTTAACCTACGTGTGAGCTCAGTGTCCATCCGCCATTACTTGCAGCAGGTATCTCTGCACGGTGGACTCCGGGCTGCAAACGCACCTCGTATCTACACCTATTACTTGGTGCGTTCCGCTAGCCCTAACAATTAGTCTATTTCAGTAGCTCCACAATCATGGGGAAGACTGCTGACTTGACAGATGTCCAGAAGGCAGTCATTGACACACTCCAGAAGGAGGATAAGCCACAAAAGATCATTGCTAAAGAAGCTGACTGTTCACAGAGTGCTGTATCCAAGCATATTAATGGAAAGATGAGGAAAAAGTGTGGTAGAAAAAGGTGCACAAGCAAATGGGATAACCACAGTCTTGAAAGGATTAATTCAAAGATTTGAGGGAGATTTACAAGGAGTCATTGCTTCAAGAGCCACCACACACAGAGGGATCCAGGACATGGGCTACAAGTGTCGCATTCCTTGTGTCAGCCACTCATGACCAATAAACAACGCCAGAAGCATCTTACCTGGGCCAAGGAGAAAAAGAACTGGACTGTTGCTCAGTGGTTCAAGGTGTTGTTTTCAAAGGAAAGTCAATTTTGCATTTCATTTGGAAATCAAGGTCCCAGAGTCTGGAGGAAGAGTGGAGAGTAGTGTTGAGCATTCCGATGCTGCAAGTATCGGGTATCGGCCGATACTTGCTGTATCGGAATTCCGATACCGGGATTCCGATACTCTTGTGGTATCGGGTATCGGGTATCGCAACAACATTAATGTTAAAATGTGTAAAAGAGAGAATTAAAATAAAAAATATCGCTATACTCACCTCTCCGACGCAGCCGGGACTTCAGCGAGGGAACCGGCAGCGTTGTTTGTTTAAAATTCGCGCTATTACTTGGTTACGTGAATTCCCGGCTTGTGATTGGTCAGGTCGGCCACGTTGCCGGGACGCGGACCAATCACAGCAAGCCGTGACGAAATTACGTCACGGCTTGCTGTGATTGGTCCGCGTCCCGGCAATATGGCCGCCCTGACCAATCACAAGCCGTGACGTCACGGGAGGCTGGACACGCGCCCATTTTAAAATGAGCGCGTACAGCCTCCCGGCTTGTGATTGGTTGACCGCGGCGCAACCAATCACAAGCCGTGACGTCACGGGAGGCTGGACACGCGCCCATTTTAAAATGAGCGCGTCCAGCCTCCCGGCTTGTGATTGGTTGACCGCGGCGCAACCAATCACAAGCCGTGACGTCACGGGAGGCTGGACACGCGCCAATTTTAAAGTGAGCGCGTGTCCAGCCTCCCGTGACGTCACGGCTTGTGATTGGTCAGGGCGGCCATATTGCCGGGACGCGGACCAATCACAGCAAGCCGTGACGTAATTTCGTCACGGCTTGCTGTGATTGGTCCGCGTCCCGGCAACATGGCCGACCTGACCAATCACAAGCCGGGAATTCACGTAACCAAGTAATAGCGCGAATTTTAAACAAACAACGCTGCCGGTTCCCTCGCTGAAGTCCCGGCTGCGTCGGAGGGTGAGTATAGCGATATTTTTTATTTTAATTCTCTCTTTTACACATTTATATGGTTCCCAGGGCCTGAAGGAGAGTTTCCTCTCCTTCAGACCCTGGGAACCATCAGGAATACCGTCCGATACATGAGTCCCATTGACTTGTATTGGTATCGGGTATCGGTATCGGATTGGATCCGATATTTTGCCGGTATCGGCCGATACTTTCCGATACCGATACTTTCAAGTATCGGACGGTATCGCTCAACACTAGTGGAGAGGCCACAATCCAAGCTGCTGGAGGTCTAGTGTGAAGTTTCCACAATCAGTGATGGTTTGGGGAGCCATGTCATCTGCTGGTGTAGATCGACTGTGTTTCATCAAGACTAAAGTCAGTGCAGCCGTCTATCAGGAAATTTTAGAGCACTTCATGTTTCCCTCTGCTGACAAGCTTTTTGGAGATGGAAATTTCATTCTCCAGCAGGACTTGGCACCTGTCCACACTGACAAAAGCACCAATACCTGGTTTAAAAACAACAGTATCACTGTGCTTGATTGGCTGCAAACTCTCCTGACCTTAACCCAATAGAGAATGTATGGGGTATTGTCAAGAGGAAAATGAGAGACACCAGACCCAACAATGCAGATGAGCTGAAGGCTGCCTTCAAAGCAACCTGGGCTTCCATAACACCTCAGCAGTGCCAGAGGCTGATCACCTCCATGCCACGCCACATTGATGCAGTAATTGATGCAAAAGGAGCCCTGACCAAGTATTAAGTGCATTTACTGAACATACATTTCAGTAGGCTGACATTTCAGATTTTACAATCATTTTTCAAGCTGGTGTTATAAAGTATTCTAATTTACTGAGATAATGACTTTTGGGTTTTCATTGGCTGTAAGCCAAAATCATCAACATTAACAGAAATAAACACAGGAAATAAATCACTCTGGGATGTGGACCAGGATGTGGGACATTATTACAGTACGCAGGCTAGGATGGGGGAAATTATAATAGGAAGGGGCCCAGGATGAAGGACATTTTGTACAAGATACAGCCCAAGATGGGGACATTGTATTAGGAAGCAATCCAGGATGGGGGACATTTCTTACAGGCTGCGGACCAGGGTGGGGAGATTATTGTTAGGAATTGTGGTTTTATGCACTCACCTGGGAACGGATCGGGTCTGGTGCTATGCTACTCCGGTAGCAAGAGATTAGCAACCACACGCGCAGGGAAACCATTTCAATCTTATGTAGCTAGCATTGTGTTCTGGAGTAGAAGGATGTTTGGGATGTTGAACGTTGTATCTCCACTAGTGTTGAGCGATACCGTCCGATACTTGAAAGTATCGGTATCGGAAAGTATCGGCCGATACCGGCAAAGTATCGGATCCAATCCGATACCGATACCCGATACCAATACAAGTCAATGGGACTCAAGTATCGGACGGTATCCCTGATGGTTCCCAGGGTCTGAAGGAGAGGAAACTCTCCTTCAGGCCCTAGGATCCATATTAATGTGTAAAAGAAAGAATTAAAATAAAAAATATTGCTATACTCACCTCACCGAGGGAACCGGCAGCGTTGTTTGCTTAAAATTCGCGCGTTTACTTCCTTACGTGAAGTCCCGGCTTGTGATTGGTCGCGTGCCGCCCATGTGGCCGCGACGCGACCAATCACAGCAAGCCGTGACGTAATTTCAGGTCCTTCAGGATTTTAAAATTACGTTCTGGCTTGTGATTGGTCGCGTCGCGGTCACATGGGCGACGCGACCAATCACAAGCCGTGACGTCACGGGAGGCTGGACACGCGCGCATTTTAAAATGCGCGCGTGTCCAGCCTCCCGTGACGTCACGGCTTGTGATTGGTCGCGTCGCCCATGTGACCGCGACGCGACCAATCACAAGCCAGAACGTAATTTTAAAATCCTGAAGGACCTGAAATTACGTCACGGCTTGCTGTGATTGGTCGCGTCGCGGCCACATGGGCGATGCGACCAATCACAAGCCGGGACGTCACGGGAGGCAGGACACGCGTGCATTTTAAAATGCGCGCGTGTCCAGCCTCCCGTGACGTCACGGCTTGTGATTGGTCGCGTCGCCCATGTGACCGCGACGCGACCAATCACAAGCCAGAACGTAATTTTAAAATCCTGAAGGACCTGAAATTACGTCACGGCTTGCTGTGATTGGTCGCGTCGCGGCCACATGGGCGATGCGACCAATCACAAGCCGGGACGTCACGGGAGGCAGGACACGCGCGCATTTTAAAATGCGCGCGTGTCCAGCCTCCCGTGACGTCACGGCTTGTGATTGGTCGCGTCGCCCATGTGACCGCGACGCGACCAATCACAAGCCAGAACGTAATTTTAAAATCCTGAAGGACCTGAAATTACGTCACGGCTTGCTGTGATTGGTCGCGTCGCGGCCACATGGGCGGCACGCGACCAATCACAAGCCGGGACTTCACGTAAGGAAGTAAACGCGTGAATTTTAAGCAAACAACGCTGCCGGTTCCCTCGGTGAGGTCCAGGCTGCGTCGGAGAGGTGAGTATAGCAATATTTTTTATTTTAATTCTCTCTTTTACACATTATTACATTAATGTTTTTTCGATACCGATACCCAATACCACAAAAGTATGGGATCTCGGTATCGGAATTCCGATACCCGCAAGTATCGGCCGATACCCGATACTTGCGGTATCGGAATGCTCAACACTAATCTCCACGGATTTCACTGCCCGGGGAACATGGGACGCTTCTCCCTTTGCTGTTTATTACAGTTCCTATGTGCTGTGGAGGTGAGTGGTGCTGGCAATATTGGTTCCTCTCTATTCAGGGTTTTTCTTAGGGTTCTGTTATGAACTGGTGGTTTAGGAGCAACATGGGACGAGCTCTGGAGGAGGTGGTACCTGTACTAACTGCAGTTCCTGAGCTTATCACAACACTAGAAGTAGCCGTGGGATGTTCCTGTCACTCCCTAGACACCTCGTCACAGCCGGAGGACTAACTACCCCTAAAGATGGAAACAGGAAAGCTATCTTGCCTCAGAGAAAATCCCCAAAGGAAAGGCAGCCCCCCACAAATATTGACTGTGAGTGGAGAGGGAAATGACATACGCAGAATGAAATCAGAATGTAGCAAAGGAGGCCAGTCTAGCTAGATAGATAGAACAGGACAGAATACTGTGCGGTCAGTATAAAAAAAACTAGAAAAATCCACCACAGAGTTTGCAAAAATCTCCACACCTGACTAAAGGTGTGGAGGGTAAATCTGCTTCCCAGAGCTTCCAGCTTAACTGAATAAATCCATATTGACAAGCTGGACAAGAAAAAACATAGAAAGAGCTGAACGATTAAGTCCACAATATGTGGACAGCAAAAGAACAAGCAAGGACTTATCTTTGCTGAACTGGTCAGAATATCAGGGAAATCCAAGAAGAGATGTGAATCCAACCAGGAACCATTGACAACTGGCCCAAGCTGAAGGATAGAGCCAGGATAAATAGCCGAGCCAGAAAGACGATCAGTGGAAGCAGCTGCTGACTGCTAAATCCAAGGAGCAGCAGTTCCACTCAAAACCACCGGAGGGAGCCCAAGAGCAGAACTCACAAAAGTGCCACTTACAACCACCGGAGGGAGCCCAAGAGCGGAATTCACAACAGTACCCCCCCTTGAGGAGGGGTCACCGAACCCTCCCCAGGCCGATCAGGGTGAGCCAAGTGAAAGGCACGAACCAAATCGGCGGCATGGACATCGGAGGCAACAACCCAAGAATTATCCTCCTGGCCATAACCCTTCCACTTGACAAGATACTGAAGCCTCCGCCTCGAAAAACGAGAATCCAAAATTTTCTCCACCACATATTCCAACTCCCCCTCAACCAACACTGGGGCAGGAGGATCAACCGAGGGAACAACGGGCACCACATATCTCCGCAACAAAGATCTATGGAAAACATTATGGATGGCAAAAGAGGCTGGAAGGGCCAAACGAAAAGACACCGGATTGATAATCTCAGAAATCTTATAAGGACCAATAAACCGAGGCTTGAACTTGCGGGAAGAAACCTTCATAGGAACATGACGACAAGATAACCAGACTAAATCCCCCACCCGAAGCCGGGGACCAACACACCGACGGCGGTTAGCAAAACGTTGAGCTTTTTCCTGAGACAACGTCAAATTTTCTACCACATGAGTCCAAATCTGCTGTAACCTGTCCACCACAGAATCCACACCAGGACAATCAGAAAGCTCAACCTGCCCCGAAGAAAAACGAGGATGAAAACCAAAATTACAAAAGAAAGGCGAAACCAAAGTAGCCGAACTAGCCCGATTATTAAGGGCAAACTCGGCCAATGGCAAGAAAGCCACCTAATCATCCTGATCAGCAGACACAAAGCATCTCAAATAGGTTTCCAAGGTCTGATTAGTTCGCTCAGTTTGGCCATTTGTCTGAGGATGGAACGCCGAAGAAAAAGACAAATCAATGCCCATCCTAGCACAAAAGGCCCGCCAAAACCTAGAAACAAACTGGGAACCTCTGTCAGACACAATATTCTCCGGAATGCCATGCAAACGAACCACATGCTGAAAAAACAATGGAACCAAATCAGAGGAGGAAGGCAATTTAGGCAAAGGTACCAAATGGACCATTTTAGAGAACTGGTCACAAACCACCCAGATAACAGACATCTTCTGGGAAACAGGAAGATCCAAAATAAAATCCATGGAAATATGCGTCCAGGGCCTCTCAGGGACCGGCAAAGGCAAAAGCAACCCACTAGCGCGGGAACAGCAAGGCTTGGCCCGGGCACAAGTCCCACAGGACTGCACAAAAGAACGCACATCCCGCGACAAGGAAGGCCACCAAACGGACCTAGCAACCAAATCTCTGGAACCAAAAATCCCAGGATGACCAGCCAACACTGAAGAATGAACCTCAGAAATTACCTTACTAGTCCATCTATCAGGAACAAACAGCTTCCCCACTGGACAGCGGTCAGGTTTATCAGCCTGAAATTCCTGAAGCACCCGCCGCAAATTAGGGGAGATGGCAGAAAGAATCACCCCTTCCTTAAGAATGCCAACCGGCTCAAGGACTCCAGGAGAATCAGGCAAAAAACTCCTAGAGAGGGCATCAGCCTTAACATTCTTAGATCCCGGAAGATACGAGACCACAAAATCAAAACGGGAGAAAAACAGGGACCATCGAGCCTGTCTAGGGTTCAGCCGCTTGGCCGACTCGAGGTAAATCAGATTCTTATGATCGGTCAAGACCACAACGCGGTGCTTGGCTCCCTCAAGCCAATGTCGCCACTCCTCAAATGCCCACTTCATAGCCAACAACTCCCGATTGCCAATGTCATAATTGCGCTCCGCAGGCGAAAACTTTCTTGAAAAAAGGCACACGGTTTCATCAAAGAACCATCAGAATTCCTCTGAGACAAAACGGCCCCTGCCCCAATCTCAGAAGCGTCAACCTCAACCTGAAAAGGAAGAGAAACATCCGGCTGACGCAACACAGGGGCAGAAGTAAATCGGCGTTTAAGCTCCTGAAAGGCCTCAACCGCCGCAGAGGACCAATTCGTCACATCAGCGCCTTTCTTCGTCAAATCGGTCAGGGGCTTAACCACACTGAAAAGTTGGCAATGAAACGGCGATAAAAATTAACAAAGCCCAAAAATTTCTGAAGGCTCTTCACCGATGTGGGTTGAATCCAGTCATGAATGGCTTGGACCTTAACAGGATCCATTTCTATAGACGAGGGAGAAAAAATAAAACCCAAAAAAGAGACCTGCTGAACTCCAAATAGGCAATTAGACCCCTTCACAAATAAAGCATTATCACGAAGGATCTGGAATACCATCCTGACCTGCTTCAAATGAGACTCCCAATCATCGGAAAAAATCAAAATATCATCCAAATACACAATCATGAATTTATCAAGATAATTGCGGAAAATATCATGCATGAAGGACTGAAATACAGAAGGAGCATTAGAAAGCCCGAAAGGCATCACAAGGTATTCAAAATGGCCTTCGGGCGTATTAAATGCAGTTTTCCATTCGTCACCCTGTTTAATACGAACAAGATTATATGCCCCTCGAAGGTCAATCTTAGTAAACCTACTAGCCCCCTTAATCCGAGCAAACAAATCAGAAAGCAAAGGTAAAGGGTATTATAATTTGACCGTGATCTTATTAAGAAGGCGATAATCAATACAGGGTCTCAAGGAGCCATCCTTCTTGGCACCAAAAAAGAATCCCGCTCCCAATGGTGACGAAGACGGCCGAATATGCCCCTTTTCCAAAGACCCCTTGACATAACTCCGCATGGCGGTATGCTCTGGCACAGACAGATTGAAAAGTCGGCCCTTAGGGAACTTACAGCCAGGAATCAAGTTAATAGCACAATCACAGTCCCTATGTGGAGGAAGGGAACTGGACTTGGGCTCATCAAATACATCCTGGAAATCCGACAAAAACTCAGGGACTTCAGAAGAGGGGGAAGAGGAAATTGACATCAAAGGAACGTCACAATGTACCCCTTGACAACCCTAACTAGTCACAGACATAGATTTCCAATCCAGCACCGGATTATGTTCCTGTAACCATGGAAAACCCAGTACAACAACATAATGCAAGTTATGCAACACCAGAAAACGGCAATCTTCCTGATGTGCTGGAGCCATGCACATGGTCAGCTGAGTCCAATACTGAGGTTTATTCTTGGCCAACGGTGTAGCATCAATGCCCCTCAAAGGAATAGGGCTCTGCAAAGGCTGCAAGGAAAAACCACAGCGCCTGGCGAATTCCAAGTCCATTAAGTTCAGGGCAGTGCCTGAATCCACAAATGCCATGACAGAAAAGGACGATAATGAGCAAATCAGGGTCACAGATAAGAGAAATTTAGGTTGTACAGTACTGATGGTAACAGACCTAGCGACCCTCTTAGTACGCTTAGGGCAATCAGAAATAACATGAGCAGAATCACCACAGTAAAAACACAGCTTATTCTGACGTCTGAATCCCTGCCGTTCTGCTCTAGTCAAAATCCTATCACATTGCATAGGCTCAGGACTCCGCTCAGAGGACAGTGCCATATGGTGCACAACTTTGCGCTCGCGCAGGCGCCGATCAATCTGAATGGCTAGAGACATAGATTCGCTCAAACCAGCGGGTGTGGGGAACCCCACCATAACATCTTTAAGGGCTTCAGAAAGACCCTTTCTGAAAATTGCTGCCAGAGCATCCTCATTCCATTTAGTGAGCACAGACCATTTTCTAAATTTCTGGCAGTATAATTCTGCCGCTTCCTGACCCTGACATAGGGCCAACAAGGTTTTTTCTGCATGATCCACAGAATTAGGTTCGTCATACAATAATCCAAGCGCTTGAAAAAATGCGTCTACATTAAGCAATGCCGGATTCCCTGATTCAAGGGAGAATGCCCAGTCCTGAGGGTCACCACGCAGCAGAGAGATGACAATCTTAACCTGCTGAATGGGATCACCAGAGGAACGGGGTTTCAAAGCAAAAAACAATTTGCAGTTATTTTAAAAGTTCAAAAACTTAGGTCTGTCCCCAAAAAATAAATCAGGAGTAGGAATTTTAGGCTCTAAAGCCGGAGTCTGGACAACATAATCTTGGATACTCTGTACTCTTGCAGCAAGTTGATCCACATGAGAAAAAAACCCTGAACGTCCATGCCAGCGCCAAAATCCTGAACTACCCAGAGATTAAGAGTAAAAAAAAAAATGGCTCAGAACTTTTTTTTTTCCTTCTTTTGAGATGCATTTAATTCATTTTTGGCCAGTTGTACTGTTATGAACTGGTGGTTTAGGAGCAACATGGGACGAGCTCTGGAGGAGGTGGTGCCTGTACTAACCGCAGTTCCTGAGCTTATCACAACACTAGAAGTAGCCGTGGGATGTTCCTGTCACTCCCTAGACACCTCGTCACAGCTGGAGGACTAACTACCCCTAAAGATGGAAACAGGAAAGCTATCTTGCCTCAGAGAAAATCCCCAAAGGAAAGGCAGCCCCCCACAAATATTGACTGTGAGTGGAGAGGGAAATGACATACGCAGAATGAAATCAGAATGTAGCAAAGGAGGCCAGTCTAGCTAGATAGATAGAACAGGACAGAATACTGTGCGGTCAGTATAAAAAAACTAGAAAAATCCACCACAGAGTTTACAAAAATCTCCACACCTGACTAAAGGTGTGGAGGGTAAATCTGCTTCCCAGAGCTTCCAGCTTAACTGAATAAATCCATATTGACAAGCTGGACAAGAAAAAACATAGAAAGAGCTGAACGATTAAGTCCACAATATGTGGACAGCAAAAGAACAAGCAAGGACTTATCTTTGCTGAACTGGTCAGAATATCAGGGAAATCCAAGAAGAGATGTGAATCCAACCAGGAACCATTGACAACTGGCCCAGGCTGAAGGATAGAGCCAGGATAAATAGCCGAGCCAGAAAGACGATCAGTGGAAGCAGCTGCTGACTGCTAAATCCAAGGAGCAGCAGTTCCACTCAAAACCACCGGAGGGAGCCCAAGAGCAGAACTCACAAAAGTGCCACTTACAACCACCGGAGGGAGCCCAAGAGCGGAATTCACAACAGGGTTCTTCTCTTTGTCTCTTTGTGCCACACTCCCAGGGGTTCTTGCAGAGTTGCCCTCCTGGTTCTTGACTAGGGACTGGCCGCGTCACCAGACTCCAGCTACCCGGCGACAGTGCGCCTGGGAAGGTTCTGCTAAAGTTCCCCTTCCATGTCTGGGAGCTGGGTGCAGAGTATTCCCGGCCCTCAAGGACTTTTCTAGCTGGGCAGCTTGCGCCTAGTGCATCTATGGCTGTGCATTTGCTGGTTTGGTGCCAGTCCTGCTGGGTCTCTCTGCGTCAGCGCATAGCAATTATAAGAGGAAGGGGTGCAGCATGACAGACATTTCTTATTGAATGCAGACCATGATGGAGGACACTATTACAGGATGCGGCCCAGGATGGAGACATTATTATAGGAAGGGACCTAGGATGGAGGGCATTTCTTACAGGATGGGAGCCAAGAGGACATTACTACAGGATGAGGTCAATGATAGGAGACATGATTACATGAAGGGGTCAGGAAGGAGGACATTATTACAGGAAAGGGTTACATTAATACAGGATGGGGGACAGGCTGGAGGACATTATTACATGAAGGGGCCCATGATGGGAGACATGATTACAGGAAGGAGCTAGGACAGAGGTCATTAGTACGTGGGGGGGGGGGGGGCGAACATTTATGTCTTTATAGATTGTAGAACACTGCAAGGGTCCATACATCTGACCAACAGTACCTGGTGGGGGCCCAGGTACAAATTTCGCACCAGGACCCATTGGTCTCTAGTTACACCACTGGATAGATAGATAGATAATAGATAGATAGCTAATAGATAATAGATGATAGATAATAGAGAATAGATAGATCGATAGATAATACATAGATGATAGATAGATAATAGATAGATGATAGATAGATGATAGATAATAGATAGATAATAGATAGATGATAGATAAATAGATAATAGATAGATAGATAGATAGATAATAGATAGATAGATGATAGATAGATAATAGATAGATAGATGATAGATATTAGATAAATAGATAGATAATAGATAGATAATAGATTGATAATAGATAGATAGATGATAGATAAATAGATAGATAATAGATAGATAGATAATAGATAGATGATAGATAATAGATAGATAGATGATAGATAGATAACAGTTGATAGATAGTTAATAGATGGATGATAGATAATAGATAGATGATAGATAGATAATAGATAAATAGATAGATTACATAGATAATTGAGATGTATTATGACTTTACCTGTCAGTCAGATGAAACATTTATTAAGTGAATAAGTTACTGTTCGTGAAACAAGGTTTAATGTTGGAAATTATCACCGATCTCTAAAAATGCAACACATGCTATAATTTATGTCCTACAAAGTAGTTGCAAATCTATGGTGCCCCCTAGTGGCCAATAATACTGTTGCTGTGATGAAATCTAATGCATATTACAGTATATGAATTATAAGTATATTCCATTTTCAGTAGTTCTTTTGTATGTATTTTCTTTTCCACTTTTTTCCACTTGGGACAATGTAGATGTATATACAGGTCCTTCTCAAAAAATTAGCATATAGTGTAAAATTTCATTATTTACCATAATGTAATGATTACAATTAAACTTTCATATACTATAGATTCATTATCCACCAACTGAAATTTGTCAGGTCTTTTATTGTTTTAATACTGATGATTTGGCATACAACTCCTGATAACCCAAAAAACCTGTCTCAATAAATTAGCATATCAAGAAAAGGTTCTCTAAACGACCTATTACCCTAATCTTCTGAATCAACTAATTAACTCTAAACACATGCAAAAGATACCTGAGGCTTTTAAAAACTCCCTGCCTGGTTCATTACTCAAAACCCCCATCATGGGTAAGACTAGCGACCTGACAGATGTCAAGAAGGCCATCATTGACACCCTCAAGCAAGAGGGTAAGACCCAGAAAGAAATTTCTCAACAAATAGGCTGTTCCCAGAGTGCTGTATCAAGGCACCTCAATGGTAAGTCTGTTGGAAGGAAACAATGTGGCAGAAAACGCTGTACAACGAGAAGAGGTGACCGGACCCTGAGGAAGATTGTGGAGAAGGACCGATTCCAGACCTTGGGGAACCTGAGGAAGCAGTGGACTGAGTCTGGTGTGGAAACATCCAGAGCCACTGTGCACAGGCGTGTGCAGGAAATGGGCTACAGGTGCCGCATTCCCCAGGTAAACAGCGGCAGAAGCGCCTGACCTGGGCTACAGAGAAGCAGCACTGGACTGTTGCTAAGTGGTCCCAAGTACTTTTTTCTGATGAAAGCAAATTTTGCATGTCATTCGGAAATCAAGGTGCCAGAGTCTGGAGGAAGACTGGGGAGAAGGAAATGCCAAAATGCCTGAAGTCCAGTGTCAAGTACCCAGTCAGTGATGGTGTGGGGTGCCATGTCAGCTGCTGGTGTTGGTCCACTGTGTTTCATCAAGGGCAGGGTCAATGCAGCTAGCTATCAGGAGATTTTGGAGCACTTCATGCTTCCTGGCACCTGCTCACAGTGCCAAAACCACTGGTAAATGGTTTACTGACCATGGTATTACTGTGCTCAATTGGCCTGCCAACTCTCCTGACCTGAACCCCATAGAGAATCTGTGGGATATTGTGAAGAGAAAGTTGAGAGACGCAAGACCCAACACTCTGGATGAGCTTAAGGCCGCTATTGAAGCATCCTGGGCCTCCATAACATCTCAGCAGTGTCACAGGCTGATTGCCTCCATGCCACGCCGCATTGAAGCAGTCATTTCTGCCAAAGGATTCCCGACCAAGTATTGAGTGCATAACTGAACATTATTATTTGATGGTTTTTTTGTTTGTTATTAAAAAACACTTTTATTTGATTGGACGGGTGAAATATGCTAATTTATTGAGACAGGTTTTTTGGGTTTTCAGGAGTTGTATGCCAAAATCATCAGTATTAAAACAATAAAAGACCTGACAAATTTCAGTTGGTGGATAATGAATCTATAATATATGAAAGTTTAATTGTAATCATTACATTATGGTAAATAATGAAATTTTACACTATATGCTAATTTTTTGAGAAGGACCTGTACATCAGCTGTTTTTCCGTGGCTCCTGCCATCTTCGGCACTATCTATCCATAACAATCTAATAGGCCTGGCATACACAGAATAGTGTTGGACAACGGACAGGATGGATTTTTCTTCTGCCTACTCCTGTGTGTTTCCTGAGATAAGTGGCACCAGCTTCTTATCTCCCCGTCTTCAGTGAAATATCACACATGTTCGTCTCATCTAAGCTAGGGCCCTAATAGCGGAATATGAAGTGACCTAAAAGCTGAAGGATTTAGAACGGTCACTTGCAAAGTGTTTCTGCCAGTCCCTGTGTTAGGGACTGTGCTATTATCCAAATTCAGGATATATACCTCGTGTGTGTCCTACCTCCTGTTTAAGAGTGTACATATATCCTGAATTTGGACAAACTCACTGTCAGGACTACGAGCGCTCAGCTCCAAACGCGTTGACATATGTCCTCTAGTCCCGCTTCCTCTCCGATTCATACCCCCCTTCTTTTTAACCATTTCACCATGTCCTTATTTTAATGTTATTATTAAAAGTCATGTTTTAATCCTATTATACAAGGCAGATGCTGGAAACCCCTTCCTTCTTTTTTTCTCTGTAACACGTAGTACCAGGCACTTCCGCCACTTCGGTGCACCCCTTGGAGCCTCCGCAGTGTTCATTGGGCAACCTCTGCTCCTTATTTTTCCCGATCTCACATTGATCACTTGTTTGAGAATAGGCCATCAATGTATATTCCTGGAAACCCCTTCCTTCTTTTTTCTCTGCAACACATAGTACCAGGCACTTCCGCCACTTCGATGCACCCCTTGGAGCCTCCGCAGTGTTCATTGGGCAACCTCGGCTCCTTAATTTTGCCGATCACATGTTGATCACTTATTTGAGAACAGGCCATCAATGAATATTCCTGGAAACCCCTTCCTTCTTTTTTTCTCTGTAACACGTAGTACCAGGTACTTCCACACTTCGGGGCACCCCTTGGAGCCTCCGCAGAGTTAATTGGGCAACCTCGGCTTCTTAATTTTGCCGATCTCACATTGATCACTTGTTTGAGAATAGGCCATCAATGTATATTCCTGGAAACCCCTTTCTTCTTTTTTTCTCTGCAACACGTAGTACCAGGCTCTTTCGCCACTTTGGTGCACCCCTTGCAGCCTCCACAGTGTTCATTGGGCAACCTCGGTTCCTTAATTTTGCCGATCTCACATTGATCACTTGTTTGAGAATAGGCCATCAATGTATATTCCTGGAAACCCCTTCCTTCTTTTGTTCTCTGCAACACATAGTACCAGGCACTTCCGCCACTTCGGTGCACCCCTTGGAGCCTCCGCAGTGTTCATCGGGCAACCTCGGCTCCTTAATTTTGCCGATCTCGCATTGATCACTTGTTTGAGAATAGGCCATCAATGTATATTCCTGGAATCCCTTTCCTTCTTTTTTTCTCTGCAACATGTAGTACCAGGTACTTCCACACTTCGGTGCACCCCTTGGAGCCTCCGCAGTGTTCATTGGGCAACCTCGGCTCCTTAATTTTGACGATCACACGTTTATCACTTATTTGAGAACAGGCCATCAATGTATATTCCTGCTATCCCCTTCCTTCTTTTTTCTCTGTAACACGTAGTACAAGGCACTTCTGCCACTTCGGTGCACCCCTTGGAGCCTCCGCAGTGTTCACTGGGCAACCTCGGCTCCTTAATTTTGCCAATCTCACATTGATCACTTGTTTGAGAATAGGCCATCAATATATATTCCTGGAAACCCCTTCCTTCTTTTTTTCTCTGTAACACGTAGTACCAGGCACTTCCACCACTTCGGTGCACCCCTTGGAGCAGCCGCAGTGTTCATTGGGCAACCTCGGCTCCTTAATTTTGCCGATCACACATCGATCACTTGTTTGAGAATAGGCCATCGATGTATATTCCTGGAAACCTCTTGAACAATAGACGTTGTTTTATTCTTCCTTTAAAGGGAATACCCCGATGTCACACGAGGTCACCGGCTGCCAAAGTTCCACCTTAAATCACTGTATTACATTTTTCTCCCCTGCTTTGTTTTCTGGCTCCAAGCTCCAGATTGCGATTCACAGCAAAGCACTTAAGCTTTTTACTTATCAAATTTTCTTTTGGCCAACACATACAAGTATCATTAGAGCAGGAAAATTTCAATCATCGTCCTGATAGAAAACAGAAGCGGAGTCAACTTGATTATAATGCCGATCATTTAGAAAGAAGATTTTGTGCTTATTCTCCTGTAACCCGAACCCTTATTTGGTCTCCGAACGTCGCTGAAATCATTGTTTAATTGCGCTCATTGTCCCAGTAATCGTGTTTAACGATCGGATTGCATTCGAGATTTTGGAATGCATTGAATTTCTGGTCAAGTACTTACGGAGCACTGATCTCTTAGTCACATGTTCTTCTCGCAAAATCTACTTCACCGTAATAAAAAAGTTGTAATAATCACTGTGTAACTTCATACAGCCCGGAGGTTCAGTCTGACCACACACTATGACTTATTAGAGTCCATATTTAAAGGAGGCTTCCAGGAGTACCCAAGGCCTAAGATGGTAAAATTCTACATGTCCTGCATCTCTAGGTTTGGTTATAGTGGTTTAGTTGTGTGGGATAGTAAACTCATCATACTGCTGTGTGGTCTAGAGACATTTGTTGAATAAAACCTAGTATCCCTAATGACCTAGGGTGTACCAGTTTAAGAGGTTGGTTTAAGGGTTTGTGATGGCCACCATACTAGTGATGAAGGTGTAAGAAGGGTTTAGTGATCAAGTATGTCATACTTCTTGTGTTTTACAGGGGTTTTGCAGGCATTATCATGTATCCCTAGTGAACTAGGATGATGAAGATGTATGGTAATAGGATTGTATAGGTGTTAGTGATAGTGTACTCATTATGCTTCTAGTAGTCTACATCAGTGGTTTATTTAATACCTAGTATCCTTGGTGAACTAGGGTGATGAAGGGTAAAAGGATGGTTTAGGTGTTAGTGATAGTATATCAATATCAGTCATACTTATGGTCTAGATGGATTTTGCAATAAAAAGACTAGTATCCATGGTTTGCTTGTTTGCTAAAGATATTAGAGGGTTATATAGGTGTTAGATAGAAAGTACCCTTCATGCTCCTGGTAGTCTACATCAGTTTTGTAGTTAATACTTAGTACCCCTGGTGAACTAGAGTGATAAAGGGGTTTATGACAGCATGCTCCTGGTGGTCTAGAGTGGTTCTGCAGTTAATTCATAGTACCCATGGCTTACTAGGTTGATTAAGGGGATTAGGAGTTAGTTATAACATATGTGTCATATTCATAGTAGTCTATAGTGATTTTGCAGTTAATACCTGCAATAGTATCTCTGGCAAGCTTGGGTGATGAAGTTGTGAGAGGGTGGTTTAGGGGTTAGTGTACCGGTCATAATTCTGATAGTCTAGAGGGATTTTGCCATAAAAAGAGTAGTATATCTGGTGAGCTAATTTGCTAAATATATAAGAGGGTTGTTATAGGTGTTAGATATAATATACCCTTCATGCTCATAGTTAGCTAGATCAGTTTTGCAGTTAATATCTAGTTTGTCCAGTGGCTTAGTATGATGAAGATGTAAAAGGTAGTTAGTGAGTTGTGACAGCTTACTTATCAATTCCTGGTGAACTAGAGTGTTTTTGCAACCTCTACAACATTGGCAAGACCAAAGAGCTTTATATGGATGTCAGGGACGAGATCATAGCGCTGCACAATGCTGGAATGGGATACAAAACCATAAGAAAGACGCTGGGTGAGAAGGAGGCAACTGTTGGTGCAATAGTAAGAAAATGGAAGAAATACAAAGTGACTGTCAATCGGCATCGATCTGGGGCACCATGAAAAATCTCACCTCGTGGGGTATCCTTGATCATGAGGAAGATGAGAGATCAGCCTAAAACTACACGGGAGGGACTTGTTGATGATCTCAAGGCAGCTGGGACCACAGTCACCAAGGAAACCATAGGTAACACATTACGCCATAAAGGTTTAAAATCCTGCAGTGCCTGCAAGGTCCCCCTGCTCAAGAAAACACATGTGCAGGCCCATCTGAAGTCTGAGAAAGCCAAAAAAGATGGCCTAGGTCTAGTAAAAAAGAGAGAAAAAAACAATAAATTACAAAAAAAGACCTAAAAAATATTCTTTAATGACAATAATTAAAATATAGGACTAGAAACCACACATACCAAACAAAAACAATGGTAGGGAACCCATCTGAAGTCTGCCAATGAACACCTGGATGATTCTGTGAGTGATTGGGAGAAGGTGCTTTGGCAGATGAGACAAAATTGAGGTCCTTGGCATTAACAACTCGCTGTGTTTGGAGGAAGAGAAATACTGCCTATGACCCAAAGAACACCGTCCCCACTGTCAAGCATGAAGGTGGAAATGTGGTGTTGTGGGGGTGTTTCTCTGCTATGGGCACAGGACTACTTTACCACATCAATGGGAGAATGGATGGAGCCATTTACGGTAAAATCCTAAGTGACATCCTCCTTCCCTTCGCCAGGACATTGAAAATGTGTAATGGCTAGGTCTTCCAACAAATCAATGACCCAAAACATACATCCATGGCAACAAAGCAGTGGCTCAAAATAAGCACATTAAGGTCATGGAGTGGTATTGCCAGTCTCCAGACCTTAATCCCATAGAAAACTTATGGATGGAGTTGAAGTTGCGAGTTGCCAAGCGACAGCCTCAAAATCATAATGATTTAGAGATGATCTGCAAAGAGGAGTGGACCAAAATTCCTCCTGACATGTGCCCAAACCTCAACATCAACTACACAAAATGTTTGACTGCTGTGCTTGCCAACAAGGTTTTTGCCACAGAATAATGGCCCCACATAGTCTTCCATACAGAATAATGGACCCCACATAGTTCTCCATACAGAATAATGGGCCCACATATCCTCCACATAGTCTTCCTAACAGTGTAATGGTCCCCACATAGTCTTCCATACAAAGCAATGGGCCTCACATAGTCCTCCATACAGTATAATCGGCTCCACATTGCCTTATATACAGTATACACATAGTCCTCTATATAGAATAATGGGAGCCACTTTGTACTTCATATAATATTATGGGCCGCATATTGCCTTCCATATAGTATTATGAGCCTCAAATAGTTCGCCATACAAAATAATGGCCCCAAATAGCCCTCCTAACAGAATAATAGCTCCACAAAGGCTTCCCTGCAGTATAATAGCCCCACGTAGTACTCCATACAATATAATGGGCCTCACATAGCCCTCCACACAGTATAATGGGCCTCACATACTCCTCTGGACAGTATAATGGGCCCAATATAGTCCTCCATACAGTATAATGGGCCCCACATAGTTCTCCATACATTATAATGGGCCCCACATAGGCCTCCATACAGTATATTGGGGCCACATAGTCCTCCATACATTATAATGAGCCCCACATAATCCTCCATACAGTATATTGGGCCCCACATAGTCATCCATACAGTATAATGGACCCCACATAGTACTCCATGCTGTATAATGGCCCCACAAAGTCCTCCAAACATTATGAAAGGCAAACATGTTCCTCCATACAGTATAATGACTCCACATATTTCTCCATATAGCATATTGGCTCCAGATAGTCCTCTGTACAGTAAAATGGACCTACATGGTCCTCCATACAGTATAATAGGCCCTACATAGTACTCCATACAGTGTATTGGGCCACACGTAGACGCCCATACAGTAAAATGGGCCCCACAGAGTACTTCATAAAGCATAATCGCTCCACATAGTCCTCCATACAGAATAATTGCTCCACATAGTCCTCCATGCAGTGTAATGGTCCCCAAATAGTCTTCCATACAGAGTAATGGGCCCCACATAGTCCTCCATACAGTATAAGCAGCTTCTCATTGCTTTCCATACAGTATAATGAGCTTCCCATAGTTCTCCATATAGAATAATGAGAGCCACATTGTCTTCCATATAGTATTATGGTCCCCATATTGCATTCCACATAGTATTATGATGCTCACATAGTTTTCAATACAAAATAATGGCCATAAATAGTCCTCCTTACAGAATAATGGCTCCAGAAAGTCTTCCCTGCAGTATAATGTGCCTCACATAGTCCTCCATACAGTATATTGGGCCCCACATACTCCTCAATACAGTATAATGGGCCCCTCATAGTCCTCCATACTGTATAATGGGCCTCACATAGTCCTCCACACATTATAATGTGCCCCACATAGTCATCCATACAGTTTAATGGACCCCACATAGTCCTCCATACAGTATAATGGGCCATATATTGTCCTCCATATAGTATAAAGGGTTCCTTATAGTCCTCAAAATAGTATAATGGGCCCCACATAGTCACCCATACAGTAAAATGGGCCCCACATAGTCCTTCATACAGTATAAGGGCCCCACACAGCCCCATACAGTAGAATGTGCCCACAGAGTCCCCCACACAGTATTATTGGCCCCACATAGTCTTCTTTACAGTATAATGGTCCCAACATAGTCCTCCATACAGTATATTGGGCCCATATAGTTTCCTATACAGTATAATAGGCCCCACATAGTCCTTCTTACAGCATAAAGGCCCCACACATCCCAATACAGTAGAATGTGCCCACAGAGTCCCCTACACAGTATTATTGGTCTCACATAGTCTTCCTTATAGTATAATGGGCTCCACATATTCCTCCATACAGTAAAATGGCCCCACATAGTCCCCCATAGAGTAAAATGAGCCCACATAATCCCCCATACAGTATATTGAGCCCCAAGTAGTCACTCACCTATACAGTAAAATTGGCCTCTAACAGTTCTTCATACAGTAAAATGGCCTCACATAGTCCCCCATATAGTATAATTGGACACACATAGTCACAAACACAGTATAATGGGCACTACATAGTCTTTGTTACAGTTTAATGGGCCCCATAGTCATCTATTCAGTATAATTTGTCCCATATAGTCCTCCACACAGAATCATGGCCCACATAGTCTTACATACAGAATAATGTCTCCAAATAGTCCTCCATGCAGAATAATGGGTTCCCCATCATCACCCATACAGTATAATGGGCCCACATAGTCCTCCAAACTGAGTAATGGCCCCATATAGTCCTTCATTCAATGTAATGGGTCGCAGATAATTCTGCATACAAAATAACAGGCCCCACATCGTCACCCATACAATATAATGAGCCCAACATAGTCTTCCATACAGTATAATGGGCCTGCATAGTCATTCATATAGTATACTGGGCCCAATGTATTCCTTCATACAGTATATTGGGCCCCACATAGTCATCCATACAGTATAGTGGGCTCCATAAAATCCTCCATACAGTATAATAGGCCCCACTTATTCCTCCACATAGTATAATGGCTCCATATAGTTCTCCATACAGTATATTGGCTCCACATAGTAACTTATACAGTATATTGGGCCCCAAGTGGTCACCCATACAATAAAATTGGCCCCTCATAGTTCTTCATACAGTAAAATGGCCCCACATATTCTCTAATATAGTATAACGGGCACCACATAGTCACCCACACGGTATTATTGGCACCACATAGTCCTCTTTATGGTATATGGGGACCTACATAGTCCTCCATACAGTAAAATTGTCCTGCATAGTCATCCATATACAGTGGCGTAACTACAAAGTTATGGGCCCCGGTGCGAACTTCCAAATGGGGCCCCCCCCCGCCATAAAATTCAATGTAAGCCCCATAGAATACAATGCAGCCCCCCCTCATAGTATAATGCAGCCCCTCCATACAGGGGCAGTGACAAAGACACGAGCAAATGGTGACGAGGGGGCAGAGGAGAGGGAACAAGGGGGCAAGGAAGACAGGCACTAGGGGACACATGGGGGCTAGGAGGCAGGGGAGAAGGATACAAGGGGTCTAGTGGGCAAGGGAGACTGACACAAGTGGGCAAGGGAGACTGACACAAAGGGCACACGGGGACTAGTGGACAAGAGAGACTGGCACACGGGGACACGGACTAGTGGGCAAGGGAGACTGACACACGGGGAATAGTGGGCAAGGGAGACTGATACAAGGGGACTAGTGGGCAATGGAGACTGACACACGGGGACAAGGGACAAGCACAAGGGGACAAGGGAGACAGGCACAAGGGGACACATAGGGACTAGTGAGCAAGAGACTGACACAAGGGGACAAGGGATACAAGCACAAGGGGACACACAGGGACAAGTGGGAAAGGGAGACTGACACACAGGGACTAGTGGGCAAAGGAGACTGACACAAGCACAAGGGGACAAAGGAGACTGACAGAAGCACAAGGGGACATAGGAGACAGGCACATGGGGACACAAGCATAAGGGAGACAGGCTCAAGGGGACTCACGGCCCCCTGACCTGCCAGAGCCGCTTGCAGCTGCGACCGTAGTAGTTACGCCGCTGCCTCACACACACACATACTACAGATATCACACACACACTACAGATATCACACACACACATCATACTACAGATATCACACACACATCATATTACAGATATCACACACATACTACAGTTATCACACACACACACTACAGATATCACACACACACACAGACATACTACAGATATCACACACACACACATCATACTACAGATATCACACACACACACACTACAGATAACACACACACACACACTACAGATATCACACACACACACACACACACACACACACACATACACACACTACAGATATCACACACACACACACATACACACACTACAGATATCACACACACACACATCATACTACAGATATCACACACATACTACAGTTATCACACACACACTACAGATACCACACACACACACACACACACACACACCAGAGATACCAACTCATATACACAACTCACAATCTCCTCTCTGGTACAGGGGTGGCTGATGTAAACCGGCTGCAGCTCCTCAGCTTCTCCTGACTAAGGCTAGTTTCACACTAGCGTTGGGAACAACCCGTCGCTGTGCATCGGGCCGACGTTCCCGACGCTAGTGTGGTCTCCGCCGCACAACGGGGGCAGCGGATGCATTTTTCCCACGCATCCGCTGCCCCATTGTGAGGTGCGGGGAAGTGCGGGGAGGTGGGGGCGGAGTTCCGGCCGCGCATGCGCGGTCGGAAAAAGTGGACCGTCGGGAGCAAAAAACGTTACATGTAAGGTTTTTTTCTCCCGACGGTCCACTACCACACGCCCAAGCGTCGCAAAACGGACGCGACGTTTGGCAATGCGTCGCAAATGCGTCGCTAATGTTAGTCTATGACGAAAAAACGTATCCAGCAAGAACTTTTGCTGGATGCGTATTTTCGGCAAAATGACGCATTTGCGGCGTATTGCAGTTAACGCTAGTGTGAAACTAGCCTAAAGCGGCTCTGTCCCGCACCTCCCCCCTGCTCTCGCCTTCTGTCCCGGGGTTATTTTGGCTTTCTCTTAAAGGGAACCTGTCACCCCGTTTTTTCCGTATGAGATAAAAATACTGTTAAATAGGGCCTGAGCTGTGCATTGCAATAGTGTATTTTGTGGACCCCGATTCCCCACCTATGCTGCCGAAATACGTTACCAAAGTAGTCGTTTTCGCCTGTCAATCAGGCTGGTCTGGTCAGATGGGCGTGGTGTCTTCCCCCAGATCTTGCTTAGTTTTCCGTTGGTGGCGTAGTGGTGTGCGCATGCCCAAGGTCCCGAATCCACTGCACAGGGGAGTGAAAATAGCGTGATGTGCGACATTTCATTGGTGATCGGTGGGGGCGGCCATCTTCCTTTGGCCGCGCGTGCGCAGAAGCGGCGCTCTGCTGGCCGCGGCTTCAGGAAAATGGCCGCAGGATGCCGCGCGTGCCTAGATGGAGATCGCGGCGGCCATTTTCCTGAAGCAGAGATGCGACACCTCGTACACACCCGACTCCGCTCCGTACACCTCGTACACACACGGCTCCGCTCCGTACACCTCGTACACACACGGCTCCGCTCCGTACACCTCGTACACACACGGCTCCGCTCCGTACACCTCGTACACACACGGCTCCGCTCCGTACACCTCGTACACACACGGCTCCGCTCCGTACACCTCGTACACACACGGCTCCGCTCCGTACACCTCGTACACACACGGCTCCGCTCCGTACACCTCATGCACACCCAGCTCCGCTCCGTACACCTCATACACACCCGGCTCCGCTCCGTACACCTCATACACACCCGGCTCTGCTCCGTACACCTCATGCACACCCAGCTCTGCTCCGTACACCTCATGCACACCCAGCTCTGCTCCGTACACCTCATACACACACTGCTCTGCTACATCCACCCAAACCCCTCCTGACCTCACACAAAAGCTTACCCTCCTCCAGCATGATGACAAACAGCACTGCACTACTGTCCTGCACTACACGGAAGCCCTTGATCATGTGACTCCAACTCCTCCCCTCCTGTGACCTCATCACAGGTCCTGTGCGCACAGAGCAGTGGCAGCTATAGTAGTGGTGTGCGGCTCTCTGCGGTGGAGGGGCTCTGCTGCGGGTCAAGTGCAGTCCCACCCGTGATCGCGAGTGCACGCGCAGCAGGGCCTGTAAGGAAGAATTATTTAAAGGGCCGGCGGCCCATTTTGTAGCTTAGAGTTCTTAGGAGCCCGCCCAGTCTGCTGGACTGGGTGGGCCCCTAAGCACTGCGGGCCCCGTCGCAATTGCGACCCCTGCGACCGCGGTAGTTACGCCCCTGTCCATATACTATACTGGGCCCAACTTAGCCCTCCATACAGTATATTGGGCCCCACATAATCATAAAAAACAGCAAAAAGGCAGAGATGTTTACCTGCCTAAGCCTCTAAACAAATGCACTATCAGGATGCAGTGGACCCATGTGGTTAAGATGGTGGCAACACAGGTGCAGAATTACCGATGAGGCAACCACTCACCACCTACCAAACTAATGGAGGCCGTGGCTGCTTAGCATATTACTGCACATAAAAGACTTGTATGTGGCGCTGTTCACACAATGGAGATGCACAGCATCCAGGTTAACAGCCTAATAGTGACACCCTTCTATTAGATCAGGCAGGCTGCCCAGCGCTATCCAAATGCACCCCATGTGAACAGACACCACAGTTTACAAGACAAAATGGGCCCAACTGCACCCCGAAAAAAAGTGCAAAAAACACATATAAAAAAAAAAAATGTGAGGTATTAGTTTATATTTTGGCCAAAATACACAAGCTCATAACCCACGTCACGGGTCCCCACGCTTACGAGTCCTAATTCTAAACAGCAATAGTACAAAAAGAGGATTCAGAGATCTTCCAAAAATTCAGAAAAAAACAGCAAAAAGGCAGAGATGTTTACCTGCCTAGGCCTCCAAACAAATGCGCTATCAGGATGCAGTGGACCGATGTGGTTAAGATGGGGGCAACACAGGTGCAGAATTACCAATGAGGCAACCACTCACAACCTACCAAACTAATGGAGGGGGTGGCTGCTTGGCATATTACTGCACATAAAAGACTTGTATGTGGCGCTGTTCACACAATGGAGATGCACAGCATCCAGGTTACATAGTTATCCATATACTATACTGGGCCCAACTTAGTCCTCCATACAGTATATTGGGCCCCACATAGTCATCCATACAGTATAAAGGGCTCCATATAGTCCTCAATACAGTATAATAGGCCCCACATATTCCTCCATACAGTATAATGGCTCCATATAGTTCTCCATATAGTATATTAGCCCCACATAGTAACTCATACAGTATATTGGGCCCTAAGTAGTCGCCCATACAATAAAATTGGCCCCTCATAGTTCTTCATACAGTAAAATTGCCCCACATAGTCTCTCATATAGTATAATGGGCACCACATAGTCACCCACACAGTATAATGGGCACCACATAGTCCTCCTTACAGTTTAATGAGCCCCACACAGTCCCATATAGTAGAATGGGCCCCACATAGTCCTTCCTACAATATCATTTACCACATATTGTCTAACATAGTATAAAGGGCTCCACATTGTCCTCCATACAGTATAATGAGCTCACATATTCCTCCGTACAGAATATTGACCCAACATAGTTCTCTACACAGAATAATGGATATACATAGTCCTCTATTCAGTATAATTTGTCCCACATAGTCCTCCACACAGAATCATAGACCCACATATTCCTCCATAGAGAATGATGGCCCCACATAGTCTTACATGCAGAATAATGTCTTCAAATAGTCCTTCATGCAGAGTAATGGGCCCCACATCATCACCCATACAGTATAATGGGCCCACGCAGTCCTCAAACTGATTTATGGCCCCACATAGTCCTTCATTCAATTTAATGGGCCACACATAGTCCTATATATATTATAGAGGGTCCTACATGGTCCTCCATTCAGATAATTGGACCCACATATTTCTCCATACAGAATAATTGCCCCACGTATTTCTCAATAGAGAATTATGGCCCCACATAGTCCTCCATTCAGTGTATTGGGCTCACATGGTCCCCCATACAGTATAATGGGCTCACATACTCTTCCAAACTGAATGATGGCCCACATAGTCCTTCATTCAATATAATGGATCCCAGATAGTCATCCATACAGAATAATGGCCCCACACAGTCCATCATTCAGTAAAATGGGTCCCACATAGTCCTCCATACAGAATAATGGGCCCTACATAGTTCTTCAAACTGGAAAAAAGGTATCACATAGTCATCCATACAGATTAAAGGACCCACATGTTCCTCCATACAGAATAGTGAAAACACATAGTTCTCCATACAGAATTGCTTAACAAACAGGCAATCCTCACATATACTCAAGCTGTCTAGCAGCCGCAAATCATGCAGCTGCGTCGACATAAACTAAATCTCTGAGCGTGCCAAAATACTTGGAGACTACCCGAGCATGCTCGGAGAAACCCGAGTAATGAGCATACTTGCTCATCACTAGTAGAGATGGCTATTTCTCCCAGCACACACCAGTTTTCTGATTTGGAAATGCCAGTCACATTTTTTTGTATTTCTATGTTAGCTCTCTTACCGAGCACTCCGCCCTCCAGCCTGTGGCGGTTTTAATTGCAGCAGGGTCCTACCTAGCCATATATTCAGGCATTAGCCTAGGAGAGGTATTAAAGCTGGACACATAGGTTCCCAGCAATTCGGAGACCTTGTTGTTGGCTGCTGGGCATACATGAATTGGACAACTTATGTGCTAAGTATGTCCATTTTTTCTTATTATCTAGAGAGGTAATGCTATTCATATTTCATATATTACATAGTTACGTGCTTTAGCACTACAGAGTGCAACTTTATTTGTTTATCATAGAGGTTACCTCCAGTCACTGAAAGTGCTTTCCAACCGGCACTTCACTGTGAGCCGGAACAATGGACTGTAGTGACCACAATGAGAAAATTCCATAAATTCTAGCCCATTACTAACCTGTGGGATTGATGTCAGTGGCCATAAAACAGCCAACATCAACCTCACAACCTTTAATCCACTTGACATCACACCAGGGCAAGTGGGAAGTGTTAGGCAAAGCATCAGAATTGGTGCAACTAATAGATGCATCTTTTCTGGGACAGCTGTGGGCTGCTATTTTTAGGCTGAGGGGGCCAGTATCCATGGCCACTTACCAACCTGAGAATACTAGCTGCCAGCTGTCTGCTTCAGCTTATCTGGTTGACAAAAATGGGGGGAATGCCAAAACGCTTTTTTAAAATTAGTTATTTAAATAATTTTTAAAACTGTATGGGAACTCCTCTATTCCAGCCATAATAAAACTGACAGCTGAGGTTACAGCCTAGAGCAGTCAGTGTTGCCTGTGCTAGTTATAAAAAATAGAAGAGACCCTACATCATTTTTTTACATTTTTTTTAGAGCGCAGGCGCCGGCTGATGAATACTCCCAGTGTGAAAACCGCAGCTCTCTGACCGGTGGTAACGATCTTAGCGCCAATAAGAGTCGTCGGTGTTTCTCACGCTGTGATGCAGATGACAGCGTGGAAAACACCTGATGTCCAGGGTGCCGGACCCACACAGTAACACGGACTTCCTGGAGAGGTCCATGTTCTGGATCCACGCCAGAACACTAGGTTTTCAGTATGACGGATCCCGAGCTTTACTGTTCAGGTTCGCCCATTGCTACTTCTGACCATTACTCTGGCTCTTCATGCTTCCCCTTGTTCTTTGGTGGAGGCCATTACCCAGGCCATATGGATGCACTGCAGAATTTATAAGAGATGTGGTAAGCAGCAGGATGCCCTTTGTATGCCCTCGGAGCATGTCCATCTACCTGAGTTGGAGCCAATGGAGGCTAGAATTGGCAGTTCTTGTGTTGTGGAAAGAAACATAGACACCATCTTGGACTCTGTCTCTATTGTGGTGTCGCTGGTCATTTTTTACAGGACTGCCCAACTCGCTATCACGCACACAGGTGGCACACATGGTTCTTGGACCCACTGTGCCATAGACCTACTGTGCCATGGACCTGACCTTGACTAGGCAGTTACATTGGTGCTCACTGGACCCTCTAGTCGTGAGGTCAGGCTTGTGCGGCAGGTGCCACACCAGGACAGTGTCTGGCAGTAGCAGCTGACCCCAAGGGTCTAAACCATTAATCTATGCTCTTGGTAAGGACATCCACTGGGACAAGTTCAGACTGTGCAGACAGGATGGCCACTAAGACAGGTAAAGACTGTGTAGACAGACTGCCACTTGGGACTGGTTCAGACACACAAGTCTTGGGTTACAGTCAATAGTAATACAGTTACAGATGCGTTCATGGAGTACAGACATTGCGGATGTGGTTTCAGTGTGTGGACACCGCCATAGATCTCCATTAAAGGAGGTTATTCCTTCAAAATTACAGTATCTCCCTCATCATCTCACCTGCTCTGGTTTCTGTCAATAGAGGTTTGGAGTACAAGGTACAGATGATCGTGCATTCTCAGAGGGTCAAAATATCCTTCCAAAATCTTATTCATTGGAAGGGATACGGACTTGAGGAGGGATCCTGGGTCCTGGCCCAATCTGTGAAGTGCGATCGTTTGGTCAGAACCTTCCATTCTAGATTTCCTGGGATACCTGAGGTTCTGGTTGCCTCCTACAACATAGTGTACTGTCACAATTCCATCACTCAAGGTGTCCTAGCAATGCAATGAGTGACAGATCTATAGAATCAGGGGTGTGCTTGGTTGTCAGTATTCTGAGTGACAGCCAAAGCTCTCCAATCTGGCCAGTCCTGCTAAGTTTCCTCCAGGTGTTACCCATTCAGGGTGATCACTTGGTTGACAATGGTCAGATCATTTCCAGTCATAGCTTTGCTTGGTGTTGTGTGTGCCTTGTGCTTAGAGTTCTGCTATTCTGATCTTTGTTGCCTGTCTTCGGACTTTGCCTTCTGACAATTATTTTGGCTTTGATGTGCTCTCCTTGCATTTGACCCCAGACTCCTTGACTCCCTTGTTTCACAGCTTAACTTTTGAGCAGTGAGAGTAGTCACAGTCACTAAGAACTATCCTCAGTTTGAAGAAGAACCAGGAGTCCAGAAAGCGATGATACCCCCCCCCCCCCCCCCCCCCCCCCCACAGGGCCCTGGTCTCACATCATCCAGTCTGGGAATATATGAAGAAACAGAAGGATTTGCGCAAGTGTGGCACGCCAGGAGTTCGGGAACCACAGTAGTGATGCCTTCCTCTCGGGGAGGGTAGTGCTATGTCTGGAGACAAGTGAGATTCTCTTTGGTAGGTTAACACACACACAACACCTTCCAAATCCAGGCCAGGAGAGGGAGCTCAAAACCGTGTTTTAGGGCAGCTTCCCTGGATAAAGATCCTGGTTTGGAGGCAGAGTTAGTTCAGTGAGTACAGACAGTCTGTGTGCGAGGACAGACAGGGACGGAGCACAGTGGAGATTTAGGACTCCAGGAGGGGACTAGGAAGGCCTCCTGGGAGTCAGAGCGCAGTAGCCAGGTACCGGGAGCCCAAGGCTTTTGTGGGCTATAATACACAGAGCAGAACCTGAGGGCATTGAATTACATGGACTTTGCCCATATTTACCTGTGGCACAGCAGCACCTTAGAACCTGGAGTCACCATGAAAGGACCCCAGTAGGCACAGCTCAAGCTGCCTGCCATACAGGTACCTGTCCCTGGACAGGAGAACGAATAAGGACTTTGCTTAGGACACTTAGTGGCAGCAGGGACCTCAGAGACAGTAAGCGCATAGTGGAAGCTCCTACCTGACCTGCCAAGGGGATTCCACTTGTCTCTGGACTACCCGGACTTCTAATCCACCTGTTGCCGGTGCCCTGAACTGTGGCCTGTAACCACCAAGTAAACCAGTTAAAGACTTACAACCTGTCTCCTCCATTTATTCACCTGCCTTACCATCTACACCACACACCATAGGACCCCTGGGGACCCCGCTTCACCTGTGGGAAGTGTAACATCTGGGCTACCGCAACATCCCCCAGGGGACCCTTCTAATGCAGCGTTGGTCCCCCTATTGACCGAACTCGACAGGTGACGTCACGACAAACTTTCAACATTTAACCCCCTTCAACGTTGATGCCCAGGGCCACGGACCGGGTCGTAGCCACCGTGACATCCCTCTTTGTGACCGGACCCGATACCGAGTATCCCACTGCCCTGTGTGTGCATCACAAGCGATATCCACAGGCGATCTTTCCTTTCTTCTCGAAGATATCTGGACCAACCTTCTGCCAAGTTCCTGCAAAAACTGTGTGCAAGTGACAAGTACCTAAAGTACCTAAAAGAACATTAAATGGTGGTCACCAAATATTGATTTGATTTAAATTTCTCTCTTGTTTCTATTTTGTTAATTGATGTGACAAAGACAAGACCAGAAAGCGCAGACCAATGAGATCCAGCAGTTGGTGTAGCCAGCGCCAATAGCAAGGCGAATATTTTGCATCCCTTTACCCATTAACATTAGTATTCCCAAAGTTCCTAACACTAGTCCAGTATTGATCTCCTTATCCCCCAAACACATGCATCGTAATTTGATGAATATACTAATTTAATTATAGTTTGTGCTTAAGTAAAGCTTACCCTAAGCTTTGACTCAACCCAATCCTTTAGACTAAATCTAAACCTAAGCCTACTCTTAAGCCTAACCCTAACCTTAAACCAATCCCTAGTCCTAATTAAGGTTGGAAAAAGTGTAAAAATATAAAAGCAGTTTTTTCGCAATAAATGGAGACAGTATCATCATTCATTGTGTACTAATTTTCAGTCTTCACCATCACTGCTTATGCAGAGCGCAACAGTTTAGACGACTGTGTCATCAGTTGTTGCACTCTGTATAAGCAGTGACCAAGACGACAAAGCTCATTTCATTGTACTGTTGATCTCTGCTAAAGGAGCTCCAGATAAATGTTTGTTGCACACTTGCAGGTGCTAATCACTTCTCAGGCAGATTGCATAGGGACAGAGGTGAGGGGCTTTTAAATATTGTGCCCCAATAGACTGTGGGGGTCCCCATTGTGCATCAAAGTGGGTGCTGTGAGGAATCGCTGAAGATAAAAGTACCGTACTTTTAAAAGGTTTTGTCTCAATTACAATTGCTCATTGCCTCAAGGGCATAGGGACCATTTTGGTGGGTTACACATTCTGGCCGACCTGGCCCATGCATGTATCGTCCTGAGACAAACTTTTTTCATTGGCATAGGTATCAGGATTAGCCGGACCAGACAATCTTAAAAATGCAGAGATCTGTTATTAGAAAAATTTGATAATTTAGATTCTTTCTTTTTGGTTCAAATGATTTTTTTTATACTTTTATTCATCAATTCCACAAGTTAAGTAAATACATGAATTTTTTTTTTAAATAAATTTAGAACGGAAAAATGATTTTGTTTATTTGCAAGGGAGCGGTATATTCCTTAATTCCATGCTACATTTATCCACCCTGTCTGAAATGAGGCTTCATTCCAAAAAAACTGCTTCCTCTTTTACCTGGACCCACGGCAGTGAAGGGCGCCTGTAGGTGGTCACCATTTGTGGATCTAAAAAAAAAAGTGCCTCCTAAGATCTGAGCTGATGAAACACTCAGACTGTGCCAAACCTTCTTCAAATCCACTGGAATCCAAAACAAATTCACACCTCCTCCTCCCGTTCTCATTAATCAATCAACCCCCAGAAACATTCGTCTGCGGTGGGCGTCAGTCAGAGACGTGATTCTTCCCTGGGGTTGCTTTGCAGACAAAAATCTCTGATATATTTTTGCTAATTAATATCCCAGCTACTTTAACCATTTTCACTTTCTGCCGAGTTCAGCGTTAACTGCAAGTCGTGGCCCTTTAAAATAAAAAAAAAGTACAAAAATAATAAGAAGAATCCAAAACAAAAATAACTTAAGCAAATAATTGTATCCACAAAAAGACTAAATTTAGAGGCAGGGTGAAATTTTTGGATAAGTTGTCTGTAATAAGTTTGGCTCTTGTTTTCCCTCTATGGAACTTTTTTTTTTTGCTGAGCCAAAGTTTGCAGCCACAGAACATACAAAGGATTGTTTTTGTTTGGTAGATTTTTTTAGGCTCCTGAGTTAAATTAATACCCCAAAATATATTTTTAGCTCAGGAATGAAAAAAAAACAAATAGATTTTGGGAAAAGAGTAACAGAGCAAAGATCAGAGGTGTAACTTGAAGCGGCTGTCCCCTATTCACAATCTGTACCCGTCTTTCACCTATGTGACATTTCCAAACTCTCATTCACAAGTCAATTTTTTTCACGTATTAGAAAAATGGACCAAGTTTCGTCAGATTGTTTTCCAGATTTTATCCGTATCATCAGTTTTTCTCATATGAGAAAAAAAAATACAATATAACGTTTCTCCACCTCTTCCTAACTTACAGTACTTGAAAATCGGTCTCAGATGACATTGGAAAGTTGTCTGATTTTTCTCACGGACCCATAGACCTGCATTACCAATTTTGATCCAACACTCAGAGCAAAGTCTGACATGTCTCCAAGATTTTGAAGTGTTACTACTGTGTGGGAGATAAAAGGAGGGCATTTTATTGCTACATACGGAGGAGACATTAATATTCTATAGTGGGCACCATGGGGAATTATTACTTTGTCTCACACTAGCACTGTGTGAGACACAGTGGGCTAGGGGTCTACGTGGAAACCATGGGATCCCATAGCAAAAGTCCAAATGTAACAACCACCCAACCAAAAAATAAATACGGCAGATAAATTTGGCATAGTATATCCGTCATTGCACATACAGTGGCATGTAAAAGTTTGGGCACACCTGGTTAAAATTACTGTTAACCTGGACAGCTAAGGGCTAAAGATAAAGATGCCACATGTTCTTTCGATTTTAGGCAATATATATATATATTGTCATCTTTTACATTTTAAATATTACAAAAAAGAAAAATAACTTTGACTGAGGTTTCAGACCAGTTAGTGTTTTGGCTTGTTCACTATCATTGTTAGAAAAGGCCAAGTCATGCAAATTCCCAGCTTTATAAAAACCCAGTCTCCTTTAACCTTCTTCCAAAAAACAACAGCCATGAGTTCTTGTAAGCAGGTGCCTAGCACTCTGAAAATGAAAATGGTGGAGTCCCACAAAGCAGGAGAAGGCTATAAGAAGATAGCAAAGCGTTTTCAAGTTGCCCTTTCCTCAGTTCGAAATGTAATTAGGAAATGGCAGTTACCAGGAACAGTGGAGGTCAAGATAAGGTCTGGAAGACCAAGCAAAATCTTTGTGACAGCTGCTCAGAACCACCCTTGACTGCAAAAGACCTTCAGAAAGATGTAGCAGACTCTGGAGTTGTGGTACATTGTTCTACGGTTCAGAGACACCTGCAAAAATATGGCCTTCATGGAAAGGTCATCAGAAGAAAACCTCTCCAATGTGCTCACCATAAAATTCAGCATCAGAGGTATGCAAAAAAAATCTAAACAAGGCTGATGCATTTTGGAAACAAGTCCTGTGGACTGATGAGATTTAAATAAAACTCATTGGTCACAATATTCACAGTTATTTGTGGAGAAAAAAGGGCAAAGACCTTCAGGAAAAGAACATCTTGCCAACCATTAAGCACAGGGGTGGATCAATCATGCTTTAGGGTTGTGTTGCAGCCAATGGCATGGGGAACATTTCACGGGTAGAGGGAAGAATGGATTCAATGAAATTTCAACAACTTCTTGATGCAAATAAAACACCATCTGTAAAAAAGCTGAAGTTGAAAAGAGGATGTCTTCTACAAATGGATAATGATCCTAATCATTTGCCAAAATCCACAATAGACAACCTCAAAAGGCACAAGCTGAAGGTTTTACAATGGCCCTCACAGTCCCCTGATTTGAATATCATTGACAATTTGTGGATAGAAAAAACAAACCAGAAAAAAACAGCCTTACCCACACCAAGTTACATCACAAATGCACAAGCAGGATGCAGCAAACCCCAATTATAAAGGTGGGGGCAGCAGAGGTGCAAACTACTGATGAAAGCAGCCACTCACAAACCTACCAATTTATGGAGGGGGTGGCGTCTAGTAATAAAATTCACACAAATAAGGCTTGACTATAACAACAGTCACACAGGTACCTGTTTGCACCCGTGCTGCCCCCCCTTTATTATTGGGGTCTGCTGCATCCTGCTTGTGCAATTGATGACTTGGTGTTTGTAAGGCTGTTTTTTTCTGGTTTGTTTTTTGAATTTATGTCCTTTAGGCTGTTGTTTTTTACATTTGTGGCTAGACCCCAAAATAGCAGAGGATACAAGACGCCCCAGGAATGTCACAGAATTGTAAGAATTTTCCAAGGAAGAATGGAAGAAAATCCCTCAAACATGAATTGAAAGGCTCTTGTCTGGCTACAAAAAAGCATTTAGAAGCTGTGGTACTTTCAAAACGGGGACACTACTAGGTACTAACCATGCAGAGTGCCCAAACTTTCATATCTGCCCATTTCCCTTTTAGTAATTTTTAGAATGTAAAAGATGAAAATATATATATTTTTTGCCTAAAATAAAAATGAAATGTGTCCTCTTTAACTTTAGCCCTTTTAGAGATCATTTCATCTTAAACTTGCTTAACCGTTCACAATAACAGTAATTTTGACCAGGGGTGTCCAAATGTTTACATGCCACTATAGGCGCAGTTGCAGGAGGGGGACCTCCCAACTTGTCAAAACAGACATGTAGAGACATGTATTGCAGCGCGTACACAGATATAGTGCTCCTACAAACCCTCTTTGCCAGAATGGAAAGAAACATGTTAGGCAGGCTTTGCTGCAGGAAATGAGCTTCCTTGGAGCTTTAGATAAAGTTTTTTTTTGTTGCAACAATGCATTTGGGCACCCAACAGATGCTAAAGGTCAAAAAAGCAAACGAATGCCTATCACAATAATACCGCTTTCATTCAACCTACACATTATCATGACCCCCAAAATGTCCCCTCTCCCACATGCATAATACAATGCCCCCACTGTGGTTTCTCCCAAACAATTTTCCCCCATACACACAGTATGATGCCCTTACATTAGTCCCAAAACAGTATAATGCTCCTACAATGTTCCTTAAACAGTATGATGTCCCCACACTGTCCACAAAACAGTATGATGTCCCTACTGTTCCCCCAGCAAAGTATGATGTCCTCACAGAGTCCCCACACAATAAAATATCCCCGCAGTGCCCCTATACAGTAGTGACCATAAAGTGTCCCCAATACAATATGGCACCCACCATTCCCTCAACACAGTATGTACAATATAATGCATGCAGAATGCCGCTAAATAGAATTATATCCCCACAGTCCCCCATACACAGCATGCTGTCCCCACAGTGCCCCCAACACAGTATGATGTCTCCACGTAGCCCCACACTAAGTTGCCCCCCATAGAACCCATACACATTATGAGGCTGCATAGCGATTACATGGTTGGCCACTATTAGCCATAAACCACTGCTTTGGGTCTGCTCTAGGCAAATGGATAACGTACTGTATATTGCAGCCTCTGGATTGATGCATTGTGATGAGCAAGCACTAAAATGCTCAAGTGCTTGGTACTCGAATCGAGAAGGTCCGATGCACAGAGGAGATTGAGTCGAGTAATGAGTATAATGAAGTCAATAGGAAACTCGAGCATTTTTCTGGAAGACCCTAACAGGAACAGGAGGGCTGAGGAGGCAGGATAATCACTGAAATGGATAGATATAGGGCTCAAATGGAATGGGAACAGCATGCGGAAGACTCCTGAATGCATCTCTGACTCCCAGATCGTTGCTGACATACAAAATGGAAGGCAAAATGGACTTTACAGGAAAAAAATGTTAGGAAAACATTCATTACTGCATAGTGACGTAATAAGTAGTGTTGAGCATTCCGATACCGCAAGTATCGGGTATCGGCCGATACTTGCGGTATCGGAATTCCGATACCGAGATCCGATACTTTTGGGGTATCGGGAATCGGTATCGGGATTAATATCAATGTGTAAAAGAAAGAATTAAAATAAAAAATAGGGATATACTCACCTCTCCGGCGGCCCCTGGACTTTACCGCCATAATCGGGAGCCGTTGTACCTAAGAATGTGCGCTTGAAGGGCCTTAGATGACATCACGGCGCTCTGATTGGTCCGTAGCGGTCACGTGACAGCTACGCGACCAATCACAAAGCCGTGACATCACCTAAGGTCTTTCAAGCGCTTGAAATACCTTAGAAGATGTCCGCAGCTTCTGATTGGTCACGTAGGTGACGTCACGGCTTTGTGATTGGTCGCGTAGCGGTCACGTGACCGCTACGGACCAATCAGAGCGCCGTGATGTCATCTAAGGCCCTTCAAGCGCGCATTCTTAGGTACAACGGCTCCCGGTTACGGCGGTAAAGTCCAGGGCGCGTCAGAGGGTGAGTATATCCCTATTTTTTATTATAGTGCTTTGGAACAAAGCACTATATTGTAATCCGAACGTGGATAACTTCTTATTATTAGGCTTTTTTCCGCAATTAATGCGGCCCGAACCGCTAAACACACAGACTCCAGTGAGGTGTCATTTCGAAGCCAGCGTCCACGAGAGGTGTGCTAACTCTAAGTATTTTTCGTGTCGATCGGATTTGTAGTTTTGGCGCAATTTGCGTTTGAAAATTGTTTTCCCCCCATTGGAAAGCATTGCTCAATGCATTTCAATAGGGAAATTTCCTCATATGGTATAATGGCCTGATTTCTGAGGCAATTTCAAAACTGCCACCTGGCTGATTAGCTCATTGATATGCGCAGTCAGACGCAGTTACTATGCCAACGCCTACGAGCCCACTAGGAAACAGGTTTTGTCAGTCAGATAATATCAGCTCCTCTCTGTTATCAGCCATTCCCCTGTCCTGCTGTCAGTCTATTTATTCTTATTAGGCTTTTTGCCCCGCAATTATTCTCTCTGTTATCAGCCATTCCCCGTACTGCTGTCAGTCTATTTCTCTCTGTTATCAGCCATTCCCCTGTCCTGCTGTCAGTCTATTCTCTCTGTTATCAGCCATTCCCCGTCCTGCTGTCAGTCTATTCTCTCTGTTATCAGCCATTCCCCTGTTCTGCTGTCAGTCTATTTCTCTGTTATCAGCCATTCCCCTGTCCTGCTGTCAGTCTATTTCTCTCTGTTATCAGCCAATCCCCGTCCTGCTGTCAGTCTATTTCTCTCTGTTATCAGCCATTCCCTTGTCCTGCTGTCAGTCAGAGTGACCCGGGCCACCAAATCGGACCCAGAGTGACCCGGGCCACCAAATCGGACCCAGAGTGACCCGGGCCACCAAATCGGACCCAGAGTGACCCGGCCCACCAAATCGGACCCAGAGTGACCCGGGCCACCAAATCAGACCCAGAGTGACCCGGGCCACCAAATCGGACCCAGAGTGACCCGGCCCACCAAATCGGACCCAGAGTGACCCGGCCCACCAAATCGGACCCAGAGTGATCCGGCCCACCAAATCGGACCCAGAGTGACCCGGCCCACCAAATCGGACCCAGAGTGACCCGGCCCACCAAATCGGACCCAGAGTGACCCGGGCCACCAAATCGGACCCAGAGTGACCCGGGCCACCAAATCGGACCCAGAGTGACCCGGCCCACCAAATCGGACCCAGAGTGACCCGGCCCACCAAATCGGACCCAGAGTGACCCGGCCCACCAAATCGGACCCAGAGTGACCCGGCCCACCAAATCGGACCCAGAGTGACCCGGCCCACCAAATCGGACCCAGAGTGACCCGGCCCACCAAATCGGACCCAGAGTGACCCGGCCCACCAAATCGGACCCAGAGTGACCCGGCCCACCAAATCGGACCCAGAGTGACCCGGCCCACCAAATCGGACCCAGAGTGACCCGGGCCACCAAATCGGACCCAGAGTGACCCGGCCCACCAAATCGGACCCAGAGTGACCCGGCCCACCAAATCGGACCCAGAGTGACCCGGGCCACCAAATCGGACCCAGAGTGACCCGGGCCACCAAATCAGACCCAGAGTGACCCGGCCCACCAAATCGGACCCAGAGTGACCCGGCCCACCAAATCGGACCCAGAGTGACCCGGGCCACCAAATCGGACCCAGAGTGACCCGGGCCACCAAATCGGACCCAGAGTGACCCGGCCCACCAAATCGGACCCAGAGTGACCCGGCCCACCAAATCGGACCCAGAGTGACCCGGCCCACCAAATCGGACCCAGAGTGACCCGGCCCACCAAATCGGACCCAGAGTGACCCGGCCCACCAAATCGGACCCAGAGTGACCCGGCCCACCAAATCGGACCCAGAGTGACCCGGCCCACCATATCGGACCCAGAGTGACCCGGCCCACCAAATCGGACCCAGAGTGACCCGGCCCACCAAATCGGACCCAGAGTGACCCGGCCCACCATATCGGACCCAGAGTGACCCGGCCCACCAAATCGGACCCAGAGTGACCCGGCCCACCAAATCGGACCCAGAGTGACCCGGCCCACCAAATCGGACCCAGAGTGACCCGGCCCACCAAATCGGACCCAGAGTGACCCGGCCCACCAAATCGGACCCAGAGTGACCCGGGCCACCAAATCGGACCCAGAGTGACCCGGCCCACCAAATCGGACCCAGAGTGACCCGGGCCACCAAATCGGACCCAGAGTGACCCGGCCCACCAAATCGGACCCAGAGTGACCCGGGCCACCAAATCGGACCCAGAGTGACCCGGCCCACCAAATCGGACCCAGAGTGACCCGGCCCACCAAATCGGACCCAGAGTGACCCGGGCCACCAAATCGGACCCAGAGTGACCCGGGCCACCAAATCGGACCCAGAGTGACCCGGCCCACCAAATCGGACCCAGAGTGACCCGGCCCACCAAATCGGACCCAGAGTGACCCGGCCCACCAAATCGGACCCAGAGTGACCCGGCCCACCAAATCGGACCCAGAGTGACCCGGCCCACCAAATCGGACCCAGAGTGACCCGGCCCACCAAATCGGACCCAGAGTGAGCCGGCCCACCAAATCGGATCCAGAGTGACCCGGGCCACCAAATCGGACCCAGAGTGACCCGGGCCACCAAATCGGACCCAGAGTGACCCGGGCCACCAAATCGGACCCAGAGTGACCCGGGCCACCAAATCGGACCCAGAGTGACCCGGGCCACCAAATCGGACCCAGAGTGACCCGGCCCACCAAATCGGACCCAGAGTGACCCGGCCCACCAAATCGGACCCAGAGTGACCCGGCCCACCAAATCGGACCCAGAGTGACCCGGCCCACCAAATCGGACCCAGAGTGACCCGGCCCACCAAATCGGACCCAGAGTGACCCGGGCCACCAAATCGGACCCAGAGTGACCCGGCCCACCAAATCGGACCCAGAGTGACCCGGCCCACCAAATCGGACCCAGAGTGACCCGGCCCACCAAATCGGACCCAGAGTGGGTCAGGCCCACCAAATCGGACCCAGAGTGACCCGGCCCACCAAATCGGACCCAGAGTGACCCGGCCCACCAAATCGGACCCAGAGTGACCCGGCCCACCAAATCGGACCCAGAGTGACCCGGCCCACCAAATCGGACCCAGAGTGGCCTCAACCCTGAGGGGCTACAACTACCAAACCAGCGCCTGAGGGGCACCCAAGTGTGAAAGTCTTGCAGGGGCAGCCCGGGCACCATTCCAAAGCACTATCTGTAGTTCCTTCAGGAAATACCCATCTAGTTTTAATTCTTTCTTTTACACATTGATATGGATCCCAGGGCCTGAAGGAGAGTTTCCTCTCCTTCAGACCCTGGGAACCATACAGGATACCGTCCGATACTTGGTGTCCCATTGACTTGTATTGGTATCGGGTATCGGTATCGGATTAGATCCGATACTTTGCCGGTATCGGCCGATACTTTCTGATACCGATACTTTCAAGTATCGGACGGTATCGCTCAACACTAGTAATAAGGCAGAAATAAAAAGAGAAAACAATCTCCTTCTCCACCCCTTAGTAGCCGGGCCATTTCTCATCGGAGTTCCCTGTCGCCTATGACTACGTTAGATGCATTGTAAAGGGGGAAATAAAACTGCACCCACAGGCAGTTACCAGTAATTTTACCACTTTACTATCTTATCTGGGCATTTGGTGGGTGTGACATGAAAAACCAATTCTAATGATATAAATAGGGTCAACTTATTGTGGAAAACCAACGTGAAAAAAATCCTTTAACTTTTAATATAAAGCACTAAAAAAGCATATAATAGTTAGCTGAAACCTATTAAAAAAGAGAAGGTTGAATCCAAGGACAAATGAATCATATGATGTATAAGCTAACTGTCCCTAGTAGGCCCTATAGAGCTGTTAGGCTACCTGCCTGTGGAGGCTGGCACTCTAAGCATTCAACATGGCGCCCCCACTCGACGACAGCTGTCCCTATCGTCTCTGGTGTTCCCTAACGTGAATAGACATACATTATAAAAAACACTTACATGCAAACACTGGATACCTAGATTAGTGCCCCAATATCTTTTAATCTACAGATTTTATATAAAAAAAATATAGATTGAGTTGTAAATAGAAAGACTCGCACCTATGCACAAATATTTGTTAACAGGTTACAGTGGGGGAAATAAGTATTTGATCTCTTGCTGATTTTGCAATTTTGCCCACTGACAAAGACATGATGGAATATCAAAAATAAAATCCAGAAAATCACACTGTATACATTTATTTGCATTTTGCAGTGAGAAATAAGTATTTGATCCCCTACCAACCATTAAGAGTTCTGGCTCCTACAGACCAGTTAGACACTCATAGTCAACTCGTTACCTGCATTACAGACAGCTATCTTACATAGTCACCTTTATAGAAGACTCCTGTCCACATGTGCAGGCCCATCTGAAGTTTGCCAATAAACATCTGGATGATTCTGTGAGTGATTGGGAGAAGGGAGGTCTTTGGCATTAACTCAACTCACCATGTTTGGAGGAAGAGAAATGCTGCCTATCACCCAAAGAACACCGTCCCCACTGTCAAGCATGGAGGTGGAAACATTATGTTTTGGGGGGGGTTTCTCTGCTAAGGTAACAAAGTAGTGGCTCAAAAAGAAGCACTTTAAGGTCATGCAGTGGCCTGGCCAGTCTCTAGACCTTAATCCCCTAGAAAACTTATGGAGGGAGTTGAAGCTCTGAGTTGCCAAGTGACAGCCTCAAAATCTTAATGATTTAGAGATGATTTGCAAAGGGGAGAGGACCAAAATTCCTCCTGATATGTGCACAGACCTCATCATCAACTACAGAAAACGTCTGACTGCAGTGCTTGCCAACAAGGGTTTTGCCACCAAGTATTAAGTCTTGTTTGTCAGAGGAATCAAATACTTATTTCTCACTGCAAAATGTAAATAAATTTATCTAATTTATACAATGTGATTTTGTGGATTTTACTTTTGATATTCTATCTCTCAATGTTAAAATTAACCTACCCTTAAAATTATAGACTGTTCATGTCTTTGTCAGTGGACAAACTTACAAAACCAGCAAGGGATCAAATACTTATTTCCCCCACTGTATATACACTGCTCCAAAAAATAAAGAGAACACTAAAATCCCACATTCTAGATATCACTGAATGAAATATTCCAGTTGTAAATCTTTATTCAACAAAGAAAAAAAAATGGTTCCAGCTTCTTGTAAAATGTAAAACTTTAATCCAACATGGTAAAATCAGAGTATCTCCTGGGACAACACCATAGCACTGTATGAGGCAAGCAACGCGTTTCGACCGACACAGCGGTGTGGAGTCTCAGTACGTCTCATCAGGACGGAGTTCCGGGCTTCTTTCATTTATCGGTGAGCTGGCTTTTTTTGTCTTTTCTTTTGTAAATCTTTATTCATTACATAGTGGAATTTGTTGAGAACAATAAAATCTAAAAATTATCAACGTAATTCACAACTAATATCCCACCGGGGTCTGGAGTTGGAATGATGCTCAAAATCAAAGTGGAAAATGATGTTACAGGCTGATCCAACTTCAGTGGAAATGCCTCAAGACAGGGAAATGATGCTCAGTAGTGTGTGTGGCCTTCACGTGCCTGTATGACCTCCCTACAATGCCTGGGCATGCTCCTGATGAGGCGGCGGATGGTCTCCTGAGGGATCTCCTCCCAGGCCTGGACTAAAGCTTCCGCCAACTCCTGGACAGTCTGTGGTGCAACGTTGGTGGATGGTGAGAGACATGATGTCCCAGATGTGTTCAATCGAATTCAGGTCTAGGGAATGGAGGGCCAGTCCATTGCTTCAATGCCTTCATCTTGCAGGAACTGCTGACACACTCCAGCCACATGAGGTCTGGCATTGTCCTGCATTAGGAGGAACCCAGGGCCAACCGCACCAGCATATGGTTTCACAAGGGGTCTGAGGATCTCATCTGAGTACCTAATGGCAGTCAGGCTGTCTCTGGCGAGCACATGGAGGGCTGTGTGGCCCTTCAATGAAATGCCACCCCACACCATTACTGACCCACTTTCAAACCGGTAATGCTGAAGGATGTTGCAGGCAGCAGATCGCTCTCCACGGAGTCTGCAGACTCTGTCACATCTGTCACATGTGCTCAGTGTGAACCTGCTTTCATCTCTGAAGAGCACAGGGCGCCAGTGGCGAATTTGCCAATCCTATTGTTCTGTGACAAATGTCAAGTGTCCTGAACGGTGTTGGGCTGTGAGCACAACCCCCATCTGTGGATGTCGGGCACTCAGACCATCCTCATGGAGTCGGTTTCTAAATGTTTGCAGACACATGCACATTTGTGGCCTGCTGGAGGTCATTTTGCAGGGCTCTGGCAGCGCTCCTCCTGTTCCTCCTTGCTCAAAGGCTGAGGTAGCGGTCCTGCTGCTGGGTGTTTCCCTCCTTCGGCTCCCTCCATGTCTCTTGGTGTGCTGGCCTGTCACCTAGTAGCGCCTCCAGCCTCTGGACACTACGCTGACAGACACAGCAAACCTTCTTGCCACAGCCCGCATTGATGTGCCATCCTGGATGAGCTGCACTACCTGAGCCACTTATGTGGGTTGCAGAGTCCGTCTCATGCTACCACAAGTATGAAAGCACAACCAACATTCATAAGTGATCAAAACATCAGCCAGATAGCATTGGTACTGAGATGTGGTCTGTGGTCTCCACCTGCAGAACCATTCCATTATTGAGTGTGTCTTGATAATTGCCAATAATTTCCATCTGTTGTCTATTCCATTTGCACAACAGCATGTGAAATTGATTGTCAAACAGTGTTGCTTCCTAAGTGGACAGTTTGATTTCACAGAAGTTTGATTTACTTGGAGTTATATTCTGTTGTTAAATTGTTCCCTTTATTTTTTTGAGCAGTGTATGTTAGGTGGAATATTCTCACTTAATACCCAAATGAGTCTTGATATTTTCCGACCCCTATTATCTACTTAATGCACTATTATACATAAGATCTTAGCCTAATAGAAGCACTACTTCTGGAACCTTACATGTGCAGGTTCATTAACAAATAGAAGGTATAAAATATGGTATTTCAAAGTGCATATGTATGTATACATATATATATGCAAAACTTTAGCTAGTTCCCTCTACAAGGCAGATCTATCGTCTCAGGAATAGATGCACATTGCCAAAACTGTAGCATCTACTTGGACCAAACGCTGAAAACATTTGTAACATCTATTCCCTCATTTATGAGGGACACCACCAATCTCTTAACCAAGCTGGAAGAGATCACAGTTGAATCAAGAACTATCCTGACTTCAATAGCCATGGTGGCCCTATATCCAAGTTTTCACCACACGGCATGCTTATCAGCCGTTGGAATTGTTGCAATTCACTCTGGGAAACAACGATTTCCTATTCAATGGAAAATATTACCACCAGCTCTGACATCTGATGTAATAATCAGTCAATGTGCCCAGGGCCTATCTGACCAGGGACGGATTATTAGTTACATCTGTGCGATCACCCACGCACACAAGCTGTACGTGGGCGATCACTGCCGGATGTCAGCTGATTCTGACAGCTTACACCCAGCACTAAGTGCCAGGAGCAGTCATGCACCGCTCCCAGCTCTTTTACCCCCAAAAATGTGCGTTCGAGCGCGATGGAAGCATTCCGGGAGCCGGCAGAAGGCTGGCAGCCCCTCTGCCTTTGGATCGATCCTGATTGTTGCCATGGTAACGTCAGGACGACATCCGGGTCACCAGAGCTAGGAAACTTGCTGATCATGCGCAGAGCATGATCAGCACGTTTCTCAGACAGTGCAGAGCTGACAATTTATACAGCATTGGGATACTGCTGCATCCACATGCTGTAGAAGCGATCAGCCTGCAAAAAATGATACTCCCATAGTGGGACAAAGTAAAAAAGTATAAAAAAGTAAATGGTACCAATAAAATCGTCAACTTGTCCTGCAAAAAACAAGCCCTCACATCAGTCTGTAGGCCAAAATATGAAAAAATTATAGCTCTCAAAATATGATGATGCAAAAAGTATTTTTTGCAATAAAAGCGTCTTTTAGTGTGTGACAGCAGTCAAACATAAAAACTCAATATAAATTATTATTATTATTATTTATTTATATAGCACCATTGATTCCATGGTGCTGTACATGAGAAGGGGTTACATACAAATTACAGATATCACTTACATTAAGCAAACTAACAATGACAGACTGATATAGAGGGGCGAGGACCCTGCCCTTGTGGGCTTACATTCTACAGGATGGTGGGGATGGAGACAATAGGTTGAGGGTTGTAGGAGCACCGATGTTGGTGAGGCGGTAGCTTCAGTAGCGGTGGTTCCTTCTGAAGGATCCGAATGTGGTTGATAGTCGGATGTGTTGGGGCAAAGAATTCCAGAGGATGGGGGATATTCTAGAGATGTCTTGGAGGCGGTTGGGTGAGGAGCGGATAAGTGTGGAGGAGAGAAGGAGGTCTTGGGAGGACCGGAGATTACGTGAGGGAAGATATCGGGAGATTAGTTCAGAGATATATGGAGGAGACAGGTTATGGATGGCTTTGTAGGTCAGTATTAGTAATTTGAACTGGATACGCTGAGGGAATGGGAGCCAGTGAAGAGATTTGCAGAGAGGGGAAATGGAGGAGTAGCGAGGAGAGATGAATTAGTCGGTCAGCAGAGTTAAGGATGGACTGGAGAGGAGTAAGGGTATTAGCAGGGATGTTGCAGTAGTCAAGGCGGGAGATGATGAGGGCATGCACAAGCATTTTAGTAGATTGACGGTTGAGGAAAGGACGGATTCTGGAGATATTTTTGAGCTGGAGGCGACAGGAGGTGAAGAGAGCTTGGATGTGCGGTTTTAAGGACAGGGCAGAGTCAAGGGTTACTCCGAGGCAGCCGACTTCCGGTATGGGGGAAGCGTGATGTCGTTAATTGCGATAGATAGGTCAGGTATGGAAGATCTATGAGATGGAGGAAAGATGATTGATGAGTTCAGATTTGTCCACATTGAGTTTGAGAAAGCGAGAGGAGAAGAAGGAGGATATGGCTGATAGACACTCCGGGATGCTGGACAGCAGAGAGGTGACATCTGGTCCAGAAAGGTAGATCTGAGTGTCATCAGCATAAAGGTGGTACTGGAATCCATGGGACTTTATAAGTTGTCCCAGGCCAAGTGTATAGATCGAGAAGAGTAGGGGTCCTAGAACAAAGCCTTGGGGGACTCCAACAGAGAGAGGGTGGGATAAGGAGGTAGTGTGGGAGTGGGAGACGCTGAATGTGCGGTTGGAAGGGTATGAGGAGATCCAGGATAGGGCGAGGTCTTTGATGCCAAAAGACGAGAGGATCTGTAGTAGGAGGCTGTGGTCAACTGTGTCGAAAGCAGAGGACAGGTTTAGAAAGGAGGAGTACAGAGTATTGTCCATTAGCTTTGGCTGTAAGTAGGTCATTAGTAATTTTGGTCAGGGCTGTCTCAGTTGAGTGATGGGGGCAGAAACCAGATTGTAGATTGTCAAAGAACAAGTTAGAAGAGAGGTGGGAGGAAAGTTCAGCATGGACGTGCTGCTCCAGGAGTTTGGAAGCTAATGGGAACAGCGATATTGGGCGATAGCTGGACATAGCTGTTGGGTCGATGGCTGGCTTTTTAAGGATAGGCGTGATTGTGGCATGTTTGAAAGCAGAAGGGATGGTGCCAGAATTTAGTGATAGGTTGAAGAGGTGGGTTAGGGATGGGATAAGTGTGGTGGTGAGGTTGGGGAGGAGGTGGGATGGGATGGGGTCAAGCGCGCCTGGTTTTGCTGTAATCGCACCGACCCAAAGAATAAAGTCACCTAATCACTTATACCACACAAGGAATGGCGTAAAAAATAAATAAAACCAATTTTTCACCTGCTCTTGATTTTTTCATTCTGCCTCCCAAAGATCGCAGTAAGCGCTCTGCACTGGGGTTTCCGTGTAAGGCTGGTTTCACGCTTGCATTTTGATCTGCAGCGTTTTTTTTCCTATGTTTAACATTAAAAACGCATGCTTTTTTTTTGTACGCGTTTTGCCGCGTTTAACAACGCATGCGTTTTTTTGCTGCATGCGTTCGGTTGCAGAAATGCAACATGTAGTAATTTCTAGAGGCGTTTTTTTGCCGCAAAAAAACTTATCGCTGTCTATGTAAACGCATGCGTTTTTAAGCACATGCGTTTGTTTGCGTTAAAAACACATGTGTTTTTATAGAAAAAAACAAGAATACACACTGACAAGCCACCCCCCACCATCAAGGTGATAAAGGGATCCAAACCCTAACCCTACCCCTAACCCTACCCCTAACCCTAACCCTGACTATCCACCCCCCCTCCATCAAGGTGATAAAGGGATCCTAACCCTACCCCTACCCCTAACCCTACCCCTAACCCTAACCCTAACCCTAGGGATCCTAGGGATCCATAGGAGTTGGCTATTACGTTGACCTGGTGACCAGGACATTCTTCTAATAAAAAGCTTTGTTCAATGTGGACACCCCAAGATATACGGTATTGCTATAGAGTACTAAAAATATAAACTCGTAGAGTATTGACTGTCATAGTGTTAGGGGTAGGGTTAGGGGTAGGGTTAGGGTTTGGATCCCTTTATCACCTTGATGGTGGGGGGTGGCTTGTCAGGGTTAGGGTTAGGGTTAGGGGTAGGGTTAGGGTTAGGGGTAGGGTTTGTATCCCTTTATCACCTTGATGGTGGTGGGTGGCTTGTCAGGGTTAGGGTTAGGGGTAGGGGTAGAATTAGGGTTTGGATCCCTTTATCACCTTGATGGTGGGGGGTGGCTTGTCAGGGTTAGGTTTAGGGTTAGGGGTAGGGTTAGGGTTTGTATCCCTTTATCACCTTGATGGTGGGGGGTGGCTTGTCAGGGTTAGGGGTAGGGTTAGGGGTAGGGTTAGGGTTTGTATCCCTTTATCACCTTGATGGTGGGGGGTGGCTTGTCAGGGTTAGGGTTAGGGTTTGGATCCCTTTATCACCTTGATGGTGGGGGGTGGCTTGTCAGGGTTAGGGGTAGGGTTAGGGTTAGGGGTAGGGTTAGGGTTAGGGTTTGGATCCCTTTATCACCTTGATGGTGGGGGGTGGCTTATCAGTGACCTGGTGGCCAGGACATTCTTCTAAAAGCTACCCCTAACCCTAACCCTAGGGATCCAAACCCTAACCCTACCCCTAACACTAACCCTAACCCTAACCCTAGGGATCCTAACCCTATCCCTAACCCTAACCCTAACCCTAGCTATTTCTATTTATAGTGGGTTTTCTAGTTGATTTTGATGATTGGCAGCTGTCACACACTTCTCAGCATGCGTTTCAAAAACGCAAACGCATGAAAAAACGCATGTAAACGCGTCAAAACGGCGCATTTTTTTTACCCAATGCAAAAACGCATGCGTCAAAAAAACGCAGCATTTTAACGCATTTACATGCGTTTTTTCACCACCTGCATTTTTTTAAAAAACGCTGCAGATCAAAACGCAAGTGTGAAACCAGCCTAAATCTCTGAAATATGTGATTCAGACGGAACCTCTGGCTGAAGATTCCCTACAATGAGGCAGATGTAAGCACTGCGGACACCCTCTGACCTGTGATCCGGCGATGTCCATCTTTTTAAGATTGCATAGAAGTACTGTCAGCCACAGTTTTGTGCACTTCTAAAAAGGAGGACACCACTGAACAGAGGCCAAACAGAGTCCAGAGTAAATCTGCTGCCTCATTATAGTGAATGGATCCCTTGGGGGATTCTTCTGAATCACGTCACTCAGATTTAGATGGAAACCCCAAAGTAAGTGCTCAGCGCAGAGCATCGGATAAATGTGATGCCAAACATTATGTACAATGTTCCCAATAAAAGCTTCAACTCAATCCACAAAAAAAGCAAGTCCCCACTCAGGTGTGTCATTTGTTAACAAAAATATAAAGGGCTTCCACGTTACTGGTAGTACAAAGGCTCTGGAAAAGCAAAATGACTCAATAACCCTCCAAAAGAAATTCAGCAAATTCTGCGCTCCCAAATCCAAATGCCCCCCTTACTTATAAGCCCCACAGTTTACCTAAACCACATATAGCATCCACATGTTTGACATTTCTGAACTGATGAGAGCCCACCTAACTTACAGGTGTATACCTCCAGAAGGACGGGCTGGTCATAATGTACTGGTGACTGCAAAGTACTGGTCACTACAACAGCAGTTTGTAATTTTCACTAGGCAACATTCATTGCTGCTTGTTTCTGGAAAACACCCATGGAGTCAAAATTGGCACTACACATGTAGATAAATTCCCAAAGGGTTATAATTTCCAAAATGGGGTCACTTGAGGGGGGATTCTGCTCTTCTAGCAATTAGTGTCTCTGTATATGAAGTCTGCAAACTCTTCTAGGAAAATCTGCAGTCCAGGAGGCAAATAGCGCTCCGTTCTTCCGGAGTCTCTAAGTACAGCTAAGTAGTACTGTACAGCCACATATGGGGTATTGCCACATTCAGTAGAAGTTGTGGGACAAATTATGGTGCCATTTTTACCCACTTATTGTGTGAAAATTTAAAAACGGGGGCTAAAACAAAATTTTGATGGCAAAAATATTGTTTTTATTTCTTCACTGCTCAATGGCATAAAATTCTGTGACACACCTGTGGTGTCAATATGATCACTGCACCCCTAGATAAATTAATTGACAGGCGTAGTTTGTAAAATGGGGTCACTTATGGGGAAATCTGCTGTTCTGGCACCTCATGGGCTTTCCCAATGGGTCATGGCACCTGCAAATCATAACAGTAAAATCTGGCGCTCCTTGCCTTCTGAGCTTTGCATTGTGCCTGAAAAATATTTCCAGATTACATGTAGGGCATTGGCGCATTCAGGAAAAATTGGACCTCAATTTGTAAAAAAAAAAATCCTATTAGCCCTTAGAAAAGTTAAAAATTTGAGACTAAACAACATTTTTGTGAGGAAAATGTGATTTTATTATTTTCACAGCTCAACGTTATAAACTCCTGTGAAGCACCAGGGAATTCAAGGTGCTCACTGTGCACTCCCTGAGGGGTCTAGTTTCCAAAATGGGGTCACTTGAAGGGGGTTTCCACTGTTTAGACACATCAGGGGCTCTCCAAATGGGACATAATGGGACATGATATCTGTTAATGATTCCAGAAAATTTTACATTCAAAAAGTCAAATGATGCTCTTTCTCTTCCTAGCCCTGCTCTGGGCCCAAACAGTAGTTATTAGAGGTGAGCGGTCACCTGGATGTTCGGGTCCAGCTGGTCCGGCCGAACAGTTACAAAAAGTTCAGGTTTGGGTACCAGAACAGTACCCGGATCCAAACCTGAACCTTGACCCAATTCACTTGAATGGGGGGCCCGAACATCCAACCTCCACAGGCAAGTAGGCTATAAGCTCTATAGAGCCTACTAGGGACAGTTAGCTTATACATGATATAATTTAGATTTAATTGTCCTTGGATTCAAGTTCCCCTTTTTAATGCCTTTCAGCTAACTATTATATTTTTTTTAGTGAATTACATTAAAAGTTAATTTTTAAAGTGTGTGACATGGTCAGACACATCCTGCTTAATTTGTGAAGGAACAACTCTAAAACTCACAAAGCTTATGCGGACAATGCAAGAACTTAGAAGAACTTAGAAATTAGAAGAAAGAGGGACTCCGATACACCCTGTATTAGACAGCCATATCGGACTTGGGGGAATGGGCGTATACGCGGTGTACCTTCACGTGTAGCTCAGGCAAATCTGGGTAAGTTTTCAGAAACTGCTGAACCATTAAGTTAAGCATGAGGGCCAGACATGGTTCATGTGTGAGCCTGTCAAGTTTCAGAGTGGCCACCAGGTTACAGCAATTGTTACACACAACCATGCCTGGTTGTAGGTTCAGCGGCTAGAGCCACAGATCTCTCTGGTCTGTTATACTTTTCAACAACTCTCAGGTGGTGTGCTGTTTGTCACCTAAACAAATTTGTTTCAGCAGAGCCTGTGGACGACATGCTCCAAGATGACATTTCAGAGATGGAGAATAAGGAGGAAGATGGGGTGCAGGAACTGGTGTAGAAGATGTTGGAAACCCTGAAGGAGATTGGGCCCACAATATTAGGCATTGGTAGCAGCTGTGCTGTCCTAGGGTGCGACTCGGTCCCAGCATCCACCAGGTTCACTCAATGTGCTGTCAGGGAAATACAGTGTCCCTGGCCACAAGCACTTGTCCATGTGTCGGTTGTTAAGAGACTCCTGTAAATGCATTGGTCAGGTCACGGGTGGTGTTATGGGACACATGCTGGCGTAAAGCTGGGATGGCACACAGGGAAAACTAGAGGCAGCTGCATAATGAGTACCGAGGGACAGAATCCGCCATGAGGTTGCGGAAAGCCTCAATGTCCAGAAGCCAAAACGGAAATATTTCCATGACAGGCAGTCTGGAAATGGCCCGATTAGTGTTTGGGCCTGTGGGTGGGTGACTGGGTTTGCACCCGCATTTCAAGGCCTGGGGTAGCGACAACTGAACGCTGCTCTAGGACAAAGAATAAGACATGATTGTTAGTTGTGCTTGTGAATGTGCAATGACAGGTGCAGGGCATCCATGCCTGTGTCATGGACAGGGATTGGCAAGCATGTAGCATAGGGAAAGATGCAGTGGTGTCATTTGCAGACACTGATTGGGGACCCAGGAGTTCGGCCCACCTAGTTGGGTGCTTTGATGACACGTGCCTGAGCATGCTATTAGCAGTCAAGCTTGTAGTGGTCTGGCCCCTGCTGATATTGGTGTAGCACAGGTTGCAAATGAAAATTCTTTTACCTAACCTAACCTAAAACTTGCCTGGGAACTTGCTGCATGTGGTTGCTCTGGGGAACATCTGCTTGCCTTCCCCCTCCGGCCACCCAACTGCCTCTTCCTGGATGTTGTGGTGCTGCAGATCCTTCCCCATCTTCATTGCTGTTCTTGCTGTGTATTGCACCTTCTCAGGTTGGGTCAGTGACTTAATTGTCCACCATCTCATCTTCCACTTCTGCATTCAGGTCCTCTTGACTTGTTGACTTAACACCATCACTTGTTGGCAACTGTGTCTCATCATCATCTACCTCTTGGGACACTGATAGCCGTTCCCCACCATGTCATCTTCTGTCCATGGCTGCTCAAATATTTGGGCATCACTACACATGGTGTCCTCATGTTCCTCTTGAAATCTGCAGGGTGAAAGGCCTTAATAAATAGAAGTGTAAAGAGCTCCTCAGAGTGTCCAACTGTGGGACAAATTGTCTCCAGTGACTCGCCATGGTGGGAGGAAGGAGGATCATGATGATTATTATGTGGTCCAGACTCTTGGCTAGTGAGACTAGACCGTGTGGAAGACAGGGTAGTGCTGCGAAACATACTGGGAGTATTATCTGCCATACAACCGACCACCTGTTCACAATGTTCACAATGTTCTGGCTTCAAGAGTGATGTCCTGCGTCGCCTACAAAGTGGGACAGGCATCTAGGTCTCATGGATGAGGGTGTTTGATGTCCTCCCGCAGCAGGCACAATTTTACCTGGCCAACGGCCCCCGCATCTGTGTGCACCATCAGCAGCACATCCACTTCCCCATTCCTTTACCACATTCCTTGCACATTTTAAATTAGTTAAATTATATATGCCAGCACACTTTCCGGTATTAATAAGGAAAACAAAATATGTAGCCCTGAAAAGGACTTTTGTTTTTAGGTTGCAGCAGCAGAAGAAATGTAAGGCAATAAACACTGCCTATTTTCCTCTAATCCAAAACTATCCCTCCATCACCAACTATCTCTACACTGACAGCATGATTTACTAGAGAAAAGACAGTATGTAGCCCTGAAAAGGATTTTTGTTTTAATGGACCAACAGCAGTATACAGTACTGCAATAGCAATTAAATCCTGCCTATATGCCTGCTCTAATGTCAGGACTCGAACCCAGCAGCTCTTGTGCACCAGGTGGCAGCTCCTCCCTCTGAGCATTTCAGCTCGCTGGACAGTTCCTTGCTAACCAAGATACCTATACCTGTGTTGTTTCTGATTGTCTCCATCCTGGGTTCCTGATTGTCTCCACTCTGAGTTACTGATTGGCTCCACCCTGATTGAATACCCTACTTAAACCTGGCATTGCACTTTCTTCCTTGTGAGATTATTGAGCTCCCAGACTTTAGTCAAGCTCTCTTTCCACCTGCTGCTTATCCCCAAGACTATACTGCTGCTACCATATATCGACCTCTGACTATTCCTGACTACGGAACCTGTTGCTCCTTTAACTATACTGCTGCTCCCATGTACCGACCGCTGGCTATTCCTGACTACACATCCTGCTGATCCTTCAACTATACTGCTGCTCCTGTGTACTGACCTCTGGCTATTTCTGTTCTACCTGCCAGTGCTGCCACTAGTGGTAGCAATACCACTACTCCAACCCAAGTCAGTCCATAACAGAATAATTTCGAGCACAAAATAGTCTGTTTCAGTCACCCTGAGGCAATAAGTTGCTGAACTTCAGAATTTTGGTGCCACATGTCAAGAAAAATTTTCTAAGGCAAACACAGGTGTTAGGTCAGCAAAAATGAAATTAATGAGTTACAAAGGCAACTTCTGGATTTGTGGAACTCAGGCCTGGAATCCAACACACGCATGCCACTGCGAGCAAAGTTCAGTGGGGATTGTCATCATTACCTTGGGTTCCTTAATCAATGTTATATCTATTTCCAGATGCAACTTTCTCCATTTGCCAGTGACAGGAAAAAAGGCTCTTTTCATCATTAATCTCCTGACTTATGAGGCTCTTGCATGGGCCTCATCTTATGTGGAAAAGAATTCTGATCTCCTTAACAACTTAGTTTCCTTCATCACATCTATTAAGTGTTTGATGACCCAAATCGTTGTTCTACAGCTGAAACCAAATTGCATAATTTATGTCAAGGGCGATGCTCTGTAGATGAATACATCTCAGAATTCCGCTGGGGGGTGGCAGACACCACATGGAATTTAACTGCCCAGAGGAGTCAATTCCGTCGAGGATTATCAGAGTTAATATAGGATGAACTTGCAAGGGGCGAGACCCCTAATAATTAGGAGGACTTTATTCAATTGTGCATCCAAATTGATTTGAGACTCACTGTACGAAGAAAGGAAAAAGTGCAAGTATTTGGAAACAACCCTAACTAAGCCTTTACTCAATCAACATTAAAAAACCAGCAGGAAATGGAAAGTGTGCCTTAACCTATGCAAATTGATGTAACCTGAAAAACTTTCTCTGCAGTAGAGAAGGCGAGGCAAAAGAACATCTATGCCTCTATTGTGGTGACTCTGGACATTTTAGCATTAACTATCCTAATAAAAGGACTATAGCCTTCACAAATGCCAACAAGCGATTTAGCCATTGTGAACAGCCAGATCCTGTTATGCAGACCATCTCCTCTGTAATTCAGGATAAAGGCAAATAGCAATCACCATTGTCTTATTTTGTCGCTCCCATACAAGTCATAATCGGGAGTCAAAAACACAATGCTCTGCCATGTTAGATTCTGGAGCAGGAGGAAATGTTATTGACAATTTACACATGGTAATAACATTGCAAGTAGGACTAAATCCATGCCAATCAATATGGAAACTGTGGATGGATCACCTTTATCTTCTAGACCTGTTACACATGAGACAATTGAACTAGGAATTACCTGGTTTTCAATCCATAACTCGTCTATCAATTGCTCTTCGAGGGCCATTATCTTTTCCTATGAGTACTGTAAGAACAATTGCCATTCAAATTTATCTGTTTTCAAACAAATTCAAATCTCCAAGATTTCTCATCAGATTTATGATAAACAGGAGGCTCCACCCCAGCCCCGCCTCCACCCCTCGAACCTTCCACAGTTCCACCACCAACTCATAGAAAAAACTCCACATCTGTACCACGTCCTCACCAATCACACATTAAGAGTTCCCATACATAGCCAGCAGCTTTTGTTTTGGCCAAAAGATTTTTTTAACCTGCCACCACAACAAGGTAGACTCTTTGGCCAGGCCCTACTCTACTCTAACCTATTAAACATTTGTTAAAATATGCAATACAATTTAGTTATATTTTTATTTATTTTTCAATGTTTAAAATGACCAATAATATCACATACATGGGACAAATACCACCGCATCATGACCAGACCACATATTACCACCACATAGTGACCAAATAACAGCACATACAAGGAACCAATACTGCCACACCATGGCCAGACAACATATTGCCACCACATAGTGACTGAATACAACAGTGCTGATCATTAATATAAAACACAATAATAATATCACTATAAGTGCCATTATATACAGGAGATCTGTACTTAGTATGCAGTGTCCTGGTACAGGTAATAAAGTGATTACCCCTGACATTATACACAGGAGCTCTGTATATAGTGTATAGTGTACAGGTAATACAGTGATTACCGGTGACATTATACACAGGAGCTCTGTATACACACCATATACGCTTCCACTGGTCCATGTTGGGTGTGATACACACCATGTCACCAAACAGCACAGTGAGTATCTGTACCCCTATTTACTGGCCGACTCACTGATTCCAAGATTGTAGACACATGTGATGCTAGTTAGTGGACACACCTTCATTTGGCATGTCCCTTTTGTCACATTATTTTCAGGGGTACCATCATTTTTGTCCAGGCCAATTTCATGAGTTTTATTTTTTTTTAAATTCTGCGGAAGCATGGTTGAAAAGTAATGTTTGACTTTCATTTATTCAATTTCATAGATTTTTTTATTTATTATTACTTTTCTCAGATTCAAGTTATTTCTGTGACCATTGTGGGTTTTTCTGTCATTAAACGAGGGGTACCAACAATTTTGACCACGTGTGTATATTGTCAGTGTACAGGTAATACAGTGATCACTGGTGACATTGTACACAGGACCTCTGTACATAGTGTCAGTGCGCAGGTAATACAGTGATCACCAGTGACATTGTACACAGGACCTGTGTATATAGTATACAGTGTATAGTGTCAGTGTACAGGTAACACACTGACTCAACAGTGACGTCTCTGGGTGAAGTCTTTCATCTTCACTTTTCATCTTCATTCAGCACAGACTGCCATCACTTCTTCCAGCCATGGATTGTCTCTGCAGGAAATAACTCAGTTATCTAGAGCACCGCTTGCAGAACACATTACTTAATTTTTTTCCAACTTCTACACTACACCAGATGAAGAAAAAAGGTGACATAGTGTCACTCTGCACAGTAACATTTAAAATAGTATCCTCAAAATATAAAATAAATACACCACTGCAGTAATAATATCCCTTAATTAGCCCCTCGGATAATAATATCCCATCTTGGCCCCCATGTGTCTCATTCCTGGCTCCAGCCATATGTTCTCCCATCCTGCCCTCATGAGTATCCATTATGCCCCCATATGATGTCCATATGATGTCCCATCCTGCCCCATCTGCCCCATGATTCTGCCCCATCTGCCTCCATCATATCAATCCTGCCCCTGTGTCTCCATCCTGCACCCGTACCTCCATCCTGCCCCTGTGTCTCCATCAGCTCCCATGTATCCATCCTGCCCCCTGTGTCTCCATCCTGCCCCCTATGTCTTCATTCTACCCCCTATGTCTGCATTCTGCCCTCTGTGTCTCCACTCTGCCCCGGGCATGCCGCTTTTAATAAAATGTAAAAAAAAAAACACTTTCTCCTTACCTGGCCGCGCTCCAGTGCCAACTTTCCGCCCCAGGCATTTCAAGTGCGTACTCGCCAGCAAATGACAATGATGTCATATGCCGACGACGTGCACGTCAGCTGCCAACCTCTGATTGGCTGGCGGCTTTTAACTATTGCCATGCAGGCCCGAACAGCAATAGAGTTTAACTGAACCTGCGTCTTGGACGCAGGTTCATTTACTGCACTGGCAGAAGCCTGCGCTGGGGCCTGATGAGCAGAAGAGACGGGGCCCAATGCGGACCCCTCTGCTGATCGGGCCCCATACACCAGTCAGGGCAGTAATGCCCTGATGGTGGCCCTGATGATAAACTACCACCTCAGTATAAGCAGTTCAGTGAGGTCTGCAGTAAGAAGAAAGCTGATCAACTGCCCCCTCATCTTTCTTACAACTGTCCCATTGAATTGCTTCCTGGAGCATCCATTCCGTTTGGGTGAATTTACAATCTTTATGAATCAGAATTGAAAAGACTAAAGGAATACCTAGATGAAAATTTCAAGAAAGGCTTCATTCAACTTTCTTTTTCGCCAGTTGGAGAACCCTTGTTTATTTGCAGAAAAGAACTCAACCCTGCGGCCACGTATTGATTATAGGGAAATAAATAAGATTACCATTAAAAATTGCTACCAACTCCCCTTAATTCTTCAGTTGCCAGAGAGACTGCGTTCTGCCAAGATTTTTACCAAACTCGATTTAAGAGGAGCTTATAATCTCATACGAATTCCCCCAGGAGATGAGCGGAAAACTGCCTTTAGAACTAGATATGGACATTTTAAATACCTGGTTATTCCTTTCGGCCTTAGCAACTCCCCTGTCACCTTTCACCACTTCATTAATGATGTTTTTGGAGATATCTTGGAACGATTTGTTGTACATCTCGATAGCATTCTTATATTTTCGGATACCTTGGCGGGGCATCACAGGCATTTCAAGTTAGTCCTGGAATGTCTATAGGAGAATCAATTTCTGGGAAATATCATCTCCACAGAAGGTCTGTGTACGGATCCCTGTAAAATCAGAGCAATAGTTGACTAACCTATCCCAAGAAATCTAAAAGATGTGCAGCGCTTTTTAGGATTTGCAAATTTCTGCGGAAGATTCATTAAAAACTTTTCAAAAATCATTTTACCAATTACTTCACTCACAAAGAAAACCAAAGTGTTTTCCTGGTCTCCAAAGGCACAATTGAATTTTCGCGAACTAAAGACTCTTTTTACTTTCACACTATTATTAGTCCATCCAAATCCTGAACTGCCAAACTGACATTTGCTGTCGAAATAGACGCCTCCGACTCTGCGGTGGGAGATAATTTGTCACAGCGAGTTGAAGACAAGATGCAGCTTCATCCATGTGCATTCCTTTCTCATATCATGTCATCTGCAGAAAAGAACTATGACATTGGAAATAAAGAGCCATCTTTTGGAAGGAGCCAATTATCCCTTGACTGTCCTTACTGATCACAAAAATGTAGAAGTAATCAGTATAGCTAAGAGGTTGTCTACAAGACAAATACTTTGGGCCTTATTTTTCTCCATGTTTAATTTTATCATTTCTTATTGACCTGGTTCAAAAAATAGCTAGGCTGATGCTCTGTCCAGGATATTTACTGAACCTCAGGAGAGGTTTAACACTGACTACACCATTCTACACCAAAGAATTTTTAGCAAAAATTAAAGATGGATACCAAACTGACCTTTTCTTAACCATCCTTCAAAAAACATTGATCTTTCTTTTAAGGAGGGATTTTGGCTGCAAAATCACCAAATTTATGTCCCTGAATATGCTTTACTTGAAGTTCTCAAACTTATCCATAATTCTAAACTTGTAGAACACCTTGGAGTCACAAAAACGCAAGAACTACTGCTTCGTTCTGTTTGGTGGCCTAATTGCAGGAAGGATGTGAGAAAATATGTTTCCTCTTGTTTAACATATGCACTTAACAAAACGCCACGATCCTCTCCTCTAGGACTCCTTCAACCTCTTCTAGTTCCATCCAGGGCTTGGGGATCAATCTCCAGGTGCTTCTCACAAAATTAGAATATCATCAAAAAGTTAATTTATTTCAGTTCTTCAATACAAAAAGTGAAACGCCTATATTATATAGAGTCATTACAAACAGAGTGATCTATTTCACGTGTTTATTTAAGTTAATGTTGATGATTATGGCTTACAACCAATGAAAACCCAAAAATCATTATTTCAGTAAATTAGAATACTTTACAATACCAGCTTGAAAATTGATTTTAAAATCTGAAATGCTGACCTACAGTAAATGCACTCAATACTTGGTCAGGGCTCCTTTTGCATCAATTACTGCATCAATGCAGCGTGGCATGTAGGCGATCAGCCTGTGGCACTGCTGAGGGGTTATGGAAGCCCAGGTTGCTTTGATAGCAGCCTTCAGCTTGTCTGCATTGTTGGGTCTGGTGTCTCATCTTCCTCTTGACAATACCCCATGGATTCTCTATGGGGTTAAGGTCAGGCGACTTTGCTGCCAATCAAGCACAGTGATACTGTTGTTTGTAAACCAGGCATTGGTACTTTTGGCAGTGTGGACAGGTGCCAAGTCCTGCTGGAGAATGAAATTTCAATCTGTAATGACTCTATATAATATATGAGTTTCACTTTTTGTATTGAAGAACTGAAATAAATTATCTTTTTGATGATATTCTAATGATGTGAGAAGCACTTGTACCTCCCTCTAAAGAAATAACTTATCCTTGTTGTGCTCACAAAGATGGCCCATTTTTTTCAACTGAAGGAGTTCCTGCCACTGAACAAATCGCAGAATTAATGGTCAAAGAGATATTTAGACTGAATGGAATTCCTGACAATGTAATTTCTAATAGAGTTGTTCAGTTTATATCAAGATTTTGGAAAAACATCTGTACAGCTTTAGGAGTTACTGTCAATTTGTCTATAGCCTTCCACCCACAATCCAATGGCTAGACTGAAAGAACTAACCAAACTCTCGAATAATACTTATGCTGTTTGATTTCTTACCTGTAGGATGACTGAGTGAACTATTCATCAACAGTAGAATTTGTCTATAATAACTTCAAACGCAGTTCTATATCCCAAAGTCCATTTTTTGCTAACTATGGCTTCTGGCTTATGTCCCATCCCATGATGACGCCGCTAGCACGGTGAAACATGTTGGGGGGACGCTGGTGCTAAACATTTGTGTCCTACTCTACTCTACTCCTACTCTGCTATACACTTTATAAATATAAATTAGCAGGAATACTGCATAAAATAACTTGAGGGATGTAGCTTCCAAAATGGAGTCATTTGTGGAGGGTCTCCACTGTTTAGGCATGTCAGGGGCTCTGCAAACACGACATGGTGTAAGCTATCTATTCCAGGTCATTTTGCACTCCAAAAGTCAAATGGCACACCTTCCCCTCTGAGCCGTGCCATACACCAAAACAGTAGTTTTCCTCCACATATAGGGGATTCTACAAATTCAAGAGAAATTGCACAACAAATTGCATAGTTAATTTTCTCCTGTTACCTTTTTTAAAATACAAAATTTGGGATTAAATTATCATTTTTGAAGGAAAAATCAAAATGTAAATTTTTTTCCTTCCACATTGCTTTAATACCTGTGAAGAATCTAAAGGGTTAACAAACTTATTGAATGCGGTTTCAAGCACTACGAGGGGTGCAGTTTTTAGAATGGTGTGACTTTTGGGTATTTTCTGTCAAATTGGCCCCTCAAAGTCACTTAAAGTGTGACGAGCTCCCTTAACACTGATTTGTAAATTTTGCTGGAAAAATGAGAAGTTGCTGATAAACTTTTAACCCTTCTAACTTCCTAATAAAAAAAATTATGGTTAAAAATGATGCTGATGTAAAACAGACATATGAAAAATGTTATTTATAGTATATTTTGTACAGCATGACTAAGTGGTTAAAAATTGAAAGTTGAGAAATATTCAAATTTTTTGCCAAAATTCTGATATTTTGTAAAATGAAAGATAAATATTTCAACATAAATTTACCACTACCATAAATTACAATGTGTCACAAAAAAAAAACAGTCTCAGTCTCAGAGTCATTGGTATTCTTTGAAGCATTCCAGAGTTAATTCCACATAAAGTGACACTGGTCAGAATTGTAAAATTTGGCCTGGTCAGGAAGGTGAAAACAGGCTGCGGGGCAAAAGGCTTAAAGCAGATTAATTCCCGGTGTCCAAAAAGGACCACTTAGCAACTAATGCCAGGAGGTAGGAACACCGCATAAAAATACTGCAACATCCCACAGTGCTGTTATAGGGGTGTAAAGTTACTAAATTGGAATAGAAAAACACTATCATCCCCCCTTAACAAAAAACAAACCGTAACCACCAGGAATGCTATGTTGGTTAGTAGGGACGCTCATGGAATGGAATCGCAAAGTGTTCAAATTTGTGGGGAACTGTGAATTTCAGTAAATTTGACTCAATCTCAATCTGCAGTGGATCTTTCAGCTAATCACTAATAGGCAGAGGTAGAACATTTACAATTTTTTTTCCCAGACGACAGATTTCCTTTAAAAAAAATATTTTCATTAATCACATCTTAGTTAGACAGTTTACCTTGACCTCGATATAAACTCGCCTTTGTAGAAATAAGCTATTCTGGAACTCCTATAATAATGATGGAATTGGTGACAAACTCAAGAAATCAGACTCTAGGTTCTGTCACCTTCCGGCATCTCATATGGTAGAGTTCTTTACTAAATAAGAGCGTGGCTCTGGAGGTTTCACATACCGTAACTGTGGTTTGTCAGGTGTTCAAGTATAAGAATGCTTGGTCTGAGCGCAAGAAATGGAGTCTGAAACCACCAAACCCAAGTGAGCATTTAGCCACTACTCGTCTTACTCAATAGGCTAGTGTAAGGAAATCTGACTTACTGAAGCTTTCCATAAATAGCTCCTGCTGGTACTTGCCACATGGCATATATGCCTAGTTATAAAATCTCATCATGCAGAACTGTTAATGTAAAAAGTAGCTTGGTTCGAAATAGCAGGAAATGGTATTGTATATAGAGCACCTTCTCTGACTCCACTTGGGATGGTTATTACAGCAGTGATGAAGGATGTCTTCAAATGAGAGACCCAAGTTCAAAACCTCTTATAAGGTCTACATAAAGACATACCTGCTTATACCAGTACAATACATGTATAAAGACCAAGAATTTAATTGACTATTTTAGGCAGAGAAAAATTGTCTCATAAAAAAATATTGGAGCTAGGGGTTCACTGTTAGTGTTACTGCCTTCCTTACTACAGGTATTGTAAGTCATGGCAAAGACAAGTTGCATGAAAAAGCAGAAAATGAATGACATATTGGAGGCATCTACTGTCACATTGGTGAGATCTTCTTCGGAGAGATCTCACCATGATGGAGATGGAGACATGAGAGTGATTGACATGGGCCAGCATACAACATAGTAATCAAGGTACGCACCAGTACAAGAAATTGACATTTGTCAATATATAAACCTAGAATTTTCTGACAGTCAGAGAGGGGTGGCATGGGAATACACCAAAAACAGGCAGAGATACTTACCTGTCTAAATGGGCCTCAATACAAATGCACAAGCAGGTAAGCATCTCTGCCTGTTTTTGGTGTATTTTCTTGAATTTTTCCTTTTTTGGTGTTTTTCATGTTAGAGTAGGACTGGCAAAACTTAAGGACCCTTGGCGCGGGTTGCCGGCTTGCATATTATGGCCAGAATATCAACTAATACCTTACATACGTATATTTATATGTTTTGTTTTGCACGTATATTTTTTGCAGGGTGCAGTTGGGCCCAAATGGTTCTGTACACTGTGGCCTCTGTTCACACAGGATGCATTTTAGCACTGGGCAGCCCGCCATAGGGCGTCATTAATAGGCTGGAGCCAGATGCTTTGCATTCCTTGTGTGAACACGCCACATACAGAGTATGTATCTCAGTGCATTGGTGTACCACACGGCCAAACCCTTATTGAAGGCTGGCTGTTTCATTAGGTATTGCACCTGTGCATTTGCTATTTTATTTGGGTCCACTGCACCCTGCTTGTGCATTTGTATTGAGGCTCATTTAGACAGGTAAGCATCTCTGCCTGTTTTTGGTGTATTTTCTTGAATTTTTCCTTTTTTGGTGTTTTTCAGGGGTGGCATAGGACAACAGAATAGAAGAGCAGATCATTAACTAATCAAGAGATTCAGGAAGGATATTTTCGCCACTGCTATTTCCATAATGTGCATTACTGTCAGAGGTAAATGCGATGCCCACCAGGGCCGTTAGGTACTCGGAACCAGGTCAGAAAGTTCTTTGGGGAAGTCATGGGGCCGTGACCCTGCTCTTTGGCCCTGGGCATGCAATGAAAATGCAAGGTGGAAAGTTATAAGGGATTGATTTGTGACGCCACCCGTGGTGTTCGGCAAGGGATGGCCGATGCTGCGGTTCAGGTCCATTGGGGCCAGTGGTGACGTAGCAAATATGGTACAGCTCCCCACGGATAGAGCGGGGCCTCAGGGCAGATATAACAGTCAGTTCAGGTGGTGGTGAAAGTTGGGGTGCAGAAAATAAGCAAGGGACGCAGAAAGGTGCAGTTTTCTTTACCTTTTACTTCTTAATAGATGACAATGCAATCCGGGGTACCAGCTACAGATGACAGAAAGAGTCTGGCTAGCCTGGAAGCATTCAGGGGGTCCAACCTGCCAAGTGTGGTTGTTAGCCTTCCTGCTGCTCTCTCTTTTTGGGTCCCTGCTGCCTGTAGCTAAGCTGCGGCCCTCTCCTGCTTGTTGGCTCTGACCTGTAAGGCAGACAGCGTGGACCTATCACGGGCACTGCCTGTTCACTGGCAGCCCCGGGCTCCTGGTTTGCTGTGGTGCCTCCAGGTGTTCAGTGTGGCCAGGGAGCTTGCAGTCCCCTGCCCTCCAGATTTGGCTGTCGTGGCGTACAGCACCCGCACAGCCAAGGATTCTGGTGTCCTTCTTGTCAGTGCTCCACTTCGGGGTAAGCTCTCATGCAGCTTCCCTTCCCCACAGCCCTTGTCTCCGCTCCTCTCTCCTCAGACTCACTCCTAACCGACTACACTGACTCCTCCTCCTGACCAGAGAGAGCAGCTCCCCAGAAGTCTGGTCTAGAGTTCCTCTCTCTGGTCTGGAGTAGGAATTGTGATGCATGTTGTGTATTACGTGGCCTGGTGACCTCTTCCTGCTTCTAGGCATGACATCACCCTACAGAGGGAGGCAAGGTCACCATGGCAACCAGACTTTGGGGAGCCACATAAAGATAATACTATATGTCAAGGGTTACTTAGCAAACATGTCCCACATCAAACACTTGTTTTGGCACTTCAATAGACCCCACCTGGAATTAACCAGCGGGCCCAAGGAAGAGAACCCAAATATTCTTAAAATATTGTACTTTATTGATAATTGATAAAAGACATAGTACATAAAATACAAGAAATACCCTGAGGGAGACCCAAAAACAAACCCAAAACCATTTAATTACATAAATATGTGGCTAGTTCCCCGCAGAGAAAAAAACTTGCCAAAACCTGGTGCTTAAATAAAGTATGACCATATGCTACTATAGACTTGTTAAAAGATGTACTAAATACACTGAATAAATATTAGGTATCTGACAGTGCCCAAAAGAGCATTCATAAACAATTATCCTTCATCAGTGTAAATCCCTGCATAAAGGTACTGCAAATCCAGGTATAATAATATTACCTTATCGCTGGAGGCCCGGGTATAATAGATGGTAAATAACGTGATAAAGGGTAGTAAGGTGGTCTCCTCGCGTCCCGATGCACGTTTCGCCCATAGCTCCTTCCGGGGGCTCCCACGGAAGAAGCTAAGGGTGAAATGCATGTTGGGGCGCGAGGGGACCAATGATATTGAGGTCAGGAGACTGAGAGTGCCACTCCAGAACCTTCACTTTGCTCTGCTGTAGCCAATGACAGATCGACTTGGCCTTGTGTTTTGGAACATTATCATGTTGGAACGTCCAAGTTCATCCCATGCACAGCTTCTGGGCTGATGATTGCAAATCTGCCTCCAGTATTTGCTTATAACGTGCTGCATTCATCTTTCCTTCACCTTTGACCAAGTTTCCTCTGCTTTTGTATATCACATATCCCCAAAACATCAGTGATCCACCTCCGTGCTTTACAGTAGGAATGGTGTTCCTTTCATCATAGACCTTGTTGACCTGTCTCTAAATATAACGTTTATGGTTGTGGCCAAAAAGATAAATTTTGGTCTTATCACTCCAAAAGTTTTGAGGCTTGTCTCTGTGCTGTTTTGTTTTGTATTGTAGGCGACATACTTTGTGGCATTTGCGCAGTAATGACTTTCTTCTGGCGACTCGACCATGCGGCCAATTTTTCTTCAAGTGCCTCCTTATTGTGCTTCTTGAAACAGCCACACCGCTATTTTTCAGAGAGTCTAGTATTTCAGCTGATGTTATTTGTGGGTTTTTCTTTGCATCCCGAACAATTTTCCCGGCAGTTGTGGACAAAATTTTTGTTGGTCTACCTGAACGTGGTTTTGTTTTACAGAGCCCCTGATTTTCCATTTGTTGATCACAGTTTGAACGCTGCTGACTGGCATTATCAATTCCTTGGATATCTTTTTTCCATCCCTTTCCTGTTTTATGCAGTTCAACTACCTTTTACCTTTTCCCGTAGATCCATTGACAATTCTTTTGCTTTCCCCGTGACTTACAATCCAGAAACATCAGTGGCTGGATGAAAGATGCAAGAGTCTGTCTGGATCCCAGAAACTCACTCAGCTTTTATGCACATACACTGATTACAAACAAACAGGTTACAGGGGAGGATGTTACCTTTAGTAGCCATTCAAACCCATTTGTGTTATCTTCTGTGTATGTTATCAGGCCAAAATCACCAGGATTCAAGGTCTACAAAAATTCAATTTTCAACAGCAGAAAAAAAAAAAAAAAAGGCAGCAACACTTAGCTGGCCAGATCTTGGAACAAATGCACTGCAGGGTGCAGCCACCCCATAAAGCAAGATGTTAGCAACACAGGTGCAAAATACCAGATCAACAGCCACTCACCACATACCCAATCCTGGAGGGGGTAACTGCCCAGTATACAAGTGCACAATAAAGGCCCACATAGGGTGTTGTTCACACAATGGTACTGCATAGTGTCTGGTTTACAGCCTATTAGTCACGCCCCAACTTTTCGATTAGGCGCCCTATCTGGGCCTTTATTGTGCACTTGTATACTGGGCAGTCACCCCCTCCAGGATTGGGTATGTGGTGAGTGGCTGTTGATCTGGTATTTTGCACCTGTGTTGCTAACATCTTGCTTTATGGGCTGGCTGCACCCTGCAGTGCATTTGTTCCAAGATCTGGGCAGGTAAGTGTTGCTGCCTTTTTTTTTTTTTTTTTCTGCTATTGAAAAAAAAAAATATCACCAGGATATGTAAACTTTTGATCAGGGTCATTTGGATGTTTTGGATTGTCATTATGATTTAAAAAAAAAGAAAACACCGTAGTTTGACAATAAATGGCTTCACCCAATCACTGACCATGAGTGGAGAAAAAGTTTTGTTGTTATCATTTATATTCTCTGAAAAAAAAGGCCAAGAAAGCAAAAATTCTGCCGGGGTATGTAAACTTTTGAGCACAACTGTATACAGAACTTTGGAGAGCTTTGTGCGTGAGAGAAAAAATTTTGTATTGTATTCCGTAGCAGATGGGTAACTAGTGCAATGACTGACACAGGTTGGAGGCATCGGTGTAGCGGCTGGACAGAAACACAATCTTGACTGCTGAATTAAGGATAGATTGGAGAGGAGAAAGTTTGGTAACAGGGAGACCAATCAGTAAAGTGTTGGAGTATTGCAGACGAGAGTGAATAAGAGCGACAGTAAGAGTTTTTGCTGTTTCCAAAGTGATAAAATGTCGGATTCTGGAGATTTTTGTAAAATGCAGGTGATATGAGTGAGTATTTGATCGGATATAGGGAACAATGGAAAGTTCTGAGTCAAATATAACCCCAAAACAGCGAGCGTGGGGTTCTCACATTTTCTTATAACACTAAACAATTCCTTTATATTTCGCCTGTAAGAGAAGAGGTAATTGCTCACATAGACACTGGTCAAAGTCCTATAAACTAGATATAGTCATACAAATATATATTGCTATTTAAATGGCACCCTACACTGACATGCCAGGTGGAGGAATGACAAGCTCTGCCTTTTGTGGCCAACGTGTTTATTTTCATTAACATTGAATTAGAATTGAACTACTCTATTCTGTGCTTGACGTTCCAATCTCAACACCGAGCTGCTCCCTTAAGTAATTATATATAGAGAGAATTCTACATTGAATCAATCCGACTGGCTAATGTCTGTATGGATATTTCCATACCAATCACCAAAATAAACTTCCACAGAACTTCTCGTCTGAAACTCCCGCAGCATCAGGAAAAGAGACTATGGCAGGAACTGACTTTAAAATTTTACAGTAAGCAATTCATTTTTTAGATTTTGCAAATAATTGACCAATATCTGAAATTTTCTCAGTAGACACATGTAACATTCAATAAAGTTCTAGATTTCTATATAAAAAAACAAAAGATAGATTTTACCCCTTGGGTCCAAGCAGAGTTCCTTGTTCCTTTTCCTGTATCTTTGAATGTGTGAAGTTTCTGCTCTGAGCCCTTTGCACCCTCTGCTGAGATCCAAAGCAGAGAAATGAAAAGTAGCATTAATTTTTTTGTGCTATCCCCATATATCACACATGACAGTTCACTCTAGCTTCTAAGTGCCATTTTGTAATTCTAATTGCCAATTGAGAGCACGGCTTGTCAAAGTAGTAAGCAGCACAATGGAATGAAAATCATTCTCATCTCACCATCTTACTGTTACAGTGAATTATTGATAAGCTGCAGTTGCATCCCCCTCCCACCCCTCTTAACTCTCTTCCCTGTTTTCCGAGAGCTCAAGAGATTTCTGGAAATTTACATAGAGCCTGGAGACTGAAAGGAATATTAGATGTCCTACAGAGCTTTTATCCATCAAGTCGCCATGGCTCGAGATCGGGCTGAAGGCCACTAATGATGATAATAAAAACATACCTTATATCTTAGATGTCCATGTCCTAGCCACGGAACTGGATGAGGACAGGCTCTCTCTCAATTCACTTCTACGGAAGTTGGAAAAATTTACCGAGCATAGAACTGGATGGAGAGAGCTGCCCCCAAAAAACGGAAACTTGTTCATTACAGGAAGTGTGAGATGTTCCTTGTTCTCAAGATACTGTTTGTGCTCGTCCCATACCTGGGACTTTTACAGTATATCCTGTAGATATGTCATAAATACCCAATACATTTTTACAGAGACTACCAAATTATGAAATAACATGATGCTAAATCAAGTGGAGTGAGATGTGTGAGAGCAGAGAGAAATGGGACTTGATTGCCAAAGGACAACTTTCATGTGAAAGCAGGAATTCTGTATCTGCAGACTCATGATCATATACTGTACAATATATATGTGTGATTGTCATGGTGAGGTCTTAGGACAGAAGGGTGGAACCACTCTATCAAAATAGAGATGCTTGGGGGCCACTTTTGAGATGGAGCAACCTTAGTTGCTGCTTCTTGAGCATGCAAATATTGGTTCCCATTTTCCCCAACCAATGCCCAGATGACCCAAAATTCTCAAACGACTCTCCTTCAAATCCTTTTTCCTCTGCAATATGGTTTTATTGTTTCTTTTCCCTATCTCCACCACGTATACTTCTATGCACTTGTTCTATTGCAAATACACTAAAGTGTGCAATTTGTCTGTTGTGCGATTTTATGAAATGGTTGGATGCATTAGATACATGACGAGTTGTGGGCTGGGTAATATCATAAAGATGCTCCCTGATCCTGTCTTTTAATCTTCTGATTGTAGAACCCACATATAATAGTTCACATGCTGAACATTCTATTGTGTATACTACGTGATCTGAGTTACAATTGAGAAAAAAAATAATTTTAAAATTCTTTTGATTTTTTGAGCAGGAAAAAATTGATGTTTTCTTGGAGCGTAAACATGTTTTGCAGTGAAATTGCCCGCATCTGAAAAACCCTGTGGGGGACAACCAAGCAGAGGAGTTTTTTGTTTTAGCAGCATCATAAAGGCTGGGGGATAATGAATTAGCTAAAGTTGGAGCACGTCTGGATACAATCCTAATACCATCTTTTAATATAGTGTGTTAGGAGTCAAGTTCCCACTGCTGCACAGGGGGAATCTTGAGCCATGTCTGCTGCGGTCTCCCATTTTGCATCGGCCGCAGTGGAGCCTGCTCAGCGGAGACGTCGGTCCCAGCATTTCACTGAGTCTGATATTGTGCAAAGGGTTACTGCTGCCTCTCCAGGCTCTGCTATTGTACCCTGCACTGATCTGCGGCAAGCAGGCTTTTCTGGGACTAAGTCCTGCTTTGCACACACTGAGCATGCCCAGGGTAAGATCTCTAAGTGGAGATCAAGGGTCACATGCTCAGGTACTGCAGCAACTTCCATTGGTCCTCCAGGAAGATCCTGTACCTGATCAAGTTCTGTGGCAGCCTTCCATTGGCCCTTCTTGGAAGGTCCTGTAGGTGCCGCAGCTATATAAGGTTCTCATGACCGCACGGCCATGCGCTAGTGTCAAATATGTACGAGCCCATCCACTCTTATGGTAGAGCTATGCGTGGACTCTGGGGCGGAGGGTAATTTTATGTCATCCACTTTCGCCCAGTGTCACGCAATACCCCTGGTGATGCTCACCAAACCAGTAACCGTTCGAGTGGTACATGGGTCGACACTACCCTCACAGATTACCCTCCAAACCATTCCTTTCACTCTTTCTGTGTCTCCATCACATCAGGAGATTATCTCCCTATTAGTCATTCCTGAGGGAATTGATGAGGTCCTGTTGGGGATACAATGGCTACGCAATCATTCTCCTCATATAGAGTGGTCCTCAGGGAGAATATTGGGATGGAGTAAATCCTGTGAGGGTAGATGTCAGAGGGAGTGCATTCAGGTTGTTACAACAGAGGTACCCGCAGATCTTTCCTCTCTCCCCAAGCACTATTGGCCCTATGCGGACGTGTTCTCTAAAAGGGCTGTGGAGACCCTTCCGCCTCACTGCCCCTATGACTGTCCTATTGACCTTTTGCCTGGTGCTGAGCCTCCCCGGGGTCGAGTCTATCCGTTATCTCTCCCGGAGACGGAGGCAATGTCTCAGTACATCCAAGAGAATCTGGCAAGAGGATTCATTAGGAAGTCAGTGTCACCTGCAGGGGCTGGGTTCTTCTTCGTACAGAAGAAGAGTGGAGACTTACGTCCATGCATAGACTACAGGGGTCTTAATGCCATCACCGTTAAGAGCAAGTACCCATTACCCCTGATATCTGAGCTTTTTGATAGGCTACGGGGAGCAAGGGTATTTACAAAATTAGATCTGCGGGGTGCTTACAACCTGATTCGCATCCGTGAGGGGGATGAATGGAAGACGGCTTTTAACACCAGGGATGGGCACTATGAATATCTGGTGATGCCCTTCGGGCTCTGTAATGCCCCAGCCGTTTTCCAAGACTTTGTGAACGACATCTTCCGGGATATGCTCACCACCTCGGTCGTAGTCTATCTGGATGATATTCTCATCTACTCTCCAGATATTGACTCCCATCAGAGAGATGTTTGCAAAGTCTTCGACCTCTTACGGGCAAACTCCTTCTACGCCAAGTTGGAGAAGTGTGTGTTTTAGCAGGAGTCCTTGCCTTTCCTTGGTTATATCATCTCTGCCCAGGGTTTGGCTATGGATCCTGCCAAGCTACAGGCTGTGATGGACTGGCAGGAACCCCATTCACTTAAAGCGGTGCAGTGCTTTATGGGGTTCATTAATTACTATCGGCAGTTCATCCCACACTTCTCAACTTTGGTAGCTCCCTTGGTTGCCCTCACCAGGAAGGGAGCAAATCCCAAGTTGTGGTCAGAGGATGTCTCCAAGGCCTTCCTCTTGGTTAAGTCACACTTCGCTAGTGCTCCCATTCTACATCGCCCCGATGTAGATAAGCCATTTATCATGGAGGTGGATGCCTCATCCATTGGTGCTGGAGCAGTCCTTTTCCAAAAGGATGCTCAAGGTCGGAAGCATTCATACTTCTTCTTCTCCAAGACCTTCACACCGGCAGAGAGGAATTATTCCATCGGGGACAGGGAGTTGCTAGCCATGAAGTTGGCTTTCTCAGAGTGGAGACATCTCTCGGAGGGAGCTCGCTTTCCCTTCCAGGTTTTCACTGACCACAAAAACTTGGTATATCTACAGACGTAACCACAAAGAATTAGTGGAATACCAAACAGTCACCCACATAATTATTATCCAAGTATGATATAAGTCATTATTAGGAAAAACGGGGCCGAGTTGGGACCATACAGGACAGACTGCATAAACTTAAATCAACCAAACCAAAAAGAACTACAGTCAAAAGTCCAAATATATACAAAACATAGCAAAAACTTTATTAAAGATAATATCAGGCAAATAGATAACAGAAAGAAACAATCACCGTGCCATCCACAGCACGTACAAAGAAAGGGCAGGGGAGAGTTACCTTATACCACATATCAAATACACGGAATGACCCTGCACAATGTATACTAGTCAAGTATACACATAGGAGGCCAGTTCATATGTCTGAATATATGAGACCATGCTCAAAACATGTGTAAGAAGTAAGAACAGCTACAGGTTTAATATACATACCGGTCAACCGTAAAAGGTAGAGATGTAAGATGTGCAGGCACACCACCCCTGTCCACCCCGACGCACGTTTCGGCAAATGCCTTTCTCAAGGGGTATGTGGATGTACTCCTGGGTCCATTATATACATACTCACGATTAAATGGGGCTGAAATCAATTACGTCCCCCCCGCAACACCAAATCACCCAATCACCGGCACTCGGATCACATGGTCGTCCAGCACCTGGAAACACACGGGCCCCATGTGTCACAGATGAGCCGACACCGCGATGTACCGTGCCGGAAATGAGGCACCGAGGACGCAATACAAACAAGCGTCGGCTGAACATGCGCAGTAAGTACCGCGTGGCCATGTTACTGAAGTCCACAGCTAAGGAGCACAGCGAGGCCATCTTGGTGGAGTCGGGCATGCGCAGAAATATCGCACAGCCATAATCATGCGGCCATCTTATTGTGGATAAAACCATATATATGTGTATTCCGCCGCACAGACATCATGTTAAGGTACAATTACTAGCACAAAGCTATTAGCCGCATTGCGACCACAGTATATAATGCCCTCCACCTCAAAAAGAGGAGCTTAGTATCTTAGTGGATATGGACATTCAGTAACAGCCATTATCTGTCAGCACAGTGCATGTTTAAAGGGGGACATCACTCCGCTCCTCACAAATGGCAAAAACACCACAATAAAAGTGTAGAGAATATGCCATATGGCTAAATATATAGGGAGCGGATCAAGATGTGTCCATATTTATGTATAAGAACCCAAGAGGGAAAGATAATAAATACATATAAAAGTACAGAAAGCAAAATACAAACAAGACAGACCGTGAGAACAGCATCACTTCTCATTAAGTGAAAAGACGGCCCAGCAGCTGACTTCTCGCCAGGCTAGATGGTCCCTGTTCTTCTCCCGGTTTCATTTTACTCTTCATTTTCTTTCTCTGGCTCCGTAGTGTCATCTGAGGAGGAGGAGGAGGAGCCTCGGCTTATTGTCCCTTCTGAGAGCCTGAGAACTGTAGCTCCGGTTTCGCTACAGTCTGTGCCCCCGGGCAAGACTTTTGTGCCAGCAAATTTGCGACTGGAGGTTCTCTCTTGGGCTCACTCGTCCAGAGTGGGTGGGCATTTTGGGACCAAAAGGACATCCGAGCTTTTGGTGAGAATGTACTGGTGGCCGCATATGGCCCGTGATGTCGGGGACTATATTCGGGCGTGCATTTCCTGTGCCCAGAATCAGTCTCCTCGGCAACGGCCTGCTGGGTTGCTTTACCCCCTACCGGTGGCAGACAGGCCTTGGGAAATGGTCGGGATGGACTTCGTGGTGGGTTTACCCAAGTCGCGTAGCTGCAACGTTATCTGGGTTCTCACCGATCATTTCTCTAAGATGGTGCACTTGGTGCCGCTTCCACGGTTACCTTCTGCACGGGCCTTGGCGGTGTTATTCATAAAGCACATTTTCCGTTTAAATGGAATGCCTGATAAAATTGTCAGCGACCAGGGTCCCCAGTTTGTGTCTCGGTTTTGGAGAGAGCTCTGCCGTTTACTCAGCATAGAGTTGAATCTCTCCACTGCATACCATCCCGAGACGAATGGGTTGGTAGAGAGGACCAACCAGACTCTGGTGACATACTTGCAACATTTTGTCTCTGCTAGGCAGGATGATTGGGCATCTTTGCTACCTTGGGCAGAATTTGCCTTGAACAACGCCGTAGCCGATTCCACTGGGCAGACTCCTTTTCTCCTTAATTACGGCAAGCATCCGCGTATCCCTGCGCCCATTCCCGTGTCATCCACCGATTCTAGGGTGGCAGACTGGGCGGTGGAGGCACTTGACATCTGGGACCGCACACAGGATGCCATCCGGGCCTCCAAGGAGAGAATGAGGGTTTCTGCTGATACACACTGGCACCCCGCTCCGACCTTTGCTCCTTGCGACTTAGTGTGGCTCTCTGCCCATAACATCAGGCTGCAAGTTGAGTCCACTAAGTTTGCGCCTCGCTACATTGGCCCGTTCAAGGTTCTGGAACAGGTCAACCCTGTGGTCTACCGTTTGGCTATTCCTCCACGCCTTGGTATCACCCACACTTTTCACATTTCCCTCTTAAAGCCCGTTCATTTGTCCCGGTTTTCTGAGTCATCTGCCGGGACATCGGGAAAATCCTCGGATGAGTTTGAGGTGAATGCTGTCGTGGGGTGCAAGGTGGTACGTGGCAAGAAATTTTATCTGGTGGACTGGAAGGGTCACGGTCCAGAAGATAGAACCTGGGAACCTGTGGAGCACATTCAGGCTCGGCTGCTCATTGCAGCTTTTGAGCATAGCGAGGCTCAAGGAGGGGGGCCCTAGGAGGGGGGGTAATGTTAGGAGTCGAGTTCCCGCTGCTGCACAGGGGGAATCTCGAGCCGTGTCTGCTGCGGTCTCCCATTCTGCATCGGCCGCAGTGGAGCCTGCTCAGCGGAGACGTCGGTCCCAGCGTCTCACTGAGTCTGATATTGTGCAAAGGGTTACTGCTGCCTCTCCAGGCTCTGCTATTGTACCCTGCACTGATCTGCGGCGAGCAGGCTTTTCTGGGACTAAGTCCTGCTTTGCACACACTGAGCATGCCCAGGGTAAGATCTCTCAGTGGAGATCAAGGGTCACATGCTCAGGTACTGCAGCAACTTCCATTGGTCCTCCAGGCAGGTCCTGTACCTGATCAAGTTCTGTGGCAGCCTTCCATTGGTCCTTCTTGGAAGGTCCTGTAGGTGCTGCAGCTATATAAGGTTCTCATGACCGCACGGCCATGCACTAGTGTCAAATATGTACGAGTTCAGCGCCAGTGTGGTCGTGTGTGTGGTCAGGGACCCGGCTGAAATAAGCCCCTAGAATGCTGGCACCTCCAGCGAGGAGTTTTGTGTATGCAGTCAGGGACCTGGCTGAAATAAGCCCCTAGAATGCTGGCACCTCCGGCGAGGAGTTTATGTGTGAATTCAGGGCTGGCTAATAGCCGATAGAATTCCAGCTCCACCGGAGAGGAGCTGCGTGTTGGCTGGACTGCATGACCACTGTCGGCTCTACACAGTAGAGCCAACCCTAACATAGTGTCCATAATGTCATCGTCTCTTAAAATGTTCAAATTTCAGTGAACTATATCAGAAATTGACCTGAAATGAGTACTATACGTGAAAACCAAAACTGGTTGTTCTGAACGGGAATTAATGTTGTGCCTTTTAATTTGATTCTGACAATTGGAATCTGACTCAGAAATCAGTGTAATAAGTTCAGCTCTCAATTTTTTATCTTCTATATTATAGGCACGGTTCACAGTCCAATCAGGATATTTCCTATTTTTAAGACGTTCTCTGATATTCCTTTTTTCACTGTCAAAAGTCACACATGGTCACAACAATTTCTTTTTGCTCTAATGACCTCACCCACTGGCATTGAGTGAATCATATGTGGTGGGTGGAAACTGCGTGCATGAAGTATGGTATTTCCTGCGATCTTTTTGCGGTAAGTGCAACTACTGATAGAAGCAAAAGGAGTACTGGACAAACATAGATCTAAAAAATGTATGCTTCTTTTATCAAATGTATGGGTAAATTTAAGGTTGAAAGGATTGTTATTAATATAAATTTGAAATAATTCTAAAGAGACTAAATCTCCCTGCCACACTAGTAGCAGGTCATCTATGTACCTAGAATACCATTTAATATTTATAAAAAAAGGGTTATCTGTGCAAAAAATGTACTGCTCCTCCCACCATGCCATGACCAAATTCTCTACTGACGGAGAAAATTTAGCTCCCATTGAAACTCTGTTGTTTTGGAGAAAAGAAAAATTCTATCAAACAAAAAGAAATTGTGAGATAAAAGAAAAGCAAGAACTGAAATAATATACATTTGTAACCCAAAATTCATATGAACTATATTTATGTAGATGGAACTGGACAGCATGCAATGCAATCCTATGTGGAATGGATGTGTATAGGGCAACTACATCACAGGTTAACCATGACAATTCAGGATTCCAAATCACCCCATTGAATGTGCTTATACCGTGTTCCAAATTATTATGCAAATTGGATTTCAGTGTCATATAGATTTAATTGTTTTGTTTTTCAAATAAACTCATGGATGGTATTGTGTCTCAGGGCTCAATGGATCACTGAAATCAATCTTAAACACACGTGATAATTAGTTTTCCAGGTGATTCTAATTAAAGGAAAACTACTTTAAAATGATGTTCCACATTATTAAGCAGGCCACAGTTTTCAAGTAACATGGGAAAGAAAAAGGATCTCTCTGCTGTTGAAAAACATCAAATAGTGCAATGCCTTGGTCAAGGGATGAAAACATTAGATATTTCCTGAAAACTTAAGCGTGATCATCGTACTGTTAAGAGATTTGTGGCTGAATCTGAGCACAGATATATTCGTGCTGATAAAGGCATAATGAGGAAGGTTTCTGCCAGGCAAGTTCATCGGATTAAGAGAGCAGCTGCTAAAAAGCCGTTACAAAGCAGCAAACAGATATTTGAAGCTGCTGGAGCCTCTGGAGTCCCTCGAACCTCAAAGTGCAAGGTGTAGGATCCTTCAAAGGTTTGCTTTGGTGCATAAACCTACTATACGGCCACCCATAAACAGTGTTCACAAACAGAAATGGTTGCAGTGGGCCCAGACATACATGAAGACTAATTTTCAAACAGTCTTGTTTACTGATGAGTGTCGAGCAACCCTGGATGGTCCAGATGGTATTTCCTGCGATCTTTTTGCGGTAAGTGCAACTACTGATAGAAGCAAAAGGAGTACTGGACAAACATAGATCTAAAAAATGTATGCTTCTTTTATCAAATGTATGGGTAAATTTAAGGTTGAAAGGATTGTTATTAATATAAATTTGAAATAATTCTAAAGAGACTAAATCTCCCTGCCACACTAGTAGCAGGTCATCTATGTACCTAGAATACCATTTAATATTTATAAAAAAAGGGTTATCTGTGCAAAAAATGTACTGCTCCTCCCACCATGCCATGACCAAATTCTCTACTGACGGAGAAAATTTAGCTCCCATTGAAACTCTGTTGTTTTGGAGAAAAGAAAAATTCTATCAAACAAAAAGAAATTGTGAGATAAAAGAAAAGCAAGAACTGAAATAATATACATTTGTAACCCAAAATTCATATGAACTATATTTATGTAGATGGAACTGGACAGCATGCAATGCAATCCTATGTGGAATGGATGTGTATAGGGCAACTACATCACAGGTTAACCATGACAATTCAGGATTCCAAATCACCCCATTGAATGTGCTTATACCGTGTTCCAAATTATTATGCAAATTGGATTTCAGTGTCATATAGATTTAATTGTTTTGTTTTTCAAATAAACTCATGGATGGTATTGTGTCTCAGGGCTCAATGGATCACTGAAATCAATCTTAAACACACGTGATAATTAGTTTTCCAGGTGATTCTAATTAAAGGAAAACTACTTTAAAATGATGTTCCACATTATTAAGCAGGCCACAGTTTTCAAGTAACATGGGAAAGAAAAAGGATCTCTCTGCTGTTGAAAAACATCAAATAGTGCAATGCCTTGGTCAAGGGATGAAAACATTAGATATTTCCTGAAAACTTAAGCGTGATCATCGTACTGTTAAGAGATTTGTGGCTGAATCTGAGCACAGATATATTCGTGCTGATAAAGGCATAATGAGGAAGGTTTCTGCCAGGCAAGTTCATCGGATTAAGAGAGCAGCTGCTAAAAAGCCGTTACAAAGCAGCAAACAGATATTTGAAGCTGCTGGAGCCTCTGGAGTCCCTCGAACCTCAAAGTGCAAGGTGTAGGATCCTTCAAAGGTTTGCTTTGGTGCATAAACCTACTATACGGCCACCCATAAACAGTGTTCACAAACAGAAATGGTTGCAGTGGGCCCAGACATACATGAAGACTAATTTTCAAACAGTCTTGTTTACTGATGAGTGTCGAGCAACCCTGGATGGTCCAGATGGATGGTTGGTGGATGGCCACCCTGTCCCACCAAGGCTGCGACATCAGCAAGGAGGTGGAGGAGTCATGTTTTGGGCCGGAATCCTGGGGAAACAGCTGCTAGGGCCCTTTAAGGTTCCTGACTATGTGAAAATGACCTCTGCAAAGTATATAGAGTTTCTGACTGACAACTTTCTTCCATGGTATAAAAAGCAGAAACGTGCCTTCAGGAGCAAAATCATCTTCATGCTGACAATGCACCATCTCATGCTGCAAAGATTACCTCTGAGTCATTGGCTGCTATGGGCATAAAAGGAGATAAACTCATGGTGTGGCCACCATCTTCCCCTGACCTCAACCCTATAGAGAACCTTTAGAGGATCATCAAGCAAAAGATCTATGAGGGTGGGAGTGTTGTGAATTCCGTTCTCGAACTCCCTCCTGTGGTCATGAATGGTACTTCGGTGAGTTCTGTCCGTGGACTCCCTCTGGTGGCTGTGAGTGGAGCTGCTGGTTCTGAGATTCCTTCCCCAGCTGCTCTCGTTTAGGGCTAGGCTGGATTCTCTATTTAACTCCACTCAGATCGTTACTCCATGCCAGCTGTCAATGTTCTAGTACTGGTTCAGATCTCTCCTGGATCTTTCTGAGGACCTGTCTACTCCAGCACAAGCTAAGTTCCTGCTTGTTCATTTGTTATATATGGTTTTTCTTGCTAAGTTCTAGTCCAGCTTGCTATCATGAAACTGCCTGGCTAGCTCGAAGCTCTGGGGGTGCAGAGTGGCACCACCGCATCGTGAGTCGGTGCGGGGGTATTTTTTGCACACTCTGCGTGGTTTTTTGTAGTGTTTTGTGTTGACCGCAAAGATCCCTTTTCTATTCTCCATCTGTTTAGTTAGACTGGCCTCCCTTTGCTAAAACCTATTTCATCCTGTGTTTGTGATTTCCTCTTAACTCACAGTCAATACTTGTGGGGGGGCTGCTTTTACCTTTGGGGAAATTTCTCTGAGGGAAGTGAGGCTTTGTTTCCTTTCTTTAGGGGTAGTTAGCTCTTAGGCTGTGAAGAGGCGTCTAGGCAGAGTCAGGCACGCTCCACGGCTATTTCTAGTTGTGTTGATAGGAGTAGGGTTTGCGGTCAGCAGAGTTCCCATTTCCCCAGAGCTCGTCCCGATTCCGTGTTTAACTATCAGGTCATTCCTGGTGCACCTAACCACCAGGTCCATAACAGGGAGGCAGTTCACATCAAAACAGCAGCTCTGGGAGGCGATTCTGATTTCATGCAAAGAAATACAAGCAGAAACTCTCCAAAAACTCACAAGTTCAATGGATGCAAGAATTTTGAAGGTGATATCAAAGAAGGGTTCCTATGTTAACATGTAACTTGGCCTGTTAGGATGTTTTGGAGTTAAATAGCTTTTTTGTTCAGTGAATGTGACCTCCTAATGCTGCAAATTCCACAAATGAGCATTTTCAGTTCTTTAAAACATATCAAATGTTTAGAAATTCTACTGTGCCTAATAATTTGGAACAGTGCATTTTGAGGTTTTATTCATTTTGGAGATTATACTGTTATCATAGGGAGGTTTCTTCAATAAAATTTGATGTATAATCTAATGGGTGATGACTTTTATTAGACTAACTGTCATTTGCACCGACCATTTAGGAAAATCCGAGAAAAATATAATTTGCATAATAATTTGGAACATGGTGTAGTACGTTCTTTGAATCCTTCAGGTAGCCAGGTGTTCTCTGAACCAATGGCTGTAAAAATTGTATCTAACCATTCCCCTATATGTTCACTGAAAGATCCTATCCCTGACACTATGGGGTGCATAGGAGGTGGAAAGATATTTTTATGGGTTTTTGGTAATGCATGTAAAATCAGAATGACTGGATTTTGTATGTGCAAATATTCAGCTTCAGTGAGAAAACCCTGGCTGAGCCCTCATCAATTATACATTTACACATTTTAGAAAATTCTACTGAGGGATCCGATTCAAGTAAATGATAAATGTCATTGTCTGATAACTTATTATGAATGGCATTTGCGTAATCAGATTTATTAAGAACCACTGCAGATCCACCTTTATCCGACATCTTAATAATGATGTCGGTGTTTGTCTTCAATTTAGTTAAAGCATTTTGTTCTTCTTTTGACAGATTGTATTTGTGAGAACGAGATGCAGCCTCTGACGCAAGGTTGCGCAAATCCTGTTCAATATTATCCTGAAAACGTTCCATGGATTCAGTTCTAGTGTGTACCGGATAAAAAGATGGATTTCTAGTTTTAAAGGTGGAAATCACATTAATGTCCTTTGCAATCATGTCAGTAGTATCCAAATCCATGAGAGATAACAGTCCATTTTGTTCCAAAAAGCACTTTCCAGTAAACTCATTAGTAACACAAGCTGGTGTTGGGACCTGCGTCTTCTCTTCTGTGAAGAAATGTTTTTTCACTGTCAGATCCCTGACAAATTTATTAATGTCTTTTAAAGTAGAAAAAATATTTAGATCTGTATTTGTCGGAGCAAAATTCAAACCTAATGATAACACTCTAGTTTCAGTTTCCGATAAAACAACAGAAGATAAATTTATTGTGTCTAACGAGACGTCTTGGAATGACTTCTCAATCGGTTCTTGAATATAGAGGGAATGTTGGCGGTGTTTCCTACCGCTTCTCCTGGTACGTTTTTTGACACATTATTAAATCTTTTTTGCTTGTGATAATAACTCATTTGAGATTTATTTCCATGAGTTACTTGATGCGTATTATCATCAGGATTATTAGATGACTCTGCAGAAACATCTGATTCCAGGCCCGAAGAAGAAAAAGTTACTTGGTTTCCATGTGCAGAAGAAAAAAAAGTTTTTTTCCTTTATAAAGCTGTCTTGCAATAAAATATTTATTATTCATTATTATTTGCAGTAAAAGAAAAAATTGGGTGCAATAATGACCATCAGAAAAATCCCTTAATGAATTCTATGTTAGTAATTTGGAACCACCATATGGACTCACAGTTCCTGCTCTGGAGAGTCAAGATAACTGGACGTTGTTCATTAAATCAACAACTAGTGCTAAATAGGTGCCTGAGGACATGTGAACCAACCGGCGCCCCTTCACGATGGTGATAACGGACTGAGCATTATTATTAATGTGTGCTGCTTTTGTTGTGGCAACCAGGATATCTAGCTATACATCATTATCGTGAAGTACTACACCATTGTGTGTTGGTGTGGTTACAAATGCCATGGCGCTATTAAAAAGTTTGATTTTCAGGTCATCATAATGATTACTGTGGCAGGAAACTTAATGAAAGTAAAGTCTCTAGTCCTTTATGTAGATGTGATCGTCTGGTGAAACATAGGCTCCGTTCAAAAGTGACCAATGGAGAGTTCTAAGATCTTGCCAGTGTTCCCTTGTATCTTGTATTTTTTGCTCTGTTCTAATTCTGGAGCTGACCACCATTTTGCTGAACCATAAATGACCAGCAAAATTGATAAAAATAAATTATACTGTACTTAGCTGACCACGCATGTGTTTTGCTGACCAAACATCTGGTCATTCATCCATTCCCCTTCACCTACATTCTCTTCAGCCAGTTTCACACTGCGACGTGGCGTCAGGTGCTCGGTAGGCCTGACATCACTGCGCGTTGTGTCGAAGTGGCATATGTTATGATGACACAACATTCGTGTCCCAATGCCTGAGTAGGCCATGGGTGATGAATGTTGTAACATCATGACATTACGACGTGCTCTGCTATGGCATGGCATGCAGTGATATCAGAAGCTTTGTCAGACTGAAGAGGAGGAAAGCAAGGTGAGAAGACAAAAACAAGAAATGTGGAGGACTGGATTTTTCAAATCCTACTTTTACTATGCTGCTGGGACTGGAGAAACACAAGAGCAAAATAAGGGACATTCAATTCACATGAAATAATGTAATATTTGAGTTATTCCCCCAAATCTGTGCCAACAGTATATCATAGCCAAGAATCTTTGCCATATACTGTGACGGCAAAGCATTTGTGCTAATTATCACCTGATAACCACCAAGCATCCATGCCGATAGACTATGTACCAAAAGATGGCCAAGAACAGTTTTTTTGTCTCTGGATATTAATAATGCGGCATCTTCTTTGTGACTTCACCCCCAAGTCATTATTAGAATTAACACAAGAATGTCGATTCTACTTTTTTTCAGCACCACGGACAGGGAACCATAAAGTTCAACACATAGAATCAATTTACCCAAGTGTGAAAGGCCTAACTGAACTGCAGATGTTAAGGGCTACTTGTCGATTAATGCTCTAATTTTCCATTATATGTAAGGAGCAAGTAGCCCCTGAAAAGCTTAAAGGAAACCTGCCTGGATGATTTTACCTCTGAAACACATGGTATGTCTGTATTAGACATTGGACAAGAATAAAAATGATGTCTAACTTCTAGTAATCCAATGGGCAAGTGATGAGAAATCGAGCTTTGAAGCTACATGTAAATTAGCCTGGAAGTGAATTAAAGGTTTGTTTGTGCAACTTTCAGGTTATTATCAGCTCTCGGATATTTAACTTGCTTGCAACAAACACGCCACATGTCAATAATTCCTCCAAAAATTCATCCTAGCATGTATAGGGTATTTTCACATAAAAATGAATGGAAAATAAAGTCTTCTTGACCTCATCTTTAGCACAAGACAAAACTCCCTTTTGTTTCTAATACTGTATGCCCAGCAACTGCCCTGATCCTTCTACTTGTAATTTTCCATCCATTATTTTAGTGGACTATTCCTCTTCATCAGCATTCTGCCAAAACTATAAGTGTGTGAACTTGCTTCCCCTCAATTATCAGCAATCATTGCTCTTGCCATTGTCCAGTGGCTTGCCCGCTTGAGCTGAAAGCCCTTGAACTGAAAGCCTCCCTTCTCTGTTATGCCTTTATGCAGACTAAATTGCAGGAGAGTAAGAATAAATCAACAAAGATGCACCACAATGTCCTTTAGAGAGTTCCCCACTTCCTGTACAGAAACAAAGACCCACATCATTTCCTGTAGAAAGGCAAAGATGCTTCCCAACTTCCTTTACAAACAAAAACCTGCCCCCCACTTCCTGAAAAGAGACAAAGATGCTCCCTCACTTTCCGTAGAAAGACAAAAACACTCCCACACACTTCCTGTGGAAAGACAAAGATGCCTCACCACTTCCTGTAGAGATACAAAGACCCATCTCACTTCCTGAAGAAAGACAATGACATCCACCCACTTCCTGTAGAAAGATAAATACTGGCCCAGATTCCTGTAGAGAGACAAAGACTATTCCAACCTGCTGTAGAGAGACAATGACCAGCCCAACCTGCTGTAGAGAGACAATGACCAGCCCAACCTGCTGTAGAGAGACAATGAACAGCTCAACCTGCTGTAGAGAGACAATGACCAGCCCAACCTGCTGTAGAGAGACAATGACCAGTCCAACCTGCTGTAGAGAGACAAAGACTGGACCAACCTGCTGTAGAGAGACAAAGACTGCCCCAACCTGCTGTCGAGAGACAAAGACTGGACCAATCTGCTGTAGAGAGACAAAGACTGGCCCAACCTGCTGTAGAAAGACAAAGACAAGCACAACATGCTGTAGAGAAACAATGTCTAGCTCAACCTGCTGTAGAGAGACAAAGACTGGACCAACCTGCAGTAGAGAAACAAAGATATGCCCAACTTCTATAAATATAAAAGCAAGTGTATGTGTGTATGTGCATGGGTATCGACAATGATGTCATAATGGTTGCCATGGCGAAGATGATGTCATAATGGTTGCCATCGTGATGATGATGTCATAATAGGGTGCAATGGTGATGTCATAATGGTTGCAATGGTGACGGTTATGTCACGGGATATCATGGGAGGTGCAGTTGTTGTTTTGGCAGGTGACTTTTGACAAACACTACCCGTTATACCAAGATCAACCCCTGCAGATGAACTCAATGCCTGCCTAAAAGCATCATACCTTTGGAGACAAGTGAAGAAAATGTCGCTGAACACAAACATGAGGGTCCACGTGACAGCCGTTGTTTCTACTGGACTGTTCTCAAGCCAGCTGTTGACTATTGGAGATGGCAAAGCACCAATAAACTCAACCACTGGACAGATCATGTTTCCAAGCAACTTTTGCTACATCGTTACATCAATTGAGGAGCTAAAAGAAAAGGTTTTTCCAAGCATTCAATCCAACTTCAGAAAGTCTGTCTGGCTGTGTGAAAGGGTTATTCTAGCTCCGAAAAATGATAGTATAAACAAGATCAATCTTCAAGTTTTAAGTCTCCGTCCAGGTATTTGCATGACGTACAAGTCAGTGGATACAGTAACAGACCCTGATCAAGCATTATTCTATCCAATAGAGTTCCTCAACTACTTGGAACCACAAGGACTTCCTCCACATAATCTCTTTCTAAAACCAGGAGCACTATTCTGCTGTTGAGAAATTTGGATCCACCAAAGCTGTGTAATGGGAGGAGACTCTTGATTAAGAACCTGTTTACACATGTAATTGAAGCAACCATTTGGACAGGATGGCCCAAAGGAGAGGACATTTTCATTTCAAGAATTCCACTAATTCCATCTGATTTGTCTTTTGATTTTAAATGCCTACAGTTTCCAGTTTGACTGGTATTTGCAATTTCCATTAACAAGGCTCAGGGACAGTCCTTGAAAGTAGTAGCGATCGATTTGAAAACTCCATACTTTTCTTATGAATAACTTTACGTGGCCTGTTCAAGAGTTGGAACTGCCAAAAATCTGTTCATCTTTGCACCGGAAGGAAAAACCAAAAATGTTGTTTATCAAAAGGCTCTTGATTGAGTTGAAAATAAAATACTATCAATACTTGGGTAATCATTTAGTTAATTTGTGTTGCAAATCTGTAGTATTGAATATATGATGTGAAATGTTTTTATGTGCAATATAATCATTATAATTTGTGATAACTAACCACAGTTAGTTACTATGACCGGGCAACGCCGGGCTCTTCAGCTAGTTCTCCATAAAGACAATAGCACACCCCACTTCCTATAGAGAAACAAACCCATCTCAATTTCTGTAGAAAGAACAATGACACTCCCTCATTTCCTTTATAGAGACAAATACTGGCCCAGCTTCTTGTACAGATGCAAAGGCCTGCCCAACCTGCTGGATCAAGACAAAGACCGGAACATTGATTTCTAATTTTATATTACCTTGTCACAGTTGCCTTCTCCAGAAATGCCTTTAGAGAAAACCATGTCCCACCTACACTCCCTGACAGAAGTTATGTCGCTTATCCATGTTATGTAAATAAAATCTTATAACCGGAAGTTAAGTTCATCTATTGGTTGTATAAATTATTCTTTTGAAAGCTGAAACCCTCCAAAATGTGGTTTAGGTTAAGAAAATAAATTGGCATCAATGCAGAAATATTGATCAGTTAATGGACACAGAATGGTCAGATTTTGGCAAGACAAAAGTTTTGTCGCCCACAGAAAGTAATGTGATATTCAAACAAATAATTAACTTAAAATACAACTATATGTTGTATAACATTGATGAATGAAGTTGTGGTACTATTAGAGTCATATTTAATATTTTGTGTGACTTCCATGAGCTTGAAGGACTGCATCCATGCGGTTCAAGAATGATTCATACAATTTATTAATGAAGTCATCAGGAATAGAAAAGAATGCAGTCTTACATGCCTCCCAGAGTTCATCTAGATTCTTTGGTTTTGTCTTCCAAGCTTCCTTTTTCATCCTACCCCAAACATGCTCAATGATGTTCATGTCTGGTGACTGGGCTGGCCAGTCCTTGAGCACCTTGATCTTTTTTGCCTGGAGGAACCTTGTTGTAGAGATGGATGTATGAGATGGAGCACCATCCTGCTGCAGAATTTGACCCCTTTATGATTTGGAATATAAGAGATAGCTAATTGATATTACCTTCCACCTTGCAAATGTTTCGCACACCCCCATACTGTATGTAGCCTGTTATGGACCTGGTGGTTAGGAGCACCCGAAATGACCTGATGGTTAAAACAGAAAACCTGGGACAAGCTCTGAGGAGGTGGTAACTCTACTGACCGCAACACCTAATCCTATCACACACACTAGAAATAGCTGTGGAGCGTGCCTGACTCTCCCTAGACGCCTCTTCACAGCCTAAGAGCTAACTACCCCTAAAGATAGAAATAGCAGCCTAACTTGCCTCAGAGAAATTCCCCAAAGTAAAGGTAGCCCCCCACAAATATTGACTGTGAGTTAAGAGGAAAGTAACAAACACAGGAATGAAACAGATTTTAGCAAAGGAGGCCAATCTTCACTAAATAGACAGAGGATAGGAAAGGGAACTGTGCGGTCAGTATTAAAAACTACAAAAACCACGCAGAGTGTGCAAAAAGGCCTCCACACCGACTCACGGTGTGGAGGTGCAGCTCTGCACCCCCAGAGCTTCCAGCTAGCAAGGAAATATCATAATAGCAAGCTGGACTAAAAACATAGCATGTACTGAGAAATATATTCAAAAACCAATGAACAGCAAATGAACTAGCAGGGACTTAGCTTCTGCTGGAGTAGACAGGTTATCTGAGAAATCCAAGAGAGATCTGAACCAATACTGAGACATTGACAGCTGGCATGGACTAACAGCCTGGGCAGAGTTAAATAGGGAAGCAAACAGAAGCAATAAACGAGGGCAGCTGAGAAAGCCAACCTCAAAGATCAGCAGTTCCACTCAAAGCCACCAGAGGGTGTCCAAGGACAGAACTCACCAAAGTACCATTCATGACCACAGGAGGGAGCCCAAGAACGGAATTCACAACAGTACCCCCCCCTTGAGGAGGGGTCACCGAACCCTCACCAGAGCCCCCAGGCCGATCAGGACGAGCCAAATGAAAGGCACGAACCAAATCGGCAGCATGGACATCGGAGGCAACAACCCAGGAATTATCCTCCTGACCATAGCCCTTCCATTTAAACAGGTACTGAAGCTTCCGTCTCGAAATACGAGAATCTAAAATCTTCTCCACCACATACTCCAACTCCCCCTCAACCAACACCGGAGCAGGAGGATCAACGGAAGGAACCATAGGCGCCACATATCTCCGCAACAACGACCTATGGAACACATTATGGATGGCAAAAGAAGCTGGAAGGGCCAAACGAAACGACACAGGATTGATAATTTCAGAAATCTTATAAGGACCAATGAAACGAGGCTTGAACTTAGGAGAAGAAAGCTTCATAGGAACAAAACGAGAAGACAACCAAACCAAATCCCCAACACGAAGTCGGGGACCAACACAGCGACGGCGGTTAGCAAAACGTTGCGCCTTCTCCTGAGACAATGTCAAATTGTCCACCACGTGAGTCCAAATTTGCTGTAACCTGTCCACCACAGAATCCACACCAGGACAGTCAGAAGGCTCAACCTGCCCTGAAGAAAAACGAGGATGAAAACCAGAATTACAAAAAAAAGGCGAAACCAGAGTAGCAGAACTAGCCCGACTATTAAGGGCGAACTCGGCCAATGGCAAGAAGGTCACCCATTCATCCTGATCAGCAGAAACAAAGCATCTCAGATAGGTTTCCAAGGTCTGATTGGTTCGTTTGGTTTGGCCATTTGTCTGAGGATGGAACACTGAAGAAAAAGACAAATCAATGCCCATCTTAGCACAAAATGATCGCCAAAACCTAGAAACAAACTGGGAACCTCTGTCCGACACAATGTTCTCCGGAATGCCATGCAAACGAACCACATGCTGAAAAAATAATGGAACCAAATCAGAGGAGGAAGGCAATTTAGGCAAGGGTACCAAATGGACCATCTTCGAAAACCGATCACAAACCACCCAGATGACAGACATCCTTTGAGAGACAGGAAGATCGGAAATAAAATCCATGGAAATATGCGTCCAGGGCCTCTTCGGGACAGGTAAAGGCAAAAGCAACCCACTGGCATGAGAACAGCAAGGCTTGGCCCAAGCACAAGTCCCACAGGACTGCACAAAAGAACGCACATCCCGTGACAAGGAAGGCCACCAAAAGGACCTAGCAACCAAGTCTCTGGTACCAAAAATCCCAGGATGACCAGCCAATGCTGAACAATGAACCTCAGAAATAACCCTACTAGTCCATCTATCAGGGACAAACAGTTTCTCCACTGGACAGCGGGCAGGTCTATCAGCCTGAAACTCCTGCAGCACCCGCCACAAATCAGGGGAGATGGCAGACAGAATCACCCCCTCTTTGAGAATACCAGCCAGCTCAGGGACTCCCGGAGAATCAGGCAAAAAACTCCTAGAAAGGGCATCAGCCTTCACATTCTTAGATCCCGGAAGGTATGAGACCACAAAATCGAAACGGGAGAAAAACAGTGACCATCGAGCCTGTCTAGGATACAACCGCTTAGCGGACTCGAGGTAAGTCAGATTCTTGTGATCAGTCAGGACCACCACGCGATGTTTGGCTCCCTCAAGCCAATGTCGCCACTCCTCGAATGCCTACTTCATAGCCAACAACTCCCGATTGCCGACATCATAATTACGCTCAGCAGGCGAAAACTTTCTAGAAAAGAAAGCACATGGCTTCATCAAAGAGCCATCAGAACTTCTCTGAGACAAAACAGCCCCTGCCCCAATCTCAGAAGCATCAACCTCGACCTGAAAAGGGAGCAAAACATCTGGCTGACGCAACACAGGGGCCAAAGTAAAACGACGTTTAAGCTCCTGAAAAGCCTCAACGGCCGCAGGGGACCAATTCTTCACATCAGCGCCTTTCTTCGTCAAATCAGTCAAAGACTTAACCACACTAGAAAAATTAGCGATGAAGCGACGGTAAAAATTTGCAAAGCCCAGGAACTTCTGAAGACTCTTCACAGATGTAGGTTGAGTCCAATCATAAATGGCCTGAACTTTAACAGGGTCCATCTCGATAGTAGAAGGGGAAAAAATGAAGCCCATAAAGGAAACCTTCTGAACTCCAAAGAGGCATTTAGACCCCTTCACAAACAACGTATTATCACGAAGGACCTGGAACACCATCCTGACCTGCCTCACATGAGACTCCCAATCATCTGAAAAGACCAAAATATCATCCAAATATACAATCATGAACCTATCCAGATACTTCCGGAAGATGTCGTGCATAAAGGACTGAAACACAGATGGAGCATTAGAAAGCCCAAATGGCATCACCAGGTACTCAAAATGGCCCTCGGGCGTATTAAATGCTGTTTTCCATTCATCGCCCTGTTTAATACGCACAAGATTATATGCCCCTCGAAGGTCAATCTTGGTAAACCAACTAGCCCCCTTAATCCGAGCAAACAAATCAGACAACAGAGGCAAAGGGTACTGAAATTTGACCATAATTTTATTGAGAAGGCGGTAATCTATACAGGGTCTCAGAGAGCCATCCTTCTTGGCCACAAAAAAGAACCCTGCTCCCAACGGTGACGATGACGGGCGAATATGCCCTTTCTCCAAGGACTCCTTTACATAACTCCGCATAGCGGCATGTTCTGGCACAGATAAATTGAACAGTCGGCCCTTAGGGAACTTACTACCAGGAATCAGATTAATAGCGCAATCACAGTCCCTATGAGGAGGTAGGGCACTGGACTTGGGCTCATCAAATACATCCTGGTAATCCGACAAAAACTCAGGGACTTCAGAAGGAGTGGAAGAAGAAATTGACATCAAAGGAACATCACTATGTTTTCCTTGACAACCCCAACTAGACACAGACATTGATTTCCAATCCAGTACTGGATTATGAACCTGTAACCATGGCAAACCCAACACAACAACATCATGCAGATTATGCAACACCAAAAAGCGAATATCTTCCTGATGTGCGGGAGCCATGTACATGGTCAGCTGAGTCCAGTACTGAGGTTTATTCTTGGCCAATGGCATAGCATCAATCCCCCTTAAGGGAATAGGACTCTGCAAAGGCTCCAAAGAAAAACCACAGCGCCTGGCAAACTCCAAGTCTATCAAATTCAGGGCAGCGCCCGAATCCACAAATGCCATAACAGAGTAGGATGACAATGAGCAAATCAGAGTAACAGACAAGAGAAATTTAGGCTGCACAGTACTAATGGTGACAGACCTAGCGAACCTCTAAGTGCGCTTAGGACAATCAGAGATAGCATTAGAGGAGTCACCACAGTAAAAACACAGCCCATTCTGACGTCTGTGTTCTTGCCGTTCAGCTCTGGGCAAAGTCCTATCACATTGCATAGGCTCAGGCTTCTGCTCAGAGGACACCGCCAAATGGTGCACAACTTTGCGCTCACGCAAACGTCGATCAATCTGAATGGCCAAAGACATTGATTCATTCAGACCAGCAGGCGTGGGGAACCCCACCATAACATCTTTAAGGGCTTCAGAAAGACCCTTTCTGAAAATTGCTGCCAGGGCACACTCATTCCATTGTGTAAGCACAGATCACTTTCTAAACTTCTGGCAATATACTTCTGCTTCATCCTGACCCTGACATAGGGTCAGCAAGATCTTTTCTGCCTGACCCACAGAATTTGGTTCGTCATACAGCTATCCAAGCGCTAGGAAAAATGCATCTACATTAAGCAATGCAGGATTTCCTGGCTCAAGGGAGAAAGCCCAGTCTTGCGGGTCGCCACGCAACAAAGAAATAATAATCTTTACTTGCTGAATGGGGTCAACAGAGGAGCGGGGTTTCAGAGCAAGAAACAGTCTGCAATTATTTTTGAAATTCAAGAATTTAGATCTATCCCCAGAAAACAAATCAGGAATTGGAATCCTAGGCTCTAACATCGGATTCTGAACTACATAATCTTGAATACTTTGCACCCTTGCAGTGAGTTGATCCACACAAGAGGACAAACCTTGAATATCCATATCTACACCTGAGTCCTGAACCACCCAGAGGTTAAGGGGATAAGAAAGACAAAACAAGCTGCAAAGAAAAAAAAATTGACTCAGAACTTCTCTTATCCCTCTTTTGAGATGCATTAACACTTTGTAGACCAGCTGTACTGTTATGGACCTGGTGGTTAGGAGCACCCGAAATGACCTGATGGTTAAAACAGAAAACCTGGGACAAGCTCTGAGGAGGTGGTAACTCTACTGACCGCAACACCTAATCCTATCACACACACTAGAAATAGCCGTGGAGCGTGCCTGACTCTCCCTAGACGCCTCTTCACGGCCTAAGAGCTAACTACCCCTAAAGATAGAAATAGCAGCCTAACTTGCCTCAGAGAAATTCCCCAAAGTAAAGGTAGCCCCCCACAAATATTGACTGTGAGTTAAGAGGAAAGTAACAAACACACGAATGAAACAGATTTTAGCAAAGGAGGCCCATCTTCACTAAATAGACAGAGGATAGGAAAGGGAACTATGTGGTCAGTATTAAAAACTACAAAAACCACGCAGAGTGTGCAAAAAGGCCTCCACACCGACTCACGGTGTGGAGGTGCAGCTCTGCACCCCCAGAGCTTCCAGCTAGCAAGGAAATATCATAATAGCAAGCTGGACTAAAAACATAGCATGTACTGAGAAATATATTCAAAAACCAATGAACAGCAAATGAACTAGCAGGGACTTAGCTTCTGCTGGAGTAGACAGGTTATCTGAGAAAACCAAGAGAGATCTGAACCAATACTGAGACATTGACAGCTGGCATGGACTAACGGCCTGGGCAGAGTTAAATAGGGAAGCAAACAGAAGCAATAAACGAGGGCAGCTGAGAAAGCCAACCTCAAAGATCAGCAGTTCCACTCAAAGCCACCAGAGGGTGTCCAAGGACAGAACTCACCAAAGTACCATTCATGACCACAGGAGGGAGCCCGAGAACGGAATTCACAACAGTAGCCCCAGACCATGATCTTTCCACCACCAAATTAAACTGTTTTCTGGGTGTATTTTGGATCCATATGGGCTCCACTAGGTCTCCTGCAGTATTTGCAGTGGCTGTGGTGTAATTCTACTGAAGATTCATCAGAGAAATCCACCTTCTGCCATTTTTCCAGCATCCATCTGTTTAGCAGGCTGTGGGACTTTGCAAATGCCACATGGTTTTTTATTTGCCTTTTGCTTAGTGCTGGCTTTCGGGCACTGATTCGACCATGGAGGCCATTTCGAGACAGAATCCTACAAATTGTTTTAGTTGACACAGGGAATTGAGGTGATTAGGCCTGTTGGAGCTCTGCTGCAGTGGAAAAGGGGCTTGCTTTGGATTTTCTAACCAACAAACGTTCCTCCTGAGCAGTTGTCTTGCGAGGTCTGCCAGACCTGGGCTTGTCAAACACATCTCCAGTCTCCTCAAATCTTTTTTTAATTCTTTGTACTCAACGCTGAGACACATTAAAGGTGCCAGCCACCTCTGCAGTGGATCTGCTCTTGATAATCCAGGCTTTGGTCGCAGGGTGGATTTTTGGCATGTTGTCAGAGCTCAAGTTGCAGTTCAAGTGAAGGTCTGGGGTGCTGGGTTTCTTTTTATACACACACTAATTAACTAAACATTTACTGAGCACAGGTGAGGATGTAAACTAGGATTGGATGCATTATATGAACAGGCGACAAAACTTTTGTCTTGCCAAAATCTGACCGTTCTGTGCCCATTAACTGATCAATATTTCTGCATTGATGCCAATTTTTTTCTTAACTTAAACCACATTTCAGAGGGTTTCAGCTTTCAAAAGAATAATTTATACAACCAATGGATGAATGTAACGTCAGCTTATAAGCTTTTATTTACATAACATGGATAAGCGAAAGTACTAGTTACTTTTCTTGATGTTTATAGGAAAAGATGATCTTAAATAAAATTAAATATAAAGTATTGTCCTATCTCTTATTAGATTTAGATCTGTGGAACTTGCAGAAAAGTAATCTTTTTGATATCGTCAAATTCCTCAAACCATTCCTTGACAATATCTCAATGTGGGACGTGCATCATCTTCCTAAAAGAGGGCACTGCCATTAGTTAATTTCACCGTCGTGAAGGATCATACTTTTTTGCAATGTTTAGGTAGTTGGAACCTGCCACCTCCCATCACACTGCCTCTACTGGCTTGTATTCTTCCCATAATGCTTCCTGCTACTATATCTTTGTCAGATCTGTGATGCACATACGCTTCGCCATCTAAATGATGTAAAACATGATTCATCAGACTAGGCCACCTTCTAAAATTGCCCTGTGGTCCAGTTCTAATGTTCACTTGTCCATTGTTGGCAGTTTCAGTGGTGAACATGTCAGCAAAGACACTCTACCAAGTCTGTGATTACACAGTTCCCTACACAGCAACCTGCGATGTTCTGTGTGTTTTGACATCTTTCTATCGCAACCAGCAGGAACTTTTTCAGCATTAGTTTTACAGTAGACTTTCTTCGGAATCGGATCAGATTTGCAAGGTTTTGCACTCCAGGTGCATCAGTGAGATTAGTTCATGTTGCTGGTTTACTGGTTGTCTTTCACTTTGGTTGGTACTAAATAGAGATGATTGAATCTTTTGAAATTCAAATTCATCAGGTTCAATGAATCTTTCTCCAAATTTATTTCACATCAAATCTATTCGCCATGAATCACAGTACTACAAACTTCCAATTGCAATGAAAAGACATGTGTAACACTCTGAGGCATCATAGGACTGTGTCCAACCTCTTTCAAGATCTTTAACACAAGCACAGCCTTGGAAATGTTAAACCGACATCCCCAAAGAAATGAATCTTAACCTGGTTATAGATGAACAGAAGATCGAGTTCGAGTCAAATGTCTTGTAATTTGCAGTTTCATGTAAATTTGGACATTTTCTGATTCTATTCATGGTTCGCAAAAAATCCTCTTGCCTAGCACTATTTCTAACACTGCTGAAACATCAGAGAGCTCTTATGGTTAGTGGGGTCCTCTCTCTCCTAAACCGTGTAAACGCTTACGATCATCAGGGTCCTCTCTCTCTCTCCTGTAGAGTATAAGTTCTTATGATCATTGGGGTCCTCTCTCTTCTGTAGAGTGTAAGTTCTTATGATCATGGTCCTCTCTCTCTCCTGTAGAGTGTAAGTTCTTATGATCATCGAGGTCCCCTCTCTCTCCTGTAGAGTGTAAGCTTTCGGGGTCCACTCACTATCCTGAAGAGTGTAAGCTATTAAAATCAGCAAGGGTCTCTCCCTCTTATATAGTGTAATATGGCCGCCATCAGGGCACTACTTTCTTTACTGGCATATGAGGTCTAGTGAGGAGGCACCAGGGGCAGGATTCAGCCATTCGTTAATAATAACTGAAATGATGACACACATTTAGTTGAAACCTATTGCCATGTAACTGATATCAATCGCCGGCGAATGATGACATTATCATGCGCCATCGCATTGTGGTTGAGGAACAGGACGCCGCTGGACCCCGGTCAGGTAAGGTAACTGAAATCCACAATATGGATAGACATATGAGGGGGCAGGGTGAGAGGACAAATTTGGGGGCAGGATGGACACATATGGGGGCAGGATGGAGACATATAGGGGTAAGAATAGAGACACATAGGGGGGTCCGATGGAGACATATAGAGGGGCAAGATGAGAGGACATATTTCAGGGCAAGATGGAGACATATGGGGCCAGGATGAGAGAACATATATGGGCATAAATGGAGGCATATGGGGCCAGGATTAGAGGACATACTGTATATTGAGCAGGATGGAGACATATGGCGCTAGGATAAGAGGACATATATGGTGGCAGGATGGAGAAATACAGGACCAGATTGAAAGAACCTATGTGGGAGCAGGATAAAGACATATGGAGGGGGCAAGATGGAGCAGTCCCACAAGAGCTGAATAGAGGACCTGCCGGTGCAGAGAATGGAGCGGCAGGTGAGCTGACAGTGGAACATGATTTTTATATGGAGGGAGGCCAGGGCATGCAAAGCCTGAGTATCTCAGCCACGACTACAGCCTACTTCTACACTTGGCGAAGTCGGCAGGATGCCGAGGCTGTGCATTGTGGGAAACCTGTGATTGATGTGTCCAGAAAAGAGTAAGATGAAGTTACTGTGGATGCTAGTGATTTGCCAAATGTGACTGAAATACTGGACTTGTCTAACACCTTGAATAAGACTGACTTTGTGATGGCCAAAATGGCGGCCTTAAAGAGGGTGGATAATGGTGTGCAATTGAAGGACAATGACTTTGATCCCACACTTCGTGGGTGTCCTGATGGAGAACTGGCGCGAGAAGCTGTCTGGCGTTACCTGTGGCCTGATCTCGGTGCCTGCCCCTGGTGGGTGCGATGCAGAAGAAGAATGACTCACCTCCTGCAGCAGGTTGCCAGAAAATGAGTGGAGCGACAGGAAGCGACCCCACCCTCGAACGGGTGGGGCCCAGAAGAAGAACCTGTGTGTAGCTGCACGGCATCATTACGTGACACTGCGCTGGCAGTGATGCACCATTCCTGCACCCGGCACTGAGGCGGCATAGGCCACATAGAGTTGAAATAGCGGCAGCAGGTGGAGAGAAACCGACCCAGACGAGCCAAAGACGAGAGTGGCGAATGATACCTGTCGCCTGCTCAAGGGAGTTACCGGAGGCTGCCAGAGTGGAGCGCCCCCACACCGCCGCAGGGCCCAGGGGTACCCGGAGCCGGGCCACTAGGTCTCAGTCCTGGGGTTGTCACGGTGGCTAGACCCGGTCCGTGGCCCTGTGTGTCAGTGGGGGACGTCCGGTGCAATAAGTGGTGTTGTAACGGTGCAGTTGTGGGGTGCAGGTCGCGATAAATAACGAGGACACCAGGTTGCAGTCTCTTTACCTCTTTACTGGAGATCTCTGAGTCCTCAGTCCAGAATACGGTTCACCAGGCTGCGCAAGTCCGGCCGGTCCAATGGCACCTCCAGAGTTCACTTCACAGGTGGAAATCGGTGACTTCCTTCTTAGCGCTATGTGTTGTAGTCCTTCCCTGCTGTGCTTACGGAAAGTACCCCACAACTGTTGTGTCTGTTTCTTAAGTTCCCTCACAACTCGATTAAATGATGTTCTTCTAATCGTCCGTCCCTTCCTGATGTTACAGTTAGAACGGCACCCGTTTGTCGGGTAGGCCTGGAGTTCTTCCGGGACCCTAGAGACGCCCCTCTCCCGCAATTGCCTCCCAAGACTTCATAGGTGATATGTGTTAGACAGCCCGCCTTAAACTGACTGTCCTGCCGCTGTTTAGAGTATTGCTTGAAGCTGAATGTTATAATACTCCCTCGGCGTTCCGGCCACCGGTAGTGCGCCTCAGTAGAGCATTGCTCCGGTCTTACAGCACGACCCCTACTGGAATTCTCCTATTGCTTGATCTCGTTTCTCACTCAGCACAATCTATCTCGCTTCTAGTCCTTTCTTGGGTCCCGCCGCTTCCCGGAGCTGGCGCGGACCCGTTACGTTCTTTTCAATGCCAAGCCTCTGTCAGGATCCCACCCCTGACAGAGACCCTACTGTCTCTTCCTCCACAACACCCTCTGCCACTAGGTGTTGCTTCGTCCAATCCAGTCAGCTTTCTGATCTAACTTCCTGCCTGACCCCCAGTTTACCCACTATGGTGGGGAGTGGCCTAATGAATAGAACCCTTAGCTCCCCCCGGAGGCCCGGCTGTGAAATGTATTGGTGTCTGTGATACCTGATCAGATGAACTCCTTCAGTGCCATCGGACGCACCATAGCTCCCCATAGTGGCGGAGCCACAGTACTGCAACGACCAGGACTCTGGGGCGCTGCACTCCCCCCTGGTTAAACACAGTACTCCGGGACTGGGAAGAAAAACAACAATACAAGTTAGCAAAAAGACATACAGTTTTGTTTGAGTGCAATAACGGTAAGTATACTTGAACAGGCTTCCCTTTATGGGAGGTGAGGACACTTGAACCTTACAAACATGGTTAGATAACATAGCAACATGCTATAATTAACTTTTCTTACCCAACCGGGTATTCTACTAAGTGCAAACATTATTGAACAATAATTTAACTTTGCCTTTAAGGACATACACTCTTTATCCACTAAAGACCTTCCTATAATCACATTATAAGGCATTTTAACTTTCTCATTCCCCTACTTTGAATCTGCAGGACCGCCTGTCCTATCGGCACCAGACCTACTGCCTCTCCGTTCCGCTACAGGACCGCCCCGTTCAGCCAGGGCCTACTGCCTTTTCAACTACTATACACAGTATAGAACATAACTTTTCTTTCAGTTTGCGAACGCTGAGCCAGCTCTACTTGGCTCCTATAATGACTCACCCACTAACCCTTACAGGTTCACTTTCTGTACTTTCGATGGGGAACGCAGGATTTACCTTCTATTCCCCCCCTTTTTCTTATCAACATTATCAACTATCTTCTTTTCACAACATTAAACTTTCTCATGATCCTTCTTCCTTTCTTGCATGCTGGACACCCCATCTATCTCTACGGGCCCACTGCATCCTTCTTCTATCTTTCACCTTTCACTTCTCAGAGCACATTATCAATATTTCTTCACATTTAACCAGTTGGGTACATATAACTTTTACATGTAAGCATCATCATTTTCTCTTATCTATCAGTCTTAAAGCAATACCATTTCTCTAAGTGCAAACATGTGAACATTCCCTTTAAGAGAGGACCAAGTCTCTGTGAGGTAGCGTATCTTCTCAAGCTACCAGTCCATACTCATCAAAGGTTCCAGTGCGGTATCTTCGCAAAGAGTCCTTGTTTAAGTAAAAACCAGTAGGAAAGGTATCTTCACAAAGAGTCTTTAAGTAAAACCAGTAGGAAACACCCTTAACAAGGTGTAAACTATTTACAAAGAAGAGTTCGGATCATGCACTGTTCATGATTCAGCAGTTTTTAAAACTTGTGCAAAACTTTTGGTAACAAAAACAAACAATAGGGATCCCGGGTCAACAAAGGGATCCCTTTAAGAGTTTACCCTGAAAGGGTTTAGCAGCAAAATAGGAACACACAGTTAAGAACTATATACATTTTAATAAAGCAATTATGCTTACTCATTCTTTGGGGAACCGGATGGTCTCCAATCTGGCCTCACCAGGCCAACGGATCGCACTGGTGAGCCAGGACGCGGTTCCGATCCCAGCGGCGATAAGATCCCTCGCCGGGAAGCCCTTCTCACTGGCAGGTGCACACATCCCTCCGGGGCACGGCGAGGCCGGGCTTCTCGTGGTTCCGCGGGGCCGGGCTCCGCTGCTTTCCCCACGGAGTCACCCTCTTCCGGTGTTCCGGCAGCAGCCTGGAAGGCAGTACACCGCTGTACGCCTCGCGCCATCCAGCCAGCTTCTCCCGTAGCCCTCCTCCATCGGGTGTACGTCACCGCATCACCTGGCTCCAGGTCGCGGGGAAATCTTCCGCTGCAGGGCTCCACTTCTTCCCGTTCCACGTAGATTTGCAGTGGCTCCCCAATTTCCTGGATAACCCCGCGTCCATATCGGGGGTTGAACGAGATTACCACACCCCAGTGTGATGGCGGGATCTCCGGGGCTCTGACCAGATCAATCTGCGTTGCAGGCTGGGTTCGGCTCCGCCACGCTGCCATCAGACACCGTAGATGCTCGGCGTCCGGCATGATCTTGAGGCCCGGCGTCGGTAGCGTACTTCCAACCGCGGCCAGGTGGGAGGGAACAGGGGACACTGGGGCCAGACGGATCTCCGTGGGCTGGCCTAGCCGAGTGAGCGCGCGGGCATCGGCCTCCAGCCGGCGGGCTAGCCGTCGGGTCTCGGCTGCAGCCACACATTCCTCCGGCAGCGGCAAAGGGGGTCGGCTCATTGGTGGCCCTGTGAGGGTCAGACCCCGCAGCGTTGGCGCTTCTGGGGCGATGTCGGGTTGCACAGCCTCCGGCCGGGCTGGGTCGGCCCCACGTGGTGCTCCTGGTGTCGCCATCTTTGCCTTTCTTCCAATGCCTTCTTCCCGCGGTCTCTTTTGTGGGCGGCCCCGTCCCCATGGCCTCCACCCTCCAACCAAGATCAGGAGGCGGACCTCGGCCGTTGACGGACACGTCCTCAGGACCAGGAAATGTTTAGACTGGGCGGCCATTGCTCTTCGCGCTCTCTAGCTCGTCTACGCCTACTCCACGCCCCTCTTCTCTTCCTGCGCTCTCCTCAGCGCTGTAATGGCGGCGGATTTTGGCGCGAACTTTTGGCGGCAAGTGACAATCCACACAGTCTTTTCAATAAAGTACAGTCCAAGCACAACAAATCACAGTTCCAAGGCACACATGACCTGATTTTTCAGGCTTAAGTAGATCCTGTTCGTGACGCCAAGTTTTGGAGCGCCCCCACACCGCCGCAGGGCCCAGGGGTACCCGGAGCCGGGCCACTAGGTCTCAGTCCTGGGGTTGTCACGGTGGCTAGACCCGGTCCGTGGCCCTGTGTGTCAGTGGGGGACGTCCGGTGCAATAAGTGGTGTTGTAACGGTGCAGTTGTGGGGTGCAGGTCGCGATAAATAACGAGGACACCAGGTTGCAGTCTCTTTACCTCTTTACTGGAGATCTCTGAGTCCTCAGTCCAGAATACGGTTCACCAGGCTGCGCAAGTCCGGCCGGTCCAATGGCACCTCCAGAGTTCACTTCACAGGTGGAAATCGGTGCCTTCCTTCTTAGCGCTATGTGTTGTAGTCCTTCCCTGCTGTGCTTACGGAAAGTACCCCACAACTGTTGTGTCTGTTTCTTAAGTTCCCTCACAACTCGATTAAATGATGTTCTTCTTATCGTCCGTCCCTTCCTGATGTTACAGTTAGAACGGCACCCGTTTGTCGGGTAGGCCTGGAGTTCTTCCGGGACCCTAGAGACGCCCCTCTCCCGCAATTGCCTCTCAAGACTTCATAGGTGATATGTGTTAGACAGCCCGCCTTAAACTGACTGTCCTGCCGCTGTTTAGAGTATTGCTTGAAGCTGAATGTTATAATACTCCCTCGGCGTTCCGGCCACCGGTAGTGCGCCTCAGTAGAGCGTTGCTCCGGTCTTACAGCACGACCCCTACTGGAATTCTCCTATTGCTTGATCTCGTTTCTCACTCAGCACAATCTATCTCGCTTCTAGTCCTTTCTTGGGTCCCGCCGCTTCCCGGAGCTGGCGCGGACCCGTTACGTTCTTTTCAATGCCAAGCCTCTGTCAGGATCCCACCCCTGACAGAGACCCTACTGTCTCTTCCTCCACAACACCCTCTGCCACTAGGTGTTGCTTCGTCCAATCCAGTCAGCTTTCTGATCTAACTTCCTGCCTGACCCCCAGTTTACCCACTATGGTGGGGAGTGGCCTAATGAATAGAACCCTTAGCTCCCCCCGGAGGCCCGGCTGTGAAATGTATTGGTGTCTGTGATACCTGATCAGATGAACTCCTTCAGTGCCATTGGACGCACCATAGCTCCCCATAGTGGCGGAGCCACAGTACTGCAACGACCAGGACTCTGGGGCGCTGCACTAGCCCGAGTCAACAGGTCACCGCAAGCAGGAATGCCAATGCCAGGAGCTGGGGACAGCGACCGCCCCAAAGGAACCTCCGCCTGAAGAAAATGCGGAACCGGAGCAATGGGACATGGAGTCGGAGATCCTACGAGGTCCAGAGTCAGCATGTCTTCGAGAGGCTGAACCTCTTTGCTGGGAGTCCGTGATGCAGCAGTGGCGGGGACCGGAACAAGTAACAACCCCGAAGGAGCCTGGAACAGAAGTGAATACCGCACTGGCACTCCATCATCAGGAGCCGGAGGGATCTTACGTCTTCGGGACGGGCACAGGCGGACCTGTGAGGCCAGCGGTGAGTGAGCCACGACCCTTGCCTTTGGAAGACTGGTCATTGCCGCAGCCTTCCAACCTGCCAGGCCATCTTGTTTCATGACCCACTGCCCTGAGGAGTGAACCTCTTGACCCGACCACCAGTCTTCGGGAACAGGAGAGCAGGCCATGGGAGGTGCAGATGCTGAGTTGGGTGCTCCCTGGGTCAGGGCCCGACTTCACCCCCAGGACAGTCTGCATGGATAGCGGACATAATTGCTGAAAAGAAATGGAGAGAGAAAGAAATTTGGGCCAAGTTACACCAGGACTGAGAGGGCGCTACGGCCAGACGCCGCTCCTGTGGGCAATTAGTTTATACAAGTGTGGAACAGGGGTATGTTTTTATCCAGGAGTCAGGGACTGATGATAAAGTCTATAGCAATGCTGCCACGGTAAAACATGGGAGACCCCTAATGGAAGGGGACTGGTTCTCCTACATTAAAGAAGACTGCTCGAGAGGGTACTATGCAGTAGTGGTGACATTGTGCCCAGAATATGATGCCGCAGAACAACAGGCAGGCTCTAGACAGGAACGGTTGTTCTGCATCTACTGCACCCTGGCAGCCCACAGGCTCTGCAGCTGCAGAGTCCCCTTCGGCGGGCATGGAGCCCTGATGAGAAAGCGGCATGGAACGCGTGCCGGTGAACTATGTGTGTTTAAAGGTAAAGAGTAACTGTAGCCAGAAGTTCAGTATACTCTTGGGTCTTCAGCATAATCTCTTCCCAAATGAATTCATCCTGTGTGTATCAGTTGGGGTGAATGCCAGCATTGGCATGTCTGGTTCTTCGTGGTTTTTCCTGTGAGGGTACCTCTTGAACCTCTGGAGTTTCAGCCACCTATTTAAGCAGGTTGTTTTCTGACAAACCCTCAGGCCCCTTTTGTGGGTGGTGTGGCCACCTCATTTACTGTGCATTATAGACAGCTCATGATTCTTCCTCATCACTGTTATCTCTACATTGGGTGGCATCATCCATTTTCTCTAGGGTCCTTGCCCTGTGGCCCCCTCCATTTCAGAGGAGCATGGATGGAGCATATTTCAATGCAACACTGGAGTTGGAGACTCTTCATTTTCATCGGGCTAGACCTCATAGACTGGGTAAATAAGTGGATTTTCTTTACTACTTCATAGGGTACTGCCTCCCAGTGGTAGCCCAGTTTGCCCATAATAGCACACAGTCCCCCAGCTGGAGTGGCTCTTTCTGCGTTGGGGACCTATCTGAATATTCCACTTCTCAAAACTCCTTTACCAAGCGTCACATCATCTGAAGTTAGTTTCTATGTTCTTGGATCCAGGTATTCGGAGTACTACCCAGATGAGTGTATTCTGGATCCAGTTGCTGTTTTCATGTACTGATCGTGGTTCTGATGATGTTTTCATGTACTGATCATGGTTCTGGTGACGTATTCATGCAACGAAGGAGGTTCTGATCGTATATACATGAAGCAATCCATAAATTGCAAATTGACATACAGCATGGCTATGTTAATGAAGTATTGTGCTGTCTGATAAGTTAAGAATTACTACATCTGTATTTACAGTATGTTAGGAGCATTAAACCTTTGTATTTGAAAGTCCCTATCATTGACATTTCGGCTCTTCTGTACCACAGGCTGAACATCATATGAGACCATTATTTGTCCTATATGCTGCAAAAAAAATTGTTTTAAAAATGATTTTAAAAAATGCAAATCACGCCACTTCTCCCTTGTTTAAATAAAGAAATTAGAAAATATGCACATATTTCACACCATCAAATCCTTAAAAGTTTGGTCCATAAAATTGATAAAAATATAAAGCTAATTAACCCTAACGGAAAGAGAAAAAAAACCGAAACGTCAGAATTGCTTTGTCACCTCACTTCCCTAAAAAAAGCAATCAAAATATTGTATGTACCCCAAATTGGTATCAATAAAACTGTCAACTGATTACACAAGAAAACAAAGCCTGAGCTCTCTGGACAGAAAAATAAAAGTGTTAACGAATCTAAAATAAAATGACATCACAAATCAAACTTTATTTTCAACAAAAGAAACTGAACGTTTGGTATCACTGACCTGGAAAATAAGGCACATAAATGCAAACCCCCAAAAATAATAACATAATTATCTTTATTCATTGCATGTTTATTTTGTTTTGCATGGAGTGGCGCCACAGGAAAGCTAGAAATGCCCCCACTTTTGCTGCCAGCAGAAATTGTGAACTACTAGCCAATAGTTCTCTAGAATACAATGCGTAATGCAAATGGAGGTTCTTAGAGTAACTATGTCCCGGATGAGGAATATACTGTAGCAAGGTCATGGAAGGAGATCGAGTGTCATCAAATTAAAAGGAGCAGCAGGACACTTATTCTTATCCCCCCTCCATGAGTTTTTTTTTATTTTTTATTTCCTATTCCAAATGTTTTCATGCCAATGCTGTAGAAAAAGACATGGACCACACATATCCAAAAATCATACGTTGATCTAATGCTGTTAGGCAAGAATTTACAAAACTGAACATGGGGTTCTTAGTTCTATTGAGACTGTATAAACCTACTGCCATGTCATGGTGAACTTCTCAGTGGGTCTCTAACCTTTTTAGCCTTAAAAGTGTGGTGTGGTGCCAAACACCGTCACAGCGACGATGCACCAACAGGGCGATTGACTTTGTGCCTCTCAGCACCATTGTTGCAAGGCTGAGTCGCCATGACTCAAGGCCACACCACCTCACAAGCCCAAAACCACAGCAACAATCTCCACCAAACAGCACCAACACCGAGCGGAAGGAGCTACAAAACTTACGCTGTCTCGTGCTAATTAAAATGCCTGTGCCAAATGGAAGAAGTGTTGGTCCAAGTAAAAAAAGAGGGGACAGACCATGCAATATTCCAAAAAAATGGACCTCACATGCCAAAAGCATACACTGATCTAATGCTGCTAGGCAAAAAGTTATAAAACTGAACATGAAGTTCTTAGTCGAACGTTCTGATCAGACTGTATGAAGTCACTGCCACATCAAGGCGAACCTCTCAGGGGGTCGCTAACTTTTTTAGTCTTAATGGTGTCTCACCTGAAAATTATATAAGCAATCTCAGTTCATTCACTGCCATGTCTTGACAGGTGCCACATTACCTCAACAAGTTTTCTCTTACATTCCAGGTTTTCCTGGGATCATGGGTTCACCAGATCCTGACTGTACATCTCTATCATCACGGTTCCACTTTGGCACAAACTATTTTAATACTTAAGTAAACATCTAATTTGACCAATTAAGCAATCATGGCAGATTGTGACTCGGATTCTGGGACGTTACTAATGGTAGGTATCTCCAAGCAAAAAAAAACAAAACAGTCATAGATTCCTCAGAACTGAAACTCCATGAAGATGTCACTGTCCATCAGGAAACATATATCTCGAACTGAACTCTATAGCTATTTCTGATTTCTGTTGGCGTTGGCTTTACAAGCCATGTCGCCTTCAAGCAGCTCAGTATTTGGAAGCCAAACTGGACCTGGCAATCGAAGCTCTCTTGTTTTTTGCCAGAAGTAAGAAAAGTGCTGTTCTGTTGCAGCTGTGGCACGTTTGTAAGTCTGGAATTGGAGCAATGGAAGAGGGGAAAAAGAAAAAAAAACTTTCAATCTGTTCCACTCTCTACCATAAATTATAACCCTGCTTTTTTAATTTCCTTCTTCAGTACAATGTTATTCATTCCTTTCCAAAATAAATACAGGTCTCGGAGACTGAACAACTCGGGAGAACAAACTGTCCTCTCTCCGCAGTCTTCACCTGTCAAGGTACTGATTAAACACATATATCCTTATGGTAAGTATGAAAGATACGGTGGCCTTCACGATGTGTCAAGGAAACCAGGGCATGATATGTTTAGTTGGGATGGATAATGGGAGGTAAAGAACTCGGAGGGGAACACGAGTGACTCTCTTAGAACGTAAGCCTAAAGGAAGTCAGTTTTATTTTATGGCCTTATTTTATGGGTTATGTATAATATTTATATACCTTTTCCATTTTCAAGACTAATATTTGAACAACCAGTATATAGCTTGTCCAGGTAATGATGTGTCTACTCCAGTAAAGTGAGAATGGAGAAACATGTTGTGTGGTGCTTGGCACTGTCGATCCATAACGGAAACTTTTCACATGCAGGCTTGACCCATTTGTACAGCCCACAGGTTTTCCACGTTTGGGGACAATTTTTTATTTTCTTTTACATAAATACATGCTTTTTGGGGCTAAAAATCTTTTTGCAATTGGCTTTTAAAATTGATGCTCTGTCTACTATAGCCTCAATATTGGAATTGTCTATTGATGGCTGCAGATTGATTTAGCTAAACAGTCAGTGAGCTTGTCTGATGGTCTGACAGGAAAGTTGGAGCTCTTATCTGTTATTTTCTGACCTCCTGTCAACTAATGCCTGACCACAGACCACATCAACATTGAATTTACAGGGAAACCAAAAGCCTCTAAAAGCCAAACTGCAAAATTAAAAAAAAAAAAATTGAAAAAATTATTTTTAGCCAGAAATATATACATATTAATAAAACTTAAAACTAGGGTTGAGCGAAACGGATCGTTCATTTTCATAAGTCGCCGACTTTTGGCAAAGTCGGCGTCTCATGAAACCGACCCGATCCCTGTGTGGGGTCTGCCATGCGGTACGCGACTTTCACGCCAAAGTCGCATTTCAATGACGCTAAAAGCGCCATTTCTCAGCCAATGAAGGTGGACGCAGAGTGTGGGCAGCATGATGACATAGATCTCAGTCCCCACCATCTTAGAGAAGGGCATTGCAGTGATTGGCTTGCTTTCTGCCGCGTCACAGGGGCTATAAAGGGGCGTTCCCGCCGACCGCCATCTTACTGCTGCTGATCTGAGCATAGGGAGAGGTTGCTGCCGCTTCTTCAGAAGCAGGGATAGTGATAGGCAGGGTACATAAAGCCACAAACCGCTTGTGCTGTAGCGATTTCCACTGTCCAACACCACCTTTTGTTTGCAGGGACACTGGAAGCTACATTTTTTTTCCCTCAGCGCTGTAGCTCATTGGGCTGCCCTAGAAGGCTCCCTGATAGCTGCGTTGCTGTGTGTGTACGCCGTGCGCTGTGCAAACCAACTGCTTTTTTCAAAGCACAAATCCTGTTGTTCCTTCCTTTCTGCACAGCTATCTTGTGTGTTTGTCCCCACTTTTGTGTGCAGCAGTCCTTTTTATAGCTGCCTGCCATACTTTTCTGAGATTACTGCAGGGAGATAAAGATTGGCAAGTCTGCCTCTGTGCCAGTCCTGTGTGTGGCATCTGTCTCTCATTGTGTGCCACCGAAAACCACTGTGTAATACTGGGCCTTTTTTTTTTTTTTTCTAAATTCTCCCTTTTAAAAAAAAAAAATTAGTGGGAGATAAAGATTGGCAAGTCTGCCTCTGTGCCAGTCCTGTGTGTGGCATCTGTCTCTCATTGTGTGCCACCGAAAACCACTGTGTAATACTTGGCCATTTATTTTTTTTGGGTAAATTCTCCCTGTAAAAAAAAAAATTATTAGTGGGAGATAAAGATTGGCAAGTCTGCCTCTGTACCAGTCCTGTGTGTGGCATCTGTGTCATGATCTCAATGGCAAGAGAACATAGCATAAGCATATATAGGAACTAGCTCTTGGAAGATGGGAACTGAGCTGACCATGAACTAAACCTAACGCACAACTAGCAGTGGCCGGGTAGCATGCCTACGTTGATTCTAGATGCCCAGCACCAGCTGGAGGACTAAATAATGCTAGCAGAGGAAAATATCAGTCCTAGCTCACCTCTAGAGAAATACCCCGAAAGGAGACAGAGGCCCCCCACATGTATTGGCGGTGAATTAAGATGAAATAACAAACGTAGTATGAAAATAGGTTTAGCAAATTTGAGGTCCACTTACTACATAGCAGAAGACAGAAAGGACACTTTCATGGTCAGCTGAAAACCCTATCAAAACACCATCCAGAAATTACTTTAAAACTCTGGCATTAACTCATAACACCAGAGTGGCAATTCCTTCACACACAAAGAATTAGACCGCAAAACCTGGAAAACCCTCCTGACTTGCTGGACATGAGAGTCCCAGTCATCCGAAAAAATCAGAATATCATCCAGATACACAATCATAAATTTATCCAAATAATCGCGAAAAATATCATGCATAAAGGACTGGAAAACTGACGGAGCATTTGAAAGACCAAAAGGCATCACTAAATACTCAAAGTGGCCCTCGGGCGTATTAAATGCGGTTTTCCACTCATCCCCCTGCCTGATTCGCACCAAATTATACGCCCCACGAAGGTCAATCTTAGAGAACCACTTGGCCCCCTTTATGCGAGCAAACAAATCAGTAAGCAACGGCAATGGGTATTGATATTTTACAGTGATTTTATTCAAAAGCCGATAATCGATACATGGTCTCAAAGAGCCGTCTTTTTTTGACACAAAGAAAAAACCGGCTCCTAAGGGAGATGACGATGGACGAATATGTCCCTTTTCCAAGGACTCCTTTATATATTCTCGCATAGCAGCATGTTCAGGCACAGACAGATTAAATAAACGACCCTTTGGGTATTTACTACCCGGGATTAAATCTATGGCACAATCGCACTCTCGGTGCGGAGGTAATGAACCAAGCTTGGATTCTTCAAAGACGTCACGATAGTCAGACAGGAACTCAGGAATTTCAGAGGGAATAGATGATGAAATGGAAACCACAGGTACATCCCCATGAGCCCCCTTACATCCCCAGCTCAACACAGACATAGCTCTCCAGTCGAGGACTGGGTTGTGAGATTGCAGCCAAGGCAATCCTAGCACCAAATCATCATGTAGATTATACAGCACCAGAAAGCGAATAATCTCCTGGTGATCCGGATTAATACGCATAGTTACTTGTGTCCAGTATTGTGGTTTATTATTAGCCAATGGGGTGGAGTCAATCCCCTTCAGAGGAATAAGAGTCTCCAAAGGCTCTAAATCATACCCACAGCGTTTGGCAAAGGACCAATCCATAAGACTCAAAGCGGCGCCAGAGTCGACATAGGCGTCCGTGGTAATAGATGACAAAGAGCAAATCAGGGTCACAGATAGAATAAACTTAGATGGTAAGGTGCAAATGGAAACAGATTTATCAAGCTTTTTAGTGCGCTTAGAGCATGCTGATATAACATGAGTAGAATCACCACAATAGAAACACAACCCATTTTTCCGTCTAAAATTCTGCCGCTCGCTTCGGGACAGAATTCTATCACATTGCATACTCTCTGGCGACTTCTCAGTGGACACCGCCAGATGGTGCACTGGTTTGCGCTCCCGCAAACGCCTATCGATCTGAATAGCCATTGTCATGGACTCATTCAGACCCGCAGGCACAGGGAACCCCACCATAACATCCTTAATGGCATCAGAGAGACCCTCTCTGAAAGTCGCCGCCAGGGCGCACTCATTCCACTGGGTAAGCACAGACCATTTACGGAATCTTTGGCAGTAAATTTCCGCTTCATCTTGCCCCTGAGATAGGGACATCAAAGTTTTTTCTGCCTGAAGCTCCAAATGAGGTTCGTCATAAAGCAACCCCAAGGCCAGAAAAAACGCATCCACATTGAGCAACGCAGGATCCCCTGGTGTCAATGAAAAAGCCCAGTCTTGAGGGTCGCCCCGGAGCAAGGAAATCACAATCCTGACCTGCTGTGCAGGGTCTCCGGCAGAGTGAGATTTCAGGGACAAAAATAATTTGCAATTATTTTGAAAATTCTGAAACCCAGATCTATTCCCCGAGAAAAATTCCGGCAAAGGAATTCTCGGCTCAGATACAGGTGCATGACAAACAAAATCTTGCAAATTTTGTACTTTCGTGGCGAGATAATTCAAACCTGCAGTTACACTCTGAAGATCCATTACAAACAGGTGGACTCAGAGCCATTCAAAGATTAGAAGGAGAGAAAAAAAAAAAAAAAAAATTTCAGCAGACTACTTATTTCTCTCCTTTCTCAGCCAAGGATTTTAACCCTTTAGTGGGCCGGTCAAACTGTCATGATCTCAATGGCAAGAGAACATAGCATAAGCATATATAGGAACTAGCTCTTGGAAGATGGGAACTGAGCTGACCATGAACTAAACCTAACGCACAACTAGCAGTGGCCGGGTAGCATGCCTACGTTGATTCTAGATGCCCAGCACCAGCTGGAGGACTAAATAATGCTAGCAGAGGAAAATATCAGTCCTAGCTCACCTCTAGAGAAATACCCCGAAAGGAGACAGAGGCCCCCCACATGTATTGGCGGTGAATTAAGATGAAATAACAAACGTAGTATGAAAATAGGTTTAGCAAATTTGAGGTCCACTTACTACATAGCAGAAGACAGAAAGGACACTTTCATGGTCAGCTGAAAACCCTATCAAAACACCATCCAGAAATTACTTTAAAACTCTGGCATTAACTCATAACACCAGAGTGGCAATTCCTGTTCACAAGAGCTTTCCAGACACAGTAACGAAACTACAGCTGTGAACTGGAACAAAAATGCAAAAACAAACATGGACAAGAGTCCAACTTATCTAGTAGTTGTCTAGGAGCAGGAACAAGCACAGAGAGGCTTCTGATAACATTGTTGACCGGCAAGCAACTAACAGAGCAGCAAGGTTATATAGCGACTCCCACATCTTGATGGGAACAGGTGAACAGAGAAGATGAAAACACCAGTTCAATTCCACCAGTAGCCACCGGGGGAGCCCAGAATCCAAATTCACAACACATCTGTCTCTCATTGTGTGCCACAGAAAACCTAGTGTGTAATATTGTTTTTTTTTTTTTTTTTTTTTAAATTCTCCCAGAAAAAAAAACAAATAGTGGGAGATTAAGATTGGCATTTCTGCTTGAGTGCTGGTCCTGTGTGTGCCATCTGTCTCAAATTATTGGGGCACAGAAAACCTAGTGTGTAACATTGGGCCTGATTTTCCTTTCAGTGTCAGGCACCTATAAAGGTATATATAAATCCTACAGAAGTTTGAGTTCACCTTATAAGTTGTTTTACAGTAACAAATACCGTTACTTTGGTTACGTTTTGCAAACAATGAGGAAGTCTAGTGGAAGAGGTCGTGGCCATGGGCGGTCATTGTCAGCTGGTAATGATGGTAGTGGTGGTGGAGCATCAGGTGGTCGTGGTAAAAGCAGTACAGCACCTAAGTCTCGAGTTGTTGAGCCAGGTTCGTTGTCTGGCTACACAAGGCCTCGAACGCTCTCTTTTCTGGGAGTAGGAAAACCACTTTTGAAGCCGGAGCAGGAGGAACAAGTTTTGGCTTTCATTGCTGACTCTGCCTCTAGCTCTTTCGCCTCCTCCTCGGAAAGTGCCAAATGTCAGAGCAGTGCATCGTCAGTGGATGCTCCTGGTCAGGAACAAGTCGCTTCCTTGTGTCCTTCACCCAGAACAACAGTGAAGGATGCGTCAGTCGACAGACCAGGTTACTCCATGGAGCTCTTTACACATACCGTTCCTGGGTTAGACAGTGAAACAGTTAACAGGCCATGCCCATTCGAAGTTGAATCGGACATGGAGTGCACAGATGCACAGCCACAGCCAGATTACTATGCTGTTCCTTTGACTCAGACCAGAACATTGCCCTCGCAGTGTACTGAGGCAGAATCAAACCCAGAGGAGACTATGGTGCCCCGTCACGAACGCAATACCACCGGCTTACACGGTGACACAGACGAAGTTGCACACGACATAGAAGAGGAGGTCATAGATGACCCAGTTGTTGACCCCGATTGGCAGCCATTGGGGGAACAGGGTGCAGGCGGCAGTAGTTCTGAAGCGGAGGAGGAGGAGCCGCAGCAGGCATCAACATCACAACAGTTTCCATCTGCCGGGCCCGTATCTGGCCAAAAACGCGTGGCAAAACCAAAACCAGTTGGAGGACAGCGTGGCCATCCGGTTAAAGAAGCTCAGTCTGCAATGCCTGAAAAGGTATCCGATAGTAGAAAGAGTGCAGTCTGGCATTTTTTTAAACAACATCCAAATGATCAGCGCAAAGTCATCTGTCAAAAATGTTCAACTACCTTAAGCAGAGGTCAGAATCTTAAAAGTCTAAATACAAGTTGCATGCATAGACATTTATCCACCATGCATTTGCAAGCCTGGACTAACTACCAAACGTCCCTAAAGGTTGCAGCACCCTCAGCCAATGAAGCTAGTCAGCAACGCTACATCCCTTCCCTCCCTGTAAGCCCACCATTTCCCGCGCCACCTGCAGTATCTGTGCAGCTTTCGTCGCCAGGCCAAAGCAGTCAGGGAATCACCAGGTTAGTAGTAGGAAACACTGCATGTAGGGCACCGGCAAGAATACCATCTCCAACCCTCTCTCAGTCACCCATGTCCACCGGCACCACCGCTAGTTCCACGATCTCCAGCTCTCCAGTCCAGCTCACCCTACATGAGACTCTTGTTAGGAAAAGGAAGTACTCATCCTCGCATCCGCGTACACAGGGTTTGAACGCCCACATTGCTAGACTAATCTCATTAGAGATGATGCCCTACCGGTTAGTTGAAAGCGAAGCTTTCAAAGCGCTGATGGACTACGCTGTACCACGCTACGAGCTACCCAGTCAGCACTTCTTTTCTAGAAAAGCCATCCCAGCCCTCCAACAGCATGTTAAAGACCGCATCGTCCATGCACTCAGGCATTCTGTGACTACAAAGGTGCACCTGACAACAGATGCATGGACCAGTAGGCATGGCCAGGGACGTTACGTGTCCATCACGGCACACTGGGTGAATGTGGTAGATGCAGGGTCCACAGGGGACAGCAATATTGGGACAGTTCTGCCTAGCCCAGGGTCAAGGAAAGAGTTGGCTGTAGGCGTTCGCCCCCCTCCTCCTCTTCCTCCTCCTCCTGCAGAAGCGAGAGCTCGTCCACAGACCGCAGTCGCACATCCACTCCATCCGCAGCTGCCACTGTTGCACACCAGGTGTGCCATTATGGGACAGCTAGTGGCAAGCGTCAGCAAGCTGTATTGGCAATGAAGTGTTTGGGCGACAACAGACACACCGCGGAAGTTCTGTCCGAGTTCTTGCAGAAAGAAACTCAGTCATGGCTGGGCACTGTACATCTTGAGGCAGGCAAGGTAGTGAGTGATAACGGAAGGAATTTCATGGCTGCCATAGCCCTTTCCCAACTGAAACACATTCCTTGCCTGGCTCACACCTTAAACCTGGTGGTGCAGTGCTTCCTGAAAAGTTATCTGGGGTTACCCGACCTGCTCCTCAAAGTGCGTGGACTTTGCTCACATATCCGACGTTCGCCTGTACACTCCAGCCGTATGCAGACCTATCAGCGGTCTTTGAACCTTCCCCAGCATCGCCTAATCATCGACGTTGCAACAAGGTGGAACTCCACACTGCACATGCTTCAGAGAGTGTGCGAACAGAGGCGTGCTGTTATGTATTTGTGGGAGGATACACGGGCAGGCAGTTGGATGGCAGACATGGAGTTGTCAGGTGTGGAGTGGTCGAAGCTACAAGACCTGTGTCAAGTCCTTCAGTGTTTTGAGGAATGCACACGGCTGGTTAGTGCAGACAACGCCATAATAAGCATGAGCATCCCCCTAATGCGTCTGCTGATGCAAAGTTTGACGCACATAAAGGAGCAGGCGTCTGCAGCCGAGGAAGAGGAAAGCCTTGATGACAGTCAGCCATTGTCTGGTCAGGGCCGTGTAGAGGACGCGGTAGCGGGCGAAGAGGAGGAGGAGGACGAGGAGGATGATGGGGATGAGTACTTTTTTAATGAGGAAGCTTCTCCTGTGCCAACAGAAATTAGTGGCGTTGCAAGGCCGGGTTCTGTTTTTTTAAGGGAGACAAGTGACGTAGATTTGCCTGTAACTGCCCCTCAAACCAGCACAACCGCAGATTTGACAACTGGAACTTTGGCCCACATGGCGGATTATGCCTTACGTATCCTCAAAAGGAACCCACGCATTATTAAAATGATGAGCGATGACGATTACTGGTTGGCCTGCATCCTTGACCCTCGCTATAAAGGCAAATTGCAAAATATTATGCCACATGAGAACCTCGAACAAATATTAGCAACCAAACAAGCTACTCTTGTAGACCGTTTGATTCAGGCATTCCCAGCACACAGCGCCGGTGATGGTTCTCACACAAGCGGCAGGGGGCTACAGGGCAGAGGTGTTAGAGGTGCACAGATCAGAAGTGGCGTTGGACAGAGGGGTTTTCTGACCAGGTTGTGGAGTGATTTCGCAATGACCGCAGACAGGACAGGTACTGCAGCATCTATTCAAAGTGACAGGAGACAACATTTGTCCAGTATGGTTACTAACTATTTTTCATCCCTTATCGATGTTCTCCCTCAACCGTCATTCCCATTTGATTACTGGGCATCCAAATTAGACACCTGGCCTGAATTGGCAGAATATGCATTGCAGGAGCTTGCTTGCCCAGCAGCTAGTGTGCTATCAGAAAGAGTATTCAGTGCTGCTGGTTCAATATTAACCGAAAAAAGGACTCGTCTGGCTACCCAAAATGTGGATGATCTCACCTTCATTAAAATGAACCACTCCTGGATTTCAAATTATTTTGCCCCACCTTTCCCGGCTGACACCTAGCTTTCCTATAAAAAGGTCTTGCTTGTGGACTGGCCTTACTGAGTGTTCCAATCTCTTAATTTGCAGCAGCTGTTTGTCCAGCATACGACATGTTTACACCTCCCTCAATGGGAAAATTCCCCCCACGGGGCCGTGGTCTCGCCACTTGGCGCAAGCACCCGTTACAGTGCTGTTTGTCTGAAGAGGTGGGTGTGCCCGCTTTTGGTCGACGGCACTGCCACTGGGTCCCTCATAGTACAATGAAGTGTCTCTGGCGGTGGTGGTGCGCACCCAACGTCAGACACACCGTTGTAACATGAGGGGCCCTGGGACGGTACCGCCGGCCACAAGAGAGTCCCCCCCCAGCTCAAACTGTGCTCTACCACATGCAAAATTATCTCGCACAGCTCCACCAATGTTTAGTCTATGAGCTGACATCATTCAATGCCTGGCACTGACAATACCAATTTGTTGACATCTATGATGCTAGTTAAAGTAGTCTGGGTCAGTGTCCTAAATTGACACCAGAAAATACTTACTGCCAAATTATTTTGTCAGAAACTCAGCAGATGAGCCCACCCCTGTACCTAAGTATGCCAAAATTTTTTTTTGTTGTTGTTTTGTGACACATTATCATCTATTTATTTTTTGTGGGTACTAACTGTGTCAGACACTCCTTGCAATCCTCCTCCGCTGACCACAATGCTGCCTGTGTATCCATGTAACCGATTTAAAACTGCCTTGAGCCTATTTTTTGTTATTTTAGGCCTTCGTTAGCCTGTCTGTGGTCCCTCCTTGCAATACTCCTCCACTGACCACAATGCTGCCTGTGTATCCATGTAACCGATTTTAAACTGCCTTGAGCCTATTTTTATTTATTTTAGGCCTTCGTTAGCCTGTCTACGGTCCCTCCTTGCAATACTCCTCCACTGACCACAATGCTGCCTGTGTATCCATGTAACCGATTTAAAACTGCCTTGAGCCTATTTTTTGTTATTTTAGGCCTTCGTTAGCCTGTCTGCGGTCCCTCCTTGCAATACTCCTCCATTGACCACAATGCTGCCTGTGTATCCATGTAACCGATTTTAAACTGCCTTGAGCCTATTTTTATTTATTTTAGGCCTTTGTTAGCCTGTCTGCGGTCCCTCCTTGCAATACTCCTCCACTGACCACAATGCTGCCTGTGTATCCATGTAACCGATTTTAAACTGCCTTGAGCCTATTTTTATTTATTTTAGGCCTTCGTTAGCCTGTCTGCGGTCCCTCCTTGCAATACTCCTCCACTGACCACAATGCTGCCTGTGTATCCATGTAACTGATTTTAAACTGCCTTGAGCCTATTATTATTTATTTTAGGCCTTCATTAGCCTGTCTGCGGTCCCTACTTGCAATACTCCTCCACTGACCACAATGCTGCCTGTGTATCCATGTAACCGATTTTAAACTGCCTTGAGCCTATATTTATTTATTTTAGGCCTTCGTTAGCCTGTCTGCGGTCCCTCCTTGCAATACTCCTCCACTGACCACAATGCTGCCTGTGTATCCATGTAACCGATTTAAAACTGCCTGGAGCCTATTTTTTGTTATTTTAGGCCTTCGTTAGCCTGTCTGCGGTCCCTCCTTGCAATACTCCTCCACTGACCACAATGCTGCCTGTGTATCCATGTAACCGATTTTAAACTGCCTTGAGCCTATTTTTATTTATTTTAGGCCTTCGTTAGCCTGTCTGCGGTCCCTCCTTGCAATACTCCTCCACTGACCACAATGCTGCCTGTGTATCCATGTAACCGATTTTAAACTGCCTTGAGCCTATTTTTATTTATTTTAGGCCTTCGTTAGCCTGTCTGCGGTCCCTCCTTGCAATACTCCTCCACTGACCACAATGCTGCCTGTGTATCCATGTAACCGATTTAAAACTGCCTTGAGCCTATTTTTTGTTATTTTAGGCCTTCGTTAGCCTGTCTCCGGTCCCTCCTTGCAATACTCCTCCACTGACCACAATGCTGCCTGTGTATCCATGTAACCGATTTTAAACTGCCTTGAGCCTATTTTTATTTATTTTAGGCCTTCGTTAGCCTGTCTGCGGTCCCTCCTTGCAATACTCCTCCACTGACCACAATGCTGCCTGTGTATCCATGTAACCGATTTTAAACTGCCTTGAGCCTATTTTTATTTATTTTAGGCCTTCGTTAGCCTGTCTGCGGTCCCTCCTTGCAATACTCCTCCACTGACCACAATGCTGCCTGTGTATCCATGTAACCGATTTAAAACTGCCTGGAGCCTATTTTTTGTTATTTTAGGCCTTCGTTAGCCTGTCTGCGGTCCCTCCTTGCAATACTCCTCCACTGACCACAATGCTGCCTGTGTATCCATGTAACCGATTTTAAACTGCCTTGAGCCTATTTTTATTTATTTTAGGCCTTCGTTAGCCGGTCTGCGGTCCCTCCTTGCAATACTCCTCCACTGACCACAATGCTGCCTGTGTATCCATGTAACCGATTTTAAACTGCCTTGAGCCTATTTTTATTTATTTTAGGCCTTCGTTAGCCTGTCTGCGGTCCCTCCTTGCAATACTCCTCCACTGACCACAATGCTGCCTGTGTATCCATGTAACCGATTTTAAACTGCCTTGAGCCTATTTTTTGTTATTTTAGGCCTTCGTTAGCCTGTCTCCGGTCCCTCCTTGCAATACTCCTCCACTGACCACAATGCTGCCTGTGTATCCATGTAACCGATTTTAAACTGCCTTGAGCCTATTTTTATTTATTTTAGGCCTTTGTTAGCCTGTCTGCGGTCCCTCCTTGCAATACTCCTCCACTGACCACAATGCTGCCTGTGTATCCATGTAACCGATTTTAAACTGCCTTGAGCCTATTTTTATTTATTTTAGGCCTTCATTAGCCTGTCTGCGGTCCCTACTTGCAATACTCCTCCACTGACCACAATGCTGCCTGTGTATCCATGTAACCGATTTTAAACTGCCTTGAGCCTATTTTTATTTATTTTAGGCCTTCGTTAGCCTGTCTGCGGTCCCTCCTTGCAATACTCCTCCACTGACCACAATGCTGCCTGTGTATCCATGTAACTGATTTAAAACTGCCTTGAGCCTATTTTTATTTATTTTTGGCCTTCGTTAGCCTGTCTGCGGTCCCTCCTTGCAATACTCCTCCACTGACCACAATGCTGCCTGTGTATCCATGTAACCGATTTTAAACTGCCTTGAGCCTATTTTTTGTTATTTTAGGCCTTCGTTAGCCTGTCTGCGGTCCCTCCTTGCAATACTCCTCCACTGACCACAATGCTGTCTGTGTATCCATGTATCCGATTTTAAACTGCCTTGAGCCTATTTTTTGTTATTTTAGGCCTTCGTTAGCCTGTCTGCGGGCCCTCCTTGCAATCCTCTTTCCTCTGACCACACCAATGCTGCCCGTGTACCCCTGGAACCTATTTAAAAGTTCATAGAGCCTATTTATATATTTTATTTAATATTAATAAAGCCATGATGGACTACGCTGTACCACGCTACAAGGTAACCAGTCGACACTTCTTTTGCGAGAAAAGCCATCCCAACCCTCCACCAGCATGTAAAAGACCGCATTGTCCATGCACTCTGGCAATCTGTGAGTACAAAGGTGCACCTGACAACAGACGCATGGACCTGTAGGCATGGCCACGGAAGGTTACGTGTCCATTACGGCGCAATGGGTTAATGTGGTGGATGCATGGTCCACAGGGGACAGCCTACTGTCTGTCTGCAGTCCCTAATTCAAATTGTCCTCCACTGTATAAAGCTGAGCTTCAACCTTCTGGCTCTCATTAAGTGTTTTTTTAAAAAAAATTGGTGTTTGGGGCCTAATACCTCTGTTTGCCGCTCCCTGGTGTTCTCCTCAACTGAATAAATCTGAGCTTTAACCTTCTGGCTCTCATTAAGTGCTTTTTTTAAAAAAAATTGGTGTTTGGGGCCTAATACCACTGTTTGCCGCTCACTGGTGTTCTCCTCAACTGAATAAATCTGAGCTTCAACCTTCTGGCTCTCATTTTTTTTAAATTTTTTTAAAAATTGGTGTTTGGGGCCTAATACCTCTGTTTGCCGCTCCCTGTTGTTTGTCCTCAACTGTATAAAGCTGAGCTTCAACCTTCTGGCTTTCGGCCTATAGAATCAGATATTAAACAGCATTTGGCCTTCAACTTTGGTTGCGGCCTACTAACGGTGTCTGCCGCTCCCTGGTGTTTGTCCTCAACTGTATAAAGCTGAGCTTCAACCTTCTGGCTTTCGGCCTATAGTATCAGATATTCAACAGCATTTGGCCTTCAACTTTGGTTGCGGCCTACTAATGGTGTCTGCCGCTCCCTGGTGTTTGTCCTCAACTGTATAAAGCTGAGCTTCAACCTTCTGGCTATCATTAAGTGCTGTTTTTTAAAAAATTGGTGGTTAGGGCCTACTAACGGTGTCTGCCGCTCCCTGGTGTTTGTCCTCAACTGTATAAAGCTGAGCTTCTACCTTCTGACTTTCGGCCTATAGTATCAGATATTAAACAGCATTTGGCCTTCAACTTTGGTTGCGGCCTACTAACGGTGTCTGCCGCTCCCTGGTGTTTGTCCTCAACTGTATAAAGCTGAGCTTCAACCTTCTGGCTCTCATTAAGTGCTGTTTTTTAAAAAATTGGTGGTTAGGGCCTACTAACGGTGTCTGCCGCTCCCTGGTGTTTGTCCTCAACTGTATAAAGCTGAGCTTCAACCTTCTGGCTCTCATTAAGTGTTTTTTTTTTTTTTAAATTGGTGTTTGGGGGCTAATACCTCTGTTTGCTGCTCCCTGGTGTTCTCCTCAACTGAATAAATCTGAGCTTTAACCTTCTGGCTCTCATTAAGTGCTTTTTTTAAAAAAAATTGGTGTTTGGGGCCTAATACCTCTGTTTGCCGCTCACTGGTGTTCTCCTCAACTGAATAAATCTGAGCTTCAACCTTCTGGCTCTCATTTTTTTTTTATTTTTTTAAAAATTGGTGTTTGGGGCCTAATACCTCTGTTTGCCGCTCCCTGTTGTTTGTCCTCAACTGTATAAAGCTGAGCTTCAACCTTCTGGCTTTCGGCCTATAGTATCAGATAGTAAACAGCATTTGGCCTTCAACTTTGGTTGCGGCCTACTAACGGTGTCTGCCGCTCCCTGGTGTTTGTCCTCAACTGTATAAAGCTGAGCTTCAACCTTCTGGCTCTCCTTAAGTGCTTTTTTAAAAAAAATTGGTGGTTGGGGCCTAATAACTCTGTCTGCCGCTCCCTGGTGTTTGTCCTCAACTGTATAAAGCTGAGCTTCAACCTTCTGGCTTTCGGCCTATAGTATGAGATATTAAACTGCATTTGGCCTTCAACTTTGGTTACGGCCTACTAACGGTGTCTGCCGCTCCCTGGTGTTTGTCCTCAACTGTATAAAGCTGAGCTTCAACCTTCTGGCTCTCATTAAGTGCTGTTTTTTAAAAAATTGGTGGTTAGGGCCTAGTAACGGTGTCTGCCGCTCCCTGGTATTGTCCTCCTCCTGAGTGTTCTCCTCCTCCTTGGTGTTCTCCTCCAGGTTGCCTTGTCTGAGCTTCAACCTTCTGGCTCTCATTAAGTGCTTTTTTAACAAAAAATTGGTGGTTAGGGCCTACTAACGGTGTCTGCCGCTCCATGGTGTTGTCCTCCACTGTATAAAGCTGAGCTTCAGTCTTTAGGCTTTTGGCCTATAGTAGCAGATATTAAACTGCATTTGGCCTACTAGAGTGGTTGGGCCCTTAAAACAGTGTCTGCTGCTCCTGGGTTTGCTACTCCACTGAACAAAGCAATGCCGCCTGTTTAGTCCTGTTACCAATTTTACCTTGCACTCTACACAGCCAGAATCTGACCCTGCTGAAAGTAAGGTTCCCCTTCCCGCATGTTATACCACCTTACACAGGGACAAAGAGGAAGGTGCAGATGAAAGTGCAGGTTCCTTCATCAGGTGGGGGGGCATACTCGTTGGCGACGTCACTGCCACAGGGCCCCTCAGAGTATGCAAAAGTGTCGCTGCTGGTGGGAGGCGCCCCACCACACACCGCTGTACTTTGAGGGGCCCTGTGCCAGTGCCAATGCCAACGAGTGGGCCCCCCCTGCTTGCTTAGGATCACAGCACTTGCAAACTTGACATACTTACCTCTCACTGCTCCACCGCCGTGACGTAGTCCACGTTTCCTGGGCCCACTAAAACCTTTAACCAGCCCTACCCCCCACAACTTTTGCCAAATGACCCCCAATTTCCAATGCCCAACTATTATTATAAAGTTAATTAAGATTGACAAGCTTCAGAAACAAGAATGGATGTTTTTGGCATTAAAATGGGCACTGTAGGTGTCTTCCTGGCCTCCACTCACTGTCGACTATGCTTCCCCATTGACTTGCATTGGGTTTCGTGTTTCGGTCGATCCCCGACTTTTAGCGATAATCGGCCGACTGCACTCAACTCGAATCTGGACAAAGTCGGGTTTCGCAAAACCCGACTCGATCTTAAAAAAATGAAAGTCGCTCAACCCTACTTAAAACAATAAGGAAAATACAAAAATAGGGAAAAAGGAAAAAATGGGAAGAAAATAAGTCAGCTCACCAATCAAATAAGGAAAATAAAACTTATTCAGCAATTTCAATGTTATTTCAATGTTGTTTTTTACCTTAGATTACACGTTACTAATCACACAGACTAAACAAAAGAGCAGATAGCAGGGAACACCTCTGAGCTCAGGGTCACAGCGTCATGATGTAATGGTGAGCAATATAACCTTGCCCTCATAGGCCCCATCAAAGCCAGAACTTTTGGCCAAGTGTGAGGCCCGGAAGTACAGCACAAGCATTGGCGATTTGAAGACGTGGTAATGCCTGGAAGGGTGACGGTGAGGAGCAAAGGGGCCGGAGAGCTGAGTGGTAAAGTGAGTATAAGAATATTGTAAAGTGTCTCCTGTGGACAGGAAGTATTCACTTGGCTGGTCATTGAGGCATATGCTGGGACATTCAGGGTTAAAAAGTCCATTCGGTTTATTTACACAGCATAAACCTCTCAGGTACTTGGTAACTTGCAGCACCCTGTGCACCATCCGGCAACCGTTCACCTTTACAGCACCCATGGTCCTTGCTGAGCCCTGGTGTGCCTAATACGGTTTAGTGTCCGTTAAGTGTCTGTGATGACCGCACAGGTTCCCGGATACCTCTTATATCCTCAGAGGCGTCTTCTGTGGAGGTATATCGCAGGCCTCCTCACTCTCGCTCACACTAACCAGCACTGCCGCCCGTGCACACAGGCACCATTTCAGAAAAGGAACATCATACCAACAGTAAAATATAATAGTGGGAGTGTGATGATCTGGGGCTGTTTTGCTGCTTCAGGACCTGTAAGACTTGCTGTGGTAAATGGAACCATGAATTCTGCTGTCTGCCAAACAATCCTGAAGCTGAAGCACGCTTGAGTTATGCAGCAGGACAATGATCCAAAACACACCAGCAAGTCCACTTCTGAATGGCTTAAGAAAAAAAATTAAGACTTTGCAGTGGCATGGTCAAAGTACAGACCTTAATCCAAATGAGATGCTGTGGTGGAGCGCCCGCTAGGACTGTGGGGTACTTGGGCAGGGTCCGGCAGCAAATAAAGGGATAGTCACGGTCCGTGACCCTGGGCATCCAACAAAAATGATGAGGGGAAGTGGAAAATAAAATCTATAGGGGAATATTCGTCACACCACCTGTGGTACTCGGCCAGGGATGGCCGACGTTGCTTAAAGGGGACCACTGGGGCTGATGGCGTGGCAGCAGAGTTAGTACTGCTCCCCACAGCTTAGTCCCCAGGGCTACCGGTACAGTTGGTAAGGGATGATAGATGGTTGGGTGCAGGACTGAGGGCACAAGGAATAATTGGAGGACACATAGATTGCTGTTTCCTTTTACCTTTTACTGGTGAATTACAGGTACAGTCTGGAGCACAGGTTACAGGTGTTGATGGGGTCCAGGCAGCCTGAAGGTAACTTGGGATCCACCTAGCCAGGTGGGTTCGGAGGCCTTCCTTCTGCGCTGTGCTCTTTGTCCCTTGCTTCCTGAAGCTTTACACAAGTTCCTCTCAGTGTCTGTTACTCCTAATCCGTATGGTTGACAGCATGAGCCTTTCATAGGCACTGTCTTCTCACTGGCAGCCCCAGACTCCTGACTTGCTGTTGTTCTTCCAGGTGTCAGATGGGCCAGGAGACCTGCAATCTTCTGCCCTCCGGGTCTAGTTAGTGGGCCTTTAGTACTCATGCAACCACGGACTCCGGTGTCTGGTTTGTTTTGCGCTTAATCCTCAGTTACAGCTCCATTCTAAGTCTCTCTCCTCACATGCTTCCTTTCCCTTCAGTGTCTCACACAGAACTCTCTAACCCCGCCTTCAGACCAGATCTTATAGGGAAGTTCCCCTGAAACCGGGTTTAGAGCTCCCCCTCCTGGTCTGGAGTTAGGATGGTGTTGTATGTTTGTGTTACCTGCTAAAGGGGTACCTCCTTACCTCCAGGAATAACATCACATCCCCAGAGGAAGGCAATGCCATTGTGGCAACCGGACTCCTGGGGTGCCACAATGGCATGACCTTAAAAAGGCGTTTTCTGCTTGGAAACCCTCCAATGTGGCTGAATTACAATAATTCTGCAAAGATGAGTGGGACAAAATTCCTCCAGAGCATTGTAAAAGACTCATTGCCAGTTATCGCAAATGCTTGATTGCAGTTGCTGCTGCTAAGGGTGGCCCAAGCTGTTACTAGGTTTAGGAGACAATCACTTTCTCACACAGGGCCCTGTAGGTTTGGATTTCCATTCCCCTTAATAAAAAGATTTTCATTTATAAATCGCATTTTGTGTTTATTTGTCATATCTTTGTCTAATATTTACATTTATTTGAAGTACGTATAAGTGTGACAAACATGCAAAAGAATATGAAATCAGGTACGGGGCAAGCATTTTGTCACACAGCTGTATATATATATATATATATATATATATATATATATATATATATATACAGTATATACATATATATATATATACTCAAAAATTTTTCTTTCTCCTGCCTTCTCGATACATTTTGTGCAAAGGTAAATTAATCCATAGTGTATACAGCACATACACACGTGGTCAAAATTGTTGGTTGGTGCCCCTAGTTTAATGACAGAAAAACCCACAATAGTCACAGAAATATCTTGAATCTGACAAAAGTAATAATAAATAAAATATCTATGAAAATGAACAAATGAAAGTCAGACATTCCTTTTCAACCATGCTTCCACAGAATTTTTTAAAAGTAAAACCCCTGAAACAGGCCTGGACAGAAATGATGGTACCCTTAACTTAGTATTTTGTTGCACAACCTTTTGAGGCAATCACTGCAATCAGACAATTCCTATAACTGTCAATGAGCCTTCTGCGCCTCTCGACAGGTATTTTGGCCACTCCTCAAGAGCAAACTGCTCCAGTTGTCTCATGTTTGAAGGTTGCCTTTCCCAGACGATATGTTTACTTTTTTTAAATTCTTTGGAAGCATGGTTGAAAAGCAATGTCTGACTTTCATTTGTTCATTTTCATAGATTTTTTATTTATTATTACTTTTGTCAGATTCAAGTTATTTCTGTGATCATTGTCTTCTGTCATTAAACAAAGGGTATCAACAATTTTGACCACCATATAATATAGAGTATATTTTTAAATACTGTACATTCTTTTTATCTTTGCAGAAAGAATGGTGAGAAGGCGGTAATAATAAAAATAAAAATGCCCAGATCCTAAATGTTCATGGTTTTCATCAGTCTCTATGAGCTGTTCAAGAGATGGAAGTGTTGACATTCTGGAGTTTGTCCTCCTGCTCACTCTTATTCGTCTTGCTGGTAGAACATGGTGACTTTACAATAAATTCACCTGGGTGTCCAAGAGTTGGTTGTAATAGTCTCCATATGACACAATCACACAGAGTTCTGGGTGTAAACTTGATCAAATGTAGACCTCATAAAAGTAGTTTTATTTTTCATGGAGTCGATTGCACAGGGACCGGCTCCATATGGACTTAGACACATCTTGGCACCTTCCCTGTGTAGTAGCCAATTTTCATTGGTAGACAATCCATGAAAATGTGCTTAAACATTTCTCCAAAGGTTTCGTAAAGCTGATTAAGCTCGCTTTCTCAAATTCCTGGCTGTCTTCAGCATTAGCACAAATTGCTTTTACAGGACTTGGGATTTCCTCTGTGAAAATATAACAAAACGATATAAAAATATCTGAATCCAATCTCCAAAATATTTAAGAAATAGTGAGATGGGAGCCAGGACTTGATTCCCCATGTCTCTGAGCACTGCACTTAACAGAAGTAACAGACGCGCTTTCTATCTTAAAAATACAACATGGTTTTCAATAAGTTCTTTCTTGGCTGGAATATCCATGTAAATACTGTGTGACTGCAATAATCATGTTATCCAGCCTTCCTACAGCAAAATCGTAGTGACCCGGATAGAGCTAAACTGCTTGTCCAGTGGCTTCTCACTTTTATGGTAGGATATACAAAAGTATTGTGCCAGGATTGAAGACCATCGTGACACAAGACCTACTTGGAGTAGTGGACTTGTCGTGTGGTTATTGACTTTTGCAGATCCCCAAAGTTGATCTTGTTGAGACGGTAAGTAGAGTTAACACAGACAATAGATCAGGGCTGGAGGAGTTTTTACGACCTAATTTACATGCAGATTATCAGAGCAGGTGGCAGACAAAGAATCGTAAGGAAAGCAGCTGGAGTCGTAACCAATAAAAACAAGGAATCTTTAGGATTGTTGGGTTGGTATATCATAGGTTTGTATAAGTATCCTTGGTGCATGAGATTATGTTAGTGAGCATATGCAGTCAAGAAAGCACCAACTGCAGGAAAGGGGTGTTGAGCAGGATGCGCAAAGTCTAGAAGATGACTGATGAGTAGGAACCAGCTGGTGGCAAAGAGCAAAACATGTACAGTGGTGGAAACTTCAGAAGCTCCAGCTGGATGGACAGGAAAGAGTCAGGAAGAGGAGCAACGAAGAGAACACCATTGGTGGAAAGCAATGGAGGCCACAGTGAGGGCTAAGCTTGACGCATTCATATCATTTTTTACCTTTGCCATTGTTGACTCTACAGTTCCATAGCTTTAAATTCATATTTGAACCCTATATCTTATCATGTGTTGGAGGATTCAGGTTTGGCTACAGTTACTCCCTCACTCCATCACTTGCTCAGTCACTCCCAGGGCAATCAATAGGCGGTACTACAATCAAGGGCTCAATTAGTCCATTCTCAGCTTACTTTCCACCAAAGGAACTGCTGATATGTGACAAGGATCCCCCTGATCCATGGGCCATTTTTTATGTGCAAGGGAAAAGGATAACATAATCTTTAAGTGGCAAAACGATTATGTAATCTGTTATGGTTCTCAATGGCAAGAGAACATAGCCCAGCAAACATAGAACCAGCTCTTGGAAGGATGGAAACTAAACTGACCATGAACTAAAGCTGCCGCACAACTAACAGTAGCCGGGTAGCGTTGCCTACGTTTTTTATCCCTAGACGCCCAGCGCCGGCCGGAGGACTAACTAATCCTGGCAGAGGAAAATATAGTCCTGGCTCACCTCTAGAGAAATTTCCCCGATAGGCAGACAGAGGCCCCCACATATATTGGCGGTGATTTTAGATGAAATGACAAACGTAGTATGAAAATAGGTTTAGCAAAATTGAGGTCCGCTTACTAGATAGTAGGAAGACAGAAAGCGCACTTTCATGGTCAGCTGAAAACCCTATCAAAACGCCATCCTGAAATTACTTTAAGACTCTAGTATTAACTCATAACATCAGAGTGGCAATTTCAGATCACAAGAGCTTTCCAGACACAGAAACGAAACTACAGCTGTGAACTGGAACAAAATGCAAAAACAAACGAGGACTAAAGTCCAACTTAGCTGGGAGTTGTCTAGCAGCAGGAACATGCACAGAAAGGCTTCTGATTACAATGTTGACCGGCATGGAAGTGACAGAGGAGCAAGGCTAAATAGCGACTCCCACATCCTGATGGAAACAGGTGAACAGAGGGGATGATGCACACCAGTTCAATTCCACCAGTGGCCACCGGGGGAGCCCAAAATCCAATTTCACAACAGTACCCCCCCCCCTCAAGGAGGGGGCACCGAACCCTCACCAGAACCACCAGGGCGATCAGGATGAGCCCTATGAAAGGCACGGACCAGATCGGAGGCATGAACATCAGAGGCAGTCACCCAAGAATTATCCTCCTGACCGTATCCCTTCCATTTGACCAGATACTGGAGTTTCCGTCTGGAAACACGGGAGTCCAAGATTTTTTCCACAACGTACTCCAACTCGCCCTCAACCAACACCGGAGCAGGAGGCTCAACGGAAGGCACAACCGGTACCTCATACCTGCGCAATAATGACCGATGAAAAACATTATGAATAGAAAAAGATGCAGGGAGGTCCAAACGGAAGGACACAGGGTTAAGAATCTCCAATATCTTGTACGGGCCGATGAACCGAGGCTTAAACTTAGGAGAAGAAACCCTCATAGGGACAAAACGAGAAGACAACCACACCAAGTCCCCAACACAAAGCCGAGGACCAACCCGACGCCGGCGGTTGGCAAAAAGCTGAGTCTTCTCCTGGGACAACTTCAAATTGTCCACTACCTGCCCCCAAATCTGATGCAACCTCTCCACCACAGCATCCACTCCAGGACAATCCGAAGATTCCACCTGACCAGAAGAAAATCGAGGATGAAACCCCGAATTACAGAAAAAAGGAGACACCAAGGTGGCAGAGCTGGCCCGATTATTGAGGGCAAACTCCGCTAAAGGCAAAAAAGCAACCCAATCATCCTGATCTGCAGACACAAAACACCTCAAATATGTCTCCAAGGTCTGATTCGTCCGCTCGGTCTGGCCATTAGTCTGAGGATGGAAAGCAGACGAAAAAGACAAATCTATGCCCATCCTAGCACAGAATGCTCGCCAAAATCTAGACACGAATTGGGTTCCTCTGTCAGAAACGATATTCTCCGGAATACCATGCAAACGGACCACATTTTGAAAAAACAGAGGAACCAACTCGGAAGAAGAAGGCAACTTAGGCAGGGGAACCAAATGGACCATCTTAGAGAAACGGTCACACACCACCCAGATGACAGACATCTTCTGAGAAACAGGAAGATCCGAAATAAAATCCATCGAGATGTGCGTCCAGGGCCTCTTCGGAATAGGCAAGGGCAACAACAATCCACTAGCCCGAGAACAACAAGGCTTGGCCCGAGCACAAACGTCACAAGACTGCACGAAGCCTCGCACATCTCGAGACAGGGAAGGCCACCAGAAGGACCTTGCCACCAAATCCCTGGTACCAAAGATTCCAGGATGACCTGTCAACGCAGAAGAATGAACCTCAGAAATGACTTTACTGGTCCAATCATCAGGAACAAACAGTCTACCAGGTGGGCAACAATCAGGTCTATCCGCCTGAAACTCCTGCAAGGCCCGCCGCAGGTCTGGAGAAACGGCAGACAATATCACTCCATCCTTAAGGATACCTGTAGGTTCAGAGTTACCAGGGGAGTCAGGCTCAAAACTCCTAGAAAGGGCATCCGCCTTAACATTCTTAGAACCCGGCAGGTAGGACACCACAAAATTAAACCGAGAGAAAAACAACGACCAGCGCGCCTGTCTAGGATTCAGGCGTCTGGCGGACTCAAGATAAATTAGATTTTTGTGGTCAGTCAATACCACCACCTGATGTCTAGCCCCCTCAAGCCAATGACGCCACTCCTCAAAAGCCCACTTCATGGCCAAAAGCTCCCGATTCCCAACATCATAATTCCGCTCGGCGGGCGAAAATTTACGCGAGAAAAAGGCACAAGGTCTCATCACGGAACAATCGGAACTTCTCTGCGACAAAACCGCCCCAGCTCCGATTTCAGAAGCGTCGACCTCAACCTGAAAAGGAAGAGCAACATCAGGCTGACGCAACACAGGGGCGGAAGAAAAGCGGCGCTTAAGCTCCCGAAAGGCCTCCACAGCAGCAGGGGACCAATCAGCAACATCAGCACCCTTCTTAGTCAAATCAGTCAATGGTTTAACAACATCAGAAAAACCAGCAATAAATCGACGATAAAAGTTAGCAAAGCCCAAAAATTTCTGAAGACTCTTAAGAGAAGAGGGTTGCGTCCAATCACAAATAGCCTGAACCTTGACAGGATCCATCTCGATGGAAGAGGGGGAAAAAATATATCCCAAAAAGGAAATCTTTTGAACCCCAAAAACGCACTTAGAACCCTTCACACACAAGGAATTAGACAGCAAAACCTGAAAAACCCTCCTGACCTGCTGGACATGAGAGTCCCAGTCATCCGAAAAAATCAAAATATCATCCAGATACACAATCATAAATTTATCCAAATAATCACGGAAAATGTCATGCATAAAGGACTGAAAGACTGAAGGGGCATTTGAAAGACCAAAAGGCATCACCAAATACTCAAAGTGGCCCTCGGGCGTATTAAATGCGGTCTTCCACTCATCCCCCTGCTTAATTCGCACCAAATTATACGCCCCACGGAGATCTATCTTAGAGAACCACTTGGCCCCCTTTATGCGAGCAAACAAATCGGTCAGCAGTGGCAACGGATATTGATATTTAACCGTGATTTTATTCAAAAGCCGATAATCAATACACGGCCTCAAAGAGCCATCTTTCTTAGCCACAAAGAAAAAAACGGCTCCTAAGGGAGATGACGAAGGACGAATATGTCCCTTTTCCAAGGACTCCTTTATATATTCTCGCATAGCAGCATGTTCAGGCACAGACAGATTAAATAAACGACCCTTAGGGTATTTACTACCCGGAATCAAATCTATGGCACAATCGCACTCCCGGTGCGGAGGTAATGAACCAAGCTTAGGTTCTTCAAAAACGTCACGAAATTCAGTCAAGAATTCAGGAATCTCAGAGGGAATAGATGATGAAATGGAAACCACAGGTACGTCCCCATGCGTCCCCTTACATCCCCAGCTTAACACAGACATAGCTTTCCAGTCAAGGACTGGGTTATGAGATTGCAGCCATGGCAATCCAAGCACCAACACATCATGTAGGTTATACAGCACAAGAAAGCGAATAATCTCCTGATGATCCGGATTAATCCGCATAGTTACTTGTGTCCAGTATTGTGGTTTATTACTAGCCAATGGGGTGGAGTCAATCCCCTTCAGGGGTATAGAAGTTTCAAGAGGCTCCAAATCATACCCACAGCGTTTGGCAAAGGACCAATCCATAAGACTCAAAGCGGCGCCAGAGTCGACATAGGCATCCGCGGTAATAGATGATAAAGAACAAATCAGGGTCACAGATAGAATAAACTTAGACTGTAAAGTGCCAATTGAAACAGACTTATCAAGCTTCTTAGTACGCTTAGAGCATGCTGATATAACATGAGTTGAATCACCGCAATAGAAGCACAACCCATTTTTTCGTCTAAAATTCTGCCGTTCACTTCTGGACAGAATTCTATCACATTGCATATTCTCTGGCGTCTTCTCAGTAGACACCGCCAAATGGTGCACAGGTTTGCGCTCCCGCAGACGCCTATCGATCTGGATAGCCATTGTCATGGACTCATTCAGACCCGCAGGCACAGGGAACCCCACCATAACATCCTTAATGGCATCAGAGAGACCCTCTCTGAAATTCGCCGCCAGGGCGCACTCATTCCACTGAGTAAGCACAGCCCATTTACGGAATTTCTGGCAGTATATTTCAGCTTCATCTTGCCCCTGAGATAGGGACATCAAGGCCTTTTCCGCCTGAAGCTCTAACTGAGGTTCCTCATAAAGCAACCCCAAGGCCAGAAAAAACGCATCCACATTGAGCAACGCAGGATCCCCTGGAGCCAATGCAAAAGCCCAATCCTGAGGGTCGCCCCGGAGCAAGGAAATCACAATCCTGACCTGCTGAGCAGGATCTCCAGCAGAGCGAGATTTCAGGGACAAAAACAACTTGCAATTATTTTTGAAATTTTGAAAGCAAGATCTATTCCCCGAGAAAAATTCAGGCAAAGGAATTCTAGGTTCAGATATAGGAACATGAACAACAAAATCTTGTAAATTTTGAACTTTCGTGGTGAGATTATTCAAACCTGCAGCTAAACTCTGAATATCCATTTTAAACAGGTGAACACAGAGCCATTCCAGGATTAGAAGGAGAGAGAGAGAGAAAGGCTGCAATATAGGCAGACTTGCAAGAGATTCAATTACAAGCACACTCAGAACTGAAGGGAAAAAAAAAAAAATCTTCAGCAGACTTCTCTTTTCTCTCCTTTCTCTGTCAATTAATTTAACCCTTTTGGGGCCGGTCAAACTGTTATGGTTCTCAATGGCAAGAGAACATAGCCCAGCAAACATAGAACTAGCTCTTGGAAGGATGGAAACTAAACTGACCATGAACTAAAGCTGCCGCACAACTAACAGTAGCCGGGTAGCGTTGCCTACGTTTTTTATCCCTAGACGCCCAGCGCCGGCCGGAGGACTAACTAATCCTGGCAGAGGAAAATATAGTCCTGGCTCACCTCTAGAGAAATTTCCCCGATAGGCAGACAGAGGCCCCCACATATATTGGCGGTGATTTTAGATGAAATGACAAACGTAGTATGAAAATAGGTTTAGCAAAATTGAGGTCCGCTTACTAGATAGTAGGAAGACAGAAAGCGCACTTTCATGGTCAGCTGAAAACCCTATCAAAACGCCATCCTGAAATTACTTTAAGACTCTAGTATTAACTCATAACATCAGAGTGGCAATTTCAGATCACAAGAGCTTTCCAGACACAGAAACGAAACTACAGCTGTGAACTGGAACAAAATGCAAAAACAAACGAGGACTAAAGTCCAACTTAGCTGGGAGTTGTCTAGCAGCAGGAACATGCACAGAAAGGCTTCTGATTACAATGTTGACCGGCATGGAAGTGACAGAGGAGCAAGGCTAAATAGCGACTCCCACATCCTGATGGAAACAGGTGAACAGAGGGGATGATGCACACCAGTTCAATTCCACCAGTGGCCACCGGGGGAGCCCAAAATCCAATTTCACAACAGTAATCCTTCTCGGCATCCATGGTCTAGTACAAGAAAGAGGATTGCAGGAAAGAAGTCAAAGAGTCCTAAATTTGTATCTTGTATCATTGTATCTAATGATTGCACTGCCACTGCGTAAAGGGATCCAACAGGGTTTTTTCTCAAATGCTGTAGAACAACTAATTAAAGACCATGATTTTGGGCAACTCCTTTAAGAAAAAATATTTTTGCAATAGATTGAAGTCAATGCATTATCTCTCAGCACCAATTGATGGTGCCTGTTATGATCCTAGTGGTAGAGGATCTCAGGAGTTTAAGCTAAGTCCGCAAACACAAAAAACAGCTCATAGGGAGGTGGTAACTTGGCTGACCGTATACCTGATCCTAGCCCACAACTAGAAGCAGCCGGGGAACGTACCTACGTTGATTCTAGACGTCTCGCACCAGCCGGAGAACTAACTAACCCTTTCAGAGAAAATAAGACCTCACTTGCCTCAAGAGAAAAGTACCCCAAAGTTATAATACAAGCCCCCAACAAATAATAACGGTGAGGTAAGAAGAAAAGACAAACGTAAGAATGAACTAGATTCAGCAAAGAGAGGCCCACTAATTAATAGCAGAAAATAGGAAGCAGACTTATACGGTCAGCAAAAACCCTACAAAAATATCCACGCTGAATATCCAAGAACCCCCGCACCGACTAACAGCGTGGGGGGAGAATATCAGCCCCCTTGAGCTTCCAGCAAAATCAGGAATCACATTTTGAACAAGCTGGACTAAAATGAGAGCAAAACAAATAAACAAAAATAAGAAAGCAGGACTTAGCTTATCTTGCAAAAATCAGGAGACCAGTAGACAGGAGAAAACAGGCATGGACTGATTACATCGATTCCAGGCACTAGATTGAGGATCCAGGAAGTCTAAATAGGAACACCCAAGGCCTAACGAACCAGGTGAGTACCAACCTGGGGAAAGACAATCCAAGTGCCATACCGCTAGTGACCACAAGAGGGAGCAAAGAAATATAGTTCACAACAGTACCCCCCCTTTAAGGAGGGGTCACCGAACCCTCACCAAGACCACCAGGGCGATCAGGATGAGCAGCGTGAAAGGCACGAACCAAATCGGCCGCATGAACATCAGAGGCGACCACCCAGGAATTATCCTCCTGACCATAGCCCTTCCATTTGACCAGAAACTGAAGCCTCCGTCTAGAGAGACGAGAATCCAAGATCTTCTCCACCACGTACTCCAACTCGCCCTCAACCAACACCGGAGCAGGAGGCTCAACAGCAGGAACCACAGGCACAACGTACCGCCGTAACAAAGACCTATGGAACACATTGTGAATGGCAAACGACACCGGAAGATCCAAACGAAAAGACACCGGGTTAAGGACTTCCAAAATTTTATAAGGACCAATAAAGCGAGGCTTAAACTTAGGAGAGGAAACCTTCAGAGGGACATACCGAGAAGACAACCAAACCAAATCCCCAACACGAAGTCGGGGACCCACACCGCGGCGGCGGTTGGCAAAACGCTGAGCGTTCTCCTGTGACAACTTCAAGTTGTCCACCACATGATTCCAAATCCGCTGCAACCTATCCACCACGGAATCCACCCCAGGACAGTCAGAAGGCTCAACATGACCCGAGGAAAAACGAGGATGAAAACCAGAGTTGCAGAAAAATGGCGAAACCAAAGTAGCGGAACTAGCCCGATTATTGAGGGCAAACTCAGCCAATGGCAAGAAGGTCACCCAATCATCCTGATCCGCAGAAACAAAACATCTCAAATAAGCCTCCAGCGTCTGATTAGTTCGCTCCGTTTGGCCATTAGTCTGAGGATGAAAGGCAGATGAAAACGACAAATCAATGCCCATCTTAGCACAAAAAGATCGCCAGAATCTGGACACAAACTGGGATCCTCTGTCAGACACGATATTCTCAGGAATGCCGTGCAAACGAACCACATTCTGAAAGAACAAAGGAACCAGATCGGAAGAGGAAGGCAACTTAGGCAAGGGCACCAAATGGACCATCTTGGAAAAACGATCACACACCACCCAGATGACAGACATTCCTTGAGACACCGGAAGATCTGAAATGAAATCCATGGAAATGTGTGTCCAAGGCCTCTTCGGGACGGGCAAGGGCAAAAGCAACCCACTGGCACGAGAACAGCAAGGCTTAGCCTGAGCACAAGTCCCACAGGACTGCACAAGAGAACGCACATCCCGCGACAAGGAAGGCCACCAAAAGGACCTAGCCACCAAATCTCTGGTACCAAAAATCCCAGGATGCCCTGCCAACACCGAGGAATGAACCTCGGAAATAACTCTGCTGGTCCATTTATCAGGAACAAACAGTCTATCAGGTGGGCAAGGGTCAGGTCTACCAGCCTGAAATCTCTGCAACACACGTCGGAAATCAGGAGAAATGGCCAACAAGATTACTCCCTCTTTCAGAATACCAGCTGGCTCTGAGTGTTACAACCGCCACTCTCCTGCGTTCTCATTCCACCTCTGCTGCGTCCCGGTTTGCACGCTCCTCTGCCTTCCCGGCACTTCCGGTCTCCAGGTCCTCGGCTGGTGTCCTGTCTCAATGCAGGCGCTCTAGCTTCCCTCCTGGACGCAGGTACAGCCTCTCGGCCACCGCCCCCTGAGGTCATGGGGTCTCTCTCATCCTATCCTGTTCTTGCTCCTGCTACAAAAGGCTGCTTCACCTGTTCCTCTGTGCCTGATTGTCATTAGCTTTTGCTTGTGCGTCTGGCCCCTTCCGCTACTGTGCTGTGTACCTACTCCGTTTGGTTCCTTGTCTAGTCTCACCATTGCCCACCTTTCCCTTCCAGTACCCGCTCCTTCCTTCCCTTGTCTTTGTTCCTTTGTTTCTTTCCATCAGTCTCCCTGCTCCGGTTTCCAGCCTTTCAAAACACCTTCAGCCTTGTTCTCCTCCAGCCTCTTCCGTCTTCCTTCCTGGAGCCGTCCCTCTTGGTACTCCACCGTGGGTAAGAGACCTCTGGGCTTGCTCCTAAACGATCCCTGTATAGGGGTTGGTTTCCTATCTAGGTCCGCTCGCCCAGGGGTAGTTCCCCCACGGTCCAGAGGGTCCACTCTTGTTTCGTTCCTGCTCGTAATAGTACAATCAGGCCATGGACCCCGCAGGTACCGCTTTTTCGGCCCAGAAGGAACTGGCCCATTTACGTGACAACCAGCAGCGTATCATGGCTTTTATGAAAACTATGGAGTCACGCTTATCCGCTCTGCAAGCTGCTGATCCCGTAAATGCCGCTCAGCTTACTAGCCTCCAACAGGAGCTCTCGCAGCAGCGAGATACTCAGTCCCGCATGCTTAGCTACATGGCGTCGATTGATGACCGCCTCTTTAATTTACAGTCCGCTCCCACTGCCTCTGCTCAGAATGACTCCAGCCCTTCGGGCACCCCTCATCCCCCTCCTCGTCTGGGAAAACCTCCTAGGTACGGTGGCGACCCTAAGCTCTGCAGAGGGTTCTTGAACCAATGCCGCCTCCATTTTGAGCTTCTGCCCCAGCAGTACCCATCCGATCGAGCCAAAGTGGCATTTATTGTATCTCATTTGGAAGGAGAGGCCCTAGCTTGGATTAATCCTTTGTGGGAACGTGATGATCCCGTTGTTTCCCACTTAGAGAATTTTCTCGAGACCTTTCGCAAGGTCTTTGACGAACCCGGACGTTTGGCCTCTACCACGGAGTCCCTCTTTAATTTACGCCAGGGACCCTTATCCGTCGGACAATATGCCATACGTTTTCGTACTTTGGCTTCAGAGCTTGGGTGGAACAATGAGGCTCTAGTGGGTGCCTTCTGGCGGGGTTTGTCCAGCCGAATTAAAGATGAGCTTGCCGGGCGTGACACTCCGACCACTCTAGAGGATCTTATCTCCCTCGCCACTCGGATTGATCTCCGCTTCCAAGAGCGGTCTCGTGAGTCCGCAAGAGAGAAGAGACCTAATTCCTCTGCTTCCACCTTTCGCCAGCCTAGTAGTCCTCGTGCTCCCGTCTCTCCCTCTTCTACCCCTCCTGCTTCTGAACCCATGCAAGTAGATCGAGTAAAGATGGCAGAGCAGCGCCGTAAGGAGAGACGTACCCAGGGTCTCTGTTTTTACTGTGGTAGTGCCGCTCATTTGCTTCGCAGTTGTCCTGATAGGCCGGAAAACTCCTCCGCCTAGGGCAGGTAAGAGAGGCCTCCCTAGGTGATCCTGTTTCCTCTCTACCTTTGACTCTCTCAGTTTTACTTGTTTCCAACCAGGATCGGTTCTCCGAGGTCGCGTATGTGGATTCGGGCGCGGCAGGCAATTTTATCAGTCTTGAGGCGGTTCGGAGGCTTCGCATCCCAGTAATCTCGTTGGACTTCCCTCGCCTGGTTGCATCGGTGGACGGAAGACCGCTACAGGAGACTATTTCGTTAGTCACTGAAGAAGTCGAGCTACAGATCGGCGCTCTTCATCAAGAGAAAATTGCCTTTTATGTTTTACCAAGTCTTTCCCACGCCTTTTTGCTTGGTCTTCCGTGGCTCAGACTTCATGAGCCCACTCTCAATTGGCGGTCCGGAGATGTTCTACGATGGGGTCCTTCTTGCCATGATCGATGTCTTCGGTCGGTGCGTCCTGTGCTCCTTACTCAATCCACTAGTGTTCCGGTTGGTTTACCTTCACCCTATTGGTCGTATGCTGATGTCTTCGACAAGAAAGAAGCAGAGAGTCTCCCGCCACATCGCTCCTACGACTGTCCGATTGATCTCCTCCCTGGCTGCTCTCCTCCAAGAGGAAGAATTTACCCTCTCTCTGCTGTAGAAACTAAGTCCATGTCCGAGTATATTCAAGAAAATCTTACAAAAGGATTTATCCGAAAGTCTTCCTCCCCTGCAGGAGCAGGTTTTTTCTTTGTAAAGAAAAAAGATGGTTCTCTACGACCTTGTATAGACTATCGTGGGCTAAACAACATCACAGTCAAGAATAGGTATCCTCTGCCTCTGATACCCGAGCTCTTTGACCGCCTTCGAGGAGCCCGCATCTTTACTAAACTTGACTTGCGTGGAGCTTACAATTTAGTCCGAATCCGCTCCGGCGACGAGTGGAAAACCGCCTTTAACACTCGGGATGGACACTACGAGTACTTGGTCATGCCTTTCGGCCTGTGTAACGCTCCCGCGGTTTTTCAGGAATTCGTTAACGATATCTTCCGAGACCTCCTCTACATATGTGTAGTGGTTTATTTGGATGACATTCTTGTATTTTCTCCAGACCTTCCATCTCATCGAAGGAGTGTGCGCAAAGTTCTGCAACGTCTGCGAGATAACCGCCTGTATGCTAAGTACGAGAAATGCGTCTTCGAGCAAACTTCCTTGCCTTTTCTTGGATACATCGTTTCGGATTCTGGTCTCAAGATGGATCCCGAGAAGGTGAATGCCATTCTCAACTGGCCACAACCCTGCGGAGTAAAAGCCATCCAACGCTTTATTGGTTTCGCTAACTACTACCGGCAATTCATTCCGCATTTCTCTTCAATCATCAGACCTCTTTCTGCTCTCACTCGAAAAAACTCCAGCTCCAAGAAGTGGTCACCAGAGGCTGAGAAGTCTTTTCTGTTGCTTAAAAAATCTTTTTCTTCCGCTCCAGTTTTGCATCACCCGGAGGTAAACAAGCCCTTCGTCCTGGAAGTAGACGCCTCATCTTCAGGTGCTGGAGCTGTGCTCTCTCAGAGGACTTCCGAAGGTCAAATGGTTCCCTGCGGTTTCTTCTCTAAGGTCTTTTCGACTTCAGAACGGAACTATACTATAGGAGATCGAGAGTTGTTAGCCATCAAGTTGGCCTTGGAGGAATGGAGATATCTTCTTGAAGGATCTGTACATCCGTTCGTAATCTATTCCGATCATAAGAACCTTGCTTATCTGCAAACTGCGCAAAGATTAAACCCCCGACAAGCCAGATGGTCCCTGTTTTTCGCCCGTTTCGAGTTTGAGCTGCGCTTCCGGCCTGGCTGTAAGAACATTAGAGCGGATGCTCTGTCTAGGTCTTTTCAGCCACCTGATACTGAGGAGGAACCTTCATACATCATAGATCCTTCTAAGGTCTTAACTGTTGCTCCTGTACAGTTGATTCACCCCCCACCGGGAAAAACCTTAGTCTCGGAAGCAGACACAAGAAGAGTGTTAACTTGGGGTCATTCTTCTAAACTGGCGGGGCATGCTGGTTCCAAAAAGACTTTTCTCCTTATCTCTCGGTACTACTGGTGGCCTACTCTGCGTCAAGACGTCAAAGAATTTGTCGCTTCTTGTCCCTCGTGTGCCAGAAACAAGGTGCCAAGACAACTACCATTTGGAAATCTGCTTCCTCTTCCTGTGCCATCAGCACCTTGGCTACACATTGCCATGGATTTCATTACCGACTTACCCACCTCTTCCGGATGTACAGTCATACTTGTTGTGGTGGACAGATTTTCGAAGATGGCTCACTTTATTCCGCTGCCCGGTTTACCCTCTGCCCCTGACTTGGCGGACATTTTCATCCTGAACATCTTTAAACTACATGGTCTACCACTACACATTGTGTCTGACAGAGGTGTACAATTTACTTCCCGTTTCTGGAGAGCTATGTGCAAACTTCTAGGAGTGACTCTGGACTTTTCTTCCGCGTATCACCCTCAGACTAACGGTCAAGTTGAACGGACCAATCAGACTCTAGCCGCCTATCTACGACATTTCACTAATGCTCATCATAACGACTGGGTAAACCTTCTTCCTTGGGCTGAGTTTGCCTACAATAACCATTCCAGCGAAGCCTCTGCGAGAACTCCCTTCTTCATTGTATTCGGACAACATCCTGGTGTGCCTCTACCAGTCTCCTCTACCTCCGGTGTTCCGGCAGCCGATTCTCTGGTCTGCGAGTTTTCCACTATCTGGAATGAAGTCAAGGAAACGCTCGACAAAGCATCTTTAAGAATGAAAAGGCAAGCAGACAAAAGGCGTTTGGATCCACCTTCTTTTCTACCAGGTGACAAGGTCTGGCTCTCCTCAAGGTACATCAGACTCAAGATTCCGTCCTACAAACTTGGGCCACGTTTTATAGGTCCTTTCGAGATTCTGCGTCGAGTCAACGAAGTCGCTTACAAGCTGAAATTGCCTGCCTCGCTCCGTATACCCAATACTTTTCATGTCTCTCTTCTCAAACCCACTGTCTTTAACCGCTTTCATCCCTCATCTCGCACGTCCCCTCTACCAGTTAGCTCTGACAACGTCTTTGAGGTAAAGGATATTTTGGCTGTTAAAAAGGTTCGGGGTAAAGAGTTTTTTCTGGTGGATTGGAAGGGGTTTGGTCCAGAGGAGAGGTCCTGGGAACCCTTGGAGAACATTGATGCCCCCCGTATTCTTAATAAATTCCTTGCTACTCTTCGTAAAGGGGGGCGTAAGAAGGGGGGTACTGTTACAACCGCCACTCTCCTGCGGCGCGGTTCTCACCTCTCCAGCGTTGCGCCTGTTACAACCGCCACTCTCCTGCGTTCTCATTCCACCTCTGCTGCGTCCCGGTTTGCACGCTCCTCTGCCTTCCCGGCACTTCCGGTCTCCAGGTCCTCGGCTGGTGTTCTGTCTCAATGCAGGCGCTCTAGCTTCCCTCCTGGACGCAGGTACAGCCTCTCGGCCACCGCCCCCTGAGGTCATGGGGTCTCTCTCATCCTATCCTGTTCTTGCTCCTGCTACAAAAGGCTGCTTCACCTGTTCCTCTGTGCCTGATTGTCATTAGCTTTTGCTTGTGCGTCTGGCCCCTTCCGCTACTGTGCTGTGTACCTACTCCGTTTGGTTCCTTGTCTAGTCTCACCATTGCCCACCTTTCCCTTCCAGTACCCGCTCCTTCCTTCCCTTGTCTTTGTTCCTTTGTTTCTTTCCATCAGTCTCCCTGCTCCGGTTTCCAGCCTTTCAAAACACCTTCAGCCTTGTTCTCCTCCAGCCTCTTCCGTCTTCCTTCCTGGAGCCGTCCCTCTTGGTACTCCACCGTGGGTAAGAGACCTCTGGGCTTGCTCCTAAACGATCCCTGTATAGGGGTTGGTTTCCTATCTAGGTCCGCTCGCCCAGGGGTAGTTCCCCCACGGTCCAGAGGGTCCACTCTTGTTTCGTTCCTGCTCGTAATACTGAGACTCCAGGAGAGTCAGGCACAAAGCTCCTAGAAAGAGCATCAGCCTTCACATTCTTCGAACCAGGCAGGTATGAGACCACAAAGTCAAAACGGGAGAAAAACAATGACCAACGAGCCTGTCTAGGATTCAGGCGCTTAGCAGACTCGAGATACATCAGATTTTTGTGATCAGTCAAGACCACCACACGATGCTTAGCTCCTTCGAGCCAATGACGCCACTCCTCAAATGCCCACTTCATAGCCAACAACTCCCGATTACCAACATCATAGTTCCGCTCAGCAGGCGAAAATTTCCTAGAAAAAATGCACATGGTCTCATCACAGAGCAACCAGAGCCTTTCTGCGACAAAACAGCCCCTGCACCGATCTCAGAAGCATCCACTTCAACCTGAAAGGGAAGTGAGACATCAGGCTGGCACAAAACAGGCGCCAAAGTAAACCGGCGCTTCAGCTCCCGGAAGGCCTCCACGGCTGCAGGAGCCCAATTAGCAACATCAGAACCTTTCTTGGTCATATCAGTCAAAGGTTTAACAACGCTAGAAAAGTTAGCAATAAAACGACGGTAGAAATTAGCAAAACCCAAGAACTTCTGGAGACTCTTAACAGACGTGGGTTGAGTCCAATCATGAATAGCTCGGACCTTGACTGGGTCCATCTCCACAGTAGAAGGGGAGAAAATAAAACCCAAAAAGGAAACCTTCTGCACTCCAAAGAGACACTTTGAGCCCTTCACAAACAAAGCATTATCACACAAAACCTGAAACACCATCCTGACCTGCTTTACATGAGAATCCCAATCATCAGAAAAAACCAGAATATCATCCAGATAAACAATCATAAATTTATCTAGATACTTCCGGAAGATGTCATGCATAAAGGACTGAAACACTGAAGGAGCATTAGAGAGCCCAAAAGGCATCACCAAGTACTCAAAATGACCTTCGGGCATATTAAACGCAGTTTTCCATTCATCTCCCTGCTTAATGCGCACAAGGTTGTACGCACCACGAAGATCTATCTTGGTGAAACAACTGGCACCCTTAATCCGAGCAAACAAGTCCGACAATAGTGGCAAAGGATACTGAAATTTAACCGTGATTTTATTCAGAAGCCGATAGTCTATACAAGGTCTCAAAGACCCGTCTTTCTTGGCCACAAAAAAGAATCCCGCACCAAGAGGGGAAGAGGATGGACGAATATGTCCCTTCTCCAAAGACTCCTTTATATAAGAACACATCGCGGCATGCTCAGGTACAGACAGATTAAATAATCGTCCCTTAGGAAATTTACTACCAGGAATCAAATCTATAGCGCAGTCACAGTCCCTATGAGGAGGAAGAGCACTGGACCTGGACTCACTGAATACATCCTGATAGTCCAACAAATACTCAGGAACTTCAGAAGGAGTAGAAGAAGCAATAGACACCGACGGGGAATCGCAATGAATTCCCTGACAACCCCAACTTGTCACAGACATAGCCTTCCAATCCAAAACTGGATTATGGGTCTGTAACCATGGCAGACCTAAAACGACCAAATCATGCATTTTATGCAGATCAAGAAAACGAATCACCTCCCGATGTTCAGGAGTCATGCACATGGTCACTTGTGTCCAATACTGCGGTTTATTCTCCGCCAATAGCGTAGCATCAATTCCTCTAAGAGGAATAGGATTTTCTAAAGGCTCCAGGACAAAACCACAGCGCTTGGCAAACGACAAGTCCATAAGACTCAGGGCAGCACCTGAATCCACAAATGCCATAACAGGGTAGGAAGACAATGAGCAAATTAAAGTCACAGACAAAATAAACTTAGGCTGCAAATTACCAATGGCGACAGGACTAACAACCTTTGTTAGGCGTTTAGAGCATGCTGAGATAACATGTGTAGAATCACCACAGTAAAAACACAACCCATTCTGACGTCTATGACTTTGCCGTTCGGCTCTAGTCTGAATTCTATCACATTGCATTAAGTCAGGTGTCTGTTTAGACAACACCGCCAGAGGATTAGCGGATTTGCGCTCCCGCAAACGCCGATCAATCTGAATGGCCAGAGCCATAGAATCATTCAGACTTGTAGGAATGGGAAAACCCACCATCACATTCTTAATGGCTTCAGAAAGGCCATTTCTGAAATTTGCGGCCAGAGCACACTCATTCCATTGAGTAAGCACGGACCATTTACGAAATTTTTGGCAATACACTTCAGCTTCATCCTGGCCCTGAGAGATAGCCAGCAAAGCTTTTTCTGCCTGAATTTCAAGATTGGGCTCCTCATAAAGCAATCCAGAAAAAATGCATCAATATTTGCCAATGCCGGATCTCCTGGCGCCAATGAGAAAGCCCAATCCTGAGGGTCGCCACGCAAGAAGGAGATAACAATTTTAACTTGCTGAGCTGAGTCTCCAGACGAACGAGGTCTCAAAGATAGAAACAATTTACAATTATTCCTAAAATTCCTAAATTTAAATCGATCTCCAGTGAACAGCTCAGGAATAGGTATCTTAGGCTCTGACATAGGACTACTAGTAACAAAATCCTGAATGCCCTGCACTCGTGCAGCAAGCTGATCCACACTAGTAATCAGAGTCTGAACATTCATGTCTGCAGCAGAGCTTCAAGCCACTCAGAGAAAAAAAAGGGGAAGAAGAAAAAAAAAAAAAACTCAGAACTTCTTTTCTTTTAATCCCGCTTCTGCAATGCATTAAATATTCACTTTGGCCTGGAATACTGTTATGATCCTAGTGGTAGAGGATCTCAGGAGTTTAAGCTAAGTCCACAAACACAAAAACCAGCTCATAGGGAGGTGGTAACTTGGCTGACCGTATACCTGATCCTAGCCCACAACTAGAAGCAGCCGGGGAACGTACCTACGTTTATTCTAGACGTCTCGCACCAGCCGGAGAACTAACTAACCCTTTCAGAGAAAATAAGACCTCACTTGCCTCAAGAGAAAAGTACCCCAAAGTTATACTACAAGCCCCCAACAAATAATAACAGTGAGGTAAGAAGAAAAGACAAACGTAAGTATGAACTAGATTCAGCAAAGAGAGGCCCACTAATTAATAGCAGAAAATAGGAAGTGGACTTATACGGTCAGCAAAAACCCTACAAAAATATCCACGCTGAATATCCAAGAACCCCCGCACCGACTAACGGCGTGGGGGGAGAATATCAGCCCCCTTGAGCTTCCAGCAAAATCAGGAATCACATTTTGAACAAGCTGGACTAAAATGAGAGCAAAACAAATAAACAAAAATAAGAAAGCAGGACTTAGCTTATCTTGCAAAAATCAGGAGACCAGTAGACAGGAGAAAACAGGCATGGACTGATTACATCGATTCCAGGCACTCGACTGAGGATCCAGGAAGTCTAAATAGGAACACCCAAGGCCTAACGAACCAGGTGAGTACCAACCTGGGGAAAGACAATCCAAGTGCCATACCGCTAGTGACCACAAGAGGGAGCCAAGAAATATAGTTCACAACAGGTGCCCCTAGCCCAAAGATGAGACATTCATGCCCTTGTCTAACAATATTATCACTTACTAGAAGTTTTGGAAGTGTGTATATATATATATATATATATATATATATATATATATATACAAATCATTCAGTTTCTTCTCACTCCTTTTCAGTGCAGAATAGAGGTACTGTTTTAAATGTTATAGTGTACTGCTTACCTTGAGGAGACTAGTGGCTTTTGGAGGACATTCTGATTTTACTAGCATACTTACGTAGATATGTGGCAAAGCTCACTGACCAATTAGCACATATGGACGTACCACTATGTGTGTGCTGGGGTGTGCATGCATAGGGCGCTCGATAGCATTTGTCTCTAACAGCACCGACGGGAACGCAATTCCATTCACAGCTGTTAGCCACCTTTCCACTATTTGAGTGGCTTAGGATGAGCTGGCTTAGGCCTGTGAGCTAGAAATAGTGAATTGAAATGTGGAGACGAGTTTGTGTGTTCTTATTGCTCAGCAGTGGTTTTCGGCTTGGAACTGTGCCATGCATGCCATTTTTGCTCAGTATCTTTCTTACGGTGGAGTCATGAACACTGACCTTAACTAAGGCAAGTGAAGCCTGCAGTTCTTTGGATGTTGTTGTAGGGTCTTTTGTGACTTCTTGCATGTTGGCCTCTTGGCCACTCCTGGGAAGGTTCACCACTGTTCCATGTTTTTGCCATTTGTGGATAATGGCTTTCACTGTGATTCTCTAGAATCCCAAAGCTTTATCAATGCCTTTATAACCTTTTCCAGACAGCTAGATCTCAATTACTTTTGTTTCTCATTTGATCCAGGCAAGTCCTATTTAAGTCATTTTTTGATTGAGAACAGGTGTTAGATAAATCAGGCCTGGGTGTGTTGAACTCAGCTTCCTAAAGAAGTGATAAACCACAGTTAATTTATGTTTTTAGGTGGGTGGGAATTAGCTTTCACACAGAGCCCCCATCATCCCTTAGTTAGGTAAAAATAATAAAATTTTAAAAATGTATTTTTTCCATTTTTCCATTAGTGTTAGGGTTATAGTTGGGGTTATAGCTAGGGTTAGATTTGGGATAGGGTTAGAATTGGGCTTGAGTTAGGGTTTGGGCAAAGGTTACAGTTGGGGTTAGAGCTAGTGTTAGGGTTGGGCTAGGGTTAGGGTTATGCTTGGGGTTATAGATAGGGTTAGGGTTGGGGTTGGGCTATGGTTAGGACTAGGGTTAGAGTTGGGGTTAGAGCTAGGGTTAGGGTTGGGCTAGGGTTGTGGTTGGGGCTAGGGTTGGTGTTAGGGTTATGTTGGGTTTAGGGTTGTGGTTAGGGTTATGTTGTGGTTATGGTAGGGATTACGGTTAGTGTTGGGATTAGGGTTAGGGGTGTGTTAGGGCTAGGGTTGCGGTTAGGGTTATGTTTAGGGTTGGGATTAGGGTTACGGGTGTGTTGGGGTTAGGGTTGTGGCTAGGGTTAGGGTTGGGATTAGGGTTAGGGGTGTGTTGGGGTTAGGGTTGGAGTTAGAATTGGGGGGCTTAGGTACATCGGGGGTCTCCAAACGTGACATGGCATCCACCATTGATTCCAGCCATTTTGCGTTCAAAAAGTCAAACGGTGCTCCCTGCTTTCTGAGCCCTGCCATGCTCCCAAACAGTGGCTTTCCCCCACATGCGGGGTATCAGCGTACTCTGGAGAAATTGCACAACAAATTTTGTGGTCCGTTTTCTCCTAATACCCTTGTGAAAATAAAAAAAATTGGTTCCAAAACCAATTTTTTGTGAAAAAAGTAAAATGTTATTTTTTTCCTTCCACATTGCTGTAGTTCTCATGAAGCACCTGAAGGGTTAATAAGCTTGTTGAATGTGGTTTTGTGCTCCTTGAGGGGTGAAGTTTTTAGAATGGTGTCACTTTTGGGTATTATCTGTTATATTGACCCCCCAAACTCACTTAAAATGTGAGGTGGTCCCTAAAAAAATGGTTTTGTAAATTTTGCTGGAAAAATTAGAAATTGCTTGTCAAATTTTAACCCTTATAACGCCCTAACAAAAAAAAAGTTATGCTTCCAAAATTGTGCTGATGTAAAGTTATGTAAATGTTATTTATTAACTATTTTGTGTGACATAACTCTCTGATTTAAGAGTACAAAAATTAAAAGTTAGAAAATAGCAAAAAAATTTCAAAATTTCCATTTTTTTCATGAATAAACGCAAGTTATTTTGAAGAAATGTTACCACTAAGGGCTCTATCTCACTTGTGATGAAATCAGACGAATGTGCAGCGCCCCCACTGCCACGGGGCCGAGGGGTACCCGGTACCGGGCCTCTGAGTCTCTGTTCTGGGGTTGTCACGGTGGCTAGACCCGGTCCGTGACCCTGCTGGTCAGTGGGGGACGTCCGGTGATAGAGTAGTGAGTGATGGTGTAGTTGTGAAGTGCCGGTCGCAGTAAATAACGAGGACACCACGTTGCAGTCTCTTTACCTCTTTACTGAAGATCTCTGGGTCCTCAGTCCGGAATCCGGATAACCAGGCTGCGCAAGTCCGGCTGGTCCAATGGCACCTCCAGAGTTCTCTTTGCAGGTGGAAATCTGTGCCTACCTTCTTGCGCTTGTGTGTTGCGGTCCTTCCCTGCTGTGCTTACGGAAAGTCCCCACAACTGTTGTGTCTGTTTCTCGTGTTCCCTCACAACTGTAATGTTCTCCCTTTTTACGTCCCCCTGATCTTACGGTTAGGACGCACCCGTATGACGGGGAGGCTCGGAGCTCTTCCGGGACTCTAGCGTCGCCCCACTCCTGTTGGTACCTCCCTAAGTCTTCCTAGGTCTGGGTGAGACAGCCCGCCTGTAACTGACTGTCCTGCTGTAGGTTTGAAGTATGGCTTGAAGCACTGTACTTCCTCGGCGTTCCGGCCACCGGTTGTGCGCCTCAGTAGGATGTTGCCTCGGTCTAACAGCACGACTCCTACTGGAATTCTCCCTCTGCGGTGATCTCGTTTCTCACTCAGCACAATATATCTCGCTTCTGTTCCTTCCTTAGGGCACCGTCGCTATTCTGAGCAGGCTTGGTCCCGTAGTGTTCTGCCTCGTAGCCAGGCCTCTGTCAGGGTCCCACGCCTGACAGAGACCCTTCTGGTCTCTCCCCGCAACACCCTCTGCCACAAGGTGTTGCCTGTTCGATTCCCAGTAGCTTTCTGTCTAACTTCCTGCCTGACCCTCAGTTTTACCAGTGTGTGGAGAGTGGCCTAGTAAATAGAACCCTTAGCTCCCCCTGGAGGCCCGGCGGTGAAATGTATTGGTGTCTGTGATACCTGATCAGATGAACTCCTTCAGTGCCATCAGACGTACCATAGCTCCCCTTAGAGGCGGAGCCACAGTACTGCAACGACCAGGACTCTGGGGCACTGCACTCCCCCCCGGTTAAATCCAGTACTCCGGGACTGGGAAGAAAACAACAATACAGGTTAGCAAAAAGACATACAATTTGTTGAGTGCAATAACAATAGGCATATTTAAACAGAGCTTCCCTTTATGGGAGGTGAGGACACTTGAACGTTACAAACATGGTCAAATATCATAGCAACATGCTATAAGTAACTTTTCTTACCCAACCGGGTATTCTACTTAGTACAAATTCTTGAACAATAATTTAACATTGCCTTTAAGGACATACACTCTGAATCCGCTAAAGACCTTCTTATAATCATATTATAAGGCAATTTAACTTTTACATTCTCCTTCTTTAAATCTGCAGGACCGCCTGTCCTAACGGCGCCAGACCTACTGCCTCTCCTTTCTTACAGGACCGCTCCTTTCAGCCCGAGCCTTCTGTCTTTTCAACTACTATACACAGTATAGAACATAACATTACTTTCAGTTTAAGAGCACTGAGCCATCTCTATATGGCTCCTAGGAGGACTCACTGACTAACCCCTACGGGTTCACTTTCTGTCCTCGTTCTATAACACATTATTAAACTCTTTCTTTACAATAAACCAGTTTTCCACATTTAACTTTTTCATACCAACATTATTACTCTCTTTCAAGTAAGCATCATTATCACTTTCTCTTGCTAGAACATTATTGCTTCCTATCTGTCTTTAAGCAATATGGTTCATCAGTGTAATACGTGGACATCCCCTTTAAGAGGGGACCAAGTCTTTATGAGGTAGCATATCTTCTCAGGCTACCAGTCCGTACTCAGCAAAGGCTCCGGTGCGGTATCTTCGCAAAGAGTCTCTCTCTAAGTAAAACCAGTAGGGTGCACCTTTAAGAAGGTGCAAACTATTTACAAACAGTTTGTATCATGCACTGTTCATGATTCCAGCAGTTCTTAGTAATAAAGCAAAAGGTAGAAGAAAATAGAAAATAACTAAAAGCAGTAGGGATCCCGGGTCAACAAAGGGATCCCTTTAAGAATAACCCAGGTCGGGTTTAAAGTAGCAAAAAGCAGGGAAACAAACAGTTAACTATGTACAGTTTCAGGTTTCCGAGGTTTAGTTGGACGACTTCCAGGGCTGCACCTGGCACTTAACCCTTCCTGGCCTGGGAAAAGTGAGGTCCAGGGTTGCACCCAGTGCTGGACAAACGCCGTTAATCCGTCTTGCATGTACAGTTAAATCATGCGCAGCGATGGAGATCTGCGCAGCTTGAGTATGGGCATCTGCTGCAGCAGAGGTAGCGGCTGCTGCAAGGTCAGTCACTGGAACGGGGCCAGCAGCTGTGGCACCAGCAGTCACTGGAGTGGTGTCGGTCGTCAGGGCAGGGTCATTCTTCATACCTGCTTCAGATGCGGTTCCTCCGGTACCGATCTGCTCCGTCTCCACTGGGGTCTGGAACGCTGGTTGCGGGGCCTTGTGCTGCGACGCTGTCATCTCTGCTTGCAGCACCTCGCTTTCCGGCAGGGCCTTGCTTTCTGGCTTCAGAGCGCCGGAACTTCTTCCCTACTCCGGACCAAGCGAGGCTGCCGACAGGCGTCTGGTGAGGCTCCCGATGATGGTCTTCTTCCATCCGGCCTCAGTGCTCAGCTCCGTCTGCAGGAGTTGGTGGATCAGCCCGTCCGCTCCGGTCTGCAGGAGGTCAGCGTCAACTGTGGAGGTCTGGCTGCGGTGCCTCACCGGCTAGCTGGGGGAGTCCTCGGCTCCGACCCCACGCTCCCGCTCCGGGTGGTTCGCCATGGCGTCCTCCATGTCGCTGACTTCTTCTTCCTGGTCCTTTTCCCGCTCTCTCCTTCGTGGGCGGTTCCGTCTTCTCTGTCTCCGCCCTCCATTGAGGATTAGGAGGCGGATCTCTGCTGCTGACGGACACGTCCTCACAGTGCAGAAATATTTAGACTGGGCGGCCATTGTCTTTCGCGCTCTCCAGCTTGTCTACGCCCACTCCACGCCCCTCTTCCTCTCCTGCGCTTCTTCTCAGCGCTGCAATGGCGGCGGTTTTGGCGGCAATCCTTGTAGTAATGGCAGCACACAGTCTTTTCAATAAAGTACAGTCCAAGCACAGTAAATCACAGTTCCAAGGCACACATGACCCAATTCTTCAGGCTTAAGTAGATCCTGTTCGTGACGCTAAAATGCAGCGCCCCCACTGCCGCGGGGCCGAGGGGTACCCGGTACCGGGCCTCTGAGTCTCTGTTCTGGGGTTGTCACGGTGGCTAGACCCAGTCCGTGACCCTGCTGGTCAGTGGGGGACGTCCGGTGATAGAGTAGTGAGTGATGGTGTAGTTGTGAAGTGCCGGTCGCAGTAAATAACGAGGACACCAGGTTGCAGTCTCTTTACCTCTTTACTGAAGATCTCTGGGTCCTCAGTCCGGAATCCGGATAACCAGGCTGCGCAAGTCCGGCCGGTCCAATGGCACCTCCAGAGTTCTCTTTGCAGGTGGAAATCTGTGCCTACCTTCTTGCGCTTGTGTGTTGCGGTCCTTCCCTGCTGTGCTTACGGAAAGTCCCCACAACTGTTGTGTCTGTTTCTCGTGTTCCCTCACAACTGTAATGTTCTCCCTTTTTACGTCCCCCTGATCTTACGGTTAGGACGCACCCGTATGACGGGGAGGCTCGGAGCTCTTCCGGGACTCTAGCGTCGCCCCACTCCTGTTGGTACCTTCCTAAGTCTTCCTAGGTCTGGGTGAGACAGCCCACCTGTAACTGACTGTCCTGCCGTAGGTTTGAAGTATGGCTTGAAGCACTGTACTTCCTCGGCGTTCCGGCCACCGGTTGTGCGCCTCAGTAGGATGTTGCCTCGGTCTAACAGCACGACTCCTACTGGAATTCTCCCTCTGCGGTGATCTCGTTTCTCACTCAGCACAATATATCTCGCTTCTGTTCCTTCCTTAGGGCACCATCGCTATTCTGAGCAGGCTTGGTCCCGTAGCGTTCTGCCTCGTAGCCAGGCCTCTGTCAGGGTCCCACACCTGACAGAGACCCTTCTGGTCTCTCCCCGCAACACCCTCTGCCACAAGGTGTTGCCTGTTCGATTCCCAGTAGCTTTCTGTCTAACTTCCTGCCTGACCCCCAGTTTTACCAGTGTGTGGAGAGTGGCCTAGTAAATAGAACCCTTAGCTCCCCCTGGAGGCCCGGCGGTGAAATGTATTGGTGTCTGTGATACCTGATCAGATGAACTCCTTCAGTGCCATCAGACGTACCATAGCTCCCCTTAGAGGCGGAGCCACAGTACTGCAACGACCAGAACTCTGGGGCGCTGCAAATGCAATCCGATAAAAAATCGGACTGAATTCGGACCAGTTTTTTTCCAGCTCGGATCGGATCACGATCAGACTGGAATAAAGTCGCAGCATACTGCTATTGTAATCAGAGTTCGGATCGCATCCCGCAATAGAAACCTATGGGTGTGAGAAAAAATCTCACAGCACTCGGGCCATGTGAGTGCTGTCTGATTTTTACACATTGATCGCATTTGAAAAGCCCGTAATTCATATGCGGGTACAGTAAAATCACACTGACAGGTTAGAATAGAATACATAGAATACATATTCAGCTCTGGCAAAAATTAAGAGACCACCACATCAAAACCCTGTCATGGGCAGCCCAATCTCCAGACCTGAACCCCATTGAAAACCTCTGGAATGTAATCAAGAGGATGATGGATAGTCACTAGGGTTGAGCGAAACAGATCGGCACTTTTCAAAAGTCGCCAACTTTTAGCAAAGTCGGGTTTCGTGAAACCCGACCCGATCCCACTCTGGGATCGGGTCGGCGGTACACGATCTGTAATCCAAAGTTGGGTTTCATTTTTTATATATATATATATATATATATATATATATATATATATATATATATATGTCATAGAGAGACACATATATATATATATATATTTATATTTACTTCAGCGCGATAATGTTGAAAAGCCGGTAATTCAATTGCCGGCTTTTCATTTCTCCTGCCTAAACCCGACATGATATGAGACAAGGTTTACATACAGTAAACCATGTCATATCCCCCTTTTTTTGCATATTCCACACTACTAATGTTAGTAGTGTGTATGTGCAAAATTTCAGCGCTGTAGCTATTAAATTTAAGGGTTAAATCGCGGAAAAAATTGGCGTGGGCTCCCGCGCAATTTTCTCCGCCAGAGTGGTAAAGCCAGTGACTGACGGCAGATATTAATAGCCAGGAGAGGGTCCTTGGTTATTGGCCCCCCCTGGCTACAAACATCTGCCCCCAGTCACCCCAGAAAAGGCACATCTGGAAGATGCGCCTATTCTGGCACTTGGCCACTCTCTTCTCATTCCCGTGTATCGATATGCGGTAATGAAGGGTTAATGCCACCTTGCTATTGTAAGGTGACATTAAGCCAGATTAATAATGGAGACACCTATCCATTATTAATCCAATTGTATGAAAGGGTTAAAAAACACACACACACACACATGATTAAAAAGTATTTTAATTAAATAAACACACAGGTTGTTTTAATATTTTATTGCTCTCTCAATCCACCTGAAGACCCTCGCTTGGAAAAATAATAAACCAACAATATACATACCCTCTGATGAACTGTCACGTCCCACGAGGTAAATCCATCTGAAGGGGTTAAAATATTTTACAGGCAGGAGCTCTGCTATAATGCAGCTGTGCTCGTGCCTGTAAACCCCGGGGAATGAAGGAAATGTAGGTCAATGACCTATAGTTACCTTCAGTCGCGGTGATGCGACCCCTGCTGGATGTCCTCATGAACTGCAGCCTGGGAACTTTTTAGTTTTTAGCAGAAATGTGTATTTAATCAGAAACCTTGATAGCAGGAATTAGGAGGTTAAGTTGATTCAGCAGAACTGAAAAAGCAATAGGCATTCTGTATTAGAATACGATCCTCTAGTTGAGAATATTTCCATACATATGGTATGGAGGTGGCTCGCTCCTGTACGAAAGAAGTGCTCAAAAGTCATATGGTTCAGTAATAAGTAGTCAAACAGCCTTCATACACTGCATAATAGAAAGCACCCCATAAAGAGCAGCCAAAAATATCACCACCCATCAAAAAACAAAAGTGAAATGAGAAGAGATCTCTTAAACTGACGATGACCTTCTAAGAGACTCCACCATGGTACTGGAATGGAAGCGTTAAAAACCATCTTAGATTTGCCCTAATGTAACATGACTGAGTCAACACAAGCTTCGCGTAACATATATCTATATCATACATATTCATGGAAGTACAAAACGCCAGAAGACAATACGACTTTGTCCGTTTCATCGGAAAAATCTATAAGGAAAGTGATAGTCTGTGGCTGGAAAAGTCTTTTTTGAGATGTTTTCAATTTGTCACTGCCTATATATAACAAAAGTGTAATTATACTCCTCCAATTTCCTGCTGGGGTATCACATGTGCGTTAAGGTTCCCGGGAGGGTGAACAGAATTTCTTCCGCAGCATGTTTCAGGCTGGCCGAGGTCTGTAGTGGAAAGATGACACAGCAGTAGTTCCCCCGTTCTGGTGGCTGAGCTCTGTGGCCGCTGTTTATTATTTTCTGCTATTTTACAAGCCCGCCGGAAACCCACTTTTGATTATTTAAAGACTTGTGGACAGATTCTTCTCTGGAATGGTAGCAGGCTGATGAAATGTGCTTTATTTTCCACCTGTTGCTGTGGTTAGTTTATCTGTGATGTGTCGTATGGTAGAATGATTTAAAGGAAAGTAAAACAAAGATTGTAACATTTCATTAAACTATGAATCCAGATGAATTATTAAAGTTTTTCATTAAAATGTATTATAAATAGTGTTGAGCATTCCGATACCGCAAGTATCGGGTATCGGCCGATACTTAGCGGTATCGGAATTCCGATACCGAGATCCGATACTTGCCGCGTATCGGATACCGGAATCGGAAGTTCCCAGGATTCAAACTGCACAAATTTGTACGAAATCAGCCAATGAGAATGATTCCAAGTGTGGGCACATCCTGTTTAGCATGGAGGGCATGAAACTACTGGCAAGGCTGTGATTGGCTGCTGAAATGATATCATGATGCAGTTTAAAAGTCGCTGGCGCCATTTTGCGCTCACTCTGCTGTGAATTCAGTTAGTGACAGGACGCTGTTTGCTGACTGAGGGCCAGTTTAAAGATAGCGATTTGCTTAATTGTTCTTTTCCAAGGCTAATATAGCAACCGCTGTGTTCACCTGCTAATCACCTTACTTTTGCCTTGCAGCGCTGTTTTCACAGCGATCTGCAAGGTCTCTGTGTGTGTGTGTGTGAGTGCAGCCCACTCTCTAGTCTGAGTGCAGCCATAGGCCATCCATAGCTGGTTGTATTCAGTTCAGGGAGGGTGGTTCATTGCCTCATACTGTTCTTTGTTTTTTTTTTTTGTTTTTTTTTTTTAAGTAGTGCAGGCTGCTGCACATTTTTTCTAATAATTCCTATTAGTGACTTTCCACCCGTCTCCAGCTAACTTGTGGAAAAACACTACATAGGATAACGTAGAGGAGGGTTTTTGGGCTTTGCAGCGCCGTTTACGGCTGTCTGCACGGTCTCCGTGTGACTGCAGCTCGCCCTGTAGTCTGTGAGCAGCCATAGCCTGGTTGTCTCCAGCTAAGGGTTCTTCACTGCGTCATACCGTAAAATCAATTTTCCTTTTGTTTTAAGTAGTACAGGCTGCTGCACATTTTTTCAAAAAATTCCTATTAGTGTCTTTCCACCCGTCTCCAGCTAACTTGTGGAAAAACACTACATAGGATAACGTAGAGGAGGGTTTTTGGGCCTTGCAGCGTCGTTTACGGCTGTCTGCACGGTCTCCGTGTGACTGCAGCTCGCCCTGTAGTCTGTGAGCAGCCATAGCCTGGTTGTCTCCAGCTCAGGGTTCTTCACTGCGTCATACCGTAAAATCAATTTTCCTTTTGTTTTAAGTAGTGCAGGCTGCTGCACATTTTTTCAAAAAATTCCTATTAGTGTCTTTCCACCCATCTCCAGCTAACTTGTGGAAAAACACTACATAGGATAATGCAGAGGAGGGTTTTTGGGCCTTGCAGCGCCGTTTACGGCTGTCTGCACGGTCTCCGTGTGACTGCAGCTCGCCCTGTAGTCTGTGAGCAGCCATAGCCTGGTTGTCTCCAGCTCAGGGTTCTTCACTGCGTCATACCGTAAAATCAATTTTCCTTTTGTTTTAAGTAGTGCAGGCTGCTGCACATTTTTTCAAAAAATTCCTATTAGTGTCTTTCCACCCGTCTCCAGCTAACTTGTGGAAAAACACTACATAGGATAACGTAGAGGAGGGTTTTTGGGCCTTGCAGCGCCGTTTACGGCTGTCTGCATGGTCTCCGTGTGACTGCAGCTCTCTCTGTTGTCAGTTCAGCCCCAAAAAAATAAATAATAAAGTTCACCAAACACACCAGTGACACCACTTTACATTTGTGTAGGCCACATTAGCTCATATTAAAGTCTAGTCCACACTTTAGAAAATTAGTGTTTCTTATACCTGTTAGGAGCTCTTCAGGAATAAGCACACAAAGCCGTTAGTACTTTTCTGCTTATCTTTATCAGTCAACCAAGATAAAGAAGGCAGTGAGTAAGGCACGTGGGCGTGGGCGCGGAGCAGGGAGAGGACGTGGGGATTCTGTGCCTGCTGCGGGCACCGGTGACTCATCAGCACCCACTTTCACCAGGGAACAGTCGTTCATGCGCAGCTTTGTCACAGAGCACCGTACACCGCTGCTGCGTGAAGAACAAATTGAAGCCGTTGTCGGATGGATGGCAGCTAATGCATCGACTTCAATTAGTGCCACATCCTCTCAGACACAGAGCACTGGAGAGCAGCCATCTGTCTCTTCACCACCTGCCAAATTGCCCAGGCAGACAGAGATCCCAGGACAGGAGCCGTCTCTACTTCTGTTCTCTGAATCATCTCTTGGCTTGGAAACAGGGGGCCAGCCAAGCAGCATTGGAGAAATGGAAGAAGAGGCAGGGTGCAGTGATGCCCAACCGCTTTTTCTCTCTTTCTCTGAAGAGGCGGGTGGGCCAGTGCCTCCGGTCACCACATCGCAGGCCGCATCCGCTGATGACACTCAGGTGCCGCTTTCTGGTGCGTGCTCTGCTGATGAGACTACCCAGGAGGAGCAGTTGGGGGCAGAGGGTAGTGTAGATGATGAGGTCCTTGACCCATCTTGGCGTGAGGGACAGGAAGGTGGTGGGAGCAGCTCTGAGGAAGAGATTCCCCGTACGGCCCAAAGAGGGAGAGGGAGGGGGAAGTGTCATGGTTCCCAATGGCAAGGGAACGTAAGAAACATATAAATAACGAACGAGCTCTCGGGTGATGGAAACTCAAGTTGACCGTGAGCTAAATCTACCACACAACTAATAGTGGCCAGGGAGCATACCTACGACTTCCTAGATGCCACGCGCCAGCCGGAGGACTAACTACACCTGGTAGAGGAAGAAACAGACCTGGCTTACCTCTAGGGAAATACCCCAAAAGATGATAGCAGCCCCCCACATGTAACAACGGTGAATTAAGAGGAAAAAACATACACAGTATGAAAGTAGATTTAGCAAAGAGAGGTCCACTTACTAGATAGCAGAAGGATACAAAAGAGGACTTCACGGTCAACTGAAAACCCTTTCAAAAACCATCCTGAAATTACTTTAAGACTCCTGTGTCAACTCATGACACAGGAGTGGCAATTTCAGCCCGCAAGAACTTCCAGCTACAGAGAATTACAAAAACTGCAAACTGGACAAAAGATACAAAACAAAAGGACAAAGTCCACTTAGCTGATCAGCAGACTAGTAGCAGGAACATGCAACCGAAGGCTCTGGTTACAATGATGACCGGCAAGGAAATGACTGGAGAGCAAGGCTAAATAGGAAACTCCCAAACACTGATGGAAGCAGGTGAACAGAAGCAGCAAAGGCAAACAAGTCACCAGTACCACCAGCAACCACCAGGGGAGCCCAAAAAGCGGATACACAACAGGGAAGACTGCGGATCCTGCAGCCTCTGCTTTGGCACCAGTTAGGAGAATGTCTCTTCCAAAAGCCAAAAAGGGCGCTCCCAAGACTTGCAGTGCCTGGTCCTTTTTTGACACAGTTGCAGATGACATTTGCTATGTCAAATGCAAGGTGTGTCATCACAAAGTCAAAAGAGGTCGAAATGTCAGCAACCTCAATACCTCCAACATGTGGAAACATGTGCGCACCAGGCACGCGGCGGAGTTAGAAAAACACACTGAAGAGCTAGGCCAACCAACAGCGGCAGCTACCACCTTTTCAGCTCGTGTTGCCTCTTCCTCCAGCTCACACGCAGCTGGTTCGGCTTCCTCCCAGGATCGCCGTGGAAGAACCTCTGGCCCTGTTGTCCAGAGACCCGCTGTAATTCCACCCACAGCACCACTTTCCCAGTCATCCACACACTCCCAGACCAGTCTACAGCCATCGGTAGTACAGGCATGGGAGAAAAGGCGGCCTTTCTCGTCAAACCACCCACGAGCACAGGCTCTGACTGCAGGCATTGCCAAACTTCTGTCACTGGAAATGCTGTCATTCAGGCTGGTGGAGACTGACAGCTTCCGTGACTTGATGTCATTGGCAGTCCCACAGTACAATATGCCCAGCCGCTTTTACTTCAGCAGGCAAGCCGTCCCTGCCCTGCACAAGCATGTGGAGGGACACATAAAACACGCGCTACTGAATGCCGTCAGTAGCAAGGTCCACCTCACCACCGATGCGTGGACCAGTCAACATGGACAGGGGCGATACCTTTCCCTCACTGCCCATTGGGTTAATGTCGTTGAGCCGGGTACAGATCGTGCGAGTGGCGCAGGACGTGTCCTGCCCACTCCAAGGATTGCAGGAATCCATTCTGTACGCATTGACTCCTCCTCTTACACCAGTTCCTCAGAATCATCGCTGCAGGAGCCATCACAGTCCACCTCCTCATGGACCCGTGATGAACGTTTACCTGTTACGACCGACATGAGCACAGCCGTGGCCAAACGTCAACAGGCCGTCTTGTAATTAATTTCTTTGGGGAATCGAAGCCACACAGCGCAGGAGCTCTGGAATGCCATCAAGCAGGAGAGCGATGTGTGGTTTGTGCCAGCGAATCTCCAGCCAGGCATGGTAGTGTGTGATAATGGCCGAAATCTGGTGGCAGCTCTGGGCCTCGGCAACCTCACTCACATCCCATGTCTGGCACATGTGCTCAATTTGGTCGTGCAGAGTTTTTTGAGGGACTATCCGGATCTCGATGCGCTGCTGCACAAGGTCCGCCTAGAGTGTGCTCACTTGCGGCGTTCCAGCACGGCAAAAGCGCGCATTGCGGCTCTGCAGCGCCGACACCACCTGCCGGAACATCGCATCATATGTGACCTACCTACCAGGTGGAATTCCACGTTACATATGTTGGAGCGGTTGTGTGAGCAGCAGCAAGCTGTAATGGAGTACCAGCTGCATCAGGCGCAAAGAAGTCGCACTCCGCGCCATACAGACTTCACAACCACAGAGTGGGCCACTATGAATGACGTCTGCCAGGTTTTGCGTCCCTTTGATTATTCCACGCGGATGGCGAGTGCAGATGATGCACTAGTCAGCATGACTGTCCCCCTTATCTGCCTGCTTGAAAAATCACTGCAAGCGCTAAGGGATGATGTTGTGGAAGAGGTGGAGGATGAGGATTCACCATTTCCATCATCTTCTGGACAGTCAGCGCCACGTGGTTCCTCACAAACGCGTAAGCAGGGGACACTTTGTGAGGAGGATGAGGAGGAGTCAATGGAGGAGGAAGACATCCGTCCAGAGGAGGGAGTTACACAATTGTCCAGTACTCAGTGTGTACAGCGAGGGTGGGGTGATGGCGAGCGGGCAGAGATCACGGCTCCAGCAGGGGACAGCGTTTCTTGGGCAGTTGGCAGTCTGCAGCACATGGTGGATTACATGCTGCAGTGCCTGAGAAACGACCGCCGCACTGCCCACATTCTCAACATGTCTGATTATTGGGTGTTCACCCTCCTCGATCCTCGCTACCGGGACAACGTAGAAAGCCTCATCACACCGTTGAACCGGGAGCGAAAAATGCGGGAGTACCAAGACACACTGGTGAATTCCATCATCTTCTCCATTCCAAGTGAGAGAAGTGCTGCTAGTGCATTACAAAGCAGCTCAGTGCGTCCAGGCAGTGGTGGAGGCTCTGCACAAAGAGGGAGCAGAAGCAGTGCCTCTGCCCAAGGCAAGACCAGTATGGCCCAAATGTGGCACAGTTTTCTGTGCCCGCCACAAAAGTCTACACCATCACAGACGGCTCCAGTCAGCAGGAGGCAACGGTTCCATCAGATGGTGACAGACTACATGTCTTGCCCTCTTGCTGTACTCCCAGACGGCTCTTCACCTTTCAAGTTTTGGGTCTCAAAGCTGGATACATGGCCAGAGCTAAGCCAGTATGCATTGGAGGTGCTGGCTTGCCCTGCGGCTAGTGTATTATCGGAACGCGTCTTTAGTGCTGCAGGTGGTGTACTAACTGACCGTCGCATGCGACTATCCTCCGATAACGTTGTCCGGCTTACTTTCCTGAAAATGAACAAGGCCTGGATCTCGCAGGAATTTGCCACTCCTCTTCCTGATTAAATAATTAGGTGACTGTCTACGTTATCCAGGTCTCCTGTTGTGTTCATCTTTCTACCACCTGAACTTAAATTCCTGGGCTCCAACACCACCAGTTGAGGCTCAGAAGTGCCGTCTGCACAGTCAAAACATACGACCCAGTGTTATTGGGTTTCAGTAACGTCAGCTGATCCCCAGCTGTGTAGCCGGCAATGTGTCCTGCGACCGCCACGCTGACACAACAACTGAAATCTAAGGGAACCTGTCCCCCCCCCCCAAGGCGTTTGTTACTGAAAGAGCCACCTTGTGCAGCAGTAATGCTGCACAAGGAAAAGGTAGCTATTTTTGTTTAGCTCCTTGCACACACAGAACTTAACACTTATAAAATGTGTCCACTGATACCGTAAAACCGTCCCGGAGGTGGGACTTTCTTTCGTATTATGACGCAGCACAGCTGACATTCCTACCCCCTTGGCGCCATGCCCCGGCTCCTCAGCGTTGTTTGATTCCGTCCCGGAGCCTGCGCTGTTATGTTATCCCTTGGCCAGGCACACTTAGCACTGCCCATCTTCTGACATCATTTGGTGTCAGGCTGGCTGCGCCTGTGCGGCCGCGCTGGCCGAGAGCCCGCCTCGCATTGTCTTCTGATTTAATCCCACTGGGGGCCTGAGATCCATGGACATGCGCAGTGCATATCTGAACCTCCGCCTCTCACTCATCTCCCTACGCCTTCTTCAGACTGTGCGCCGTCAGCTGATCCCTAATAGCATGCCACGGCCGTGACGCCACACAGTCTGAAGAAGCCGTAGGGAGGGGAGTGAGAGGCGAGGATATGCACTGCGCATGGCCACGGATCCCAGGCCCGCGGTGGGATTACATTAGACGACACTGCGAGGAGGGCTCTCGGCCAGCGCGGCCGCACAGGCGCAGCCAGCCTGACACCAAATGATGTCAGAAGATGGGCAGCGCTAAGTGTGCCTGGCCAAGGGATAACATAACAGCGCAGGCTCCGGGACGGAATCAAACAACGCTGAGGAGCCGGGGCACGGCGCCAAGGGGGTAGGAATGACAGCTGTGCTGCGTCATATTACGAAGGAAAGTCCCACCTCCGGGACGGTTTTACGGTTTCAGTGGACACATTTTATAAGTGTTAAGTTCTGCGTGTGCAAGGAGCATAATGAAAAGAGCCACCTTTTCCTTTTGCATCTTTTGTGCTGCACAAGCTGGCTCTTTCAGCTACAAACGCCTTGGGGGGGGGGTTAAAGGTTCCCTTTCAACTTTCTCCAATCAGGCTTCGGCCTACATTGTGTTCCTCTGCTTCTCCTGCTGTCCCTGGGCTCCAACACCGCTAGTTGTTGCCTGGTAGTGCTGTACGCACAGTCAACAGTCGCTCCTCTGTTATTGGGGTTCAGTAACGTCAGCTGTTCCCCAGCTGTGTGTGTGGCAATCCCTCCTATCTCCTCCACCTCCTCCTCCTCCTGTCCCTGGGCTCCAACACCGCTAGTTGCTGTCCAGAAGTGCTGTACGCACAGAGCCAAACACCTCGCCAATGTGTTAGTGGGGTTCAGTAACGCCTGCTGCTCCCCTGCTGTGTGTGTGGCAATCCCTCCTATCTCCTCCACCTCCTCCTCCTCCTGTCCCTGGGCTCCAACACCGCTAGTTGCTGTCCAGAAGTGCTGTACGCACAGTCCCAACGCTCGCTCCTCTGTTATTGGGGTTCAGTAACGTCAGCTGTTCCCCAGCTGTGTGTGTGGCAATCCCTCCTATCTCCTCCACCTCCTCCTCCTCCTGTCCCTGGGCTCCAACACCGCTAGTTGCTGTCCAGAAGTGCTGTACGCACAGTCCCAACACTCGCTCCTCTGTTATTGGGGTTCAGTAACGTCAGCTGTTCCCCAGCTGTGTGTGTGGCAATCCCTCCTATCTCCTCCACCTCCTCCTCCTCCTGTCCCTGGGCTCCAACACCGCTAGTTGCTGTCCAGAAGTGCTGTACGCACAGTCCCAACACTCGCTCCTCTGTTATTGGGGTTCAGTAACGTCAGCTGTTCCCCAGCTGTGTGTGTGGCAATCCCTCCTATCTCCTCCACCTCCTCCTCCTCCTGTCCCTGGGCTCCAACACCGCTAGTTGCTGTCCAGAAGTGCTGTACGCACAGAGCCAAACACCTCGCCAATGTGTTAGTGGGGTTCAGTAACGCCTGCTGCTCCCCTGCTGTGTGTGTGGCAATCCCTCCTATCTCCTCCACCTCCTCCTCCTCCTGTCCCTGGGCTCCAACACCGCTAGTTGCTGTCCAGAAGTGCTGTACGCACAGAGCTAAACACCTCGCCAATGTGTTAGTGGGGTTCAGTAACGCCTGCTGCTCCCCTGCTGTGTGTGTGGCAATCCCTCCTATCTCCTCCACCTCCTCCTCCTCCTGTCCCTGGGCTCCAACACCGCTAGTTGCTGTCCAGAAGTGCTGTACGCACAGTCCCAACACTCGCTCCTCTGTTATTGGGGTTCAGTAACGTCAGCTGTTCCCCAGCTGTGTGTGTGGCAATCCCTCCTATCTCCTCCACCTCCTCCTCCTCCTGTCCCTGGGCTCCAACACCGCTAGTTGCTGTCCAGAAGTGCTGTACGCACCGAGCCAAACACCTCGCTCCTCTGTTATTGGGGTTCAGTAACGTCAGCTGTTCCCCAGCTGTGTGTGTGGCAATCCCTCCTATCTCCTCCACCTCCTCCTCCTCCTGTCCCTGGGCTCCAACACCGCTAGTTGCTGTCCAGAAGTGCTGTACGCACCGAGCCAAACACCTCGCCAATGTGTTAGTGGGGTTCAGTAACGCCTGCTGCTCCCCTGCTGTGTGTGTGGCAATCCCTCCTATCTCCTCCACCTCCTCCTCCACCTGTCCCTGGGCTCCAACACCGCTAGTTGCTGTCCAGAAGTGCTGTACGCACAGAGCCAAACACCTCGCCAATGTGTTAGTGGGGTTCAGTAATGCCTGCTGTTCCCCTGCTGTGTATACGGCAACGTGTACTGCGACCGCCACGCAGGCACAACAAGTTAAATTTAAGGGAACCTGTCCCCCCCCCAGGCGTTTGTTACTGAAGGAGCCACTTTGTGCAGCAGTAATGATGCAAAGGGAAAAAGTGCCTCTTTTCGTGGTGCTCCTTGCACATGCTGAACCTAACACTTATGAAATGTGTCCCCTCACACCGTTAAACCGTCCGGTAGGTGGAACTTTCCTTTGTCATGTGACGCAGCACAGCCTTCATTCTTACCCCCTTGGCGCCGTGCGCCGCCTCCTCAGCGTTGTTTGAATCTGTCCCGGAGCCTGCGCTGTTAGGTTAGCCCTTGGCCATGCACACATTTTGCGCTGCCCGTCTTCTGACATCATTTGGTGTCAGGCTGGCTGCGCCTGTGCGGCCGCACTGGCCGAGAGCCAGCCTCGCAGTGTCTTCTGATTTAATCCCACTGGGGGCCTGAGATCCATGGACATGCGTAGTGCATATCTGAACCTCCACCTCTCACTCATCTCCCTACGGCTTCTTCAGACTGTGTGTCAGCTTATCCCTAATAGCATGCCATGGCTGTGACACCGCACAGTCTGAAGAAGCCGTAGGGAGGGGAGTGAGAGGCGAGGATATGCACTGCGCATGGCCACGGATCCCAGGCCCGCGGTGGGATTACATTAGACGACACTGCGAGGCGGGCTCTCGGCCAGCGTGGCCGCACAGGCGCAGCCAGCCTGACACCAAATGATGTCAGAAGACGGGCAGCGCAAAATGTGTGCATGGCCAAGGGCTAACCTAACAGCGCAGGCTCCGGGACAGATTCAAACAACGCTGAGGAGGCGGCGCACGGCGCCAAGGGGGTAAGAATGATGGCTGTGCTGCGTCACATGACAAAGGAAAGTTCCACCTACCGGACGGTTTAACGGTGTGAGGGGACGCATTTCATAATTGTTAGGTTCAGCATGTGCAAGGACCATAATTAAAAGAGCTAAGTTTACCTTTTCCAGCATTAGTGCTGTACACGATGGCTCTTTCAGCTACAAACGCCTGGGGGGGGGTTAAAGGTTCCCTTTCAACTTGCTCCAGTGCAGGCTTCGGCCTACATTCCGCTCCCCCTGCTCCTCCTGCTGACCCTGGGCTCTAACACCGCCAGTTGGGGCCCAGATGTGCTAGCTGCACAGAGAAAAACACCTCGCCAATGTGTCAGTGGGGTTCAGCACCGCCAGCTGTTCCCCTGCTGTGTAGCCGGCAACGTGTCCTGCGACAGCCACGCAGACACAACAGACCCAAAGCTGCCGCCCGTGCAGGCTCCGGCCTACACTCCCCTCCCTCTCCTCCTCCTGCTGACCCTGGGCTCTAACACCGGCAGTTGGGGCCCAGATGTGCTAGCTGCACAGAGAAAAACACCTCGCCAATGTGTCAGTGGGGTTCAGCACCGCCAGCTGTTCCCCTGCTGTGTAGCCGGCAACATGTCCTGCGACAGCCACGCAGACACAAGAACTGAAATTGAAGGGAACCTATCCCCCCTCCCCCAGGCGTTTGTTTGTTTTCCAGCCACCTTGTACAGCAGTAATGCTGCATGTGTGCAAGGTGGCTCATAAACTTATTCTCCTCGCACATGTGGAACTGAACAACACGTCTAAAATGTGTCCTCTGTGACCATTTAACCGTCCCGGAGGTGTGACTTTCCTTTGTAATGACACGCTGCAACCCCCTTGGTAGCGCTGCCCGTCTTCTGGCATCATTGTTTGGCTGCCTGCGCCTCTGCGGCCGCCCTGACCCACACAACGCCCCTCGGTGTCTTATTTATTTGGACTGCGAGGGTGTGATTGATGGGCATGAGCAGTGCCTATGTTCGCCTGTCCCTCATCTCCTTCCGCCTTCTTCAGACTGTGTGGCTTCATGGCCGTGGCATGCGATAAGGGATCAGCTGACGCCGCACAGTCTGAAGCGGGTGTAAGGACCCGAGTGTGAGAGGCGAACATATGTACTGCGCCAGGCCATGAATCCCAGCCCCGCAGTGTTTTAACTATGTAAAGACACTGCGGGGCTGGGATTCATTGTCATCGCAAAGCGCAACGGCCGACATTAAATGAGGTCAGAAGATGGGCAGCGCTAACAGCGCAAGGCCAAGGGATAAAACGACAGCGCAGACTCCTGTACAGCAAATAACAACGCTCAGGAGGCTGCGCCCAGCACCAAGGTGGGATTCTTGACATCTGTGCTGCGTCTCATTACGAAGGGAACTCTCGCCTCCAACACAGTTTGACTGTATAAAGGGCTAAATGTTCTACGTGTTTCATTCAGCGTGTGCAAGGAGAAAAATTAAAAGAGCAACCTTTGACTTGTGCAGCACTACTGCTGCATAAGCTGTGGCTCTTCTAGTTTGTAACACCTGAGGGGGGGTTAAAGGTTACCTTTGAAATTGGTTCAATTAGGCTTCGGCCTACACTCCGCTCCCTCTCCTCCTCCTGCTGACCCTGGGCTCTAACACCGCCAGTTGGGGCCCAGATGTGCTAGCTGCACAGAGAAAAACACCTCGCCAATGTGTCAGTGGGGTTCAGCACCGCCAGCTGTTCCCCTGCTGTGTAGCCGGCAACGTGTCCTGCGACAGCCACGCAGACACAACAGACCCAAAGCTGCCGCCAGTGCAGGCTTCGGCCTACACTCCCCTCCCTCTCCTCCTCCTGCTGACCCTGGGCTCTAAGACCGCCAGTAGGGGCCCAGATGTGCTAGCTGCACAGAGAAAAACACCTCGCCAATGTGTTAGTGGGGTTCAGCACCGCCAGCTGTTCCCCTGCTGTGTAGCCGGCAACGTGTCCTGCGACAGCCACGCAGACACAAGAACTGAAATTGAAGGGAACCTGTCCCCCCTCCCCCAGGCGTTTGTTTGTTTTCCAGCCACCTTGTACAGCAGTAATGCTGCATGTGTGTGCAGCGCCCCAGAGTCCTGGTCGTTGCAGTACTGTGGCTCCGCCACTAAGGGGAGCCATGGTGCGTTCGATGGCACTGAAGGAGTTCCTCCAATCAGGTATCACAGACACCAATATGTTTCACAGCTGGGCCTCCGGGGGGAGCTAAGGGTGCTATTCATTAGGCCACTCCCCACCATAGTGGGTAAACTGGGGGTCAGGCAGGAAGTTAGTAGAGAACGCTGACTGGATTGAACGAAGCAACACCTAGTGAGAGAGGGTGTTGTGGAGGAAGAGACAGTAGGGTCTCTGCCAGGGGTGGGATCCTGGCAGAGGCTTGGCATTGAAAGAACGTAACGGGACCGTGCCTGCTCAGAATAGCGACGGTGCTCTAAGAAAGGATTAGAAGCGAGATAGATTGTGCTGAGTGAGAAACGAAATCAAGCAGAAGGAGAATACCAGCAGGGGTTTTGTTGAAAGAGGCAGCACCTTGCTGAGGCGCATTACCGGTGGCCGGAACGCCGAGGGAGTGGAATAATATACAGCTTTAAGCCATACTCCAAACAGCGGCAGGACAGTCAGTCTCAGGCGGGCTGTCTACCACATATCACCTATGAAGTCTTGGGGGGCAATTGCGGGAGAGGGGCGTCTCTAGGGTCCCGGAAGAACTCCAGGCCTACCTGACAAACGGGTGCCGTTCTTACTGTAACATCAGGAAGGGACGGAAGATTAGCAGAAGATCAGTTAATCGAGTTGTGAGGGAACTTAAGAAACAGACACAACAGTTGTGGGGTACTTTCCGTAAGCACAGCAGGGAAGGACTACAACACAAAGCGCTAAGAAGGAAGGCACTGATTTCCACCTGTGAGGAGAACTCTGGAGGTGCCATTGGACCGGCCGGACTTGCGCAGCCTGGTGGACCGGATTCCGGACTGAGGACCGAGAGATCTCCAGTAAAGAGGTAAAGAGACTGCAACCTGGTGTCCTCGTTATTTACCGCGACCTGCACCCCACAACTGCACCGCTACACCACCGTTAACAGCACCTATTTGCAACGGACGTCCCCCACTGACAGACAGGGCCACGGACCGGGTCTAGCCACCGTGACAACCCCAGGACTGAGATCCCAGAGGCCCGGCTCCGGGTACCCCTCGGCCCTGCGGCGGTGTGGGGGCGCTCCGCAATCTTGGCGTCACGAACAGGATCTACTTAAGCCTGAAGAATCAGGTCATGTGTGCCTAGAGACTGTGATTTGTTGTGCATGAACTGTAGCTTTATTGAGAGACTGTGTGTTACCATTGACCAAGAGAAGTTCCCGCCAAAAGCCGCCGCAATTGCTACTTTGGAGAAGAAGGAGGGCGTGCTATGGGAGGAGACTACCAGAATGGCGCGAGGAATGGATACCGCCCTCTGCGCTTCGGGCTGCAAGGAGATGACCTGCCCCAAAGCAGAAGACAACCTCCTGATTTTGCAACGGCGGGAAGCAGGAGATGGAGAAGCCCGACCTCAGAGAAATGGCGGAGTCAGGTGCATGCACTGCCACCGACTATCAGGCAGCGATGATGAACAGCAAGTGCCTGAGCGAGGAAGATGCGACTCCGGCTTGCCCCTCTTCACCGGAGACGGACTTATGTCCCCTGCAGCCGGAGGGCCTGAAACTCCTGGAGCAGATAGCAGAGCTGAGTCCACCAACCCTGACCTTGGAGTCCGTGGAGGAGGAACCACAGCGAGCGGAGCAGCGTTCGGAGGCCGCATCGGAAGAGCTGCGGTCCGAGCAGCAGCCGACTCCAGCGTTCTTGTCAGCGGACCGGATCGACATCGGTGGAACCACAGCAGGCGTAGGTACGGAAGACGCCCCTGCTCCCCCTCCCGAGTCCGCGTCCACGACCCACCTCCATCTCAGTAAAGGTCGACCCTTCTCGGCAGGGTTAATGGTGTTATCCCCTGGTGACCTGGGGAGGATGGTGCCACCGCTGTCGACTAGAGTGGGAGAGCCCGTGGATGTGAGTCTAGATGGAGTAGTTCTTCGGTGGGACAGCCCCTGGGTTGGGACAGATGGATCCCAGGAGAACGGGTCCACTCTTGCGGTGCTTACGTGGGAACAATATAGACAGTGCTTGATTCTACAGTGGAAAGGCCGGAAAGAGGCCGAGCCGATGGGTCCATCGAAAATACAACAATCCCCTCCGGCATGGGATGACAGAGACGTGGTAAGGCGGGGCACTGTGTTGGCCTACCATGCCAGAAGGGGGTGGGGCCTCATACACGAGCCAGGATTGGATACTGACGTTTTTGTTGCGCACTGTAACGTGAGGGCTCCCTGCTGTGGCCGAAGTGGAGAACCATTGCAAAAGGGGGATCAGGTGACCTACAGCCGCCACCAGAACCCGCTCGGGTGGTATGCACGGAATGTTCGGCGGTGTATGTTTGGAGCCGCGACCCTTACCACCTCGGACCTGGTCCCAGGAGCACCCGACCTTGTCACCATCGCGACAGTGCGCCTGGTAGCGGCCACCGAGTTGGCCAGTCGAGTTCATCTGCACGTTCGAACCGCGGACACTGGCACCACAGTGGCCGGGGGGCAGGAGCCCAAGCCACCTGAGCAAGAGTAAACCTCGGAAACCTGAAAATGTAAATAGTTACTGTTTGTTCTCTTGTTCCTGTTGCTACTAAACCCGTTCAGGGTAAACTTTAAAAAGGTGACCCCTTTGTTGACCCGGGGTCACTATTGTTGTTTTCTTGAAGTTTTGCACAAAGTTACACGAACTGCAGTAATCATGGACTGTGCATGATTCAAACTTTCCTGTAAATAGTTTGCACCTTCTTAAAGGTGCTTCCTACTGGTTTTGTTTAAAGACATTTTGCGAAGATACCATTCCGGAGCCTTTGCATGGGCTGGTAGGCTGAGAAGAAGAGCTACCTCAGAAAGACTTGATCTCCTCTTAAAGGGGAGGTGAGAATTGAACCTGAAAGTGATACTGTTTTGGAACAGTAATGTCATGATGATGCTTTGCAAGAAATGTAACCGTTTTACATGAAAAGTTATATGTGTTTAATATGTTTGAAATGTGAAGCTTGAATAATGTTCTTCAAAAGGAAAGATGCAGAAAGCCTGTTGAGGTAGACTAGAGTTCTGCATGGATAGAAACGTAAGAAAGTAATAATGAAGGTGAGGATAGAAGGTAAACCCTGCGTCCCCATAGAAAGTTAGTTCGTTACTAAGGACAGAAAGTAGACCCGTAGGGGTTAGTGAGTGAGTCCTTATAGGAGCCAGGCAGAGTGGGCTCCATGTTCTCAAACTGAAAGGAATGTGATGTCTATACTATGTATAGTAGAGAAAGGCAGTAGGCCCTGGCTGAATGGGGCGGTCCTGTAAAAGAAAGGAGAGGCAGTAGGTCTGGTGCCATAGGGACAGGCGGTCCTGCAGGTTCAAAAGTAGGAGAATGAAGAGTTACTTTGCCCTGTAATGTGATTATAGGAAGGCCTTTGATAAACTAAGAGTGTATGTTTCTTAAAGGCAATGTTAATTTATTGTTCCAGCATTTGCACTTAGTAGAATACCCGGTTGGGTAATGAGAGTAAATTGTAGCCTGTTGCTATGATAGTTGACTATGTTTTGTAACGTTAAAGTGTCCTCACCTCCCATAAAGGGAAGCCTGTTCAAGTATGCTTATTGTTTTGCACTCAACAAATTTGTATGTCTTTTTGCTAACCTGTATTGTTGTTTTCTTCCCAGTCCCGGAGTACTGTGTTTAACCAGGGGGGAGTGCAGCGCCCCAGAGTCCTGGTCGTTGCAGTACTGTGGCTCCGCCACTAAGGGGAGCCATGGTGCGTTCGATGGCACTGAAGGAGTTCCTCCAATCAGGTATCACAGACACCAATATGTTTCACAGCTGGGCCTCCGGGGGGAGCTAAGGGTGCTATTCATTAGGCCACTCCCCACCATAGTGGGTAAACTGGGGGTCAGGCAGGAAGTTAGTAGAGAACGCTGACTGGATTGAACGAAGCAACACCTAGTGAGAGAGGGTGTTGTGGAGGAAGAGACAGTAGGGTCTCTGCCAGGGGTGGGATCCTGGCAGAGGCTTGGCATTGAAAGAACGTAACGGGACCGTGCCTGCTCAGAATAGCGACGGTGCTCTAAGAAAGGATTAGAAGCGAGATAGATTGTGCTGAGTGAGAAACGAAATCAAGCAGAAGGAGAATACCAGCAGGGGTTTTGTTGAAAGAGGCAGCACCTTGCTGAGGCGCATTACCGGTGGCCGGAACGCCGAGGGAGTGGAATAATATACAGCTTTAAGCCATACTCCAAACAGCGGCAGGACAGTCAGTCTCAGGCGGGCTGTCTACCACATATCACCTATGAAGTCTTGGGGGGCAATTGCGGGAGAGGGGCGTCTCTAGGGTCCCGGAAGAACTCCAGGCCTACCTGACAAACGGGTGCCGTTCTTACTGTAACATCAGGAAGGGACGGAAGATTAGCAGAAGATCAGTTAATCGAGTTGTGAGGGAACTTAAGAAACAGACACAACAGTTGTGGGGTACTTTCCGTAAGCACAGCAGGGAAGGACTACAACACAAAGCGCTAAGAAGGAAGGCACTGATTTCCACCTGTGAGGAGAACTCTGGAGGTGCCATTGGACCGGCCGGACTTGCGCAGCCTGGTGGACCGGATTCCGGACTGAGGACCGAGAGATCTCCAGTAAAGAGGTAAAGAGACTGCAACCTGGTGTCCTCGTTATTTACCGCGACCTGCACCCCACAACTGCACCGCTACACCACCGTTAACAGCACCTATTTGCAACGGACGTCCCCCACTGACAGACAGGGCCACGGACCGGGTCTAGCCACCGTGACAACCCCAGGACTGAGATCCCAGAGGCCCGGCTCCGGGTACCCCTCGGCCCTGCGGCGGTGTGGGGGCGCTCCGCAATCTTGGCGTCACGAACAGGATCTACTTAAGCCTGAAGAATCAGGTCATGTGTGCCTAGAGACTGTGATTTGTTGTGCATGAACTGTAGCTTTATTGAGAGACTGTGTGTTACCATTGACCAAGAGAAGTTCCCGCCAAAAGCCGCCGCCATTGCTACTTTGGAGAAGAAGGAGGGCGTGCTATGGGAGGAGACTACCAGAATGGCGCGAGGAATGGATACCGCCCTCTGCGCTTCGGGCTGCAAGGAGATGACCTGCCCCAAAGCAGAAGACAACCTCCTGATTTGCAACGGCGGGAAGCAGGAGATGGAGAAGCCCGACCTCAGAGAAATGGCGGAGTCAGGTGCATGCACTGCCACCGACTATCAGGCAGCGATGATGAACAGCAAGTGCCTGAGCGAGGAAGATGCGACTCCGGCTTGCCCCTCTTCACCGGAGACGGACTTATGTCCCCTGCAGCCGGAGGGCCTGAAACTCCTGGAGCAGATAGCAGAGCTGAGTCCACCAACCCTGACCTTGGAGTCCGTGGAGGAGGAACCACAGCGAGCGGAGCAGCGTTCGGAGGCCGCATCGGAAGAGCTGCGGTCCGAGCAGCAGCCGACTCCAGCGTTCTTGTCAGCGGACCGGATCGACATCGGTGGAACCACAGCAGGCGTAGGTACGGAAGACGCCCCTGCTCCCCCTCCCGAGTCCGCGTCCACGACCCACCTCCATCTCAGTAAAGGTCGACCCTTCTCGGCAGGGTTAATGGTGTTATCCCCTGGTGACCTGGGGAGGATGGTGCCACCGCTGTCGACTAGAGTGGGAGAGCCCGTGGATGTGAGTCTAGATGGAGTAGTTCTTCGGTGGGACAGCCCCTGGGTTGGGACAGATGGATCCCAGGAGAACGGGTCCACTCTTGCGGTGCTTACGTGGGAACAATATAGACAGTGCTTGATTCTACAGTGGAAAGGCCGGAAAGAGGCCGAGCCGATGGGTCCATCGAAAATACAACAATCCCCTCCGGCATGGGATGACAGAGACGTGGTAAGGCGGGGCACTGTGTTGGCCTACCATGCCAGAAGGGGGTGGGGCCTCATACACGAGCCAGGATTGGATACTGACGTTTTTGTTGCGCACTGTAACGTGAGGGCTCCCTGCTGTGGCCGAAGTGGAGAACCATTGCAAAAGGGGGATCAGGTGACCTACAGCCGCCACCAGAACCCGCTCGGGTGGTATGCACGGAATGTTCGGCGGTGTATGTTTGGAGCCGCGACCCTTACCACCTCGGACCTGGTCCCAGGAGCACCCGACCTTGTCACCATCGCGACAGTGCGCCTGGTAGCGGCCACCGAGTTGGCCAGTCGAGTTCATCTGCACGTTCGAACCGCGGACACTGGCACCACAGTGGCCGGGGGGCAGGAGCCCAAGCCACCTGAGCAAGAGTAAACCTCGGAAACCTGAAAATGTAAATAGTTACTGTTTGTTCTCTTGTTCCTGTTGCTACTAAACCCGTTCAGGGTAAACTTTAAAAAGGTGACCCCTTTGTTGACCCGGGGTCACTATTGTTGTTTTCTTGAAGTTTTGCACAAAGTTACACGAACTGCAGTAATCATGGACTGTGCATGATTCAAACTTTCCTGTAAATAGTTTGCACCTTCTTAAAGGTGCTTCCTACTGGTTTTGTTTAAAGACATTTTGCGAAGATACCATTCCGGAGCCTTTGCATGGGCTGGTAGGCTGAGAAGAAGAGCTACCTCAGAAAGACTTGATCTCCTCTTAAAGGGGAGGTGAGAATTGAACCTGAAAGTGATACTGTTTTGGAACAGTAATGTCATGATGATGCTTTGCAAGAAATGTAACCGTTTTACATGAAAAGTTATATGTGTTTAATATGTTTGAAATGTGAAGCTTGAATAATGTTCTTCAAAAGGAAAGATGCAGAAAGCCTGTTGAGGTAGACTAGAGTTCTGCATGGATAGAAACGTAAGAAAGTAATAATGAAGGTGAGGATAGAAGGTAAACCCTGCGTCCCCATAGAAAGTTAGTTCGTTACTAAGGACAGAAAGTAGACCCGTAGGGGTTAGTGAGTGAGTCCTTATAGGAGCCAGGCAGAGTGGGCTCCATGTTCTCAAACTGAAAGGAATGTGATGTCTATACTATGTATAGTAGAGAAAGGCAGTAGGCCCTGGCTGAATGGGGCGGTCCTGTAAAAGAAAGGAGAGGCAGTAGGTCTGGTGCCATAGGGACAGGCGGTCCTGCAGGTTCAAAAGTAGGAGAATGAAGAGTTACTTTGCCCTGTAATGTGATTATAGGAAGGCCTTTGATAAACTAAGAGTGTATGTTTCTTAAAGGCAATGTTAATTTATTGTTCCAGCATTTGCACTTAGTAGAATACCCGGTTGGGTAATGAGAGTAAATTGTAGCCTGTTGCTATGATAGTTGACTATGTTTTGTAACGTTAAAGTGTCCTCACCTCCCATAAAGGGAAGCCTGTTCAAGTATGCTTATTGTTTTGCACTCAACAAATTTGTATGTCTTTTTGCTAACCTGTATTGTTGTTTTCTTCCCAGTCCCGGAGTACTGTGTTTAACCAGGGGGGAGTGCAGCGCCCCAGAGTCCTGGTCGTTGCAGTACTGTGGCTCCGCCACTAAGGGGAGCCATGGTGCGTTCGATGGCACTGAAGGAGTTCCTCCAATCAGGTATCACAGACACCAATATGTTTCACAGCTGGGCCTCCGGGGGGAGCTAAGGGTGCTATTCATTAGGCCACTCCCCACCATAGTGGGTAAACTGGGGGTCAGGCAGGAAGTTAGTAGAGAACGCTGACTGGATTGAACGAAGCAACACCTAGTGAGAGAGGGTGTTGTGGAGGAAGAGACAGTAGGGTCTCTGCCAGGGGTGGGATCCTGGCAGAGGCTTGGCATTGAAAGAACGTAACGGGACCGTGCCTGCTCAGAATAGCGACGGTGCTCTAAGAAAGGATTAGAAGCGAGATAGATTGTGCTGAGTGAGAAACGAAATCAAGCAGAAGGAGAATACCAGCAGGGGTTTTGTTGAAAGAGGCAGCACCTTGCTGAGGCGAATTACCGGTGGCCGGAACGCCGAGGGAGTGGAATAATATACAGCTTTAAGCCATACTCCAAACAGCGGCAGGACAGTCAGTCTCAGGCGGGCTGTCTACCACATATCACCTATGAAGTCTTGGGGGGCAATTGCGGGAGAGGGGCGTCTCTAGGGTCCCGGAAGAACTCCAGGCCTACCTGACAAACGGGTGCCGTTCTTACTGTAACATCAGGAAGGGACGGAAGATTAGCAGAAGATCAGTTAATCGAGTTGTGAGGGAACTTAAGAAACAGACACAACAGTTGTGGGGTACTTTCCGTAAGCACAGCAGGGAAGGACTACAACACAAAGCGCTAAGAAGGAAGGCACTGATTTCCACCTGTGAGGAGAACTCTGGAGGTGCCATTGGACCGGCCGGACTTGCGCAGCCTGGTGGACCGGATTCCGGACTGAGGACCGAGAGATCTCCAGTAAAGAGGTAAAGAGACTGCAACCTGGTGTCCTCGTTATTTACCGCGACCTGCACCCCACAACTGCACCGCTACACCACCGTTAACAGCACCTATTTGCAACGGACGTCCCCCACTGACAGACAGGGCCACGGACCGGGTCTAGCCACCGTGACAACCCCAGGACTGAGATCCCAGAGGCCCGGCTCCGGGTACCCCTCGGCCCTGCGGCGGTGTGGGGGCGCTCCGCATGTGCAAGGTGGCTCATAAACTTATTCTCCTCGCACATGTGGAACTGAACAACACGTCTAAAATGTGTCCTCTGTGACCATTTAACCGTCCCGGAGGTGTGACTTTCCTTTGTAATGACACGCTGCAACCCCCTTGGTAGCGCTGCCCGTCTTCTGGCATCATTGTTTGGCTGCCTGCGCCTCTGCGGCCGCCCTGACCCACACAACGCCCCTCGGTGTCTTATTTATTTTGACTGCGAGGGTGTGATTGATGGGCATGAGCAGTGCCTATGTTCGCCTGTCCCTCATCTCCTTACGCCCTCTTCAGACTGTGCGGCTTCATGGCCGTGGCATGCGATAAGGGATCAGCTGACGCCGCACAGTCTGAAGCGGGTGTAAGGACCCGAGTGTGAGAGGCGAACATATGTACTGCGCCAGGCCATGAATCCCAGCCCCGCAGTGTTTTAACTATGTAAAGACACTGCGGGGCTGGGATTCATGGTCATCGCAAAGCGCAACGGCCGACATTAAATGAGGTCAGAAGATGGGCAGCGCTAACAGCGCAAGGCCAAGGGATAAAACGACAGCGCAGACTCCTGTACAGCAAATAACAATGCTCAGGAGGCTGCGCCAGCACCAAGGTGGGATTCTTGACATCTGTTCTGCATCTCATTACGAAGGGAACTCTCGCCTCCAACACAGTTTGACTGTATAAAGGGCTAAATGTTCTACGTGTTTCACTCAGCGTGTGCAAGGAGAAAAATGAAAAGAGCAACCTTTGACTTGTGCAGCACTACTGCTGCATAAGCTGTGGCTCTTCTAGTTTGTAACACCTGAAAGGTTACCTTTGAAATTGGTTCAATTAGGCTTCGGCCTACACTCCGCTCCCTCTCCTCCTCCTGCTGACCCTGGGCTCTAACACCGCCAGTTGGGGCCCAGATGTGCTAGCTGCACAGAGAAAAACACCTCGCCAATGTGTCAGTGGGGTTCAGCACCGCCAGCTGTTCCCCTGCTGTGTAGCCGGCAACGTGTCCTGCGACAGCCACGCAGACACAACAGACCCAAAGCTGCCGCCAGTGCAGGCTCCGGCCTACACTCCCCTCCCTCTCCTCCTCCTGCTGACCCTGGGCTCTAACACCGCCAGTTGGGGCCCAGATGTGCTAGCGGCACAGAGAAAGACACCTCGCCAATGTGTCAGTCGGGTTCAGCACCGCCAGCTGTTCCCCTGCTGTGTAGCCGGCAACGTGTCCAGCCACCTTGTACAGCAGTAATGCTGCATGTGTGCAAGGTGGCTCATAAACTTATTCTCCTCGCACATGTGGAACTGAACAACACGTCTAAAATGTGTCCTCTGTGACCATTTAACCGTCCCGGAGGTGTGACTTTCCTTTGTAATGACACGCTGCAACCCCCTTGGTCTCGCTGCCCGTCTTCCGGCATCATTGTTTGGCTGCCTGCGCCTCTGCGGCCGCCCTGACCCACACAACGCCCCCCTCGGTACCTTCGGGTAGCCATCCGAGTTCCAGTTCCATCAGCTGTTTCTCGGCATTTTCTCAACCTTCTTGTACCTTCTGCTACATTTCCAAGTTCAAGACCCTAAAGACGATGACCCGGAAGACCACCCCTAAGATGATGACGATACCAGAGACGACAACCACCGAGATGACGACGTCCCTGGAGACGATGACCCTGAAGACGACCCCGATGACGACGACCCCGATGACGACGACCCCGGAGACGATGACCCTGGAGACAACGACGACAACCTGTAAGACCGAGAAGCAGAAGAACAAGAGGCTGCAGAACAAAGAGCAGAAGAACATTAAGCATAAGACTAAATATCAGAGCAAAAGATATTATCTAAATTATAAGCAGAAGAAGACTAAGCAGTGTATGGGGGTGAGTCCGTTCCTCCTCGTGGTGCCCCTGGATAAAGTCTGATGCTGCAGGCCAAACTGAACGCGGACAAATGTAACTCTTTTGTGACAGGCAGAACGGAAGGTGTAATCTTCAAACTTTTATAGATAACAACTACGGGAATGCCTGTCACAAATAAGAATATGATGAAGAAGTTGAATATGAAGAAGATAATAGTTAAATAAAAAGAATATGAACAATGTAACAAAAAAAAAAAAATAGGTAGAAGATGAAGAAGAAGATCAATAAGGTGAATAAGTTGATGTCAAAGAAGCTGATGATGAGGATAATGAAGAAGAAAGTGTCGGAGAAGTAAAAAAGAAGGTGAAGGGCGTGGAAGTAGTGAAACATCAATATCTGACAAAATAAGTAAAAAATTAACATAGTCAAAATCTTTCTAACGCCGAACGTCATAAAAAAAAATAAAAATCCTGCTATTCTATTTGATTGGGCTAAACCTCTGTGCCTTTAATGTCTCCGCCACCTCCCCCAATACATCCTACATTATTCTTAGTTGTTTTCCTTCATGTAGAATTAACCTACAAGGAAAGAAAGGGTTTATTTTAATTCCGATATTTTCGTCCCATTGACTTGCATTGGGATCGGGTATCGGTATCGGATTAGATCCGATACTTTGACGGTATCGGCCGATACTTTCCGATACTTTCCGATATCGGAAGGTATCGCTCAACACTAATTATAAAATTGTATGTAAAAAAAATAAAATGATGGGAATGTAGAATAAGGACACAATAAAAGGTCCAGAAAAATTGAAATATACTGTAAGGATCCATCCAGAGGTTGGGTTTTTTTCTTGATGTACGAGAAAAATGGACTTAGTTTCATCAGCGATTTTCATCAGAGTTTCATCAGTTATTGTCACTGATGAGGAAAAAAAAAATCACCTTCTCACGGATGGCATTCGAATGCTGTCCAATTTTTCACTAACCCATAGACTTTCATTTGAGAGTTTGATCCTACACCCAAAATGGTGCACCACCACATTATGGGTGTCAGGTCCGAGCATTCCTAAATGATCAGTTTCCTGGAAAGTGGATTGGTCCTCGTGGGCCAGTTGAATGGCCACCAAGGTCTCCCGATCTGACCCCCTTAGTCTTTGGGGTCATCTGAGGGCAATTGTCTATGCTGTGAAGATACGATGTGCAGCATCTGAAACAACAGATACTGGAAGCCTGTGCTAGGATTTCTTCTGCGCTGTTGCTATCAGTGTATCAAGAGTGGGAGAAGAGGGTTGCATGGACAATCCAACACAGTGGGCAGCACTTTGAACACATTTTATTAGTGGTCATAAACTTGTAAATAACTCATGAAAGAAAAAAGTTACATTAAAACCAAGAACACCATTGTTTTTCTTGTGAAATTCTCAATAAGTTTGATGTGTCACATTAACCTCTTCCCATTAAAAAAAATAAAAGTTGGATCCAAAATGTCCGACTTCAAAATGGCCACCATGGTCACCACCCATCTTGAAAAGTTTTCCCCCTCCTATATTCTAATCTGCCACAAACAGGTAGTTGATATCACCAACCATTCCCATTTTATTTAGGTGTATCCATATACAGTGGGGCAAAAAAGTATTTAGTCAGTCAGCCATAGTGCAAGTTCCACCACTTAAAAAGATGAGAGGCATCTGTAATTTACATCATAGGTAGACCTCAACTATGGGAGACAAACTGAGAAAAAAAATCCAGAAAATCACATTGTCTGTTTTTTTATCATTTTATTTGCATTTTATGGTGGAAAATAAGTATTTGGTCAGAAACAAAATTTCATCTCAATAATTTGTAATATATCCTTTGTTGGCAATGACAGAGGTCAAACGTTTTCTGTAAGTCTTCACAAGGTTGCCACACACTGTTGTTGGTATTTTGGCCCATTCCTCCATGCAGATCTCCTCTAGAGCAGTGATGTTTTTGGCTTTTCGCTTGGCAACACTGACTTTCAACTCCCTCCAAAGGTTTTCTATAGGGTTGAGATCTGGAGACTGGCTAGGCCACTCCAGGACCTTGAAATGCTTCTTACGAAGCCACTCCTTCATTGCCCTGGCGGTGTGCTTTGGATCATTGTCATGTTGAAAGACCCAGCCACGTTTCAACTTCAATGCCCTTGCTGATGGAAGGAGGTTTGCACTCAAAATCTCACGATACATGGCCCCATTCATTCTTTCATGTACCCGGATCAGTCGTCCTGGCCCCTTTGCAGAGAAACAGCCCCAAAGCATGATGTTTCCACCACCATGCTTTACAGTAGGTATGGTGTTTGATGGATGCAACTCAGTATTCTTTTTCCTCCAAACACGACAAGTTGTGTTTCTGCCAAACAGTTCCAGTTTGGTTTCATCAGACCATAGGACATTCTCCCAAAACTCCTCTGGATCATCCAAATGCTCTCTAGCAAACTTCAGACGGGCCCGGACATGTACTGGCTTAAGCAGTGGTACACGTCTGGCACTGCAGGATCTGAGTCCATGGTGGCGTAGTGTGTTACTTATGGTAGGCCTTGTTACATTGGTCCCAGCTCTCTGCAGTTCATTCACTAGGTCCCCCCGCGTGGTTCTGGGATTTTTGCTCACAGTTCTTGTGATCATTCTGACCCCACAGGGTGGGATTTTGCGTGGAGCCCCAGATCGAGGGAGATTATCAGTGGTCTTGTATGTCTTCCATTTTCTAATTATTGCTCCCACTGTTGATTTCTTCACTCCAAGCTGGTTGGCTATTGCAGATTCAGTCTTCCCAGCCTGGTGCATGGCTACAATTTTGTTTCTGGTGTCCTTTGACAGCTCTTTGGTCTTCACCATAGTGGAGTTTGGAGTCAGACTGTTTGAGGGTGTGCACAGGTGTCTTTTTATACTGATAAGTTTAAACAGGTGCCATTACTACAGGTAATGAGTGGAGGAAAGAGTAGACTCTTAAAGAAGAAGTTACAGGTCTGTGAGAGCCAGAAATCTTGATTGTTTGTTTCTGACCAAATACTTATTTTCCACCATAAAATGCAAATAAAATGATAAAAAAAACAGACAATGTGATTTTCTGGATTTTTTTTTCTCAGTTTGTCTCCCATAGTTGAGGTCTACCTATGATGTAAATTACAGACGCCTCTCATCTTTTTAAGTGGTGGAACTTGCACTATTGCTGACTGACTAAATACTTTTTTGCCCCACTGTAAATGGCCCACCCTGTAGAAGTGTTAGCAGGATCAATAGATGATATGTTGCACCAACAAGATCAGGACAAAAACAATGCACATAAACAAAGTGCAGTGTACTAAAGTGCAAGTGCATGATGAATGGAAGCATTCCAATGCATAATGACCATCACAGCAACAGGATCCGAAAAGACGATAAAAGGAATATGCACTAAAAGTGCTGCCAGTACCTATACAGATAATGTTGCTAAGGAGGAGGACCCCGACGCACGTTTCACTTATCGTTTCTTCCTGGGGGGCATAGATGTGCACACCTGCTCTGGGCTCAGCTTCCTTCACTTCGGTCCACTGCCCTCCGTTGTATTCCATGTTGAGTGTTGCAGGTTGCCCAGCATGTCTCAGCGATGACATCTGTGTGATCCAATTTAAGGTCCATTAGGGCACACATTTGTGTCTTTGGATTGTGATTCACGACTCTCATTTGGTGTACTCCACCACCTGTGCACACCGTGCTATGCTAACCTGCTTCTACCCCTACTGTCTTCACTTTATCCATCTCCCAAGATTCCTGAGTGTTGCCATATCCTCACTTCCCATATGCCATCCTGCCAGCTGCACCAACTCCCGGGATCCATGTACCCAGACAGATCTAAGGCTGAGCGGGCTTTTATCAGCAGAGCCAAGATTACAATGACCGGTAACAACTCTATTCAAAGTTAATAACACAGGATCCAATAATCCCACTAGTCAATATTATAGCTGACCCTGCTGTGTCTCCCCTTACAATAACATTTGCACCTGCACATTAGATGCTTCATTACAAATGATAAGGTTGAAGTCTGTTCATTGTGGCTAATGTATGTGTGAATTTCCTGTAACAACAGGAAGTTGGAGCCTAAAATTCCCAGTGGCCGGTGTGAAAACTGCAAAATTTATATTTTTTATTTTTGTTTCTATTTTATATTTTTAATACAAATTGCAATATATATATGCAGCGCCCCAGAGTCCTGGTCGTTGCAGTACTGTGGCTCCGCCGCTATGGGGCGCTATGGTACGTCTGATGGCACTGAAGGAGTTCGTCTAACCAGGTATCACAGACACCAATACATTTCACAGCCGGGCCTCCGGGGGGAGCTAAGGGTTCTATTCACTAGGCCACTCCCCACCATAGTGGGTAAACTGGGGGTCAGGCAGGAAGTTAGATCAGAAGCTGACTGGGTTGGAACCAGGCAACACCTTGTGGCAGAGGGTGTTGCAGGGGAAGATACAGTAGGGTCTCTGTCAGGGGTGGGATCCTGACAGAGGCTTGGCAACTTGAACGAACGTAACGGGACCGTGCCTGCTCAGCATAGCGGCGGTGCCCAAGGAGGGACCAGAAGCGAGATAGATTGTGCTGAGTGAGAAACGAGATCATAGCAATAGGAGAATACCAGTAGGAGTCGTGCTGTAAGACCGAGGCAACATCCTACTGAGGCGCATAACCGGTGGCCGGAACGCCGAGGGAGTATTATAATATCCAGCTTCAAGCAATACTCTAAACAGCGGCAGGACAGTCAGTCTAAGGCGGGCTGTCTAACTTAAATCACCTATGCAGTCTTGGGGGGCAACTTGTGGAGAGGGGCGACTCTAGGGTCCCGGAAGAGCTCCGAGCCTACCCGTCAAACGGGTGCCGTCCCAACCAGAACATCAGGGAGGGACGGAGGATTAGCAGAACATCATCTAATCGAGTTGTGAGGGAACTTAAGAAACAGACACAACAGTTGTGGGGACTTTCCGTAAGCACAGCAGGGAAGGACCACAACACATAGCGCATGCAGGAAGGCACAGATTTCCACCTGTGAAGAGAACTCTGGAGGTGCCATTGGACCGGCCGGACTTGCGCAGCCTGGTGAACCCTATTCCGGGCTGAGGACCCAGAGATCTTCAGTAAAGAGGTAAAGAGACTGCAACCTGGTGTCCTCGTTATTTACCGCGACCTGCACCCCACAACTGCACCGCTACAGCCACTACCATCATCCATCATATCTACCACTGACTGTGCGCCCCTCGGCAGGGTCACGGATCAGGCCTAGCCACCGTGACAACCCCAGAGCAGAGACTCAGAGGCCCGGTACCGGGTACCCCTCGACCCTGCGGCAGTGGGGGCGCTACAAACTTGGCGTCACGAACAGGATCTACTTAAGCCTGAAGAATCAGGTCAAGTGTGCCTTGGAACTGTGATTTGTTGTGCTTGGACTGTACTTTCTTGCAAGGACTGTGCTGCGCCATTTGCCGCCAAAATCCGCCGCCATTACAGCGCTGAGGAGAGCAGAGGAAGAGAAGAGGGGCGTGGAGTGGGCGTAGGCAAGCTGGAGAGCGCGAAGAAACAATGGCCGCCCAGTCTAAATATTTCTGCACTGTGAGGACGTGTCCGTCAGCAGCAGAGATCCGCCTCCTGATCCTCAATGGAGGGCGGAGACCGAGAAAACGACACCGCCCACGAAGGAGAGAGCGGGAAAGAGACCAGGAAGCGACCCACGTGGAGGACGCCATGGCCAGCAGCTCTGAAGCCGACAGTGGGGTTGAAGTGGAAATCTCCCCCAACTACCCGGATGAGCACAGCAGCCCGTTCTCCGTGGACAGCACCGAACTCCTACGGGTCGAGATGGAGAGCTTACTCGACCAGCTCCTTCAGCTGAACATGAAGGCCCAGGCTCCGCACCAGGCAGCGCCGGAAGAAGGTCCTCGGGTGCCGGATCCTGCACCGTTATCGGAGCAGCCGCTGAGACCCGTGCTGACCCCGCCGGAGGAACCCATTGCGAAAGAAGAACCTACACTGGCTGGTGAGTCCGCCGACCCCATCCCGCTGGCCGAGGGTTTGCTGGTGGGTCCCGTAGCAGCACCCCCTCCCCCGGGAACCCATCGACTCCAGCGCCTGCTACCGTGGGAGGAAGCCACGGGCATGGAACACCGTATGCGAGCCCCAATCACCCCTACTCCCCTGCTGTGTGAGATCCACGCGGAGCGCATGGTATGCCGCTGGGTGAACCCCGGGTCCGATCTTATGGGGTTCCCTGGGGTGGAGACCCAGGAGGGAGAGAGGGTGCAGGCCCTAAGCTGGGGAGAATATCAGGCCCAGCTACAGCAGCAGTGGAAGGAGCAAGACAACAAGTACCAGGCCGGGCTGGAGGCCTGTCATCGGAAAGACTTGGCGGTGAAGGACCGGGCCCGCAAGGACCCCACTGCCCACCAGGCCCTGCGCAGGCAGGGCATCATCACCACCTTTAAGCTCCGTGGGGGCTGGGGCTTTATCAAGGAACCGGGTCTGTATGCGGAGGTGTTTGTGAACTGGAGGGATGTTGAATCGCACCTCAGGGAGGGCCACCCAGGCCGGGATCTCTATCTGGGGGATAAAGTCTCCTACACCAGGCACTTTGGGGAAAAGGGGTGGTTTGCCCTGAATGTCCACAAGGAGCCAACCCCTGTGACGCCTCCGATTAGGGCGCCAGTAAAGCTGACCCCTGTAGCAAAGGTGTCCCCTTGTGGTCAGCCAGTGGTCGTGGCCAGAACCACCGAAGATACTCCCACGTGCACTATGGTCAAAACCACGACCTGCAGCATCGTCACCTCCACCACCCTCGTAGCCAAGGAGACACCGCTTACGGAGGGTGGTGCCCGTACTGCTGCGGAGCTGAAGACCGTGGGTACACAGACCCCCAGTTGGGACGACAGACCCCCTTATGCAGTACCAGGTGGATCGCAATACCCAAAGGGGTTGCCTGCGCCGGTGCTGCCCCCTGAGTGGTTTAAGTGAGCATGAATGCTTTGAAAATGTACATAGTTCTTCTAACTGTTTGTTTCCCGTTATGTTGCTGCTAAACCCGTCCAGGGTTAACTATTAAAGGGATCCCTTTGTTGACCCAGGATCCCTATTGTTTCTGCTGTTTGGTTTGTTTTTCTACCTTTTGTTCCCTTATCAAGAACTGCCGCAATCATGAACAGTGCATGATACAAACTTTTTGTACATAGTTTGCACCTTATTAAAGGTGCTCCCTACTGGTTTTACTTAAAGAAGGACTCTTTGTGAAGATACCACACTGGAACCTTTGCTGAGTAAGGACTGGTAGATTGAGAAGATATGCTACCTCATAGAGACTTGATCCCCTCTTAAAGGGGTGTTCATATGTTGCACTTGAGAGAATCGTATTGCTTTAAGACTGAGAAATAGCAATAATGCTTTGGTAAAGAAGAAGTGATGATAATGTTTGTGAGAGAAAGTTATATGTATCCAACTAGTTAATTGTAAAGAAATGCTGATGATGTTCCCTGAAAGAAAGTGAAAGTTAGAAGAAGGACGCAGTGGGCCCATAGGGATAGACGAAGTGTCCAGCGTGCATGTTAGTGAGAAAAATAATGAGAAGGTTGATGTTCTATAGAAAATGTTTAATAATGTTGATAGATGATGAGGATAGAAGGTAAACCCTGAGTCCTCCTAGGAGCCATATAGAGATGGCTCAGTGCTCTTAAAATTGAAAGTAATGTTATGTTCTATACTGTGTATAGTAGTGGAAAAGACAGAAGGCTCGGGCTGAAAGGAGCGGTCCTGTGAGAAAGGAGAGGCAGTAGGTCTGGTGCCGTTAGGACAGGCGGTCCCGCAGATTTAAAGAAGGAGAATGTGAAAGTTAAATTGCCTTATAATGTGATTATAAGAAGGTCTTTAAAGGATTTAGAGTGTACATCCTTAAGGGCAATGTTAAACTATTGTTCAACAAATTTTGCACTTAGTAGAATACCCGGTTGGGTAACAGGAGCTATTTATAGCATGTTGCTATAATATTTAACCATGTTTGTAACGTTCAAGTGTCCTTACCTCCCATAAAGGGAAGCCTGTTCAAGTATACTTATTGTTATTGCACTCAACAAAACTGTATGTCTTTTTGCTAACTTGTATCGTTGTTTTCTTCCCAGTCCCGGAGTACTGTGTTTCACCAGGGGGGAGTGCAGCGCCCCAGAGTCCTGGTCGTTGCAGTACTGTGGCTCCGCCGCTATGGGGAGCTATGGTACGTCTGATGGCACTGAAGGAGTTCGTCTAACCAGGTATCACAGACACCAATACATTTCACAGCCGGGCCTCCGGGGGGAGCTAAGGGTTCTATTCACTAGGCCACTCCCCACCATAGTGGGTAAACTGGGGGTCAGGCAGGAAGTTAGATCAGAAGCTGACTGGGTTGGAACCAGGCAACACCTTGTGGCAGAGGGTGTTGCAGGGGAAGATACAGTAGGGTCTCTGTCAGGGGTGGGATCCTGACAGAGGCTTGGCAACTTGAACGAACGTAACGGGACCGTGCCTGCTCAGCATAGCGGCGGTGCCCAAGGAGGGACCAGAAGCGAGATAGATTGTGCTGAGTGAGAAACGAGATCATAGCAATAGGAGAATACCAGTAGGAGTCGTGCTGTAAGACCGAGGCAACATCCTACTGAGGCGCATAACCGGTGGCCGGAACGCCGAGGGAGTATTATAATATCCAGCTTCAAGCAATACTCTAAACAGCGGCAGGACAGTCAGTCTAAGGCGGGCTGTCTAACTTAAATCACCTATGCAGTCTTGGGGGGCAACTTGTGGAGAGGGGCGACTCTAGGGTCCCGGAAGAGCTCCGAGCCTACCCGTCAAACGGGTGCCGTCCCAACCAGAACATCAGGGAGGGACGGAGGATTAGCAGAACATCATCTAATCGAGTTGTGAGGGAACTTAAGAAACAGACACAACAGTTGTGGGGACTTTCCGTAAGCACAGCAGGGAAGGACCACAACACATAGCGCAAGCAGGAAGGCACCGATTTCCACCTGTGAAGAGAACTCTGGAGGTGCCATTGGACCGGCCGGACTTGCGCAGCCTGGTGAACCCTATTCCGGACTGAGGACCCAGAGATCTTCAGTAAAGAGGTAAAGAGACTGCAACCTGGTGTCCTCGTTATTTACCGCGACCTGCACCCCACAACTGCACCGCTACAGCCACTACCATCATCCATCATATCTACCACTGACTGTGCGCCCCTCGGCAGGGTCACGGATCGGGCCTAGCCACCGTGACAACCCCAGAGCAGAGACTCAGAGGCCGGGTACCGGGTACCCCTCGACCCTGCGGCAGTGGGGGCGCTACATATACAGTATATAAAATGCTAAAATTAAAAATATACACTTTAAATTTAAATAGGCAAGTTTATCATAAAATATCCCCTTTTATAGTGAATCTCTACTTTTTATGTAATTTTTGGTCCAAAAATCTGTGCTTTCGTATATTATTATAAATATGAATTATTATATCTGAACTTATCTTTATTGTTGGAAAATGGTTTTACTGCTCATTTTACTCTTTGTCTATGAAAAATGAACCCTGTATCAGAAAAATGGAGAACTGACTGCTCTAAAGATATTTTAATGTTATTGGAAGGTGGGTATTCATTTAAGGGGATGTTCAAAATCCACTGAAGATTTTCTCTCCAGATTTTTGCTCATTACGGTAGCTCCAAAGTAAATGAGATTTTAACAAATCTCATCCATGTGCTGCTGTAAACATTCAGAAATTAACCTGTGGTACAGATTTGAACTCTGCAGCACGTCAATTTATGTTGAGGATTTTCAACAGGAAAGTCAAACTCCACAATCTGCTCTTAATTTCCCATGTGTCCACCACAAAATCTGCAACTCCTGAAAAAAATGAAAAAAAAAAAAAGCTTTGCAAAGTGTAAAATCAAGAAAAAATGTTTTACGGGAACTTACCAGCTTCTTTAGTTTTAGATAGTTCAAGCCAAGCCATTTACAGATTAAAGACTTCTTTAGGAGCTCCTTCCGTACTTCAGAGAACTCTCACACATTGGGAGGTGACCATGAGGTCAAATATGCCCCAAGTGAGATCCAATAGAAGTGTTTTATAGAAGTCCTAAAAAAAATTGTTTCAATGATGGAGTAAAAAGGGCAACCTCTGCCTTTTCTGGTAGCTGATGAAGACCCCATTTTGGAGTAGAAACGGATTAGTATAATAGAGAATCAGGAGCAGCATCTACAGAGGCTTTGTTTGTCTTCACTCCATCAATGAGGCCACCAAGACGGTTCTTAAAGAAGCTCCATGTTGGGCAACACTTCTTCAGGCTTGAAAAAAACAGTTGGAACAGGTTGGCAAGATACCAGATTTAGACTTGTGCCCACGATGAAAGCACAACTTCTTTCTTGGTATTATTGCCAATGATGAGCATCTCTAAACCAGTGAAGACCCATTTCTCCCTTCGTTTTATTTTTTTATCTTCTGTTCCTTATGGTTTGAGTCTAGCAGATCTTGCACTACAAAATCCCAGTTAGACTTTACCAGTGCGTTGCCCTAGTTCTGGATCAACGTCCATCACAGCAGAATGACTTGCTTGTACCAAGGATGTAAGGCACAAGAACAATCCAGCTACTACCTTATAACACTGAATTTGTGGGGTTTCCAAACATATCGATGAAGGATATGTCTCCTCCCGACCATATCAGTCATCTCAACCACTGGCACTCCGACTCAGAAGAAATCATAGGGCTGAAGAACCAAGCCATCAGGTACCAGGAATAATTTACTTGGGGTTCAGTAAATGGGTCCGAAAAGAAATATTTTATAAATTATCAAGAGCACAAATTCATACATAGAAGTATAGTCAAAATATAAAAGCGAGGTACTGTTATATGCAGAGAAGTACACTACCATAAAAACAGTCCAAATACGTGCAACGATACCATATGTAGAAAGTGATAGGAGACATTGTGGCTGAAAGGTATAAATCTCACGGGAGAAACATTAAACGCAGATATCTATCAGTACAATAATGTTCAAAATTTCAATTTATTTATATATAAAGTCTTGCGTAAAATTGAATAATTTTGAAATAAAACGTGAATTAAACAATAGGTCATTTTCTGATGACACCTTCCCTTTAAGCAGAACTCTTCTGAGATGAATCTAATGCAGAAGAAGGCTTGGATGGGTAAAATATGAATTCCTGCTGATTGGCGGCTGAAAATTCTCATCCCCTTTAAACATTCAGAATAAATAAATGGAATTATTACATGTCACGTTAATACTTCTTGTTTTCTTGGCAGCTGTACATTCTTAAAATACTTTTTGCCTGGAGCTAGAACCTTTTTTACCAGGATGTTTGAAATATGTTGGGGGAAAAAATAACATACATTAAATTCCAACACTTTTTGTGTATTCTCGTAAAGTACCTTGTGCCAATATCTCGGTAAACAGAACATTTGATGGGGATTAATTTTCATAAAGTTAAACTTGATGTTTATTTCCTTTAACTCAAAGCCAATGTTAATGTATTCCTGGTACGTTCATTGTTATTGTCTATTGTAACGTCTGAAAGAATCCATTATTAGGAGAGACTTCGTATAAGTTATTAACTCGCCTGAAATAATATACAGTATATGAATTCTCTCTTACCATAATATAGAGGAAGCGTTTTTATATACTCGTATGTGTAGCGGTAAAGAGCCTGTTACTTTTGTACTTGTATTTTAAAGGGGTTGTCCACATTTGACACTTCAACATCCCAATATAGGCTGATTGCTGTAAGGCTGTGTTCACACAATGCAGCCATGTTGCTTTTTATGTTGAAATCATAGTATGTGTATTTTACAAGCAAACAACTCCGGACAGTGTGATCCCTGATGCTCGGTGCCAGTCGAGTGGAGAATGAGATTATACATGAGTGATAAGAGCAGCTTGGTCAGGAACTGAAATGTAGGTGAGCCTGTAACTGATGTATAGAAATCAATGGTCTGGAGAGAGATGATTGGATTGTAGTAGTAGTAGTTAACACCTCTCATACAATGGAATTACTATACACACTCAGCCAAGCTTTGGGAAGGCACTAGTGACTGAGCTCCTTAGAAACAAGCTGTACACAATGTAAGACAAAAGCTCTCACATCAGGAAAATGACAGCAAACTTGCTTATTTTCATGCTTTCTAACTAATTAAAGCAATTTAATAACTTGAGAATAGACATGTAATTAGGCCACAATTCCCTGTAGGATTATTTTACAGTTTCCTAAACCAAACAACCATTTAAAGGCAATGCTCCAAAGTCAAATTCATGGTAAATTATCAGATTAACATGTAATAAGGATTTCTCACATTTTGGTCCACCGACACCTCAACCTCCATATGTCAGAATAAGGAAACATCTAATGTTTATGGAGACGGGGAAAAAATTATTGGGCTGTTGGATTTCAACATGCCTAATCCTTTTGTTGGGAGCAATAAGCCTCCATCAGAGGTTTCTTTATCCCATTTCACCATTCATAAATGTACACGATGTCAAGTTCCAGCTTTTACTATTCCAATCATTTGGAGTTCCATTCTTGCTACAATTTACAGTTCTTCATTGTCTACTAGACAGTTTGTCTCTTGATACTTCTGTTTTATTTTTTCCAAACTTTATACTGTGACATGCCCATAGGTGACTTCAACATCCCGCTTGAATATCAGCATCTCGTAGAATATCATGCTGCTACCCTAATACACTCCCATCCTCTGTTCTGTCCATATTTCATAAACATTGTATAAAAGGTTCTTTGGATCATGTAAAAGCATATTCTTAGTATACAGGTGGATGGTAAAAATATTGAAATAATGGCTGGTAATACAATGAATACCTATACTGATCTTTTAAGAAAAATGGCAAAATCAATGATGGGATATATAATTGATGTAGAACCTACAGGTAGAGAAACTAGAAAGTAATGTCAGAGATGCCAGGCATAACTGGCACAGCAGTACAAAGGAATTCACTCAACAGCAGAGCTCAGTTTGTCACAGAGTTCAGGCAGTACAGGCACAGAAGCGGAGCTATGTTTGTCACAGAGTCCAGAGGAATGTTCAGTTTTGAGAAAATGAGAAGCTAGGGTCAGACTAACGATATTCTCATAAGCGGACTCATTTGGGGAACCTATTGGAATTCACAAGTAAGACTTTGACTGCATAATTTATTTATGGACCCTAGGTAAAGAGGATACAGGGGTCCAGTTTAGTATTGTCACCCTCCATGTAGTGTAAAAATATTATATTAAATATAGTATTATAGTGTTATAATCTACAAATTATTATCAAAAGTATGAAAACATTTTAACAAAATGCAACACCAGCAAAAATGACAAATAAAAAGAAATAGTGCCTATTTTTTTTTCCTCAAATGTCCTGTTACTTGCATAAAGAAATATAGAAATGGAACATAAATACTTTGTCAGGTGTTCATTGATTTCTACCATAAAAGTTTTCTTAGCCTTGCTCTCCTACAAAACGATTCTGAGTGTTATTTATGTCTTCTCTTATGGAGTCTGAATCACTGAGTTTGTCATCTCTCCATGGAATAATTTTTTACAATATTTTCAATATGTGAGTAAATCAGAGGGAATAAATCCGCACAATACAAAAGGAGAACATGTGTTTCTATAATTTACGATGATATTGTAAGGAACTAGAAATGAATCTGACCGCGGGGCTTCTTTCCTGATGAATACATTTCGTAAAGGAGATACCGTAAGATGGAGGAATCAGCATCAATTGTCTTGATGTGTCTGAAACAAATAGAGATGGACAAAAAAAAAAGAAAGAAAAATGTTGAAAGCAAATAAAACTTTAGTGAAGATTAGCTCTTACAATATAGATTTAGAAATGTGGATATACTTAGTGGTTACATGGTTACAACATGAGAACTAAGCAACAAAAATAAGAAAAATTAACACATTTTAAAAATAAATCAGTAGAACATAAATACATAAAGTACAATACATACAAAAAATAATACAATGATGGGGGGAAGGAGCTGAAATCTGATAATAAAATTAACATGGGGCTGTATTTTTGGGTTTGTACCCCAACTATAGCCAAATACTTTATTTTCTGGATATTTATATATTAGTTGGGCAGGCATCTATTTCTCTCAACTCTCTCATAGACATGCACGCTCAGTTCTGCCGAGTGTGCATATTTTCTGAATGGGGGTAAGAAAGTCCACTGCTGTCAGATATCTCCAGTGGTGTCTAGCTTAACTAGTCTGAAAATGAAGGATTGGGCTTGTTCAAATCCAACTGGTTTCACTGAAATTTGTGGGTTCAACCATTCAGTAGCATTGCTGGGGTCGTAAAAGATTAGGGACCCAAACCCCAGTCGGTTAAAATCTCTACATACACCTCTGCCACTTAAAATAAAATTATACAGTACATATACAGTCAGTGTCAGACTAGAGTGCCAAGGGCTCACCAGAAACATTGACTTTGGGGGCCTACTTTTCACCTGCATACAAATATTACGCTACCCTCGTTCATAAATTTACCTATATCTCTCTGAATCAAGTGAATTATGCCAAGTACTGCCCATACAGTGGGGTTGGGGACCAAAATTTGCACTGGGGCCCACCAGGGGATTGCCCTGTTATCCTATGGGCCAGTCCAAGCCTGTATGTTAGCTCTTGCAATGCTGCTACACCAGGACTAAATAAAACCCGCATACCGATCCCATGAAAGCAAACTCTTACCAATAATACCAATAATCTAGGCAGAAATAACACAAATCAATCAATACTAACAACTACATGATGAATAAATAATTATTTTATGGAATAAAACACATTATACAAAGACCAATATTGCCAAAAATTCCACTATCACTGGATCTCACTGTGACAGTGTCATGTTGACAACAATACAGTTCCAAAATATTGCTCGGCGGAAATCCATGGCTGTGGTATTATGCACGATCACACTTGTAATTCTTCAGTGAGTGCCATGTAAAAAGGCCTCTAAACTCACAGAATTTATAAGAAGCAAACTTTGAGGCCTGGGACAAGTTGCACATGGATCAAGGTGTCCAAAGTATGCCTGCTATTAAAGAATGAGCAGTTATTTTGCAACACAGACAGATGTCATTGGTAGTGTTGAGCGATACCGTCCGATATTTGAAAGTATCGGTATCGGATTGGATCGGCCGATATCCAAAAAATATCGGACATCGTCGATACCGATACCCGATACCAATACAAGTCAATGGGACACAAATATCAGAAGGTATCCTGGATGGTTCCCAGGGTCTGAAGGAGAGGAAACTCTCCTTCGGGCCCTGGGATCCATATTCATGTAAAAAATAAAGAATAAAAATAAATAATATGGATATACTCACCCTCGGACGAGCCCTGGCTGTCACCGCTGCAAGCGTCTGCCTCCGTTCCTAAGAATGCAGAGTGAAGGACCTTCGATGACGTCGCGGCTTGTGATTGGTCGCGTGACTGCTCATGTGACCGCTCACACGACCAATCACAAGCCGCGAAGTCATCGCAGGTCCTACACTCACTGCATTCTTAGGAACAGAGGCTGCCGGTTGCACCGCTAAGGTCCGGGGTATGTCGGACGGGTGAGTATATCCATATTTTTTATTTGCATTCTTTATTTTTTACATGAATATGGATCCCAGGGCCTGAAGGAGAGTCTCCTCTCCTCCAGACCCTGGGAACCATACGCTGTGAACTTCTGATTCCGATTTCCGATATCACAAAAATTTCGGAACTCGGTATCGGAATTCCGATGCCGCAAATATCAGCCGATACCCGATACTTGCGGTATCGGAATGCTCAACACTAGTCGTTGGTGCATATGTAGAAATCGCAGGAACACGGGATGCATTAACGGACGGGAGGCAGAGCGAGGGTCAACAGGTTTATTTACAGGGGAATACTCCACGCAGGGAGGTAAAGAGTTAAACAGTATGAATGGCAAAGTGAAGTACAACGGTACAAATAACGACACTTCGGTAGCAGTGTATCAGGAAGTCCTAACACTGCAGCCTCTGCTGCAAAGTCAATAGCGCCGGCAACAGCGGGAGCAGTGCCTTTTCCAGGATGGTACTGTAGTCGTTGGTCTGTTTTCTGGCGGCAGTGGTCAGTCTCCGGTGCCTTCCACTGCCCCTTGTCCATATACTGTTGTGGCTAACAAAAGCACGGGCCACAGTCCTGTGCGAGCCCAACGTGGCTCCTTAACTATCTTAACTGGGGTAGTCAGGTAACAAGGGTCAGGACAGCTATTCTCTGTCCACCTCAGGGCGCAAGTGTCAGTCCCGTGTGTGGTCTCTCTTGGGGCAGCGCATTTGCGGTACTCACAGTCACGTAGCATTCGGCACACGGTTCTCTCTGGTGGTTACTGGACACACACCTCACGTCCCATTCTCCCTTGTCCCCACAGTTGGCGGCGGGCAACGCTGTTCTGCTTGGTGCAGGTGCTACCGGCCGGAGAACTACTCTCTGTGGCTGCTGCAGTACCCTGCTTGGCTCTGCTCAGTGTACATGGCTCTACCTGGCTCTGCTCTGCATGGCTCTGATCCACATAGCTCTGCTCTGCACGGCTCTGCTCTACAAGGCTTGGCTCTGCTCTGCATGGCTCTGCACTACATGGCTCTGCTCTACAAGGCTCGGCTCTGCGCTACATGGCTCTGCTCTACACGTCTCGGCTCTGCAGTGTCTCACTCTCCAGGTTGCTGCTGAGCACACTATTCCCCTCAATGCAGCAGTCCTCATCCTTCAGGCCTGATGCAGCACTCACTGGAGGGGGAAGAAGAGCATGCTCCTCACTGCCCTGCGCTGGCCCCACACTGCCCTTCTTTGAGTGCTTTTTTCCCCTCTTTTCTTCTGCCCCCTCCGACATCAGGAAGACCCTCCTCTCTAGAGCTTCCCCCAGGCAACAGGGGGAGGTCCTCCTCACTCAGGCTTCTCCCCAGGAACAGTGGATGCAGCCTCTCCAGTTCCTGACCCAGGACACAGGTACCCGCTGCCTCGTCGACCTCCTTACACTGAAACAGTCACTGGTGGAACTATAGAGACTGTAGTGGCTGGCAGCAACAGGAGGAGCAGAACTGGAAACCTAGGAACTGAGAGAGATGAAGCAGGGGCAACAAACATAACAATTTTTATCCAGAAGGAAAATAGCATAGACTCAGATGCAGTTCAGCTGACTTTGTAGCAGAACCGTGCTGAACCAGCTGCATAGCAGTGTTGCCTTGCGGAAGAGCTGAGTTTGTCACACAGTCCAGGCAGAAGTGTCACTACAGCATGGCAGAGTAGACATAGCAGCAGAACTCAGTTTGTCACAGAGTCCAGTGCACAGCTGGCAGTGGAACGGCAGAGTCCAAGCAGAAAAGAGTTGACACAGCAACAGAGCTGAGTTTGTCAGAGAGTCCATTGAAGAGCTGGCATTGGAACAGCTGAGTTGACTCTGCGATATAGCATAGCTAAATTTATCACAAGGTCTAAGGCAGAGCTGACAATTGGAATAGTAGAGCCACAGAGATGTAGCATAACTGGGATTGTTTGGAGGTTCTAATAGTCCATAAAGCAGTCCACACCGGTGGCAGGAATGCCAACTACCTGAATACTCAGCTGGCAAACCACTGCCTAAGTCAGCCTAGGAACATACCTAGTAACATGTTACTGGACCCAAGAGAGGCGATTAATATAACCTATTTTATATGGCCTGGTGAGTGTACTGGTGCAAATTTTGCATTGGGACCAAGAAACTTGATGCTTGTCACTGTGGGAAGCCTAGGTGGCATGGAAATGAAGTCAATCTCAGCTAGAACCCGTCTGTCCATGGCCCCTCAGACAGGCTCTGTGGCACCTATTCCCCTAGATGCATCCATTCTGATAATCAAATGTAGAATTTTGAGATTATTGACAATTTTGATTTCAAATAAAAATAAAACTAATTTCATTCAATCTTTTTATAGTCACTAAAAAAAAAGGTTTTTTTCTGTCCGTTGGCTGCTTTGATATGAAAGCTGTGTTATAAGATTTAAGGTCAACTCCCCTTGACAATAATTTCCATTTGCAGAGACATTATCTCTCCAAACCCTGAAACAATTCTTCCCAAAGTTCTGTTGCTATGACAATCACTTTTCAGGATATGAAATGGGAACCACATGTGAAGCTTCACACCGATGCTCGAGGCTACGACTCAGCTCGGAAGGAACGGGCCGTGATGCTCGCTATCCTGCCTATAAACAAAGCCGACTTTGTGTTGCTAAAATAAAATAAATTTTACGTGACACGGCAGCTTCTACTATTATTACAGACGGTCATGGAGCGGGTGAGAAATACCACTCATATTAATATCTAACAGAACGTCTTTTCCTTTCTTGTCCATCCAGCACTTGATATTCTTTTATTATTTGCTATTAAACTGCTTTACCAAAATAGTTACCAAGTCAAAAACACAAGGAAAGTTTCCTTTACCGAGATTGGTTTTACATCAAGAATAATTTTTTTCTTTATCCATGAAAAAGCTCAGAGTCAGGATCCTGGTTCAGTGGTCACAGCAGTATTCCCACCAGATGGGGGCACCTTGATCTGCCTCCTACCTGCCAGCATCTGTGGTTCCGATTTTGATAAGTTGGTCTGGCATGTCACATCCCAGTGAGGATGGCTAATCAAAAGGGATCCTGGGGATGCGGTCAGGTAGGACGTGGTTCCCAGGGTTCTGTCCGGCAGTCACAGAATACTGATTTGGCCATTGGACCAAAGTCTTTTGTATTTTTTTTTACCGGTTTCTAGTTTGTTTGTTAGGGCTCGCTTACATGAGCGTATGACATGGCCGAGTGCCATCCAATCTTTTATCGGATAGTACTTGCCCTAATCTTTCTTATTACACTGAATTGTCCTCGCCCTGTACTTTCCTTTCCTGCACATATTCTCCATTTTTATATAGCATTCTCTTTACATCTATACCTCACTTTCTACGAAAAGATTACAGGAATTAGACACATTTTCATATCTGCCATTTTCAATAAACATCTTTGCACAATTTCTGAGTTCTGTATGAGAAATGAATGGACTCCAAGGCCAAAGATTATTTTTTAAGTGGCTAAGAATTACTATATGTGAAAACTTCTTTCTTCTTTATTGAAAAAAGGACCTTTCATTGGATTTTGTTTCTACATAAACTAAGTATCTCCTTCAATTTTTGCCTCTCAGCTGATTCTGAAAGTTTTCCTTTTATCTCTGTGCACCTCCTTTCCAAATTCATGCCTCACGATAATAAGGGTGCAAATTTTCCCTTCATCCAACTAGACTTCTACATGCAGAGAATTTCCTGTGGGTGTTTGCTTTTTCTCCTCTGATGCTCTGTCCAATCAAAAAAATGGCCGCGCCCACAGAGAAGTTCTGTGATACACGCCTAGTTGGAAGAAGGGAAAATTTGCATCTTTATTTCCAGAGGGCATAACTTGGGAATAGTGAGTCATAGAACAAAAAGAAAAACTGATCCAGAATCAGTGCAACAGCACCAATCGGAGGAAATACTCAGTTTAAATAAATAATATCCAGTAACAATGTCCTTGTTAAGAGGTGCTATCATTGAAATGAGTTATAGGATCTGCTCTATGTATATGTAACAGTATATACTGGGTAACATATGACAATCATGAAATGATTTTATGTAAGGGCTTTTCTGGATTTATATGGACTAGGGCTATATTGGGGTTCTCCAGGTCCACCAGATGACATAATTCTGAGGGTTGCCATCATGTGTTCCTCCACATTGTAATCTTGATTGAATAGAGTGACATGGATTCTCATGACCATTGCTGCTCTAGTCTGTGGGATTGATGGACATAGCTAAGTGGAGCATCCAAGTCCCTCCATTCAATAGCAACTGCAGTGCAGAGGACCATAGAATCTGGACCCTTTTTTTTATTATCTTGAAATCTTTTTTGTAGGAAAATTCCTTTAAAAGATTTGTGCCAAGATTGGAAGTTAACGTGTACCTGTAGAATAAAGGATAGCTCTCGGGGTTAACAAATCAGTCCCAAAATATACAAGAAAACTAAAAAAAACTTTTTGCATACAGTGGGAAAAATAAGTATTTGATACCCTGCCAATTTTGCAAGTTTTCTCACCTACAAAGAATGGAGAGGTCTGCAATTTTTATCATAGGTACACTTCAACTATGAAAGACAGAATCTAAAAATAAAAAACAGAAAATCACATTGTAGGATTTTTGCATAATTAAATTGCATTTTATTGCATGAAATAAGGATTCGATCACCAACCACCCAGCAAGAGTGAAAAAATTGTAATACATTATTCTCACCTACTCCTCACTTGTCCTGCCAATGCAGCTCCCCAAATTGGTCCCTTGAACGCTCCATACAGCCTTCAGGTCTATCCAACCCTATCAAGACCTTACTGGTTACGTAAGGCATGATGCACATGATTGACGATAGCCAAAGGGAGCAAGTGGACGACCAGGCTTGGTGGTGTGATGGTAGGACAGGTGAAGGGTGGGACTATGGCAGGTGGCTATACTTTTTTTTATTATTTTTAACCTCTACACTCCTCTCTATTATGCTTTTGAGTCTGGAGAGCCCTCAGGATATAAATGTTTTTTGGATGGCACTGTTGATTAAGACCAAATTTTATTTTGACCAAAATGAATTTGCCCTAATTGAATTTCGAGAGATTTTCTTTATCTCCATTAGTGGCTGTCTGTGTGGTGGGATTCCTGCAGTTTTATCTTCTGTCATCCATGTTGACAGTACAGGTTTGGGGCACCAGACAGTCATACATTCCAACTGTCTGAAATTTGTAAAGACTGGTTAAATTTTTCATAAACAGTCCTAGGAATCGTGTGGTGGTCCAGTCAGAAAAGGGCAAGGTTTATGCACTAATTTGATTTTCTGAGTGGGATTGGGGTGAAGTAGGGGCAAGAGTAAAGTAATTTATGGATATAAATTGGCAATGGCAACACCAATATTGGTAACCATGGAAAGAGCAAGAGCCTAAGGCCTGGTGCAGTCAGAGAGCTGTATAAATTGGACTAAGATCACACTGCAAAGCTCAGACTGGTCGGTGGCTTTGCCGATACGTGCTTGACAGCTTCATGTGTTTCTAAGCAGCTGTCACGCTGAGGTCGGGAGAGCCACCAGCCAGCACAAGCTTTGGGTTCCAATCTCCCACTGACCGACTGACTGCTCTATTAGAAGGTGAAAACCCAAAAAAATAGAACGGAAGCCAATGTCATGAGTACATATACAACAAAACTTTATTTAAATCATGATTAAAAACACTTTCATAAAAAACGTATGATTTTACCGTCCAAAATGGAGACACACATGCAAAATTGACTGCAAAAGTGCAGATCATGCATCACATACCATTAGCGTATCCACAAAAACCAATATACATAGGGGTGGGGTGACCACTCAAAGTGGGCCAATATGTATATTGGTTTTTGTGGATATGCTTCCGTTCTATTTTTTGGGGTTTTCTATGATTTTTTGGAAGTGTCAGTTATATAGGCCTGGTTTAAATTATATGTTTCTACTAGATTGTGGCCCGATTCTAACGCATCGGGTATTCTAGAATATGCATGTCCCCGTAGTATATGGACAATGATGATTCCAGAATTCGCGGCAGACTGTGCCCATCGCTGATTGGTCGAGGCAACCTTTATGACATCATGGTCGCCATGGCAACCATTATGACATCTACGTCGATACTGTGCCCGTCGCTGATTGGTCGAGGCCGCCTGGCTCAATCAGAGATGCGGGATTTCCAGGACAGACAGAAAAACCCTTAGACAATTATATATATAGATTAGAAGGTGAATAGACCATTAGACACGAGGCAGTTTACTTAGAAATGTAATCATAGATTAACAGAGATTTTTCCATTATTTCCTTTATCCCAATAGATACCTTGGCCTGAATGAGTATCAAAATGTTTTTCAACACTTAATAATTATTGGCCTACTGGATCTGTAGATGGGTGAGGGGCCGGCATGCATGGAGTGCCCCGTCTAGGGCAATGGGGTACTCAGTGCCGGGCCCTTCGGTTCTCGATGGGGATGTCACGGTGGCTGACCCGGTCCATGGCCCTAGGGGCGTCCGTTGGTAAATGGGGAGATAGGTCTTTAAAGGGATAATGTTTGTGATGCCACCTGTGGTATTCAGTCAGGGTGACTGACGCTGCTGTGAGGGGTCCGCTGGGGTGATCTTATGGCAGCTAGATGGTATACTTCCCACAGGTGAAGTGTGTCCCCAGGGCTTCCCAGAGTGTAGATGGTGGATGGTGTAAGGTGCAGTGAATAACGAGGACACAAGGTTGCAGTCTCTTTACCTTTAGTGAAGGTTTCAGCATCCACAGTCCAGGGTACGGACCACAGGGCAGGCAGGGATCGGCCGGTCTGAAGGCAAATTCAGAGTCCCCTTATCCAGGTGGAAATCAGTAGCCTTCCTCTAGCGCCTGGATGTTGTAGTACCTCCCTGCTGAGCTTCTCGGTAAGGTCCTCACAACTGCTGTAGATGTTCTAGATGTTATGTCTTTCTCTCTGTCCCCCAGATGGAATGGATAGGACAAACCCGTATGACTGATGGCCTGAGGCTTTTTACAGGGACTCTAGCACGCCCCAGCCCCCACAAGTTGCCACCGTGCCTCCTGGGTGTAAGGTCGGGCAGCTAACATGGAATTAACTGTCCTGCCGGTCTCTGAAGCAAGGCTTGGAGATGATTGCTTCCTCGGTGTTCCGGCTACTGGATCCTGCGTCTCAGAAGGAGGCAGCCTTTTACAGGGCAGAACTCCTTCTGGATTCCTCTCCTTGTGCTATGACTTCGTTTCTCACCCTCTACAATACAATTCTCTTTCGTGTCCTTCTTTAGGATGTTGCCGCACATGGGGCAGGCGCAGCTCCGTGGCCTTCTGGGACCCCTCTGTCTGCAGCTCTGTGATGTTCCTCCTTCCCCTCTGGCTGCCTGACAGGGTGCTGCCTGGGTGAAGCCCAGTCAGCTTCTGCCTAACTTTCTATCCAGCCCACCAGTGTTACCTAATTGTGAGGAGTGCCCTAATAGAGAGGAGCATAGCTCCCCCTGGTGGACTGGAGTGTGAAGTGTGGTGTATGGTTTGTGATACCTGGTAAAGTGATCTCCTTTATTGCCTTCAGACGTAATATCACTCCCCCTGGTGGAAGAATAACATTACTGCAACGACCAGGACTCTGGGGCACTGCAATGTACACAGATCAGATGATTGAAGGGGTCATAGTGCTCCACAAACGCTGGGCCTTCTCATTGACTCAGTAGCTGCTCCTGCTAAAAAATTAGCCAGAGAGCTCAGAAACCCCTTTGGTCAACTGATGGGCAACAGTTACTGGAGCTAGACTGCCATTAATCTGATATTGATGGCCTAATCCGGAAAACAAACCAATATAAAGCCTTTTACCACTGTCGGCCACCAAAGGTATTGAGAAACCCCAAAGGCCTCCAATAACGTTCATGTTTTTCTTCCCCAATTTTGTCCATATTTGACCGAATGATCTGCGGCAAAATTCCATGTAAATTTGCTATGATTGTCTTTAACCCTTTTATGACGGGCCAATTTCCATTTTTTGTTCTTTACTCCCCTTCTTCACAAAGCCATAACTCTTTTTTTATTTTTGTCCACATAGACATATGAGGGCTTGTTTTTTGTGGGATGAGCTGTATGAGCTTTTGAATGACATCATTCATTTTACCACAATGTGTATTGGAAAACGTGAAACAAAAATCCAAGTGGGGAGAAATTGTGAAAAAAACATGCTTTTTTGGGAATTATTTTTAAGGTGTACATTTTGTGGTGAAAATAACCTCACAATAGGATTCTGCTCTTCAGTACGATTACAGCGATACCAAACTTGTCCAGTTTTTTTAAATTATTTTAGTGATGAAAAAAATCTGAAAATTTTGGGTTGTGTCACCCCACACGGTTGTGTTTGGTTGATGGACCTGTGTGATGGTTCATTTTTTGCGGGGCAAGGCGACTTTTTTACTCATACCATTTTGGAATAGTTGTGAAATTTTGATTGCTTGTTAGTTTTTTTTGTAGAATTGCAGCAACCGAAATAAAGGAATTTTGACATTCTTAATTTTTTTTCGTTTACACTATTTACCGATCGGTAAATTATTTTCATATTTTGACTGATCAGACTTTTCTGAATTTGGCGATAGCACATATGTATATATTTTTTATTTTTTTAATATCTTTATTTTTATTGTGGGAAAATGGAAGTGTTTTGAAATTTTATGGGGGAGGGTTTCATATTTTTAACTTTTTTCCATTTTCAATGGTCCCCTTTGAGTGACTTGAAGCTGCGATTGTCTGATTGTTTGTGCCATATAAAGCAATGCCACAGTATCACTGCATATAGCAAAAATCACAGTCTCTTTTGATACTTGGCCACAGACTGGGCTTCAAGGGAGCTCCATAATGACCAGGACAGGGGTCTTTAGTGGACCTCCAGCTGTCATAGCAACCCATTGTTGACCCGCGATCACAACACAGGTGTGCCGATGGGCACACGGAATGACGCTCCCCATGCTGGAGCGTGTTAAATGCCAGTGTCAGAGTTTGACAGCAGAATTTAATAGGTTAATAAAACTGGGTGGAGCTCTAATCCACCCATGATTGTTAGAGAGAGGTCCTGGCTGTAACACATCGCCATCACCTGCCGGGTAGGGGGTGGGATCACCGCGTGAACTCACTTCATACAACCGCTACCGACTTGTGCTGTACATGTACGATGGATGTCATGAAGGGGTTAAATCCCGTTCACTTGGAATTAATTTAATCCATAGAGATTTCTTTGTGTGGGGGGAAGCAATATTACTATGCATCATAGGAAGAAGGAAAGCCAGACACACCCCAGTTTTGGAATATGTTCCTTTTTAGAGGAGTAGGGTGAACTCTAAGCAAAGAAAAATGATTTCCTGCCCCTATGGAGCTCGCACTTGTAGGAAATAATAAAAAGATAATGTTGATTTAAACTGTGAATATCAGATATTAAAACAATAGCGGGTTCAAGAAATAAAGCAATGTTCCTTTCGGTCGCTGTTCATAGGGAAAGAAACTGAAGACCTTGTTTTTCATTCATCCCAAACCTAAACAGAAAAGTTCATTTCCTACAGATCTACGAGAGTTTCCAATGATGACTACACCGGACATCTGTTTAATTTCATTAGAACTGTGAGGACTTCAGGGCTGCAGACACTTTTCCTCTCTCTATCAATACTGCAACCCTGAACCAATGCCAAACCGCAGCAGCCAAACAATTAATTATTGCTAATGTTCAGATAGGAGATGTCCTGCGGTTTGCTATGTGGTTGACTTTATTGTTAACCTCTACACCGCTAATTTAGCACCAGCATTAATGTGATTTATTAAAGCATGAAACACATCCATAAACAGGAGATAATATCACATAACCGCCAACACGAGCGTCCCAGATATACATACTACACTTTTGCTAATCAATCTGTAAAGACGACATCTGAGGTTAGGGATGAAGCACTTATTAATCTTACAATCCGCTACCATTTCTAAATTTTTCTTCAGGAAACGAGAAAAAATGAAAAATACGGAAGAACTCAGCTGTTAATGAAAGCTTAGCCACAGTTTTTGTACTCACACAGTGGTTACTGCCACTAAGAGGCACATAATACTTGGTGGTTACACTCTTGGAGGGAACCTGAAGGTCTGTAGAACCTAAAATTCACTTTATAGTTGTGTCTTACCAGGACTTGAAGGACAGTAAGGACTTCCTCATAAAAGCTAGTGTCAAGTCTCTCCAAAGATGGCTGGCAGCTCTTACACAATCCTTCTGGGTCTGGTGGGCGCTCTCCTGCCACAGTCTGCTTACCTTTTTCTTACGCAAAGGGTTGCACCAGCCATTTGTCTACATGGATCCAGCACCTCCTTGGGATCTGTAGCTTCTTGACTGACCAGCCACAACTGCATTTCTGCAAGCGATGGCCGAGCACCTACTTTTCGCAAGCTAGACCACTACTATTCTTGGAATAACCTCCTGAACAGTCACATCTCTGTATGCATGAACATATACACCCCTCAGCACTTTGTTTTTTTCAGAGTAGAGTCCTTGACAACAAGGTGGTGTAATCAGCCCAGGACTTTGGCACTGTGACGCTGTCGCTTTACTATAACCACTTACACATGAACTGGAACAACAGCATAGGTGCTTCGCTTATCTTGAACTTGTCAATTAAATTATGTTTCTCCTTCAGTTCGGTCTGTAAGACTACTCTTACTGAGTGTATTGGGGGACACTCGCTTGGCCGCGATATTCAGCACACGTGCACGGGTTTTTAAAACAAAACAGTCCATACGGTTTATTATGCCTCATAAACCATACCATGAGCAGTCCATTTACATACTGAACCAGGATATCACCTCAAGTTTCAGGCCCTTATTCTGTGGCAACTAAACACGCTGGTCCTCACTGACCAGTTGCCGTGGGTTACCACACAGTTCATGTTACAAGCACCAACAGTTTATGGAGGTACCTTATGGGAGCTCCTGCTCCATCTGCTGACTCCTTGTCAGTCCTCTCTCCTGGGGAAACTGCCTTACAGGGTTCACCAACTTGCCAGGCCGGCACACATCAGTCAGTCCAGAGCCACCGAAGGCCGGTAGCTTCCCCAACACCGATCATCCAGGTCCACAGTCTCTCAGGTGCTCCAAGAAGACTCCACTCACAGGAGCTTCTAACACAGACTGTCCAGGACCATGATCACACTGTGGTCTTCAGAACGTCCATCCCACCTGGGACCGTCCAACACAGAGGCATGTGGCCTGTCTGGGTGCTATTCAGGACTTAGTCTAACACCAAAGGCCACCAGGTCCAAATCATGTGCTTTCCAGGAAGCCTCCTCCCAGGTCTTCCAAAACAGGCTTCCAGGACCTTGCACTTGGACCATTCAGATCCAAACACTGGAACCACACAGGAACCACACAGGAACCATGTGACCCACACCCTGGCCACATTATGTACCCGTAAGCACACCCACAGTAATGGATCACCTGGGCTGGTCACGTGATCCCGACATCACTGCAGGTCGATTCTCACGGCCTCAATACGACTCCGTGCACATACCGGGGAGACCATGCAGTGCCCCCTACCTGTTACAGGGGTCACTGCATCACAGGTCATACAGACATAGTGCGCCGACATTAGTGCGCATGCGCCGGTGCACTATGTCCCGGAACACAGCGAAATATTTCTGGGACATAGTGCACCAGCGCATGCGCACTAATGCTTTTCGGCTTTGCCAGCAGTTGGGCAAAGCATACTGCGCGTGCACAAGGCAAGATTGCTTTGTGCACACGTGAACTACAGAGGAAACCGGCAGAAATTCCAGAAAATATTGTGCCCAGCGGGAAAGGAAGGGGTGAATAAAAGCTGAGGAAACATCGCCCATCGGACTGGACAGAGGGCCCGCCAAATTCAGGAGACTGAGTCCCTTTAACAAAAGGGCCAACAAGTGCTAAGCATCTCTGGAAACTCCTTCAAGATTGTTGGAAGACCATTCCCGGTGACTACCTCTTGAAGCTCATCAAGAGAATGCCAAGAGCGTGCAAAGCAGTCATCAAAGCAAAAGGTGGCTACTTTGAAGAACCTAGAATATAAGACATAATTTCAGTTGTTTCACACTTTTTTGTTAAGTATATAATTCCACATGTGTTAACTCATAGTTTCGATGCCTTCAGTGTGAATTTACAATTTTCATAGTCATGAAAATACAGAAAAATCTTTAAATGAGAAGGGGTGTCCAAACTTTTGGACTGTACTGTACATTAGCGTTGATACTGCTCGCTGCACCATTAGAGTACTCCACCATTTCCACCATTTCCCTTGTAATCATGTAGATATTGAAAATGAAAGGGTGGAAAAACCAGTGGCGAATAATATATTGTATGCTACTAGACAGTTAGTAACATGGGTCAAAATATTAGATCCGTATTTCTCTAATAGACCTTAGATGCAGGTTGGGCATAGCTATGTTGATATAGATACAGATTAAGTTGGGATATACTTTCAGCAGAGAATTCGATAATAAGTAATGTTATTATATTGAAAGGAAAATCACTTATCGTATTTCTGGAGTTGCCTCAACGCGTTTCCCCATTTATTCATCTGGTTCATCAGGAGGCTTGCAAGTGTTTGTCAAAGATAATCAAAGGGCTGTCATTACATATAGGTGATCTTCATAGAACAGTAAGCTGTGATAAGCTATGATTGCATCTCTCCTTATCAAACACTTGGAAGGGTCCTGATGAACCAGATGAATAAAAGGAGAAAGGCGTTGAGGCAACTCCAGAAATACAATAAGAGATTTTCCTTTCAATATAATTATATGACTTATTATTGTTTGCTGGTTCTTTAGCTTATTACTGCCATGTTTAGGCTGGTGGTCAATATTTGAAACCAAGCAATTTTATCAAAAGTCCTTACTACCACCCATGGCTTAACTGAAGCAACTACATACAGTTGATGTGAGTTTGGTTTAATAGAACTGTGTGGGACCTAAGTGCCCCTGTCTTAATTTGGACCCTAAAATGCAGACAAGTGATGTTCTCACTTTTGGTAACCCATAGTCCATGTCTGACCTCAGCTGAACATTCAGTACAGTTCTTCGTTTTTCAAGATCTGTGAAAATGAGGAATCTCAATAAGAGACAGTTGAAGACACTAATAAGGGCCCCAATAATTTGAAAGCATACATCCCATTAATTAAAGGAGTGAAGATTGGTTGCAAAGAACATCTCTGTTTTTGGATGACCCGTCATGTTCTGCCTTAAAGCCATTAGTGTTAGAAAACTGTTGGATTAACAATCGTTTGCCCAAAAGTTACAGTGTCTTTCCTTACTCCCGCCTACACAGAAATGCTTGGTTTGTCTGAGCGCTCATTGGGTTGTCTGTGAGATAGCTGCTGCCAGACTCTGGCCGTGGCTTATCTCCTAGGAAAATAAAAGTATCGGCTGTTGAAATTCAGCAAAACGGACCCTTCTCTCCTCCAATACCATCTGTCAGGGACAGTCGGGAGGCCCTCTTATACGTTAGACTGTTGGCCGATTTCAGGGATTCATCCAACTTTAGTCTAATATCTTTGATGGCCTTCACACAGATATCTCATTGATTTTACTGGTCATTATTAAATACTTTATTGCACCTGTGGTGATGCTCTAATGCATTTAAACACTCACTACACAATTCACATGCCAATTAGAGCTAACAACTGGGTACTATTAAGGCATAAAATGGGGAAATTTACCCTTTTTTATTGTTGCTCCGATATTGGACCTGAAAAATTTATTGAGAGGACATGTCTGTATTTTTCTCTTGTTCTCTTGTTGTCCACTTTTTACAATCTTCTTTTTGTTTATAGGGATCCACAAAAAGAAATGAGTCACAGTCTGTTGGACCACTGGGTTTCCCCAGTGGGGATCAACTGGAACCAGCTGTGATTTACAAGGGAATCCTGCAGCATGTATTTCTTTTCCCTAAAGCGCCTTCACATGAAACTTATAGCAATACATTGTGGCCATTGAAATAGACTGTTTTATCTGTGCATGGACATGGTGGGTCCTCCAGAGTCAGAGACGCTCCTTGTAGCCATTCTCCTTTCTGGATAACTGGTGTGTGCCTCAAATGGGGATACTCTCAAACTCTCAAAAGGGCTTTTGAAAATGAGTTTTATAAACTGGACAACCCCCTTTAAATTTTGATAACATATCCAGATTGAATGCTCATGATAATGGCAACAGCTTCAACTCATGTAAATGTAATTGTTATGGAAAACCTCAGACATAACAATACTTGTTCTTGAAAACCTGTACAGGCATGTATGTATGGGAAAATAATACATCGCGGGGCCACGAGTTCACAAGAGTTTCCTGCTCGCCAAGAAGCCTCCACTCTTAGACATCATCAACAGCTTCCACATGCCAAGCGATGAGTCTTGAACATCTGCTCAGCTCCCTTTGGAGCTTAGGAATGGGCTATCCTCTCACACTATCCAGTAATTGATATGGTTCAGAGGAAACATTATACCGATCCGGCTGTGTGATATCGAGATGATCGGCAAACTGATATGAAATGAAGGTCGGGGTGTCACACTTCATCTAAATGATCATAAACAGATTCTGTCTGTAATAGTCAAACCATACTCCTAAAAGTCCAAACTCTGTATGATTTTCTATATATTGTTGATTTCTATTGACTAGTACAATATTCTTTTTAAGAGTTTAGATTGCTTTCTTCTGGATACTCGGAAGTCTAAAGTATCTATTAATCTTCAGGTCTGATAGCTTACATTCTTGTTCTTGTGCCTTTGGCCCTTCGTGTTTTGTCTATCCTTTTAGAACAACCCAATTTTGTGTTCTCCATTTTGGCTGACTAGATGGGAGGGACGAAAACAAGTTTCTGTAGCCCAGAGTAGCAGCATATTGTATAGCTGACAGATCATCCCATTACTACATGTACATATGTATGCAAATAGTGGTCACCAGGAGGCGTTCAAAGGAATTATGGGGGACCCATAGCAGAAGTCCTAATTAGACAGCTGCAAATCTCCCCCAACAAAAAGTAATATTCGGCGGGTCAAAGAAGAGCATATCTGACAACTTTGAAACCCTTACAAAGTATTTTTTTTCCTATTGAAGCCCTTTAGTGTTGCCATGCACTAAGATATCCCTTACATTGCCCCCATAAGGTGTGATGCCAACAAAAGAGCCTCCAAAATACAGTTTGATACCCCCACAGTGAATTTCTCCACAGGATCCTCCACACACAGCATAATGACTCTACAATACCCCTAAAAAAGGAAGATACCCCTACAATGACCCCAACACAGTATTATGCACCTATAGTGACCCCAACACAGTAGGATAGCTCCCACAGTTCCTAACACACCATAGGATGGCTCCAACACAGTTCTCCTACACAGTATAAGGTATCACACTGCTCTCCACATAATATTAAGGCCCCCACACAGCCCTTCATATAGTATGATGGCCTTCCATACAGTATAATGACCCGCAGTACAGTATAATGGCACTCCAAACAGTATAATGGGCTCCACACCCTGACACACATTATGATTTACCCCACACATCCTCCACACCTGTATAATGACTCCTACACAGTATAATAGCCTTTAGAACAGTATAATGACTCCCCACAGTACTCCAGACTGTATAATTGCCCCCCACTTAGCCCTCCAAACAGTATAATAGCCCTCACATATACCTTTAAACAGTATAATGGCCCAGACATAGCCTCCAAATAGTATAATTTCCCCCCCACATAGCCCTACAAACAGTATATGTAGCACCCACATAGCCCTTCAAGCAGTATAATTGGCTGCCACACAACCTTTCAAACAGTATAATGGCCCCACATCATCCTCGGCAGAGAATAATGGCTACCACACAGAACATTACACAGTATGGTGGCCCCCACATAGTCCTCCAAATAGTATAATAGCCCCCACAGAACCTTTCAAATAGTATAATGGCCCCCAAACAGCCCTCCAAATAGTGTAATGGACCTCGACATAACCCTGCAAATAGTATGATGGCCCCCACATAGCCCTCCAAATAATATAATGGCCCCCATATAGCCATGCAGATAGTATAATGGCCCTCAACAATGTACTTAATAATTAAAAAAAAAACCTCACCTCTCCTTATTCACCAGCTGCTCCGGCCTCTGCAGCGTGGAGTCTGAAGCTCTGAATGATGTAGTGATGTCATCGCATCCGCTGTGCTGAGACGTTAGAGTAAACTCAGCTTTTTTAGTGGTACCTTTATCTACCAATAAATCCCCTTTGTAATATTAGGTAATCTAGCTCTGAGGGTCCTATCTATATGTCAATAAAATATAACCTTTATTGGTAACCATAAAAATGGATTCTGGACCATCCACATAAATGACACAAAAACCAAAGGCATAAAATGCGCGTGCTCAACAGTGCTCAATTGAATTGTATTTTTCCCTACGCGTTCTCCCCAATAAGGGGGATTCATCAGGGGAATCTCATGATAAATATTGAAGAGTGGGATCTTTTATAAATAATCTTATAATTCAAAAGTATAAGTATAAATGGGAGACCTGCAGTGCCAGATATCCCCCTCACTAGGTGTGACCGTTTGCATCATCAACCCTATTGTTGATGTGGCATAGGGAAAAATACATATACTTCTTGAGAGGTGGTGGGTACCCCAACCAGCATATATTTGGGGACTGTCCTTGTCAGGACGGGAACAATGCAGGGGCATGACAGGGAAGAATAGACATCCTCTTCCCCCCACTATTTAGCACAAGTAGGTACATATCTTTGCTCCTGTTCATGATGGAATCGATATGGGACAACGAATATTTGGTGAGACCAAGCCAATTTTTAATTGAGCGCTGAGACGTTACAGCTCATAAGCACATTAAGGCTATGTATACACGTTGCAGATTTTTATGCGTTTCCGCAGCGTTTTTGGACGTGCGGAATTACATCAAATCTGCAGTGTAGTGAACAAGCAATGTTAATCAATGAGAAATGGAGAATTGTTGTGCACTCGGATTCGCAGCGTTTTATTTTCCGCAGCATGTCAATTCTTTTTGCGGATCTGCAGCGTTTCTGCATCCATTGACTTCCATTGATTCAGTCAAATCTGCAGCACAACCGCTTTGAGCCCCCTATGTTTCTGTTAAAGATGACAGATCTGAGTGAGGACTTGCTTTTTTGTGGATTGAGTTGAAGATTTTATTGTGAACATTTTACATAACGTTTTACATAACGTTTGGGATCACATTTATCCAGCACTCTACACTGAGCTCTTACTTTGCATCTCCATCATAATCTCTAATTGACGTGATTCAGATGAAACCCCTGAGGGATCCATTCACTATAATGAGGCAGCAGAGTTACACTGGACTCCGTCTGGCCTCTGTTCAGTGGTGTCCTTTTCAGAAGTGCACAAAACTGTGGCCAACAGCACTTTTATGCAATCCTAAAAAGACGGACACTGCCGGATCACAGGACAGACGGCGTCCACAATGCTTCCATCTGCCTCATTATAGGGAATTTTCTGCCAGGGGTACTGGCTGAATCACGTATTTCAGAGATTTATGCGGAATCCTCGCTACCTGTCAGAGGTCTCCTCCGAGGGTTCCGGCTCCGGACCCATGCGTCCTTCCCCTGCTGCTGCTGCTTCCTGGCCCATGGTCCGCAGGTCTCTGGGCACTGCTTTGAGTGTGGGCGGGTGCGCGCACTCCCTGTCTCTTAAAGAGACAGCGCACCTTTTTCAGAAAGGGTCATAACCAGTGGCTGAGTAGCTGGTATTATTTCAGGCACCTCTGCCCTAGGGGAGGTGCCTGAGTATCAAGTGTTTCCTGTTGCTATTCCCAGGTTCCCCGTACCTTTGTGTCTGTACTCTGCCAGTATCCTGCTAATTTCGTTTGTCTTTTCAGCGTGCCAGCCGTGTCTTCCTATGTCTGCTAGGATGTCACCTGAACTCCCTACGCCAGTTCTTATCCACTCCAGCCCGATTCCTGATTCTTCTGCTTGCCATCAGCTGAGTGCTTCACTTTCCACAATACCTTCCAGTCCGCCTGTTCCACTGGGTCAGCTTCCAAGTGTCCGAAGTCTAACTGAAGGTAGCACCTGCGTCCCTCGGGCATTCCAATCCAACCCTGTTTGAGGGGTCTTACTACTGGTGATTTGGGCTTGCATAGTCACGCCCCCTTTGGAGCCACCTAGGCAGTGGTGCTGTGGTTCCACAAAATTGCAGTAAACGAATGTACACTGCAACATCTGTGCCTTCATTTTCAATTGTTACACCCTCCCTTCACGATGTCCCTCTGTCGCTGTCACTACTGACAGCAGCATCAGAGGGGTTAAATGCCCGCGATTGGTGCTAGCACCGATCATGGGCATTGCTTCGGCGTGTCAGCTGTCACATACACATGACACCTGCACCCGATCGCTGCGGTGCTCAGCGTGAGGCCGCGCAATCGGTGCGCCATACTAGTGACGCAATTCCCGTAGAGCAGTACTAGTATGGCGCATGTCAAGAAGGGGTTAAAGTGGAGTAAATGCATGACACCATTGTTCTCAGCAGTGTTCTGAGAGTCAGAGATGCTTTCAGGGGTGTTCCCCATGCAGTTCTCCTTAAATTCAGCACTTTTCCCATCCATTTCAACATTTTCACTTTACCCCCTGACCTCTTTGTAGGGTCTTCCGGTAATAAGCTCAGATTTCCCATTGACTCCCATTATACTCGTTACTCGAAATGAGCATTCAAGTATTAGGAGTTGCTCGGTTCAAGTAACGAGGACTCGAGTAATTTAGTGTTAGATCATCTCTAGACTTCACATGTTCTGTATGAATAAAAGGTGACTTAAACTTGGAAGAAATCTTAAATATGAACAGTTCAGGAGAAAGACTGAAAACACTTACTCCACATGGGAAAACCAAGAAGACTGCTGCAATGTAAAAACCATACTGTAACAGTGAATACAGGGAGCACACATCTATCATAGCTACAGCTAGCGAATAGATCCAAACACTACACCACGCCCCAATTTTCAGTTTCGAACTGAGTTTTCCTTTAATCTGTTTCACAGTTGTTCCATTGCTCGGTGAAGAATGAAGAGATCGTCTTTCCTAATGGAGCATCCATTTCAGTTCCACCGAAGATGACAAGTTCTTGGGGCTGGATTTTCCTAGGTTTCATGGGTAATGAAGTAGCTGTGAACTTCATAAGCTTCAAGCTTTAGCAAGAGGTAAAACTCTTTACCGAAAATATAGAAGCTCAATACTTGGTTCAGAACCATGCACGTCATTACTGAGAACAACAACTCCTGGAAATTCGATTGCTTCTGGGAAGTGATCTGTTGTCATTGGATGTCTTACTTCACGGACAGAAGGACTGAATACAGGTTTCAAGGATTTGCAGAGTATCCCATAACAAGTTTTCCTAACATATCATTGACCAGCCAGCTCTCTGGCATGATGCTATTATCACAGGGCTGTTTGGATTGAACGTTTTGTATAGACAATATGATCTTGTGGTTGACGATAGGACGTGCCTATTGTTGCATTTTTTAAGCAGATTTTCTCCTACACAATAACATAAGATTATACAGCCAATATGTGAATACTTTTCTGCCCAATGATGACAGAAGTATTCTAGGAGTGATACCTTTATTGTCTAACCAGAAAATAATATGTTTGCAAGCTTTCAGAGCACAGAGGCTCCTTCTTCAGGCAAGATTACAAATAGATTTATAGAAAAAAGCACAACATTTAGGCTAAGTTCACACGTTGCAGAATTGCCGTGGAAATTTCCGCGGCAATTCTGCGCCTCCTGCCGCGGGTATATCGCATGCAGAATTAGGCATGCATATACCCGCAGAAAACTAGCGTTTTGCAAGCATAATTAGCTTGCAGAATGCTAGAGTTTTCCAAGCGATCTGTAGCATCGCTTGGAAAACTGACTGACAGGTTGGTCACACTTGTCAAACATAGTGTTTGACAAGTGTGACAAACTTTTTACTATAGATGCTGCCTATGCCGGTAGAATGTTAAAATATAATTAAAAAAATAAAAAACATGGTTATACTCACCTGCAGACCTCAGCGGCGTCCGTTCCTATAGCTGCTGGGCGGTGAAGGACCTGCGATGACGTCACGGTCTTGTGATTGGTCACGTGACCGGTCACATGCGGTCTCGCGACCAATCACAAGACCGTGACGTCATCGCAGGTCCTTCACCGCCCAGCAGCTATAGGAACCGAGGCGGCAGCGTGCAGCGGAGAGGCCGGAAGACTGCGGGGGACATCGAAGGTGAGTATATCGCTATTTTTTATTTTAATTCTTTTATTTTTTACCAATTATATGGTGCCCAGTCCGTGGAGGAGAGTCTCCTCTCCTCCACCCTGGGTACCAACCGCACATGATCCGCTTACTTCCCGCATGGTGGGCATAGCCCCGTGCGGGAAGTAAGCAGATCAATGCACTCCTATGTGTGCAGAATCGCCACGATTCCGCAATTTTAATGAACATGCTGCGTTTTTTTCTGGAATGCGATTCCGCTCAGGAAAAAAATGCAGCATGTGCACAAATCCTGCGTCCTGCGTCCACAGGGTTCAGCGCCGGCAGTAACAGCGGTGACGTCACTGCTGTGCTCTGCTTTACGGCCGGCGCTGACACAGTCAGGGCAGGGAAGCTCTCGGCAGCAGCGCATGCATATTAGCAGCGCTCTTGCCAAAAGCAGTTTTAACCCTGTGGACGCTGGGGGACGTGACAGACATCAGAATGTGAGTATGTACTGGTTTTTTTTTTTACTTTTACAATGGTAACCCGGGTAAATATCGGGTTACGAAGCGCGGCCCTGCGCTTAGTAACCCGATATTTACCCTGGTTACAAGTGAACACATCGCTGGATCGGTGTCACACACGCCGATCCAGCGATGACAGCGGGAGATCAGCGACCAAAAAAAGGTCCTGATCATTCCCATCGACCAACGATCTCCCAGCAGGGGCCTGATGGTTGGTCGCTGTCACACATAACGAGATCGTTAGCGAGATCGTTGCTACGTCACCAAAAGCATGACGTTGCAACGATATCGTTATGTGTGACTCAGCCTTTAGTTATCTGGAGTCCTTCTGGTGGAGGTGTGAATTGTATCCATGTAGTGACTCATAAATCCAGGAGTTAAATTGAGTCCTAGTGTCAACGAATTAAACATCTTCATTAGTTTGTATTCCCAAATTTTTCTTTCCCTGTGGTCCTTAAAATGACCTTTTAGTATTAAGACTTTTAAGTCTGTCATACTGTGTCCAGGTTCACAGAAATGTTTTCCCACAGGTGTGTCCATTTCATTCCTGATTGTGTGCCTGTGCAGATTCATCCTAGTTTGTAGTCTTTGCATGGTTTCCCCAATATAGATTCTTCCAGGGCACCTCGTACATCATAGATTCTTCCAGGGCACCTCTGTGCTCTGAAAGCTTGCAAACATATTATTTTCTGGTCAGCCAATAAAGGTATCACTCCTAGAATACTTCTGTCATCATTGGGCAGAAAAGTATTCACATCGATTTTTCGGGCTAACACAGTACCACAATACAATTTGTTATTGTACATCACAGCCAATATGAAAATCCCAATCTCCATTGTTTCTGCATGTACATCAGTACAATTTTTCCCTTCCTAGTTACCATCAAATTGAAATCCTTCCTGGACATGTGGCTGTGGCAACCAAACACCACGTTACATATCCAACAGGAGTAGATGATTAACCCCTTCATGACCTTGGGATTTTCCGTTTTTCCTTGTTCGTTTTTTGCTCCCCTCATTCCCAGAGCCATAACTTTTTTATTTTTCCGTTAATATGGCCATGTGAGGGCTTATTTTTTGCGAAACAAGTTATACTTTTGAACAACATCATTGGTTTTAGCAAGTCGTGTACTAGAAAACAGCGGGAAAAAAATTCCAAGTGCAATGAAATTGCCAAAAAAGTGCAGTCCCACACTTATTTTTTGTTTGGCTTTTTTGCTAGGTTCACTAAATGCTAAAACTGATCTGCCATTATGATTCTCCAGGTCAGTACGAGTGCATAGACACCTAACATGACTAGGTTATTTTTTATCTAAGTGGTGAAAAAAAATTCCAAACTTTGCTAAAAAAAAAAAAAAAAAAATGGAGCCATTTTCAAATACCCATAGCGTCTCCATTTTTCATGATCTGGGGTCAGGTGAGGGCTTATTTTTTGTGGGCCGAGCTGGCATTTTTAATGATACCATTTTGGTGCAGATACGATCTTTTTATCGCCCATTATTGCATTTTAGGGCTCATTTCCACATGCGAGTCACACGTCCGTATCTCGCATGTGGAAACCAAGCTGTGGAGCCGGCACTCAGGAGCGGAGCGTGCGGCCGCATAGGAACACATGGAGCTGCACAGCTCCACTCCTGAGTGCCGGCGCCAGAGCTTGATTTCCACATGCGAGATACGGACGTGTGCCTCCCATGTGGAAATGAGCCCTTAATGCAATGTCGCAGTGACCAAAAAAACGTAATTCTGGCGTTTCTAATTTTTTTCTCGCTACACTGTTTAGCGATCAGGTTAATGCTTTCTTTTATTGATAGATCGGGCAATTCTGAACACGGCGATAGCAAATATGTGTAGGTTTGATTTTTTTATTGATTTATTTTGAATGGGGCGAAAGGGGGTGATTTAAACTTTTATTTTTTTTATTTTTTTCACATTTTTTTTTACTTTTTTTTTTAACTTTTGCCATGCTTCAATAGCCTCCATAGGAGGCTAGAAGCTGGCACAACTCGATCGCTTCTGCTACATAGCAGCGATCATCAGATCACTGCTATGCAGCAGAAATGCAGGTGTGCTATGAGTGCCGACCACAGGGTGGCGCTCACAGCTACCGGGGATCAGTAACCATAGAGGTCTCAAGGACCTCTATGGTTACTATACAGAAGCATCGCTGACCCCCGATCATGTGACAGGGGTCAGCGATGCGCTCATTTCCGGCCACCCGGCCGGAAGCGCCGGTTAAATGCCGCTGTCAGCGTTTGACAGCAGCATTTAATAACTAGTTAATAGCGGCGATTGAATCGCGATTTCACCCGCCCCTATTGCAGGCACATGTCAGCTGTTCAAAACAGCTGACATGTCCCGGCTTTGATGCGGGCTCACCACCGGAGCCCGCATCAAAGCGGGGGTTCTGACCTCGGACGTACTATCCCGTCCGAGGTCAGAAAATCAAAAATTTTCAAAAAAAGAAAATCAAAGAAATGAGCTGGAACACATGCTGGTATAAGTACAATACGTAGGTGTACATTCACACTGTGGCCATTTAACATACAGAATCTGGTCTGCCCCCGTCTATTTTGTGGCCTGCTGGAACGTACCAAGGTGAACTACAAACGTTATGGACCATCCTTATCCTGAAGGGTACACCTTGTCGCGATGAAATGACTTTTAAGCTCTTTTTTTCAAAACAGTGTGTTACGCCAAGGACAGCGAAAGACAAGAGTGGACCCACTGGACCATAATACCAAACCTCCTCTGAGCGAGCGTACCAGATTGGCCCACCCCTAAACAGGGATAGTTAGGAAGCAAGCTCGGAGGTCTCAAGTACCACGGATGCCAGGACCAGGGATCGGCTCCGGCAAAGAAGATGGAAAAGAAAAGACCACAGATGAGAGTACAGGGCTCCGTGGAGATGGACTGCAGATCTGGAAGATGAAGGGCTGGAAGATTTAAGGACAAGGAGATGAGGAACACAGGATTAAAGCACAGAGCTACAGGACTAGGTGCAAAAGACAATGAGGCGCCCTGGACGAAAAGCCAAACATAGAGAGAGAGACTCAGAGTTTAACTAAACAATCAGGCACCTACACAGGGGAGGAGCAGCCTGAAATACTAAGTGACTGCCTCCTATTGGCCCAGCAATACTGCTGGGTCAGGTCGCAGCGTGGAGTGAAGAGAAGGAGTGTGCGTGCGCTCGGTCCCTAAGGAGAAGATGGGAGGAGACTGAACGCGCGCCGACGCGCCTGAACAGACACGCACCGGGAACCAGACCAGGAAGGAGCAGGCAGCGGTGCGGGAGTGACGACAGAAGAGGAGGAACAAGCGGCAGACGCGTCGCCGGCGGAGACAGTCCCATGATCAGCGGAGGTGAGTATAGTTGTAACAGTACCCCCTCTCTTACACCCCTCTCCTCCACTCTTAGACAAAAATCTCTTAAGAATACAAGGTGCATTAATGTTCTCCCGGGGTTCCCAAGACCTCTCCTCTGGCCCAAACCCCTTCCAATCAATTAAAAAGAAGGTTTTGCCCCTGACCCTCTCGGAAGCTAAAATATCTTTCACTTCAAAAACATTATCAGCACTGACAAGTGGAAGAGAAGAGCTGGAAGCAGGGTGGAAATGATTCAGAATGACTGGTTTTAGAAGAGAGACGTGCAAAACGTTGAGAATGTGGAGCGAAACAGGCAACCTCAGCTTATAGGACACATCGTTGATGCGGCGGAGGTCTTCAAAAGGACCAATGTAACGAAGACCCAACTTGTAGGAAGGCATCTTTAGTCTGATATACTTAGACAAAAGCCAAACCTTCTCGCCTGGAAGATAAGGTGGAGCATCTAGACGCCTCTTGTCGGCATGTCTCTTCATGCGTTCACCGGCTCTCTCAAGCGCCTCTTTAGTCTCAAGCCAGACTCTGAAAAATTCTATGACCTCAGAATCAGCTGCCGGGACCCTGGAAGAGACAGCGATCGGTAAAGGAATGTTGGGATGCATGCCGAAAACAACAAAGAATGGAGACTTGCCAGAAGTTTCGTTGGGATGGTTATTATAGGCGAACTCAGCCCACAGAAGAAGTCCGGACCAGTCATCCTGATGAGAGTTGGAGAAGTGACGTAGGTAAGAAGACAACACTTGATTTACTCGCTCCACTTGGCCGTTGGTTTGCGGATTGTATGCAGAAGAGAAGTCTAACTTTACCTCCAAAAGACCACACAAAGCCCTCCAAAATCGAGATGTAAATTGAACTCCGCGATCAGATACAATATGTAGAGGGAATCCATGAATCCATGGAGTCGCAAGATGTGCTGGACAAAGAGCTTAGCTAATTCGGGAGCAGAGGGCAGTCCAGGTAGCGGAACAAAGTGAGCCATCTTCGAAAACCGGTCCACTACTACAGGAATGGTAGAATACCCAGAGGAGCGAGGCAGATCAGTGACAAAATCCAAAGTGATATGTTGCCATGGGGACGATGGAACTGGTAATGGAAGCAGAAGTCCCGACGATAAACATCTGGGAACTTTACTTTGGCACAGGAAGAACACGAGGCAGTAAAGTCAATCACATCTTGACGAAGAGAAGGCCACCAACAGAACCGGGAAATGAGATCCAGAGTCTTCTTAATGCCAACATGACCGGAGATCTTAGAAGAATGTCCCCAATGTAAAATCGTCCTTCTATCGGCCTCTGGAGCGAAGGTTTTGCCTGGAGGAGGAACTATCAGGTTTACGGGAGCCACAGAGACAATTGTTGTGAATTCTGTTTGTGGGCTCCCCCGGTGGTGCTTTATGGTAGTGCCACTTATTTGCCTTCTTCTATCCTTGATCACCTGTTGACACCCATTAGGGGAGTTTCCTATTTAAGGCTGCTTGGCTGCTGGTCTGATGCCGGCCAACAATGTATCAGTAGCATTCTGTTGCTTTCTCCTGCCTCAAGATCCTGTTCAGCTAAGTTGAATTTTGTTTCTAGTTTATGCTATTTTTGTCCAGCTATTTGCAATGTGACTCTCTGTAGCTGGAAGCTCTCGTGGACTGGAATTGCCACTCCAGTGGCATGAGTTGTCACTGGAGTTTTAAAGTAATTTCAGGATGGTGTTTTTGAGTAGTGTTTTGAAGTTGACCGTGAAGTGACTCTTTCCTGTACTTCTGCTATCTAGTAAGCGGACCTCACTGTGCTAAATCTGCTGTTCATCCTACGTATGTCTTTTCCTCTTGACTCACCGTCAATATCTGTGGGGGGCTGCTATCTCCTTTTGGGGTTCATCTCTGGAGGTAAGGCAGGCCTGTATATTCCTCTGATAGGGGTAGTTAGATCTCCGGCTGGCGCGTGGTGTCTAGGGCATCGTAGGAAACACTCCCCGGCTACTTCCAGTGTCGTGTCAGGTTCAGGTCACAGTCACTTTAGTTTCCATCACCCGAGAGCTAGTCCGTTGTTATTTTGATTTCCCTGCCATTGGGAAAATCATAACAGTTTGGCCGGCCCACATGTGTTAAAACTATGCACTAAAGCAGGAAAGGATATGAAAAGGTTTTTTTTTCCCTTCTGTGTTTGGAAAGTGCACCTTAGTGCTTATTTGTACTCCTTGCTTAAACTGCAGTCTTCAGCCTTTTTTTTTTTTTCCTCTCCTCTTAATCTCTGAATGGCTTTGGTTACACCTGTTTGAATCATGGATCCACAGAGTTTGGTTGCAGGTCTGAATAACCTGGCTACAAAGGTCCAGAACTTACAAGATTTTGTTATACGTGCTCCAATGTCTGAACCTAAGATCCCTATGCCTGAATTTTTTACCGGAGACAGATCCCGTTTTTTGAATTTCAGAGAGAATTGTAAATTGTTTTTGTCTCTGAAATCTCACTCTGCTGGTGATCCTGCGCAACAGGTTAAAATTGTTATTTCTCTATTGCGGGGTGACCCACAAAGTTGGGCATTTGCATTGTCGCCAGGGGATCCTGCGTTATTAAATGTAGATGCGTTTTTTCTGGCTTTGGGGTTGCTTTATGAAGAACCTAATTTAGAGATTTTGGCTGAGAAAGCCTTGATAGCTCTTTCCCAAGGGCAAGATGAAGCTGAGATATACTGCCAAAAATTTCGTAAATGGTCGGTGCTTACTAAATGGAATGAGTGCGCTCTAGCAGCTAATTTCAGAGAAGGTCTCTCTGATGCCGTGAAGGATGTCATGGTGGGGTTCCCTGTGCCTACAGGTCTGAATGATGCCATGAAATTGGCTATCCAGATTGATCAGCGTTTACGGGAGCGCAAATCTGTGCACCATATGGCGGTATCTTCTGAGCAAAAATCTGTGCACCATATGGCGGTATCTTTTGAGCAAAAACCTGTGCACCATATGGCGGTATCTTCTGAGCAAAAACCTGTGCACCATATGGCGGTATCTTCTGAGCAAAAACCTGTGCATCATTTGGCGGTGACCTCTGAAAAGGCACCAGAGCATATGCAATGCGATAGTGTATTGTCTAGAGGCGAACGACAGAATTACAGGCGCAAAAATGGGTTGTGCTTCTATTGTGGAGATCCAGCTCATGTTATATCAGCATGCTCTAAACGCATAAAGAAGGTTGATAAAAAGGTTGATAAATCTTTTTCTATGGGTACCTTGCAGTCTAAATTTCTTTTGTCCGTGACATTGATTTGTACTTTATCATCTGTTACTGTGGATGCTTATGTGGATTCTGGCGCCGCTCTGAGTCTCATGGATTGGTCCTTTGCCAAGCGTTGTGGGTTTGATTTAGAGCCTCTGGAGGTTTCTATTCCCTTAAAGGGTATTGATTCTACACCTTTGGCTAGCAATAAACCACAATATTGGACACAAGTGACTATGCATCTTTCCCCAGACCATCAGGAGATTATTCGTTTCCTTGTGTTATATAATCTACATGACGTATTAGTACTTGGATTACCATGGTTACAAATTCATAATCCAGTCTTGGACTGGAGATCAATGTCTGTGCTGAGCTGGGGATGTCAGGGGATTCATGGGGATGCACCTTTGGTTCCCATTTCTTCATCTACTCCCTCTGAGATCCCAGCATTTCTGTCAGATTTTTATGATGTCTTTCAGGAGCCTAAAACTGATTCTCTCCCCCCTCACAGAGAGTGTGACTGCGCTATTGAGTTGATTCCCGGTAGTAAATTTCCTAAGGGTCGCTTGTTTAATTTGTCTGTACCTGAACATACTGCTATGCGGGAGTATATCAGAGAATCTTTGGAAAAGGGTCATATTCGCCCCTCTTTGTCTCCACTGGGGGCAGGGTTTTTCTTTGTGGGTAAGAAGGATGGTTCATTGAGACCTTGTATCGACTATCGACTTCTGAATAAGATTACAGTTAAATACCAGTACCCGTTACCTTTACTGACTGATCTTTTTGCTCGCATAAAGGGGGCGAAGTGGTTCACTAAGATCGATCTACGTGGTGCGTATAATTTGGTGCGGATTAAGCAGGGGGATGAGTGGAAGACCGCATTTAATACGCCTGAAGGCCATTTTGAGTATTTGGTAATGCCTTTCGGTCTCGCGAATGCCCCTTCCGTTTTTCAGTCCTTTATGCACGATATTTTCCGTGAATATCTGGATAAATTTATGATTGTGTATTTGGATGATATTTTGATTTTTTCGGAGGACTGGGAATCTCATGTTCAACAGGTCAGGAGAGTTTTTCAGGTTTTACGAGCTAATTCTCTATTTGTGAAGGGCTCAAAGTGTATTTTTGGGGTTCAGAGAATTTCCTTTTTGGGATATATTTTTTCCCCTTCATCTATGGAGATGGACCCTGTTAAGGTTCAGGCTATTTGTGATTGGGTACAACCTACTTCTCTAAAGAGTCTTCAGAAATTCTTGGGATTTGCTAATTTCTATCGCCGATTCATAGCGGGTTTTTCTGCCATTGCTAAACCTTTGACTGATTTGACCAAGAAGGGTGCTGATGTTGCTAATTGGTCCTCTGCGGCTGTGGAGGCCTTTCGGGAGCTTAAGCGCCGCTTTTCTTCTGCTCCTGTGTTGCGCCAGCCTGATGTTTCGCTCCCGTTCCAGGTTGAAGTAGATGCTTCCGAGATCGAAGCAGGTGCAGTTTTGTCGCAGAAAGGTCCTGACTGCTCAGTGATGAGACCATGTGCGTTTTTCTCTCGAAAGTTTTCGCCCGCTGAGCGAAATTATGATGTTGGAAATCGGGAGCTCTTGGCCATGAAGTGGGCATTTGAGGAGTGGCGTCATTGGCTTGAGGGTGCTAGACACCAGGTGGTGGTCTTGACTGACCACAAAAATCTAATTTATCTTGAGTCAGCCAGGCGTCTGAATCCTAGACAGGCGCGCTGGTCATTGTTTTTCTCTCGATTTAACTTTGTGGTTTCATATCTGCCTGGGTCTAAGAATGTGAGGGCGGATGCCCTCTCTAGGAGTTTTGAGCCTGACTCGCCTGGTGATTCCGAACCTACTGGCATCCTGAAGGATGGGGTGATATTGTCAGCTGTCTCCCCAGACCTGCGGCGCTCTTTGCAGAAGTTTCAGGTGGATAGGCCTGATCGCTGTCCGCCTGGTAGACTGTTTGTCCCTGATGACTGGACCAGTAGAGTTATTTCGGAGGTTCACTCTTCCGCGTTGGCAGGTCATCCTGGAATTTTTGGCACCAGGGATCTGGTGTCTAGGTCCTTCTGGTGGCCTTCCTTGTCTCGAGATGTACGTATTTTTGTGCAGTCTTGTGATGTTTGTGCTCGGGCTAAGCCCTGCTGTTCCCGGGCCAGCGGGTTGTTGTTGCCCTTGCCTATTCCTAAGAGGCCTTGGACGCACATCTCTATGGACTTTATTTCTGACCTTCCTGTTTCTCGTAGGATGTCCGTCATCTGGGTGGTGTGTGACCGTTTTTCCAAGATGGTTCACTTGGTACCTTTGCCCAAATTGCCCTCCTCCTCTGAGCTGGTCCCTCTATTTTTTCAGAATGTTGTGCGTTTGCATGGTATTCCTGAGAATATAGTGTCTGACAGGGGTACTCAGTTTGTGTCTAGATTTTGGCGGGCGTTCTGTGCCAGGATGGGCATCGACTTGTCTTTTTCGTCTGCATTCCATCCTCAGACTAATGGCCAGACTGAGCGTACTAATCAGACCTTGGAGACTTACTTGAGGTGTTTTGTGTCCGCTGATCAGGACGATTGGCTTGATTTTTTGCCATTGGCAGAGTTTGCCCTTAACAATCGGGCCAGTTCTGCCACTTTGGTTTCTCCATTTTTTTGTAATTCAGGGTTTCACCCTCGCTTTTCGTCCGGTCAATTGGAGTCTTCGGATTGTCCTGGAGTAGATGCTGTGGTTGATAGAATGCATCAGATTTGGGGACAGGTTGTGGACAATCTGAAGTTGTCCCAGGAGAAGACTCAACAGTTCACTAATCGTCATCGGCGTGTCGGTCCTCGTCTTTGTGTTGGGGACCTGGTTTGGTTGTCTTCTCGATTTGTTCCTATGAAGGTCTCGTCTCCTAAGTTTAAGCCTCGGTTTATCGGCCCTTATAGGATTCTGGAGGTTCTCAATCCTGTGTCCTTTCGTTTGGACCTCCCAGCATCTTTTACTATTCATAATGTTTTTCATCGGTCATTGTTGCGGAGGTATGAGGTGCCGGTTGTTCCGTCTGCTGATCCTCCTGCTCCTGTGCTGGTTGAGGGTGAGTTGGAGTATGTGGTGGAAAAGATCTTGGACTCCCGTGTTTCCAGACGGAAACTTCAGTATCTGGTTAAGTGGAAGGGCTATGGTCAGGAGGATAATTCTTGGGTGACAGCATCTGATGTTCATGCTCCTGATTTGGTTCGTGTATTTCATACTGCTCATCCAGATCACCCTGGTGGTTCTGGTGAGGGTTCGGTGCCCCCTCCTTAAGGGGGGGGTACTGTTGTGAATTCTGTTTGTGGGCTCCCCCGGTGGTGCTTTATGGTAGTGCCACTTATTTGCCTTCTTCTATCCTTGATCACCTGTTGACACCCATTAGGGGAGTTTCCTATTTAAGGCTGCTTGGCTGCTGGTCTGATGCCGGCCAACAATGTATCAGTAGCATTCTGTTGCTTTCTCCTGCCTCAAGATCCTGTTCAGCTAAGTTGAATTTTGTTTCTAGTTTATGCTATTTTTGTCCAGCTATTTGCAATGTGACTCTCTGTAGCTGGAAGCTCTCGTGGACTGGAATTGCCACTCCAGTGGCATGAGTTGTCACTGGAGTTTTAAAGTAATTTCAGGATGGTGTTTTTGAGTAGTGTTTTGAAGTTGACCGTGAAGTGACTCTTTCCTGTACTTCTGCTATCTAGTAAGCGGACCTCACTGTGCTAAATCTGCTGTTCATCCTACGTATGTCTTTTCCTCTTGACTCACCGTCAATATCTGTGGGGGGCTGCTATCTCCTTTTGGGGTTCATCTCTGGAGGTAAGGCAGGCCTGTATATTCCTCTGATAGGGGTAGTTAGATCTCCGGCTGGCGTGTGGTGTCTAGGGCATCGTAGGAAACACTCCCCGGCTACTTCCAGTGTCGTGTCAGGTTCAGGTCACGGTCACTTTAGTTTCCATCACCCGAGAGCTAGTCCGTTGTTATTTTGATTTCCCTGCCATTGGGAAAATCATAACAGACAATCTTGGATGGATCAATTATATGCGAAGGTCTCTCTTCCAAGTCAGATGGTTGAAGGGACTGAGATAATGCATTGGCTTTAACGTTTTTCAGACCAGGACGAAAGTGCAACTTGAAATCAAAATGAGCAAAGAATAGAGACCACCTGGCCTGTCGGGGGTTTAACCTCTGGGCAGACTGAAGGTAGGACAGAATCTTATGGTCTGTGAAGATAGCAAAGGGATGGACAGCCTCCTCTAGTAAATAGCGCCACTCCTCCAGTGCCATTTTTATGGCTAGCAGTTTCCGATCTCCAATAGAATAGTTACTCTCCGCAGACGAAAAAGCCTTAGAAAAGAACCCGCAAGTGCGAAGGCAGCGGAAGAGAGGCGCACCGACGCGCCCGAACAGACACGTGGCAGGAACCACACCAGGAGGGAGCAGGCACCGGTGCGGGAGCGACGACCGAATGCGGGAGCGACAACCGAAGAGGAGGAAGAAGCGGCGGATGCGGCGCCGGCGGAGACAGTCCCAGGATCAGCGGAGGTGAGTAGAGTTGTAACACAGTGTAATCTACGTACCTTATGTTATTTACATGTACTATTAATATTTAATTACTGAAGGGTATTTGCTTTTTTTTTTTATCCTGAGAATAGACGATTATTCAAAATGAAGCAACTAGCATAGCAAACTAGAATAGTGGTTGCAGTCTCTCGAAGAGAGCACAATCCATGTAGTGTGAAGCAGTGACTGGTGTTACATATGATTGTCACTGTGTGTTCTCCCCAGGATGTGCACGGAGGTGTATTGAGGCCATGGGAGTGCACTGCCGTCACAGGTGTGGCTGTGATTGCAATGCAGAATGAAAGTGAGTATTGGTCTTGGATATGCTGGTTGTAAAAGGCAGATTTAAGAAAACATGCTTGGGGCTTTTGTGTTTTGAAATGGACTACAGGATGGTGGTCATGCAGTCCGTTTCATTCCTAGCCGGGTTTTCTATGTCGCTGAAGGCCACAGATTAAAGTTAAAAATCCTGCAGTATAGGGTTTGGGTGTGTCAGGTTCAGAGTCAGTGTCAATCTGGTGTTTGGAGGAGTACAGAACAGGAGGCTCTGCAGAGCTCCACCTGTGTGAGGCAACACAGGTAAGCGGAGCCAAATGGCCAATGCAGCTGAAAAGCCTGGCACCCACAGCGTACACATCGGTGCAGTCGCCCACTGTAACTGGTCTCAGGAGGTGGACTGGCGTGTTTAGTGATTGCAAACTGGAGGATATGGTTCCTGGCTGCGATCCAGAGGATATTGTGTACTGTGTAATGCTGTATGTAGAACATTAACACGGCAGTGCAGTCGCCCACGGTAACGGTGCAGAGGTGGAGTGGCATGTTTAGTGACTGTAAACCAGAGGATATGGTTTCTGGCTGCGATCCAGAGGAAATTGTGTGCTGTGTTTTTGTGAGTTGAACATTAAAGAGACTTTTGCTTTGAACATTGCTGGGTCACTCCCTCATCACTGCATAGGGTGCTACCACTGCACTACAGTAGTTATTCACATTATTGAAGCACAGCATGGGGTTTTCACATTGTAATAAGGGCACAGAATTTGACATTCACACATCAAGGTTCAGCAGAGAGCAAAGTAGTTATACGTCAAAGGTGTGGCACAGAATTTAGCCGTAACACTTTAGAAGTGAGGCACAGGCCTTAGCGCGTACACATCAGAGTTGGATCATACAGCTTACCAGTAACACATCTCACTTAAAGAATAAAGCTTAGAGGTTACAAAGCAAAGTCGAGTCACAGAGCTTAACAATTATACATCAGAGTTGAGGCACAGTTGAGTTGATACAAAAAACCTAAACAGATGAAGTATGCGCATGTTAACACTGACCACTAAATAGACAAAACCTAAGAAAAAAACATAATAAGCAAAAACCCTACAATAAATAAATAAATAAATGGTGCATCAAAATAATATAGGGTGCTTAGGTAACATAATTTTGATTAAAATAAATGAATAAGCCATCCAACCACGTCATGGTGACCCTTTATTGGTTGTTCCTAACCTCTAATATTTATCTACTGAAAGGTATTTGCTTATTATGTTTTATCTTGGGTTTTGTCTGTTTAGTGACCAGTGTGAACATGCACCTACTGTACATGCTACCTGCACACCAAGTTACATTCCAGTTCATCTCTTGATGTAGAGAACATAGCGATTTCACATCAGATTTGAGGCACAAAACTTGCTGGTTCTACATCAGAATTGAAGTTTGAGTTTTGTTGCACATCAAAATTGAAGCACTGAGCTTAGCAGTTACACATTAGAGTTGAAACACAGCGCTTGGTGGTTACATATCAAAGTTGGGGTATTGCACTTTGCAGTAACGCAATATCAACAGTCTGGGAGCACAATCAAAATGTAACATGGTTGTCCAAATGTTAGAGTTGTCCACAACAACTTGCAATATCCAAGCCTACCTCTATTCATAGAGCAATCATTCCAGCAGGCCAAATGGTAACTGTTTTCCATAGCTGGTCTTCATCAGCCCAAAACCACCCCATTTGACCCAGGTTAGTGGCCCCTCACAGCAGGCCACACTTCATCATTCACTTTTCCTCATTTTCACTAACTTGGCCAACATGAGTGCTCAAAGCTACACATTTATGTTACAGTCTTATGTGCTTGGTACATACAAAGAGTCATGGGAACATATTTAAAAGCGGTTATTCACTACTGGACAACCCCTTTTCCAATGCTATAGTGCCCAAAATATAATAAAAACACATTTTTTTTAACTCGTGCCATTCCAGCGATGTTGGAACTGTATTTCCCAGTGTATACATGACATTGTTACATCACATGAACACTACAGCCCTTCAGTGGTTGTTAATGGGTTGTTGCCTTCACACTTCGATCAGATGAAACTGTTTCATTTGATGGAAGTGTGAAGGCCGTAGACAATCAGAAACCGCTGATTCACCGCATTGGCCACCAGGAGACTCAGCACCAACTTTTCTGGAACAGTGCTAGTCCAGGAGATGAGCATGTGGTGTCTTTAGCCTTATTTGGGGCACTGTAGCATTGAACAAGGGGTTGCCCAGTAGTGAACAACTTATTTAAGATATAGTTCTTACAATAAAATGGCCCTTAACTACAATATATGTATAACCTAACATGCATCCACCAAAAAACATCTCATTTTGGGGAGTGCATGCGATGGACCAAGCTAAATTCAATTCAATTCCAAGTTTGCTGAAATGTAGCAGCCTGGAAAAGACATGATATTTCTAAGATGCCATTAACAGACAGTTCATTCCTGCGATGAATACATTAAAGGTTGCGTGCCATCATAATACATTACACTGATGTTTCTCTACAGTCTATTACGGGCATCTTACAATCAATTTTTCGTCTATCATACGGTGAATTTCAGGCCGTCGCTGTCCATAGGTCCTATAAATGGGATCTTTTACTTTGATGTTTTCGATTAGCGGCGTGAGTAATAATCTGAACTGACTAGATGTTAATTCACTCAGAGCTCCTTTCTACCAGTTTTCCGTCTCTCTCGGCTGATGTCATTAAGCTTCACATTATTGGTTTCAGATGCTGGGACCCGGGATTTGTTCAGCAGATGTGAGCTCGGAGATGGGCGGAGAGGTGCTGACAGGAGAAAAAGGTGCTATTACCTCTCTTGGGAACCATAATGTTGGGATCCAAGATGAATCTGTTATTTTTGGACTTCCCCAGATATACATAATTCTTAATGATTCTTTTTTGTCTTGCCTTTTTCTCTCCTTCACGTATATTTATTTTCTTACAGTGTCTATTGGTACATAAACCTATCTAGAGATTTCGAAGAGCATTTTCACTAAACTGTTCATCATACCGAAAACCTTGACATTTGTCTATGACGAAACAATCAACAACATCAAGATTAAGATGCTTCCAAAAACTCCTTCTTAGGGTTGTTTTTTTAAGTTGTAATTTAAATTGTTGCATCCATCATACTGAAAGCAATCATGTTTAGCTTCAGCAAGACAACCAAGAACATGAAGACTAAGATGCCTTCAAAGACTCCTAGTTTGGGTTGTGGCCATTATACTGGAAACCTTGAGATTTGACTACAATAAGACAAAGGAAAAACATGTACTATCTAAAAAGTAACTTTTATTAATAATCCTTAAAACAACATTAACAGGACACCAAAATGGCTAAAATTGTAGGGCTTTAGGATACTAGATAAATAATTATAGAGTGCTATGGCAAGCAGATAAAAGGGATGGATAGGAAGATATATATAGTCCTGTTTACCCTATCAAATCCCTAATAGGGCCCTGCCTTGCTGTAAAGGTTGGCGCCCTAATGACGCAAGTGTCACCTGAAGACTTCCCTTAATATGCCTTGATACACACATGGTCAAAATTGTTGGTACCCCTCATTTAATGACAGAAAAACCCACAATGGTTACTGAAATAACTTGAATCTGGCAAAAGTAATAATAAATTAAAAATCTATGAAAATGAACAAATGAAAGTCAGACATTGCTTTTCAACCATGCTTCCACAGAATTTAAAAAAAATAAAACTCATGAAATAGACCTGGAAAGAAATGATGCTTTCCTTAACTTAATATTTTGTTGCACAACTTTTGAGGCAATCACTACAATCAAACGATTCCTGTAACTGTCAGAGACTTCTGCGCCTCTCGATAGCTATTTTGGCCCAGTCCTCAAGAGCAAACTGCTCCAGTTGTTTCGTGTTTGAAGGCTGCCTTTTCCAGACATATTTCTGCTCTTTCCAAAGATGCTCAATAAGATTTAGGTCAGGGCTCATAGAAGGCCACTTCAGAATAGTCCAATGTTTTCCTCTTAGCCATTCTTGGGTGTTTTTAACTCTGTGTTTTAGGTCATTATCCTGTTGCAAAACATGACCTGCGACTAAGGCCAAGCTTTCTGACACTGGGCAGCATATTTCTCTCTAGAATCCCTTGATAGTCTTGAGATTTCATTGTACCCTGCACAGATTCTAGAAACCCTGTGCCAGATGCAGCAAAGCAGCCCCAGAATATAACAGAGCCTCCTCCATGTTTCACAGTAGGGACAGTGTTCTTTTCTTGATATGCTTGATTTTTCCGCCTGTAAACATAGAGCTGGTGTGCCTTGCCAAAAAGTTCCATTTTTGTCTCATCTGTCTATAGGACATTCTCCCAGAAGCTTTGTGGCTTGTCAACATGTAGTTTGGCAAAGTCCAGTCTATCTTTTCTATGACAGGTGTCCTCCTTGGTCATCTCCCATGAAGTCCCCTTTGGCTCATACAACGACGGATGCTGCAATCTGACACTGATGTTCCTTGAGCTTGAAGTTCAACTTTAATCTGTTTAGATGTTTTTCTGGGCTCTTTTGTTACCATTTGTATTATCCGTCTCTTTGATTTGTCATCAATGTTCCTCCTGCGACCACGTCCAGGGAGGTTGGCGAAAGTCCCATGGATCTTACAGTTCTGGATAATATGTCCAACTGTAGTCACAGGAACATCAAGCTGCTTGGAGATGGTCTTATAACTTTTACCTTTAACATGTTTGTCTATAATTTTCTCTTTCTAATCTCCTGAGACAACCCTTTCCTTAGCCTCCTCTGGTCCATGTTGAGTGTGATACACACCATGTCACCAAACAGCACAGTGAGTATCTGTAGCCCTATATACAGCCCACTCACTGATTCCAAGATTGAAGGCCCCTGTGATGCTAGTTAGTAGACACATCTTGATTTAACATAACATGTCCCTTTTGTCACATTATCGGGTACCATCATTTCTGTCCAGGTCTATTTCATGAGTTTTATTTTTTTTTTTTAATTCCGTGGAAGCATGGTTGAAAAGCAATGTCTGACTTTCATTTGTTCATTTTCATATATTTTTTATTTATTTTTAATTTTGTCAGATTCAAGTTATTTCTGTGACCCTTGTGGGTTTTTCTGTCATTAAATGAGGGGTACCAACAATTTTGACCAGTTGTGCAGGTCTTAAGGTAACAATAATAATTGTAGTCATACAAGACAATAACTGCCACCTGGGCCTGAACATCCCAACCTGTAGAATATTGTACATGAACTAGAATATAGAAAATAAATATACAGAACAGATAAGCACCATCACATGGCAAAATTCACAATATTGATATTAACTGTTATGTTGGGAAATCTACCATCAAATACCCCAAAATATTTAAATGCTTATATTAACCAGCTGTGACCAATGGCAGATGCAGCCATATGAGTAAAGCCATATGAGGTGCAATGTGGCTCTTGTGCAATAACCAAGACATAGAATGGATACACTCAACATGTTTTTCTTTCTCTAAAAGTCATCACGAGGATTGTCAATGTATTTAGCTTAAAGATAGTCCTAGGTCATGCCAAATGGGTAGCGCATCCTGGGTATGCTGGGGAATATTATCTCCGTGAATGGTGTGCTCAATAAGTACTGTTTAGATAGTACATACCTATGTTTTCTTCATTATATTTACTAGTTACCGTACTAGCCGTGATCCTCTACAATAAAACAACCAACAACATCAAGACCAAGATGTTTCCTGTCATGCTCGCCGTTAATGCAGAAGTTCATGGACCCTCTGTGCCACGGGGCCGGGGCTTGCCTAGGAGGGGCATAGCTAAGTAGTCAGGCTTGAGGTGCAGGTAGCCGCTAGGTTCCATTTCTAGGCAGTCCCTGGTACTGCAGCTGCTGATGCCAGGGGTTGGGTTCTCTGAGCAGGGACACGGGAACGGAGTCACAGACAGGAAGAACAACGTGGACTTCAGAGATAGGTTCTCATTCAGGCACACATGTCTCAGGAGATGGTTCAGGTACCGCCAATGCAGCTACAGGGTTCAGGTACTGTCAGAGAAGCTTCAGGGTCATGTATAAATTACACAAGACTACAGGAACTATACTGAATAAGGAAATAACTATATTAGACTAAGGACAAGGGACCTGGGAACATACAGTTTTACATACATACTACCGCTAACAAACTGTAGGGGTTGCTCAGATACCTCCCTATTGAACAGGTTGCCTTTTATACAAGATGCCTCCCAGCTATTGGCTTGTGGCATCTTTAGATGTCCATGTGCTGCTAGTATAAAAGGAGATCGCTTACGTTCACTAGCCGTCTTGATGTAAGCCTGTGTGACATGCATAGCGGAAGGAGGGAGAGGAGCGCAAGGATACTGCTGCAGCCTGAGCAGTGAGTATATCGGCATCCCCGCATGGAGAGCAGGGGAAACCATGCATGGGCTCTGGCAATGAACATTGCAGAACCCCCCATTTACACCCCCTATTCTTCAAGCCCATGGGGGATCCCTGAAGATGAAGCCAGATTCTTACTCTTGAACTCCGACAACATCTCATCAAGACCACATTTTCTCCAGTCCACTGGAAGAAAGGGTACATCTCCCACCTTCTTCTTGGTAAGGATTCTACTCACCGACTGAACATCCTCGGAGCAGAACGGAGCAGGTTAGTAAACAGGAACCTTGAATTGCTGAGTCTTTCTTAGCCTGGCAAGATTAGCTATGTCCTTGGAAGAAACAAAGATGGGTTATGATTCTTCCTCTTGATCAGTAGATAGTAGAGACTCAGAAGATGCCTCCTCCTTGAAGTTCTCATCCTGCAACCACCTGGAACCAGAAGATACTCTCTCTGGGTCAGAATTCAAATTGGTCTCACTGAGGATACTTCCTTGAGGCAGGAGTTTCCTGGCAGAGAAGATTTCCACATCAGCGGCAAAGCTGAACGTATAGAGACCAGACATATCTTGTGACAAGACTGTCCCCAACTAAGCACTTCACTGGACCTCCAGTCTATAGTGGTCTCATAAGTTCTCAGCCATGGAAGACCTAAGAGAAGTGGATGAAATATATTAGATAGCACATAGAAGGTGATCTTCTCCATACGCAATGCTCCTATCTGAAACTCTACTTGTTCTATAATGACTTGAACGACTTCGGATAAGTCCTTTTCGTTGACAAATGATACTCTCAGTGGTTTTTTACAGGCATTGGACAGGAATCTGATACAAATCCACCACAGTTTGCTACAGGAAATTTCCCTCCGAACCGGAGTCAACATAAGCTGCCTCGACGTACTGGATACTTCCACAGGACATGGATACGTTCAAAGTCAGTGGCAAAGATTTTCCACTCTCACCTAGAGAAGCTTTACCTACTGGCCCTAGGTTTCGGATTTATTCAGACCTCTCTGGACAGCAATGAATGAAATGTTCCGCACTACCACAGCTTAACACAACCATGTTCCAGCTGCTGCACCGCCAGCCTAACACAATTGACCTGCATGAATTCAGAATCGATAGCAGTCTCTAGAATCTGGGGAACAAGTAATCTCTGGAAAGATGGAGTCAAACGCTCTGGTTTCCTCTCATATCAGTGCTCTGGTTCATTCCTGTAACCTAAGGTCGATCTGCATTGCCAGGGAAATCAATTAGTCTAGATTTGCGGAATGTAACGACCAGCCAATTTGTCCTTGATCCTTCCAGATAATCCCTCCCAGAAGGCAGCTACCCAAGCTTTGTTGTTCCAACCTAACTCAGAAGACAGGGTGCGGTTCAGGAAGGATTACTGGCTTACTGACAGATCTCCCTGATAAAGTCTAAGAAGAGAAGATGCAGTGGAGACTACATGACCAGGCTGATTGAAGACCTTTTGGAGGTCACCAGGAAGGCCTGTAGATCACAGGTCACAGGTTGCCTCTCTCCCACAAGGGATGAACCATGCTAGGGACTTTCCTGCAAGGTGAAACATCAGTAATCCCACTTTAGCCAGATCAAACAGAAACTAATGGGCCAAAAGTTCATAGTGCAAGGTGCACTAGTTCAAGAATCCACGGCACTGCTAAGGGTTTCCGTTGAATCGTGGTAGAGCTGATAAACAAGTATTAGCTCCAGAAGCATAGATTGCAGGTAGGGAAGACTCGGCTGCAGATGCTGCAGCTTGGGCTGGAATGGAAGAAGTGGCCATGGTCAGGGCATCCAACCGGGTATTTGCAGCCCATTTTTTTTCATGCTGATCGCGCTCATGGATCAGCTCTTGGTACAGCTACAATGCCTGAGGGGTCCAGCGATCAGCGAATCCATTGCCTGAGCAAACTGTCTTGCCTGCAGGTGGCTCACATGCTTCATGGATCCACTGTGCCATGGAGCCGGACTTGCCTAGGAGGGGTGTAGCTAAGCAGCTACCTATGTTCACTGGAGGTCCTGATGTTGGAGTCAAGGCAAATCCCTGCATGTGTTGTGGCTGTTGAACAGCAGTGAGACATGCAGCCACAGTGACTCAAACATAGTATTCGAGCACCCCAAAGATACTTTATTAACGAACAAACGTACTCGGAAAACATCTTATCACAGCATGATCACTTATCACTAATGCTGATGATGGAAAAAGCTGGAAAACCAGATTGTGCAGCAGGGGGAGATGCCTGCATCAACTGAGGCTTTATTTCTATTTCACCGTCCTCTGAGAGATCTTTGACAAGCAGGATCTCTCCATCCTTGGGTGAGATCTACCCATAGTTATGGGAACCAAATATGATGCTGCTCATTATATGTCAGCGTCTCAGTAAATACTGTAATGTACTGCAAATGTCATAACCACAGCATAGAAATGACCATAAGGGACGCTCACAATCTTTATTAATGAGGTAGCATGATCCCATTTATATATGGATTCATATCTGCGGATATTTATTGGTTAGTAAGCCTCTCCAAAATGCTGCTATATGTACTGACAGTGGCTGAATATATTTATATATGCTGAATAAGTAATTTTTGACGTTTATGTGGAAGTGATTACACTATACATAGGTACCCATTAATTGGGTTTTCCAGGTTACCACAAGTGGTCAAAAATATTTACACTAAACAAGTAATCCCTTGTAATCACACACTGATGTCCCAAAATGTGTTCACCCGTATCAATATTGCATATGTTATGGAAATATTAGGGTTGGATAAATATATCCCTGTGTGTGCTGCGGCCGCTCCCAATTAGACTGAGTATTTTGAGCGCTCATCAAGAATGGACTGTACACAACTGTGACAGAACAACATTCCATCAATACTGATACTTTATTGTACATACATAGTTTTATATTTTCACATAGAAAGGAGTGGTTAGGGGTTGTCAGGGGTGGTTAGTTAATTACCATATTGTCTAGCTCCTCTGTCATTGGTTATCTAAACATATATGGAATATTGTGATTAATGCTCATATGACTGCTGATTAAGCAACCGAACTCGAGTTCTGTGTCTAGGACAAAGTGGAGAGACTTGATCAGCAGTCACCAAACATCTGACTCTGTTCTGCTTTAGGGATGGAAAACCCCATATGATCTGTCTGGGTTATATCAGTTTGTCAGCCATTTTAAACCATTGATTATAATGTATATATTCGCTGTGAGCATATAAGTATATATTTGATTATAGAGGAGTATACATGCAAGTGAGATCTACATGATATATATATTTCTATCACAAGCCCCCCTTAGATATCACTTGCCCTAATCCTAGCCTCCTGTCCCAAAGCGCTGCAACTCTTTTGTGCTGTCGGCGAACTGACACAAGCCTAACGCCTGTGCCCCACTCCGTACAGACTTTTCGCAAATGGGCGGTCAGGAGATCTGTCCCTAACGGGGGTTCGTTGCAATCAGTCTCTTAGTCAATAGCATGTGTAGTGAGCGATGTGTAGTCTTTATCAGGTAGGTCATCTGTTCGGTCAGGCAGGGCATCCACGACATCATTCTGGCTTGGGTGTCATCTTCTGGTAGGGGAGCTTTCTTGCCATGCGATGAGTGGATCCAAGTGGGTCTTCCCTCCAGTTTCACAGAGTTTGGTGTCATCAGCAGCACTTGAGCAGGATCATCAAATCTGGGATCGAGTGGTGTTCTCCTTACAAGCTTTTTCACCAACACCCAGTCTCCTGGCTTCTAGGAGTGCATACCGGACACTGAATCTGGATCTGGCAATGAAGAAAAAAACTCGAGAATGGATGTTAGCAAGTTTCTTGGTGATTTCAATTACATAAGCAGACAAAGTATCATATTACATAATCAGCTGCTGAGGGAAAGGATACCCCTAACCTGGGACTAGACACAAACAAAATTTCATATAATGACAGCTTTTCTGGGCCTCTGGGAGTGTGCCTAACACTGAGTAGTGTGATTGGGAGTGTGTAGGCCTAAGTCTGACCTTACTGCTGACTAGATCTCTCATGTGAGGTCTGCTGTGAATGCAGGTCCCTGGTCACTCTCTATCACTTCTGGGACCCCATGGCTGCATATCTCATCTCTGAGAGTAGCTTCTTTGCAGTAGTCTTTGCTGACTGGTTCTTCACTGGGAAAGCTTCTGGCTGTCATCCTGAGAACATGTCAACGACCACAAGGACATATTCGAATCCTCCACTTGGCGGCATCTGGATGTGGTCTATCTGGATCCTCTGGAAGGGGGTACAGTGGTCTGGCAAGATGATGTGTGGGAACTTTCTTCATTCTTCCAGGGTTGCATTTGCCACAGGTCAGACAGCTGTTTATGAACTTGGCTGTTAGGGTGGAGATTTCTGGAGCGAACCAGTAAGCACCAATCGGATCATTCATCTGTGTCTTTAATCTGTGTGTGGGCCCAAGTGCCTACTGGACCACCATAGGGTGCATGCTTCGGGGTAAACAGGGTTTGTAGTCCATTGAGTATACCCTTCCTTTTTCATGTGTTGCTCACTTCTGCATCCAGCATTCCTTCTTGTCCTTTGGGGCTTGCTCTTGCAGCTTTTTTGAGCAGATCCCAGGATGTCATCTTGTCAGGTTTCCTGTCTTCAGCCGTCCTGTAGTAGCCGTCCGGCTCTACGACCTCTTCCACTTGTCCATATTGTCTTCCCTTGACTGTTTCTTTGGCTGCCATATCCGCCATGTTGTTGCCTCGTGCCCCTACTGTGTTCAGTTTTCCATGCGCTTTGACTTTTAGCATTGTCACCACTTTTGGAAGTTGAAGTGTGTTCAGCAGGTCCTTAATGGCTCCATTGATGCTTCACGGTTGTTCCGCTGGCTGTTATGAAGTCCCTTGCAGCCCAGATGGGTCCGAAGTCGTGTGCTATGCCATGCAAGTACCTTGAATCGGTATACATTTTCTCAGTCTTGTCTTCTGCCATCTGGTAGGCCTTCATCAGCGCTATCAGTTCTGCTTCCTGGGCTGACAGACTGGGCGGCAGACTTCTGGACCACAGGATCTCTTGATTGCTGGTCACTGCACATCCCGTGTGAAATATTCCTTCATCATCTGCGAATCTGGAGCCATCCACATAGAGGATCAACTCTGGGTTGGTCAGTGGCTCTTCTGCCACCTTGGGTAGTCCTGCTGTTTCCTCTTGCATGATGCTGAAGCAATCATGGTCATCCGTCCGGAGCAAATTCAGATCCCTGCAGAAGGTATCATGCAGATTTTGATCAGACTTTTTATCTGAGGATCCGTATCTGTATCCCCCCTTGGGAGTGGGAGTAGAGTGGACGGGTTGAGGACTGTGCATCTGGAGATGGTGACATTGTCGGGCAGGAGTAGAGAGCACTGGAGGCGAAGATGCGTGGCGGTGAAGAGATGTTTTAGCTGGGTTTGGTTGAGGATTGCTGAGATGTCATGCAGAACCAGGATTTCCAATGTTTTTTTCCACTGATGTCAGTAGTCCTGTCCAGGAGGGCGTGTGCTGCAACTGCTGCTCTCATGCGGGAGGAAGAGGCTTCCCTTGCAACTGGATCCAGGCAAGCTGAAAAGTAGTCCGAAAGTCTCTGCTTTCCCCCCTGAAGCTGTGTCAGGACTCCAGTAGCAAGGCCTTCTTTTCTCATCAAGTAGAGACGGAATGGCTTCTCGTAGTCAGATGGGCCTAGTGCTGGCTCTGAGACTACTGTGCCTTTTAACTTCTTGAACGAACTGAAGGCTGCATCTGTCAGGAGGAACGGGGTCACGCTGACGTATTCACACAGAGGCTGCATTAGGACGGAAGCATCAGGGATCCAGGCTCTGCAATACGAAACTAGACCAAGGAAGGCCTGTAGCACCTTTGGAGTTGTCGGAGGGACCATCTTCTCCACTGCGGTCTTCCGGTCATCTGTCAGGTGTTTCGCCTGGTGAGCAATACAGTGTCTCTGGAACGTAACTTGCTTCAGACACCACTGGACTTTGTTCTTTCAGATCTTGCAGTGCTGCTCCGCCAGGTAGAGTAGGAGATACAAGGAATGGGCTTTACACGTGTCAAAGTCAATTGCACAAAGGAGTAGATTGTCCATGTATTGTAGCAGGGTCACTTCTGCATGTTCTGCGACCCAGTTGGTGAGGACTGTGGACATTGCTTTGGTGAACCGTGAAGGGCTGTTCTGGGCCCACTGTGGCATCACTGTCCATGTGTGTTGTCCCCCCTGGTGCATTAAGGCAAACAGGATCTGGTCTTCCGGATGAACTGGAACACTGGAGAAAATGTTTGCCAGGTTGTTCACTGTGAACACTTTTGCTGTGGCAGGCACATTTGAGAGCAGAGTGTGTGGATTCGGCATAATTGCAGTTTCAAACACCGTGGCGTCATTCACAGCTCTCAGGTTGTATACCATTCTGAACTTGGCTGGCTCTCCTTTTACAGTCTTTTTCTTGACGGGGAAAAGCGGGGTATTGCAAGGCGATGTGCGAGGAACAATGATTCCTATTTCCAGGTAGACCTTCAGTTGGTCAGAGGCAGCTTGACTCTAGGCCTGGCCTGGGCCTTACGAGGGTACGGGGTACATGGCTTGAGTGACACCCGTACTGGGGCAACTTGAGGTTTTTCTCACGTGCTGGGGTCCCTTAGACCATAGACTTTCTGGTACTACATCCAGTACCTCCTTGGGTAGGCCTCATCGATTGTTTAATGTTCTTGTAGCGCTGCCAGCATGACTCTTCTCGGGTCAGGGATGAAGAAAATGTCACTGTCCCATCTTCCTGGAACACTGTGGTTGCCTTCAGCTTCTGCAGTAGGTTTGCTCCCAGCAGGTTGAGTGGCAGGTCCTTTACACCACAAACTGGGACAGGATAGAGTGTCCTGGCTGAGTGCACACGCTCAGTGGCTTTGTAAGCTGAGAATGTCTGACTTGACCACCAATGCCCATGCGAGACACAGAGGATTCTGATAGGCAGGTGGGATCAGCGAGTTCCACAGGTGTCATCACACTTCTGGCTGCACCACGTTGGATCTGACAACGCCATCCACTTTAAGGGTAATTTGAGGTACTGGTCTTGCAGATGAAGTTTTACATGTCAGGAGCGTAGTGTCTTGCGGACCTGGCTTGCTTGCCTCTGTCCTATGGACGGGGTACTTCACTGCTTTCTGCACTTCCTCCTTGACCTGTTTCTCTGGACCAACTCTTGGATTGCATGGGTCCAGTCTCTTCGGGGGCGTGGGTGCCCTGCACTGGTTCTGGAAATGGCCAAACTTGCCACAGATGTAACTCTTGACACTTCTTCTGTCTTTGTAGGGTGGTTGCGCTTCCAGGTCAGTGGTCACCATGAGAGGGGCTGTCTTCTGCACCCCGGGTTGGGACTCAATCCCTTTGGCTACTGTGGACAACGGCATGATGGGTACTGTAGCGGCAGCGGGGTCCGGCCTGCTGATTGAAGCTGCGGTGGTAAGACGGGGCCTGCAGGTGCATTCGTGGCGAGGCCCGGGGGTGCCATGAGACCGGCGGCTGCATCCAACCCAAGGTCTTGGGGCATTACAGGGGCTGCGGCTGCATCTGCCGTCACTTCTTACCCCTGGTCTGACATAGCTTCTCCCCTTTGCTAACCTTATTGAGGTCGGTGTCTCCTCTCTGGAGTCTGCAGCGGTTCTTCTGGTGTGTTGGTCGGCACTTTGCAGCGTCTTCACCTCTGGCTCCCCTTCTGGTGTTCTCAGCAGCACGGCACCCGTTTCCTTCTTCGCGCTCTTTGTGGTGCTATAATGGCGGCAGTTTTGGTGACAATCGGCAATAAACAGTCTCCTAGGCGCACATAAAACATTTTTTCTGGGTCAGTCCACTGCTATGGACCTGTTCCTAGGCCTAGTCACTATCAGTGGTTTCCTGATTGGTTGTCTCAGTCCATGCCCAAAGGCCTGTGTATCTGGTCATGAATGGTGAAGCCCAAGTCTTGGAGTACTTGCATTACTCTGCAATGAAACTTCTTTACAGACTCTGTCTTGTCTTGGCTCATGTCATTTAAGCTGAGGGCCTGTCCGGCCAGCCTGCCTTTGGCCCACTCTCTGAGTTGTTCAATTAGCTGTGGCCCTGACTTCCAAGCATGTACGTCTGATTCTGCTGGAAGTTTGAATTGTTCCTTCATGATTGGCCAGAGTGCATCACCTGCTTCTATTTTCATTCATGGCCCAGAGATCATTCCAGGTGGCTGCATATGTTTGCTGCTTCTGCTACTCTCTTCGGTAAAATGGCATGGGATGCATCCCTGGGTCTGGAAGATTGTCACCTGACTTTGAAGTGCAGTGCACATAGTGTAATGGTGGTGCCTCTATCTGCCCTTGCATTCTTGGTGCCTGTGGGTTTCCTCTCTAGTACTAGACAGCATGTATGATGTTCCCTCTTCATCTTCATCAGAGGAATAGTTGTGATAGCTTGTACTGGGGTCGTACACTGACTGATTTTGGACTTAGAAGTTGCTTTTTTATGTGAAGATGTCTCCCCCCTTGCTGAAGCTATGATGGATTAGGCTTATAGTTTCATGTTGGTGTGAATGTAGGCAGCTCTGACCGATGCTGAAGCTGTACATTATCAATACATAGTGATATCAATGTTCATGTAAAACCTTAAGGGTTACAATATTGTTGACTGTGAAATGAGGTAACGGAGGATCTGTCAGTGAGCTCGTTCTGATATCATTCCTCCCCCCTCTGCACCCAGGGCTGAGCTGACTGCTGCCTGATATGTCTGGGGCTGCCCACTGTAGGGGGGGCTTTCACCTTCTTTCCCCGATATCACAAATGGCAATGGCTAGACTGTGCCAGGGACATGGAAAGGGAACCTTGTGCTGTAAGCACCATATTGTTTGAATTGGGCATTGGCCCAGCCGGCAATAAGGAGGAAAAAAGAGGAAGAAGAAGAGGGAGGGGTTGAGGAGTGAGACAAAGGAATAGTAGGAGGGGAGAGAGAATGTGGAGAGAGAGGGAGGAGAAGAGAGGAGAGAGAAGGAGGGGAGTGAGAGGGTGAGGAGAAGAGGGAGGAGAGAGAGAGAGGAGAAAGGTGTGGTGGGGGAGTGGAGAAGGAGGGAGGAGAAGATGGAGGGTATGGAGGAGAGAGATAGAGAGGGGAAGAGAGAGAGAGAGAGAGAGAGAATGTGGAGAGAGAGGAGTGGTGAAGAGAGGAGAAGAGAGAGAAGAGAAAAAAATGTGGAGGAAGAGGAGAGGAAAGGAGAGAGAGAATACGGAGAGAAAAGACTGACAGAGAAAAAAAAAAAAGAGGATAGATGAGAACAACAAGAATAATAGAGAGGAGCAATTATGCCTTCTCCCTGTAGGGAGAGACGGGGTGCGCCACATACTGTGCAAAAAAATAAGTACCTATACCATGGATTCTGCTAAAAGCAGACTGCGCAGATTCTCCCGTCTCATACCCACAAAAATCACTTCCTGATTTGCTCACATAACTCTCTGTACCACCTAAACGATGTAAGCTCTGCTGCCACTTCATACCATGTATTAGTATTCAGCAATCTAACATCAGCTACTGTAACTTCCCTTATTTTCCTTTCTACGTCATGCCATTCCGCAGCTTGAAGTCTGCCATTCTAATGAATTTCACGTACTTTATACCTTCCAAAATCTTCACATACTTAACACCTTCGTGTTCTGTCACTATCTACTGACTTTCCTGTTGCTCGGCCACTTTATTCCCCATGGCAAAAGCAAAAAAAAAAAATGAAAATGAAAAACACACAAAAATGAAAAAAAGAAAACAGTACTAAAAAAAACTTCTAAAAATGAGTATATAAAACTCTAAGAAAAACCCAAAACAATAAGAAAAACCGTCAAAAACTTAGTTCACAACCAAAAACTCAAAACTTTGATACAAGAGTAAGGAAAAAAAACTTTTTTCAAAAATAAATAAAAAATAAAAAGGTAAAGAGATTGAAGATTGAGGAAAACTTAATTAAAAATTTTAAAATGCCGCAAAAAGAAAAAGACCCTTTAAGAGAGTAAAAAAAATTAAAAATTAAAACGGCTTTTATTCTTCTCTCTTTTTTTTTTTTTTTTAGAATCTCTGCGCTCAAATGCAGTCAGAGACACACTTCCTCTTTTATTCCGTATGCCATTGCAATAATATCAAATGTCACTAAAATCACGTTTCTGAAAACACTTATGTCACATCAAAAATGATAGATACAATTTAAATTTCACTTCTTCACAAAAAACCTACACATAGCCAGCATTGCAGCTGAAAACAGTCAGAAAAAAAAACAGATGTGACAGTTTGATTTACAATGCATATCTCCGCTTCAGCTGAAAAAAGAGGAAGTTCATGAGAGAAGGAAAAAAAAAACCCAAAACTTTCTTTTTACTATTTCATGCTTCTTAAAGCGGCAATAGTACATGACACAAACAGAAACAGACAATCCGAGAGATGCCCTTTTTAATTCTGTGACACGTGCAGGCCGTTCTGGGAACAGACAACTGTCAATCGCACTGGCACGCATATGCCGGGAATCTACCACCCTCCGATCCGGTCGTCCTGACTGGCCGCCGGCTACGGGAATCTGTGGCAGCCCCTGTAATCTATCACCATCCGAGCCTGGATTCTGGAGCCACCTGCTCCGGAACTACCTGTTCCTTTCCTCTTGCACGGGAATCTGTGATAGCTTACTCAGCGATTTGAACTCCTGCTGTCTGTTACCCAGCCACCATAAACAAAAGTCACTTTTTCCTTCTTCTCTCGGATTTTACACAAATACATATACACGGTACACAGCAGACACCTCCCAGGGTGGATTCGTGGCTACGGATTTTTTACACTACCTGGGAATTTGTGACCACATCTGACCGGCAAGAGGCATAGACAAGGACTGGGCACAGGGGACTTTCAGGTAAGATGATAACATTTTCTTACCTTACTTATGGAGCTGCGCAGTCTCCTGCCCCTGTGCCAGGCCACGCTACAACTTCCGTATCTCCGGTTAGAAGGATCCCGTGCGTTTCATCCGAGCCGTTGGGCGCCATTTGTTATGGAAATATTAGGGTTGGATAAATATATCCCTGTGTGTGCTGCGGCCGCTCCCAATTAGACTGAGTATTTTGAGCGCTCATCAAGAATGGACTGTACACAACTGTGACAGAACAACATTCCATCAATACTGATACTTTATTGTACATACATAGTTTTATATTTTCACATAGAAAGGAGTGGTTAGGGGTTGTCAGGGGTGGTTAGTTAATTACCATATTGTCTAGCTCCTCTGTCATTGGTTATCTAAACATATATGGAATATTGTGATTAATGCTCATATGACTGCTGATTAAGCAACCGAACTCGAGTTCTGTGTCTAGGACAAAGTGGAGAGACTTGATCAGCAGTCACCAAACATCTGACTCTGTTCTGCTTTAGGGATGGAAAACCCCATATGATCTGTCTGGGTTATATCAGTTTGTCAGCCATTTTAAACCATTGATTATAATGTATATATTCGCTGTGAGCATATAAGTATATATTTGATTATAGAGGAGTATACATGCAAGTGAGATCTACATGATATATATATTTCTATCACACATAAAGTACCCCTTTAGACACTTAATTCCATCACACAATGTTACAAAAATTATATTAGTCATTAGGAACACAAGGTACTTTCACAAAAACGAGAATTTTTTATTAATGTTACAATATTAAAATATATATGATGACTCCTTTGCACACTCTTGGCATTCTCTTGATGAGCTTCAAGAGGTAGTCACCGGGAATGGTCTTCCAACATTCTTGAAGGAGTTCCCAGAGATGCTTAGCACTTGTTGGCCCTTTTGCCTTCACTCTGCTTGATTGGGTTCAGGTCTGGTGACTGTGGAGGCCAGGTCATCTGGCGTAGCACCCCATCACTCTCCTTCTTGGTCAAATAGCCCTTACACAGCCTGGAGGTGTGTTTGGAGTCATTGTCCTGTTGAAAAATAAATAATGGTCCAACTAATCGCAAACCGGATGGAATAGCAAGATGCTGTGGTAGCCATGCTGGTTCAGTATGCCTTCAATTTTGAATAAATCCCCAACAGTGTCACCAGCAAAGCGCCCCCACACTATCACACCTCCTCCTCCATACTTCACGGTGGGAACCAGGCATGTAGAGTCCATCCGTTCACCTTTTCTGCGTCGCACAAAGACACGGTGGTTGGAACCAAAGATCTCAAATTTGGACTCATCAGACCAAGCACAGATTTCCACTGGTCTAATGTCCATTCCTTGTGTTCTTTAGCACAAACATGTCTCTTCTGCTTGTTGCCTGTCCTTAGCAGTGGTTCACTAGCAGCTATTTTACCATGAAGGCCTGCTGCACAAAGTCTCCTCTTAACAGTTGTTGTAGAGATGTGTCTGCTGCTAGAACTCTGTGTGGCATTGACTTGGTCTCTAATCTGAGCCACTGTTAACATGCGATTACTGAGGCTGGTGACTCGGATAAGCTTATCCTCAGAAGCAGAGGTGACTCTTGGTCTTCCTTTCCTGGGGCGGTCCTCATGTGAGCCAGTTTCTTTGTAGCACTTGATGGTTTTTGCCACTGCACTTGGGGACACTTTCAAAGTTTTCCCAATTTTTCGGACTGACTGACCTTAATTTCTTAACCCCTTCCTGACATCCGACGTACTATCCCGTCGAGGTGGGGTGGGCCCGTATGACCGCCGACGGGATAGTACGTCCAGCGCGATCGGCGGCGCTCACGGGGGGAGCGCGGCCGATCGCGGCCGGGTGTCAGCTGCCTATCGCAGCTGACATCCGGCACTATGTGCCAGGAGCAGTCACGGACCGCTCCCGGCACATTAACCCCCGGCACACCGCGATCAAACATGATCGCGATGTGCCGGCGGTGCAGGGAAGCATCGCGCAGGGAGGGGGCTCCCTGCGGGCTTCCCTGAGCCCCCCGCAGCAACGCGATGTGATCGCATTGCTGCGAGGGTCTTACCTCCCTCCCTGCCTGCTCCAGACCCGGATCCAAGATGGCCGCGGATCCGGGTCCTGCAGGGAGGGAGGTGGCTTCACAGAAGCCTGCTCAGAGCAGGCACTGTGAAGCAGCCTGCACTTCTCTCAGATCGGTGATCTGTCAGAGTGCTATGCAAACTGGCAGATCACCGATCTGTATTGTCCCCCCCTGGGGCAAAGTAAAAAAGTAAAAAAAAAATTTTCCAAATGTGTAAAAAAAAAAAAAAAAAAAAAATTTTCCAAAATAATGAAAAAAAAAAAAAAATTATTCCCATAAATACATTTCTTTATCTAAATAAAAAAACAAAATAATAAAAGTACACATATTTAGTATCGCCACGTCCGTAACGACCCGACCTATAAAACTGGCCCACTAGTTAACCCCTTCAGTAAACACCGTAAGAAAAAAAAAAAAAAACGAGGCAAAAAACAACGCTTTATTATCATACCGCCGAACAAAAAGTGGAATAACACGCGATCAAAAAGACAGATATAAATAACCATGGTACCGCTGAAAGCGTCATCTTGTCCCGCAAATAATGAGCTGCCATACAGCATGATCAGCAAAAAAATAAATAAGTTATAGTCCTGAGAATAAAGCGATGCAAAAATAATTATTTTTTCCATAAAATAGTTTTTATCGTATAAAAGCGCCAAAACATAAAAAAATAATATAAATGAGGTATCGCTGTAATCGTACTGACCCGAAGAATAAAACTGCTTTATCAATTTTACCAAACGCGGAACAGTATAAACGCCTCTCCCAAAAGAAATTCATGAATAGCTGGTTTTTGGTCATTCTGCCTCACAAAAATCGGAATAAAAAGCGATCAAAAAATGTGACGTGCCCAAAAAGTTACCAATAAAAACGTCAACTCGTCCCGCAAAAAACAAGACCTCACATGACTCTGTGGACCAAAATATGGAAAATTTATAGCTCTCAAAATGTGGTAACGCAAAAAATATTTTTTGGCAATAAAAAGCGTCTTTCAGTGTGTGACGGCTGCCAATCATACAAATCCGCTAAAAAACTCGCTATAAAAGTAAATCAAACACCCCTTCATCACCCCCTTAGTTAGGGAAAAATAAAAAAAATGTATTTATTTCCATTTTCCCATTAGGGTTAGGGCTAGGGTTGGGGCTAGGGTTAAGGCTACAGTTAGGGTTGGGGCTAAAGTTAGGGTTAGGGTTGGGGCTAAAGTTACGGTTAGGGTTTAGATTACATTTATGGTTGGGAATAGGGTTGGGATTAGGGTTAGGGGGTGTGTCAGGGTTAGAGGTGTGGTTAGGGTTACTGTTGGGATTAGGGTTAGGGGTGTGTTTGGATTAGGGTTTCAGTTATAATTGGGGGGTTTCCACTGTTTCGGCACATCAGGGGCTCTCCAAACGCGACATGGCATCCGATCTCAATTACAGCGAATTCTGCGTTGAAAAAGTAAAACAGTGCTCCTTCCCTTCCGAGCTCTCCCGTGTGCCCAAACAGGGGTTTACCCCAACATATGGGGTATCAGCGTACTCAGGACAAATAGGACAACAACCTTTGGGGTCCAATTTCTCCTGTTACCCCTGGGAAAATACAAAACTGGGGGCTAAAAAATAATTTTTGTGGGAAAAAAAAAGATTTTTTATTTTCACGGCTCTGCGTTATAAACTGTAGTGAAACACTTGGGGGTTCAAAGTTCTTACAACACATCTAGATAAGTTCCTTGGGGGGGTCTAGTTTCCAAAATGGGGTCACTTGTGCGGGGCTTCTACTGTTTAGGTACATTAGGGGCTCTGCAAACGCAATGTGACGCCTGCAGACCATTCCATCTAAGTCTGCATTCCAAATGGCGCTCCTTCCCTTCCGAGCCCTCCCATGCATCCAAACGGTGGTTCCCCCCACATATGGGGTATCAGCGCACTCAGGACAAATTGGACAACAACTTTTGGGGTCCAATTTCTCCTGTTACCCTCGGGAAAATACAAAACTGGGGGTTGAAAAATCATTTTTGTGAAAAAAAAAGGAATTTTTATTTTCACGGCTCTGCGTTATAAACTGTAGTGAAACACTTGGGGGTTCAAAGCTCTCAAAACACATCTAGATAAGTTCCTTAGGGGGTCTACTTTCCAAAATGGTGTCACTTGTGGGGGGTTTCAATGTTTAGGCACATCAGGGGCTCCCCAAACGCAACATGGCATCCCATCTCAATTCCAGTCAATTTTGCATTGAAAAGTCAAATGGCGCTCCTTCGCTTCCGAGCTCTGTCATGCGCCCAAACAGTGGTTTACCCCCACATATGGGGTATCGGCGTACTCAGGACAAATTGTACAACAACTTTTGGGGTCCATTTTCTCCTGTTACCCTTGGTAAAATAAAACAAATTGGAGCTGAAGTAAATTTTTTGTGAAAAAAAGTTAAATGTTCATTTTTATTTAAACATTCCAAAAATTCCTGTGAAGCACCAGAAGGGTTAATAAACTTCTTGAATGTGGTTTTGAGCACCTTGAGGGGTGCAGTTTTTAGAATGGTGTCACACTTGGGTATTTTCTATCATATAGACCCCTCAAAATGACTTCAAATGAGATGTGGTCCCTAAAAAAAAATGGTGTTGTAAAAATGAGAAATTGCTGGTCAACTTTTAACCCTTATAACTCCCTAACAAAAAAAAATTTTGGTTCCAAAATTGTGCTGATGTAAAGTAGACATGTGGGAAATGTTACTTATTAAGTATTTTGTGTGACATATCTCTGTGATTTAAGGGCATAAAAATTCAAAGTTGGAAAATTGCAAAATTTTCAACATTTTCGCCAAATTTCCATTTTGTTTGCAAATAAACGCAGGTAATATCAAAGAAATTTTACCACTATCATGAAGTACAATATGTCACGAGAAAACACTGTCAGAATCGCCAAGATCCGTTGAAGCGTTCCAGAGTTATAACCTCATAAAGGGACAGTGGTCAGAATTGTAAAAATTGGCCCGGTCATTAACGTGCAAACCACCCTTGGGGGTGAAGGGGTTAAAGTAATGATGCTTTTTTCTTGCCATAATACAAATTCTAACAGTCTATTCAGTAGGACTATCAGCTGTGTATCCACCAGACTTTTGCACAACACAACTGATGGTCCCAACCCCATTTATAAGGCAAGAAATCCCACTTATTAAACCTGACAGGGCACACCTGTGAAGTGAAAACCATTCCCTGTGACTACCTCTTGAAGCTCATCAAGAGAATGCCAAGAGTGTGCAAAGCAGTCATCAAAGCAAAAAATGGCTACTTTGAAGAGCCTAGAATATCAGACATAATTTCAGTTGTTTCACACTTTTTTGTTAAGTATATAATTCCACATGTGTTAATTCATAGTTTTGATGCCTTCAGTGTGAATGTACAATTTTCATAGTCATGAAAATACAGAAAAATCTTTAACCCCTTCCCGACCCATGACGCCACGTAGGCGTCATGAAAACCCGTGCCAATCCGACCCATGACGCCTATGTGGCGTCATGGAATGATCGCGTCCCTGCAGATCGGGTGAAGGGGTTAACTCCCATTTTACCCGATCTGCAGAGACAGGGGGAGTGGTACTTCAACCCAGGGGGGGTGGCTTCACCCCCCCGTGGCTACGATCGCTCTGATTGGCTGTTGAAAGTGAAACTGCCAATCAGAGCGATTTGTAATATTTCACCTAAAAAACTGGTGAAATATTACAATCCAGCCATGGCCGATGCTGCAATATCATCGGCCATGGCTGGAAAACCTGAAGTGACCCCCCCCACAGCCACCGATCGCCCCCCCAGTCCTCCGTTATGGGGTCCGGTCCCCTCCGTCCGCTTGCCGGCTCCCCCGTCCTGCTGTCCGCTCCCCCCTGTGGTCCGATCACCCCCCCTGTGGTCCGATCACCCCCCCTGTGCTCCAATCCATCCCCCCACCACCCCTTCATACTTACCGATCCTCCCGGTGTCCGGCCGTCTCCTCGCTGGGCGCCGCCATCTTCCAAAATGGCGGGCGCATGCTCAGTACGTCCGCCGCATCTGTCACTTGTGGGGAGTTCCTACTGTTTAGGCACATCAGGGGCTCTGCAAACGCAACCTGACGCCCGCAGAGCATTCCATCAAAGTCTGCATTCCAAAACGTCACTACTTCCCTTCCGAGCCCCGGCATGTGCCCAAACAGTGGTTTACCCCCACATATTGGGTATCAGCGTACTCAGGAGAAACTGGACAACAACTTTTGGGGTCCAATTTCTCCTGTTACCCTTGCAAAAATAAAAAATTCTGGGCTAAAAAAATATTTTTGAGGAAAGGGAACACATTTATTATTTTCACGGCTCTGCGTTATAAACTTCTGCGAAGCACTTGGGGGTTAAAAGTGCTCACCACACATCTAGATTAGTTCCTTGGGAGGTCTAGTTTCCAAAATGGGGTCACTTGTGCCGGAGCTCCAATGTTTAGGCACACAGGGGCTCTCCAAACGTGACATGGTGTCCGCTAATGATTGGAGCTAATTTTCCATTCAAAAAGCCAAATGGCGTGCCTTCCCTTCCGAGCCCTGCCGTGCGCCCAAACAGTGGTTTACCCCCACATATCGGGTATCATCGTACTCAGGACAAACTGGACAACAACATTTGGGGTCCAATTTCTCCTATTACCCTTGGAAAATTAAAAAATCCTGGGCTAAAAATCATTTTTGAGGAAAGAAAAATTATTTTTTATTTTCACGGCTCTGCGTTATAAACTTCTGTGAAGCACCTGGGGGTTATAAGTGCTCACTATGCATCTAGATAAGTTCCTTGGGGGGTCTAGTTTCCAAAATGGGGTCACTTGTAGGGGAGCTCCAATGTTTAGGCACACAGGGGCTCTCCAAACGCGACATGGTGTCCGCTAACGATTGGAGCTAATTTTCCATTCAAAAAGTCAAATGGCACGCCTCCCCTTCCGAGCCTTGCCGTGCACCCAAACAGTGGTTTACCCCCACATATGAGGTATCAACGTACTCAGCATAAATTGCCCAACAAATTTTAGGATCCATTTTATCCTGTTGCCCATGTGAAAATGAAAAAATTGAGGCTAAAAGAAATTTTGTGTGAAAAAAAAGTACTTTTTCATTTTTACGGATCAATTTGTGAAGCACCTGAGAGTTTAAAGTGCTCACTATGCTTCTAGATAAGTTCCTTGGGGGGTCTAGTTTCCAAAATGGGGTCACTTGTGGGGGAGCTCCAATGTTTAGGCACACAGGGGCTCTCCAAACGTGACATGGTCTCTGCTAGTGATGGAGATAATTTTTCATTCAAAAAGTCAAATGGCGCTCCATCCCTTCCGAGCCTTACCATGTGCCCAAACAGTGGTTTACCCCCACATATGAGGTATCGGCGTACTCAGGAGAAATTGTCCAACAAATTTTAGGATCCATTTTATCCTGTTGCCCATGTGAAAATGAAAAAATTGAGGCTAAAATAATTTTTTTGTGAAAAAAAAGTACTGTTTCATTTTTACGGATCAATTTGTGAAGCACCTGGGGGTTTAAAGTGCTCACTATGCTTCTAGATAAGTTCCTTGGGGGGTCTAGTTTCCAAAATGGGGTCACTTGTGGGGGAGCTCCAATGTTTAGGCACACGGGGGCTCTCCAAACGCGACATGGTGTCCGCTAAAGATTGGAGCCAATTTTTCATTCAAAAAGTCAAATGGCGCTCCTTTCCTTCCAAGCCCTGCCGTATGCCCAAACAGTGGTTTACCCCACACATATGAGGTATCAGCGTACTCAGGACAAATTGGACAACATCGTTTGTTCTCCAGTTTCTCCTTTTACCCTTGGGAAAATAAAAAAATTGTTGCTAAAATATCATTTTTGTGACTAAAAAGTTAAATGTTCATTTTTTCCTTCCATGTTGCTTCTGCTGCTGTGAAACACCTGAAGGGTTAATAAACTTCTTGAATGTGGTTTTGAGCACCTTGAGGGGTGCAGTTTTTAGAATGGTGTAACTTTTGGGTATTTTCAGCCATATAGAACCCTCAAACTGACTTCAAATGTGAGATGGTCCCTAAAAAAATGGTTTTGTAAATTTTGTTGTAAAAATGAGAAATCACTGGTCAAATTTTAACCCTTATAACTTCCTAGCAAAAAAAAAATTTGTTTCCAAAATTGGGCTGATGTAAAGTAGACATGTGGAAAACGTTATTTATTACCTATTTTGTGTCACATAACTCTCTGGTTTAACAGAATAAAAATTCAAAATGTGAAAATTGCAAAATTTTCAAAATTTTTGCCAAATTTCCATTTTTTTCACAAATAAACTCAGAAATTATCGACCTAAATTTACCACTAACATGAAGCCCAATATGTCACGAAAAAACAGTCTCAGAATCGCTAGGATCCGTTGAAGCGTTCCTGAGTTATTACCTCATAAAGGGACACTGGTCAGAATTGCAAAAAACGGCAAGGTCATTAAGGCCAAAATAGGCTGGGTCATGAAGGGGTTAAATGAGAAGGTGTGTCCAAACTTTTGGTCTGTATTGTACATGAAAGGTGCTGTTATTGAAAAAAGGACATAATACCATAGGGTACCACAAACACCAGGCTTATCACAAAAACATAGCAGCCCTATAAAAATTTCAAATTAGTAATGCCAAGGTACAGCAGATTTAAAGTGAGATTAAATATAAAGTGCATATTTCTATAGCTAAAAAAGTTATCACTATAAATGGCCGTAATGACAACATGCCATGTATAAGGTGCCTAAAAAAAGCCCTATTACATTGCAATTGAATGTGCAAATACTGCTGTTTTAGTAAATAGGCATAAGTTAAGTGCAAAAGAAAAAGAGCATAAAATACCTATGAAGTTATGTGCATGTGGATATCCTGGGCATCCCTCTGCCCCGACGCACGTTTCGCACTGCTTCTTCTGGAGGCGTGTCAGAGAGAGGAGGCGTGCCAGTTTAAATATGTTAAAATGCGTGGTGATTGGACAAAAACAGGCCCGCAATAATATACTTAGAGCGCTACTGCACGTGCGCGAATTATGCCCGTGTAGTAACTAGAGAGTAGGACCTACGGTCACATGGACAGAAAGGACCAATGATATTATTCTTAGGGCACTGCGGTGCATGCGCAAGTCATGCCGGCTCGTATAATTAAAAGAAAATAGGACCTGCAGTCACATGGACAAAAAGGCCAATAGTATCGTACTTGGATCACTGCGGCACATGCGCGAGTCATTCCTGCTCTTATAGCTAATGGAGAGCTAGACCTGCGGTCACGTGGGAAAACACGCCGTGTCATCACAAGGAAGACGTGGGCGTATCACCTCATCTATATGCCGCAGATAATGCTCAAAACGAACCAGTGACAAGTGCCAGCACACAACTCCAAGGGGAACCTCAAGGAAAGAACGAAAGTAGTGTGATAAAAAATAATGAAAAATGAACAAATAATAAATAATGAATGAATAAGTAGTAATATAAGAAAGAAAGTGGGGTGAGATATAAAATCTTAGTTTGTAGAAAATTAATATATACAAAAAAGTGCTATTATGTAGTGAATAAATATAATTAGACTAAAGAAAAGTGACAAATATAGGAAATTATTATCTAAATGGTGAAATATAATTCGTTAATATAATATGCATATTGTATATAATATAATAGCACCATATATATATGTATATATATATATATATATATATATATATATATATATATATATATATATAAAAAACTAATATACACAAGTGCAAAAAACACAAACTAGTGATGAATGCATCACACTACTTTCGTTCTTTCCTTGAGGTTCCCCTTGGAGTTGTGCGCTGGCACTTGTCACTGGTTTGTTTTGAGCATTATCTGCGGCATATAGATGGGGTGATACACCCACTTCTTCCTTGTGATGACACGGCGTGTTTGCCCATGTGACCGCAGGTCTTCTCTCCATTAGCTATAAAAGCAGGAATGACTCGTGCAAGCGCCGCAGTGATCCAAGTATGATACTATTGGCTTTTTTGTCCATGTGACCGCAGGTCCTATTTTCTTTTAGTTATATGAGCCGGCATGACTTGCACATGCGCCGCAGTATCCTAAGAATAATATAATTGGTCCTTTCTGTCCATGTGACCGTAGGTCCTACTCTCTAGTTACTACATGGGCATGATTCGCGCAAGCACAGTAGCGATCTAAGTATATTATTGCGGGCCTATTTTGTCCAATCACCACGCATTTTAACAGATTTAAACCGGCACGCCTCCTCTCTCTGACACGCCTCCAGAAGAAACAGTGCAAAACGCACGTCGGGGCAGAGGGACGCCCGGGATATCCACATGCACATAACTTCATAGGTATTTTATGCCATTTTTCTTTTGCACTTTAATTATGCCTATTTACTAAAACAGCAGTATTTGCACATTCAATTGCAATGTAATGGGGCTTTTTTAGGCACCTTATACATGGCATGTTGTCATTACGGCCATTTACTGTGATAACTTTTTTAGCTATAGAAATATGCACTTTATTTTTAATCTTACTTTAAATCTGCTGTACCTTGGCATTACTAATGAGAAATTTGTATAGGGCTGCTATGTTTTTGTGATAATCCTGGTCTTTGTGGTACCCTATGGTATTATGTCCTTTTTTCAATTACTCAGGACCTTTCATGTATATGTTTTAATATTGTAACATTAAAAAAAAATTCTCGTTTTTATGAAAGTACCTTGTGTTACTAACAAGTAATCCCTTGACAGAAGGATCTGTATATATACTCCTTTTTTGGGGGGACAATACTAATAGTGGGTACTCACTAACTGTATCAACATTAGCTCTATAGGGCAGGGCACTGGCTAAATTGGGGTACCCCCTGTAAAAGACTGTTACCACAAGGAACATTATCGTTTACCATATCTGCAGTTTTCCTTGTAAATCGGTACATCGCTAATTTTTTGCTCTCCAGAAAAGTCAGGCCCTACAACACTTTACAGGCCTACATTGTTTCCAGGGTCACAGGTTTGGTGACCATTCAGCACTGCCAGCTTTTTATTCACCCTGTCTTTCCCCTCCCCTCATTTCTGTGTTGGTTTAGGTTTCACTGTCGCCCAGGGGTTCCCCTTCCCCTCCGTTTTTTGCATTTTTGATCTGTGTAATTCTACTTTGATACACTTTTTATACCTACCTAATAAAGGTTAAGTTTTATATATATGAGGGGCGATCCAAAAGTAATGATAATCAATACTAAACACAATGAATATAGTAAAAAAAATAAAATATTTTTCTACATAGTCTCCTAACAAGTCTATACATTTAGTCCATCTCTTTTCTAAACTTATAATTCCCTTAAAAAAAAATTCTAGATCTTGACCCTCAAATAAATCCCCAACAGCGGTTATCACGTCGCTATTGTCGTCAAATTTCTTGCCCCGGAGGTGTTCCTTGAGCCGAGGAAACAGAAAGAAGTCACTGGGGGCTAGATCTGGCAAATAGGGGGGGTGTTCCACCAGTTCAAAGCCCGCTTCTTGAATGGTAGCCATGGCAACTGCAGCTTTGTGAGCCGGCGCGTTATCTTGGTGAACCAGTACTCCGTCCCGCAGTTTGCCGCGCCTTTTCTCCTTGATAGCCTCCCGCAATCTTCTTATTTGTTCTGCGTAGTAGGAGCCCGTAATAGTGGCTCCCTTCTCCAAATAGTCCACCATAATAATTCCTTCAGCGTCCCAAAAAATGGACACCATAACCTTCCCTGCTGAGCTTGACACTTTGAATTTCTTCGGCGTCGGTTCGTCGGCTCGTTTCCATGTCATCGATTGTTGTTTAGTTTCGGGATCAAAGTGGTGGATCCAGGTCTCGTCCATGGTCAAAAAACGTGACAAAAAATGTTCCTTGTCTGCTTGAAACTTTTCGAGATTTGCTATTCAAATGTCAACTCGTTTCTTTTGCTCGTCGGTTAACATTTTTGGCACCCAACGCGCGGAGACCTTTCTCATATGCAATTCTTTTGCATGGATTCTTTGAATACTGCCATATGAGATCCCTGTGACCTCAGCTACATGCCTGATAGACTCAGTACCAAAAATGGTACCTAAACTCCCAACCTTTTATTTGATCCCAAAGGTCCACAAGAATTTGGAAAACCCTCCGGGGCGACCAATTGTGGCGGGAAACGAGGGACTTTGTGAAATAATCTGTAATACCTTGGAATACTTAAGCCACTGGTGGCTAGTCTGCCTTCATATATCAGGGACACCACATCTGCCTTGAAGAGGTTAGACAATTTATGTCTGACAGAAGACATGGTGATGGTCACGGCAGATGTGGAGTCCCTGTATACCTCTATCAGACACTGTGATGGCTTGGCAGCCACCGAGTGGTTTTTGAGAACAAGTAATCTAGAATCTGATTTGGTTGATCTGTTGTTGGTCCTGCTGAAATTTATACTTACCCATAATTGTTTTATTTTCAACAGGCGGGTGTATCTGCAGAAGCAGGGGACCGCCATGTTTGCTTCCTGTGCCCCATCCTATGCAAATTTATTTTTGGAGGCATGGGAAAGAGATATTTTTATCAGCAATCCCATCCCCGGCATCGATAATGTACATCACTGGATGCGCTATATCGACGATGTGTGGTTTGTGTGGGAGGGGCCTATGTGTCAGTTGGAAGCACTCATGGCGGTCCTAAATGATAATAGTCTCAACATCAGATTGACATTTAAGGCAGGCCGAAATCTGGATTTTCTTGACTTACAGATCAATGCGTCGGCCAATGGCAATCTATCTACTGAGGTGTTCAGAAAAGTGACTGCAACAAACACTTTGTTGCATGCCACGTCGTCCCATCCCCATCAGTGATCAAAGGAATACCGATGGGACAGTTCTTGAGAATTAAACGTATATGCTCAAATGAACAATCCTTTGAAAGACAAGCAAAAGAATTGGGTACGATATTTAAAAATGCTAAATATAAATCAAGAAATGAGTTATTATACAAGAATAATCGCAATAATGGAGATATTTTGGAGGATAATTTTTGTCCACGTCTAATTGCGACATATAACAACAAATGGCCTCAATTTTGCCAAATTGTCCGTAAGCACTGGCAAATTTTGTTAACAGACCTGATTCTTAAAAAATGTTTGCCCTCCTCTTCCTTCATTACGGCTAGAAGAGCCAAAAATTTGAAATACATTTTGGTTCATAGCCATTACGAGTCAACCAAAAAGGGAACATGGCTGGATACGATAGGCTTTTATCCGTGTGGGCACTGCAAGGCGTGTGATAATATGTCTAAGAGTCAAACGTTCACTAATGCTGGGGGTAGTAGAACGTACTCAATTAGACATTTTATCTCCTGTGCCACGAAAGATGTGATTTATTGCGCCCAGTGCCCTTGTGGTAAAATCTACATCGGATTGAGAACCAGAGAACTTCGAATCCGCACAAGGGAACATGTCAGGGATATTGAGAAGAGCAAAAATGTGGAGGACCCATCCCTATTAAAAACTATACCCAGACTTTTCCTTGAATATCATAATGGTGATTCAAGTCTATTAAAGATCAAGGGTATCGACATTGTTCAAATGGTATCTAGAGGGGGCAATATGGCTAAAAATCTGGCGAGGTTTGAAAGCAAGTGGATTTACAGACTAGGCAGCATAGCCCCTTTAGGGCTTAATAAAAATTTTGGTTTCTCAGCATTTCTAGAATAATTTGATCATGGGCTTAGTAGTTCCTTTTAAGGGTTTAGGGATATTTATGGGTGTCTGTTTTTAAGATTTTAACTTGTTCTCCTTTTTTTATTAATAGATTCATTTTGTCATGACATTTGGACTTTGTTGCAATCCTCTCTCCATCCAAGGTTGACATAGGACGCTTTAAAGAATCCTAGCATTTAAAGAATACAGTATCTGAAGACACAGAGAGAAAAGATCTTTTAATCTTGTATGATTCACATTTAAATAAGTCACCTCTGTTGATTGTCTTCCATGCCTAAATATAGGCCTGGGATTCGACAAGTAGTGAGTGGCTTTAGGTATCACATTAGCACTTTATTTGTCACTTTATAGTGTATATTAATAATTATTCGTATTAAATGTTTTTATTGGTATGATTAAATGTGTGTAATTGATATGAGAAATCATTAATATTTTATTTATTCACTTTAGTTTATATTATTATTTTTCACAATTAAGTATTATAATTGTTCAATATTATTATGGGGAGGGTTTTTATATTTATTATATATATTGAATGTGTCTTTTGGGCTAAATGTATAATATATTACTTTATGATATAGGGATAGAATGTAACATGTTTTTTTTGCACTTTATATAGTGTTTTTGTTGTAACTATAACAATTGCTTGTATAATGCTGCCTGGTCCTGGAATGCGCGCTGTTGGTTGGTCTATCTGCGCACAGACTCCACTGATTCCGGCACCCGGGACTTAGATGGCACGTGTAGCGCTCATCAGTGAGCGCCTGTGTGCTTGCGGTCCACAGCCTGGAACTGGTGGGGTCATTTCCGGTGCGCGGAGGACAACGTCAGCGCTCACTTTGTTTCCATATCCACGCAGTTTTTTTGGCGTCCTTACCGGATGATTTTTGATTGGAGGAGGTAGCACTTAAATGTCCGACGTCCCTCTACCCTGACACGCCCCCTGAGGAAGTGTTACGAAACGCGCGTCGGGGTAAAGGAACGGAGACACGGACATCATACCTTATGTAAGTTTATCTTTAGCTTGCCCATGCTTTATTTTTCGTTACCTGCAATAGTATTTTTCATAGGTGTATTTTAAGAGATGGTGAATGCTAGTATACATTAGCCAGGTGGCAGTAACAAATTAACAAGCCCCATTAATTGAATCACCTGTGTTCACTGAGCCGTATGTACTAAGGTTACATTATTCGGCTGGGTGTAGTTTTACTGAGGAAGTAGGTTTTTTTTGTGTGGGCTTTTTGCTATTGATTTCTCATATAGGTTAATTTTAGATGTTATGTGAATAAATCCGCTCCGCTACATTTGGAGGTTTTCTCTGTTAAAATTACCGTTGCTTATCTTACTGTGTCAATTATTAATAAATATTACTGAATTATATATTATAGTGCATTGTGTATTGAGTCTTGTTGTGTTGTATGGCAATTTAAGGCTTATTTTTGGGTTGGAATATTGGTAGTGTAACACAATGATATAATAGGGACCATTTATTGGTTGATTAATTTATATACAGATTGTGCAGTATTATACTTTCTCATCCAGGGCCTTCCCCGTCGAGGGAAGAAACTTCATAGCAGCCATATGTCGAATGGTCTTAAAAAGATTTTGATCACTATTCTTGCCCTGTATCAACAGTAAATTCCCTGACCAAGGCAGAATAGCCTGTTAACATTTCCCCTGGCACCTAGTACATGAGACACCATCTCTTTTGGCTATGCTCCTGACTATGGCCCCATCAAACTACATAGATATTCCAAAACACAAAGTGTAAAAAGCAGTCGGTTCTTCAGGAACAGCTTTGCAAAAATAAGTTAGAAATCACTAAAAATTACAATTACTGTTCTCGTCAGACATGTGATAGAAGATGTACGGTAATCTCCCCCGGGGCTTCTAAGGTCCAATTTTATCCAACTCTTTGTTTTCCTGCCAAAAAAATGTATAATGCTTTTAGATTGGCCCATAAATGTATTTCTTCCGTGACTTTGCATCTCGCTTTGATGCCTGCATTAAGGTTTCCCATGTTTCAACATCCAATATAGATTTTATAAAATTTCGATGATGAATAAGGACGTCAACATTCATTATAATTTTGAAAAACGAACTGTCGTCTGTGTGTTTCCAGTTCTAGTTTATAGGATATGAATAAAGATCCAGAGAACATACACCCTTGTCTTCATTCTGTGGCATCGCTCGGGAATCATTGTTCTTTTTCCTGTTTGGTTTGAATACGTTTCTTCCCATCGGTGTGTGGGTCAGTGGTCAGAGCAGCAGCTCTTCATTTTTACAAGTACGGAGTTGCGCAAAGTCAAAACCCAGTCAGGTGAGCATATACCATCCTTGAGATTCTGGTTTGGCTTTTATCCTAAGTCATGTGACAAGGCTCGTTAGAGAGTCGATATTGACTTTTAGGATTGCTATTTCCTATAGGTGGTCCTAGAGTTCTAGACCTCTTTTTTTCTGAAGAGACAATTTGCATATTCCTTTACTCGCTGTTAGTGTTGAGCATTCCGATACTGCAAATATCGGGTATTGGCCGATATTCGCTGTATCGGAATTCCGATACCGCGTTCCGATATTTTTGTGATATCGGAAATCGGAATCGGAAGTTCCTATAACTTCCCAGGCGTGTGCGGTGCGTATGGTTCCCAGGGTCTGGAGGAGAGGAGACTCTCCTTCAGGCCCTGGGATCCATATTCATGTAAAAAATAAAGAATAAAAAATATGGATATACTCACCCCTCCGACGGACCCTGGACCTCAGCGGTGCAACCGGCAGCCTCCGTTCCTAAGAATGCAGTGAGTGTAGGACCTGCGATGACATAGCGGTCTTGTGATTGGTCGCGTGACCGCTCATGTGACCGCTCACGTGACTGCGACATCATCGAAGGTCCTTCACTCTCTGCATTCTTAGGAACGGAGGCAGACGCTTGCAGCGGTGACAGCCAGGGCTCGTCCGAGGGTGAGTATATCCATATTTTTTATTTTTAGTCTTTATTTTTTACATGAATATGGATCCCAGGGCCTGAAGGAGAGTTTCCTCTCCTTCAGACCCTGGGAACCATCCAGGATCACTTCCGATATTTGTGTCCCATTGACTTGTATTGGCATCGGGTATCGGTATCGGCGATATCCGATATTTTTTGGATATCGGCCGATCCAATCCGATACCGATACTTTCAAATATCGGAAGGTATCGCTCAACACTACTCGCTGTGTCTTATATTGAGGGTAACACTCTTGGAGCGACTTTTTTGATTTTTTCTTTTTCTTAGTTTTTAGGATACAGACTGACATATGATTGTAAACTGCTCTATTATTGTAATTTTGGTGTCATATTTTTATCTTCTCTCAGTAATAACTGCTGGTAGGAACTGAGAGCAGAGTCTGGTCGGTGAGGTCGCTTGTCTTAGTCATGTGAATAGCTGCAGCCACTCACTGTAGAGAACATACTGGTATGTCAGTATACTGCAAACACCAACTATTCTTACTGAGCATGTGCAGAAGCTGGCAAAGCAATACAACATTAAAACTTGTGCACGTGTAAGGTACTAGCAGGAACGTGGGATGCAGCAACGAGCAGGAGGCAGAGCAAAAGTTAATGGGTTTTATATATATAAATGTCTCAACAGAAAATACTCCACGCAGGGAGTAAGGAAGTGTAAATGTGACACCCCAGGAGTTCAGATGTCACAGTGGTATTGCCTTCCTCAAGGGGGAGGTCATGTCATGTCTGGAGGTGAGGAAAGGTAACACATACATACAACACTGTTCTGACTCCAGGCCAGAAGGGGGAGCTCTGATCCAGTTTGTGGGTGGCTTCCCTATATATTCTGACTGGAGGAAGAGTTAGAGTTCAGTCAGTAAGAGAGTGGGGCCGTGCAGATGAGAGGATCTGCAGCTCCTGTGAGGAAAGATGGGGCCCTGCAGACCCTGGGTTCTGCAGTTCCTGGAAAGGAATGAGAGGAACAGAACAGTTTGTAGAGAGTGTGAAGGAGGAAAGAGCAAAGGGGAAGTGAAGAGCTGGAGGGGAGCTGCGATTGAGCTTCCTCCACACTGAAGCGCAAGGAACCGGTGGCTGGAAGACCGAGGTTGTGGGAGTAACTGTATTCCCCACAGCAGAAACCAGCGGGCAGGAGATTTCAAGTCGCCTGTCCACCATTACACTCAAAGGCACAGCAGCACATATAGCCCGGAGTCATCCTAGAGACACCGGTAAAAAGGCTCATGTTGCCTGCCATGCAGGTAGTGTCCTACCTAAAGGGACAGAGAGAAAGTGAAGACCTTGTGTGAAGCTTTAGGCAGCAAGGGACTACAACACAGCACAGAGAGGAAGGCTTCCAACCCCACCTGGCTAGGGGGATCTCTGCTCTGAATCGCTTCCAGGCAGGCCGGACCGCACCATCACCTGTGATCCATACCCTGGACTGTGGCTGCATACTACCAGTAAAAGGTAAAGAGACTGAAACCTTGTGTCCTCCAATTCTTTACGGCACTACACTGTCTGTCATCATTGCCTTCTACACTGGGAGCCCTAGGGACTGAGTTCTACCTGTGGGGAACTATACCACCTTTGCTGCAATACCATCATCCCCAGAGGACCCTTTTAAGCAGCATCGGCCATCCCTGGCCAAATACCACAGGTGGCGTCACGAACACTACTAGAATAGACTTTATTCCCACTGCACCTTTCCCCTTTTATTGGACGCCCAGGGTCAGGGACCGGGACACTGCCATCATGACACATCCCTTTAAGAACCAGCCCGGTTCCGAGTACCCCACGGTCCTAGCGGGCGCTCCATAAACATTCATAGCAATAAAGTAACTGCAATGGGTGAAATAACGGGTTAACTTTTCAGTCTCTGGTTCCTCGACGATGGTGGCTGGAAAATCCCACGATGGCATCATTGGTGGCGCGTGACATCTCTGAGCTGGTCCTGGAGAAAAATGAAGCACTGTCTGTTTGGCAGTGAAGTATCCTGGTCTACTTATCCTGGTCTTGTGATCCTGGAATGAGGTGCAGAAAGGAGAAACAAAGTACAAAGTCCTGGAGTGGAGGCCGCAGTCTTACCACTGCGAACGGCGTGCAAAGCCGGATCAGCGTTGCAAAGAGAGTCAGCAGATATCCGAAGGGTTAGTGCTGTCAGAGTTGGGGATTGACGGGGAGTTGGTCTCAGGGGATACACAGTCTGTATGAGCAGGGGATGGAATGCTGTAACGCGGGCCTGTCAGTTGGCATTGGTCTGCGGAGAGGGAGTCAACCTTCTCCTGTACCCACCAAAAGCCCCCATTCCGCGCGCGCAGTCCTTTTTATATCACACCTGCCCCCACCAGTCAGGTGCAAAGGTCTACTCCGGTCAGAAAGTCCTTCCCCCGGCAACAATGGTGACAGTCCCGACATTTCCGGCCCAGACACACAAGAGAGACCACTATTCTGATCCATCTTCCTACACATGTGCAATGCCATTTACCCTGTTCTTATTCAATATCAATCAATAGAGTTTGTTGATAGAGAATGTGCTGATTAAGAGACAAATGCACTGTCTATGTAATGCTCATAAAGGAGCAGCTCTCCCTAATGTAGTGACTGTCTATTATGGGTTTAAAGGGGATCCCATCTTTCAGATGTATGTGCCTTGATATTACATGTAAAAAATTGTTGCTCAAAGTATACAACGACTGTAGGTGTCATAAAAAGAATATGACTGACATCTATATCAGGGGAGAGATCAAAATCAGGAGTAAAGATTGATATGCAGTAGGAGGACCAAAATTCCAATCTCAGTGGAGGAGGCAAACGGGAGACCAATGTACAGTGACTTTAATGTGAAAACTAGTGCAAGTGAATCTAAGAAACAATATAAAATATCTTATCAGAGAGATTTGCTTCTTTCTCCTCTTATGAGCCACATTTCCAGCTCTCTGCCCCATGAATTCATCATCCAGTCTGACAAACTACTAAATAACATGTTAGTGAAAACTCAGATTGTCAGGTCACTGTGTGTAATAATCTATGAAAAGAGCAGAAAAAGATGAACAGAGATGTAGATTTTGCCACTGCTTTTCTAGTAAGTGTTTTATCTCACCTCAGAGCTGGATGCTTCTCAGTACTACTGTATACTTTCCTCCATGCTAGTTCTACTTGTGAACAAGAGCTACACAGAGATAGGAGAGCATGAATCTATTATGTCTGTGCGTCCTCTGTATGGGAGTCATCATAGCAGTTAAGCTGGGTTCACATTGCGTTAATGGGTTAACGCTAACGGACAGCGTTGCACGGCGAAAATGTCGCAATTAACGCCGTGCAACGGGTCCGTTAGCGTGCCCATTGACAGCAATGTAAATTTCTCCTGCAGCGCATCACTAGCGCGTGCCTTTTTCGGCTCGCGCTAGTGATGTGCCGTTCTTCTGTGACGCGCCTCGGACGCTGCTTGCAGCGTCCGCGGCGCGCCCGAGGTCCGTTCCCCGCTCTCGCAGATCGGGGATCTGCGAGAGCGGGGACGTTAACGCGACCCCTAAACGCGACCCCGAAAAAAACATTGCGTTAGCGCAATCCGCTAGCGCTAGCGCTAAACGGATTGCCCTAACGCAATGTGAACCTAGCCTTAGTCTTCACCCATTAGTGGATCGCCCCCAGGCGCAGGGCAGTGGGGTACTCAGTACCGGGTCCCTCTGTCTCGGTTCTGGGGATGTCACGGTGGCCCGACCCAGTCCGTGGCCCTGCTAAGGGGCGCCCAATTAAAGGTGTAGTTTGTCTAGTGTTCGTGACGCCACCTGTGGTATTCGGTCAGGGTGACCGATGCTGCTAGGGGTCCGCTGGGGTGATGGAATGGCAGCTAGATGGTATACCTTCCCACAGGTGAAGTATGTCCCCAGGGCTTCCCTTGATGAGTAGGTTGTAATGGTGGATGTTGTAAGGTGCGATGAATAACGAGGACACCAAGGTTGCAGTCTCTTTACTTTTTACTGAAGACGTCCCAAGTCCAGAGTACCGTTCACAGGGCTGGCTGAGTCCGGCCGGTCCGAAGGCACATCCAGAGTTCCCATTGCAGGTGGAAATCAGTAGCCTTCCTACTAGCACCTGTGTGTTGTAGTACCTCACTGCTGAGCACCACAGGATAGTCCTCACAACTGTCATGTATATTTCTGATGTTCTTTCTCTCCGTCCCCCAGCTGCTATGGATAGGACGACCCGTATGACGGGGTAGGCCTGGAGCTATTTTATAGGGACCCTAGAGACGCCCCTCTCCCACAATTTGCCTCCGTTGTCTTCATTAGGTTAAAGGTTGGGCAGCCAACTTGGAATTAACTGTCCTGCCATTGTTTGAAGTAATGCGTAGAGCCTATTACTCCCTCGGTGTTCCGGCCACCGGCTACGCGCCTCAGAAGGATGTTGCCGATCTTAAGGCAGGACTCCTCCTGGTATTATCTCCTTGTGCTGTGATCTCGTTTCTCACTTCTCCACAATATACTTCGCTTCTTGTCCTTTCTTAGGATGCTGCCACAATGAGGTGCAGGCGCAGCTCCGTAACATTCTATCTCTTGCTATGTCTCTGTCAGGATCCCACCCCTGACAGGGACCTCTGTCTGCAGCTCAGATGTTCCTCCTTCTCCCCCCCTGTCTGCCTGACAGGTCTTCTCTGGGTAGAACCCAGGTAGCTTCTCCTCCCACTTCCTATCCAACCCCCAGTTTTACCAGAGTGTGAGGAGTGGCCTAATACATAGAACCTTTTGCTCCCCTGGTGGCCGGAGTGTGAAGTGTAGTGTGTGACTGTGATACCTGGTCAGGTGAACTCCTTTAGTACCATCAGACGTACCATCACTCCCCCTGGTGGAAGAGCAACAATGCTGCAACGACCAGGACTCTGGGGCACTGCAGTCCCCCCCCCCCCGTTAAATCCAGTACTCCCGGACTGGGAAAAGAAGAACAACAATACATGTTAGCAAAAGACATACAACATTTTTGGAATGCTGTAAACAAGTAAGTATAACAATGCTTCCCTTTATGGGAGTTGAGAACACTGGAACGTTGCAAACAAAAACATATTTACATTGTGCTTAAGATTTTAAATAACACTTATTAATTAACTAACTATAAATAACCGTTATTACCCATACGGGTATACTATCTACTAAGTGCAAATACAAAACAGTACTTTTCCTTTAAGGGCGTGTACCCTCTAAAGTATAAATCAACATTTTCTTCGTTTCTCTAAGTGCAAGGTCTATCAACCACCTATCTAAGGCTCTCTGGAGGACTCACTAACCCCTACGGGTTCACTTTATTGAAATTCAGCTTTCAACTTTCTCTTGTCCTCAGTTTCTAAAGTACGTCATTAAGCATTTCTTATTACTAGCTGGCTAACTACATACTACTACTATGTAAAACATTATCACCATTTAACTTTCTAAAGGCAACATTATCATATTTCGACTAAGTGCAACAAATGAACATCCCCTTTAAGAGGAAACCAAGTCTCTTCTGAGGTAGTGCAAACCATCAATTTGCAAGTCAGTTCAAAGTAAGAACTTTCACGCTGTAATCAGGAACAGTCTCTTCAAAAAGCTCTTCTTTTTGTAAAACCAGTAGGGAGCACCTTTAAGAAGGTGCAAACTATGTACAGCAACAGTTTGTGAATCATTCACCGTCCATGATTCGGCAGTCTTTGATAAACGTAGAAAACTTGTGCAAAAACATAAAACAATAGGGATCCCGGGTCAACAAAGGGATCCCTTTAAGAATTAAACCTAGATGGGTTTTAAAGCAGCAAAACAGGAAAACAAACAGTTTTAAGGAACTATGTACAGTTTCAGGTTTCCGAGGTTCATCCTCATAAATCCGGAGGCCTCCACCAGGGCTTCACCTGACAGGTAGCCCTCTGTGGCTTGGGAAGACTTGATTCCAAGTTCACTCCCGGTGCCTGGTGCACTCCGTGAGTCTGTTCTTTCTGCACAACCAGGTCGTGCATGGCAATAAAGGTCTGGGTGGTCCGATGGATGATGCCAGCAGCAGCAGATGCTGCTGCAGCCGCATCAGCGGCAAGTTCTTCCCCGATGGTTCTGGATACTGCCAGGAGGGTTGTGCATCGCTGTATATCCCGGGCCCAGCAGCCGTTCCCCTTTGGGTACCGGCGGTAGGTTACCACGTCTCCCGGTTTCAGGACGGAGTCTTTCCCTTGTCAACACAAGCAGGCCTCTACTTCCTCCCGGGTGATGTGGACCCTCACCGATGACCCGATCTCCTGGACAAAACCTTTTCCTCTCTGGGGCTTGTAGATGATCACGACACCCCACTTCGGCAAGAAGCCATCCAGCAACTCGCCCCGAGCCTCCCGCTCCACTTCCCGCTGATACTCCGCGACTAGGTGGTTCCGGTACTCTCCCCAGGGGAAGGGTCCGAGGTCAGGTCCCCCGGTGGTCTGGGGTCGTGCGGTGAAGACGCCGGGGCTCCAGCGGTCTCGGCAGTGAACAAGGCAGGTGAGGAAGGGAAGCGGACTCCCGAGACGCCACAGCACCGGGTACCTGCGCTTGCGCGACCCTTTCGGCGCCACTCCACTCCTCCGAGGAAGGCGCCAGGGCTGGTGATGGCGTAGGCAGCGGACTCCCCCTAGGCAGCTCCCAGGCTTCCAGGCTCTCCAGCGATGGCATGTTGGAGTAGTCCTCCGGTGACGGGGGTCTGTGCGGGGCCATTCTTTTTTGGAGGTCCCCTCTGGTCGCCAGCTCCATCCCTTCTGAGTCATAGTTTCGTTTCTTCGGTCTCCGCCCGCCATAGAGAATAAGGAGGCGGACCTCAGCTGCTGACGGACACGTCCTCAGGATACAGAAATATTTAGACTGGGCGGCCATTGTTCTTCGCGCTTCTCAGTTCGTTTACGCCCACAACTCCACGCCCTTCTTCTCCTGCGCTCCTCGTGGCGCTGTAATGGCGGTGATTTTGGCAGGAATTTTTGGCAGCAAATAGCAATACACAATCTTTGCAATAAATCACAGTTCCAATACAGTTCTGAAACAGTTCTTAGGCACACATGACCTGATTTTCAGGCTTAAGTAGATCCTGTTCGTGACGCCAAAGTTGGATCGCCCCCAGGCGCAGGGCAGTGGGGTACTCGGTACTGGGTCCCTCTGTCTCGGTTCTGGGGATGTCACGGTGGCCCGACCCGGTCCGTGGCCCTGCTAAGGGGCGCCCAATTAAAGGTGTAGTTTGTCTAGTGTTCGTGACGCCACCTGTGGTATTCGGTCAGGGTGACCGACGCTGCTAGGGGTCCGCTGGGGTGATGGAATGGCAGCTAGATGGTATACCTTCCCACAGGTGAAGTATGTCCCCAGGGCTTCCCTTGATGAGTAGGTGGTAATGGTGGATGTTGTAAGGTGCGATGAATAACGAGGACACCAAGGTTGCAGTCTCTACCTTTTACTGAAGACTTCAGCGTCCACAGTCCAGAGTACCGTTCACAGGGCTGGCTGAGTCCGGCCGGTCTGAAGGCACATCCAGAGTTCCCTTTGCAGGTGGAAATCAGTAGCCTTCCTACTAGCGCCTGTGTGTTGTAGTACCTCCCTGCTGAGCACCACGGGATAGTCCTCACAACTGTCATGTATATTTCTGATGTTCTTTCTCTCCGTCCCCCAGATGGTATGGATAGGACGACCCGTATGACGGGGTATGCCTGGAGCTATTTTATAGGGACCCTAGAGATGCCCCTCTCCCACAATTTGCCTCCGTTGTCTTCATTAGGTTAAAGGTTGGGCAGCCAACTTGGAATTAACTGTCCTGCCGTGGTTTGAAGTAATGCGTAGAGCCTATTACTCCCTCGGTGTTCCGGCCACCGGCTACGCGCCTCAGAAGGATGTTGCCGATCTTAAGTAGTGTTGAGCATTCCGATACCGCAAGTATCGGATATCGGCCGATATTTGCTGTATCGGAATTCCGATACCGAGATCCGATACTTTTGTGGTATCGGGTATCGGTATCGAAACAACATTAATGTGTAAAATAAAGAATTAAAATAAAAAATATTGCTATACTCACCTCTCCGACGCAGCCTGGACCTCACCAAGGGAACCGGCAGCGTTGTTTGCTTAAAATGCACGCTTTTCCTTCCTTCCGTGACGTCACGGCTTCTGATTGGTCGCGTGCCGCCCATGTGGCCGCGACGCGACCAATCACAGCAAGCCGTGACATAATTTTCAGGTCCTTCTAGGCATTCAGTATTTTAAAATTACGTTCCGGCTTTGTGATTGGTCGCGTCGCGGTCACATGGGCGACGCGACCAATCACAAGCCGTGACGTCACGGGAGACAGGAGACGCGCGCATTTTCAAATGCGCGCGTGTCCAGCCTCCCGTGACGTCACGGCTTGTGATTGGTCGCGTCGCCCATGTGGCCGCGACGCAACCAATCACAGCAAGCCGTGACATAATTTCAGGTCCTTCAGTATTTTAAAATTACGTTCCGGCTTTGTGATTGGTCGCGTCGCGGTCACATGGGCGACGCGACCAATCACAAGCCGTGACGTCACGGGAGGCTGGACACGCGCGCATTTTAAAATGTGACACATGTGGCCGCGACGCAGCCAATCACAGCAAGCCGTGACGTAATTTCAGGTCCTTCAGTATTTTAAAATTACGTTCCGGCTTTGTGATTGGTCGCGTCGCGGTCACATGGGCGACGCGACCAATCACAAAGCCGGAACGTAATTTTAAAATACTGAATGCCTAGAAGGACCTGAAAATTACGTCACGGCTTGCTGTGATTGGTCGCGTCGCGGCCACATGGGCAGCACGCGACCAATCAGAAGCCGTGACGTCACGGAAGGAAGGAAAAGCGCGCATTTTAAGCAAACAACGCTGCCGGTTCCCTCGGTGAGGTCCAGGCTGCGTCGGAGAGGTGAGTATAGCAATATTTTTTATTTTAATTCTTTATTTTACACATTAATATGGTTCCCAGGGCCTGAAGGAGAGTTTCCTCTCCTTCAGACCCTGGGAACCATCAGGGATACCGTCCTATACTTGAGTCACATTGACTTGTATTGGTATCGGGTATCGGTATCGGATTGGATCCGATACTTTGCCGGTATCGGCCGATACTTTCCGATACCGATACTTTCAAGTATCGGACGGTATCGCTCAACACTAGTGTTGAGCGATACCGTCCGATACTTGAAAGTATCGGTATCGGAAAGTATCGGCCGATACCGTCACAGTATCGGAATCCAATCCGATACCGATACCCGATACCAATACAAGTCAATGGGACTCATGTATCGGACGGTATCCCTGATGGTTCCCAGGGTCTGAAGGAGAGGAAACTCTCCTTCAGGCCCTGGGAACCATATAAATGTGTAAAAGAAAGAATTAAAATAAAAAATATCGCTATACTCACCTGTCCGACGCAGCCGGGACTTCAGCGAGGGAACCGGCAGCGTTGTTTGTTTAAAAATCGCGCTATTACTTGGTTACGTGAATTCCCGGCTTGTGATTGGTCAGGTCGGCCATGTTGCCGGGACGCGGACCAATCACAGCAAGCCGTGACGAAATTACGTCACGGCTTGCTGTGATTGGTCCGCGTCCCGGCAATATGGCCGCCCTGACCAATCACAAGCCGGGACGTCACGGGAGGCTGGACACGCGCTCATTTTAAAATGGGCGCGTGTCCAGCCTCCCGTGACGTCACGGCTTGTGATTGGTTGCGCCGCGATCAACCAATCACAAGCCGGGAGGCTGGACGCGCTCATTTTGAAATGGGCGCGTGTCCAGCCTCCCGTGACGTCACGGCTTGTGATTGGTTGCGCCGCGATCAACCAATCACAAGCCGGGAGGCTGGACGCGCTCATTTTGAAATGGGCGCGTGTCCAGCCTCCCGGCTTGTGATTGGTTGACCGCGACGCAACCAATCACAAGCCGTGACGTCACGGGAGGCTGGACACGCGCCCTTTTTAAAATGAGCGCGTTTCCAGCCTCCCGTGACGTCACGGCTTGTGATTGGTTAATGGCGGCCATGTTGCCGGGACGCGGACCAATCACAGCAAGCCGTGACGTATTTTCGTCACGGCTTGCTGTGATTGGTCCGCGGCCCGGCAACATGGCCGCCCTGACCAATCACAAGCCGGGACTTCGCGTAACCATGTAAAAGCGGGAATTTTAAACAAACAACGCTGCCGGTTCCTGCGCTGAGGTCCCGGCTGCGTCGGACAGGTGAGTATAGCGATATTTTTTATTTTAATTCTCTATTTTACACATTTTAACATTAATGTTGTTCCGATACCCGATACCCGATACCACAAGAGTATCGGAATCCCGGTATCGGAATTCCGATACAGCAAGTATCGGCCGATACCCGATACTTGCAGCATCGGAATGCTCAACACTACTCAACACTAATCTTAAGGCAGGACTCCTCCTGGTATTATCTCCTTGTGCTGTGATCTCTTTTCTCACTTCTCCACAATATACTTCGCTTCTTGTCCTTTCTTAGGATGCTGCCGCAATGAGGTGCAGGCGCAGCTCCGTAACGTTCTATCTCTTGCTATGTCTCTGTCAGGATCCCACCCCTGACAGGGACCTCTGTCTGCAGCTCAGATGTTCCTCCTTCTCCCCCCCTGTCTGCCTGACAGGTCTTCTCTGGGTAGAACCCAGGTAGCTTCTCCTCCCACTTCCTATCCAATCCCGTTTTACCAGAGTGTGAGGAGTGGCCTAATACATAGAACCTTTTGCTCCCCCTGGTGGCCGGAGTGTGAAGTGTAGTGTGTGACTGTGATACCTGGTCAGGTGAACTCCTTTAGTACCATCAGACGTACCATCACTCCCCCTGGTGGAAGAGTGACAATACTGCAATGACCAGGACTCTGGGGCACTGCACTCCCCCCCCCCATTAAATCCAGTACCCCCGGACTGGGAAAAGAAGAACAATACATGTTAGCAAAAGACATACAAAATTTTTGGAATGCTGTAAACAAGTAAGTATAACAATGCTTCCCTTTATGGGAGGTGAGAACACTTGAACGTTGCAAACAAAAACATATTTTCATTGTGCTTAAGATTTTAAATAACACTTATTAATTAACTAACTATAAATAACCGTTATTACCCATTCTGGTATACTATCTACTAAGTGCAAATACAAAACAGTACTTTTCCTTTAAAGGCGTGTACCCTCTTAAGTATAAATCAACATTTTCTTCGTTTCTCTAAGTGCAAGGTCTATCAACCATCTATCTATGGCTCTCTGGAGGACTCACTAACCCCTACGGGTTCACTTTATTGAAATTCGGCTTTCAACTTTCTCTTGTCCTCAATTTCTAAAGTACGTCATTAAACATTTCTTATTACTAGCTGGCTAACTACATACTACTACTATGTAAAACATTATCACCATTTAACTTTCTTAAGGCAACATTATCATGTTTCGACTAAGTGCAACAAATGAACATCCCCTTTAAGAGGAAACTAAGTCTCTTCTGAGGTAGTGCAAACCATCAATTTGCAAGTCAGTTCAAAGTAAGAACTTTCACGCTGTAATCAGGAACAGTCTCATCAAAAAGCTCTTCTTTTTGTAAAACCAGTAGGGAGCACCTTTAAGAAGGTGCAAACTATGTACAGCAACAGTTTGTGAATCATTCACCGTCCATGATTCGGCAGTCTTTGGTAAATGTAGAAAACTTGTGCAAAAACATAAAACAATAGGGATCCCGGGTCAACAAAGGGATCCCTCTAAGAATTAAACCTAGATGGGTTTTAAAGCAGCAAAACAGGAAAACAAACAGTTTTAAGGAACTATGTACAGTTTCAGGTTTCCGAGGTTCATCCTCATAAATCCAGAGGCCTCCACTAGGGCTTCACCTGACAGGTAGCCCTCTGTGGCTTGGGAAGACTTGATTCCAAGTCCACTCCCGGTGCCTGGTGCACTCTGTGAGTCTGTTCTTTCTGCACAACCAGGTCGTGCATGGCAATAAAGGTCTGGGTGGTCCGATGGATGATGCCAGCAGCAGCAGATGCTGCTGCAGCCGCGTCAGCGGCAAGTTCTTCCCCAATGTATCTGGATACTGCCAGGAGGGTTGTGCATCGCTGTATATCCCGGGCCCACCAGCCGTTCCCCTTTGGGTACCGGCGGTAGGTTACCGCGTCTCCCGGTTTCAGGACGGAGTCTTTCCCTTGTCAACACAAGCAGGCCTCTACTTCCTCCCGGGTGATGTGGACCCTCACCGATGACCCGATCTCCTGGACAAAACCTTTTCCTCTCTGGGGCTGGTAGATGATCACGACACCCCACTTCGGCAAGGAGCCATCCAGCAACTCGCCCCGAGCCTCCCGCTCCACTTCCCGCTGATACTCCACGACGAGGTGGTTCCGGTACTCTCCCCAGGGGAAGGGTCCGAGGTCAGGTCCCCCCGGTGGTCTGGGGTCGGGCGTTGAAGACGCCGGGGCTCCAGCGGTCTCGGCGGTGAACGAGGCAGGTGAGGAAGGGAAGCGGACTCTCGAGACGCCACAGCACCGGGTACCTGCGCTTGCGGTGACCCTTTCGGCGCCACTCCACTCCTCCGAGGAAGGCGCCAGGGCTGGTGATGGCGTAGGCAGCGGACTTCCCCTAGGCAGCTCCCAGGGGTCCAGGCTCTCCAGCGATGGCATGTTGGAGTAGTCCTCCGGTGACGGGGGTCTGTGCGGGGCCATTCTTTTTCGGAGGTCCCCTCTGGTCGCCAGCTCCATCCCTTCTGAGTCATAGTTTCGTTTCTTCGGTCTCCGCCCGCCATAGAGAATAAGGAGGCGGACCTCAGCTGCTGACGGACACGTTCTCAGGATACAGAAATATTTAGACTGGGCGGCCATTGTTCTTCGCGCTTCTCAGTTCGTTCACGCCCACAACTCCACACCCTTCTTCTCCTGCGCTCCTCGTGGCGCTTTAATGGCGGTGATTTTGGCGGGAATTTTTGGCGGCAAATAGCAATGCACAGTCTTTGCAATAAATCACAGTTCCAATACAGTTCTGACACAGTTCTTAGGCACACATGACCTGATTTTCAGGCTTAAGTAGATCCTGTTCGTGACGCCAAAGTTGGATCGCCCCCAGGCGCAGGGCAGTGGGGTACTCGGTACTGGGTCCCTCTGTCTCGGCTCTGGGGATGTCACGGTGGCCCGACCCGGTCCGTGGCCCTGCTAAGGGGCACCCAATTAAAGGTGTAGTTTGTCTAGTGTTCATGACACCACCTGTGGTATTCGGTCAGGGTGACCGACGCTGCTAGGGGTCCGCTGGGGTGATGGAATGGCAGCTAGATGGTATACCTTCCCACAGGTGAAGTATGTCCCCAGGGCTTCCCTTGATGAGTAGGTGGTAATGGTGGATGTTGTAAGGTGCGATGAATAACGAGGACACCAAGGTTGCAGTCTCTTTACCTTTTACTGAAGACTTCAGCGTCCACAGTCCAGAGTACCGTTCACAGGGCTGGCTGAGTCCGGCTGGTCCAAAGGCACATCCAGCATTCTCTTTGCAGGTGGAAATCAGTAGCCTTCCTACTAGTGCCTGTGTGTTGTAGTACCTCCCTGCTGAGCACCACGGGATAGTCCTCACAACTGTCATGTATATTTCTGATGTTCTTTCTCTCCGTCCCCCAGATGGTATGGATAGGACGACCCGTATGACGGGGTATGCCTGGAGCTATTTTATAGGGACCCTAGAGACGCCCCTCTCCCACAATTTGCCTCTGTTGTCTTCATTAGGCTAAAGGTTGGGCAGCCAACTTGGAATTAACTGTCCTGCCATTGTTTGAAGTAATGCGTAGAGCCTATTACTCCCTCGGTGTTCCGGCCACTGGCTACGCGCCTCAGAAGGATGTTGCCGATCTTAAGGCAGGACTCCTCCTGGTATTATCTCCTTGTGCTGTGATCTCGTTTCTCACTTCTCCACAATATACTTACTTCACTTCCTGTCCTTTCTTAGGATGCTGCCGCAATGAGGTGCAGGCGCAGCTCCGTAACGTTCTATCTCTTGCTATGTCTCTGTCAGGATCCCACCCCTGACAGGGACCTCTGTCTGCAGCTCAGATGTTCCTCCTTCTCCCCCCTGTCTGCCTGACAGGTCTTCTCTGGGTAGAACCCAGGTAGCTTCTCCTCCCACTTCCTATCCAACCCCCAGTTTTACCAGAGTGTGAGGAGTGGCCTAATAGATAGAACCTTTTGCTCCCCCTGGTGGCCGGAGTGTGAAGTGTAGTGTGTGACTGTGATACCTGGTCAGGTGAACTCCTTTAGTACCATCAGACGTACCATCACTCCCCCTGGTGGAAGAGCGACAATGCTGCAACGACCAGGACTCTGGGGCGCTGCACTAGCTCCAAGATGACTGGTGAATATACACACATCCTGCTGCTTTCTAGTAGTGTATTATCTCCCCACATAACTGGATTCACAGCTACACTGATCAGTACAGCTGTATCATGTCCTCCATTATAATTCTACTCATGATCATGTGCTACAGGAATTCCTCATGCCTGTGCTTGCAGTCACAACAGTAGTCTCCATCCTCCAGCTCAGAGACAACTGAAAATTAGAGATGGAGTCTTCAGACAGGGAAGCTGGTAAAAATACAGGATACAAGTCATGTAATGGCCAGAAATAATTTCTTTTGAACACGAACAAGACAGCTTATTGTGAAAAGTCACCTAAAACATCAGGTATAAGCAAAAGGAAAGTTGATCGTTTTCAAAGTTTCTACTTATGTTGGAATTGTAAAAAGTGCATATCCCCTTTAAGGGCACATACTATCTTCCCCCGTCCCCAACATTATTCCATATGTTTTAAGAATATATCTCAAATATCTTCTTCTCTGTTACATTTCCTGCGTTTCTTACAGGCAGAGCGTTATCGCTAGTGCTTGTAAAGAAGCCAGTTCATGTCTTACGTTTGGAGCTCCTTCCAGTAGGACTAAGCCAGGCATTTTGGCTTCGAAAAGAAAAGTCGGGGGAAAAGAAAAGCAACCATCTGTTAGTGTATTAAAGAGAAAGCAAGACAATGTCTGGCCAAGTCCTGAATCTCTGCACAGCGTGAGGTGTAACGGCCGCAGACATGACCGAAATAATAAAACAAAAAGCCCATAAGGAAGCAGCAATTAGCCCTCACTTGTCTTCCATATACTATGTGAACCTGGTCCGACTGGAAGCTCATTTATCCCTAGATTCATGTCTCGCAGTATTGAAACAGGATCTTGGAAATATCAGGAATGAGTTGGACCAGAATAAAGTAGACAAGCAAGGAAATAAATCCAACAGCAAAAAGTGATATCATTAAAATTATGCGGGAGGGGAAGAGGTTCGACCTCTGGAGTCATCGATGGAAGGTTGCGGTGGTGTAAGTAGGGCAGAAAACATCCTATTGTATAGGCGATCAAGTGATAGCAGGTTCAAATATGTAAAACTTAAAAAAAAATACGATTTTAAAATATAAAAACATTAAAAAATATAAAGGCTTAAATTACACTTTTACCCAAACCTAAAATAGCGAAATGTAAATAATAATTAAAAAATTACATATTTGGTATAGCCATCTGTTTAATTGCCTGAAAAAATAAAATCCAAACATATTTCATATTTATTCCATATGGTAATCCAGTGTTCACCATATGGGATAAATATGGATTCTAATTTTTCAGAAAAAAATAATAAAAAAAAACAGACTTCACTTTTTTTTAGAGTAACCAAAACATTGTATTTACCCCCAAATAGTACCAATAAAAACGAGAGCTCGACAACCAAAAGACAAGACCTTGTGTAGTCCATCTATGTAAAAATAAAAAAACTTACAAATTTGAGAAAATTAGTTACAATTCATCAAACCTGGAATTTTATTTTTTTCCCCCCATTTTTCAATACATTAAAAGGTTAAAGTGAATGGTGTCATTAAAAATGAAAAATTCTTAAAGCAAAGAAAACAAGTCTTCGTACAGCGATGTTGATGAAAGAATAAAAGTTATTGCTTTTGGAAGAAGGGGAAGAAAAAACACGAATGCAAAAGAAATAAAATTGCCAGGCCCTTAAGGTGAATCTGACACCTGATACATGTTTCCCAATCCATGGGCAGCATCTTTCAGGTACTGGTTGTGTGATCTCGCCTGGTATGTAAGGATCAGAGCTGCGTTGGAGACTAGTCGGACAGGTGGGTCCCTGGCAGCTTCTCCCAGCCTACTGACCTTGGTTGACAGGCCTCTCCCTAGACACGCATGTAGGCAGATTCCTGTCCATCCAGGTTAGAGAGAGGAGAGAAGTCGCCAGGGACCAAGACAGCGCTAGTCGAACAGGTGGTTTCCCTGTTTGACTTCTTCCTGCCCGCTAACCTGGATTGACAGCTTTTAAAGTATGTTTTTCTCTGAAGTGCTTCAGCATCTGACACATGCTGTCCATGGATTGGGCAGCATGTATCAGATGTCAAGTTCTTTTTAATGGCTTAACAGTATAAGCTTTCTCATATGTGCCATAGGAGTTTGTTGGATCCCTCTAAGCTCTATGGTCCAGGTGTGATTTCAACCTCTGCACCAACAAGAAGCATCACTGTGCAGATACCACCTCCGGGACCAACTTTCATCTTCAGACCAGGGTCATAGGAAAGAACACTTCTATGTGAGTTTAGTCATCTGACAGGAGTGCGTAACTGGTCCCATTTTTAAGGTATATACAGGTGCCGGCATAAATATGCCATAAATATAGAAGATTGGAATAACTATTTAATGTGCGTCTGGACACCAGGTCTTATACGGGAGGTCTTCGTTTCTTCTGATGTTGTGGGATAGCTGGCCAGTGCGAATTACATGTGTTGGGTTTGTGGTGATAGTTTTTCCCCAAAATTGCTCCTAAAAAAAGCTATTTACCATTGTTTTCTATGAAGGCCTACATGTATAAAAGGTGTCAAAAGTTGCACGCTCTATTTTTGAATGTGGCCTCAGAAATTGTATGGCTGTGATTGTCATCTCACGCTGAACTATGGTGATTGTTGGAAGGCAGTGGGTAATCCTACACTGCATAGAGCCGCTCCTCGTCTGGAGAAGCGATTTACCGTACCTCTTTTATATTCTGTCACAAGCTGATACTATGATGATGAATTCAACTCGGATAATTCCGTAACCAATTTATCTCTATTTTTAGACAGGAACAATGGATGTATTGTGTATAGTAGGAAATTGTTGGGCTCCGCTCTCCACCCACAAGTGTTAATAGTCCAACCTGCTTTATATTATTATTTTTCAATTTAGCTTTGGCTCATAAAAACAAAAATTCAAGACTGGTAGACGTCTTCTAGATAATTACTCTCAATGTATTCCAGACTAAACTCTTTAGGATTTTTTTTTTACTTAGGCTGTATAAGTTTATGGAAATAATTCACTTGGAGATCACAGATCGGAGGTATCCATTTGCAGCCTGTTGGGAATCCATTTTCTGTTTTTTATAAGGAAAACGTAAACAAGAGAGCGGACGGCCTATCGCTTTACACGGCTGTGAGACTTATTGATTTAGGAAAGAGGCTACTGAATTCCAGATGAAGTTTACCACCCACCTTGCTCACTTGCCTGGCTGTAAATTGTATGATGTGGTGTTTGACGAGCCCCCGAAGTGTTCAGTTCTGGCATAGAGTGTGGATGTGAGGAGCAGAAGGGAACGAGGGCCGTGCGGTGGATGATTGCTCGTTTATGGGTTTTGGCACGGACTGTCCAGATAATACAACATTACTGGTGAATGTAGAGAACATGAGGACTATGCTGGGGAACAGATTATAGGAAACTTCTACCAAAATACAAATTTCCTGATTTATAGGAACCTGAGATCTAAGCCTAATTACAACATTTTACTCTATTTATTGTGCATTCTCCAGTTTGCATAACCCAGCAGCTCCATCTTTCTGACTTCTGTCCATTTCCATATCATATGATAGGGTTCATACAAAGAAAGGATAACAAAGTCAGAGAGTGTCTCATGAAGGCTTACAATTTAAGTAAGTTCTAGGTCTCAGCTCTTGGTCTCTGACTTACCTTCCTCGGCAGAAAAAGTAGAAAAATACTAAATGGCACTACAGAGGGGACAGATGAGGTGGCTGAGTAGGGATCCAATCAGTACCGTTAGTAGTAATGAAACTCGGCACTCAAAAGAATATGTTACAAAAGGTGAATTTATTTACAGTCCGTAGATCAACAGCTAATGGGTAACATTTCGGTCTGCGTGGACCTTCATCAGACAAATGCTATGTTGAGTAGTCAATACTCATAGGGGATGACACTTTAAAAGGACTGAAGGTGGTAAGAGGGATATCTGTGTTGGGGTATGGTGGCTGAAAGCCATAGTCAGGAAGCGGTGCCTCAGCATGTAGGCCGTTTTTTTCTGCAGGCTGTCTTTGTGAAATCATGTTGGAAAACTCCCTCGCCCACCAGCTAGATTATCACCCTCCGATTGTTTTGCACCTTACTAGTCTTCAGGGATGAGCTTCAATACTTTAACCGTGATGTCTGACTAACTTTACTGTGCTCTACATTGGGCCTTAGACGTGGTCGGGTGTTCCTTAGTGACATCTTCTGCCCAGGCCTTTTAAGGCCTTCTTTAATGCACTGCTGTATCTGAATATTGAGGAAGCAATATGTTCAGTTTACATTTGTTTCGAGTTTGCGACCATCTTGTTTCTTCTGTTGCCATCATCTCGTCACATTCCTTTGATTTATACAATTTACATCTGTCAGGCTCACCAGGTGAGGTGAATCCTCTTAGCTCCAGATCTGGGTGAGCACACAGACCCCAGGCAGTGATTCAGCAAGTTGGAAGGCATGTGGGCAGCGAGGAGTAGTCACAATCTCAGAGTATTAGGATGGATGAAATAGTATCCAGCAGTGATGAAAGCCAGTAAAGCACAGTATGTAAAGAAGGTACAGCGCGCCAAACTTAGAGGTCTAGAAACTCAATTCCAAGACACAGGTTTGCCTTCAATAGGTCTAGGGAGATTATGTCATTGATCCACGCTGAGCAACCTGCAAAACGTGGCATGGAGCACAACAGAGGGCAGCGATTTTATGAATAGGGAGTGAAGCCTGGAATACCCAGGACATGCATGTAACAACATCTACTGTTCTATAACACTTGCTGGCTAATCCATCTAAATGCTATTAATATTAAACATTACAAACTGTTATTAGTGTCTGTTCACATTTCATTCGCAATCTGCTGTGAATTTAATATCAGGCATGTACTGATTCTGTGACCTCCTGGTTAACCCATCATTTGCTTTAAGCATTACGAATCATTGTTAGGGCTGACTTCTCTGGTTTCAACAATCTACGTCTAAGTTTTGCTTCTGAACCATCATTTCGCTCTTATCTTGTTTCTGTGGCTTCTGATTTGTCTTGTTTTCTCTTTTTTGTCTGCCATCCAGCAGAGCTTGTTGTGCCTGCTTGTTGTGCCTGCTGTGCCCAGGGTATGTGTGTCCACTCTGACCAGCAGCTTTTTGAATCTACCTCTCCAAGTAAACTTTAACAGCACCATAGCATACTAGGACTCAAGCTTTACTGTTTTTAATGTAATTGTTTTGGGTTGGGGCTATAACCTGCAGCTTTGTTAGTCTCTGGCAGATCTTGGAGACTGCCACTACTTAAGTCCTCCTGCACGTGATAGTATGAGCATGCCTACAATTCAGCCATGTGCAAAAAATTGGCCAAAATGTTGGCACTTATATAGCATCCCCATGCAGTAGCACAAGTTTAATCTTGTGGGTTCCAGCGCAAAATCTTCAGCAGAATCCCCCAACTGTCAAGGTACTTCATTAGTATTAAATATACCTACACAGAAAAATGGAGCTCTATACTCATATGGTAAATGTAGTGAGACAGTGTTTTATGAATAATCAAATGGCAATTTTATTGACTCACACAATTATAAAATAATCGGGTTACACAAACCTTAAGTGCAAAACAAAGGACGAGTATAGATGGGGGAAGGAAACAAGAGATAGTGTGCACAACAGAGTAGACACGTCACCCTAAAAACCACACCAAAAACATGATATAAATTGTGAATAAAGACCACAGATTGTCTATATGACTAAAGGGCGGATAAGTATCCTATCTCATTGTGGTCTACTATCTGAACCATCCATGTTAAAAAGCTAAAGTGCCAGTAATAGTGCAGATGAATAATGGTGAGCTTTTGAATTTCTTACCCATGTGGGGGAGTGACGTGTCCAGCCGAGTGCACCCGGTGCCCTGACCCGCGTTTCGTGTTGCGGGCTTCATCAGGGGGCAGTGTGGGCTACCAGGGCATACCAGGGGTTATATACACTGTTTAAGTATTGTCCTCCTCATACTGTATGCACTAAAGAAACCTTTTGTCGCCACTCCTCCAGTACTCCAAGGCCCAGTTGCAACTTTAACCTCCTGTACTTACCAAAGCTTTGCAGCAGGACACAGAAGTAGTGTCCAAATATCCAGGAACTTGATCCACTAACTTCTCATTTATCAGCACTTCCTCCACACTTTTTGGGGTAAACCTTTTTTCCCTAGTTATTGTTCGAAGAAAAGTCATCAATTGGTATTATTAGCTCAGATGTGGAAGCAGTTCTCAGGATTGTCACCAGGAGGTTGATCAGGTAAGACTACCAGAGGTGAAAATCAAGAGAAGAACAATTGATAACAAACAAGTAATTCTAGGAACAATGCCAAGGTCAAGATGAGGATCCCTCAGGAATAAAGGTCAGGATCAGTAGCAAAAGAACAAAAGCAAGAAATTATTTCAACCACGATAAGTGTAAAGCCTTTGCAATGATGGGCTTTCCGTTCACTGCTATCCACTCCCATGCGGTGTCTACGATAATGACCACAGACACAGGTCTCGGGGATAACAGTTGCATTTACTTTCGCAGGAATGGGAAAATATGATACGGAGTAACTGCTTCACAGCTCACCGGGTAAAACCACAGCAAATACAGTACAGAGTTAGATTCTGACATGGAATTGAGGCTTCGGAGCTTTAAGAACCTGCTCCTTTATATGTAATGCTTGTAAGTTGTTATACAGAGAATCAGAGTCTGTTGTAGCTTCATGCAATAGATTTTACATAGCAAGAGTATTCCACCGACCTGGGAGTACGAGGGTAATTTCTAAGCTTATCGGGCCTACCAGAGGGTCTTGGAGAAAGGGAGTCTTCACATGTGCTCTGCTCCCAGAGACAGCTCGTTCCAGACTGGGGTTTTCCCAGCTCTTCTGGTCTAGACGGGGCGGAAACTAGAATAGTCCCTCCTCTTGAAACCTCAGTTCTCATGTCAAAACTTTACAGTGTATACATTCCACCAGAAGATGGTGCTGGAACACAACAAATGAGAAAATACCCAGAAAAATACATGAATTAAATGAAAGCACATGTCTAATAACATTAAAAAAGGGTAGCTTGGAAGTGAGCTGTAGTGTACATGATTACTCATGGTCCAAGGGTATTTAAACGGACAGACATAACCTGGACCAGATCACTACATTATCATTCACAGCAAAAAAAAAGTCCAACTGCCCTCAAAATAGGCTCCTAGGGCTGCGAGCCTGATGTCATCAGTGAGCACCAGACAAGTAAGGAGAACCTTGCAGTTTCCCTCTGTGAATGACATTAGCCAGGGCCGCCATCAGGGCATGACAGCCATGACTGGTGTATGGGGCCCAGTGAGCAGAGGGGGCCCGCATCGGGCCCCGTTTAATCTGCTCACCGGGCCCCCCCCTGCCGGCGCTGCGGGCCCCCCCCTGCCGGCGCTGCGGGCCCCCCACCTGCCGGCGCTGCGGGCCCCCCCCTGCCGGCGCTGCGGGCCTGCGGGACACTATTGACGTGCGGGCCCTTGCCCGCACGTCAATAGTTAACAGCCACCGCCAGCCAGTCAGAGGCTGGCAGCTGACTTGAGCGGCCGCAGTGCGCAGTCGCACTTCGCCGGCGTCTGACGTCATTGTCAGCCGCCGGCGAGTGCGTCCTTCACCTGCGTGGAGGAAGTGAGGTTCCCCGCCGCAGGAGCATGGCAAGGTAAGAACTCGTTTTGGTTTTTTTTGAGAGCGGCGATCCCAGGGGGGTGGGGCCCGGGGCAGAACGCTGGACACGCTGGGGCCCGGGGCAGAACGCTGGACACGCTGGGGCAGAAAGCTGGACACGGGCAGTATGCTGGACACAGGGGCAGAGATACTGGACACAGGGGGCAGAGATGCTGGACACAGGGGGCAGAATGCTGGACACGGGGGGCAGAGATACTGGACACAGGGGGCAGAGATGCTGGACACAGGGGGCAGAGATGCTGGACACAGGGGCAGAGATGCTGGACACAGGGGGCAGTATGCTGGACAAGGGGGCAGAATGCTGGACACAGGGGGCAGAATGCTGGACAAAGGGGCAGAGATGCTGGACACGGGGCAGAATGCTGGACACAGGGGGCAGAATGCTGGACACAGGGGGCAGAATGCTGGACAAAGGGGCAGTATGCTGGACAAAGGGGCAGAGATGCTGGACACGGGGCAGAATGCTGGACACGGGCAGTATGCTGGACAAAGGGGCAGTATGCTGGACGAAGGGGCAGAGATGGTGGACACAGGGCAGAATGCTGGACAAAGGGGCAGTATGCTGGACAAAGGGGCAGTATGCTGGACAAAGGGGCAGAGATGCTGGACACGGGGCAGAATGCTGGACAAAGGGGCAGTATGCTGGACAAAGGGGCAGAGATGCTGGACACAGGGGGCAGAATGCTGGACAAAGGGGCAGTATGCTGGACAAAGGGGCAGAGATGCTGGACACAGCGGGCAGAATGCTGGACACAGGGGGCAGAATGCTGGACAAAGGGGCAGAGATGCTGGACAAACGGGCAGAATGCTGGACAAAGGGGCAGTATGCTGGACACTGGCAGTATGCTAGACACGGGCAGAGATGCTGGACACAGGGGCAGAGATGCTGGACAGGGGCAGAGATGCTGGACACAGGGGCAGAGATGCTGGACACGGGCAGAGATGCTGGACACAGGGGCAGAGATGCTGGACACGGGCATAGATGCTGGACACAGGGGCAGAGATGCTGGACACGGGCAGTATGCTGGACAAAGGGGCAGAGATGCTGGACAAAGGGGCAGAATGCTGGACAAAGGGGCAGTATGCTGGACAAAGGGGCAGAGATGCTGGACACGGGGCAGAATGCTGGACAAAGGGGCAGTATGCTGGACAAAGGGGCAGTATGCTGGACAAAGGGGCAGAGATGCTGGACACGGGGCAGAATGCTGGACAAAGAAGCAGTATGCTGGACAAAGGGGCAGAGATGCTGGACACGGGGCAGAATGCTGGACAAAGGGGCAGTATGCTGGACAAAGGGGCAGAGATGCTGGACACAGGGGGCAGTATGCTGGACACGGGGCAGAATGCTGGACACAGGGGGCAGAATGCTGGACAAAGGGGCAGAGATGCTGGACACAGGGGGCAGTATGCTGGACACGGGGCAGAATGCTGGACACAGGGGGCAGAATGCTGGACAAAGGGGCAGTATGCTGGACAAAGGGGCAGGATGCTGGACACGGGGCAGAATGCTGGACACAGGGGGCAGAATGCTGGACACAGAGGGCAGAATGCTGGACACGGGGCAGAATGCTGGACACAGGGGCAGTATGCTGGACAAAGGGGCATAGATGCTGGACACAGGGGCAGAGATGCTGGACACAGGGGCAGAGATGCTGGACACAGGGGCAGAAATGCTGGACACAGGGGCAGAGATGCTGGACACAGGGGCAGAGATGCTGGACACAGGGGCAGAGATGCTGGACACAGGGGCAGAGATGCTGGACACAGGGGCAGAGATGCTGGACACAGGGGCTATGAATGATGCTGGACACAGGGGCTATGATGCTGGACACAGGGGCAGAATGGAGATATGGGGTATGATGAAAGACATGGGGGCATGACTGGAGACAGATGGGGAAGGATTGGAGACACAGGAGGCATGATTGGAGACACTGGGGGCAGAATTGGAGACAGATTGTGCAGGATCATGGGGCAGGATGGATACGATGGAGACAGATGGGGCAGGATGGGGAGATCATATGGGGCAGGATGGATACTCATGAGGGCAGGATGGGAGAACATATGGCTGACGCCAGGAATGAGACACACGGGGGCCAGGATGGGGAATATTATTACCATAGGGACTAATTAAGGGATATTATTACTGCAGTGATGTATTTATTTTTTGAGGACATTGTTTTAAATGAGGGGGCGGTCCTGTTACTGTGTAGAGTGACACTATGTTGCCTCTTTTTCTTTATGCGGTGTAATGTAGAAGTTGGGAAAAATTAAGTAATGTGTTCTACAAGCGGAGCTCGAGATAACTGTGTTATTTCCTGCAGAAACGAGTCCTGGCTGGAAGACATGATGGCGGTCTGTGCTGGATGAAAGATGAAGGACTTCACCTAGAGACGTCACTGGTAAGTCAGTGTTACCTATACACTGACACTATACACTGTATACTATATACAGAGCTCCTGTGTATAATTTCACTAGTGATCACTGTATTATCTGTACACAGACACTGCATACTAAGTACAGATCTCCTGTGTACAATGGCACTTATGGTGATAGTATGGTGCTTTTTTTCATTGCTGATCAGAATTGTAGTATTCAGTAACTATGTGGTGGTAATATGTGGTCTGGTCATGGTGTAGCGGTATTTGTTCTTTTTATGTGATATTATTGGTCATTTTAAAAATTGAAAAATAAATAAAAATATACCTAAATTGTATTGCATATTTTAACAAATATTTAATAGGTTACAGCAGAGTAGGGCCTCACCAAAAGAGTCTACCGTGTTGTGGTGGCGGCTTACAAAATCTTTTGGCCAAAACAAAAGCTGCCAGCTATATGTGTGATCTGGTGATGGGAACTGTTAGGGTATGTGTCCACGTTAAGTAAACGCTGCGTGTTTGACGCTGCTTGGGGCCACAGCGTCAAACACGCAGCGTCCAGATGTTCCAGCATAGTGAAGGGGATTTTATGAAATCTCGTCTCCACTATGCGTGGTAACACGCACCCGGCGGCCCTGCGACTCCGGACATGCGGCGCTTCTTTTAAGATTGCAGCATGTCCGTGTTCCTTGCGGCAGCTGCGCCGCCGCAAGCTATAACACAGGGCCCTATGTGTGGGGTGCGATGATCCCGGATGTGTGCAATTAACACATCCGGCATCATCGCGTCACAGTAGGGGGCGGGGCTTAGCGCCGAGCGGGTTTGCCGCTCCGACGCAACCGCCGGCCATCCTGAAGGTGGACACGTACCCTCAATGTGTGATTGGTGAGAAGTGGAGTTTTTCCAAGAGAGAGTGGTGGGACTGTGGACAGTTTGAGGGGTGGAGCGTGGAGGCGGGGCTGGGGTGGAGCCTGGGCGGAGTCTCAAGGGGGCCCCGAAAATTTTGCCAGTATGGGGCCCCGAAATTTCTAGTGGCAGCCCTGACATTAGCAACGGAGAGGAAAACTATGCTATGCGGTGCGCTAAATTTGTGGGGCATCATGGAAGCACATGAGACCATCATACAACAGTGGAAATTTATTTGTTATGGCCAAAGCAGGATTTACACATTTCTTTCACCCGAGGTCAAATCACATACTTCTGTTCCCCGTCTCTCAAAAATTTGATCTATAATATGTTTGCGCTATAGAAATAAAACTATTATTACTTTCAATTTAATATGTAATAGTTTATTTTTGAAACATATAAACACTTGGAACAATATTTAAAATCTTTAAGCCACATTTCATTTTTAATTCAAAACTACACTACTTAGTTACTTATGAAATTGCATAACATTAACATCTACAAAAAAAAACTTTCCCTCAAATTTCTTCAAGTCGTGTGATACACTTACTGGAATTACGTCCTTCGCTCTTTTGTCCATGAAAAGATTAAAGATTTCAGTTGTTTCATTGGAATCAACAGATCTTCTTAAATCTGCTTCAAAGCAAGGAAAGTCAGAGAAGAGCTACCAAGATGGTGAGCAGACTGCACACTATGTCCTACGAGGAACGGTTAAAGGATCTGGGAATGTTTAGCTTGCAAAAAAGAAGGTTAAGAGGAGACTCAATAGCTGTGTTCAAATATCTGAAGGGCTGTCACAGTGTAGAGGGATTATCATTATTCTCATTTGCACATGGAAACATGAGAATCAATGGAATGAAACTGAAAGGGAGAAGATACAGATTAGATATTAGAAAAAACTTTTTGACAGTGAGGGTGATCAATGAGTGGAACAGGCTGCCACCAGAGGTGGTATCTTCTCCTCAATGGAAGTCTTGACACATAGGCTGGACCGACATCTGTCTGGGATGGTTTAGTGAATCCTGCATTGAGCAGAGGTTGGACACGATGACCCTGGAGGTTTTTTCCAAATCTAACATTCTAGTATTCGACAGTTGTGCTCAAAAGTTTACATACCCCAGCAGAATTTTTGCTTTCTTGGCCTTTTTTTGAGAGATTATGAATGATAGCGTCAAACCTTTTCCTCCACTCATGGTTAGTGGTTGGGTGAAGCCATTTATTGTCAAACTACTGTGTTTTCTCTTTTTAAATCATAATGACAACTCAAAACATCCAAATGACCCTGATCAAAAGTTACTCCATTTCTTAATACCGTGTATTGCCCCCTCTAACATCAATGACAGCTTGAAGTATTTTGTGGTAGTTGTGGAAAGGTTCTTTATTTTCTCAGATAGTAAAGCTTCCCACTCTTCTTGGCAAAAAGCCTCCAGTTCCTGTAAATTCCTGGGCTGTCTAGCATGAACTGCACGCTTGAGATCTCTGAAAAGTGGCTCAATGATATTGAGGTCAGCAGACTGAGATGGCCACTCCAGAACCTTCACTATGTACTGCTGTAGCCAATGACAAATCGACTTGGCATTGTGTTTTGGATCGTTGTCATGTTTTAATGTCCAAGTATGTCCCATGCGCAGCTTCCAGACTGATGATTGCAAATTTGCCTCTGGTATTTGCTGATAACGTGCTGTATTCATCTATACTTCAACTTTGACCAAGTTTCCTGTGCCCTTGTAGCTCATACATCCCAAAACATCAGAAATCCACCTCCGTGCTTTACAATATGAATGGTGTTCCTTGCATCATAGGCCTTGTTGACCTCTCTTCAAATGTAACGTTTATGGTTGCTTCCAAAAAGTTCAATTTTGGTCTCATCACTCCAAATTACTTTGTTTCAGAAGTTTTGAAGCTTGTCTTTGTGCTGTTTTGCATATTGTAGGTGAAATACTTTGTGGCATTTGCGCAGTAATGGCTTTCTTCTGGTGACTCGAAAAAGCCTATTTTTCTTCAAGTGCCTCCTTATTGTGGATCTTGAAACAGCCACATCGCTTGTTTTCAGAGAGTCCAGTATTTCAGCTGATGTTATTTGTGGGGGGTTTTTTGCATCCCAAACAATTTTCCTGGCAATTGTGGATAATAATTTTTGATGGTCTACCTGACCGTGGTTTTGTTTTTACAGAGCCCCTGATTATCCATTTGTTAATCACAGTTTGAATGCTGCTGACTGGCATTATTAATTCCTTGGATATCTCTTTGTATCCCTTTCCTGTTTTATACAGTTCTACTACCTTTTACCATAGATCCATTGACAATTCTTTTGCATTCCCCATGACTCACAATCCAGAAAGGTCAGTGGCTGGATGAAAGATGCAAGAGTCTGTCTGGATCCCAGAAACTCACTCATTTATGCACACACTGATTACAAGCAAACAGGTCACAGGTGAGGATATTACCTTTAGTAGCCATTCAAACCCATGTGTGTCAACTTCTGTGCATGATATAAGGCCAACATCACCAGGGTGTTTGAACTTTTGATCAGGGTCATTTGGATGTTTTGGGTTGTAATTATGATTTAAAAAGAGAAAACACAGTAGTTTGACAATAAATGGCTTCACTCAACTACTAACCATGAGTGGAGAAAAAGTTTTGGTGTTATCATTCATATTTGCTGAAAAAAGGCCAAGAAAGCAAAAATTCTGCCGGGGTATGTAAATGTTTGAGCACAACTGTATGTATAAAGTCAAGCAATAGGAAGGCAATTAATCACTATTTTAATGCCAAATGTGGGATTTTTCTTTATACTGAGCGTGTGACAGAGAAATAGTAAATGCTTTTTGCCTACAACTAAGCAAGACAACGCAAGCTGTAGAGATGGGCAACTTAAATGTACTGCTCATTTTGTTTAATGTATATGGATGTAAATTTAAAATACAGCATTCTGTATGGGCTTTTGAAAATAATACTGAAAAATGGGTAAATATTTGGTTGTTATTTCTTCTGTACCTACGACCTCCACCATGGCCTAGATGTTCTTATGTGAAATCCTTCCTTAGAACCACTTCAAACAATGTAAAGTGCAATGATACAATGAACGTATTAAAACATAAACAAGTGCACTGAGCATAAATCAAAGTGAGGAGGCCATAATCACAGAGGTTAAAGAAGTATTTTTTTTGTTAGAGAAATTGTCATTTTCAACTGATTTACATTCCAAATTCTTTCTAGCACATAAAGTCACCCAATGGGTTGAGCTGTAGTTTCTAACTGATACCTACAGATCAGCCTGGATCAGTTATTTTTTAAGGTTCTTCTACTCGAAACGCGTAAGCATTATGTTTTTATTTTTTTAATATGTGCACATTCGACCAATTTTGTTTTATCCTATATGATTAAGGGCTAAATTTTAACTACTTTTCTTCGGTGCTGGAGAACACACCCTTTTGGACCATTGAGAGCTATGGATAGGAGTGTTTCTGTTTCTTCTTTTTATATAACCCTTTTAATTATTTTTCCATAGCTTTTTCACTTATGACAATTGTTAGTTACACGCAATCACCCCAAAAAATCGCCCCATGAGGAGCTCTCCAACGTAAAATTATACTGCATTCTCCACTGATATATTGAATATTATACTCTTCTTATACAAGTCGTAAATAGCGAAGTTTATGTTACACTTTGAATTTATTGTCTCCGTCTTTTATAGTCCGAGTGGGACCACTTTGATACTTGTGTATACATGTAAGCTCTACCACATATACATAATAAAGACATTAGGGTCATGCAGGAAGAGGCCTTTCTTCCTACGTTGCAATTTTGTTAGAACCAGCAGTAGGTGGCAGCCAAAACCGGTGCCAAACCCAATAACAGTAAATATGTTTGCACCCTTAATCGCACTCCAGAGACCTACTGTGATGTATGTAGACTGTAACACTGAAGGCAGCAGCACAGATCAATAGGACAGCAACCCAGTAAAGACGGCGGTCACGTCTGGCCTGGAACACTATAATTGTATGGTTTAAATGAAATGCACATTTTACTACAGTGAGGAGTATATTATCTATAGCATAAGAAAAGGATAAACGTCACTGCCATCACTTGTATCTTAAAGGTAAGTCTTAAAGAAAGAGAAAAGATATTCCAATGTATAAAAGGTTAAAAAAGGGTAACTTCAATTAGATCCGAATTCCCAAAGAGAATGAGACCTCTATTAGACATCTGCTGAGGAATAAGATTAATATTTAAAATGTTCTGAATCTATGTTGTGGAACAAACGTGTTAGGGTAATAAATTACTACCTCCAATGTGCAAGAATATAACTACTATAATACTGCCCCTATGTACAAGAATATAACTACTATAATACTGCTCCTATATACAAGAATATAACTACTATAATACTGCCCCTATGTACAAGAATATAACTACTATAATACTGCTCCTATGTACAAGAATATAACTACTATAATACTGCCCCCTATGTACAAGAATATAACTACTATAATACTGCCCCTATGTACAAGAATATAACTACTATAATACTGCTCCTATGTACAAGAATATAACTACTATAATACTGCCCCCTATGTACAAGAATATAACTACTATAATACTGCCCCTATGTACAAGAACATAACTACTATAATACTGCCCCTATGTACAAGAATATAACTACTATAATACTGCTCTTATGTACAAGAATATAACTACTATAATACTGCTCCTATGTACAAGAATATAACTACTATAACACTGCCCCTATGTACAAGAATATAACTACTATAACACTGCCCCTATGTGCAAGAATATAACTACTATAATACTGCCAATATGTACAAGAATATAACTACTATAATACTGCCCCTATGTACAAGAATATAACTACTATAATACTGCCCCTATGTACAGGAATATAACTACTATAATACTGCCACTATGTACAAGAATATAAATACTATAATACTGCTCCTATGTACAGGAATATAACTACTATAATACTACCCATATGTACAAGAATATAACTACTATAATACTGCTCCTATGTACAAGAATATAACTACTATAACACTGCCCCTATGTACAAGAATATAACTACTATAATACTGCTCCTATGTACAAGAATATAACTACTATAATACTGCCCCTATGTACAAGAATATAACTACCATAATACTGCTCCCTATGTACAAGAATATAACTACTATAATACTGCCCCTATGTACAGGAATATAACTACTATAATACTGCTCCTATGTACAAGAATATAACTACTATAACACTGCCCCTATGTACAAGAATATAACTACTATAATACTGCCCCTATGTACAAGAACATAACTACTATAATACTGCCCTTATGTACAAGAATATATCTACTATAATACTGCTCCTATGTACAAGAATATAACTACTATAATACTGCTCCTATGTACAAGAATATAACTACTATAATACTGCTCTTATGTACAAGAATATAACTACTATAATACTGCCCCCTATGTACAAGAATATAACTACTATAATACTGCCCCTATATACAAGAATATAACTACTATAATACTCTCCCCTATGTACAAGAATATAACTACTATAATACTGCCAATATGTACAAGAATATAACTACTATAATACTGCCCCTATGTACAAGAATATAACTACTATAATACTGCCCCTATGTACAAGAATATAACTACCATAATACTGCCCCTATGCACAAGAATATAACTACTATAATACTGCCCCTATGTACAAGAATATAACTACTATAATACTGCTCATATGTACAAGAATATAACTACTATAATACTGCCCCCTATGTACAAGAATATAACTACTGTAATACTGCCCCTATGTACAAGAATATAACTACTATAATACTGCCTCTATGTACAAGAATATAACTACTATAATACTGCTCCCTATGTACAAGAATATAAGTACTATAATACTGCTCCCTATGTTCAAGAATATAACTACTATAATATTGCTCCTATGTATAAGAATATTACTACTATAATACTGCCCCTATGTTCAAGAATATAACTACTATAATACTGCTCCCTATGTACAAGAATATAACTACTATAATACTGCTCCTATGTTCAAGAATATAACTACTATAATACTGCCCCTATGTACAAGAATATAACTACTATAATACTGCCCATATTTACAAGAATATAACTACTATAATACTGTCCCTATGTAGAAGAATATTACTACTATAATACACCGTGGTCCAAATTATTGTGCAAGTTATATTTTTCTCGGATTTTCCTAAATGGTCGGTGTAAATGACAGTCAGTCTAATAAAAGTCATCACCCGTTAGAGTATACATCGAATTTTATTGAAGAAACCTCCCAATGATAACAGTGTAATCTCCAAAATGAATAAAAACTCAGAATGCACTGTTCCAAATTATTAGGCACAGTAGAATTTCTAGACATTTGATATGTTTTAAAGAACTGAAAATGCTCATTTGTGGAATTTGCAGCATTAGGAGGTCACATTCACTGAAAAAAAAGCTATTTAACTCCAAAACATCCCAACAGGCCAAGTTACATGTTAACATAGGACCCTTTTTTGATATCACCTTCACAATTCCTGCATCCATTGAGTTTCTGCTTGTATTTATTTGCATGAAGTCAGAATAGTCTCCCAGAGCTGCTGTTTTGATGTGAACTGCCTCCCACCCTCATAGATCTTTTGCTTGATGATACTCCAAAGGTTCTCTATAGGGTTGTGTTCAGGGGAAGATGGTGGCCACACCATGAGTTTATCTCCTTTTATGCCCATAGCATCCAATGACTCAGAGGTATTCTTTGCAGCATGAGATGGGGCATTGTCAGCATGAAGATGATTTTGCTCCTGAAGGCACGTTTCTGCTTTTTATACCATGGAAGAAAGTTGTCAGTCAGAAACTCTATACACTTTGCAGAGGTCATTTTCACATCTTCAGGAACCTTAAAGGGCCCTACCAGCTGTTTCCCCATGATTCCGGCCCAAAACATGACTCCTCCACCTCCTTGCTGATGTCGCAGCCATGTTGGGACATGGTGGCCATCCACCAACCATCCACTACTCCATCCATCTGGACCATCCAGGGTTGCTCGACACTCATCACTAAGCAAGACTATTTGGAAATTAGTCTTCATGGATGTCTGGGCCCACTGCAACCGTTTCTGCTTGTGAACACTGTTTAGGGGTGAGCGAATTGTAGGTTTATGCACCACAGCAAGCCTTTGAAGGATCCTACACCTTGAGGGTCGAGGGACTCCAAAGGCACCAGCAGCTTCAAATAACTGTTTGCTGCTTTGTAATGGTATTTTGGCAGCTGCTCTCTTAATCCAATGAATTTGTCTGGCAGAAACCTTCCTCATTGTGCCTTTATCTGCATGAACTCTGTCTGTGCTCTGTTTCAGTAACAAATCTCTTCATAGTACGATGATCACTCTTAGGTTTTCGTGAAATATCTAATGTTTTCATACCACGTCCAAGGCATTGCACTATTTAAAGCTTTTCAGCAGCAGAGAGATCCTTTTTAGTTCCCTTATTGCTTGAAACCTGTGGCCTGCTTAATATTGTGGAACATCATTTTTTAAGTAGTTTTACTTAAATTAGAATCACCTGGAAAACTAATTATCACATGTGCTTAAGATTGATTTCAGTGATCCATTGAGCCCTAAGACACAATACCATCCACTTATTTATTTGGAAAACAAAACAATTAAATCTTTATGACACTTCAATCCAATTTGCATAATAATTTGGAGCACGGTGTAGTGTCCATTTGGTCAATAATATGGGTTTGGACAGGTAAGAGTGTGTGCATGATATAGCATTATGCATTACTGGTCTGGTATTCATCTGCCTTACTTTTATTAAGTACAGATGCAAGTATGTAAGTAGGCACTCAGTGTCAGGTCACTTTCTTGCTTTATCTATACTTGAAGCTCTCAGCTCTGTCTCCAGCCATTTTTTGGAGCTGCTCTTCTTCTAATGGAATCTGAGGCCATTTGATGTTCCAATAAAGCGTTCTCCTCGCCGGCAATAAAGATGATGCACAGAGGTGTTATAAAATCTTCAAGTCAACTGGAGGCAGCTGTTTGAAAGATTTCCCAGTTTCTCATATGACTCATAAACCAGTTACATGGTGAGGAAATTCCCTGAAAGCTTTTTGGCAGGAGGCAAAAGTCTGACCAGTAGCTAAGAAACACATCTACTTCCAGACTTCGAGACATCAGTATTCACATTTGAGGTCATTTATGGAGCGTGTTTCTCTTAATTGAGACCTAAAAATTTATCAGCTCCTATCAGACGATGCCTTAATGTGTTACATGGTCTGCATCATCACTACTGTCAGCGAAAAATTGAATTATGTCCTTAATTAAAGATGTAATGGAAGGTTAGATAGACATTGCAGCATTCTTTCAGAAACTGTGCCTCACCTGTAGATACGTTGTGTCCTTCAATGAAGTTTTGGATTGGATTGCCCACAGTGATTTGGAGAACATGATCTTCCCAGGTCAAGCCAAGTTTTTGACAATCAACTGTTCTTGTTGACACATAGCGATAAGGGGAAAACATCATATATGATGGTCGAACCCAGGATTGGGGTAATCTACTAGGCTTGCAGATCGATGCCAATCTGGGTAAGCACAATCTACCTCTGTTTAGACAAGAGTAGTACAATCAGCTGGGATTAGAGGTCCCATTACTATCTGGAAAACATATTCTATGCTATTCAAGCTAACAGTGGGGTAATCAACTAAACTTGAGGTGCCCATAGCAATATGGTAAAACGTAAGCTACCATTATTTAGCCAAGAGTAGAATAAACACCTGTTCTTAAAGGGAATCTGTCACCAGTCTTTTACTAGTAAATCTGAGAGCAGTATAATGTGGGCACAGAGACACCGATTACAGTGATGAGTTACTTACTGGGCTGCCTGTTGAGGATTGGATAATATTGCTGTTTTATCAGGGGGAGATTTTTAATAGAGAACTTGCAAACCTTCTGCCATGTAGTCCTCCATATTTATGAGTTTTGCTTATCCCTGCCCTCAATACTGATTGGGAACTTTCTGCCTGTGTAACTAACAAAAAAAGTATCACTCTGTAAGGCTATAGCATGGAAACATGAAATATATGAAATTTGAATACTATTACTGCTCTACAAAATAGGAAAAAAATGAAGATACTCATCACTAGAGTTGAGCGACTTTTACTTTTTTCGCATCGAGTCGGGTTTCGCGAAACCCGACTTTGTCAAAAGTCGGGTCGGGTGAAATTGGCCGATTATTGCGAAAAGTCGGGGATCCGACTGAAACACGAAACCTAATGCAAGTCAATGGGGAATCAAAGTCGGCAGTGAGTGGAGAAAACACCTACAGTGCTCATTTTAATGCCAAAAACATCAATTCTTATTACTTAGGCTTGTCAATCTTAATTTACTTTATAATAATAGTTAGGCATTGAAAACTGGGGGTCATTTGGCTAAAGTTGTGGGGGGGTGTTGTGGATTCTGTTTGTGGGCTCCCTCTGGTGGTTACTGCTGGTACTGGGTGACTTTGGTGGGTTGCGGCCTTTGGTTTCCACCTGTCCATCAGAGGCTGGGTGGTTCCTATTTTACCTGGCCTTTCTGTCATTCCCTTGCCGGCTATCAATGTATTCAGATGTGCTCTGTTTGGTTCCTGCCTACCTGCTCCCAGATCTTTCAGGATAAGCTAAGTGCTGATTTTCAGTTGTTGGTTTTTTTGTCCAGCTTGCTTATTATGTCTCTATGCTAGCTGGTAGCTCTAGTGGACTGAGGTTCTCCCCATGTGCCATGAGTTGGCACATGGGTTCTTGTAATCTCAGGATGGTTTTTTTGATTAGGGTTTTTTGCTGACCGCTCAGACCCCTTTTGTATCGTTCTGCTTTCTAGTTTACAGCGGGCCTCAATTTGCTGAACCTATATATATCATCTCTATGTGTGTGCCTTCCTCTCATTTCACCGTCAATACATGTGGGGGGCAACTATACCTTTTGGGGTTCATTCCTCTGGAGGCAAGTGAGGTCTTTATTTTCTCTGCAGTACTAGTTAGCTCTTAGGCTGGTGCGTGGCGTCTAGAACCAACGTAGGCACGCTCCCTGGCTATCTCTAGTTGCGTTTGTCAGGCGTAGGGCAGCGGTCAGCCCAGGTTCCATCACCCTAGAGCTCGTCCGATATTTTGTATTACTTTGCTTGTCCCTTGCTATCCCTAGCCATTGGGATTCATGACAGTATAGCCGGCCCACAAAGTGTTAATTGTTTGGGCTGAAGCAGGAGAAAAAGAAGTGTTTAAGGGAAATTTTTTTTTTTCCTTCAGAGTTTTGCTGCCTAGCCCTTAATTGCTGTCTAGCTGCTTCTTACCTCCTCTTAACCCTTGAATGGCTCTGATATTAGCTGTTTAACATGGATGTCCAGAGTTTGGCTTCCAGCCTGAGTAATCTCGCGGCAAAAGTTCAAAACATACAGGATTTTGTTGTTCACACTTCCATGTCTGAACCTAGAATTCCTATTCCAGAGTTCTTTTCTGGAGATAGATCTACCTTCCTGAATTTCAGGAACAATTGTAAATTGTTTCTTTCTTTAAAATCTCGCTCCTCTGGAGACCCTGCTCAACAGGTTAAGATTGTAATATCTTTCCTGCGGGGCGACCCTCAGAATTGGGCATTTGCATTGGCACCAGGGGATCCTGCATTGCTCAATGTGGATGCGTTTTTTCTGGCATTGGGATTGCTCTATGAGGAACCCAACCTGGAGATTCAGGCTGAAAAGGCTTTATTAGCCCTCTCTCAGGGGCATGATGAAGCGGAAATATATTGTCAAAAATTTCGGAAATGGTCGGTGCTTACTCAGTGGAATGAGTGCGCCCTGGCTGCAAACTTCAGAAATGGTCTTTCCGAGGCCATTAAGGATATTATGGTGGGGTTCCCTACGCCTACAGGTCTGAATGAGTCGATGGCTATGGCCATTCAGATTGATCGGCGTTTACGGGAGCGCAAACCCGTGCATCACTTGGCGGTGTCTTCTGAACAGGCACCTGAGACTATGCAATGTGATAGAATTCAGTCCAGAAGTGAACGGCAAAATTATAGGCGGAAAAATGGATTGTGTTTTTATTGTGGTGATTCAGCTCATGTTATATCAGCATGCTCTAAACGCACAAAAAGGGTTGATAAATCTTTTGCCATTGGTACTCTGCAGCCTAAGTTCATTTTGTCTGTGACTCTGATTTTTTCACTGTCTTCCATTTCCGTCGATGCCTATGTGGATTCAGGCGCTGCCCTGAGTCTTATGGATTGGTCATTTGCTAAACGCTGCGGTTTTAGTCTGGAGCCTCTGGAAGTTCCTATCCCTCTGAAGGGAATTGACTCTACACCATTGGCTATGAATAAGCCGCAGTATTGGACACAAGTGACCATGCGCATGACTCCCGTTCATCAGGAGGTGATTCGCTTCCTTGTACTGTATAATTTACATGATGTACTAGTGCTTGGTCTGCCATGGTTACAAACTCATAATCCTGTCCTGGACTGGAAAACAATGTCTGTGTTAAGCTGGGGATGTCAGGGGGTTCATGATGATGCACCTCTGATTTCAATCGCTTCATCTACTCCTTCTGAGATCCCTGCGTTTTTGCCTGACTATAGGGATGTTTTTGAGGAGCCTAAGCTCAATTCGCTCCCTCCTCATAGAGAGTGTGACTGTGCTATAGAATTGATTCCTGGCAGTAAGTTCCCTAAGGGTCGTTTATTTAATCTGTCACTGCCAGAGCATACTGCTATGCGGAATTATATTAAGGAGTCCTTGGAAAAGGGACATATTCGTCCATCTTCGTCCCCTCTGGGAGCAGGTTTTTTTTTCGTGGCCAAAAAAGATGGTTCCCTGAGGCCTTGTATAGATTATCGCCTTCTGAATAAGATTACAGTCAAATATCAGTATCCACTGCCATTATTGACTGATTTGTTTGCTCGCATTAAGGGGGCTAGGTGGTTCACTAAGATAGATCTTCGCGGTGCGTATAATCTGGTGCGGATAAAACAGGGTGACGAGTGGAAAACCGCATTTAATACGCCTGAGGGCCATTTTGAGTATTTGGTAATGCCTTTTGGACTCTCCAATGCTCCGTCAGTCTTTCAGTCCTTTATGCACAATATTTTCCGTGAATATCTGGATAAGTTTATGATTGTGTATTTGGATGATATTTTGGTGTTTTCTGATGACTGGGAGTCTCATGTTTTACAGGTCAGGAAGGTGTTTCAGGTTCTGCGGGCCAATTCTCTGTTTGTGAAGGGCTCAAAGTGTCTCTTCGGAGTCCAGAAGATTTCTTTTTTGGGGTACATTTTTTCTCCTTCTACTATTGAGATGGATCCCGTCAAGGTTCAGGCGATTTGTGACTGGACACAACCTACATCTGTTAAGAGCCTTCAGAAGTTCTTGGGGTTTGCTAATTTTTATCGTCGGTTCATTGCTAATTTTTCCAGCATTGTTAAACCTTTGACTGATTTGACTAAAAAGGGTGCTGATGTTGCTGATTGGTCTCCTGTGGCCGTGGAGGCCTTTCGGGAACTTAAGCGCCGGTTTTCTTCTGCTCCTGTGTTGTGTCAACCAGATGTTTCACTTCCTTTTCAGGTTGAGGTTGATGCTTCCGAGATTGGAGCGGGGGCGGTTTTGTCACAGAGAAGTTCTAATGGCTCGGTGATGAAGCCATGTGCATTCTTCTCTAGAAAATTCTCGCGCCGAGCGCAATTATGATGTGGGTAATCGGGAGCTTTTGGCCATGAAGTGGGCATTTGAGGAGTGGCGTCATTGGCTTGAGGGTGCTAAACATCGTGTGGTGGTCTTGACTGATCACAAGAATCTCATTTACCTTGAGTCTGCCAGGCGTTTGAATCCTAGACAGGCTCGTTGGTCGTTGTTTTTTTCTCGTTTCAATTTCGTGGTTTCATACCTGCCAGGTTCTAAGAATGTGAAGGCAGATGCTCTTTCCAGGAGTTTTGTGCCTGACTCTCCTGGAGACTCTGGGCCTACTGGTATCCTTAGGGATGGGGTAATATTGTCCGCCGTATCCCCAGACTTGCGACGTGCATTGCAGGAGTTTCAGGTGGATAAACCGGATCGTTGTCCGCCAGAAAGACTGTTTGTTCCGGATGATTGGACCAGTAGAGTCATCTCCGAGGTCCATTCTTCTGTGTTGGCTGGTCATCCTGGAATATTTGGTACTAGAGACTTGGTGGCCAGGTCTTTTTGGTGGCCTTCCTTGTCTAGGGATGTGCGTACCTTTGTGCAGTCTTGTGAAGTGTGTGCTCGAGCTAAGCCTTGCTGTTCTCGGGCCAGTGGGTTGTTGTTATCCTTGCCCATCCCGAAGAGGCCTTGGACGCACATTTCCATGGATTTTATTTCTGATCTCCCGGTTTCACAGAAAATGTCCGTTATCTGGGTTGTGTGTGACCGCTTTTCTAAGATGGTTCATTTGGTGCCCTTGCCTAAGTTGCCTTCCTCCTCTGAGTTGGTCCCTTTATTTTTTCAGAACGTGGTTCGTTTGCATGGGATTCCGGAGAATATCGTTTCTGACAGGGGATCCCAGTTTGTGTCTAGATTTTGGCGGACGTTTTGTGCCAAGATGGGCATTGATTTGTCTTTCTCGTCTGCATTCCATCCTCAGACGAATGGCCAGACGGAGCGAACTAATCAGACCTTGGAAACTTATTTGAGGTGTTTTGTTTCTGCTGATCAAGATGACTGGGTTGCTTTTTTGCCACTGGCCGAATTTGCTCTTAATAATCGGGCTAGTTCTGCCACGTTGGTCTCTCCTTTTTTTTGTAATTCGGGGTTTCATCCTCGTTTTTCCTCTGGTCAGGTGGAGTCTTCGGATTGTCCTGGAGTGGACGTGGTGGTGGACAGGCTACATCAGATTTGGAATCAGGTGGTGGACAATTTGAAGTTATCTCAGGAGAAGACTCAGCAGTTTGCTAATCGCCGTCGCCGCGTGGGTCCCCGACTTCTTGTTGGGGATTTGGTGTGGTTGTCTTCTCGTTTTGTCCCTATGAAGGTCTCTTCTCCTAAGTTCAAGCCTCGGTTCATCGGTCCTTATAGGATCTCGGAGATTCTTAACCCTGTATCTTTTCGTTTGGATCTCCCAGCATCGTTTGCTATTCATAATGTGTTCCATCGGTCGTTGTTGCGGAGGTATGAGGTGCCCGTTGTTCCTTCGGTTGAGCCTCCTGCTCCGGTGCTGGTGGAGGGAGAATTGGAGTATGTTGTTGAGAAGATCTTGGATTCTCGTGTTTCCAGACGCAAACTCCAGTATTTGGTTAAGTGGAAGGGTTATGGTCAGGAGGATAATTCCTGGGTGGTCGCCTCCGATGTTCATGCGACTGATTTGGTCCGCGCCTTCCATAGAGCTCACCCTGATCGCCCTGGGGGTTCTCGTGAGGGTTCGGTGACCCCTCCTCAAGGGGGGGGTACTGTTGTGGATTCTGTTTGTGGGCTCCCTCTGGTGGTTACTGCTGGTACTGGGTGACTTTGGTGGGTTGCGGCCTTTGGTTTCCACCTGTCCATCAGAGGCTGGGTGGTTCCTATTTTACCTGGCCTTTCTGTCATTCCCTTGCCGGCTATCAATGTATTCAGATGTGCTCTGTTTGGTTCCTGCCTACCTGCTCCCAGATCTTTCAGGATAAGCTAAGTGCTGATTTTCAGTTGTTGGTTTTTTTTGTCCAGCTTGCTTATTATGTCTCTATGCTAGCTGGTAGCTCTAGTGGACTGAGGTTCTCCCCATGTGCCATGAGTTGGCACATGGGTTCTTGTAATCTCAGGATGGTTTTTTTGATTAGGGTTTTTTGCTGACCGCTCAGACCCCTTTTGTATCGTTCTGCTTTCTAGTTTACAGCGGGCCTCAATTTGCTGAACCTATATATATCATCTCTATGTGTGTGCCTTCCTCTCATTTCACCGTCAATACATGTGGGGGGCAACTATACCTTTTGGGGTTCATTCCTCTGGAGGCAAGTGAGGTCTTTATTTTCTCTGCAGTACTAGTTAGCTCTTAGGCTGGTGCGTGGCGTCTAGAACCAACGTAGGCACGCTCCCTGGCTATCTCTAGTTGCGTTTGTCAGGCGTAGGGCAGTGGTCAGCCCAGGTTCCATTACCCTAGAGCTCGTCCGATATTTTGTATTACTTTGCTTGTCCCTTGCTATCCCTAGCCATTGGGATTCATGACAGGGGGGTAGGGCTGGCTCAAGATATTCGTGGGCCCAGGAAACGCGGAATACGTCACGGCGGTGGAGCAGGGAGAGGTAAGTATTTCAACTTTGCAAGTGCTGTGATCCTGAGCAAGCAGGGGGGCCCACTCATTGGCACTGGCACAGGGCCCCTCATAGTATGGCGGTGTGTTTGACGGCGGGTGGTGCCTCCCACTGGCAGAGACACTTTTGCATACTATGAGGGGCCCTGTGCCAGTGACGTCGCCAACGAGTATGCCCCCCCACCTGATGAAGGAACCTGCACTTTTATCTGCACCTTCCTCTTTGTCCCCGTGTAAGGTGGTATAGTATGCGGGAAGGGGAACCTGACTTTCAGCAGGGTCAGATACTGGCTGTGTAGAGTGCAAGGGGAATGTAATGGTCTGGGTCAATGTACCAGCAGACTCATCTAGCAGTGGTTGGGCAATGGGCAGGATGAGGAGGAAACACAGATATAGGCCCAAATAATAAAGGAGGCTAAATGCAGTTCAAATGTGGTAACAGGACTAAACAGGCGGCATTGCTTTGTTCAGTGGAGGAAAACTGTAATGAGTGGCAGACACAGTTAGTAGGCCCAAATAATAAAGTAGGCTAAATGCGGTTCAAATGTGGTAACAGGACTAAACAGGCGGCATTGCTTTGTTCTGTGGAGGAAAACTGTAATGAGTGGCAGACACAGTTAGTAGGCCCAAATAATAAAGTAGGCTAAATGCAGTTCAAATATAGTAACAGGACTAAACAGGCGGCATTGCTTTGTTCAGAGGAGGAAAACTGTAATGAGTGGCAGACACAGTTAGTAGGCCCAAATAATAAAGTAGGCTAAATGCAGTTCAAATGTAACAGGACTAAACAGGCGGCATTGCTTTGTTCAGTGGAGGAAAACTGTAATGAGTGGCAGACACAGTTAGTAGGCCCAAATAATAAAGTAGGCTAAATGCGGTTCAAATGTGGTAACAGGACTAAACAGGCGGCATTGCTTTGTTCAGTGGAGGAAAACTGTAATGAGTGGCAGACACAGTTAGTAGGCCCAAATAATAAAGTAGGCTAAATGCGGTTCAAATGTGGTAACAGGACTAAACAGGCGGCATTGCTTTGTTCAGTGGAGGAAAACTGTAATGAGTGGCAGACACAGTTATGGAGGCCAGGGCCCCTGTATATTTTAACTATCATCTATCATTTCAACAAATTTGTATTGGCCGTGCCATTGAAGGATTTAACAGCACAGACTACACAGTGGTGGAGCAGGGAGAGGTAAGTATTGCAAGTGGTAGAGCACTGTTCGAGCTGGGGAGAACACTCTCGTGGGCGGCGGTACTGGCAGAGGGCCTCTCATATTACGACGGTGTGTCTGATGTTGGTTGTGCACCACCACGTCAGAGACACTTCATTGTACTATGAGGGACCCTGTGCCAGTGCCGTCGCCCAAGAGTGGGACCACTCACCTGTCCAGGCAAACAGCACTCGCACGGGTGCTTGCGCCAGGTGGTGACCACGGCCCTGTGGGGGGAGTCAGCCCATTTAGGGAGGTATGAAAATGGCCTATGGTGGACATTCAGCAGCTGCAAATGGAGGAATTGGAGAAGTCAGTAAGAGGAGGCCAAAAGCAAGACATTTTTCAGGCAAGCTACGTGTCAGCAGGGGAAGGTGGGGCAAAATAGTTTGAAATCCATGATTGGTTCATTTTAATGAATCTAACGATCATCAACATTTTGGGTAGCCAGACGTGTCCTTTTTTCAGTCAGTATTGAACCAGCAGCACTGAAGACTCTTTCTGATAGCATACTAGCAGCAGGGCAAGCGAGCTCCTGTAATGCATATTCTGCCAATTCAGGCCAGGTGTCTATTTTAGATGCCCAGTAATCAAAGGGGAATGGCCTGTGAGGGAGAACATCGATAAGGGAGGAAAAGTAGTTCGTAACCATACTGGACAAATGCTGTCTCCTGTCACTTTGAATCGATGCAGCAGTACCTGTCGTGTCAGCGGTCATGGCGAAATCACTCCACAACCTGGTCATAAAACCCCTCTGTCCAACGCCACTTCGGATTTGTGCACCTCTAACACCTCTGCCATGTTTCCCCCTATGGCTCGTGTGAGAACCATCACCGCCGCTGTGTGCTGGGAACAGGGCCGGACTGGGACTAAAATTCAGCCCTGGCATTTGAAGTCACACAGGCCCACTTGTCGCATGGTGACTGTATAATATCTTTGTACACTTGTAGGCTACAAGAAGTGAGGGGAGTGTAACACGACTATATAACATATAATTACAGCTGTATCCAGCATTACAGCTCAGTCCCCATAGAATGTAATACAGCACAGCCCCCATAGAATGTAATACAGCACAGCCCCCATAGAATGTAATGCAGCCAGCCCCATAGAATGTAATACAGAACAGCCCCATAGAATTTAATGCAGCACAGTCCCCATAGAATGTAATGCAGCACAGCCCCCATAGAATGTAATGCAGCCAGCCCCATAGAATGTAATGCAGCACAGCCCCCATAGAATGTAATGCAGCCAGCCCCATAGAATTAAATGCAGCACAGCCCCATAGAATGTAATACAGCACAGCCCCATAGAATATAATGCAGCACAGCCTCATAGAATATAATGCAGCACAGCCCCATACAATATAATGCAGCACAGCCACCACACAATGTAATTCAGCCAGCCCCATAGAATATAATGCAGCACAGGCCCATAGAATGGTATGCAGCCAGCCCCATAGAATATAATGCAGCACAGGCCCATGGAATGGAATGCAGCCAGCCCCATAGAATATAATGCAGCACAGGCCCATGGAATGGAATGCAGCCAGCCCCATAGAATATAATGCAGCACAGGCCCATGGAATGGAATGCAGCCAGCCCCCATAGAATGTAATGCAGGCAGCCCCCATAGAATGTAATGCAGGCAGCCCCCATAGAATGTAATGCAGCACAGCCCCATAGAATGTAATGCAGCACAGCCCCATAGAATGTAATGCAGCACAGTCCCATAGAATGTAATACAGCACAGGCCCATAGAATGGAATGCAGCCAGCCCCATAGAATATAATGCAGCACAGGCCCATGGAATGGAATGCAGCCAGCCCCATAGAATATAATGCAGCACAGGCCCATGTAATGGAATGCAGCCAGCCCCATAGAATATAATGCAGCACAGGCCCATGGAATGGAATGCAGCCAGCCCCCATAGAATGTAATGCAGGCAGCCACCATACAATATAATGCAGCACAGCCCCCATAGAATGTAATGCAGGCAGGCAGCCCCCATAGAATGTAATGCAGGCAGGCAGCCCCCATAGAATGTAATGCAGGCAGGCAGCCCCCATAGAATGTAATGCAGGCAGGCAGCCCCCATAGAATGTAATGCAGGCAGGCAGCCCCCATAGAATGTAATGCAGGCAGGCAGCCCCCCATAGAATGTAATGCAGGCAGGCAGCCCCCCATAGAATGTAATGCAGGCAGGCAGCCCCCATAGAATGTAATGCAGGCAGGCAGCCCCCATAGAATGTAATGCAGGCAGGCAGCCCCCATAGAATGTAATGCAGGCAGGCAGCCCCCATAGAATGTAATGCAGGCAGGCAGCCCCCATAGAATGTAATGCAGGCAGGCAGCCCCCATAGAATGTAATGCAGGCAGGCAGCCCCCATAGAATGTAATGCAGGCAGGCAGCCCCCATAGAATGTAATGCAGGCAGGCAGCCCCCCATAGAATGTAATGCAGGCAGGCAGCCCCCCATAAAATGTAATGCAGGCAGGCAGCCCCCCATAGAATGTAATGCAGGCAGGCAGGCAGCCCCCCCCCAATAGCTCCACAATCCAGTCATCACTCATTGATAAAAAAAAAACAAACACACTACTCACCTCTCTCCTCATGTCCCGCGCTGCTCCTGGCTCCGGCCTCAGCAGTCGCAGTCTGCCCGCCCGGTCACACAGCAGGTGCGCGATGATATGACGTCATCGCGCACCCGCAGTGTCAGCGGCAGGCAGAGCGGGGAATGATGGGAGAGGGGGCGTCAGCAGACGCTTTCTCCTCCATCATTGCATTCAACTGTACCGGCGTCTATGACGCCGGTATAGTTGAATGCGGGGCCGGGAGTGTGCCGCGACAGCGTGGGGAGTGTGCCGACAGAGGCACATTCGAGTGGCCCACTACTGCCATCGGCCCTTCTGGCATTTGCCAGAACTGCCCTATGGCCAGTCCGGCCCTAGCCTGGGAATGCCTGAACCAAACGGTCTACAAGAGTTGCTTATTTGGTAGCCAATATTTGCACAAGGTTCTCATGTGGCGTGATATTTTGTAATTTTCCTTTATATCGTGGATCCAGGAGGCAGGCCAACCAGTAATCGTCATCGGTCATCATTTTGATAATGCGGGGGTCCCTTTTTAGGATATGCAAGGCATACTCAGCCATGTGGGCCAATGTTCTAGGTGTCAATTCACTGCTTGTGCTGGGTTGAGGAGCACTTTCTTGCAAATCAACATCACTTGTGTCCCGCAAAAACCCTGTACCTGACCTTGCAACGCCACCAGTTTTTATTGCCCCTGAGAAGCATCCTCCTCCCATAAATATTCATCCCCATCATCCTCCTCCTCTTTGTCCGCCACCTCATCCAGGAGAGTTCCCTGAGCAGACAATGGCTGACTGTCATCAAGGCTTCCCTCCTCCTTGGCTGCAGACGCCTGCTCCTTAATGTGCGTCAAACTTTGCATCAGCAGACGCATTAGTGGGATGCTCATGCTTATGATGGCGTCGTCTGCACTTACCAGCCGTGTGCATTCCTCAACACACTGAAGGACTGCACACCAGACAACTCCATGTCTGCCATCCAAGTGCCTGCCCGTGTATGTGTATCCTCCCACAAATTAATTACAGCACTCCTCTGTTCACACAGCCTCTGAACCATGTGCAGTGTGGAGTTCCACCTTGTTGCAACGTTGATTATTAGGCGGTGCTGGGGAAGATTCAGCGATCGCTGATGGTTCAGCATACTGCTGGAGTGTACGTGCTACTGGCGGATGTGCGAGCAAAGTCTTCGCACCTTCAGGAGCAGGCCTGGTAACCCCGGATAATTTTTGAGGAAGCACTGCACCACCAGGTTCAAGGTGTGAGCCAGGCAAGGTATGTGTTTCAGTTCTGAAAGGGCTATGGCAGCCATAAAATTCCTTCCGTTATTACTGACTACCTTGCCTGCCTCAAGATGTTCACTGCCCAGCCATGACTGAGTTTGTTGCTGCAAGTACTCGGCCAGTACTTCCGCGGTGTGTCTGTTGTCGCCCAAACACTTAATTTGTAACACAACCTGCTGACGTTTACCACTAGCTGTTTGATAATGGGACACCTCGTGTGCAACACTGGCAGCTGCGGATGGAGTGGTCGTGCAACTGCGCTCTGTGGACGAGCTTTTGCTTCTGGAGGAGGAGGAGGGGTGGTGAACGCCTACAGCCAACTGTTTCCTAGACCGTAGGCTAGGCAGAACTGTCCCACTATGGCTGTCACCTGTGGACCCTGCATCCACCACATTAACCCAGTGCGCCGTGATGGACACGTAATGTCCCTGGCCATGCCTACTGGTCCATGCATCTGTTGTGAGGTGCACCTTTCCACTGACTGATTGCCTCAGTGCATGGAAAATGCAGTCTTTGACATGCTGGTGGAGGGCTGGGATGGCTTTTCTTGCAAAGAAGTGCCGACTGGGTAGGTCATAGCATGGTACTGCATAGGCCATCAGGTCTTTGAAAGCTTCGCTTTCAACCAATCAGTAGGGCACCATCTCTAACGAGATTAGTCTAGCAATGTGGGCGTTCAAACCCTGTGTACGCGGATGAGAGGATGAGTACTTTCTTTTCCTAACAAGAGTCTCTTGTAGGGTGAGCTGGACTGGAGAGCTGCATATGGTGGAACAAGCGGTGGTGGTGGTGAACATGGCGGATTGAGAGAGGGTTGGTGATGGTATTCTTGATGCTGGCCTACATACAGTGTTTCCTACCAATAACCTTGTGATTCCCTGACTGCTTTGGCCTTGCAACGATACCTCCACATTTGCTGCTGGTGGTGTCCTAACCGGTGGGCTTACAGTGAGGGAAGCAATGTAGCGTTGCTGACTACCTTCATTCTGAGCAGGTGCACCAACGGTACGGGACGTTTGGTAGTTAGTCCAGGCTTGCAAGTGCATGCTGGTTAAATGTCTAAGCATGCACCTTGTATTTAAATTTTGAAGATTCTTCCCTCTGCTAAAGGTCTTGAGCAATTCTTACAGATAACGTTGCACTGATCATTCGGATCATGGTTAAAAAATTTCCACACTGCACTCTTCCTACTATGGAATACCTTTTCAGGCATTGCACGCTGTGCTACTTTCACCGGATGGCCACACTGTCCTAAAACTGTTTTTGTTTTTGACAAATGTTTTTGGCCTGATACGGGCCTGCCAGATGACAGCTGTTGCGATGTAGATGGCTGCTGCGGATCATCCTCCTCCGCTTCTGAGCTACCGGCAGCGGCACCCTCTTCCCCCAATGGCTGCCAATCTGGGTCAACAACTGGGTCATCTATCACCTCCTCTTCAATGTCATGTGCACCTTCCTCTGTGTCACCGTGTAAGGTGCTATAGCGTTCGGGACGGGGCACCATAGTCTCATCAGGGTCAGATTCTGGCTCAGTACACTGCGAGGGCAATGTAGTGATCTGAGTCAATGGAACAGCATAATAATCCATGTCCGATTCATCTTTTAATGGGCAGTTAACAATTTCCCTTTCTAACCCAGGCACGGTATGTGTAAAGAGCTCCATGGAGTAACCTGTAGTGTCGCCTGACGCATCCTTCACTTTTGGTTTGGGTGAAGGACACAAGGAAACGTCTTGTTCCTGACCGGGAGCATCCACTGACGACTCGCTGCTTTTATATTTGGAATTTTCTGAAGAGGAGGCGAAAGAGCTAGAGGCTGAGTCAGCAAGGAAAGCCAAAACTTTTTCCTACTGCTCCGGCTTTAAAAGCTGTTTTCCTACTCCCAGATAAGGGAGCCTTTGAGGCCTTGTGAAGCCAGACGATGACACTGGCTCAACACCTCGAGCCTTAGGTGCTATTGTGCTTTTGCCACTCCCACCAGATGCACCACCACCATCAGTACCACCTGGCAACCACCGCCCACGGGCTCTTCCACCAGACTTCCTCATTTTTTGGAAAATCTAACCAAAATAACAACCGTTATATGGTACTGTAAAACAAGGTAGAAGGTGTATATAAACTTGTTGAGAATTTAAATCTCACTTTTTTTGGGGAGACTGAACCAAAACTCAGGCCCCGTGCATAAAACAACACTGTCATGATCTCAATGGCAAGAGAACATAGCATAAGCATATATAGGAACTAGCTCTTGCAAGATGGGAACTGAGCTGACCATGAACTAAACCTAACGCACAACTAGCAGTGGCCGGGTAGCATGCCTACGTTGATTCTAGATGCCCAGCCCAGCCGGAGGACTAAATAAAGCTAGCAGAGGAAAATATTAGTCCTAGCTCACCTCTAGAGAAATACCCCGAAAGGAGACAGAGGCCCCCCACATGTATTGGCGGTGAGTTGAGATGAAATAACAAACGTAGTATGAAAATAGGTTTAGCAAATTTGAGGTCCACTTACTACATAGCAGAAGACAGAAAGGACACTTTCATGGTCAGCTGAAAACCCTATCAAAAAACACCATCCAGAAATTACTTTAAAACTCTGGCATTAACTCATAACACCAGAGTGGCAATTCCCGTTCTCAAGAGCTTTCCAGACACAGTAACGAAACTACAGCTGTGAACTGGAACAAAATGCAAAAACAAACATGGACAAGAGTCCAACTTATCTAGTAGTTGTCTAGGAGCAGGAACAAGCACAGAGAGGCTTCTGATAACATTGTTGACCGGCAAGCAAGTAACAGAGCAGCAAGGTTATATAGCGACTCCCACATCTTGATGGGAACAGGTGAACAGAGAAGATGAAGACACCAGTTCAATTCCACCAGTAGCCACCGGGGGAGCCCAGAATCCAAATTCACAACAGTACCCCCCCCTCAAGGAGGGGGCACCGAACCCTCACCAGAACCACCAGGGCGATCAGGATGGGCCCTATGAAAGGCACGAACCAGATCGGAGGCATGAACATCAGATGCATTCACCCAAGAATTATCCTCCTGGCCGTATCCCTTCCACTTGACCAGATACTGGAGTCTCCGTCTGGAAACACGAGAGTCCAAGATTTTCTCCACAACGTACTCCAACTCACCCTCAACCAACACCGGAGCAGGAGGCTCAACGGAAGGCACAACCGGTACCTCATACCTGCGCAATAATGACCGATGAAAAACGTTATGAATAGAAAAGGATGCAGGGAGGTCCAAACGGAAGGAAACAGGGTTAAGAATCTCCAATATCTTATACGGGCCGATAAACCGAGGCTTAAACTTAGGAGAAGAGACCCTCATAGGGACAAAACGAGAAGACAACCACACCAAATCCCCAACAGAAAGCCGAGGACCAACACGACGGTGGCGGTTGGCAAAAAGCTGAGTCTTCTCCTGGGACAACCTCAAATTGTCCACCACCTGCCCCCAGATCTGATGCAATCTCTCCACCAGAGCATCCACTCCAGGACAATCCGAAGATTCCACCTGACCAGAGGAAAATCGAGGATGAAACCCCGAATTACAGAAAAACGGGGACACCAAAGTGGCAGAGCTGGCCCGATTATTGAGAGCGAACTCCGCCAATGGCAAAAAAGCAACCCAATCATCCTGGTCAGCAGACACAAAACACCTCAGATATGTCTCCAGGGTCTGATTAATCCGCTCGGTCTGGCCATTCGTCTGAGGATGGAAAGCGGACGAAAAAGATAAATCTATGCCCATCCTAGCACAGAATGCCCGCCAAAATCTAGACACGAATTGGGTCCCTCTGTCAGAAACGATATTCTCAGGAATACCATGCAAACGAACAACATTTTGAAAAAACAGAGGAACCAACTCGGAAGAAGAAGGTAACTTGGGCAGAGGAACCAAATGGACCATCTTAGAAAAACGGTCACACACCACCCAGATGACAGACATCTTCTGAGAAACAGGCAGATCTGAAATAAAATCCATCGAGATGTGCGTCCAAGGCCTCTTAGGAATAGGCAAGGGCAACAATAATCCACTAGCCCGAGAACAACAAGGCTTGGCCCGAGCACAAACGTCACAAGACTGCACAAAGCCTCGCACATCTCGTGACAGGGAAGGCCACCAGAAGGACCTTGCCACCAAATCCCTGGTACCAAAAATGCCAGGATGACCTGCCAACGCAGAAGAATGAACCTCAGAGATGACTCTACTGGTCCAATCATCAGGAACAAACAGTTTATCAGGTGGGCAACGATCAGGTCTCTCCGCCTGAAACTCCTGCAAGGCCCGCCGCAGGTCTGGAGAAACGGCTTACAATACCACTCCATCCTTAAGGATACCTGTGGGCTCAGAGTTACCAGGCGAGTCAGGCTCAAAACTCCTAGAAAGGGCATCCGCCTTAACATTCTTAGAACCCGGTAGGTATGACACCACAAAATTAAACCGAGAGAAAAATAATGACCAGCGCGCCTGTCTAGGATTCAGGCGCCTGGCGGTCTCAAGATAAATCAAATTTTTGTGGTCAGTCAATACCACCACCTGATGTCTGGCCCCCTCGAGCCAATGGCGCCACTCCTCAAAAGCCCACTTCATGGCCAAAAGCTCCCGATTCCCAACATCATAATTCCGCTCAGCGGGCGAAAATTTACGGGAAAAGAAGGCACAAGGCCTCATCACGGAGCAGTCAGAACTTTTCTGCGACAACACTGCCCCAGCTCCGATCTCAGAAGCGTCGACCTCAACCTGAAAAGGTAGAGCAACATCAGGCTGACGCAACACAGGGGCAGAGGAAAAACGGCGCTTAAGCTCCCGAAAGGCCTCCACAGCATCAGGGGACCAATCAGCAACATCAGCACCCTTCTTAGTCAAATCGGTCAATGGCTTAGCAATATCCGAAAAACCAGCAATAAATCGACGATAAAAGTTAGCAAAGCCCAAAAATTTCTGAAGACTCTTAAGAGAAGAGGGCTGCGTCCAATCACAAATAGCTTGAACCTTGACAGGATCCATTTCAATGGAAGAGGGGGAAAAAATATATCCCAAAAAGGAAATCCTCTGTACCCCAAAAACACACTTAGAACCCTTCACACACAAAGAATTAGACCGCAAAACCTGAAAAACCCTCCTGACTTGCTGGACATGAGAGTCCCAGTCATCCGAAAAAATCAGAATATCATCCAGATACACAATCATAAATTTATCCAAATAATCGCGAAAAATATCATGCATAAAGGACTGGAAAACCGACGGAGCATTAGAAAGACCAAAAGGCATCACTAAATACTCAAAGTGGCCCTCGGGCGTATTAAATGCGGTTTTCCACTCATCCCCCTGCCTGATTCGCACCAAATTATACGCCCCACGAAGGTCAATCTTAGAGAACCACTTGGCCCCCTTTATGCGAGCAAACAAATCAGTCAGCAACGGCAATGGGTATTGATATTTAACAGTGATTTTATTCAAAAGCCGATAATCAATACATGGTCTCAAAGAGCCGTCTTTTTTTGACACAAAGAAAAAACCGGCTCCTAAGGGAGATGACGATGGACGAATATGTCCCTTTTCCAAGGACTCCTTTATATATTCTCGCATAGCAGCATGTTCAGGCACAGACAGATTAAATAAACGACCCTTTGGGTATTTACTACCCGGGATTAAATCTATGGCACAATCGCACTCTCGGTGCGGAGGTAACGAACCAAGCTTGGATTCTTCAAAGACGTCACGATAGTCAGACAGGAACTCAGGAATTTCAGAGGGAATGGATGATGAAATGGAAACCACAGGTACATCCCCATGAGCCCCCTTACATCCCCAGCTCAACACAGACATAGCTCTCCAGTCGAGGACTGGGTTGTGAGATTGCAGCCAAGGCAATCCTAGCACCAAATCATCATGTAGATTATACAGCACCAGAAAGCGAATAATCTCCTGGTGATCCGGATTAATACGCATAGTTACTTGTGTCCAGTATTGTGGTTTATTATTAGCCAATGGGGTGGAGTCAATCCCCTTCAGAGGAATAGAAGTCTCCAAAGGCTCTAAATCATACCCACAGCGTTTGGCAAAGGACCAATCCATAAGACTCAAAGCGGCGCCAGAGTCGACATAGGCGTCCGTGGTAATAGATGACAAAGAGCAAATCAGGGTCACAGATAGAATAAATTTAGACGGTAAGGTGCAAATGGAAACAGATTTACCAAGCTTTTTAGTGCGCTTAGAGCATGCTGATATAACATGAGTAGAATCACCACAATAGAAACACAACCCATTTTTCCGTCTAAAATTCTGCCGCTCGCTTCGGGACAGAATTCTATCACACTGCATACTCTCTGGCGACTTCTCAGTGGACACCGCCAGATGGTGCACTGGTTTGCGCTCCCGCAAACGCCTATCGATCTGAATAGCCATTGTCATGGACTCATTCAGACCCGCAGGCACAGGGAACCCCACCATAACATCCTTAATGGCATCAGAGAGACCCTCTCTGAAAGTCGCCGCCAGGGCGCACTCATTCCACTGAGTAAGCACAGACCATTTACGGAATCTTTGGCAGTAAATTTCCGCTTCATCTTGCCCCTGAGATAGGGACATCAAAGTTTTTTCTGCCTGAAGCTCCAAATGAGGTTCGTCATAAAGCAACCCCAAGGCCAGAAAAAACGCATCCACATTGAGCAACGCAGGATCCCCTGGTGTCAATGAAAAAGCCCAGTCTTGAGGGTCGCCCCGGAGCAAGGAAATCACAATCCTGACCTGCTGTGCAGGGTCTCCGGCAGAGCGAGATTTCAGAGACAAAAATAATTTGCAATTATTTCGAAAATTCTGAAACCCGGATCTATTCCCCGAGAAAAATTCCGGCAAAGGAATTCTCGGCTCAGATACAGGTGCATGACAAACAAAATCTTGCAAATTTTGTACCTTCGTGGCGAGATTATTCAAACCTGCAGTTACACTCTGAAGATCCATTACAAACAGGTGGACACAGAGCCATTCAAGGGTTAAGAGGAGGTAAGAAGCAGCTAGACAGCAATTAAGGGCTAGGCAGCCAAACTCTGAGGGGAAAAAAAAAAAAAAATTTCCCTTCAACACTTCTTTTTCTCCTGCTTCAGCCCAAACAATTAACACTTTGCTGTCCGGTCAAACTGTCATGATCTCAATGGCAAGAGAACATAGCATAAGCATATATAGGAACTAGCTCTTGGAAGATGGGAACTGAGCTGACCATGAACTAAACCTAACGCACAACTAGCAGTGGCCGGGTAGCATGCCTACGTTGATTCTAGATGCCCAGCCCAGCCGGAGGACTAAATAAAGCTAGCAGAGGAAAATATTAGTCCTAGCTCACCTCTAGAGAAATACCCCGAAAGGAGACAGAGGCCCCCCACATGTATTGGCGGTGAGTTGAGATGAAATAACAAACGTAGTATGAAAATAGGTTTAGCAAATTTGAGGTCCACTTACTACATAGCAGAAGACAGAAAGGACACTTTCATGGTCAGCTGAAAACCCTATCAAAAAACACCATCCAGAAATTACTTTAAAACTCTGGCATTAACTCATAACACCAGAGTGGCAATTCCCGTTCTCAAGAGCTTTCCAGACACAGTAACGAAACTACAGCTGTGAACTGGAACAAAATGCAAAAACAAACATGGACAAGAGTCCAACTTATCTAGTAGTTGTCTAGGAGCAGGAACAAGCACAGAGAGGCTTCTGATAACATTGTTGACCGGCAAGCAATTAACAGAGCAGCAAGGTTATATAGCGACTCCCACATCTTGATGGGAACAGGTGAACAGAGAAGATGAAGACACCAGTTCAATTCCACCAGTAGCCACCGGGGGAGAATCCAAATTCACAACAAACACAATGTAAGTGGCAGAAAGTGGCTGGCTGATATACGACAAACTAACAGGACTGAAGTATATCCACTTTGTGAGAATTTGAATCTCATTTTTTTTGGGGGGGAGACTGAACCACAACTCAGGCACAGTGTATATAACAACGCAATCTAAGCGGCAGAAAGTGGCTGGCTGACATACGACAAACTAGCAGGACTGAAGTATATCCACTTTGTGAGAATTTGAATCTCACTTTTTTTTTTGGAGACTGAACCAAAACTCAGGCCCATTGTATAAAACAACACAATGTAAGTGGCAGAAAGTGGCTGGCTGATATACAACAAACTAATAGGACTGAAGTATATCCACTTTGTGAGAATTTGAATCTCACTTTTTTGGGGGGGAGACTGAACCAAAACTCAGGCCCAGTGTATAAAACAACACAATGTAAGTGGCAGAAAGTGGCTGGAAGATATATGAAAAAATCCAAGGACTGTAGTACAATTTCAATCTCCCTACAATAATCTCAGGACAAGTATGGCAGCAATAAAAAGGACTGCTGCACACAAAAGTGTGGACAAATAAACAAGATAACTGTGCAGAAAGGAGCAACAAGATTTTTGCTTTTAAAAAAGCAGTTGGTTTGCACAGCGGCGTACAAACAGCAATGCAGCTATCAGGGAGCCTTATAAGGCAGCCTAATAAGCTACAGAGCTGATGCACAAAAATGTAGCTTCCACTGTCCCTGCAAAAAAAAAGGTGGTGTTGGACAGTGGAAATTGCTACAGCACAAGCAGTTTGGGGGTTAATCTTCCCTCCCTAACTATATCCCTTCTTCTGATGAAGCTGCTGCAACCTCTCCCTATGCTAAGATCGGCAGAAGTAAGATGGCGGTCGGCGTGCACACCCTTTTATTGCCCCTGTGACACCGCAGAAAGCAAGACAATCACTGTCATGCCCTTCTCTAAGATGGTGGGGACCGAGACCTATGTCATCACGCTGCCCACACTCTGCGTCCTTCTTCATTGGCTGAAAAATGGCGCTGAACGTGTCATACGAAACGCGACTTTTGCGTGCAGATCGCCAACCTCATGGCCGATCCCACACTGGGATCGGGTCGGGTTTCATGAAACCCGACTTTGCCGAAAGTCAGCGATTTTTTAATTTGTCCGATCCGTTTCGCTCAACCCTACTCATCACATAATTTGGACAATTCATGCATGCCCAGCAGCTGTGGCAAGGCGGTCTACTTTTGCTTGGATCCTAACCTAATGTGATTCCTCTCCTGGGCTGATCCTGTTGTTATTAAAACCACCACGGGCAGATATTGGGCCCTCCAAGACTAAAAACAACATCCCTCAGCCTTCTCAGAAATGTCATATCCATTATATATATTAGATACGTGACATCTATAAGACACCCCCTATTACTATTCCCGTAAGTTTAAGTAAAAAAAACAGAGCAAAGTCCTTTATTTGAATAAAACACTCACTGACCCTCTTTTACTCATTTATTAACGTAAAAATAAAAAAATCAAAGCTATGCTCACCTGTCCGCCGATAATCAATAATGCTGATGTACCACGACGATCCCCAATTTTGCTACATCTGGTTGCATTGCTGAGTGGTGACAAGTGTTTACCACTCAGCCCAGCAACCAGCTCACACTGAGCTGAGCATGAGAATTTCGCCAGCGTATAATTGGCGGTGATGTCATTAAGGTTACCGCCTGTCACAGGCAGCCGATTTCTCACACTCAGCTGAGTGTCATCTGGCTGTCTTGCTGAGCGGCAACATTACTGATATCACCACTCAGCAACGCAACCAGATGTAACAGAGTTTGGGGTCATCATGGGATATCATTCAATGGATGTAACATTTTTGGGGCGGCTGAGGGCTGAATATTTTTTTTAATTATTTATTTAAAAAAATAAAAAAACCAGCGTGGGACTCACCCTGTTTTTAATAACTAACAAAGGCTTTGCAGACAGCTACGGACTTATATTAATAGACTGAGAAGGTGCCATCTTTATTGGCCCCCTTTTTAGCCTAATAACATCAGCTCTCAGCTACCCCAGAAATGTTGCATCCATTAGATACACCAATTCTGGAGCTTAGCATCAGCTCTTCCCACTTGCCCTGGTGCATTGGCAAGTGGGGTAATGGTTTGGGGGTTGATGTCAGCTGTTTGATGTCTGCTGACATCAAGCTCAGAGGTTAGTAACAGAGAGGATTCCATCAAACACCCTCATTACTAACCTTGTAGGGAAAAGTAATAAAGACACAAGCACAAAAAATTCCTTTAATTGAACAAACGACTCTTTGATAAATCCCATTTTTCCCATTTATTAACATATAAATAAAAAATCAAAGTAATCCCATTCTGCACCTGTCCGCCTATAATCCACAATTCAGATGCCCATCAATGATCCCCAACTCTGCCGCATCTGGTTGCATTGCTAAGTGGTGACATCAGTAAATTCACTGCTTACCCCTGTAACCAAATCACACGGAGCGTGAAAACGTCATGTAACATCAGCATTATGAATTATTGAAGGACGGGTGACAGGTGACAAGGACTGCGGGCTGCTATTTTAAGCTAAGGAGGACCAATATCCATGGCCCCTTCTCAGCCTGAGAAAACCAGCCCCTAGCTGCCTGCTTTAGTTAGCTGGTTTTAAAACATGTGGGGGACCCCAATACCATTTTTTTCAATTATTTATTTAACCCATTATCTACCAATGTCCTTTTTTTGGGACGCCTAATCTTTAGCTTCTAGCAACTAAGATATTATAATTTTTATAATTAGGTCCAATTTTTTTGTGTTGTGTTTGTAAAATGAATGTTTTCAAAATAGGAAATCATGTCATTGTCATTTTTAATTGAATATTGGGACGCTCTTTTCTGAAAAATCCGTACTTGTAAAAAAATTAATTTGGCAAGTAATGGGTTAAATCATTTAAAAAATGGCATGGGAACCATCTATTTTGATAACCAGCCAAGATAAAGCTGACAGCTGAGGGTTGCAGTCTGCAGCTATCAGCTTTACCTTCACTGGTTATCAAGAATTGAGTGAACACCACATCTTATTATTTGTTCATTTACTTATTTTTTATATGGTTCACCAGCCTATCACAGCCATGCCAATATTTGACATGGCTGTGATGGGGCTAGAAGTGCACTCAAATGAGGAGTTTAGGACCTTAGATGACGTCGCGGCTGACGTCGCGGCTTGTGATTGGTCGCGTGACCGCTCATGTGACCGCTCACGTGACCAATCACAAGCCGCGACGTCATCGCAGGTCCTAAACTCCTCATTCTTAGGAACGGAGGCTGCCGGTTAACAGCGGTAAGGTCCAGGGGCCGCCGGACGGGTGAGTATATCCATATTTTTTATTTTAATTCTTTATTTTTTACATGAATATGGATCCCAGGGCCTGAAGGAGAGTCTCCTCTCCTCCAGACCCTGGGAACCATACACTGGGAACTTCCGATTCCGATTTCCGATATCACAAAAATATCGGAACTCGGTATCGGAATTCCGATACCGCAAGTATCGGCCGATACCCGATACTTGCGGTATCGGAATGCTCAACACTAATCATTAGTCAACAGAGAGGAACACAGAAAAAGATAGAAAAAAAACCTTACATACTCCCTGTCCGAAGGAACTCACTGATGGATTATCAAGTGACTCATTCTGCAGCCAGCATAAGACAGTGCAATACAAAGGCTATAGGAGGGAAACAGTACATCACTATAAAGGAAGCCAAAAAGCAATAATGATTTTTTTTTGCCCAATATAGATGTCCCCAAGGTGCTCCCATCCTTTCAAAGCAATCACATTGTTGGGAATAAATTGTGGCATCGGCAGTAGTTGAGTGCTGTGATGCTCTGGGAGTCTACATACAGTACAGACCAAAAGTTTGGACACACCTTCTCATTTAAAGATTTTTCTGTATTTTCATGTCAATGAAAATTGTACATTCACACTGAAGGCATCAAAACTATAAATTAATACATGTGGAATTATATACTTAACAAACAAGTGTGAAACAACTGAAATTGTGTCTTATATTCTAGGTTCTTCAAAGTAGCCACCTTTTGCTTTAATGACTGCTTTGCACACTCTTGGCATTCTCTTGATGAGCTTCAAGAGGTAGTCACCGGGAATGATCTTCCAACAATCTTGAAGGAGTTCCCAGAGATGCTTAGCACTTGTTGGCCCTTTTGCCTTCACTCTGCGGTCCAGCTCACCCCAAGCCATCTCGATTGGGTTCAGGTCTGGTGACTGTGGAGGCCAGGTCATCTGGCGTAGCACCCCATCACTCTCCTTCTTGGTCAAATAGCCCTTACACAGCCTGGAGGTGTGTTTGGGGTCATTGTCCTGTTGAAAAATAAATGATGGTCCAACTAAACGCAAACCGGATGGAATAGCAAGATGCTGTGGTAGCCATGCTGGTTTAGTATGCCTTCAATTTTGAATAAATCCCCAACAGTGTCACCAGCAAAGCACCCCCACACCATCACACCTCCTCCTCCATGCTTCACGGTGGGAACCAGGCATGTAGAGTCCATCCGTTCACCTTTTCTGCGTCGCACAAAGACACAGTGGTTGGAACCAAAGACCTCAAATTTGGACTCATCAGACCAAAGCACAGATTTCCACTGGTCTAATGTTCATTCCTTGTGTTCTTTAGCCCAAACAAGTCTCTTCTGCTTGTTGCCTGTCCTTAGCAGTGGTTTCCTAGCAGCTATTTTACCATGAAGGCCTTCTGCACAAAATCTCCTCTTAAGGGCTCATACTCACTTGCGTGAAATACGGCTGAGTCTCGCATAGTAACACCCGGCTCTGCCGCCGGCACTTGGGAGCGGAGCATGCAGCTCCATGTATTGCTATGCTATCAGCTCTGGAGTGACGGCGTCAGAGCCGGGTTTTAACCTACGAGACTCGGCCGTATTTCACGCGACTATGAGCCCTAACAGTTGTTGTAGAGATGTGTCTGCTGCTAGAACTCTGTGTGGCATTGACCTGGTCTCTAATCTGAGCTGCTGTTAACTTGCGATTTCTGAGGCTGGTGACTCGGATAAACTTTCCTGGGGCGGTCCTCATGTGAGCCAGTTTCTTTGTAGCGCTTGATGGTTTTTGCCACTGCACATGGGGACACTTTCAAAGTTTTTCCAATTTTTCGGACTGACTGACCTTCATTTCTTAAAATAATGATGGCCACTCGTTTTTCTTTACTTAGCTGCTTTTTTCTTGCCATAATACAAATTCTAACAGTCTATTCAGTAAGACTATCAGCTGTGTATCCACCAGACGTCTGCTCAACACAACTGATGGTCCCAACCCCATTTATAAGGCAAGAAATCCCACTTATTAAACCTGACAGGGCACACCTGTGAAGTGAAAACCATTCCCGATGACCATCTCTTGAAGCTCATCAAGAGAATGCCAAGAGTGTGCAAAGCAGTCATCAAAGCAAAAGGTGGCTACTTTAAAGAACCTAGAATATAAGACACAATTTCAGTTGTTTCACACTTTTTTGTTAAGTATATAATTCCACATGTGTTAATTCATAGTTTTGATGCCTTCAGTGTGAATGTACAATTTTCATAGTCATAAAAATGCAGAAAAATCTTTAAATGAGAAGGTGTGTCCAAACTTTTGGTCTGTGCTGCATGTGATTGAGGGAAATGGGGAATATAATAAGTTACAGACTGATTATGGGTTTAACAATATTAATGTCATTAATCCAATTTACAATTTTACTAAACAAAATGTAAAAAATTCCGTACATCATTTTTTTACTTAAATTTGTTGCTCAACCTTAAGGGCAGTTAGAATCTTCTGCCTAACCAGAATATGTCCCTAAGGTTAAAAAGTATTTATGTACCCTTAAAAGGACAAATCTTCTTGGGATGTTAGGGAAGTAAGGTTGGGCGCGGCTCACACCTTGGTGCTGGTGTCAGTGTCACTACTCTACTATGGTTGGTGCCCCTTTACACTTCACAGGAACTGTTAAAATCCAGCAGAATAACCAATGGCCATACCTGATAGATGGTGGTTTCGGTTCAATATTATGGATCTCGGTGTATTTTGAGGAACACGTAGGAACACGTTGACTTTGGTAGCAGTGATCCATCTATGTTTTGATTAAGGCATTGACCATACTCGATGCCCATGAAGTCAATCCCATGAATCACAGTTCTGAAAGAAGTGCATGCAACTTATTTGATTTTGTATCAAATGCAAGGCATTTTAAAAAAAGTCTTCTTTTCTGCGGAACTGCAAAAAAGCAAGAAGGAGGACGCCATCGCAAAAAGAAGGGAGGTGCCAAACCAAGACCAACGACGCTCATCCGACCGGACCACCCCACAGGTGAGTACAATAAAAGCTCTTTTTCTTATCTTTCAAGTTGGGTTGGGGGCAGATATACAGCATTATATAATGCTGCATATCAGGCCTGAAAGCGGTGGCCGTATCTTTTATCTGTCAAACCTGGTGACAGGTTCCCTTTAATGAGTTCAATATGAGAAAAAATCCCTTTGAAAAAAAGCAACAAAATATTTGCTGAAGATTTTTTTCCAGATCCTCAGTGAAATATACAAACCCAATAAACCAGGGGTGTCCAGCCTTTTTTGTTCCAAGGGTCAAAATGTGAATATGTTAACCTCAAACAAAAAGGTTATATATGTCGTCAACTCTGCTGCCTGCCTAATCCACCTCTCTCCTCGCCACTCCCCTGTTTGTCCCCTCTGCAAATCCCTCCACTGGCTCCCAATTCCTCAACGAATCCAGTTCAAACTACAAACACTGATCTACAAAGCCATCCACAACCTGTCCCCTCCCTATATCTCTGAACTAATCTCCCAATATCTTCCGCACGCAATCTTCGATCCTCCCAAGACCTCCTTCTCTCCCCCACACTTATTCGTTCCTCACACAACCGCCTCCAAGATTTCTCCCGAATATCCCCCATCCTCTGGAATTCCACGACTCAACATGTCTGATTATCCACCACCCTCGGATCCTTCAGACGGAATCTGAAAACCTATCTCTTCAGGAAAGCCTACAGCCTGCAATAACCATTCTGCTGCCTCACCACCACCCGAGCTGCCGCCTCACCTTCACCAGAGCTGCTGCACCCCCGACCTTCTGTCACTTCCCCATTATCCCATAGAATGTAAGTCCGCAAGGACAGGGTCCTCTCCCCTCTGTACCAGTCTGTCACTGTAAATTTGTTTACTATAAATGATATCAATAACTCTGTATGTAACCCCTTTCTCATGTACAGCATGAATAGAATTAATGGTGCTATATAAATAATAATAATAATAATAATAATAATATGATGCCCAGTCAGGAAAAATAGTTACTTGATGAAAACCAGGTATCAGCAACCTGGCTTGCTGGGAGTTGTAGCTTTACGGCACCTGAAGGTTGCTGACCCCTGACTTTGCAGAGGCCACTAGATGACGGCACAAGTTCAAAAAATTTCAATCATAACCCCTTTGCCCCTTTTTCAAGGCCACACAACTCAACATCATTTCCTGCTTGTTCTCCGCCCTTCCAAGCCTCGATCACAACCTCTCCGTCACTTCAGTTAACAAGAAACTTTATTTGATCTTGGGAGATTTTTGTGAATTTTCGGCAGGACTTGTGAGAATTGCTCTCTGTTCCGGGAGTCCAGGAGATCTCAACTTTTTTTTTATCTAGGAGCCTTTTGGACACTCAAGGCGATTTTGCAAACTTTGTATAGACTTGTTTTTTGCCTAAGGCTTTCAGGTGGTGTCAATGGACTTGAGCATCTTCTCATGTAACTTTGTAGGGTAGGAACATGAGCTTTTTACATGGAAAACCCATTTAATAAAACCTAAGGAGGTGAGGAAATCACTATTTCCATACTGCTTTGTATTAGTTTAACAGTAGACGAGAGAAAATACAAATTATTCTATAAATATCGGGTTTGTCCTTGGTTTTTTCCAAGGCCTGTATCTCATCATTTCCGAACCCTAAGCAAACAAGAAAATAACTCCTTCTATTTTAGCCCATAGCACATCCCTTTCCTTTACACATTCCATCACACCATATATAATAACAGCATTACAATGTGCTAGCCTGCCAGGGAACACAAAAGCAACGAGGCACACAACGCCATTCACAATGCCAAGAGCAACAGCAGCGGCTCTCCCTCCAGACATTGTGTTTTTCTAGAAGCCGATAGCTCTTCGTATGAAAACATTTTTACATTCAGTTATCACATTTTATAGCTGTCATAAATCTGCAAAAATTGTATGAGCAGTGACAGAAATGATAGCCTTTACCGGCGCCAAATAAATATTATTATTTTACAGAATTATTTTTTTTCATAATTTTGGCCTTCAAAACAAAAATTGAAAGTAAAAAAAATATTAATGAAAATCAAAAGGTAATAAAGTATAGTTATAGAAATATAAAACTTGCAGACTGGCCCACTAGAAAAAAATGCGATTATTCATTTGGAACATGTTTGGTCCAATTTGGGGCTACTTTACCTATAACTTTTATTTTTTCTTCTTTTATATAATTTGTGCACAGTGATAAACCACTTATGACCTAGAGTAAATTCATGGCGGTTGGTCCTAGACCTTACTTCTACGCCATTGCACATTTATGGTGCCAGATTTAGCCAGTCAATCCATCAAAAAATGAAAATTTTATTGGAAAAATGATTAAAAAAAAAATAAGGCCCCCCAATGGTCTTCTGTGTCTTTCGGGGGACAGCCTGTGAAAATGTAAAAAAAAGAGTCACGCTGAGCCAAAATCACAAATAATAAGAAAGAGTTATATCTCTAAAATGTATAAACTCATAACTAGTGTTGAGCATTCCGATACCGCAAGTATCGGGTATCGGCCGATATTTGCTGTATCGGAATTCCGATACCGAGATCCGATACTTTTGTGGTATCGGGTATCGGTATCGAAACAACATTAATGTGTAAAAGAAAGAATTAAAATAAAAAATATTGCTATACTCACCTCTCCGACGCAGCCTGGACCTTACCGAGGGAACCGGCAGCGTTCTTTGCTTAAAATGCGCGCTTTTCCTTCCTTCTGTGACGTCACGGCTTCTGATTGGTCGCGTGCCGCCCATGTGGCCGCGACGCGACCAATCACAGCAAGCCGTGACGTAATTTTCAGGTCCTTCTAGGCATTCAGTATTTTAAAATTACGTTCCGGCTTTGTGATTGGTCGCGTCGCGGTCACATGGGCGACGCGACCAATCACAAGCCGTGACGTCACGGGAGGCAGGAGACGCGCACATTTTAAAATTACGTCACGGCTTGTGATTGGTCGCGTCGCCCATGTGACCGCGACGCGACCAATCACAAGCCATAACGTAATTTTAAAATCCTAAAGGACCTGAAATTACGTCACGGCTTGCTGTGATTGGTCGCGTCGCGGCCACATGGGCGGCACGCAACCAATCACAAGCCGTGACGTAATTTTAAAAATGCGCGCGTTTCCTGCCTCCCGTGACGTCACGGCTTGTGATTGGTCGCGGCCCATGTGACCGAGACGCGACCAATCACAAAGCCGGAACGTAATTTTAAAATACTGAATGCCTAGAAGGACCTGAAAATTACGTCACGGCTTGCTGTGATTGGTCGCGTCGCGGCCACATGGGCGGCACGCGACCAATCACAAGCCGTGACGTCACGGAAGGAAGGAAACGCGCGCATTTTAAGCAAAGAACGCTGCCGGTTCCCTCGGTGAGGTCCAGGCTGCGTCGGAGAGGTGAGTATAGCAATATTTTTTATTTTAATTCTTTATTTTACACATTAATATGGATCCCAGGGCCTGAAGGAGAGTTTCCTCTCCTTCAGACCCTGGGAACCATCAGGGATACCGTCCGATACTTGAGTCCCATTGACTTGTATTGGTATCGGGTATCGGTATCGGATTAGATCCGATACTTTGCCGGTATCGGCCAAAACTTTCCGATACCGATACTTTCAAGTATCGGACGGTATCGCTCAACACTAGTCACGACTGTGTCTCGTCCTGCTGGGAGATCTGGGGTTAGGCAAACTTTATGTACTGTGAATTGCAGGTCTTCCATTTAGCCTGTGTGTTTTGTTCCTCATATTAAATAGACTTTGTTTCCTTTGGCACTGAAGAGGTTAACAGCTCTTTGCATGCTGATTAGAGACATGCAGCTCCATCTCACAGCTGCTCCTGACCTGCTCGTTTTCTCTCTCTGTAAAACTTGGCCAGACCTTCTCATCCCTGCCTGTGAAAGTTTTGCTTCCTTGCTTGCTGGAGTTGGTGTGCTGAAGTTGGAGTTTGTAGTTGTCGCTGGAGATTGTTGTCTGCTGTTTTTGGGTGCATGCTTTCTCCATTATCCTATTCCCATTTGGTTTGTACCTTCCTATCCTTCCCTTTATTCCTCTCTACCCTTGGTGAGTGTTTTTGTATGTAAGTTGCTTTTTGTTAAGAATACCCCCAGGACAGGGAGAGTTAGGGTCCCAGTTCCAGGGACAGTTTGAGTCCCCCACTTCCTTACCGAAGACCATCACAGCGTGACAGTTTGGTCTCAGATTAATAATAGCCAGGATTAAAAGTAAGGAGATCGAAATACGGTACCCAATGTCAGAAAAGACTGAAATATCCTTAGTATTTATGGTTCTTTTAACATCTTAGCAACATGTCACATGCATGTACATCACATGTGGGTAGGCGGTGCATGGTGCAGGCTCAGAAACTGAGCTTGCTCCATACATAGCAGATACTGGTTGGATTGTACAGCTTACAACCATCTGTAAAGTAACTGCAGAGATAATTGAAATCTCAGCAATATACCCACCTTATATGCCAAAGTCAATAAAAGACACGAGATCTAAGCAAAAAGGGTCCTGCTCTTTGTTGCCCCATAAGTCCCCCACAGAGCTATTGGAAAGTCACAATGGGTTGTAATGAAGGCCCCCACTCTTTGCACTACTATTAAGCCCTGCCTTTAGGAGAGAGATGAAAGGATAGGCAATAAAGAGGAATCGTAGTATATGGTACCAATAATCGAACAATCGCAAGTCTTACTCCCCTAGTAGAACTTTAAAAAAAGTAGAAAAATAAAGAGAAACCTAAAGTAAATATGAATAATGAATATATTTTGTATTGCTGTGTCTGAAAAGTCTTGAACTAATACAATATCACCATAATGATCCAGCTGTCAACATCATCAGACTTGGCGGTTCCTGAACAACCCATTTATCAAAAAATAAATCAAAAAGTCATATCTAAGAGTAAAATAAAAAATAAAAAAAGGATTTAGACTTTAGTAACACAAACATATAAAAAAAACACTACAGGGTGGGCCATGTATATGGATACACCTATATGGATACACCTAAATAAAATGGGAATGGTTGGTGATATCAACTTCCTGTTTGTAGCACATTAGTATATGGGAGGGGGAAACTAAATTCAACTGTCAAATTCAGAGCGCCGGTCTGGCATCAGTCGGACATCCCTTCGGCCGATATTTGCTACTCACAAATGGCACCCTTAGAAAATCCAGCTGCTGCAGCAGTTCAACGAGGATGACCCAGATCGGCGCGCTGAATTGGCAGAATGGGCAAAACAAAAATTAGAACAGGACCCTCAGTTTACACAGAACATTATGTTCAGTGATGAGGCACACTTTTTAGGGTGGGCCATTTATAGGGCTACACCTAAATAACATGGGAATGGTGACCGTTTTCTTGCGTAGGGTGTCTTGCATTGAAATCTGCTGCAATGACCCGGGTACTGCGTTCACCAGACATCAACACAATTTCTATCCGCTCCTCACTTGTTAACCTCTGCAACATGTCAATGGCTACAAACAAAGAAAAACTTGCAAATAACTCATGAAATAATAAAGTTAGGTTAAAACCAAGCACACCATTGTTTTTCTTGTGAAATTCTCAATAAGTTTAACGTGTCACATGACCCTCTTCCCATTGGAAAAAATAAAGTTGGATCCAAAATGGCCACCATGGTCACCACCCATCTTGAAAAAGTTTTCCCCCTTTTTTTTCTGTTTTTCAATACACTATATGGTAAATTAAATGGTGCATTTTTTGCAAAGACAAGGAAAACTAGAAATGTTCAGGCTTTTGTAAGGTGAAAATATTGGAAATTGGTTACTTATTGGGCTGCATGCTGTCATTTTGATATAATCCTTGTTTTCTCCGCTGCAGATTTGACAGAGCTCAGAATGCTGAGCTGTGTCTAACCTAGTCCACATCTCTGATTAGCAACTTTCTGTGTACACTGTGTTTTGACAGAAAGATGCTAATCAGTGGTGGGGCGTGGTTGGACTAGGAGGCACAAGACACCTTGTCCCATAATGATAATCTGCAGCTGAACAAAACACTGATTTTATTGAAATAGCAACACTCAGTCTAGTAAGTGACACATCACTGGAATCAAGCTCTCTGCCCCCTATAGCATGCTGCTGAGTCACGTGACACAGGGGCCAATAGGCGGGATTAGTTATGCGCTTTGGGCGCGATCACATTAAATGCCATTGTCAGAGATTGACAGCAGCGAGCCCACTCTCCCCAGTCCCAGAAGCTCGCTGCCTTTGGGTTATCCTTGACACTGATCTCTCCTACAAACCACATAGCCAAGTCCTTTCCACTTCCTGCCGACTTCAACTCAAAAATATTTCACAGATCCGTACATTCTTCAACCAAGAATCTGCAAAAACCCTAGTCCATGCCCTCATCATCTCCAACCTTGACTACTGCAACTTCCTGCTCTGTGTCCTCCCCTCTAACACTCTCGCACCCCTCCAATCTATTCTAAACTCTGCTGCCTGACTAATCCACCTGTCCCCCCCTATTCCCCGGCCTCTCCCCTCTGTCAATCCCTGCACCGGCTCCCTATTACCCAAATACTCCAGTTCAAAACCCTAACCATGAAATACAAAGCCATCCACAACCTCTGTCCTCCGTATATCTGTGACCTCGTCTCCCGTTACTTACCTGCATGCAACCTCTGATCCTCACAAGACCTCCTTCTCTACTCCCCTCTTATCTCCTCTTCCCACAATCTCATACAAGATTTCTCCCACGCAGGCCCCCTACTATGGAACTCGCCTATCATCGAAACCTTCAAAAAGAAACTGAAGACCTACCTCTTCCGACAAGCCTACAACCTGCAGTAACCACCGCTTGACCAAACTGCTGCACGACCAGCTCTACCCTCACCTATTGTATCTTCACCTAACCCTTGCAGACTGTGAGCCCTCACGGGCAGGATCCTCTCTCCTCCTGTACCATTGGGACTTATATTGTGCTGTACTTGTTTTTATTATGTATACCCCTCAGCGTTGAAGCCCACATCAAAGGGAGAGACACAAGATGCGCCGTACATGTACGGCGTATATCGTGAATGGGTTAAGGCACACCATGCATTTGATATGGGGCTCTTGAAGAAAAGGTGCACACCCCTGTGCACAGCTTGGTAAAGAATGAGGCAGCGTTTGGCCGTAGGCTCATGGGAATACCAAGGTGGAGGAATAAGTGACAGGTTCTTTTGTCTTATGTGAAAAACCAATCATTTGTAACCTTCTCTCTAAGTCCGTCTCCCTTATATTTACAGTATTTCTCTGGTCCCATAATGTATTGCATAATCTGTTTTGGAGCTCACTTTCTTTTCCTACCTTGGAAGGCTGAAAACTCTTTGCACCTTGTTCCCGTTACCCCAGTGACTCAGGCGTTTTATGATGGTACTGTAGCGGTCACTGTGATTGCCTTCTGGAATTAAATAGGCCTTAAGATTGTGCTATAAAACCACAGCAAAGTGTGTAAGACGCCATCCTGAAGTGTCAGATAATATTTCCCTCCTGGGCATAGGATAATTGCAGACTCCGGGATGAAGAAAATTGGACCAGTGTTTCCATGGCGTCATTTTATATCCTTCTCATTTCTGATTACAGGTTGTTCTTGTTTATTGCCGGCTCTTGTTGTATGAGAAAGACTTTTATAATAAGATTTTAAATAACATTTTTATTTAACCTCTGAGACTTTTATGTTGATGGCAAAACTTGACCCTTTGCTCACATTTTCAAACAACTTAAAAAATGGCCAAGGATGAAAGCAGTACGGTTGACCTCTGTGTCACCATGGATGGATTTGTACAGCTAGAAAATCAATGGAAACTGTATAATCTGCAAGTAGTGAGCTCCCACTTTTTCTAATTGCATGTAGCCTCCATAACTATGTCATGTCTAGTAGGAGAAATAGTTGCATGTGTCCTCTTATCATGGATCTCAAAGTGCTATACTTTCTCTCCCGCACAATTCCCAATTCCATATTGGCGATAATCCTAAATATAACAATTGTGCCCCTTTCAACTGATTTGAGCACTTTACATTTGTCTTGTTCTCCTGTCTTTTCTTTTCTTTCCTGTTCTTTTCTTTGGGGCGTTTTTTTTATTCCTCTGAAATGCCATGTGCTTGAGATCTCCATCCTTTTTGGGGTGTATCATCCTCATTCTGTTTTCCACATAATTAATTATTTTATTCGAAAATGTCTTTCCCAATGAGTTGTATGTCTTCATGATACTATATGTCAAGAATGTGATATATTTCCAGCTGTGCCTTGTACTCATCAAGTAGGAAGTTTGGCCCCAATTATTTGTTCTCATTGGTGAGTACATCATTGTCTCTCACTTCCTAAACGTTAATTTTCAACCTCCATATATCAACCTCAATACATTAGCCTCAATTTAACCTTGACACCATCAAACTCAACCTCAATGTCAACCTCAAATTCAGAATCAACCTTAATGTCAACATCAACACCATGGTCGACCTCAACCTTGAAATCCACTTCAGTGCCAACATCTCTGTCAACCTAAACATCAACCTCACAATCAACCTCAACATCAATCTCACCATCAATGTAAACCTTACCATCAACTTTGACCTCAACATCACAACCTCAACCAGCAGCAGCCTAAAAATCCACATCAACTTGAATGTCAACTTTACCATTAACCTCAACAATAGGCGCAGCATGGAACTCAATGTCAACATCATCAATCTTAATGTTCACTTCAACATCAACCTCATTGTCAACATCAACCTCAGTATCGACCTTAACAATAAAAGGCCAAATACTTAAGTTTAATGCTGTAAGTGAAGAAGACTTTACTTCCCCGAGAATGTGCCACCCTACAGCCTAAATTTCAATGTATCATCCTACAGATCACATCTAATAAGCTGCACGCTGGATGCTCAGCTCCAAATAATTGATTGAGCTGAGCCATATTACTTTTCTTACTTATAAAGTACAGAAGTAAAGGAGAATAAAGAGAAGAAGGAGGAAATTCCAGCTGTGTTTTCCTTGACAGAAAATCCATCTTTCTCCTTTGGCAGTTAGCAACAAATTTCCCTCCACTGATATACAGAATGAAACACAGAGTGCCATTGATTTCCAGTATGAAGCAACAAGTAACACTAGACAAAGCTAATTTCATAGATATTTTCCAGGGGAAAAAGATTCCCTCTAATCTTCATTCTGATTCCAATTTTACTGTACATTCTTCAATCTCTGGGGATTAGAAATGCTTCGTTTACATTACAAGATTTATCGAAGTATTTGAAGACGTCATTGGAAGAGAGAACTACAGACATTATCCTTACAAAGTTCAAGGTCCACTCGAATGTTCTCATGTGGTTGGTATATATATTGAGCAGGGATGATGGGCTAGTCAATGCAGACAAATTTAATGGACATGTCTATAATTCTAAACCCATGGCTGCTTTTAAAAAAGCACCACTTTTGACATTGGTGGGCTCTGGTCTCACCGCTCTTTGTTTGCTAATGAGGAAAAGGATCCTCTAAACTGCAGTTGGTTTGGCACAACTACCCGTTAATGCTGAGTCTGAGGATTCTTGGTTCTTCACTTTTATGAGCAGGAGGTATGGACTTTCCTAGTTACAATCTCAAATTGTTTGAAGAAGGTAACCCTTAGAAAAGCAGGAGCATAAGATGATGACCAAGTCAGAGTATGGGTCAGAGATGATAACCCGAAGACCAAATTCAAAGAGCAGGTGAAAACTGAATATAATCCTGGTCTTCCACATTGACACTGCAGTAGCTGTACAGGTGCACACAAAGTGTCAGCATGAGTGCGCTCTCATCTCTTTCCCCTCTTTGTGACTCCCTCTTGTTGTAGGGAGAGGCAGAGGAGTAACGAGGGCAGAGGTGTATTAGTCATGCAGCAGAATTGAAGATGGATTGGAGGGGACCAAGAGTGCTAGATTGGATTATAGTAGGAGAAGAGTAAGAGTGGAATTTGGAAATGTTTAGGACTTGATGTCAACAGACAGAGGTAAGGGCTGGAAAGTGCTGTCTGAAGGATAGTTTGGCATGAAAGGTTATCCAGAGGTATTGGACTTGGGAGAATGAATCTGTTTTGTTTACTTTTTTATCTGGAGGGGAATTGAGCAATGGTGGTGGACAAATAGTGAATTCAACTACATCAATTTTATACATGTAGGGTTTAAGAAAAGGAGATACATGTTGAGTTTAAGAAGAGGAGAACATTTGGTGGATATATCACAGGAACATTGGAATTCTGGTAAGCACAGAGGTAACAACTGGACCAATGATGTAAATCTGAGGATCATCGGCATAGAAGTGATACTGAAAGCCTAAGGCTAGGTTCACATTGCGTTAGTGGGTGATCGCTAACGGACAGCGTTGCATGGCGAAAATGTCGCAATTAACGCCGTGCAACGGGTCCGTTAGCGCACCCATTGACAGCAATGTAAATTTCGCCTGCAGCGCATCACTAGCGCGTGCCTTTTTCGGCTCGCGCTAGTGATGTGCCGTTCTTCTGTGACGCGCCTCGGACGCTGCTTGCAGCGTCCGCGGCGCCCGAGGTCCGTTCCCCGCTCTCGCAGATCGGGGATCTGCGAGAGCGGGGACGTTAACGCGACCCCTGAACGCGGCCCCTAAATAAACATTGCGTTAGCGCAATCCGCTAGCGCTAGCGCTAAACGGATTGCCCTAACGCAATGTGAACCTAGCCTTAGGATTCTTCGGATGTCCCACGCCAAAGTAGTAAATGGCAAAGGGTAAGAATCCTAGAATGGAGCCTTGATGGACACCAAGTCGTTTCAGACATTAATGGGAGACACTTAATGGTGAGGTGTAAGGAGGAGGTTGTGGCTTTGGCATTTAGCAGATCGTTCATGATGACTTTGATTAAAACGGTTTCCATAGAGTGGTAAGTTCGGAAGCCAAACTGTATACAACCGATTGGATGAGAGGTTAAAAGACAATTCAAGGTAGACATAATGTGCAAGGAGTTTATTCACATCCTGGTACGGCCAATTTTCGATTTTGTATTTTTGATTTTTTTTCCTCCCCTTATTCCAAAAGCAATGACATTATACTTTTTGGTCAACACATAAAGACTTACTTTTTAGGAGACGAATTGTACCGTTGAATGAAACCAGTCATTTTACCATGTAATTTAACAGAAACTGGCAAAAAAAATCAAATGAGGATAAATAGTGAAAAAAATGCAATTCCTCCATTGTTTTTTTCTTTTTGTTTTGAAAATGTTTACTGGCCAACAAAAATGACCTGGCAGCATGATTCTTTAAGTAAATATGATTAAAGCAATAGTGAACTATTACATTGATTTTAGCAGTAAAAAAAACAATAGAACTTTGTAAAAGAATTTGTCTGTGTCACCGAGCTAATGTTTTAATTGATAAAATGTTAGGTTATATGTCATTTTATTAACTTTTTACTGCATTTTTTTAAAAGAGGTGCACGACAGAAAAAACAATAATTTTGGCTTTTTGTTGTGTTGCTATTTTATATTTCATAGTTTGTATTTTATAGGAATGGTAATACTATATATGGTTTTTTGGTTTTTTTTTACTCTTAAACTTAGAGAAGGGGAGTGATATGTATTTTTATATTCTTTATGCTTCACAGGATCTTCAAGATGGCAACCCATTGGCAGCCCGTGATTGCATTGCAGAGGGGCCAATAAGCACCAATATGATCCGGCCCCCAGGATCGCACACCTTAAATGCTGCAAAATTGAAATAAAAAAATAAGAAGTAAATCCTTTTTTAACTTTAAATGGAAAAATAATGTCCTTAAGAATTTTGCGACCAGACCTATTGCCCTTGTGACCCCACATGTTGTGTATTTGTGAAAACCTCACGCGTTTCAACCTTAATCCTACAACTCAAATTGCTATAACAAATACTCTCTGCAAATAAATTAATAAAAAATCTCTACTTTCTCTCATATTTCATTGCAGAAAATGAATTAAGGGGGTTGGCATTTCCAGCACTTCTAGTACATTAGACCGCTCAGTAGTAATAGGACGGCATATTAAACACCTTGGCCTGGGAATATTACCGTCTCAGGTTACCGCCTCGAAACAGCAGATAATTATAGCATTATCCTACTTGGTTATGGCCAAGGAAAGACCTGCGATAAAATCCCAGCACATTTAATGTGTTTCCTGAAAATTCCTTTTCCCTGGAAAAACTAACATTGTGTGTGTTTGAGCTATATTCATGTTTATACATTATAGAACTAGCAATTTCTTCCTTTGGGTTGAAGAGCACGTATGTACCGCAGCTACTGTGAGAGCAAGAAGAAACGATATACATAGCATTATATACAACAGATTTCTGAGGAGGAAGGTTTTTTTGTACCCCAGGGACAGTAATGCAACAGTTATATTCTTGTACATAGGAAGCAGTAATATAGTAGTTATATTCTTGTACATAGGGGGCAGTATTATAGCAGTTATATTCTTGTACATAGGAGCAGTATTATAGTAGTTATATTCTTGTACATAGGGCCAGTATTATAGTAGTTATATTCTTGTACATAGGGGGCAGTATTATAGTAGTTATATTCTTGTACATAGGGGCAGTATTATAGTAGTTATATTCTTGTACATAGGAGGCAGTATTATAATAGTTATATTCTTGTAAATAGAGGGCAGTATTATAGTAGTTATATTCTTGTACATAGGAGCAGTATTATAGTAGTTATATTCTTGTATATATGAGTAGTATTATAGTAGTTATATTCTTGTACATAGGAGCAGTATTATAGTAGTTATATTCTTGTACATAGGAGCAGTATTATAGTAGTTATATTCTTCTACATAGGAGCAGTATTATAGTAGTTATATTCTTGTACATAGGGCCAGTATTATAGTAGTTATATTCTTGTACATAGGGGGCAGTATTATAGTAGTTATATTCTTGTACATAGGGGCAGTATTATAGTAGTTATATTCTTGTACATAGGAGGCAGTATTATAATAGTTATATTCTTGTAAATAGAGGGCAGTATTATAGTAGTTATATTCTTGTACATAGGAGCAGTATTATAGTAGTTATATTCTTGTATATATGAGTAGTATTATAGTAGTTATATTCTTGTATATAGGGGGCAGTATTATACTAATTATATTCTTGTACATAGGAGCAGTATTATAGTAGTTATATTCTTGTACATAGGAGCAGCATTATAGTAGTTATATTCTTGAACATAGGACCAGTATTATAGTAGTTATATTTTTGTTCATTCGGGCAGTATTATAGTAGTTATATTATTGTACATAGGGGCAGTATTATAGTAGTTATATTCTTGTACATAGGGGCAGCATTATAGTAGTTATATTCTTGCAGTATTATAGTAGTTATATTCTTGTGCATAGGGGCAGTATTATAGTAGTTATATTCTTGAACATAGGACCAGTATTATAGTAGTTATATTTTTGTTCATTCGGGCAGTATTATAGTAGTTATATTCTTGTACATAGTAGTTATATTCTTGTACATAGGGGCAGCATTATAGTAGTTATATTCTTGCAGTATTATAGTAGTTATATTCTTGTACATAGGAGCAGTATTATAGTAGTTATATTCTTGTACATAGGAGCAGTATTATAGTAGTTATATTCTTGTACATATGAACAGTATTATAGTAGTTCTATTCTTGCACATAGTGGCAGTGTTATAATAGTTATATTCTTGTACATAGGGGGCAGTATTGTATTAGTTATATTCTTGTACATAGGGGCAGTATTATAGTAGTTATATTTTTGCACTTAGGGGAACTTATAGTAGTTATATTCTTGTACATAGGGGTGGTATTACAGTACATAGTTACATAGTTACATAGTTATTAAGGTTGAAGGAAGACTTTAAGTCCATCTAGTTCAACCCATAGCCTAGCATGCCCTAACATGTTGATCCAGGGGAAGGCAAAAAAAACCCATGTGGTAAGAGTAAGCTCCATCATGGGGAAAAAAATTCCTTCCCGACCCCACATACGGCAATCAGACTAGTTCCCTGGATCAACGCCTTATCAAGGAATCTAATATATATACCCTGTAACATTATACTTTTCCAGAAAGGCATCCAGTCCCCTCTTACATTTAAGTAGTGAATCACTCATTACAACATCATACGGCAGAGAGTTCCATAGTCTCACTGCTCTTACAGTAAAGAATCCGCGTCTATTATTATGCTTAAACCTTCTTTCCTCCAGACGTAGAGGATGCCCCCTTGTCCCTGTCACCGGTCTATGATTAAAAAGATCATCAGAAAGGTCTTTGTACTGTCCCCTCATATATTTATACATTAACATAAGATCACCCCTTAGTCTTCGTTTTTCCAAACTAAACAGCCCCAAGTGTAATAACCTATCTTGGTATTGCTGACCCCCCAGTCCTCTAATAACCTTGGTCGCTCTTCTCTGCACCCGCTCCAGTTCAGCTATGTCTTTCTTATACACCGGAGACCAGAACTGTGCACAGTATTCTAAGTGTGGTCGAACTAGTGACTTGTATAGAGGTAAAATTATGTTCTCCTCATGAGCATCTATGCCTCTTTTAATACATCCCATTATTTTATTTGCCTTTGTAGCAGCTGCCTGACACTGGCCACTGAATAGGAGTTTGTCATCCACCCATACACCCAGGTCTTTTTCATTGACGGTTTTGCCCAGAGTTTTAGAATTAAGCACATAGTTATACATATTATTACTTCTACCCAAGTGCATGACCTTACATTTATCCCCATTAAAGCTCATTTGCCATTTATCAGCCCAAGCTTCTAGTTTACATAAATCAGCCTGTAATATAAAATTGTCCTCCCCTGTATTGATTACCCTGCAGAGTTTAGTGTCATCTGCAAATATTGAAATTCTACTCTGAATGCCCCCTACAAGGTCATTAATAAATATGTTAAAAAGAAGAGGGCCCAATACTGACCCCTGTGGTACCCCACTACTAACCGTGACCCAGTCCGAGTGTGCTCCATTAATAACCACCCTTTGTTTCCTATCCCTGAGCCAACTCTCAACCCACTTGCACATATTTTCCCCTATCCCCATTATTCTCATTTTATGTATCAACCTTTTGTGTGGCACCGTATCAAAAGCTTTTGAAAAGTCCATATACACTACATCTACTGGGTTCCCTTGGTCCAGACCGCAACTTACCTCTTCATAGAAGCTGATCAAATTAGTCTGACATGAACGGTCCCTAGTAAACCCGTGCTGATACTGGGTCATGAGGTTATTCCTCTTCAGATACTCCAGTATAGCATCCCTTAGAATGCCCTCCAGGATTTTACCCACAGTAGAGGTTAAGCTTACTGGCCTATAATTTCCGAGTTCAGTTTTTGTCCCCTTTTTGAATATTGGCACCACATTTGCTATACGCCAGTCCTGTGGTACAGACCCTGTTATTAAAGATTAAAAATAATGGTCTATCAATGACTGTACTTAATTCCTGCAGTACTCGGGGGTGTATCCCATCCGGGCCCGGAGATTTGTCAATTTTTGTGATTTTTAGACGCCGCCGTACTTCCTGCTGGGTTAAGCAGGTAACATTAAATTGGGAATTTTTATCACTAGTCATATTGTCTGCCATGGGATTTTCTTTTGTAAATACTGATGAAAAAAAGTCATTTAGCATATTGGCTTTTTCCTCATCCTCATCCACCATTTCACCCAGACTATTTTTAAGGGGGCCAACACTATCATTTTTTAGTTTCTTACTATTTATGTAGTTAAAGATTATTTTGGGATTATTTTTGCTCTCTCTAGCAATGAGTCTCTGTCTCAATCTTTGCTGCCTTGATTTGCTTTTTACATAATTTATTTAATTTTTTGTATTTATTTAATGCCTCCTCACTACCTACTTCCTTTAATTCTCTAAATGCTTTCTTTTTGTCACTTATTGCGCCCCTTACAGCTTTATTTAGCCATATTGGTTTCCTCCTATTTCTGGTATGTTTATTCCCATACGGTATATACTGTGCACAGGTCCTATCCAGGATGCTAATAAATGTCTCCCATTTTCTTTGTGTACTTTTATGTCTCAGGATATCGTCCCAGTTAATTGCACCAAGATCCTCTCTCATCCGTTGGAAATTTGCCCTCCTGAAGTTTAGTGTCCTTGTCACCCCTCTACTACACATCTTATTAAAGGAGACATGAAAACTTATTATTTTGTGATCACTATTCCCCAAGTGACCCCCAACCCTTATATTTGATATGCGGTCTGGCCTGTTGGTTAATATTAGGTCTAGCAGTGCCCCCCTTCTTGTTGGGTCCTGAACCAGTTGAGAAAGGTAATTGTCTCTCATAGTTGTAAAAAACCGATTACCTTTACTGGAACTGCAGGTTTCTGTTCCCCAATCTATTTCAGGGTAGTTGAAGTCCCCCATAATTATGACTTCTCCTTGAGTCGCAGCTTCATCTATTTGCTTTACAAGGATATTCTCCATTGCTTCCATTATTTTTGGAGATTTATAACAAACCCCTATCAGTAATTTATTATTTTTTCCCCCTCCCCTTATCTCCACCCACAGGGACTCTACATTTTCATTAGATTCACCTATATTATCACGCAGGATGGGTTTTAAGGAAGATTTTGCATATAGACACACCCCTCCCCCTCGCTTATCTGTACGGTCATTTCTGAACAGGCTATAGCCCTGCAAGTTAACAGCCCAGTCATGGCTCTCATCCAGCCATGTTTCAGATATCCCCACCATGTCATAATTATGTTCCAACAACATTAGTTCTAATTCGTCCATTTTGTTGGCGAGGCTTCTGGCATTAGTATACATGCACTTGATGTTCCTCTCTGTACCTCTATTCTTTCTTAAATTACTAACTGTTCTAACCCCACCCCCCATGCCTCCGCCACCCCCATTTGTGCCCAGGTCTCTATCTGCACTATCTTCCCCACCTATAAAATGAATACCCTCCCCCCCATTCCCTAGTTTAAACACTCCTCCAACCTTCTAACCATTTTCTCCCCCAGCACAGCTGCACCTTCCCCATTGAGGTGCAGCCCATCCCTAGCGCAGAGCCTGTAGCCAACTGAGAAGTCGGCCCAGTTCTGCAGGAACCCAAACCCCTCCTTTCTACACCAATTCTTGAGCCACTTATTAACCTCCCTAATCTCCCGTTGCCTCTCTGGCGTGGCACGTGGTACAGGCAGTATTTCAGAAAATACCACGTTGGAGTTCCTTGCTTTCAGCTTGCAGCCTAATTCCCTGAAATCATCTTTAAGGACCTTCCACCTACCTCTAACTTTGTCATTTGTGCCAATGTGCACAATGACCGCTGGGTCCTCACCAGCCCCTCCCAGTAATCTGTCCACCCGATCAGCGATGTGTCGGACTCGAGCGCCAGGTAGGCAGCATACCGTTCGACGATCCCTGTCTTTGTGACAGATTGCCCTATCTGTTCCCCTAATAATTGAGTCCCCCACTACCAGCACCTGTCTGGCCTGCCCTGCTCTCCTATTTCCCTCCTTACTGGAGCAGTCACTCCTCCGGCATTCAGAGGACATGCCTGGCTGCAGCAGTGCTACCCCTGTACTGGCACCCCCCTCATCCGCCAACTTAGCAAACTTATTGGGGTGCGCCAGATCAGGACTAGCCTCCCTGGCACTCTTCCCTCTACCCCGCTTTCTGAATGTCACCCAGCTACCTACGTCACTGTCCTGCAGCTCCATCCTACCATCCCCCTCCTCATCTATCCCATTGAGCGTCTGCTCTGTGAGCAGAAGACTCCTCTCCATATTGTCTATGGATCTCAGTGTTGCCAGCTGCACATTTAGATCCAGTATCTGGGTTTCCAAATGCACAACGTGCTCACATCTCGCACAGCAGTATGCACCCTCGACCGGCTGATCAAGGACTGCATACATGTGGCAAGATGTGCACTGGATGGCATTAACAATTGTGGAGCACATTTCCTAATGGGGATTGCACCAGACAGAAACGTTAAATAAAAATAAATACAAAGTATTAATTAACACTTGGACCAGCAATTCCTCCCTTGGAAACTCCCTGATTCCAAAGTCACTGAGTCACAAGTCACACTTACCGCCGTCCACACTTACGCTCAGGTCACACTCAGCTCGCTCAGACTCGCTATGCTGAAGATTTAAAGATTTTTTTTTTTTTTCCTCTATCTCCCTTCAACAACAAGCCACCTTGCTGTTCAACTGCACTTCCAAAAAAACAATAGTTATATTCTTGTACATAGGGGACAGTATTATAGCAGTTATATTCTTGTATATAGGGGCAATATTATAGTAGTTATATTCTTGTACATTGGAGCAGTGTTATATCAATTATATTCTTGTACTTATTCGGCCCTCCAAAATAGTCACGGCCTCTTACGTGGCCCCTCGGGAAAATTAATTGCCCACTGGTGCAATAGAGTATTTCACAGTGGAGTAAGTCCAATTAGATGTATACTAATATGCAAGGCCGGAATTAAGGGAAGGGAGATAAGGCAGATGCCTAGGGCCCCTGCTCCTCCAGGGGCCCCCACCACCCAGTGGCGTGCCACTAATGGCGCACACCACACTGCCACTATGGGACCGATGAGTAAGAGGGGCCCGGCACCGCCCCCCCTCCCCCCACATTCAACTTATTGGCATCAAGTTGAAAGCAGTGATGGAGGAGAGAGGGTCATGTGACACTCCCTCTCCCATCACTCCCCCTCTGCCTCTGACTCAGCAACTCAGCAGTGTGTGCCAGCAGTAGAGCTGATAAGATGCTAAGACGCTCTGCAGAAGCCAGAGCAGCGGGGAAACAAGGAGGAGAGGTAAGTATTGCGTGTGTCTGCTGCACTATCCTGTGTGTGGGGGGGTTGCACTATACTGTGGTGTGTGTGTTTGCTGCACTCTACTGTGTGTGAGGGGACTGCACTATACTATGCTGTGTGTGGGAACTGCATTATACTGTGTGTGGGGGTCTGCACTATACTGTATTGTGTGTGTCTGCTGCACTCTGCTGTGTGTGTGCATCTGCTGCACTATACTATGTGTAGGAGGACTGTACTATACTGTGTTGTGTGTGTGCGTGTGTGTCTGCTGCACTATACTGTGTGTGATGGGACTGCACTATACTGTGTTGTGTGTGGGGAGGCTGCATTATACTGTGTGTGGGGGACTGCACTATACTGTGTGTGGGGGGCTGCATTATACGGTGTGTAGGGGACTGCACTATACTGTGTGTGGGGGACTGCACTATGCTGTGTTGTGTGTGTGTGTGTTTGTGTGTGTGTGTCTGCTGCACTATACTGTGTGTGTCTGCTGCAGTATACTATGTATGGGGGACAGCACTATACTGTGTGTGTGCGTGTGTGTGTGTCTGCTGCACTAGACTGTGCTGTGTGGGAAGGCTGCATTATACTGTGTGTCGGGGGACTGCACTATACTGTGTATGTAGGGAGGCTGCATTATACTTTGTGTTGGGACTGCATTATACTTTGTATGGGGGCTGCATTATACTTTGTGTGGGGGCTGCACTATACTGTGTGTGGGGGACTGCACTATACTATGTGTGGGGAGGCTGCATTATACTGTGTGTGTGTGTGGGACTGCAATATACTGTGTGTGGGGGGACTGCACTATACTGTGTTGTGCGTGTGCATGAGAACTGCATTATACTGTGTGTGGGGACTGCACTATACTGTCCGTGTGTCTGCTGCACTATACTGTGTGTGGGGGGACTGCACTATATTCTGTGTGGGGGGCTGCACAATATTGTGTGTGTGGGGGCTGCACTGTACTGTGTGGGGGCTGAATTATACAGTACTGTGTGGGGGGCTGCATTATAATCTGAAGGGGCTGCATTATACTCCAAGGGGGCTGCTTTATACTGTGTGTGGGGCTGCATTAAACTTTGAGGGGGCTGCATTATACTGTGTGTTTGTGGGGGGCTGCATTATACTGTGTGTGAGGGGGCTGCACTATACTGTGTGTTTGTGGGGGACTGCATTATACTCTGAGGGGGCTGCTTTATACTCTGAGGGGGGTTGCATTATACACTATCAAGGACCATGGTGCGTGCATTTTACTATATGTACTATATGGGACCTGCAGTACACTGTATAGAGGACTATCTGTACCAATCATTTTTCCTCAGCCGGAGTAATGGTAGGTGCACACGGTCAGAAAACGATGCGGGTTGGACACTGCATACTTGTGCTGGGTCCAGATGTTACAGCATAGTGGATGGGATTTCAAGAAATGTGTGGTTGTAATATGTGAGCATTTGGGGCCCCACTTTAAACTTTTACCCAGTGCCCCACATTGTCTAAAACCGGCCCTGCTAATATAGAGAAAGTGTGCAAATGCCAATGCCAAACTAATTGGAAAGAGAAAATATAAGGGTGTCTATAGGAGCATCATTATAGAAGTAAAACAAAATATTGAATACTTGAGGCATACTTAGCACAGGTCAGTCTGAATAAAGTGTCCCAGGTGGCCTAATGTGCATTTTGCCCTATTTCCTCAGGGGACGTGTTGGGGAAAGAGGAATGTAATAAGGTTTTTATAATAAGGACACCAAATTAGAGATAGGCATATAGTATATAATTAAAAAAATAGAAAAGGTTCTGTTTAGCTAATCAGGTTGCTAGGAGAAAAGGTCAAGTACCACATGGTAACGGTGCCTATTGCGAAGGAATCCAAATCTTGGTGATTTCCAAATCTGAGGAAATCCAAATCTGATAGTGAAAGAACTTCTTGGAGAGGCTATGTGAGGACTCGCACTCAATGTAGGAGGCAATGTGGGGGCTTGTACTCAATGTAGGAGGCTATGTGGGGTCTCGCACTGAATGTAGGAGGCAATGTGGGGGCTCGTACTGAATGTAGGAGGCTTTGTGGGGGGCTGTATTCAATGTAGGAGGCTATGTGGTGTCCCATACCGTATGTAGGAGGCTATGGGAGGGCTCGTACTGAATGTAGGTGGCTACGTGGGGGCTTGTAATGAATGTAGGAGGCTATGTGGGGACTGGTACTGTATGTAGGAGGCTACAGTTCCTTATATACAGTACAGCCTCCCTACAGCTCCTTATATAAAGAATGATAGCCTCATAGCTTCCTACATATCATATGATCTCCCCACAGCACCAGATACACAGTGTGTTGATCCTATAGTTCCTAATGCACAGTATGATGTCCTCCAAGCTCCCCGACACACAGTATGGATGACACCAGCTCCCTATATACAGTATGGGGTATCCACAGCTTGCTATGTACAGTATGATGTCTCCAATGAGCTGCAAAAAAAGCCCAACCTTCTACTCGCCTAATCCTGTTCTCGTCCATCGCAGCTTTAATCTTCTCTTCCGGCTTGTCTCCCAGTCAGCCGGCTCAGTCGGTTCAATGCTGTAATGTTATCATGCTGTAAGGAGGATAGACGGCCGTGTGTTGTGAATTCTGTTCTCGAACTCCCTCCGGTGGTTATGAATGGTACTTCGGCGAGTTCTGTCCATGGACTCCCTCTGGTGGCTGTGAGTGGAGCTGCTGGTTCTGAGGTTCTTTCCTCAGCTGACCTCATTTAGTCCTAGGCTGGCTGCTCTATTTAACTCCACTTAGATCGTTACTTGATGCCAGCTGTCAATGTCCTAGTACTGGTTCAGTTTGCTCTTGGATCTTTCAGATGACCTGTCTACTCCAGCAAAAGCTAAGTCCCTGCTAGCTTATTTTGTTTACCACTGTTTTCTGTCCAGCTTGCTATCATGATTCTGCCTGGCTAGCTGGAAGCTCTGGGATGCAGAGTGGCACCTCCACGCCGTGAGTCGGTGTGGGGTCTCTTTTGCACACTCTGCGTGGTTTTTTGGTAGTTTTTTATGCTGACCGCAAAGATACCTTTTCTATCCTCAAGTCTGTTTAGTTAAGTCTGGCCTCCTTTGCTGAAACCTATTTCATTCCTTTGTTTGTGACTTCCATCTTAACTCACAGTCAATACGTGTGGGGGGCTGCCTATTTCTTTGGGAAATTTCTCTGGGCAAGTTAGGCCTTATTTTCTATCTTTAGGGGTAGTTAGCTCTTAGGCTGTGAAGAGGCGTCTAGGCAGAGTCAGGTACGCTCCACGGCTATTTCTAGTTGTTGTGATAGGTTTAGGGGTTGCGGTCAGCAAAGCTCCCACTTCCCAGAGCTTGTCCTGTATTACTAGTTTGCTCATCAGGTCATTCCTAGTGCTCCTAACCACCAGGTCATCATAACAGCCGTGCCTTTTCCAGAATGAGTCCGGAACCATCGGTGCTGTCACCAGCCGTGTGGCAGGGGGGAGAGTTTAGTTCCCCGGAAAGACATTTGAACTTAAGACCAGGGGGCGTGGAGGACATAATTGGGCGACAATACGTGGGAACCAGGTCAATTTGGGTGGGAAGCGTTAGTGTGCAGGAACAGAGTGTGAGCCATCCTGCACAGCACGGTCAGGACGAAGTAGGCCTAAGCCAGAGGGACCTATGCCAGCTTACCGGAGACCACAGGTGCAGATGCTTCCAGCAACCTCTGACCATGCTGACTCCCGTAGTGCTACCGACCGTCAGTGATTCCTCCCTTCAGCCAGACCATAGAGGGCGCACTCCCAGACGGGACCACCAGGCCGCAGACAGAGTGCGGCTACCTGACTACCCGCTCCCATACACTCCCATACTGTGTCAGTACTTAAGAGAAAGGACTGTTCCTCCTTCAGTGAAGTTTCCCCTTGGACCCAGAACCTGCAAACAGACATTCCAGGACCACCGACAACACCAGAATTCAAGGCCCTTTCCATACCAGGATGACACCAGATTTTTCAAGCATTCAGGCCAGAATGCCACCGCGACCATCTCCGAGACCACTCCTCATCAATGCCGGATTGATAAGTTTGATGCTTTTGAACTCTTCTTTATCTATTCATATACCTGTTGCCCCTAAGTTAACCGTATACAGTTTTACTGCCCTATCCTCCGTTTACCTCCTTCCTTAATGGAGTAACGCTGTTAGATTAAATTCCTCTGTTAACCCTTGCTCTGCCTCTGACCATTACTGCATCCTCACACCTGCTTTCAATGCCATCTGACCTCCCCTGTGTGGAGCAAGCCTCCAACATGCCAAAGCCCAGAGTTACCCTGCTGTCTGCTGGAGTAGGTGGCAGAGTAAGATGGCTCCATGTTGTGCCACAGCTATTAACAGTATTTGTGTCCTAAGAACGCCACTAATGTTATGTTATACAGGCCCATGCTGTCCACTGCTGCCCTATAAGAGGCACCTGGGAATGCCATGTGAGGAGAGATGCCCATCTGGTCTTATGGCAGAAATGGCCCTGCAGGAACCCATTAAATTGCATTTCTGGGTAATCCACTCAACATTTTAAGAGTATTGTCAATATATTACCTAAAATACTGATAAAATGCACAATAAAGATGCCAAATCTGTAGACAGGTCGTAAGTTAGTCTGAAAATTAAAAGAGAAATTATGAAGTTTTATTGAGAACTTGACTGTATAAAATAAAATAAAAGTTTTCAATTTGAAGATTGCGAAAATCTCCAAACACAGTCATAGACATGAATGTGATTAAGCCTCCAGTGCTCAGAGAGCCAGCTATTAAGTCATATCATCATGCCCTGAGGCTCCTAAATTCCTTTAATCATTGTCTTCAGAGGCTGATTATTAGGAAGTAGCAGGGTTTTGCAGGGCTATCACTGCACAATAGGCGCTTGCTTGATTTCCTACAAATTCAGATGATGGATATATCCCCGGCTTTCTGTCGGGTCCTGTCAGGGCCAGGAATTTACTGAGATCTGGTATAATAGGTGGATGATTATTAGATGCACAGATAAGCAAGTTACTCGCATTCCTTCTGGATGTGTAAACCTTCATTCAGATGATTAATGAATTGGCCGGTTCATCAATTTGGCTCAATCGCTATCAATGTCAATTCCAAGACATCGTAGAGAGTTCATCATGTGCCATGTTGGGATTAAGGCCAAAAACGGGTCAATGCCATGAGTTTGGATGTGGCATAAGCATTACTCTACACAACTAAGGAATGAATTGCGTTTCTAAAAGGGTATAAAACATTTGTACATGCAATGAAATGCATACACACAAAAGGGCATGGTAAAATTAAATTTCCCCCTTAAAGGGAATATGTCAGTAGAATCAACCCTTCTAAGCCGCCTACATGGGCATGTAGGTCATAGGAAACTGAAAAAAATGATACCTTGATTTCTGCGATCCGATGAATTATTCCAGAGAAATCAACATTTTTCTTAAAATGCAAATTAGCTGTTGCAATCTATGGGCGGGATACATATCTCCTGGAGAATCTGCCTCTTGAGATCATTTTATAGAATCATAGAATGTTAGAGTTGGAAGGGACCTTCAGGGTCATCGTCTCCAGCATCATGTCCACTCTGTATCTGAAACTCAACCTTTCCAAAACTGAACTTTTTCTACTCCCGCTGTCTACTAACCTCCCTAAATCTGACATTTCCCTTCCGTTGGTGGAAGCATAATAACACCCCGGCAGCAGGCGCGCTGACTGGGTGTTTTGTTTGACACCAATCTTTCCATCACCTCCCATATACAATATCTTGCCCGCTCATGCCGCTTACACCTAAAGAACATCTATAGAATTCCCCCTTTTCTCACCATGGAAACAACAAAAACCCTCACTGTTGCCCTGATCCACTCCCGCCTGGACTACTGTAACGCTCTATTAATTGGCCTCCCCCTTACTCGACTTTCCCCTCTCCAGTCTATCCTTAATGCAGCAGCCAAGGTTGTGTATCTAGCTAATCGTTAATCGGACGCGTCCGCTCTTCGCCAGTCGTTACACTGGCTGCCCATTCATTACAGGATACAATTCAAAGCTCACCCACAAAGCTCTCCACAGTGCGGCACCCCCTTACATCTCCTCCCCCATTTCTGTCTATCGGCCTAGCCGATCGCTGCGCTCTGCGTACGACTTCCGACTAACCTCTGCACTAATCCGTACCTCCCACTTCTGACTCCAAGACTTCTCCCGTGCTGCACCAATCCTCTGGAATGCTCTACCCCAAGACATTAGGACCATCCACAACTTGCACAGTTTCAGGCGCTCCCTCAAAATACATTTGTTCAGAGCGGCCTACCACGTTCCCAAAGTCATTTTATGCTTGTTTGTGTTACCCATTCACTACTTCCATCTAACCCCCACCCCCTGAAGATGGCTGGACCATCATTGTAAATACATCATTGTAAATACACACCTGTACTTTGTATCTCCCCCACCTGATTGTAGATTGTAAGCTCTCATGAGCAGAGTTGTTTTATTTTGCTTTAATCATTATATTATTGCTAACGCTGTTACTTATGACTGTTGTGTTTGAAACTGTTTAACTATAAAGCGCCGCGGAATATGTTAATGCTATATAAATAAAGATTATTATTATTATTGTGTTCAACCCCCTGCTCAATGCAGGATTCACTAAAGCATCTCTGACAGATGTCTGTCCAGCCTCTAAAGACTTACATTGAAGAACTCACCACCTCTCATGGCAGCCTGTTGCACTCATTGATCTCCCTCACTGTCAAAAAGATTTTACTAATATCAAATTTGTATCTTATCCCTTTCAGTTTCATTCCATTGCTTTTCTTGTTTCCATGTGCAAATAAGAATAAAGATGATCCTTCTGCACTGTGACAGCTCTTCAGATATTTGTAGATTGCTATTAAGTATCCTCTTAACCTTCTTTTTTGCAGGCTAAACATTCCCAGATCCTTTAACCGTTCATCATAAGACATAGTTTGCAGTCCGCTCACCATCCTGGTAGTTCTTCTCTGAATGTGCTCCAGTTTTTCTATGTCTTTTTTAAACTGTGGTGCCCAGAACTGGACACAGTATTCCAGATGTGGCCTGACCAAGGAGGAGTAGAGGGGGATAATTACTTCACCTGATCTTGACTCTATGCTTCTCTTAATACATCCTAGAACTGGGTTTACCTTTTTTGCTGCTGCATCACACTGTTGACTCATGCAGTCTGTGATCTTTTAGTATACCCAAGTCTTTTTCACTCGTGCTGTTGCTTAGTTCTATTCCTCCCATTCTATAGATGTCATTTTCATTTTTCTTGCCCAGATGTAGAATCTTGCATTTCTCCCTGTTAAATACCATTGTACTGGTCGCCACCCATTCTTCACGTTTATCTAAATTCGTATGAATCCTTTCTCTGTCTTCTCTAGTGTTAGCTATCACTCCTAGATATACTATATCTACTGCATTTCTCTGATCCACCCAGTCAGTGGCATGACTTGTTTGCTACAAACCCATACTGGCTCTAGTTAATTACTGTATTCTTATCCAAGTAATTACATACATGCTGTTTAATAATTTGTTCAAGGATCTTCCCTGGGTTGAAAATATTTCCTGGAAAATGAAAGGGGGACAAAACCAGTGTGAGACAAGTGGATCAGGAGAGCAGACTGTCAGTCATTACATGTCTCACACTGGTAACGCCTATTTTATTTATAATAAACTCTGGAGACAGATTCACGGGGAGATCTTTGTCCGGCCCATAGATCTTAACAGCTCATTTTCATATTCGCAGATCGCAGATATCAAAATATCCTTTTATTCAGCCTTAAATGACCTACAGTGGGGATGGAGAGTATTCAGACCCCTTTAAATTTTTCACTCTTTGTTTCATTGCAGCCATTTGGTAAATTCAAAAAAGTTCATTTTTTTTCTCATTAATGTACACTCTGCACCCCATCCTGAAAAAGTTTGCAAATTTAATAAAAAAGAAAAAAAACTGAAACATCACATGGTCATAAGTGTTGTGAATTCTGCTCTTGGGCTCCCTCCGGTGGTTGTTGGTGGTAGTGCAGTTGTCTTGGGGTTGTAATCCAGGCAGGTGTCTCTGCTGATTGCAGCTCTATTAGGTATTTAGGTGTGCAGGCTCCATGAGTCTGTGCCAGTTGTCCATTGTACTTGGAGGGATTGCATCTCTCTCTGGCTCCTCATGCCCTGCTGCAAATTCAGCTAAGATAAGTGTCTGGTTTTTTGTCTCTGTGCACACATGCAGTGTGCTTTGCAATTCAGTGCAATTTATTGCGTTTTTGTCCAGCTTAGACTTTGTTTGGATTTTTCAGTCATGCTGGATTCTCAGGAGATGCAGATATACTTTCTATGTCTTTAGTTAGATGTGGAATATTTGTATTATCTGCTGTGGATGTTTTTAGGATTTTAATACTGACCGCTTAGAATTCTGTCCTATCCTTTTCTATTTAGCTAGAAGTGCCTCTTTTGCTAAATCCTGTTTTTCTGCCTGCGTGTGTCTTTCCTCTTATACTCACAGTCAATATTTGTGGGGGGCTGCCTATCCTTTGGGGTTCTGCTCTGAGGCAAGATAGAATTCCCATTTCCATCTATAGGGGTATTTAGTCCTCCGGCTGTGTCGAGATGTCTAGGACGTGTTAGGTACATCCCACAGCTACTTCTAGTTGCGGTGTTAGATTAGGGTTTGCGGTCAGTACAGGTACCACCTACTCCGAAAGTCTCTCATGCGGCTCCAAGGTCACCAGATCATAACACGTAAGTATTCAGACCCTTTGCTCAGACACTCATATTTAAGTTGTCCATTTCCATATGATCTTCCTTGAGATGGTTCTATTCCTTCATTGGAGTCCAGCTGTGTTTAATTAAGCTGATAGGACTTGATTTGGAAAGGCGCACACCTGTCTATATAAGACCTCACAGCTCACAGTGCATGTCAGACCAAATGAGAATCATGAGGTCAAAGGAACTGGCCAAGGAGCTCAGAGACAGAATTGTGGCAAGGCACAGATCTGGCCAAGGTTACAAAAGAATTTCTGCAGTACTCAAGGTTCCTAAGAGCACAGTGGCCTCCATAATCCTTAAATGGAAGAAGTTTGGGACCACCAGAAGTCTTCCTAGACCTGGTCATTCTGCCAAATTGACCAATCGTGGGAGAAGAGCCTTGGTGAGGGAGGTAAAGAAGAACCCCAAGATCACTGTGGCTGAGCTCCAGAGATGCAGTAGGGAGATGGGAGAAAGTTCCACAAAGTCAACTATCACTGCAGCCCTCCACTAGTCGGGCATTTATGGCAGAGTGGCCCGAAGGAAGCCTCTCCTCAGTGCGAGACATAAGAAAGCCTGCATAGTTTGCTAAAAAAACATATGAAGGTCTCCCAGACTATGAGAAATAAAATTCTCTGGTCTGATGAGATGAAGATAGACCTTTTTGGTGATAATTCTAAGCGGTATGTGTGGAGAAAACCAGGCACTGCTCATCACCTGCCCAACACAATTCCAACAGTGTAACATGGTGGTGGCAGCATCATGCTATTTGGGGTGTTTTTCAGCTGCAGGGACAGGATGACTGGTTGTCATTGAAGGAAACATGAATGCGGTCAAGTACAGAGATATCCTGGATGAAAACCTCTTCCAGAGTGCTCTGGACCTCAGACTTGGCCAAAGGTTCGACATTCCAACAAGACAATGACCCTAAGCACACAGCTAAAATAACAAAGGAGCTGCTTCAGAACAACTCTGTGACCATTCTTGACTGGCCCAGCCAGAGCCCTGACCTAAACCCAACTGAGCATCTCTGGAGTGACGTGAAAATGGCTGTCCACCAACGTTCACCATCCAACCTGAAGGAACTGGAGACGGTCTGCAAAGAAGAATGGCCGAGGATCCCCAAATCCAGGTGTGAAAACTTGTTGCATCATTCCCAAGAAGACTCATGGCTGTACTAGCTCAAAAGGTGCTTCTACTCAATACTGAGCAAAGGAGCTGAATACTTATGACCATGTGATATTTCAGTTTTTCTTTTTTAATAAATTTGCAAAAATTTCTACATTTCTGTTTTTTTTCTGTCAAAATGGGGTGCAGAGTGTACATTAATGAGAAAAAAATGAACTTTTTTTAATTTGCAGAATGGCTGCAATGAAACAAAGAGTGAAAAATGTAAAGGGGTCTGAATACTTTCCATACCCACTGTATATATCCATATACATGGATTAGGAGGGTTGATCCTGCTGACAGATTCCCTTTAAGCCTCATTTAGACGGCTTGTTTTTAAATGATGAGATACTTACCCTTTATAGTCTATGAGGCTGTTCACATGCCTGTGTTTTTTGCGTATGCAGGAGAAATCACGGAGACGTGTTTTTTATCAGCTTCACAGATGAAAATTACCCATACAAGTCTATGAGCCAGAGAAAATCACATTCACCATACAGATGGCATCAGTGTATAGTTTCATGTGCTGTCCGTGAGGAACATTACAATGTATAGGAGAAGCTTTTCCATTTGTTTATTTTTTCCACATGTTAAAATCACTGCTGAAACACTGAGGGTAAAAATTGACACACGGACCAGACACTGATGACACAGAACCATTTTTTTTTGCGTCCATGAAAAATGAAGGACGTCTGATTGATGCCTTGGATAAGTAAAAATCTCCCGAAATTTGTTACAGTCAGAGTAGCTAAAATCAGTTTCCATATTTCATTTGGGCCAAAAAATGTTTTGTTTAAATTAAATCTTAACACTGAAAAGAAATGTATTATGCTCTCTAATTATGGAGGGCTGGGAAGGGATTACAAAATTATAAAAGATCATATTCACCAGTTCTAGGCCAGACCCTCACTTTTCTTCCTTCCACAGTTTCCTACCCAGTCCTCTTCTCCATTTAGATCAGTTTTTGACTCTTCGGTCCTGATCTTCTGGCACCCACTAGGTCAGGGGCTGAATGCCATTATGGGAAGGTATTGTGCTCTACTTAATAATGTAGCTACTAAGGGGCCTCGGGCCTGTGCTCTGAGGGGCCCACCACCCAAGGCTACTCAACTTTTAACTGTTAAACTCTCTGGTAGAGCAGGGAGACACGATCTCCCTGCACTGCCATGCGGACATTATGGGGACCCCCACTCGTCATCACACATTCAACTTTATACAATTGAGGGGGCTATCATACAGTGTGGGAGCTAATGTGAGATCTTTGTACAGTGTGTGGGCCATTATACAGTGTTGTGGCCATCAAACAGGTTGGGGGCTACTAAGGGTTCAGTATACTGTGGGGTACTATACAGTGTGGGGGTCGTGTATGGGAGAATGCTTATCACTCCGGCATTCAACATTCCAGCACTGGAACATTTGTGAGACACGGTGGCTGGAACGCAGGTAACCTTTAAGGTTACTGGAGTTCATAGCCATCAGGTCTCCTGGCAGCTGCAAGGCCCGGAAACCTAATGGGAAATTTCGAGGGACATTTTAAGGTTACTGGAGTTTCCAACTGCTGGAACACCTGGAGGCTGTGAACTAAGGTTACCTTGGGCGTATATGTTACTGTACTTGTTAATAAATAAAAAAAATGGCGTACAGCCCCCCATAAATTTTATAAACAACAGAGGGTCAGCTGACGGTAAATGTTAATATTTTTGGATGGCGCTAGTACTATCAGCTCACAACTATTTGCTTAGCCTTCACTGGTTATTATAGGGGAGAGCCTCCCCCCAAAAAAAAATTATGTGGGGTTCCCCCTATGTTCAATAACCAGCAAAGGCTGTGAAGTCAGCTGCAAGCTGATATTAATAGCCTAAAAAAGGGTCATGAATATTAGCCCCCTCCCAGATTAAATCAATAAGATGCTTCAAACCTGGAACTTTTTCTTGTTCTTCCCACTTGCCCTGGTGCAGTGGCAAGTGGTATAATATTTGTGGGGTTGATGTCAGCTTTCTATTGGCAGATAACATCAAGTCCAGTGGTTAGTAATGTCGAGGCATCTAAAAGATGGCTCCATTACTGACCCCATCGTTAGATTGTAAAAAAGACACAGCTTGAAAAAAGTTCTTTAATTGAAAGAAAGATGCTGACACCTTTACCTGAAATAAAAATAAAAAAGTACGGTTATACTCTCCTTTACACCTAATCCATTGAAGCCCATGTCACCTGTAAAAAAAATAAAATAATAATAAACAATCATATACTTTTTTTTACAATATGACTATGGGGTTAGTAATGGGTGTGTCTTACAGACTAATCTCCATTACTAACCAGTGGACTTGATATCAGCAGCTATAAAACAGCTGACATCAAACCCGCAAATATTACCCCACTTGGGAAAGTCGGAAGAGCCAGGCAAAGTACCAGAATTCACATATCTAATAAATACACCTTTTCTGGGGTGGATGAGGGCTGCTATTTTTAGGCTGGGGGATCAATATCCATGGTCCCTTACCAGTCTGAGGATACTAGCCTCCAGCTGTTTGCTTTGGCTTAGCTGGTTGTCAAAAATATGGGGGACCCCATACCTTTTTTTATTATTTATTTCAGTAATTTAAAAACACGAAGTGAAGCCCCTCTATTCTAGATAACCAGCCATGATAAAGCTGACAGCTCTGTGCTGCAGCCTGCAGCTATCAGTTTTGCCTGGCTATCAAAAATGGAGAGGATCCGAGCCATTTTTTTAAATTAATTTATTTGTAGTGCACAAGCACCAGGTGATGAATACTCTCATCAGTGTTGTCTGCTCTCAGTGTTATCAGCAACAGGCGTAGACTGATGGGAGTAGTACTCTCATCAGCCTACGACTGGGACCAGAGGTAACCTTTTCACCGCCCATCAAAACTGCTGGCTCACGCTGCCATCTGACAGCGTGGGAACCGCAGCTCTCTGACAGAGCCACCTGCATTTCTCATGCTGCGATGCACATGACGGCGTGGGAAACAGTCGATATTTGGATTACTAAACCGAACAGTAACACGGACTTAGTGAGAAGTCCGTGTTCAGGCTTCGTGCAAGAACACTAGGTATTCGGTACAGACCCCACAGGTTACTGCTCGGGTTCGTCCATCTCTGTTGAAGATTGCTGTTTACCAGAGAAAATTATCTAACTTGGAAGGACCTGGAGTAGTTTTGCCTTGAGGAATGGGCACAAATCACTGTGGCAAGATGTGGAAAGTTCATAAAGAATTATCCAAAGCGTCTTGAAGCTATAATTGCTGCAAGAGGAGGCGCTACAAAATATTGACTTTGGGGGGGGTGAATCACGAAGTTTTCAGTTATTTGTCGTATTTGTTGTTTGCTTCACAATAAAAAGAAAACCAAATGTTCACAGTTGTAGGCATGTTCTTTATATGAATAAATAATCACCAGTGGCGCTAACGTAGCTGGAGACAATACTACTCCTTTGTCCCACTATCTATAGACAAATGTAAAAGGTATATATTTGCGCTCGGTTCAATCTCTCATTGATTCCATGGATAGCCCATCATAATAGTAAGACCTTATAGTATATAAATAATGGCAGAGGGTTAGAATCGTGCTGTGCCTATATTTCACGTGACCAATAAGGCTAAAATGTGAGTTAAAAAGATGAGGGCACTTAAGTTAAAAACTGGATTAGATTACCTGTTTCGCCGCGATGCTTAATGAATCACTAAGTGCTTCCAGTTCTTTAATACCGTCGTAGCAAAAATCCGTGCTTAGTGGTCGGAGGATTTCTCTTGAGTGTGAAGCCCCTGGGCGCTGCCCTGGCCGGTGGCAGATATCACCCAGGAGTCATCCCTGAAGAAGGAATACATCTATTCCGAAACGCGTAGGAATTGGTCCACTTTGTTCCTATAGTCAGTCATGTGAGTAATCACGTGACCGTGACGTCACGCAAGGTCCTGTACCTACAGTGAACCTAGCGGCATCGTTTTTCTGCTCCACGCTGGTGACAACTCCTGGGTGATATCTGCCACCGGCCGGGGCAGCGCCCAGGGTCTTCACACTCAAGAGAAAACCTCCGACCACTAAGCACGGATTTTTGCTACGATGGTATTAAAGAACTGGAAGCACTTAGTGATTCATTAAACATCGTTTCGGAACAGGTAATCTAATCCAGTTTTTAACTTAAGTGCCCTCATCTTTTTAACTCACATTTTAGCCTTATTGGTCACGTGAAATATAGGCACAGCACGATTCTAACCCTCTGCCATTATTTATATACGTACAAGGTTGGGCAGCACGGTGGCGCAGTGGTTAGCACAGCAGCCTTGCAGCGCTGGAGTCCTGGGTTCAAACCCCACTAAGGACAACATCTGCAAGGAGTTTGTATGTTCTCTCCGTGTTTGCGTGGGTTTCCTCCCACATTCCAAAGACATACTGATGGGGAATATAGATTGTGAGCCCCAAACGGGAACAGCAATGATAATGTGTGCAACCTGTAAAGCGCTGTGGAATATGTTAGCGCTATATAAAGATTATTATTAATAAGGTCTTACTATTATGATGGGCTATCCCTGGAATCAATGAGGGATTGAACCGAGAGCAAATATATACCTTTTACATGAACTGATGCAAACCCTCCAAAAAACAGTGAAATTTCAGGTTGTGAGGTAGAAAAACACTGAAAATACCAAGGGGTTGGTGGGGGTTAGAATACTTTCAGAAGCCACTGTAGTTAGTTGCACTGTATATGCAGTTTATATTGCGAAATCTAGTGACAGATCCACTTTGAACAGAAATTACTTAAAGTTTCACATAAAAAATAATGCAGAGCATTGGGCATTCCAGTGGCGTATCTAGGGGGGGGGGGGGGGGCAGCCGGGGCATGTGCCCCGGGCGCAGCCGGCAGTGGGGCACAGTCGGGCCGCCTAATTCGGCAGTCCGCAGTGTCTCCCCCGGCGGCTGCATTTTGCCGCCCCCGGTCTGGGAGTCAGCTGTTCTCTGTGCCGACTGTCAAGCTGATAGCCGGCACAGAGAAGCTGCAGAGTGCCGGCTCCCAATGTGTGCAGAGGAGGAGGGGAGCCCCTGCAGAGTGGCTGCGGCGGGCAGGGAGAAATCCCTGCAGCTCCGCTGCCCAGCGATCTGTCTTCCTGCTTCCTCTCACACAGACGTGCCGCTGGATGACATCATCATTCAGCGGCCGGCTGTGTGAGAGGAAGGCGATGGAGCTGCTGCGGCAGAGCGCGAGGAGAGGTGAGAGGTGTGTGTGAATGTGTGTGTATGTGAATGTGTGTATGTGTGTGTATGTGTGAATGTGTGTGTGGTTGTATGTGTGTGTGTGTGTATGTGAATGTGTGTGTGTGTGTTTGTATGTGTGTGTGTGTGTTTGTGTGTGTGTGAATATGTGTGTGTGTGTGTGTATGTGTGTGTGTGGCTCAGTATTGGGTGTGTGTGTATCGCGCTGCAGGGGAATGTGCAGAGAAGTGAATGGTGTGTGTGTGGGGGGAGGAGAGGGCAAAGATGGGGCTGACGGGGAGAGAGCAATGATGGGGATGGTGGAGGAGGGGAGGACAATGATGGGGCTGATGGGGGGCATATGTCCTTGGGGGGGGGCGCCAAAATGAATTCTTGCCCCGGGTGCCAGAAACACTAGATACACCTCTGGGGCATTCTCCTCCGTGTGTATGAATAAATTTGGAAACTGCAATGTCAGGTCCTCCATGCCGTCCAACCCAGCAGCATTCACCTATTTATGAGCAAATTCCCTGCATAAGGTTGTTGATTTAAAGCAAGTTATAAAAAAAGCATTTATAATGTCCCTGTTTGGGCTTTGATTAGTTGATGAGGCGTTAGTTGCCCCAGACTAGACAGCCCTCTATCCATGTTGTCACACCCCTTTGGGCATTATAACCAAAGTTTGCTGGTGACATGTCACCGGGAGTGGAGAAATCCTGTGCGGTAAGCAGAGGTCTGGGCTTCCAGGATCAACAGAAAGTTTTCTTGGTTATTTGGATCATTAAGAATATTTTTTGGGAAATCTGGGTGTATTTCCTATAGTCTGTAGTGAATAGTCTGACAGCTCGCCCCGTATTGTGAAATCGTGCAGCGATTGATTCAGAGCTGATTAGAATCACATTTCGGGTCATTTTCTTCTGGAGGACCTCGTGATCAGACAGTCCTTGATGTCAAAGACAAGTTGCGTTGGGTCAGATGCGAAATGGCTCTTACCTGTGACACAGAGCTGGCAGCGGAGCTGAGGAATGAGCTGCATACATGACAAATGGGCTCTTTGCTTCCCAGGACAGCTCATAAATGTTACCACTGCCCATAAATGATCTGAGAAGGATAGATATTTTTTTTGTTTTTTAGCCTCCCTCTACCCCTAGGGATAGAAACACAATGGCAAATGAAATACTTTGTAACATTGTTACAAGCTGCAAATATAGGAATGATCTCACGAGCCGGCAGGACAAGCCTGTTTTATCGGATTAGGGAAAACCTTTGACTCCTACATAAAAGCTGCATTTTTGTTGACCAGAGATCTCCCCCGGATAACAATACGTGAGCCAAAGCCAAGCCAAGAGAACGCGCAGAGGAACCGTAACCGCATCGGCTCTGGAGCCATGTTTTCTGTTCTGACGGCGTAAAGATCGTTCAATCAAGTCCCGGCTGCTCCTCTTGCTGAGGAAATAAGGGTTTGTCCACAGCCTGATGCAACTGTTTGTGTTATTTTAAAGCCAGGGCTAAAATCAATAAATTACAGCAACCACCATGTGACCTTAAAAGGATTTTGTCAGCAAGTTTTTAGCTATTTAATCTCAGAGCAGCATAATATAGGGGCAGAGACACAGGGATGTGTCACTTGCTCAGCAGCTTGCTGTAGTTTCAATACAATCAGTGTTTTATTAGCGGTAGATTATCATTGACTAGGTGTCAGGTGCCAGGTAGTCCAGCTAATCTGTGTAACCCCGCCCCCACTACTGATTGGGCGGCTTGCTGACAGTGTACACTGAAAATTGCCTATCAGGGGTGTGGGCGGGGTTATACACAGCTCAGCATTCTAACCACTGTTACATCTACAGCACAGAAAAGTAGCCTAAGAAGTGGCCCATCACTGGAATTAGGATCTCTTCCCAACATTATGCTGCTATTAGATTACATAGCGAAAATCTGCTGACAGATTCCATTTAATGTTTGTTTATGGAAAAAACTTTACCAACAAGCATGTAACCACTGCCAAAAAAAAACAAACCCATTTTTTTTCCGCAGTCAACTCTATGTGATGATAAGTTTTGTAAAGAATTTTCAGCAGTAAGTTGTTCTAAACACACATGTATATTACACTGCAAATCTCCTCAATTAGGGAAATTTCTCACTACTCCTATTACCTTTATAGCAGTGGGAGGTCTCCAGTATACATCACATAGGAGACACTGAGACTGCTGTATATACAGTTGTGTGAAAAAGTGTTTACACCTTTGTGATTTCCTATTCTTTTGCACGTTTGTCACGCTTAAATGTTTCAGATCACAAAACTAATGTAAATATTAGACAAAGATAACACAAGTAAATACAAAATGCATTTTTAAATGAAGGTCTTAATTATTACGGGAAAAAGAAATCCAGACCTACAGGGCCCTGTGTGAAAAAATGATTGTCCCCTAAACCTAATAACTGGTTGGACCACCTGTAGCAGCAACTGCAAGCAAGTGTTTGACTGCTGTATATCGATCATGTAGGAGACATCAAGATTGTTGTATATACATTACCTAGGAGACATCATGACTGCAGTATATACATCACATATGAGACACTGAAACTGCTATATATAGATTCCATAGGAGATACTGAAATTTCTATATACATCACATAGGAGACACTGAGACTGCTGTATATACATCACGTAGGATACCAAGATTGCTGTATATACATTACATAGGAGACACCAATGATGATGTATATGCATCACATAGGAGACACCAAGATTGCTGTGTATACAACACATAGGAGACACCGAGACGGCTGTATATACATCACATAGGAGACATAGAGACTGCTGTATATACAACACATAGGAGGCATCGAGACAGCTGTATTTACATCACATAGGAGACATAAAGACTGCTGTATATATGCAGCTCTGGCAAAAATTAAGAGACCACCACATCAAAACCCTGTCATGGGCAGCCCAATTTCCAGACCTGAACCCTATTGAAAATCTCTGGAATGTAATCAAGAGGATGATGGATAGTCACAAGCCATCAAACATAGAAGAACTGCTTAAATTTTTGCGCCAGAAGCAGTGTGAAAGACTGGTGGAAAGCATGCCAAGACGCATGAAAGCTGTGATTAAAAATCATGGTTATTCCACAAAATATTGATTTCTGAACTCTTCCCAACTTAAAACATTAGTATTGTTGTTTCTAAATGATTATGAACGTGTTTTTTTTCTATTATTTGACGTCTGAACACTGGGGTTTTTTTTTATTTTGACCATTTTTCTTTGTCAGAAAAAAATACAAAATGTATTGATTGGAAATTCGGAGACATGTTGTCAGTAGTGTTGAGCATTCCGATACTGCAAGTATCGGGTATCGGCCGATACTTGCTGTATCGGAATTCCGATACCGAGATCCGATATTTTTGTGATATCGGGTATCGGTATCGAAACAACATTAATGTAAAAATGTGTAAAAGAGAGAATTAAAATAAAAAATATTGCTATACTCACCTCTCCGACGCAGCCTGCACCTTACCGAGGGAAGCGGCAGCGTTCTTTGTTTAAAATTCGCGCTTTTCTTTCCTTTACGTGAGTCCCGGCTTGTGATTGGTTGCCTGCCGCCCATGTGACTGGGACGCAACCAATCACAGCAAGCCGTGACGTAATTTCAGGTCCTTCAGGATTTTAAAATTACGTTCCGGCGTTGTGATTGGTTGCGTCGCAGTCACATGGGAGACGCAACCAATCACAGCAAGCCGTGACGTAATTTCAGGTCCTTAAGGATTTTAAAATTACGTCCCGGCTTTGTGATTGGTTGCGTCGCAGTCACATGGAAGACGCAACCAATCACAAGCCGTGACGTCACGGGAGGCTGGACACGCGCGCATTTTAAAATGGGCGCGTGTCCAGCCTCCCGTGACGTCCCGGCTTGTGATTGGTTGCGCCGTGGTCAACCAATCACAAGCCGGGAGGCTGGACACGCGCCCATTTTAAAATTTTAAAATGCGCGCGTGTCCAGCCTGCCGGCTTGTGATTGGTTGACCGCGGCGCAACCAATCACAAGCCGGGACGTCACGGGAGGCTGGACACGCGCCCATTTTAAAAAGCGCGCGTGTCCAGCCTCCCGTGACGTCACGGCTTGTGATTGGTTAATGGCGGCCATGTTGCCGGGACGCGGACCAATCACAGCAAGCCGTGACGTAATTTCGTCACGGCTTGCTGTGATTGGTCCGCGTCCCGGCAACATGGCCGCCCTGACCAATCACAAGCCGGGACTTCACGTAACCAAGTAAAAGCGCGAATTTTAAACAAACAACGCTGCCGGTTCCCTCGCTGAGGTCCAGGCTGCGTCGGACAGGTGAGTATAGCGATATTTTTTATTTTAATTCTTTCTTTTACACATTTATATGGATCCCAGGGCCTGAAGGAGAGTTTCCTCTCCTTCAGACCCTGGGAACCATCAGGAATACCGTCCGATACTTGAGTCCCATTGACTTGTATTGGTATCGGGTATCGGTATCGGATTGGATCCGATACTTTGCCGGTATCGGCCGATACTTTCTGATACCGATACTTTCAAGTATCGGACGGTATCGCTCAACACTAGTTGTCAGAAGTTTATAGAATAAAAGAACAATTTACATTTTACTCAAAAATATACCTATAAAGAGAAAAATCAGACAAACTGAACATTTTGCAGTGGTCTCTTAATTTTTGCCAGAGCTGTATATCACATAGGAGACACCAAGACCGCTGTATCTACACTGTATAGACATCACATAGAAGACACTGAGATTGCTGTGCAATCAAAACTGAGTCTAAGAACACACGGAGTGTTCGAAACGCGTTCAGTTCTTCATTCTTTGGTACCCTTTTTTTTCCACAAAAATTTAAATAACAAAATAAATTTCGTTCAATTTCGCAATTGTGTTCCACTTGTTGTTGATTCTTCACCAAAAATTTACATTTGGTATCTTTATGTTTGAAGCATGATATGTGGGAAAAGGTTGAAAAGTTCCAGGGAGCCGAATAGTTTTGCAAGGCACTGTACATCACATTGGAAATGCTTGGGCATATACATCACAAATGAGATGTCATGGCTGGAGCATATTCATCATATAGGAGATGCTGGCACATGAACATCACATAGGAGACACTGAGGCTGGAGAATGTACATCACATAGAAGACAGTGGGGCTGGAGCATATATATCATATTGGAGCCAGTGGGGCTGGTATATATTCATCACATTGGAGTGACTGAGGCTGGAGCATCTACATCACATAGGAGATGCTGGGGCATATGCATTACATAGGAGACACAGAGGCTGGAGCATATACATCACATAAGAGATGGGAATGAAGTATATTATCATATAGGAGACAGAGGGGCTAGAGTGTATTTATCACTTAGCAGACTGTGGGGCTGCAGAATATACATCACATAGAAGAGACTGGGGCTGGAGCATCACATAGCAGGCACCAAGGCTGCTGTCATCATCTGTGGGACGGGAGCTAAGAGAGCGCTGACTCCACCCACAAAGTGCATCCTAATGCTCTGGCTAGCATCAGGACGTAATCCTTCATCGTATGGGCCTCTGAACGTTGCATGTGCATGTTCGCAGTGTCAGGAGTTTCCATCAGGCCATATCATGGAGCCTTGGCCAAAATGTGTACTTCTATACAGCATGGGGGATAGATATATGATCGCTAGGGGGCCCATGCACCCAGTGAATTGAGCAGTGGTGCACCTACCGGACCACCGCTCACACAGACAGTGCATGGAGCACTACTGTAAGAAAGCATTGGCACTTCGACAGTCGGCTCTGCAGTGCAGGCTGTCAATCAATGTGCTTTCAACTGCCGCTCACAACATAGCAGTACACGCCCCTTTGACTGAAAACCGGTGGCTCCTGGGAGGAAACAAGTTCATATTCGTCCTGTAGCTTCGCTTTCAGTAAAGCAGCCGGGCAGCATTGTAGCCCTATTAACCCAAAGATTAACCCTATAGCTGCAGGAAAATAGCGTTTCACGAGTTGACAAGCTCCCTTTAAGTATATGAGAAAATCAGTTATGACAAAAAAAAAAAGGACAAATTAACCAAACACTTTTTTCTTTCTTACGGGAAAATCGCTGATGTCTGAATGAGGCCTAAGTAGCAGGAGACTTATTTAATCTTTTTTTTAGCTAATATACATTGTCCCCAGCTACTACTTTTTTTTTATTTTAGAGTAGAAAATATCGCAGTTTAAAAAGTCAGCCAGAAAAAAGTATGGCGGATGGCACCGATGCATCATCGCCTTTGCGCCTGTTTTTTTGGCTAGTTTTGTGTGTTTTTTGCCTTTTTTATGCTTATAACCAATTCATTATTCTATTTGCTCCTTTTTATTAAGTATATGTGCTCTACATGTTTTTTTCCTGTTTTCTACTATTTGGGCATAGTTTAACAATTCCAGATGTTTTAACCTGATTCATAAATTACAACTTCTAAAAAAGTTGCAAAACTTGGCGCAACTCCACTCCAGTCCTCCCCACCATGTACAGTGGGGAAAAAAGGATTTAGCCAGCCACCAATTGTGCAAGTTCTCCCACTTAAAAAGCTGAGAGGGGCCTGTAATTGACATCATAGGTGACCACAACTATGAGAGTCAAAATGAGAAAACAAATCCAGAAAATCACTTTGTCTGATTTGGCAAGATTTATTTAGCAAATTTGGGGGGAAAATAAGTATTTGGTCATTAACAAAAGTTCATCTCAATATTTTGTTATTTATCCTAGGATGGCACACTCTATTGGTGGTTTGTTGGCCCATTCCTCCATGCAGATCTCCTCTAGAGCAGTGATGTTTTGGGCTTGTCACTGGGAAACAAGGACTTTCAACTCCCTCCAAAGGTTTTCCATGGGTAGAAATCTGGAGACTGGCTAGGCCACTCCAGGACCTTCATATGCTTCTTACAAAGCCACTCCTTCATTGCCCTGGAGGTGTGCTTGGGATCATTATCATTGTGAAAGACTCATCCACGGTTCATCTTCAATGTCCGGGTTGATGGAAGGTTTGCACTCAAAATCTCACGATACATGGCCCCATTCATTCTTTCATGTACACAGATCAGTCGTCCTGGTCCCTTTGCAGAGATACAGCCTCAAAGAATGATGTTGCCACCCCCATGCTTCACAGTAGGTATGGTGTTCTTTGGATGCAATTCAGCATTCTATCTCCTCCAAGCCCAACGAGTTTTGTTTCTACCAAACAGTTCTACTTTGGTTTCATCAGACAATATGACATTCTCTCTTTACTGGCTTAAACAGGGGGACACGTCTGGCACTGCAGGATCTGAGTCCCTGGCGGTGTAGTGTCTTACTGATGGTAGCCTTTGTCACGGTGGTCCCAGCTCTATGCAGGTCATTCACTAGGTCTCCCCATGTGGTTCTGGAATTTTTGCTCACCGTTCTTGTGATCATTTTGACCCCACAGGGTGAGATTTTGCGTGGAGCCCCAGATCGAGGGAGATTATCAGTGGTCTTGTATGTCTTCCATTTTTTTATTATTGCTCCCACAGTTGATTTAATCACACCAAGCTGCTTGCTTATTGCAGATTCCGTCTTCCCAGCCTGGTGCAGGGCTACAATTTTGTTTCTGGTGTCCTTTGACAGCTCTTTGGTCTTCACCATAGTGGAGTTTGGAGCGTGACTGTTTGAGGTTGTGGACAGGTGTCTTTTATACTGATAAGAAGGTCAAACAGGGGCCATTACTACAGGTAATGAGCGGAGGACAGAGGAGCCTCTTAAAGAAGAAGTTACAGGTCTGTGAGAGCCAGAAATGTTGCATGTTTTTAGGTGACCAAATACTTATTTTCCACCATAATTTGCAAAATATATCTTGTCAAATTAGACAAGGTGATTTTCCCGAATTTGTTTTCTCATTTTGACTCTCATAGTTGTGGTCCACCTATGATGTCAATTACAGGCCTCTCTCATCTTTTTAAAAGGAACCTGTCACCCCCCTCTCCCCCCAGGTGTTTGTAACTAAAAGAGCCACCCTGTGCAGCACTAATGCTGCATTCTGACAAGGTGGCTCTTTTGGTTCTTCTTCCTGGCACTGCTGAAATAATCGTTTATGAAATTTGTCCCTCATACCTTGAAATCGGGTCTTTCCCCCCCTAATACAGATGCAGCACAGCCGCCACTCATGGCCTCTGCATGCCGGGCAACGCCTCCTCTTCCTTCATTAGCATTCCTGGCGCCTGCCTGTAATTTTTTTTTTCAGGCATGCTGTCCTTCGAACTTACAGCGCAGGCGCCGGGGATGCTAATGAAGGAAGAGGAGGCGGCGCCAGGCACACAAAGGCCCTGAGTGACGGCTGTGGTGCGTCTGTATTAGGGGGGGGAAAGACCCGCCCCCGGACGATTTCAAGGTATGAGGGACAAATTTCATAAACGATTATTTCAGCAGTGCCAGGAGCAAGAACTAAAAGAGCCACCTTGTCAGAATTCAGCATTAGTGCTGCACAAGGTGGCTCTTTTAATTACAAACGCCTGGTGGGGGGTGACAGGTTCCCTTTAAGTGGGAGACCTTGCACAATTGGTGGCTGACTAAATTAGTTTTTCCCCCACTGTATATTTTTGAGTGCACCAGAACTTTGGTGCATTTGCATGCCATTGTGCGAAACTTTTGGCTCCCAAAAATTTGGAAAAATGACAATTTTTTACTTGGCGCCATATTCACATTTGTACAATTACATAATATATACCGCTACAAAAGCAGCATTAAAAAACAATTAAAAATAACACAAAATTTATAACACCGACTCCCTAGCAAGTAATTGTCACTGTAGTATCCAGAAAAAAAATTACATGCACCTGCCAGGAACACCATAAGAATAAAGTGTTTAATACTGGAACACAAAAACCTCATGTGGAAAAGCACAAAAGGGTTTTATATGCAAAAAATTCCCATTAAAGGGGTTGTCCACCTTTGGGGATATTTTGGGGACTTTTTTTTTTTTTTTACTTAAATGTATGTATCTGTGGCTAAAAAATATTTTCATTAAAAATGTTGCACCGTTTGACCTTTACAGAACCTTTGTTTCCTTGCACGCTCAACTTTGATGTGGTCTGTGGTCTTAAATCAGCTGAGAGGAGCTCAGAAAAAAAAACAGATAAAAGAGTTAAAAACTCTCTGCTTAGCCAGTCATAATGGTCTGACTGATGGATCCTCCATTAACTCATTCTGCAGCCAGCATTAGTCAGCGCAACACAGAGGCTACCGAAGGCAAACGGTGCAACATTTTTAATGAAACCCAATTGTAGAAACGTTATTAAAAAATTAAAAAAAAAAAAAAAAAAAAAAATGTCTCCAAAGTTGGGCAACCCCTTTAATTAAGCTTTCTACCTAGCAAGTATAGTAATTTTCTCAAGACGTTTGTCTGGATAGGTCTATTTTGCGCACTCATTATATCAGAATGGGACTTTCATGTCCTTGGGTGCCATATTGCTCAATTTAGAATAATGGGCATTTTGGCGGCGGACAGGGATCAACATGGGCACTTTGACCCGTCTCAGGCTACGCAGCAAGCTGAGATCTTCCTTGTGTTTTGAACCCCTGATGAAGCCACAATGGCGAAACCCGTGGTGCGCTTTCCATAGTCCATACTCTTCTCTTTCTGCCTTGTCTTTCAGCTGGGTATTTGATCCCTTTATTTTTGTGCATGATATATATTATTGCTAGGTTTTGTGATGATTGGAGTATTTCACATATGGCTGGAATTTTTTACATAGTTTTTATTTTTAATTAATTTTACTCCTTTATGCACAATGGCACCGTAGTTCTTTATCAATTTTTGTAAGATTTCTTCCTGTTTTTCATTGGCTTTATTGATTTCTTTACCAGGCATCTTATATTGTGTGGTCAGGGTTATCTTAACCATAACCTTTTGTTATAGTGTAGTGATGGGTATATTTTTTTTTTACTTTTCTTTATTGCATTTTTCTATCTTTTATCCTTTTTGTCCAATATAATTGGAATTATATTTTCTTGGACTCCTCTTGCTATATACGTTGTCTTTATTTTCTCTTGGCATGACCTGCGTTAGCACACGAGCATGCTCGGAACCTTCTCCGAGTACGTTCTCTCATTACTAATCTTCATGGTTCTCCATTTTTCCTGCTTCCAACTCATCAACTTCAAAAACAGCCACACTTGCAGCCCAATAATCTAGAATATTTAACCAGTTCACGACCAGGCCATTTTTTTCCCCCGTTCCTGCTCGGACACAAGTTCATGTTTTACCGTACTTTTAACTGCACTTTTTTTTCTCATTTGGATAAACAGTTTTTGCCTTTTCTCCACGATACACAGGGATTCATTTTTATGATAATTTCTGATTGTCACACTTTTTTTAAAATTCTTTTTAAAACCACAAAGAACAGCTGAAAAAACTTTCAAATTATGTTCCCCATTTGCATAGAAATTATTTTGATATATTAGACATCTTTTTCTTAGGAGCGTAGCTAGAAACAGTGATTTAAAATATGTTTTGGCATATATAGGATTTAATAATAGCGATCCAGAATGTTTGGTTTTTGTTTTTTTTACACACTGTGCCTGACATCAGATCTTATGGGAGGCATATGAACACATTATTTTTATTGACGATTTCCCCTGTAACTGGTATATTAGCCCCAGTTACAGGGGAAAATTCAGCCTCCTGGCTGTAGCTAAACTAGTTGGGTTTGTCAGGACGCAGCAGCTTCTGCTTCCTGTCTACACCCATCAATCACATGACTACAGGGTCCAGAGACGGAAGCACTCTCAGTGAGTCCTGATCTGTATAAACAATGCAAACAGGAAGGCAAACATGGTAATAAATCATGTTTATCTTCTCTGTGAGGAGCCTGGCTGTGTCTGACAACTGGCTTCCTGACTCCACAGTTGCACAATCTTGTGCAAGTTGCTTACTACGCATTGACATTTTAGAACGTCACTGCAGAGTAAAGTGTGGACCACCCAGACGTTTATAGTCTATTGTGGGTCCAGAAATAATCTGGCACCTGTAAAATCCTATATATGTCAAAACAGCTGCGATTAAAAAATTAATAAAAATATACGTTAAGGGTCTGCAGCTCGTTCATCACGTGACAGACACCAGTTAAAACTTTATCCAATCCGTAGGATGCAAAAGATGTTATTTAGTATCATTCTTGTGCCCCGCTGCATCCTCCTCCTTGCCACATTTCTGCTGTTTGATACCTTTTGCATGTTCTTGAGTTACTGTCACTCCGGGATTGGGAGGTATGACTATGGGGTAGTCTGGTACATGTTTTTTTAGGCATTGTGTACGTATTTATATACATGGATCATGACTGGAGAAAGCGTAATGGTGGTCTGGGTCAGATGGAGAGCATAAAGAAAGAGAGCATATCCCAACAAGAGATGGCACGGAGTGCGGGGTGAATGGTGACACGTAGAGCTGAAGACCCTCCCAAATTACGATAGAAGTTCCTCTCGAACAGTTGCCTACACATGCTGTAAAAAGTAATCATGCACCAACAGGTCAAGACCAGTTATTATAGTGAACTGGGACCAGTAATCTGCCTCATCCTGCATACAGTGACGTCCAGCTGCTTCTTTCGATTTCTGCTGTAAAGTTTCCGACTGTTCAGCTTATGAAGAATCTGTCCTCACGTCTGGTTCACATTACACAGAATTAAGGGGAGCTCGGAGCCGCCCCACGTTCGGTCGAGAAGATGAAATTTATTTGCAGTTTCTGCTGTGAACAAAGGACAAGAGGAAAAAAAAAATAGTTGTGATCGGTGCCAGTCACACGTCGTAGAAGGTATGCAGATCGTTATGGTGGAAGTTTGCTTTGGTACAATCTTGAAAACATCAAGCCTATCATTGGGCTGGGGTGTGAGGACTATGGCATTAATACTTTATAATATGCAGTTATAGGAGGAGGGAGAGTAAAAATATGAAGTTTGGTCTGTAAAAGATACTGGAAATAATTGTGCTTGGTGTAAAAGATCAAATTGGAGCCTAATATTATGGATTTAGAAGGGGTGTAAACAAAGACATTAACACAAAAAATTAACCACCCCTACTCAGTAACTTTAGTCCCTTGGAAAAAAAAAATCAACAGGTTTTACTTAATGAATTACTAGGTTTAGAGAATGAAGACCACAAATACATGTCTGTTCATCAGAGCATGCTCGGGTGCTAACCGAGTGTCTTCAGCGTGTTCGAAAAACACATTCGAGTCCCCAAAGATGCATGTCTCGCGGCTGTCCGACAGACGTAGTGATTGCCCGTTTGTTAGTCCAGTCCGACATCCTCAGTACGAGCTTCCTGCGCACTGATATTGCACTTCCTTCGCACGGATACTGCACTTCCTTGTCAAGTCTAAAGAGAAGTGACAAGAAGGAAAGAGAGCGCACTGTCAGGGAGTATTGAAGAAAAAAAAAAACACGGCGAGCAGAGACCCAACCCATGAAATGGACGTCACCGATGACATTTATTCGGGGGCTGGTCTCTGTTCTCCCTGCTCTCGGCAATCTATCCTTTTTTAATATGCACTGACAGTGCGCTTTCTTGCCATCTCACCACTTTCCTTAAGACCCAGCAAGGTCAGAGACAGCTGCCCCGGCCCTCTAATTATTATTATTATTATTATTATTATTATTTATTGTTATAGCGCCATTTATTCCATGGCGCTTTACAAGTGAGGAGGGGTATACATAATAAAAACAAGTACAATAGTCTTGAACAATACAAGTCATAACTGGTACAGGAGGAGTGAGGACCCTGCCCGCGAGGGCTCACAATCTACAAGGGATGGGTGAGAATACAGTAGGTGAGGATAGAGCTGATCGTGCAGCGGTTGGTTGATCGGTGGTTACTGCAGGTTGTAGGCTTGTCGGAAGAGGTGGGTCTTCAGATTCTTTTTGAAGGTTTCGATGGTGGGCGAGAGTCTGATGTGTTGTGGTAGAGGGTTCCAGAGTAGGGGTGATACGCGAGAGAAATCTTGTATACGATTGTGGGAAGAGGAGATAAGAGGGGAGTAGAGAAGGAGATCTTGTGAGGATCGGAGGTTGCGTGTAGGAAAGTACCGGGAGATGAGGTCACAGATGTAAGGAGGAGACAGGTTGTGGATGGCTTTGTACGTCATGGTTAGGGTTTTGTACTGGAGTCTCTGGGCAATGGGGAGCCAGTGAAGGGATTGACAGAGGGGAGAGGCCGGAGAATAGCGGGGGGACAGGTGGATTAGTCGGGCAGCAGAGTTTAGAATAGATTGGAGGGGTGCGAGAGTGTTTGAGGGCAGGCCACAGAGCAGGAGGTTGCAGTAGTCAAGACGAGAGATGATGAGGGCATGGACTAGGGTTTTTGCAGATTCTTGGTTGAGGAATGAACGGATTCGTGCAATATTTTTGAGTTGAAGTCGGCAGGAAGTGGAAAGGAATGAATCTCAGTTTGAGAATCCCCACAAGCTGAGATAGATACGCAAACAAAACGTCATCAGAAGTATATATAACAAAAAACCACGCAGGACGTTAGAGTAGAGGGGGAACTATAGGAAACTTAATTGAAGTATACTAGAAAAGAGGTTAATTATTAAATTTGATATCTTTGATTTCGGACAACCCGTTTAAGGATTCTGCAGCTGAATAGAGCGCAGATCGGTGATCCTGAACCAAGCAGCTCCATGTGCCTCTCTCGCAGCAGGAAGACACAACGCAACATGGGCGTGCAATAGTTTAGTGCATGCTATAAATGACAACTTGCTCTTGATTTCATCCTTTACAAGGTACGCTCTACGCAAGGCAAGCACATTTTACCGCAGATTTCAGTAACTAGAAATTGCAGGACATGCAAGTCCACCAGTACAGATCTAATACGACTCAACAGCTGAAGGTTTGCTGCAGATGTATTCATTAGTAGACACATCTATGTGAACCGATTTGTCCTCACTTCTAATACATTTCAAACTTTTAGCACAGCAAACTGATCTGTGCTAGTGACGTCTACTGATCCAAAAATCAGGGAACGCTCATAGCACTTTGATATTCCAATATGTCCTGCAGGGAGCCAAGCAATTGTGAATCAATCAACTGCACTGATGCCATTGAAAGAAGCAACAGGAGCCCTGGAGAGCAACAGCAAAAGAACCCTCCCACCAAAAAAACCAAAGGAACGGTGCAGGTGGCGGCCACTATTGAACTTTCTCCTAATCCTTACCCATTGATTCTTCCCTAGTTTTGTTGATAACCTTGTCACTAGTGGTAAGGAAGATGGCACCTGCAACCCATTTAGGTTGCATCGGTAGTCCAGATCCTCCAAGATGGCTCAGCAATAAGTGCCATTGAACGGAGGGTTGTTGAGCCTCCTAGCAAAAGCTCAAGAACATGGAGCAGACACCAGGACACGGACTGTTAAGAGTAGAGCCGGACAAGCGGTGGAAGGTCAACAACCCAGCAAAAGGGTCGGCATCTGTCAGAACGATAGAAAATGACCACCTATAAGTCTTTGACAAACTGACAGAAACCAGCTCCATGCCGGTGACATAAGGGACCGATCTCCTGTAATTGGTCCTTTTCACAGTCCACCATCACATGGCTCGATTGGAATCACCAGAATTGGAAGGTCCACCATTGGTGCCCTAGTCTCTTCACAGATGAGAGCAGGTTCATGCGTGACAAACGTGAAATAGTCATCATCTACCTTGAACAGTCCCGTTAGTGATTCAGTAATTGACCGGCAAAAAAATCATCCTTAAAGAGTTGCAGAAACCTCCGTGAGAGCCCTGACTTTAACTGGACATGGTGATGAAATCCTCAGAGCCATTACTCAAGCTGACACTGGTGCTGTGGGTTCCTCCTGGTGGAGGATAATGCATGGCCTCATGTAGCCAGAGTGCAGAGACAGATCTTGTAAAGACAAACCTCTCGATGCAATTCATCGGACCTTACGTTCCTCAGACCAGAAACCAACTGTCGTCCAGATAAAGTTTATTCAAATTTGGAATCCGGCCCACAGTCGTTCATTGACTTTGGTTTCCATTGACATCAGCTAACAAATACCACAATTAACATTTTCGCAGTGAATCATTCATGGAGTTCCCTTCAGACGGAACATTGTATAAAACTCACAGAAGATCGTCTAGACTTGATCGGCTTGCTGCAAAAGCTGAGCTGTGGACGTGCTCGTTCCATAATGGTTCCCGACCGCAACTGGAACATTCAGACCTTCCCGTCATTGAATTATCTCACTATATTGTTGTGTGTTTAGTCAGTGAAGGACACAACGTTGTCAGACTTTATTTATTGTACACCAATAATCTGCAGGCAATGTCAACCTCCATGATACAGAATGACAACGTCGCTGCTACCTACATTCAATGGAATGAATAATTCGCCAAGACTAGTAAAAAAAAAAACAAAAACATATACAAGCTGGTGAAAATGGGGTCTCCCGCTGACAAGGAGACCTTACACCGCCAGATGGATCCATGGGGGGAAATTAAAGAGTTCTCAGTATCACAAAATAAAATTATCCGTCATTGTTCTCAACGTTTCCTCATCTTTAAACCAGACGCACCTCGTTCCGCACACAGAAAGGACTTCGGGTTTATTATTAAGCTCGTCTCACAACAGAAGGACAACGGCCGGCACACGGAGGAGCAGAGCGGTAGTGATCACAGGCGGCTGGATGAGCACATGCACACGTGGCAAGCGGCAGCCTCGGCTTCAGTATTTAGGTACCGATTCTTCCTTCTCTAGGAGAAGTTCTGCAAATCGCTGCTGAAGCTCCCGTTCTCTTTCCTCCTGTCTCTGCACGTCTTCTTTGAGAAACTAAGGAGAAAATAAAAACAAAGAAATAATGAATTGCATATCGTATGGAAAACTATACAATTCCTTGTGCCACCAGCAGATGAGCAGTTTTCTGTAAGGCACCTGGCTGCAGGAGCTCTCCCTACTGCTATGGGCATACACAGACCAGGAAACTAGGCCCCGGCCCGAGAAGTCACCGATGGGGTTTTGCGGAAAAAAATTAACAGCGGAGGTCCCCTGTAAGCTTTAAACAAAACTGCCGGGAACTGCCTCGACCACTTAAACCCTGCCAACAAAAAGACAAACCTAGGATGAGATTTTCAGCACTTTCCTGAATCAGGACCCGAATATACAGTAGGTAGCAGCTGTAACATCCAACAGGCACCTTCCTGCCGGATCGGAGCTAGCTCCAGTCACAGGCATTAACCCCTAAGATGCCGTGGTCTAAAGTGGCCATGACATCCAACTGCTTAGATAAAAGCAATAATCCAACTTGCAGGCTCCTCAGATTCTATTTCTTTTCCTTCCAATTTGCAGAAGCAGGATGGTGAGAAATGACACTCATGTTACTCATTATCTGCAACTGGGCAGCCAGCAGTATGGAGATTACCAGGCTGGGGGTGAGGGCTTAGTGATGGCTGACAGCAGCAGGGAGGCTCGGGATGTCGGGGCGATGATGAAATAATGGCTGCCAGGACTCTCCCAAAAGAGCAGCTGCTTTTTGGACAGATATAAATTCCTGGGCAGAGAGAAAACGTTTCCAAAACTCAGATCGGAGTCTACTGACGGCACAGATGTGAGCACTGCTGGCACATGTACTAACAGCACGGGGGCCACAGACAGGACCAGACTGCACGGACCAAGGGACAGCCCTCCAACAATCTGTACCCCACTTATCTCATAGAAAATCTCACTGCGAATTAAAACTGGTTATAAACTCCAGAGCAGCAATCACTAAACTGGAGGAAATACAGGAGGTAACTCAGGATCAGTAGTGTAATGTATGTACACAGTGACTGCACCAGCAGAATAGTGAGTGCAGCTCTGGGGTATAATACAGGATGTAACTAAAGATCAGTAATGTAATGTATGTACACAGTGACTGCACCAGCAGAATAGTGAGTGCAGCTCTGGAGTATAATACAGGATGTAACTCGGGATCAGTTATTATTAGTGGATGGGTATATGCGTCTGTACATCCCTCCTCTTGTCCTTAGATGTTTGGCCAGTGAGATGACAGTAATGACATGCTTACCGCTATCCTCCTGGGAATGGCCATGTCCTCGTGTTTTTTCAGCTCCTCGAACGTCTTCTGCTCCAGGCTGGCCTGTTCGTACTGATCCCACACTTCATTCAGCTGTTTAATGAGCCCCATGGCTCGGGACTGGTAGCCGCCCAGCAGGATCTTCAGCTTCTTCTCCATCTTTGCAGCTCTTTTGGCTTCCGCAGTCATATGACCTCTGTTTACCTACCGAAAAAAAACAAACAAGAGAACGTTCTAGCGGTTCCATCACCTGTGATCAGACCCCACTCCAACCATCGGACCCCTGCATGGCAACTGCAGGGGGCACAGAGCGTTGTCCCCACCCCTAGCAGGTATATTCATGTGTTTTCTATTTGTGATTTGTTCCCCTCTTTTGTTTGTTAATGACGAGAGCTGTGCCTGTTCAGCGGCTTCTAAATTCAGTGGTGTGAAATGGGGGTCTTAACTGGTCCTAGGGGCATATTAATGACACATCTTGTGGATGGCATCCTACAGGACGTTCACAGTGTGACGCACCATCCCTTTAAGGCTGCGTGATGAATACGTGACATGATTCTGGCCTAGTGATTACGGGAGCTCTCCACATTACCATCACGAGCTGATAAGTAACAGAAGAGGTGAAAATGTCTAAGAAACTGCCAAGATTAAAAGTATTGCCATTACTGCAGTTGTGCAGAACATCACTGCCATCTAGAGGTGAAGCTGAGCAGAAGCAGCGTCTCCACCAAGCACCAGAGACTGCGGCCGCTCGGACAGACTCACCTCCAGGCGCTTCTCCAGAGACTCGATTCTGTCCTTCTTGCTGGCCAGGTTGGCTCGGGTGTAGCGCCCTTGTCCGGACAGGTAGAGCACCTGACTGTAGCATTCCTCCCACACCTGGTTGTAGGCGTCCAGGGACAGGTCTCCATGGCCCATGCCTTGCTTCACCACCTCCATCTCCTGCTGCAGGAGCTGCTCCGCCTGAGCGATGACACATGATTACCTAGGTTATTGCACTGCCCAGGACAGCTGCTCCTCAGCTCACACAGACGAACGTAGTAAGGACAATGCCCCCAATACAGAGCAGGACAGACTTCTGCTGCTATTGTGGATACAACTGTAGCAAACCCTCAGATGTGAGAAGTCGCACGTCCTGGTGAGTTCTCAGCACAATTCATTTATGTTCTATTAGAAACATGTAAAACTTAAAAGAAATAAAAGAGTTAAGTACGGAGATGGAAGTGTGTAAGGAAGAGGAAGAGCGAAAGAGGGCGGGCGAGTACGAGCGAAAGAGGGCGGGCGAGTACGAGCGAAAGAGGGCGGGCGACTACGAGCGAAAGAGGGCGGGCGACTACGAGCGAAAGAGGGCGGGCGACTACGAGCGAAAGAGGGCGGGCGACTACGAGCGAAAGAGGGCGGGCGACTACGAGCGAAAGAGGGCGGGCGACTACGAGCGAAAGAGGGCGGGCGACTACGAGCGAAAGAGGGCGGGCGACTACGAGCGAAAGAGGGCGGGCGACTACGAGCGAAAGAGGGCGGGCGACTACGAGCGAAAGAGGGCGGGCGACTACGAGCGAAAGAGGGCGGGCGACTACGAGCGAAAGAGGGCGGGCGACTACGAGCGAAAGAGGGCGGGCGACTACGAGCGAAAGAGGGCGGGCGACTACGAGCGAAAGAGGGCGGGCGACTACGAGCGAAAGAGGGCGGGCGACTACGAGCGAAAGAGGGCGGGCGACTACGAGCGAAAGAGGGCGGGCGACTACGAGCGAAAGAGGGCGGGCGACTACGAGCGAAAGAGGGCGGGCGACTACGAGCGAAAGAGGGCGGGCGACTACGAGCGAAAGAGGGCGGGCGACTACGAGCGAAAGAGGGCGGGCGACTACGAGCGAAAGAGGGCGGGCGACTACGAGCGAAAGAGGGCGGGCGACTACGAGCGAAAGAGGGCGGGCGACTACGAGCGAAAGAGGGCGGGCGACTACGAGCGAAAGAGGGCGGGCGACTACGAGCGAAAGAGGGCGGGCGACTACGAGCGAAAGAGGGCGGGCGACTACGAGCGAAAGAGGGCGGGCGACTACGAGCGAAAGAGGGCGGGCGACTACGAGCGAAAGAGGGCGGGCGACTACGAGCGAAAGAGGGCGGGCGACTACGAGCGAAAGAGGGCGGGCGACTACGAGCGAAAGAGGGCGGGCGACTACGAGCGAAAGAGGGCGGGCGACTACGAGCGAAAGAGGGCGGGCGACTACGAGCGAAAGAGGGCGGGCGACTACGAGCGAAAGAGGGCGGGCGACTACAAGCGAAAGAGGGCGGGCGACTACAAGCGAAAGAGGGCGGGCGACTACAAGCGAAAGAGGGCGGGCGACTACAAGCGAAAGAGGGCGGGCGACTACAAGCGAAAGGGCGGGCGACTACAAGCGAAAGAGGGCGGGCGACTACAAGCGAAAGAGGGCGGGCGACTACAAGCGAAAGAGGGCGGGCGACTACAAGCGAAAGAGGGCGGGCGACTACAAGCGAAAGAGGGCGGGCGACTACAAGCGAAAGAGGGCGGGCGACTACAAGCGAAAGAGGGCGGGCGACTACAAGCGAAAGAGGGCGGGCGACTACGAGCAAAAGAGGGCGGGCGGGCGAGTACGAGCAAAAGAGGGCGGGCGGGCGAGTACGAGCAAAAGAGGGCGGGCGGGCGAGTACGAGCAAAAGAGGGCGGGCGAGTACGAGCAAAAGAGGGCGGGCGAGTACGAGCAAAAGAGGGCGGGCGAGTACGAGCAAAAGAGGGCGGGCGAGTACGAGCAAAAGGGGGGGTGAGAAAGCTAAAAGGGGCGAGAAAAAGCTAAAAGGGGCGAGAAAAAGCTAAAAGGGGCGAGAAAAAGCTAAAAGGGGCGAGAAAAAGCTAAAAGGGGGCGAAAAAAAGCTAAAAGGGGGAGTGAGAAAGAGCAAGAGGGAAAGGGGGCAAGAAAGATCGCAAGAGACACAGAGCAAAAAAGAACAAAACAGAGGAGGGCAGTGAGAGAAGGTGGGCAGGAGACCTATTCACATTCCTGGCAGGATTCTGGTCCAGAGTTTCTTGAAGAGGGTGTTTACAGATTTAGGATAGGGGAGAACTTACAGATTACTGGGGGAGCTCTGGATCATGGGGTCAGGGTGATGCAGAGCTCCTTCTTGATGCACACACTTGACCTCTGCTCCCCTCATCTTACATGAGACAACTGCAGAGCAGCGCACAGCCTCCGCTAGTTCCCACAGTCTCAGGATGATGCATGGAGTCGAGCTTGTGCACCTCTGCTCCCCTAAAGATGAGGCACTGAGGAGGCGCCCAGAGGTCAGACCCTCAGCGATCAGCAAGTCGTCCTCTAGGCTATGGTCAGGGAATAACTTGCAGGCGCTACAGGGGAGGTCACACTGCAGACCTCTAATAACATGTCTGTCTGAGTTATACCTTCTGCTATCAGGATTAGGATGACCTCCCCCTCCATCATACACATCACCTCCCCCTCCATCATACACATCACCTCCCCATCCATCATACACATCACCTCCCCCTCCATCATACACATCACCTCCCCATCCATCATACACATCACCTCCCCATCCATCATACACATCACCTCCCCCTCCATCATACACATCACCTCCCCATCCATCATACACATCACCTCCCCCTCCATCATACACATCACCTCCCCCTCCATCATACACATCACCTCCCCCTCCATCATACACATCACCTCCCCCTCCATCATACACATCACCTCCCCCTCCATCATACACATCACCTTCCCATCCATCATACACATCACCTCCCCCTCCATCATACACATCACCTCCCCCTCCATCATACACATCACCTCCCCCTCCATCATACACATCACCTCCCCATCCATCATACACATCACCTCCCCCATCCATCATACACATCACCTCTCCATCCATCATACACATCACCTCTCCATCCATCATACACATCACCTCCCCCTCCATCATACACACCATCTCAGTCCCCCCTCCATCATACACATCACCTCCCCATCCATCATACACATCACCTCCCCCTCCATCATACACACCATCTCAGTCCCCCCTCCATCATACACATCACCTCCCCATCCATCATACACATCACCTCCCCATCCATCATACACACCATCTCAGTCCCCCCTCCATCATACACATCACCTCCCCATCCATCATACACATCACCTCCCCCTCCATCATACACACCATCTCAGTCCCCCCTCCATCATACACATCACCTCCCCATCCATCATACACATCACCTCCCCATCCATCATACACATCACCTCCCCCTCCATCATACACATCACCTCCCCATCCATCATACACATCACCTCCCCATCCATCATACACATCACCTCCCCCATCCATCATACACATCACCTCCCCCTCCATCATACACATCACCTCCCCATCCATCATACACATCACCTCTCCATCCATCATACACACCATCTCAGTCCCCCCTCCATCATACACATCACCTCCCCATCCATCATACACATCACCTCCCCCTCCATCATACACACCATCTCAGTCCCCCCTCCATCATACACATCACCTCCCCATCCATCATACACATCACCTCCCCATCCATCATACACATCACCTCCCCCTCCATCATACACATCACCTCCCCCTCCATCATACACATCACCTCCCCATCCATCATACACATCACCTCCCCATCCATCATACACATCACCTCCCCATCCATCATACACATCACCTCCCCCTCCATCATACACATCACCTCCCCATCCATCATACACATCACCTCCCCATCCATCATACACATCACCTCCCCCATCCATCATACACATCACCTCTCCATCCATCATACACATCACCTCCCCATCCATCATACACATCACCTCCCCCTCCATCATACACACCATCTCAGTCCCCCCTCCATCATACACATCACCTCCCCATCCATCATACACATCACCTCCCCCTCCATCATACACATCACCTCCCCATCCATCATACACATCACCTCTCCATCCATCATACACATCACCTCCCCATCCATCATACACATCACCTCCCCATCCATCATACACATCACCTCCCCATCCATCATACACATCATCTCCCCATCCATCATACACATCACCTCTCCATCCATCATACACATCACCTCCCCCTCCATCATACACATCATCTCCCCATCCATCATACACATCACCTCTCCATCCATCATACACATCACCTCCCCCTCCATCATACACATCACCTCCCCCTCCATCATACACACCATCTCCAGCCCCATCCCCCACCATCATGTGCACGGTCTCCGGTCCCCCATCTCCTAGCTACTTACATGACGAAGCTCGTCCTCGGTGAACTTATCGTAGGGCGTCTGCTCCAGGTAGCCCACGTGTTCTACGCTGGTGGCGGCCGAGCCGGGAGCCTTCCCCTTCTTGCTCCCCGAGTAGTCTCCGCATGGGTTGTGCAGGGAGTCGTAGTGCAGCATGGTGATTATCTCCTTCTTGATCATTTCCTCGCTTTTTTGCAGGTCGGTGAGCGGCGGCTCCACATTCAGCGGCCTCAGGATGGTCTCATTTACCTGCAGACGGAGAATGATCTCAGCATCATGTGTGACAGTGACCCCCTGACCCGGCGGCCCCCTCGCTGCAGGAACCTGAGGGCTACAGGTACAATAGGTTTACATTTAAAGGGGACATTTACAAACTTCTTGTGCTTTGTCTCTAGCCGTGGAGACACCACTGTATGAGCTGCAGACGCAAAACAACAGATTATGTATTTGATTATTTGCAAACATCTTCCATATTCATTGCAGTGAAGGATCTTCCCAAAAAGGGTGTGCAGATTTTTGCAACAATTTTTTAAAACCTGCAACAACTGCCAGACATAAAACTCCACAAAATAATAGTAAGCACAAAGCTAGTTGTGTACACAGCATCTATGTAAACCGATGCATCAATGCCCCCTGGGGGAGAAAGGCTGGGGGGGCCGCTGGCTCCGGTAGAGCCTGGGGGGGAAATAACAGAACAATAAGCAGACTTACTTCAGAGGGTCGTGGTAGATCTTTCTGCACGGCTTTATGCCTCTGCTTCAGTTCCTTTGCCCGCTGTGCGTCTCTCACTGCCTGAGGATACAAAGAATTTCATGTTAACATCAGCATTTTTCTACGTCCTCCACCACCACAGAGGTGTATGTGGAGAACACCCCCGGTGGACATGCTGGCACAGGACAGTTGTGGCTCCCAGACGTGATGCAGGCCGCTGCGATACTTCGGACGTGTACCTGTTTGCGCGCCTCCACATCCGCTTCGTCCTCTATGAAGGAGTCTTCTTGGTCGCGCTCCTCCAGTTCTCGCTCAGCATTTTCAGGTAACACGATCTCAAAGTCGTTTTTCGGGGTGGGCAGAGACATCAGCCCGAGACGCAGGTGTTCCCGAGACTCCCTTTCCTGCGTATCAGATCACAGACAATCAGATCCCATCACACGCCTCCGCGTCTCCATATTTATTACGAATTCTTTTAGAAAATCTCATGAGCTCGGACAGAATACTCGAAAGGTGAAGGAATCGTAAAGTCAGATTTTTCTGACATTTTACATCCAACGCTCCTCTGTGAAATAAAACTGTAAAGTTCAGACAAAGGAGATTTTATAATCCATTTAGACCTCTATATATTTAGGTATCTTACTAGACCACCATAATGCTGACAACACACTACATCTGTCAGCCGTGTGCCACCCCCTCCCATTCACATGGACGCCTGGTAGGGTGGTCTCGGTAGGAAGAGGTGTACAAGCTGATGCTTGACTCCTGTGGGGGCGGATTATCGCTAAGATAATACTCAGAAATAATTAGTTATTATTATTATCACTATTAAACTGCCTGATCCTCATCCACCTGTCAGGTGAGAGCCAGGAGGCCGCATGCAGCAATGTGCTGGTCCAGTAACACTGAAGTCATTGGGTCACCTTATACAGGAGGCTTGAAACTGCGATCGTCTGATCACCTGTGCTATACAGTTTATATATAGAGTTTTGACTCAGCACAGAATCTACATTCCCCACTATTTACCAAATGTTTAATGTATGTGGGGTCATTGTAATCCACTGATCCGTCCTCCGGATTGATGTTCAGCTTGTCACGTAGCGGCGTCCTTCCCGGTGTGGCGCCGATAACCGGTTTGGGAGTCATACCGCCTCGCGGGGTGAGTCCTTCTGAACTTTGTGACGGTGTTCTAGAGAAGTGAAGGGTAAAGATCATACATAGATACACATATGTGCCATCAGCTCTATTACTATTTACTCTCTATAAGGGTATGTGCTCAGTTTGTTTTTTTTCCTTAGGTTTTGTCTGTGAAATGGCCACAATGTGAACATGTTCCTACCCACTGCACCTATGCCAACGTATGCTTATGTCCTGGTTCATTTCTTTGGTATTGATACGTATGCCAGGGAGCGGCAACAGAAACCCACCCATGTCCAGATCACAGACGTGACCATATTGACATTTGTTTCTGAATTGGTAATCCAGGGCCCGGTTCCCTCAGAAGAGCGGCTTTACTCATAGATTTATGGCCCTCACATGAGCGCTGCAGCCAATCCTTACACTATAGGAGACCAAGCTCCAGAAGAGAAAGGAATACAACCACAGACATTGCCTTAAAATCTGCACCTGAATGGGGTGGACAGCACAGTATTAGGAGTCTGCACCACTTGTCTCTGAGGCGTCACACCAGAGAAGTCACTCTCGTGCAGAGGGGTATTCAGACCACCCTTCAGAGGGGTGTCCACGTTAGTAAGTGCCATCAGGTTCTGCGCTTCCTGAAAAAACACAAGAGCCAAACATTTAAAAACGCCTTAAATGTATACCATCCAGCCCCCCGCACCCCACTCCAGGGGTATGCCATACGTGCCCCCGCGCCCCACTCCAGGGGTATACCATACGTGCCCCCGCGCCCCACTCCAGGGGTATACCATACGTGCCCCACTCCAGGGGTATACCATACGTGCCCCCGCGCCCCACTCCAGGGGTATACCATACGTGCCCCACTCCAGGGGTATACCATACGTGCCCCACTCCAGGGGTATGCCATCCGGCCCCCGCGCCCCACTCCAGGGGTATGCCATCCGTGCCCCACTCCAGGGGTATACCATACGTGCCCCACTCCAGGGGTATGCCATCCGGCCCCCGCGCCCCACTCCAGGGGTATGCCATCCGTGCCCCACTCCAGGGGTATACCATACGTGCCCCACTCCAGGGGTATGCCATCCGGCCCCCGCGCCCCACTCCAGGGGTATGCCATCCGTGCCCCACTCCAGGGGTATACCATCCGTGCCCCCCTTCCCCCGTGTATATCGTCTGGTCAGACATACACCATAATGCCCCTTACCTGCAGTATGCGGTCCTGGGCCGCCGGTGTTTTGGGCGTTCTGAGGGCGATGCTGTTATTTGCCACATTATATTCGGATAATAAGGTGCTGGATGCAGAGTTGGTGATCCCGGACTCCTCGGCTGTCTGCCGGGCGATCTCGCTGGCCTGTCCGACCTTCACAACTTCTTCTAACTCTGCATCGGAAATCTAATAACAGAGACAACGGCCCAATGGTGAAATGAACATCCGGATGTAATGCATTATTGGCATTAGAAAAGTCTGTAACAGGAAACCTCCATAACCAAACAGTGCTGAAGGTGGTTTCTTATTCGGCAATTCTTTTTTTTTTTTTCTGTTTTTTTACAGGTTTAACAACAAAAACAGTTTTATGCCTTTTATAGTGCATTTTAAGCATATTCACATCAGGGCACCTCGCTGCATAGTATTTTTTTTTTTTTTTTTTAATTGCTAAACCCGTTAAAAAAAAAAAAAGAAAAGAAAAAATTGCTGAATAAGGAACCAACATTGTCATAGCCAATGCAAACATACTGGGCAGACAGCACCACCTAGTGGAAGTATACGGCAATGGCAAAATATCATTGAATTTCTTTGCAAAATGTAGATTGTAAACTGGGCTTCCAGCAAAGAAGCTATATGTGTAGACACGTAGCAGCTACATCCAGGGGCGTTGCATTGCTAAAGTGAAATTCTGACCATTGACATTTTTTTATTTTTTTTTATGTATTTGTAAGTGGAGAAGGAAAGCGCAAGCAGAGAACATGTAATTTGTAAAGCGCTGTGGAATATGTTAGCGCTATATAAATAAAATTATTATTATTATAACATGTGCTGCAGTCCAAGTCTATGGGACATGACAACCATTCTGTAACTCCTATAAACTTTGTATGTACAGGCCCGGGCGGCCATCTTCCTCTACTCTTCTAGGCCAAAACATGGGCCACGAGAGGCCAGACTTCCAATATAAATGCCAATGGTTGACTTTCCCGTACAAAGACACCAAGGCAGCAGCCTTTCATGCGGAAGCACAAAATAAAGGCGGACCGTCACCTTTATGTGCCCAGAGATGCAGAAACCCTAAGACTCCCGGGGGATTCAGTAACGTCCCTTCATGCCATCCCCCTCCCTTAGCATTTCGGAAGTTTAGGCACTGCTTAATCCTCCCACCTGAGGTGAAGGCAGAACTAATTTGCTTCTCTTCTTGGTCAGCTCAGACACGCCGCCGGTCGTCTGGAGGATTGCTGCCGGCAGGTCCGACTCCTTCTTCCTCTTTATATTCTGCTTGTCCTTCTTTCGGTCTTTTGTTTCTTTCTCTCTGGGAACAAAATAATGAAATAAAGTTGTGATAAAAGGGAATAACTTGGGACGAGCAGTCTACTGTTGCTCCAGACACCGGAAACTCGTAAGTTGCCATTCTGTGTGGCAGAAGAGTCCATCTCCGCCTCTCCTCCCTGGACAGAAGTCAGACCCCTACTTCGGTGATCCTCACGTCTTAAAGCCTCTGAGGCGGAGTAATGTATTCTACGTGGGACCACAAATATGGCTGCGTGTGATAAAGTCGAGCAGGCGGCCATCACTTACGATCGGAGCTCCCCGTCGAGGTCCTGCTGCCGTAGTTTTCTGAAGTCGGCGTTCAGGGCGTCATAGTTCTCCTCCGAGGTGTCGTAAAAGCCCGGGGCCGGCTTCTTCTCGAAGGGGATCTCAGCATTGTAATCCACCCCACGCTTCTTTTTCCTCTTCTTCTGTATCTCAATCCCGGCTGCTCGCAGCTCTCGCCTCTTCTGAAGAGCGGCCAAACGTCTGGAGAGGGGGCAACACGATAGTCAGTAACAAGCAGCGGAGACGAGATCATTTACAGTCACAACGGGGGGCACAAAGCAAAAACGTATATCGCACGTGTACATGTCTGAGGTCACAGACTGATAATACGAATGCGTCTGAACCATCCGCTGGGCTGGAGCAATATATGGCTGCATGTAAACAATCAACGGGCCATAAAGTGCGAGATCCACTACTCCCCGCAGTATTTGGGTATGGAAATATTTATTTTTTTTTTTTTATAAAATAACAGTTATTCTATAGGATGTAATCTATGGATACAATGGAGCTTTCCAGTTGCACACAACAAGTGATTGCTCCAAAGCGCAGCGTGAATCATAAGCTCTCGCACCGGAGACCGACTGGCAGCAGCGCCTACAACATAATGTAAGGGCAGAACCCAGGCTAGGAAACGTTGTACAGACCTGGCTTCCTCCAGCTGCTTTTCTCGTGCTTTCCTCTTGGCCTTCTTCCCTTGGGTGTTGGCCAGACGCGCTCTGGCCTCGGACAACATCTCAAGCTCATCTGTAAGAGGAATGGCAGCCATTCAGGTGATGGGCAAGTGGCATATTATGGAGACACTTACTGGCTTCTTTGGCATGAAAGTTTTATACAGATCGGTGGTCACATTTTAGTAAAATAAAAAATTATATATATATATATATATATATATATATATATATATATATATATATATATAGCATACAGGTGGTCTCTGTGTCCCCCATGAAACTACACTAAGATTCAGGCTGCTACTCTCCATCACATCATCCATTTTCATGGGAGTCATCGCTAGTTAAAGACTATTTTTTCTGAGGATGTAATAAATGCTGTTTCAGATGTCTGTGATAATTGGTACGATGCTGGATCACATCTCTTGACCCAAGTGTTAAAGCTTCACAGAAATGTATTTTATTTTTGTTGTCGTCCGTAAACGATACAACATTCATCAGACAGAGGCTGTAGTCAGGCGACTGCACCCGTCACCCAGTGCTGCAGCGGACAGACCTTCATCCATATCCACAGGGTCAGGCCGGGCAGGTTTGGTCTCGGGATTCGGGTCGATTTCTCCAGGTTTAAGCTTCCGAGGGTCATCAGCCGCCTCCTCTTCATTGTCCCTCTGAGCGGCCTTGTCTCTGAAGATGGAAGAACGATACAATTATTAGGATTATAATCGTGTCAAGCGCAATGACAAAAACAAAATCTCTACAATAATCAGTGCAGGCAAAATGCATCGTAAGGGCCTGTGCACACGTTGCAGATTTGGCAATTTTCTTTCTGCGCAGATTTGGCAAAAAAAACCTGAAGTGTATGAGAATCCTGACGTCTCATGCACTCGTTGCTTACTTTTTCTTTGTAGATCTGGTGTTTATTTCACCCAAACTAATTAGTGGGGAAAAATCTGTGTGACTGTTTTTGCATGGCAACATTTTGGGGCACATATGTTCTGATTGCTTTTTTGGGAGGCTTCGGGGTTAGAGTGTGTGTGTGTGTGTGTGTGTGTGTGTGTGTGTGTGTGTGTGTGTGTGTGTGTGTGTGTGTGTGTGTGTGTGTGTGTGTGTGTGTGTGTGTGTATCTATACCTCCGCAATAAATTACCATGCTCCCCACGCTCCCACCTAATCCCCACGGTCCTTTGAGCTCCCCGCGCTCCCGCCTCCCTGCTCCCCGCGCTCCCGCCTGCCTGCTCCCGCCTGCCTGCCTGCTCCCCACGCTCCCGCCTGCTCCCCACGCTCCCGCCTGCCTGCCTGCTCCCCACGCTCCCGCCTGCCTGCCTGCTCCCCACGCTCCCGCCTGCCTGCCTGCTCCCCACGCTCCCGCCTGCCTGCCTGCTCCCCACGCTCCCGCCTGCTCAGCGATACTTACAGTAAGTACTCGTAGTGCTCCAGGCACTGGGCGGCGGTCCTGCCGATGATGGGGGCGATGGTCCTCCACTGGGTGGGCATTAGTTTGGCCAAGTGCAGCAGCTTCTCCTCCTCCTCACGTGACCATTCTGTCTTCTTGATGCTGGGGTCCAGCCACTCATACCTGTCATTCGGGGAGGAGGACAGTTGTTAGCAGGTACCTTTATGCTACTCTCTACGCTAGCATGCCTTTCCTAGACGGACCACCTTACCAGCGGGCTTTGCATTGCTTGGCCGACTTCCTGTGCAGTAAGGATGCAATACGAGACCACTGGTTTTTGCCATATTTCATAACCGCCGCCTTGAGGATTTCATCCTGTCAAAGAAACAGAAAGAAGAATAAATACATACCGCATGGCATAAAACATGGGGGGCAGCCTCACCGCCTGGTAGAAGGGGCTATAACCGGGGTACACTGCAGCCGCCCATACAGGCAGCGTCCATCCCATCCCACGAGAAACAACAGCCGCTCAGTAACCATCACATATACAGCGCGCTGCAAGGTCTAGACATCTCTGCCTGCTGTCAGTGAATAGAAGCAGCTTTATTCACGTGTCTGTCTGTGCAGGGACGCCTCCTTATTCATGGATTCCCAGGGGAAACAACAGAGGAAAGGCAGGAGGAAGAGGAAAAAGAAACATGGCCGGGACCCAGCACCAGGTTCTAGTGTTGTTCTAACCTCTCTGGTGATAAATGTGAAGGAGGAATACATGGGCTGCTTTCAGGAACAGGGCCACTCCTGACCATGGGTCACAACTGGTACTGCAACTCAGCCCCACTGAAGTAAATAGAGCTGACCTGCAATACCATGCACAACCCATGGTCAGTGGTGGCGCCGATTCTGAAATCGGCCATTATTTTCTCAGGTTCTAAAGACTTGTGCACTGTGCAGACTGTCCGTACATGTGGTTCTGCTGCAATCTCACGTGGAATCTGCTCTAACTCTGCTTTCCCAGACCCCCGAATGGCCAATCTGTAGTGGGGGGGGGGGGGGATTGTAGAAGATGCACAACACATAGATTTACCGCTCAGCATCCCGGAAAAGACGTGTGAGCGGCGACAGCGGCCATGTTGGCGGATGTAGTCCAAAGACTGAAATAAAGTTTGTATAACCTGACTGTAGGGGGCGACACGATATTAATTTACTTCTCTGTATGCTTTCAAACTACAACTCCCAGCAAGCTCTGAGGCCAGCGGATGGGTCATGGCAGATTTCAGACCAATGGCTGCAGTACAAACAACAGAAATCATGTATAGAAGTCACAACAGAGGAAGAACTACTAGCCCCAGCATGCTCTCGCACCAAAAGAAGAACTACTAGCCCCAGCATGCTCTCGCACCAGAGTGAGAACTACTAGTCTCAGCATGCTCTCGCACCAGAGGAAGAACTCACATCAGCACTCACATCAGAGGAAGAACTACTAGCCCCAGCATGCTCTCGCACCACAGGAAGAACTACTAGCCCCAGCATGCTCTCACACCAGAGGATTAACTACTAGTCCCAGCATGCACTCGCACCACAGGAAGAACTACTAGTCCCAGCATGCGCTCGCGCCAGAGGTAGAACTAATAGTCCCAGCATGCTCTCACGCCAGAGGAAGAACTACTAGTCCCAGCATGCTCTCACACCAGAAGAACTACTAGTCCCAGCATGTCCTCACACCAGAGGAAGAACTACTAGTCCCAGCATGCTCTCACGCCAGAGGAAGAACTACTAGTCCCAGCATGCACTCGCACCACAGGAAGAACTACTAGTCCCAGCATGCTCTCACACCAGATGAAGAACTACTAGTCCCAGCATGCTCTCACACCAGAGGCGGTGCTGCAGGGGAAGAACTACTAGTCCCAGCATGAACTCGCGCCCCAGGAAGAACTACTAGTCTCAGCATACGCTCACACCAGAGGAAGAACTACTAGTCCCAGCATGCACTCGCGCCAGAGGAAGAACTACTAGTCCCAGCATGCGCTCGCACCAGAGTAAGAACTACTAGTCCCAGCACTCTCACATCTGAGGAAGAACTACTAGCCTCAGCATGCTCTCGCAGAGGAAGAACTACTAGCCCCAGCATGCTCTCGCGCCAGAGGAATAACTACTAGTCCCAGCATGCTGTCACGCCAGAGGAAGAACTACTAGTCCCAGCATGTCCTCACACAAGAGGAAGAACTACTAGTCCCAGCATGTCCTCACACAAGAGGAAGAACTACTAGTCCCAGCATGTCCTCACACAAGAGGAAGAACTACTAGTCCCAGCATGCTCTCACACCAGAGGAAGAACTACTAGTCCCAGCATGCTCTCACACCAGAGGAAGAACTACTAGTCCCAGCATGCTCTCACGCCAGAGGAAGCACTACTAGTCCCAGCATGCTCTCACGCCAGAGGGAGCACTACTAGTCCCAGCATGCTCTCACACCAGAGGAAGCACTACTAGTCCCAGCATGCTCTCACACCAGAGGAAGCACTACTAGTCCCAGCATGCTCTCGCACCAGAGGAAGCACTACTAGTCCCAGCATGCTCTCACACCAGAGGAAGCACTACTAGTCCCAGCATGCTCTCACACCAGAGGAAGCACTACTTGTCTCAGCATGTCCTCACAGCAAAGGCGGTGCTGCAGGGGGAGCACTACTAGTCCCAGCATGCTCCGCACCCTGCAGCAGCTGTGTGCGACCTATCCCCGGCTGTAGGGAGCCCGCAGGCCGCAGAGCCCCTCAGTACGGAGGCCTCCCCCGGCCGTGCGCCCGCCCTCCTCACCTCCGTGTTCCGCCACACGCCTCCCTTTATCATGATGCGCGGCATGGCTGCGGTGTGCGGGCTCTGTCACTGAAGCGTCCGGGAATCTGTCCGCACCGGGAACTCGCCGACCCGCGGCCGCTTCTTGTGGTTGGCAGAGACGCGCTGTGTCCGAGGGAGGAAGCGAGCGGCGAAGCAGATGAGAGGAGAGTGATCCGTACAGCGCCCTCTGCTGCCGGAGGCCGCAACTGTCCGTGCAGGTAGCAGCGGCCCCGATCCAACATGGCGTCTCTCCGCCCTTCTGGAGTCATTTGCTCCTTTTAGTAGCTTTTGTATTTGCGCCTTATTCTCTCTACCCTTTGCGCCAGTTTATAATCAGATGTCACATTAGTACATTATTTTTGTGCCTGCTGTACGGGTTCTGGAGGAGTTTTCAGTATTGAACCTTTTTTAAATATACAACTTTTTATGAGATTTCTGAGTTTTGGTGCTTAAAAGTTGTGGGAGAAAAACAAAGACAAAGGCGGCGATTCACTAAGCTGCAGGTGTCAGCTATCTGCCGGAAACACCTTAATAAGTTGTGTTTTTTTGTGCACAACTGAACACTTGCACTTAAATATTGTGATTTTTGACGTTTACACCCCGGTCTGGACTGGTCATTGGCAGGACAGGGCACGGTCACACCACCCATTATGGAAGTCCTAGGCCACAATGGAAATAAAAGATCCCGGAGGGCCATAAGGGCGGGTGCTGGCTCCAACACTGAAGGCTACGAGAAAGATTTCATGGAAAGTACCAGAAAACCTCTTTCCCCGCTCGCTTCATTGGGGGGACACAGGAAACCATGGGAGATCCCAAAGCAGTCCCAGAGAATGCCAGAGCAACCAAGATAAAGGGATAGTAAGGTCCCTCAGGCCGTAACCTGGGCAACTGCCTCTCGAAGAACCTTTCTACCCAGACTCATGTTACCTGACTCAAAGGTATGAACGTGTAGACAGAGGAACAAGTTACAGTCTTACTTGATGTCGAATGGTCCTGTAGGTCACCACCGCCTGGGTGGAGTAAGCTTTAACTTGCGGTGGAGACACTCTGTCCTTAGCCGTATACACTTCCAGAATGGCAGAACATATCCAGCAAGTGATGGATGCCTTAGAGACCTCGACAAGATCTTTCAGAAGGTCAGACAGAGCCTGAACATCTAAATGAGGCCATCACTGAAATGTCCAACTTGTGTAAACATCACAAATAGATCGGAGAGAGAAGGATAGAAGGAAGGTAGAACCTTAGTTACCTTAGGGCATACGTGTCAAACGCTGGCCCGCATGGTGATTATATGTGTCCAGAGATGCCAGCGCCGCTGCTAGGAATGCAACCTATCAGTAGATCAAGAACAGGGAGATCTCCCTGATAAGTTCGAAGAAAGAGCACTGAAAGGCATCAATAGCCAGGATGAGAGCCCATGTGTGGAGACGTGGGGGGTCAGTGGGTTTTCGCGTCCGCTGGCCTGAGACCGCATGGACCAGGGCTCTTCCCAGTGAACACCTACTTTCTTTTCCCGCGTGCATAGTACTATTCAGACAACACAGGGTGAGGGTAAAACAGTGTGGAAATACTATATTGAACTACAAAGCAGACAATAACATAGCAGTCCCAGCAAAATGTCCAAGATGGTGCAAAATTAGTCTCACTCTTCCGATGACTCGCCAGGATTAGCTGCGATTCAAGGGCTTCCAGGGCCGACTACTCCGACTACTGGCACCCCGCTTTTGGTGGGCAGCCATAGAAAGGAGGTAACAACAAACTTAGGAAGCTGACCGAGGGTAGTGAGGTACAGTTGTGGACAAAAGTATTGACACCCCTGCAATTCTGTCAGATAATACTCAGTTTCTTCCTGAAAATGATTGCAAACACAAATTCTTTGGTATTATCTTTATTTAATTTGTTTTAAATGAAAAAACACAAAAAGAATTGTTCTAAAGCCAAATTGGATATAATTCCACACCAAACATAAAAAGGTGGTGGACAAAAGTATTGGCACTGTTCGAAAAATCGTGATGCTTCTCTAATTTGTGTAATTAACAGCACCTGTAACTTACCTGTGGCACCTAACAGGTGTTGGCAATAACTAAATCACACTTGCAGCCAGTTGACATGGATTAAACTTGACTCAACCTCTGTCCTGTGTCCTTGTGTGTACCACATTGAGCATGGAGAAAAGAAAGAAGTCCAAAGAACTGTCTGAGGACTTGAGAAACCAAATTGTGTGGAAGCATGAGCAATCTCAAGGCTACAAGTCCATCTCCAAAGACCTGAATGTTCCTGTGTCTACCGTGCTCAGTGTCATCAAGAAGTTTAAAGCCCATGGCACTGCGGCTAACCTCCCTAGATGTGGACAGAAAAGAAAAAATTGACAAGAGATTTCAACGCAAGATTGTACGGATGTTGGATAAAGAACCTCGGCTAACATCCAAACAAGTTCAAGCTGCCCTGCAGTCCGAGTGTACAACAGTGTCAACCCGTACTATCCGTGGGCGTCTGATTGAAAAGGGACTGTATGGTAGGAGACCCAGGAAGACCCCACTTCTTACCCCGAGACATAAAAAAGCCAGGTTGGAATATGCCAAAACTTACCCGAAAAAGCCTAAAACGTTTTGGAAGAATGTTCTCTGGTCAGATGAGACAAAAGTAGAGCTTTTTGGACAAAGGCATCAACATAGAGTTTACAGGAGAAAAAAAGAGGTATTCAAAGAAAAGAACACGGTCCCTACAGTCAAACATGGCGGAGGTTCCCTGATGTTTTGGGGTTGCTTTGCTGCCTCTGGTACTGGACTGCTTGACCGTGTGCATGGCATTATGAAGTCTGAAGACTATCAACAAATTTTGCCGCATAATGTAGGGACCAGTGTGAGAAAGCTGGTTCTCCCTCAGAGGTCATGGGTCTTCCAGCAGGACAATGACCCAAAACACACTTCAAAAAGCACTAGAAAATGGTTTGAGAGAAAGCACTGGAGACTTCTAAGGTGGCGAGCAATGAGTGCAGACCTGAATCCCATAGAACACCTGTGGAGAGATCTAAAAATGGCAGTTTGGAGAAGGCACCCTTCAAATATCAGGGACCTGGAGCACTTTGCCAAAGAAGAATGGTCTAAAATTCCAGCAGAGCATTGTAAGAAACGCATTGATGGTTACCGGAAGTGGTTGGTCGCAGTTATTTTGGCTAAAGGTTGTGCAACCAAGTATTAGGCTGAGGGTGCCAATACTTTTGTCTGGCCCATTTTTGGAGTTTTGTGTGAAATGATCAATGTTTTGTTTTTTGCTTCATTCTCTTTTGTGTTTTTTTATTCATTTAAGACAAATTAAATGAAGATAATAATAACAAAGAATTTGTGTTTGCAATCATTTTCATTAAGAAACTGAGTATTATCTGACAGAATTGAAGGGGTGTCAATACTTTTGGCCACAACTGTATGTGGCCAGGTGACCTGATTGTCCCAACCTGGATTTTTCAAGATGTCTCTGAGGGTTCAGCGATGGTCAACAGAGCAGATCTATGTTCTTCCAGCTGGGGCAGTGGTCCCCTAAGCTGACATCCTGTAGAATATTCCTAGCTGTGGTTTTGGAACATCTCATTCTACTTGCAGAATGACAGACCTACCTTTTTATGCCCATATCTGTGGCCCAGATCATCATCCACTGGTCAGGGGGGAGGTGGGATGAGTTTAACTCTCATTGATTGAGCATTTAATCAATCTGCCTAGTTTGTCCTTTTCTGTTTTGCAGGTCAACAATCTAGCTAGCCTGGTATAATGTGTAAACAACATATTAATAAACATCTATTGTTCCATGACCCTGCGTTCCTGTCCTCCAGACAATCAGTTCCATATACATCAAGTCAAGTGTCACCATTAGTGATGCGCAAGTGTGCTCGTTACTCGGGTTTTCTGAGCATGCTCGGGTGGTCGAGAATTTTGGTGTGCTCGGAGATTAGGTTGGTGTCGCTGCAGCTCCATGATTTGCCGCTGCTTGACAGCCTGAATACATATGGGGGTTGCCTGTTTGTCAGGGAATCCCCACATGTATTCAGGCTGTCAAGCAGCCGCAAATCACGCAGCTGCGGAGACACAAACCTAATATCCAAGCACGCTATAAATACTCGGAGACCACCCGAGCATGCTCGGAAAACCCGAGTAACGAGCACACTCGCTCATCACTAGTCACCATTCAAACAATATGACAATAGTCCATGTTTCTTGACAAAACAAAGAAATTAACACAAATTAACTAGTCAACTGTTGTGAATTCTGTTTTTGGGCTCCCTCTGGTGGCTACTGGTGGTACTGGTTGACTTTTGTCTTGTGTTTCCAGTGCACCTGTTTTCATCAGGAAATTGGGAGTTTCCTATTTAGTCTGGCTTCTCAGTCACTCTAGCGCCGGCAATCAATGTTACCAGAGCACCTCTGTTGCTTGCTACCTGCTCCAAGTCTGCAATTCAGCTAAGTTGAATTTTTTGGCATTTTTTGTGTTTGTTTTGTCCAGCATGCATTTGTATTTCTCGTGCTGCTGGAAGCTCTAGTGATCTGAAATTACTACTCCGGTGTCATGAGTTGATAACGGAGTCAAGGTAGTTTCAGGATGGCTCCTTAGGGTTTTGAGGTAACCGCGAAGTCCTCTTTTGTATTTTCATCTATCTAGTCAGAGGGCCTCACTTTGCTGAATCTATATTCATACTGCGTTTGTGTTTTCCTCTTACCTAACCGTTATTATATGTGGGGGGCTGCTGTGACTTTTGGGGTTTCCCTGGAGGCAAGCCAGGTCTGTGTATTCCTCTTCTAGGGGCGGCTAGATCTCCGGCTGGCGCGAGGTGTCTAGGGATAAAACATGGGCACACCCCCTGGCTGCTTTTATTTGCGTGTTAGGTTCAGCATCGCGGTTACCTGAGATACCATCTTCCTAGAGCTAGTCCGTTTTTGCCCGTGTCCCTGCCATTGGGAATCATGACAGTCAACATTCACACAATAGCCTATGTCTTTGGGCCTACTGAATTTAAGTCTGGCATAATTAAGAAAAAATGGTGTGTCATTATACCAGGCATTGAAAGGGGACTGGAAAAGAGGAACTGAGTGAGTCTCACCCAGAATGTAAGACCTGATAAGGGCACTGGAAGCCAGATGCTTATGAAAAGGAGAAGACAGAGAAGAAACCTGTCCCTTCCATGAAGCCATTCCAGACATACTGTATGACCTGGCGGCATGAAACAAAGAAGACCCATAAGAGAAATGGGCATTGGGGCAACATCTTTGGAGACACACCAACAAAAAAAATGCCTTCCAAGAATGAAGAAAGTAAATTGACAAGGAGGGTATCTATGCTCTAAACATAGAATGATTGGAAAAGCAGAAGACTTCATGACTGTGGATATAACAACCAATACATTAATGTGAGCGATCTCCAAACAGGTGGAAGATGGGACCATGGGAAAGTAGGTCTGGATGATCCAGCATTTTGCATTGTGGATGATGCAATGCCACAGCGGTGGCATTGCCAAACTGACACAGGGAGGCATAATGATAAGGCGATTTGGGGAGAAGATAGTCTTGTCGCAACTAGAGAGGACGCCATTCTCCAAGGTCCTAATATGGAACTCAGCAAAGGGTGTTGATGAACATCACCATCTAATAATAATAATAATCTTTATATAGGGCCAACATATTCCGCAGCGCTTTACAGTTTAACAGTTTCAAACACAACAGTCATAAGTAACAATGTTAACAATACAATAACTAAAGCAAAATAAGACGACCCTGCTCATGAGAGCTTACAATCTACATCTAGCTTATGCAGAAGCATATGGGAAATTTGGGAGGTATGTCTGAGGGAACAGATGCTGGTTTGGAAAGCAGACATCCCGTCATCTGGAAGGATAACTTTTTCCTGGACCTTGATGAACAGCATCCCTAGAAAAATGAGACATTGAGCAGGAATCAAAAGGACTTTAATTAGCTGTCAATCCATTTTATGGTAGAAAGTGTATCAAGTGTATGTAAGAATGTCGATCTATTTGTTCAAAGGTACAGGTCCATAATTGGCAAAACCAAGCTTTTGCTCTTGGTCATGATGAAGAGGTTTGAATAAATACATGTAAAGAGCTTTTGTACAGGAAGAGGAGCAATAACGCCTGATCAGAGAAATGAGGAGAAAAAAAACGAAGCAAATGAGGGGAATGTGGAGACACAGCATTGTATCTTAATTAACCAGACATCTATTTTTAGTAAGCCAATGAGAATAGACTGTTATCTATATTGTCATGATCTCTGCAGGCAGAGATCATAGCAAGACTATAGAGGGACAAGCTCTCGGAAGATGGAACTATACTGACCATGAACTAAGCCTGCCGCGCAACTAGAAATAGCCAGGTAGCATTTCCTATTTATCGCTAGATGCCCAGCTCTGGCCTAAGACCTAAATAGCTAGCAGAGGGAAATATAAGACCTGGCTCACCTCTAGAGAAATATTCCAAAGAAGACAGTAGCCCCCCACATATAATGACGGTGAGTTCAGATGAAACAACAAACGCAGCAGGAAAATAGTCTTAGCAAATTTGAGGTCCGCTTACTAGATAGCAGAAGACAGATAGTATACTTTCATGGTCAGCAGAAAAACACTAACAAAACACCATCCAGAGATTACCTTAAACTCTGGCATTAACTCATAACGCCAGAGTAGCAATCCCTGATCAACGAGAGCTTTCCAGACACAGTAACAAAACTTCAGCTGTGAACTGGAACAAATAGGCAAAACGAAACATGGACAAAAGTCCAACTTATCTAGTAGTTGTCAGAAGCAGGAACAAGCACTGAGAGGCATCAGATAACATTGTTGACCGGCAAGAAACCACCAGAGAAATGAGCTAAATAGCGACACCCACTACTGATGGAACCAGGTGAAACAGGAAAGAGGATGACAAGTCCAATTCCACAAGCGGCCACCGGGGGAGCCCAGAATCCAAATTCACAACAGTACCCCCCCCTCAAGGAGGGGGCACCGAACCCTCACCAGATCCACCAGGGCGACCAGGATGAGCCCTATGGAAGGCACGAACAAGATCAGAAGCATGAACATCAGATGCATTGACCCAAGAATTATCCTCCTGGCCGTAACCCTTCCAGTTGACCAGATACTGGAGTCTCCGTCTGGAAACACGAGAGTCCAAAATTTTCTCCACAACGTACTCCAACTCACCCTCAACCAACACCGGAGCAGGAGGCTCAACTGAAGGTACAACAGGTACCTCATACCTGCGCAACAACGACCGATGAAAAACGTTATGAATGGAAAAGGACGCAGGGAGGTCCAAACGGAAAGAAACAGGATTAAGAATCTCCAATATTCTATAAGGGCCGATGAACCGAGGTTTAAACTTAGGAGAAGAGACCCTCATAGGGACAAAACGAGAAGACAACCACACCAAATCTCCAACACAAAGCCGAGAACCAACACGACGATGACGGTTGGCAAAACGCTGAGTCTTCTCCTGGGACAACTTCAAATTGTCCATAACCTGCCCCCAGATGTGATGCAATCTCTCCACCACCGCATCCACTCCAGGACAATCCGAGGATTCCACCTGACCGGAGGAAAATCGAGGGTGAAACCCCGAATTACAGAAAAACGGGGACACCAAGGTGGAAGAGCTGGCCCGATTATTGAGGGCGAACTCTGCCAATGGCAAAAAAGCAACCCAATCATCCCGGTCAGCAGAGACAAAACACCTCAGATATGTCTCCAGGGTCTGATTAGTCCGCTCGGTCTGGCCATTAGTCTGAGGGTGAAAAGCAGATGAAAAAGACAAATCTATGCCCATCCTAGCACAGAATGCCCGCCAAAATCTAGACACAAATTGGGTACCTCTGTCAGAAACAATATTCTCAGGAATACCGTGCAATCGGACAACATTCTGAAAAAACAGAGGAACCAACTCAGAAGAAGAAGGCAACTTGGGCAGAGGAACCAAATGGACCATTTTAGAGAAACGGTCACAGACCACCCAGATGACAGACATCTTCTGGGAAACAGGCAGATCTGAAATAAAATCCATCGAGATGTGTGTCCAAGGCCTCTTAGGAATAGGCAAGGGCAACAGCAGTCCGCTAGCCCGAGAACTACAAGACTTGGCCCGAGCACAAATGTCACATGACTGCACAAAGACTCGCACATCTCGTGACAGGGAAGGCCACCAGAAGGATCTTGCCACCAAATCCCTGGTACCAAAAATTCCGGGATGACCTGCCAATGCAGAAGAATGTACCTCAGAGATGACTCTACTGGTCCAATCATCCGGAACAAACAGTCTATCAGGCGGACAACGATCCGGTCTATCCGCCTGAAACTCTTGCAAGGACCGCCGCAGATCAGGAGAAACGGCCGACAAAATTACTCCCTCCCTAAGGATACCTGTGGGTTCAGCATTACCAGGAGAGTCCGGGTCAAAACTCCTAGAAAGGGCATCTGCCTTAACATTCTTAGAACCCGGTAGGTATGACACCACAAAATTAAAGCGAGAAAAAAATAAAGACCAGCGCGCCTGTCTAGGATTCAGGCGCCTGGCAGTCTCAAGATAAATCAAATTTTTGTGGTCAGTCAATACCACCACCTGATGCTTAGCCCCCTCTAGCCAATGGCGCCACTCCTCAAACGCCCACTTCATGGCCAAAAGCTCCCTATTCCCAACATCATAATTCCGCTCTGCGGGCGAAAATTTGCGAGAAAAGAAGGCACAAGGCCTAATGACGGAGCAGTCGGAACCTTTCTGCGACAATACTGCCCCAGCTCCGATCTCCGAAGCGTCAACCTCAACCTGAAAAGGCAGATTCACATCAGGCTGACGTAACACAGGGGCAGAGGCAAAACGGTGCTTAAGCTCCTGAAAGGCCTCTACAGCATGAGGGGACCAATTAGCAACATCAGCGCCATGTCTGGTCAAATCAGTCAGTGGTTTAACGACATCCGAAAAACCAGCAATAAATCGGCGGTAAAAGTTGGCAAAGCCCAAAAATCTCTGAAGACCCTTAAGAGAGGAGGGCTGAGTCCAGTCACAAATAGCTTGCACCTTGACGGGATCCATCTCAATGGAAGAGGGAGAAAAAATATACCCCAAAAAGGAAATTTTCTGGACCCCAAAAACGCACTTAGACCCCTTCACACATAAAGAATTAGACCGCAGAACCTGAAAAACTCTCCTGACCTGCTGGACATGAGAGTCCCAGTCATCAGAAAAAATCAGAATATCATCCAGATATATTATCATAAATTTATCCAAAAAATCGCGGAAAATATCATGCATAAAAGACTGGAAAACTGAAGGGGCATTAGAAAGACCAAAAGGCATGACCAAATACTCAAAGTGGCCCTCGGGCGTATTAAATGCGGTCTTCCACTCATCCCCCTGCCTGATCCGCACCAAATTATACGCCCCACGAAGATCAATTTTAGAGAACCACTTAGCACCCTCTATACGAGCAAACAAATCAGTAAGCAATGGCAATGGGTATTGGTACTTAACAGTGATCTTATTCAGAAGCCGATAATCAATACATGGTCTCAAAGAGCCGTCCTTTTTTGAGACAAAGAAAAACCCAGCTCCCAAGGGAGAAGAAGATGGACGAATATGTCCCTTTTCCAAAGACTCCTTTATATATTCCCGCATAGCAGCATGTTCCGGCACAGACAGATTAAACAAACGACCCTTTGGATATTTGCAACCCGGTATCAAATCTATGGCACAATCGCACTCACGGTGCGGAGGTAACGACCCAAGCTTGGGTTCGTCAAAGACGTCTTGATAATCAGAGAGGAACTCAGGGACTTCAGAGGGAATGGACGACGAAATAGAAACCAAAGGTAAGTCCCCATGAATACCCTTACATCCCCAGCTCAACACAGACATTGCTCTCCAGTCCAAGACTGGATTGTGAGACTGCAACCATGGCAATCCCAGTACCAAATCGTCATGTAAATTATACAGCACCAGGAAACGAATAATCTCCTGGTGATCCGGATTGATACGCATGGTTACTTGTGTCCAGTATTGTGGTTTATTATTAGCCAATGGGGTGGAGTCAATCCCCTTCAGAGGAATAAGAGTCTCCAAAGGCTCTAAATCAAAACCACAACGATTGGCAAAGGACCAATCCATAAGACTCAGAGCGGCGCCAGAGTCAACATAGGCGTCCGTGGCAATGGATGACAAAGAGCAAATCAGGGTTACAGACAAAATAAACTTAGACTGAATGGTGCCAATGGAAACAGACTTATCAAGCTTCTTTGTACGCCTAGAGCATGCTGATATAACATGAGTAGAATCCCCACAATAGAAGCACAATCCATTCTTCCGTCTAAAATTCTGTCGCTCGCTCCTGGACAGAATTCTATCACACTGCATACTTTCTGGCGTCTTTTCCATAGACACCGCCAGATGGTGCACCGGTTTGCGCTCCCGCAGACGCCTATCAATCTGAATAGCCATTGTCATGGACTCATTCAGACCTGCAGGCACAGGGAACCCCACCATAACATCCTTAACGGCATCAGAGAGACCTTCTCTGAAAGTTGCCGCCAAGGCGCACTCATTCCACTGAGTAAGCACAGACCATTTACGGAATTTTTGGCAGTAAACCTCAGCTTCGTCTTGCCCCTGAGATAGTGCCATCAAAGTTTTTTCTGCCTGAAGTTCCAAATGAGGTTCCTCATAAAGCAAGCCCAAGGCCAGAAAAAACGCATCCACATCGCGCAACGCAGGATCCCCTGCTGGCAATGAGAAGGCCCAATCTTGAGGGTCACCCCTGAGCAAGGAAATCACAATCCTAACCTGCTGAGCAGGGTCTCCAGCTGAACGAGACTTCAGGGACAAATAAAGCTTACAATTATTTCGGAAATTCTGGAAGCTAGCTCTATTCCCTGTGAAGAACTCCGGCAAAGGAATTCTCGGCTCAGATACTGGAGCATGTACCACAAAATCTTGTAAATTTTGTACTTTCGTGATGAGATTATTCAAACCCGCAGTTACACTCTGAAGATCCATTATTGTCAGGTGCACACAGAGCCATACAGAGATTAGGAGGAGAGAGAGAAAAAAGACTGCAGCAAGGCAAACTGGAAAAAAAAAAAAAAAAAAAAAAAAAATTCCAGCAGACTTCTTATAACTCTCCTTTCTCAACCTGGGTCTTTAACACTTAAGTGGCCGGTCAAACTGTCATGATCTCTGCAGGCAGAGATCATAGCAAGACTATAGAGGGACAAGCTCTCGGAAGATGGAACTATACTGACCATGAACTAAGCCTGCCGCGCAACTAGAAATAGCCAGGTAGCATTTCCTATTTATCGCTAGGTGCCCAGCTCTGGCCTAAGACCTAAATAGCTAGCAGAGGGAAATATAAGACCTGGCTCACCTCTAGAGAAATATTCCAAAGAAGACAGTAGCCCCCCACATATAATGACGGTGAGTTCAGATGAAACAACAAACGCAGCAGGAAAATAGTCTTAGCAAATTTGAGGTCCGCTTACTAGATAGCAGAAGACAGATAGTATACTTTCATGGTCAGCAGAAAAACACTAACAAAACACCATCCAGAGATTACCTTAAACTCTGGCATTAACTCATAACGCCAGAGTAGCAATCCCTGATCAACGAGAGCTTTCCAGACACAGTAACAAAACTTCAGCTGTGAACTGGAACAAATAGGCAAAACGAAACATGGACAAAAGTCCAACTTATCTAGTAGTTGTCAGAAGCAGGAACAAGCACTGAGAGGCATCAGATAACATTGTTGACCGGCAAGAAACCACCAGAGAAATGAGCTAAATAGCGACACCCACTACTGATGGAACCAGGTGAAACAGGAAAGAGGATGACAAGTCCAATTCCACAAGCGGCCACCGGGGGAGCCCAGAATCCAAATTCACAACACTATATGTTGACTTTTGAATTTATGTGTTTCTTTCTGGTTTGTAAAGAAAACACATTTTTGCCTGTGTAAGCCTGTAGTATTGTTTTGTAAGTTAATATTTGATGATAATACAGATCTGCTCCATTGACCATCGCAAATCCATCGATACATTTGGAGAAAGCCAGGATTGGGACCCACCAGTCGCCTGGCTCCATGGAGATGTTCGTAGAAGCCAGGATGTGACCCTTCAGTCAACTGGCCTTGTACCTGAATGGACTGTCGTCTTCCTAATCTTGTCGTTACCTTCTCTGTGTACATGCCACAGGTGGGGTAGTCGCCCCTGGAGGCTCTGAATAAACAGCTTCTATTATCCCAGCGAGTCAGTGGAAGGGTGAGACTCTGCAATGTGCATCATCTTAGGGTATTTTGCGGGGACTGTTCTACATGTTACCTGTCTGTTTTGAAGTTCAATAAAGTATTGCCACACTGTTTTACTCTAAACCTGTGTTGTCTAAGTAGCATTACATCACGTTAAAAGGAGAGCGGGCGTTCAGTGGGACATTCCCTGGTCCATGTGGTTTTGGCTAGCTGACCCCTCTGACCCCTGTGTCTCCACATTATGGTGGCAGCAGTGGGATACTACACAGCCCGGCAGAACAGAGGGAGCTGCAGAAGACCGGTGTTCTCAGATACCGTCCAAGGCTTCACAACCAGGTAGGTATGCAGACAGACCCAGCTGACCATTGGTGAGGCATACACTACAGGTTTTGGATGCCACTATGTCCAACCCCACCAACTCGGCCTTGGGAAGAAGACCAGAATAGATGTATGACCTTAACAGGAAACAGAAACTACAGGAGCTGTGCCAGCTTCAACAGACTGAATGGGATTCAATCCAGGAACCACAGGATGCGGAGGACGCCATGTGTGGACACAATGGATACAAGTCATTTCTCCTCAATTACATGTGGAGATTATTTATGCAATGAGAGCATGGAATATGCTCTGAAGAAACTGGATAATACAAAGTTTTGTTGTCATAAAGGTGAGACCTCTTACATTCGTGACTGCTTAAAGACATGCTGTGGACTGTTCCCAATAAGTGGAGATGGATGATCGGAATCCTATCACATCTGTCTAATTAAGATCTAAGGGGAGCAATGTGGAGACACAGCATTGTATCTTAATTAACCAGACATCTTTTTAGCAAGCCATTGAGTATAGATGTGTTTTGTTCTGGTTGGTCAAGAAAACAGACTTTTCCTTGTGTAAGCCTGTAATATTGTTTTGTAAGTTGACATTTGATGTAACATACAGTGCTCTTATCCTGGATGACTAGTGATGTTTGCTGATATGCTAATTATACATTGTCCATGACAGCCGGTTTGTTGGCATTCAAAACAGAGGAGGAAAATCTATGCAAATAGATTGCATAGTCAAACAATGCAAGTTGATCTTATAATAATAATCTTTGTTTTTATATAGCGCTAACATATTCCGCAGCGCTTTACATACATTATCATATCTGTCCCCAATGGGGATCACAATCTAAATTGCCTATCAGTATGTTTTTGGAATGTGGGAGTAAACCGGAGTACCCGGAGGAAACCCACACAAACATGGGGAGAACATACAAACTCCTTGCAGATGTTGTCCTTGGTGGGATTTGAACCCAGGACTCCAGCGCTGCAAGGCTGTAGTGTTAACCATTGAGCCACTGTGCTGCCCTTAGGGTAGCACAGCATTACCTGTAAATACTGAATGAAGTGCACTTGTTAATTATAAAAAGAGGTTATATGCCTCTGTGTAGAGAGATAGAGATTCAGCCAAGACATCCAGAGAGTCTCTACAGGACAGCAGCCAATACATTATGGCTCCATCACGAAGGATACAGATTTATTATTCTACAGGATGCCAGCTTAGCAGACCTCAGCCCCGGCTGGAGGAATACAAATCTGCTCTATTGACCATCATGAATTCATGGATATGTTTGGAGAAAAGCCAGGATTGGGACCTGCTGGTCACCTGGCTCCATGGAGATTTTCAGAGAAGCCAGGTTGTGACCTTCAGTTCAACTGGCCTTGTACCTGAATGGACTGTCATCTTCCTAAGCTTGATACATGTTGGCACCAATGGCACGGCAAGGAAGGACCTACCGACAATCTGAAAAGACTTTGAAGAGTTTGGGAAGAAAGTAATGGAACTGGATGCACAGGTAGTATTTTCTTCTATCCTTCCAATAGATGGGCATGGGACCAGGACATGGAACAGGATCCTTGATGCGAACAACTGGCTAAGAAGATGGCACAGTCAAGAAGGATTCAGATTCCTGGACCACGGTGTGAACTACCTGTACGAAGGACTCCTAGCCAGAGATGGACTACACCTCAACAAACCTGGGAAACACACATTCGCCAGAAGACTCACTACAATCATCAGGAGGGCGTGAAACTAGAAGAAGAGGGGATGGGAAGAAAAACAGACTCGAACGTGAAGCCAGAAAATATACTGATGAAGGATATGAGGTGTGGCAAAGAAGACCCAAGACAACATACTATGAAGAGAGGTAAGAAAATGTCTAAAATAATCCACAGGGAGGAGATTGTACCAAAACAAAATCCTCTAAACTGCATGCTCGCAAATGCCAGAAGCCTTCCAAACAAGATGGAAGAACTAGAAGCAGAAATATCTACAAGTAACTATGACATAACCGAGACATGGTTAGATAAAAGCTATGACTGGTGTTATGATCTGTGTTATGACCCCAGTGGACAGGGTCTCAGAGGAACGTGTAAGTCTGCAAGATACAAAAATCCAGCTCATAGGGCTGTGGTAACTGGGTTGACCAAATAGCTACTCCTAACGCCAACACTAGAAGTAGCCGGGGATCATGCCTACGGTGATCGCTAGATGACTCGCGCCAGCCGGAGAATCTAACTACCCCTAGGAGAAGAAAACAAAGACCTCTCTTGCCTCCAGAGAAAGGGACCCCAAAGCAAGATACAAGCCCCCCACAAATAATAACGGTGAGGTAAGAGGAAATGACAAACACAGAAATGAACCAGGTTCAGCAAAGAGAGGCCAGCTTACTAATAGCAGAATATAGCAAGATAACTTATCTGGTCAACAAAAACCCTATAAAAATCCACGCTGGAGATTCAAGAACCCCCGAACCGTCTAACGGTCCGGGGGGAGAACACCAGCCCCCTAGAGCTTCCAGCAAAGGTCAGGATACAGATAGGAACAAGCTGGACAAAAATACCAAACAAAACAAAAGCAAAAAGCAAAGAAGCAGACTTAGCTTGAAAAACAGGAACCAGGATCAGAGGACAAGAGCACAACAGATTAGCTCTGATTTCAACGATGCCAGGCATTGAACTGAAGGTCCAGGGAGCTTATATAGCAACGCCCCTGAACTAACGGCCCAGGTGAGGATATAGGAAAAGACAGACGCTCCAGAGTCAAATCACTAATGACCACTAGAGGGAGCAAAAAGCAAAATCACAACAGTACCCCCCCCCCTTAGTGAGGGGTCACCGAACCCTCACCACGACCACCAGGGCGATCAGGATGAGCGGCGTGAAAGGCACGAACTAAATCGGCCGCATGAACATCAGAGGCGACCACCCAGGAATTATCTTCCTGACCATAGCCCTTCCACTTGACCAGGTACTGAAGCCTCCGCCTGGAGAGACGAGAATCCAAGATCTTCTCCACCACGTACTCCAACTCGCCCTCAACCAACACCGGAGCAGGAGGCTCAGCAGAAGGAACCACAGGCACAACGTACCGCCGCAACAAGGACCTATGAAACACGTTGTGGATAGCAAACGACACAGGTAGATCCAGGCGAAAGGATACAGGATTAAGAATTTCCAATATCTTGTAAGGACCAATAAAACGAGGTTTAAATTTGGGAGAGGAAACCTTCATAGGAACAAAGCGGGAAGAAAGCCACACCAAATCCCCAACACGTAGTCGGGGACCCACACCGCGGCGGCGGTTGGCAAAGCGCTGAGCCCTCTCCTGTGACAACTTCAAGTTGTCCACCACAAGATTCCAGATCCGCTGCAACCTATCCACCACAGAATCCACCCCAGGGCAGTCAGAAGGTTCCACATGACCCGAAGAAAAACGAGGGTGGAAACCAGAGTTGCAGAAAAACGGCGAAACCAAGGTGGCGGAACTAGCCCGATTATTAAGGGCAAACTCAGCTAACGGCAAGAAGGTCACCCAATCGTCCTGATCAGCAGAGACAAAACACCTCAAATAAGCCTCCAAAGTCTGATTAGTTCGCTCCGTCTGTCCATTAGTCTGAGGATGGAAAGCAGACGAAAACGACAAGTCAATGCCCATCCTACTACAAAAGGATCGGCAGAATCTGGAAACGAACTGGGATCCTCTGTCTGACACAATATTCTCAGGGATGCCGTGCAAACGAACCACGTTCTGGAAAAACACAGGAACCAGATCGGAAGAGGAAGGCAGTTTAGGCAAAGGAACCAAATGGACCATCTTGGAGAAGCGATCACATATCACCCAGATAACAGACATGCCCTGAGACACCGGAAGATCAGAAATGAAATCCATGGAGATATGTGTCCAAGGTCTCTTAGGGACAGGCAAGGGCAAGAGCAACCCGCTGGCACGAGAACAGCAAGGCTTAGCTCGAGCACAAGTCCCACAGGACTGTACAAATGACCGCACATCCCTAGACAAGGAAGGCCACCAAAAGGATCTGGCCACCAGATCTCTGGTGCCAAAAATTCCTGGGTGACCTGCCAACACCGAGGAATGAACCTCGGAAATGACTCTGCTGGTCCACTTATCAGGCACAAACAGTCTGTCAGGTGGACAAGAATCAGGCCTATCAGCCTGAAATCTCTGCAACACACGTCGCAGATCAGGAGAAATAGCTGACAAGATAATACCATCCTTAAGAATACCAACAGGTTCAGCGACTCCAGGAGCATCAGGCACAAAGCTCCTGGAAAGAGCATCGGCCTTCACATTCTTTGAACCTGGTAAATACGAGACAACAAAGTCAAATCGGGAGAAAAACAATGACCAGCGGGCCTGTCTAGGATTCAGGCGTTTAGCAGACTCAAGATACATCAGATTTTTGTGATCAGTCAAGACCACCACACGATGCTTAGCACCCTCGAGCCAATGACGCCACTCCTCAAATGCCCATTTCATGGCCAACAACTCCCGATTGCCCACATCATAATTTCGCTCCGCAGGCGAAAACTTCCTAGAGAAAAAGGCGCAAGGTCTCATAACAGAGCAACCAGGGCCTCTCTGCGACAAAACGGCCCCTGCTCCAATCTCTGAAGCATCCACCTCAACTTGAAAGGGAAGCGAGACATCAGGCTGGCACAAAACAGGCGCCGAAGTAAACCGACGTTTCAACTCCTGGAAAGCCTCCACGGCAGCAGGAGCCCAATTAACCACATCGGAGCCCTTCTTGAGCATATCCGTCAAAGGTTTCACAATGCTAGAAAAGTTAGCGATAAAACGACGGTAGAAGTTAGCGAAACCCAAGAACTTCTGAAGACTCTTAACTGACGAGGGCTGAGTCCAATCAAGAATAGCTCGGACCTTGACTGGGTCCATCTCCACAGCAGAAGGGGAAAAAATGAACCCCAAAAAGGGAACCTTCTGTACACCAAAAAGACACTTTGAGCCCTTGACAAACAAAGAATTTTCACGCAAAATTTTAAAGACCATCCTGACCTGCTCCACATGCGAGTCCCAATTATCAGAAAAAAACAGAATATCATCCAGATAAACGATCAGAAATGTATCCAGATAGTTCCGGAAAATGTCATGCATAAAGGACTGAAAAACTGAAGGGGCATTAGAGAGCCCAAAAGGCATCACCAAGTACTCAAAATGACCTTCGGGCGTATTGAATGCGGTTTTCCATTCATCCCCTTGCTTAATGCGCACAAGGTTGTACGCACCACGAAGGTCTATCTTGGTAAACCACTTGGCACCTTTAATCCGGGCAAACAAGTCAGACAACAGCGGCAAAGGATACTGAAATTTGACAGTGATCTTATTTAAAAGCCGATAGTCAATACAAGGCCTCAAAGATCCGTCCTTTTTAGACACAAAAAAGAATCCCGCACCAAGAGGGGAAGAAGACGGACGGATGTGTCCTTTCTCCAGAGACTCCTTGATATATGAACGCATAGCGGTATGTTCAGGTATCGACAGATTAAACAGTCTTCCCTTAGGAAATTTACTGCCTGGAATCAAATCTATTGCACAGTCACATTCCCTATGAGGGGGCAATGCACTGGACCTGGACTCGCTAAAGACATCCTGATAATCAGACAAGTACTCCGGAACTTCCGAAGGCGTAGAAGAAGCAATAGACACAGGCAGGGAATCCTCATGAATACCACGACAGCCCCAACTAGACACTGACATAGCCTTCCAATGGCGTAGCATCAATACCCCTAAGAGGGATAGGATTTTCTAATGGTTCAAGAATAAAACCACAGCGCTTAGCAAATGAGAGATCCATAAGACTCAGGGCAGCACCCGAATCTACAAACGCCATGACAGGATAAGATGACAGTGAGCAAATCAAAGTTACAGACAGAATAAACTTAGGATGCAAATTACCAACGGTGACAGGACTAACAACCTTAGATATATGTTTAGAGCATGCTGAGATAACATGTGTAGAATCACCACAGTAGTAGCACAAGCCATTCCGGCGTCTATGAATTTTCCTCTCATTTCTAGTCAGGATTCTATCACATTGCATCAAATCAGGTGTCCGTTCAGACAACACCATGAGGGAATTTGCGGTTTTTCTATCACATTGCATCACATCAGGTGTCTGTTCAGACAACAACATGAGGGAATTTGCGGTTTTGCGCTCCCGCAACCGCCGGTCAATTTGAATAGCCAGGGATATGGTATCATTCAGACCTGTGGGAATGGGAAAACCCACCATAACATTCTTAATGGCCTCAGAAAGGCCATTTCTAAAATTAGCGGCCAGTGCACACTCGTTCCAATGTGTCAGCACGGACCATTTCCGAAATTTTTGGCAATACACCTCAGCCTCGTCCTGGCCCTGAGACATAGCCAGCAAGGCTTTCTCTGCCTGAATCTCAAGATTGGGTTCCTCATAAAGTAAACCGAGCGCCAGAAAAAACGCATCAATATCAGCCAATGCCGGATCTCCTGGCGCCAACGAAAAAGCCCAATCCTGAGGGTCACCCCGTAAGAATGAAATAACAATTTTTACTTGTTGAGCAGAGTCTCCAGACGAACAAGGTTTCAGGGACAAAAATAATTTACAATTATTCCTGAAATTCCTAAACTTAAATCGGTCTCCTGAAAACAGTTCAGGAATCGGAATCTTGGGTTCAGACCTAGGATTTCTGGTAACATAATCTTGTATACCCTGCACACGAGCGGCAAGCTGGTCCACACTTGTAATCAAGGTCTGGACATTCATGTCTGCAGCAAGCTTAAGCCACTCTGAGGTAAAGGGGAAAAGAAAAAAAAAAATGAGAGAGGGAAAAAAAAAACTCAAAATTTTCTTTCTTATAATCCCACTTCTGCAATGCATTAAACATTTAATACTGGCCTGGCATACTGTTATGACCCCAGTGGACAGGGTCTCAGAGGAACGTGTAAGTCTGCAAGATACAAAAATCCAGCTCATAGGGCTGTGGTAACTGGGTTGACCAAATAGCTACTCCTAACGCCAACACTAGAAGTAGCCGGGGATCATGCCTACGGTGATCGCTAGATGACTCGCGCCAGCCGGAGAATCTAACTACCCCTAGGAGAAGAAAACAAAGACCTCTCTTGCCTCCAGAGAAAGGGACCCCAAAGCAAGATACAAGCCCCCCACAAATAATAACGGTGAGGTAAGAGGAAATGACAAACAAAGAAATGAACCAGGTTCAGCAAAGAGAGGCCAGCTTACTAATAGCAGAATATAGCAAGATAACTTATCTGGTCAACAAAAACCCTATAAAAATCCACGCTGGAGATTCAAGAACCCCCGAACCGTCTAACGGTCCGGGGGGAGAACACCAGCCCCCTAGAGCTTCCAGCAAAGGTCAGGATACAGATAGGAACAAGCTGGACAAAAATACCAAACAAAACAAAAGCAAAAAGCAAAGAAGCAGACTTAGCTTGAAAAACAGGAACCAGGATCAGAGGACAAGAGCACAACAGATTAGCTCTGATTTCAACGATGCCAGGCATTGAACTGAAGGTCCAGGGAGCTTATATAGCAACGCCCCTGAACTAACGGCCCAGGTGAGGATATAGGAAAAGACAGATGCTCCAGAGTCAAATCACTAATGACCACTAGAGGGAGCAAAAAGCAAAATCACAACAGATCTGGTGGTTTAGGAGCAACATGGGACGTGCTCTGGAGGAGGTGGTACCTTTACTGACCACAGACCCTGAACTTAACACAACACTAGAAGTAGCCGTGGGAAGTTCCTGTCACTCCCTAGACACCTCGTCACAGCCGGAGGACTAAATACCCCTAAAGATAGAATCAGGAAAGCTATCTTGCCTCAGAGAAAATTCCCAAAGGATAGACAGCCCCCCACAAATATTGACTGTGAGTGGAGAGGGAAATGACATACACAGAATGAAACCAGGATATAGCAAAGGAGGCCAATCTAGCTAGAAAGATAGGACAGGACAGAATACTGTGCGGTCAGTATTAAAATACTAGAAAAATCCACCAGAGTTTACAAAAATCTCCAACACCTGACTAAAGGTGTGGAGGGTAAATCTGCTTCTCCAGAGCTTCCAGCTTAACTGAATAAATCCATACTGACAAGCTGGACTAGAAAAAACATAGAATGTACTGAACTATTAAGTCCACAACATATGGACTGCAAAGAACCAAGCCAGGACATATCTTTGATGATCTGGTCAGCATAGCAGAGAAATCCAAGCAGAGATGTGAATCCAACCAGGAACATTGACAACTGGCACTAACTGAAGGATAGAGCCAGGCTAAATAGCCGAGCCCAAATAGACAATCAGTGGAAGCAGCTGCTGACTGCTAAATCCAAAAAGCAGCCGTACCACTTACAGCCACCGGAGGGAGCCCAAGAGCGGAATTCCCAACAGTACCCCCCCTTGAGCAGGGGTCACCGAACCCACACGAGAGCCCCCAGGCCGATCAGGACGAGCCAAATGAAAGACACGAACCAAATCGGCAGCATGAACATCGGAGGCAACAACCCAAGAATTATCCTCCTGGCCATAACCCTTCCACTTGACAAGATACTGAAGCCTCCGCCTAGAAAAACGAGAATCCAAAATTTTCTCAACCACATATTCCAACTCCCCCTCAACCAACACCGGGGCAGGAGGATCAACAGAGGGAACAACGGGCACCACATATCTCCACAACAAAGATCTATGGAAAACATTATGGATGGCAAAAGAGGCTGGAAGGGCCAAACGAAAAGACACCGGATTGATAATCTCAGAAATCTTATAAGGACCAATAAATCGAGGCTTAAACTTAGGGGAAGAAACCTTCATAGGAACATGACGAGAAGATAACCAGACTAAATCCCCAACCCGAAGCCGGGGACCAACACACTGACGGCAGTTAGCAAAACGTTGAGCCTTTTCCTGAGACAACGTCAAATTGTCCACTATATGAGTCCAAATCTGCTGTAACCTGTCCACCACAGAATCCACACCAGGACAATCAGAAGGCTCAACCTGCCCTGAAGAAAAACGAGGATGAAAACCAAAATTACAAAAGAAAGGCGAAACCAAAGTAGCCAAACTAGCCCGATTATTAAGGGCAAACTCGGCCAATGGCAAGAAAGCCACCCAATCATCCTGATCAGCAGACACAAAGCATCTCAAATAGGTTTCCAAGGTCTGATTAGTTCGCTCAGTTTAGCCATTTGTCTGAGGATGAAACGCCGAAGAAAAAGACAAATCAATGCCCATCCTAGCACAAAAGGACCGCCAAAACCTAGAAACAAACTGGGAACCTCTGTCAGACACAATATTCTCCGGAATGCCATGCAAACGAACCACATGCTGAAAAAACAAGGGAACCAAATCAGAGGAAGAAGGCAATTTAGGCAAAGGTACCAAATGGACCATCTTAGAAAACCGATCACAAACCACCCAGATAACAGACATCTTCTGGGAAACAGGAAGATCTAAAATAAAATCCATGGAAATATGCGTCCAAGGCCTCTCAGGGACCGGCAAAGGCAAAAGCAACCCACTGGCGCGGGAACAGCAAGGCTTGGCCCGTGCACAGGTCCCACAGGACTGCACAAAAGAACGCACATCCCGCAACAAGAAAGGCCACCAAAAGGACCTAGCAACCAAATCTCTGGTACAAAAAATCCCAGGATGACCAGCCAACACCGAACAATGAACCTCAGAAATTACCTTACTGGTCCATCTATCAGGAACAAACAGTTTCCCCACTGGACAGCGGTCAGGTTTATCAGCCTGAAATTCCTGAAGCACCCACCGTAAATCAGGGGAGATGGCAGAAAGAATCACCCCCTCCTTGAGAATGCCAATCGGCTCAAGGACTCCCGGAGAATCAGGCAAAAAACTCCTAGAGAGGGCATCAGCCTTAACATTCTTAGATCCCGGAAGATACGAGACCACAAAATCAAAATGGGAGAAAAACAGGGACCATCGAGCCTGTCTAGGATTCAACCGCTTAGCAGACTCGAGGTAAATCAGATTCTTATGATCGGTCAAGACCACAACGCGGTGCTTGGCTCCCTCAAGCCAATGTCGCCACTCCTCAAATGCCCACTTCATAGCCAACAACTCCCGATTGCCGACATCATAATTGCGCTCCGCAGGCGAAAACTTTCTGGAAAAGAAGGCACACGATTTCATCAAAGAACCATCAGAATTCTTCTGAGACAAAACGTCCCCTGCCCCAATCTCAGAAGCGTCAACCTCAACCTGAAAAGGAAGAGAAACATCCGGCTGACGCAACACAGGGGCAGAAGTAAATCGGCGTTTAAGCTCCTGAAAGGCGTCAACCGCCGCAGAGGACCAATTCGTCACATCAGCGCCTTTCTTCGTCAAATCGGTCAGGGGCTTAACCACACTAGAAAAGTTGGCAATGAGACGGCGATAAAAATTAGCAAAGCCCAAAAATTTCTGAAGGCTCTTCACAGATGTGGGTTGAATCCAATCATGAATGGCTTGGACCTTAACAGGATCCATTTCTATAGACGAGAGAGAAAAAATGAAACCCAAAAAAGAAACCTTCTGAACTCCAAATAGGCATTTAGACCCCTTCACAAATAAAGCATTATCACGAAGGATCTGAAACACCATCCTGACCTGCTTCACATGAGACTCCCAATCATCGGAAAAAATCTAAATATCATCCAAATATACAATCATGAATTTATCAAGATAATTGCGAAAAATATCATGCATGAAGGACTGAAAAACAGATGGAGCATTAGAAAGCCCTAAAGGCATCACAAGGTATTCAAAATGGCCTTCGGGCGTATTAAATGCAGTTTTCCATTCTACACCCTGTTTAATACGAACAAGATTATACGCCCCTCGAAGGTCAATCTTAGTAAACCAACTAGCCCCCTTAATCCTAGCAAATAAATCAGAAAGCAAAGGTAAAGGGTATTGAAATTTGACCGTGATCTTATTAAGAAGGCGATAATCAATACAGGGTCTCAAGGAGCCATCCTTCTTGGCAACAAAAAAGAATCCCGCTCCCAATGGTGACGAAGATGGACGAATATGCCCTTTCTCCAAAGACTCCTTAACATAACTCTGCATGGCGGCATGTTCTGGCACAGACAGATTGAAAAGTCGGCCCTTAGGGAACTTACAGCTAGGAATCAAGTTAATAGCACAATCACAGTCCCTATGTGGAGGAAGGGAACTGGACTTGGGCTCATCAAATACATCCTGGAAATCCGACAAAAACTCAGGAACTTCTGAAGAGGGGGAAGAGGAAATAGACATCAAAGGAACGTCACTATGAACCCCTTGACAACCCCAACTAGTCACAGACATAGATTTCCAATCGAGCACAGGATTATGTACCTGTAACCATGGAAAACCCAGTACAACAACATCATGCAAATTATGCAACACCAGAAAACGGCTATCTTCTTGATGTGCTGGAGCCATGCACATGGTCAGCTGTGTCCAATACTGAGGTTTATCCTTGGCCAATGGTGTAGCATCAATGCCCCTCAAAGGAATAGGGCTCTGCAAAGGCTGCAAGGAGAAACCACAACGCTTGGCGAATTCTAAGTCCATTAAGTTCAGGGCAGCGCCTGAATCCACAAATGCCATGACAGAAAATGACGATAATGAGCAAATCAAGGTCACAGATAAGAGAAATTTAGGCTGTACAGTACTGATGGTAAAAGACCTAGCGACCCTCTTAGTACGCTTAGGGCAATCAGAAATAACATGAGCAGAATCACCACAGTAAAAACACAGCCCATTCTGACGTCTGAATCCCTGCCGTTCTGCTCTGGTCAAAATCCTATCACATTGCATAGGCTCAGGACTCTGCTCAGAGGATAATGCCATATTGTGCACAACTCTGCACTCGCGCAGGCGCCGATCAATCTGAATGGCCAGAGACATAGAATCGTTCAGACCAGCAGGCGTGGGGAACCCTACCATAACATCTTTAACGGCTTCAGAAAGACCCTTTCTGAAAATTGCTGCCAGAGCATCCTCATTCCATTTAGTTAGCACAGACCATTTTCTAAATTTCTGGCAGTATAATTCTGCCGCTTCCAGACCCTGACACAGGGTTAACAAAGTTTTTTCTGCATGATCCACTGAATTAGGTTCGTCATACAATAATCCTAGCGCTTGAAAAAAATGCGTCTACATTAAGCAATGCCGGATTCCCTGATTCAAGGGAGAATGCCCAGTCCTGGAGATCACCACGCAGCAGAGAGATGACAATTTTAACCTGCTGAATGGAATCACCAGAGGAACGGGGTTTCAAAGCAAAAAACAATTTGCAGTTATTTTTAAAGTTCAAAAACTTGGATCTGTCCCCAAAAAACAGGTCAGGCGTTGGAATTCTAGGCTCTAAAGCCGGAGTCTGGACGACATAATCTTGAATACTCTGTACTCTTGCAGCAAGTTGATCCACACGAGAAAACAAACCTTGAACATCCATGCCAGCGCCAAAATCCTGAACCACCCAGAGATTAAGAGGGAAAAAAAGACATAACAAACTGCAGAAAAAAAAATGGCTCAGAACTTTTTTTTCCTTCTTTGGAGATGCATTTAACTCATTGTTGGCCAATTGTACTGTTATGATCTGGTGGTTTAGGAGCAACATGGGACGTGCTCTGTAGGAGGTGGTACCTTTACTGACCACAGACCCTGAACTTAACACAATACTAGAAGTAGCCGTGGGATGTTCCTGTTACTCCCTAGACACCTCGTCAGAGCTGGAGGACTAAATACCCCTTAAGATAGAAGCAGGAAAGCTATCTTGCCCCAGAGAAAATTCCCAAAGGATAGACAGCCCCCCACAAATATTGACTGTGAGTGGAGAGGGAAATGACATACACAGAATGAAACCAGGATATAGCAAAGGAAGCCAATCTAGCTAGAAAGATAGGACAGGACAGAATACTGTGCTGTCAGTATTAAAATACTAGAAAAATCCACCACAGAGTTTACAAAAATCTCCACCACCTGACTAAAGGTGTGGAGGGTAAATCTGCTTCTCCAGAGCTTCCAGCTTAACTGAATAAATCCATACTGACAAGCTGGACTAGAAAAAACATAGAATGTACTGAACTATTAAGTCCACAACATATGGACTGCAAAGAACCAAGTCAGGACTTATCTTTGATGATCTGGTCAGCATAGCAGAGAAATCCAAGCAGAGATGTGAATCCAACCAGGAACATTGACAACTGGCACTAACTGAAGGATAGAGCCAGGCTAAATAGCCGAGCCCAAATAGACAATCAGTGGAAGCAGCTGCTGACTGCTAAATCCAAGGAGCAGCTGTACCACTTATAACCACCGGAGGGAGCCCAAGAACAGAACTCATAATAGTGCCACTTACAGCCACCGGAGGGAGCCCAAGAGCGGAATTCACAACAGACTGGGCAGTTAGCGTACAGGGTTACAGTCTGTTTAGAAAGGATCGCAAAAATCGGAGAGGAGGAGGGGTTTGTCTTTATGTAAAGTCTTGTCTAAAGTCTACTTTAAGGGAGGATATTAGGAAGGGAATGAGGATGTCGATTCCATATGGGTCGAAATTCATGGAGGGAAAAATAGTAACAAAATTCTCATTAGGGTCTGTTACAAACCCCCAAATATAACAGAAATCATGAAAAGTCTACTACTAAGGCAGATAGATGAAGCTGCAACCCATAATGAGGTCCTGGTTATGGGGGACTTTAACTACCTGGATATTAACTGGGAAAAAGAGACCTGCGAAACCCATAAAGGCAACAGGTAATAACAAAGAAAAATGTTGTTTCACAATTGGTGCAGAATCCAACCAGAGGAGCAGCACTTTTAGACTTAATACTATCTAATAGACCTGACAGAATAACAAATGTTCAGGTGGTCGGGCATCTAGGAAATAGCGACCACAATATTGTACAGTTTCACCTGTCTTTCACTAGGGGGACTTGTCAGAAAGTCACAAATACACTGAACTTTAGGAAGGCAAAGTTTGACCAGCTTAGAAATGCCCTTAATCTGGTAGACTGGGACAATATCCTCAGAAATAAGAATACGGAAAATAAATGGGAAATGTTTAGGAACATCATAAATAGGCACTGTAAGCGGTTTATACCTTGTGGGAATAAAAGGACAAAAAATAGGAAAAACCCAATGTGGCTAAACAAAGAAGTAAGACAGGCAATTAACAGTAAAAAGAAAGCATTTAAACTGCTAAAGCAGAAAGGCACCATTGAAGCTCTAAACTATAGGGAGAAAAATACTTTATCAGAAAAACTAATTAAAGCTGCCAAAAAGGAAACAGAGAAGCACATTCCTAAGGAGAGTAAAACTAATCCCAAACTGTTCTTCAACTATATCAATAGTAAAAGAATAAAAACTGAAAATGTAGGCCCCTTAAAAAATAGTGAGGAAAGAATGGTTGTAGATGACGAGGAAAAGGCTAAAATATTAAACACCTTCTTCTCCACGGTATTCACGGTGGAAAATGAAATGCTAGGTGCAATGCTGACGGACAAAGAAAACCCTATATTATGGGTCACCAATCTAACCCAAGAAGAGGTGCGAAACCGGCTAAATAAGATTAAAATAGATATATCTCCGGGTCCGGATGGCATACATCCACGAGTACTAAGAGAACTAAGTAATGTAATAGACAAGCCATTATTTCTTATATTTAAGGACTCTATAGCGACGGGGTCTGTTCCCCAGGACTGGCGCATAGCAAATGTGGTACCAATATTCAAAAGGGGCTCTAAAAGTGAACCTGGAAATTATAGGCCAGTAAAGTCTAACCTCTATTGTTGGTAAAATATTGGAAGGGTTTCTGAAGGATGTTATTCTGGATTATCTCAATGAGAATAACTGTTTATCTCCATATCCGCATGGGTTTATGAGGAATTGCTCCTGTCAAACCAATCTAATTAGTTTTTATGAAGAAGTAAGCTATAGACTAGACCAAGTCATTGGACGTAGTATATCTTGATTTTTCCAAAGCGATTCATACTGTGCTACACAAGAGGTTGATACACAAAATGAGAATGCTGGATCTGGGGGAAAATGTGTAAGGCTGGTTTCACACTTGCGTTTTTGTAAGCTGCGTTTTAGCGCTAAAAACGCAAAAAAACGCATGCTTTTTTTCCCTATACTTAACATTAAAAACGCATGCGTTTTTTCGCATGCGTTTTGACGGGTTTTCGGCAACGCATGCGTTTTTTGACGCGTGCGTTCATTTGCAGAAATGCAACCTGTAGTAATTTCTAGCGGCGTTTTTTTGCCGCAAAAAAAGCATGCGTTTTTTCGCGGCAAAAAAATGCATTGCTGTCTATGTAAACGCATGCATTTTTAAGCACATGCGTTTGTTTGCGTTAAAAACGCATGCGTTTTTATAGAAAAACACAAGAAAACAAAAAAAAACAAGAAAACCCTAACCATAGGGATCCAAACCCTAACCCTAACCCTAAGGTTAGGATCCCTAGTAACCCTAGGGATCCTAACCCTAGGGATCCTAACCCTTAGGGTTAGGGTTAGGATCCTAACCCTTAGGGTTAGGGTTAGGATCCCTAGGGTAACAGTTAGGGTTAGGGTTAGGATCCCTAGTAACCCTAGGAATACTAACCCTAACCCTAGCCCTAGGGATCCTAACCCTTAGGGTTAGGATCCATAGGGTTAGGGGTAGGGTTAGGGGTAGGGTTACGGTTTGGATCCCTATGGTTAGGGTTAGGGGTAGGGTTAGGGTTAGGGTTAGGATCCTAAGGGTTATGGTTAGGGGTAGGGTTAGGGGTAGGGTTAGGGTTAGGGTTTTGGATCCCTATGGTTAGGGTTAGGGTTAAGGTTAGGGTTAGGATCCCAAGGGTTAGGGGTAGGGTTAGGGGTAGGGTTAGGATCCCAAGGGTTATGGTTAGGGTTAGGGGTAGGGTTAGGGGTAGGGTTAGGGTTAGGGTTTGGATCCTTAGGGTTAGGGGTAGGGTTAGGGTTAGGGTTTGGATCCCTTTATCACCTTGATGGTGGGGGGGTGGCTTATCAGTGACCTGGTGACCAGGACATTCTAATAAAAAGCTAACCCTAAACCTAACCCTAGGGATCCTAACCCTAACCCTAACCCTAGCTAATTCTATTAATAGTGTGTTTTCTAGTTGATTTTGATGATTGGCAGCTGTCACACACTTCTCAGCATGCGTTTCAAAAACGCAAACGCGTGAAAAAACGCATGTAAACGCGGGAAAACGCAGCATTTTGCCGCGATTTTTTTTTGCCCCAAAAACGCACCGTTTGCATGCGTTTTCATGCATTTTTTCACCACATGCGGTTTTTTTAAAAAACACTGCAGATCAAAACGCAAGTGTGAAACCAGCCTAAATGGGTAAGTAACTGGCGATAGAAAGCAGAGAGTGGTTATAAATGGTACTAGATGGTGGTCCGATTCTAAAGCACCGGGTATTCTAGAACATGTATGTACGTCATGCTGTGAGTGGGGGTTAAATTCCACGCCAATATCACTGATCAGCGAAGCATGGTTGAAATCCTGCACCAATTCGCGGCCAGACTGCATTTCACTGATAGGTCGCGATTGGCCGGGCATGACTAATCACCGAAGCGGTGTTTAAATCTCGTGGCAATATCACTGATTGGTCGCGGCCGGCTGCGTGGTATATAGCTCAGCCACGAAGTATATAGCACAGCGATGTAGTATATAACACAGCCCAAGTAGTAGATAGCACAGCCACGTAGTATATTGCACAGGCACGTAGTATATTGCACATACTCGTAGTATATAACACAGCGATGTAGTATATAGCAGCCACATAGTATATAACACAGCCCATGTAGTATATAACACAGCAACGTAATATATAGCAGTAGCAGCCACGTAGTATATATCAGCCACGTAGTATATTGCACAGCCACGTAGTTTATAGCACAGCCCACATAGTATATAGCACAGCGACGTAATATATAGCAGCCACGTAGTATATAGCAGTCATGTAGTATATAGCAGTCACATAGTATATAGCAGCCACGTAATATATAGCACAGCCAGGTAGTATATAGCACAGCCCATGTAATATATAGCAGCCACATAGTATATAACAGACAGCCACGTAGTATATAGCTATCACGTAGTATATAGCAGCCACGTAATATATAGCAGCCACGTAGTATATAGCACAGCCACGTAGTATATAGCACAGCAATGTAGTATATCGCAGCCACATAGTATATAACACAGCCCATGTAGTATATAGCGCAGCCACGTAGTATATAACACAGCCCACGCAGTATATAGCAGCCAGGCAGTATATAACGCAGCCCATGTAGTATATAACACAGCCCACGTAGTATAGAGCACAGCCCACGTAATATATAGCACAGCCCACGTAATATATAGCACAGCCCACGCAGTATGTAACACAGCACACATAATATACAGCAGTGTGGGCACCATATCCCTGTGAAAAAAATAATTAAAATAAAAAATAGTTATATACTCACCCTCCTACCGGCCGCGACCAATCAGCGACATGGGATTTCCGTTACAAACAGGCGGAAGTGACCCTTAGACAATTATATAGATAAATATTCTCTAACTGGGTCGCTGTGACCAGTGGGGTACCGCAGGGATCGGTGTTGGGACCTGTTCTCTTCAACATATTTATTAACGATCTGGTAGAAGGTTTACACTGTAAAATATTGATATTTGCAGATGATGCAAAACTATGTAAAGCAGTTAATACAAGAGAAGATAGTATTCTGCTACAGATGGATCTGGATAAGTTGGAAACTTGGGCTGAAAGGTGTCAGATGCAGTTTAACAATGATAAATGTAAGGTTATACACATGGGAAGAAGGAGTCAATATCACCATTACACACTGAACGGGAAACCACTGGGTAAATCTGACATGGAGAAGGACTTGGGGATCCTAGTTAATGATAAACTTACCTGGAGCAGCCAGTGCCAGGCAGCAGCTCCCAAGGCAAACAGGATCATGGGGTGCATTAAAAAAGGTCTGGATACACATGATGAGAGCATTATGCCGCCTCTGTTCAAATCCCTGGTTAGACCGCACATGGAGTACTGTGTACAGTTTTGGGCACCGGTGCTCAGGAAGGATATAATGGAACTAGAGAGTACAAAGGAGGGCAACAAAATTAATAAAGGGGATGAGGGAACTATAATACCCAGATAGATTAGCAAAATTAGGATTATTTAGTCTAGAAAAAAGATGACTGAGGGGCGATCTAATAACCATGTATAAGTATATAAGGGGACAATACAAATATCTCTCCGAGAATCTGTTTATACCAAGGAAGGTGACGGTCACAAGAGGGCATTCTCTGCGTCTGGAAGAGAGAAGTTTTTCTCACCAACATAGAAGAGGATTCTTTACTGTTAGGGCAGTGAGGATCTGGAATTCCTTGCCTGAGGAGGTGGCGATGGCGAACTCAGTCGAGGGGTTCAAGAGAGGCCTGGATGTCTTCCTGGAGCGTAACTATATTGTATCTTACAGTTCTTAGGTTCTTTAGAAGGACGTAGATCTGGGGATTCTGATGGAATATAGACTGAACTGGATGGACAAATATCTTTTTTTGGCCTTGCTAACTATGTTACTACGTTGTCGTTACTTTCTCTTTGTGCATTCCACAGATGGCATAGTTGGCCCTGGAACATGAAGCCAGGTTGTAACTCTCCAGTCAACTGGCCTTGTACCTGGATGGACAGTTATCTTCCTACACTTGTCGTTACCTCTTCTCTGTGTGCGTGCCACAGGTGGGGTAATAGACCCTGGAAGCTCTGAAGTAACAGCTGCTATAATCTCAGCGAGTCAGCAGAAGGGTGAGACTCTATAATGGTCACCATCTTGGAGTATTTTCCAGGGACTATTCTACATGTTATTTGCCTGTTTTATGGTTCAGTAAAGTTTGCCACACTGTTTTACCCTCAACCTGTGTTGTCTGAGTAGCATTACGCCCACGTTAAAAGGAGAGTGGGTGTTTGGTGGGATGACCCCTGGTCCATGCAGTTTTGGTTAGTGGACCAGGGTGCCCGCCAACCCCCCAGTGTCTCCATTAGTGACCGTTATGTACAAGATTGGAAAAAAAATATTGCGTGGAAAAACAGAGAATTCCATCATGTATCCTGTCGTGCCGGTTGGCAATTGGACACTTTCTCTGCACCCCTTCACTGGCTTAGTGAAGGATTGTAAAACACTCATGTGGGAGGAGAGCACCTCTCCGATCCAAGTTCCATCAACTCCAAAGTCCACACGTCCTGGAAGAGGGGAAGATGGTTGAAGTTTACCAATGACCATCTCGATGATCTGAGGAGGAATGGGAGAAGGTCATGTGGTCAGATGAGACCAATATAGCACTTCTTAGTATCAACTCCACTCGCCTTGTTTGCAGGAAGAAGAAGGATGAGTGCAACCCCAAGAACACTGTCCCACCCATGAAGCAGGGTGAAGGAAAGATCACATTTTGGGGTACATTTCTGCAAAGGAGAAAGGAGGACGACTGCACTGTATTGAAGGGAGGATGGATGGGGACGTATATCGCGAACCTTTTGCCAAGAACCTCCTTTCCTCAGGAAGTGCTTTGAACATGGGTCGTGGCTTGATCTTCCAGCATGGCAATGACCTGAAACACAAAGCCAGGGCAACTAAGGAGTGGCTCCGTAAAAAGTATTTTGAGGTCCTAGAGTGGCCAAGCCAGTCTCCAGACCTGAAACCAATATAAAATCTTTGGAGGGAGCTGAAACTCAATGTTGCCCAGTGACTGCCCTGAACGTGAAAGATCTGGAGATGATCTGTATGGAGGAGTGGGCCAAAATACCTGCTGCAGTGTGTGCAAACCTGGTCAAGAACTACAGGAAACGTCTCACCTCTGTAATCGCAAACAAAGGTTTCTGTACCAAATGTTAAGTTCTGTTTTTCAATTATATCAAATACTTATTTCATGCAATAAAATGCAAATTAACCCCTTTACCCCCAAGGGTGATTTGCACGTTAATGACCAGGCCAATTTTTACAATTCCAACCACTGTCCCTTTATGAAGTAATAACTCTGGAATGCTTCAGCGGATCTTGATGATTCTGAAACTGTTTTTCAGGACATATTGGACTTCATGTTATTGTTAAAATTTATTTGATATTACCTGCGTTTATTTGTGAAAAAAACTGAAATTTGGCGAAAATTTTGAAAATGTTACAATTTTCCAACTTTTAATTTTCATGTCCTTAAATCACAGAGATATGTCACACAAAAATACTTAATAAATAACATTTCCCATATGTCTTCTTTTCATTACAGTTTTAGAACTAACATTTTTTTTGTTAGGACGTTATAAGGGTTAAAAGTTGACCAGCAATTTCTCATTCTTTCAACAAGGTTTTTTTTTTAGGGACCACACCTCATTTGAAGTCACTTTAAGGGGTGTACATGACAGAAAATAACCAAAAGTGACACCATTCTAAAAACTGCACCCCTCAAGGTGCTTAAAACCACATTCAAGAAATTAATTAATCCTTCAGATGCTTCACAGGAATTTTTGGAATGTGGAAAAAAATGAACATTTAACTTTTTTTTTCACTTCAGATCCAAATGTTTTTATTATGACAGGGGAATGGGAAAAAACGGACTCCAAAATTTGTTGTGTAATTTCTACTGAGCATGCCAATACCCCATATGAAGGAGAAAATCACTGGGCGCACGGCAGAGCTCGGAAGGGAAAGAGCGCCATTTGACATTTTGAATGCACAATTTGCTGGAACAATTAGCAGACACAATGGCACATTTGGAGAGCCTCTGATGTGCCTAAACAGTGAAAATACCCTATAAATGACACCATTTTGGAAACTAGACCCTCGGGGATCTGATCTAGATGTGTGATGAGCACATTTAACCCTCAGGTGCTTCACAGAAGATTTTAACATTGAGCCGTAGCAGGAGAAATTGCACCATACAATTTGTTGGGCAATTTCTCCTGAGTACACCGATACCCAGTATGAGGGTGAAAACTACCGTTTGGGTGCACGGCAGGGCTCAGAAGTGAAGGAGCGTCATTTGACTTTTTGAATGTACAGACCCCTTCAAATTTTTGACTCTTTGTTTCATTGCAGCCACTTGGTAAATTCAAAATAGTTTGTTTTTTTCACATTAATGTACACTCTGCACCCTATCTTGACTGAAAAAAAAATAAAAATGTAGAAAATTTTGCAATATTATTTTAGCACCAAATTTTGCATTTTCATAAGAGTAACAGGTTAAATTGCACCATACAATTTGTTGTGCAATTTCTCCTGAGTACGCTGATACATACCCCATATGTGGGAGAATACTACTTTTGAGTCTCAGTGCAAAGCTCAGAAGGGAAGAGGTGCCATATTGGAGTTCAGATTTTGCTGGAATGGTTTGAGGGTGCCATGTCACTTTGGCAGAACCCCTGAGGTGACAGAACAACAGAAACCCCAATATGTGACCCAATTTTGCAAACTACACAATTACACAATGAATTCATGGTGCAGTGATCATATTGACGCCACATGTGACTCACAGAATTTTATACCACTGAGCGGTGAAGAAAGAATAAATTACATTTTTACCACTAAAATGTTGTTTAAGCCCCAAGTTTTTAATTTTTCTAAGGGCTAATAGGAAATTTTTTTTACAAGAAACTGAGGTCCATTTTTTCCTGAGTGCACCAATACCCTACATATAATTGGGAAATATTTTCAGCCACAGTGCAAAGGTCAGAAGGTAAGGAGAGCCAGATTTTACTGTTACCAAACTGCCGTTGTAGTGACCAGTACTTTGCAGTCACCAGTACGTTGCAGTCACCAGTACATTATGTCCAACCCATGCTTCTGGAGGCATGCACCCGTAAGTTAGGCGGGCTCTCATCACCTCAGGAATGCAAAATGTGGACGCAATATGTGGTTTAGGTATAATGGGAGGCTCAGAAGGGAGGGGGCATTTGTATTTGGGAGCACAGAATTTGCTGAATTTCTTTTGGCAGGTGAGGAGCCATTTTGCTTTTTCAGAGTTTTTGTGCTACCAGTAAAGCCAGTGGAAGCCCCCTATATTTCTATTAACAGATGAAAGACCTGAGAGGGGACTTGCTTTTTTTGTGGATTGAATTGAAGCTTTTATTGGGAACATTTACATAACGTTTGGGATCACATTTATCCGGCGCTCTACACTGAGCACTTACTTTGGGGTTTCCATCTAAATCTCTGAGTGACGTGATTCAGATGAACCACCTAAGGGATCCATTCACTATAATGAGGCAGCAGAGTTACTCTGGACTCTGTCTGACCTCTGTTCAGCTGTATCCTTCTTTTCAGAAGTGCCCAAAATTGTGGCCGATGGCACTTTTATGCAATCCTAAAAAGACACTGTCGGATCACAGGTCAGACAGCGTCCACAGTGCCTCCATCTGTCTCATTATGGGGAATCTTCTGCCGGGGTTCTGTCTGATTCGCATATTTCAGAGATTTACATGGAAACCCCACTGTAAGCGCTCAGAGCAAAGCACAGGTTAAATGTGTGCCGAGCCTTACGACAATCTTTGTGAGGCAGAATGAAAAAATCAATAGCATGTGAGGAATTGGTTTTAATTATTTTTTACACCGTTCCTCATGTGGTATAAGTGATTAGGCGACTTTATTCTTCTGGTCGGTGCGGTTACGGCGATACCAGATTTGTATCGGGTTTTTTTTGTTTGGCAGCTGTCACACACTAAAAGACGCTTTTTATTGTGAAAACTAGTTTTTGCATCACCATATTTTGAGAGCTATAATTTTTCCATATTTTGGCCCTCAGAGTCATGTGAAATCTTGTTTTTTTTGGGGGGACGAGTTGAAGTTTTTATTGGTACCATTTTTGGGCACATAACATTTTTTAATCGCTTTCTACTTTGATTGTTAGGAGGCAGAATGAACAAAAACCAGCAATTCAGGAATTTCTTTTGGGGGGAGGGGGAATTCATGCCGTTCCCTGTATGATAAAATTGATTGGGCAGTTTTATTGTTCAGGTCAGTACGATTACAGCGATACCTAATTTATATAGTTTTCTTATCTGTTGGCGCTTCTATACAATAAAAACTATTTTATAGAAAAAAATAATTATTTTTGCATTGCTTTATTCTGAGAGCTGTAACTTTTTTATTTTTCCACTGATGGAGCTGTATGATGGCTTGTTCTTTGCAGGACAAGATGACGTTTTCAGTGGTACCACATTTATTTTTATCTGTCTTTTTTATTCCGTTTTATTCCACTTTTTGTTTGGCAGTATGTTGATAAAGCATTGTTTTTTGCCTTGTTTTTTTTTATGGTGTTCACTAAAGGGGTTAACTTGCGGGACAGTTTTATAGGTCAGTATGTGCATTTTTAGTGTTTATTTTTTTCATTCAAATATTTATTTAGAGATACAATATCTTTTGATTTTTGTGTTATTATTATTATTGATTTTTTAAAAAAATATTTTTACAATTATCGAAAAAAAAAATTCCCTATTTTATATTTTTTTACTTTGTCCCACTATGGGACTATCATTTTTTGCAGGGTGATCGCTTCTATAGCATGGGGATGCAGAAGCATCCCCATGCTGTAGAAACTGTCAGCTCTGCACTGACAAATTTGCTCATCATGCACTGGGCATGATCAGCAAGTTTTCTAGGTCTGGTGACCCGAATGTCATCATGACGACATCGGGTCACCATGGCAAGACCGTGGGGTCTGCGATCCTAAGAAAGAGGGTCTGTCAGCCCTCTGCCGGCTCCCGGAATGCTGCGATCTCATTCGATTGCAGCATTTTGGGAGTTAAAGTGCCGGGAGCGGGCTCTAACCTTCAGAATCAGCTGACACTCTTATTTTTGGATTTCAGAGAATATCTATGAAGAGATCGATCAGTTTATTTGGTAGTTTGGCAATTGTCGTTCGGCAAATTCTCTGAACGTACCATTCACAATGTTGGACAGATATTCTTCCACCATGATGTTACCATAGCACATAACATAGTCGGATCAGCACTCCCGGACTGTAAAACTACCATCATAACACAGCCCCATGTGTGGATGGGGGACAAATATTCACTAATCATTCCAATTATTGTAATTGCTGCAGTAACAGCACAAACCCCTCATATCCACATCTGCTCAACGCTCGTCATTTACAGCTCTCCAATGTTCCTCGGGAAGATTTCTTTCTATAATGATAAAGACAAATAAACAAAATAATTAGCAGTTTTCCTTGTTTATTTGGTAATTTTGGAGATGTCTCTGCTTCCTCCATGGGTAGCAGATGCTGGCTGAGGCTCTCTATAGTATCTGTCACGTTGCCGATCGGGACAATGAGGGACAATGACGGACTTGTACATGTGTAAAGTTAGAGGATGATGCTCTTGTTACTAGTACCCTATTCATGGTGGCACATTACTGAGGGGGAGTGGGCAAAATCCACTCTTGCCCATGAGTCGCCCACCAGGGCAGCGGGGTACTCGGTACCAGGTCCGGTATTAAAGGAGAAGTCACAGTGGCTGTGACCCAGTCTGTGGCCCTGGGCGCCCAATAAAGAGGATGGTCTTTTAAGGGAAAAGTGTTTATAAGGCTGTTGTGACGCCACCTGTGGTGTTTGGTCAATAGTGGGACCGACGCTGTTTTAAAGGGGTTCTCTGGGGGATGTTGTTGCAGCACTGATGGTACACTTCCCACAGGTGAAGCGGGGTCCCCAGGGGTCCTAAGGTGTGTGGTGGTGATGACGGTTGCTGGTAAATGAGTAAAGGAGTCAAGTTGGAAGTCTTTACCTGGTTTACTGTAGTTGGCAGGCCACAGTCCAGGGCACCGGCACCAGGTACATAGGAGTCCAGGCAGCCCGGAAACAAGCGGAATTCCCTTGGTAAGTCAGGTTAGGAGCCTTCCATTCTGCGCTTGTTAGAGTCCTTTGCTGCCTGAAGTGTTCCAAACAAGGTCCAAATTATTTCAGTTCTTTCTCCTAACCTGGGACAATGTCTGTATGATCATATGCCCTCCGGTTCTGCTGAGTGTCCTGTAGTTCCACTCTAGCCTCGGGCCCCCGGTACCCGGTCTCTGCGCACTGATTTCTCGGAGACCTATTCTCAGCCTCCTTGATCTCTCCTCTGCACCTCTCCTGTCTGTCCTCGCTCACAGACTGTCTGTACAAACTGAAGTGACTCCTCCTCCAAACCAGGATCTTTATTCAGGGAAGCTGCCCTAAAACAGGGTTTTGAGCTCCCCCTCCTGGCCTAGATTTGGAAGGTGTTGTGTATGTGATAACCTGCCAAAGGGAATCTCACTTGTCTCCAGGCATAGCACTACCCTCCCCGAGAGGAAGGCAGCACTACTGTGGTACCTGAGCTCCTGGGGTGCCACACCCACCCCCAAAAAATAGCACTGGCGCTACTAACGTTACAGATCTGGATCTATGGGTATGCACCTTTTTGTACTGTATGGACGACAACATGTCTCCGATACAAGTAGATCTTGTGGTAGAGAATCAGTTAACGCCATTCTCCGTGATGAAGACTGTGCAGTAATGTCACTGCCTTGTGCTGCCCCTGTCCGTCCGCTCCGATATGCAGGGGAGAATAGGACTCAGTCGCTTGTGTCAGGTGAGTATAAACTTTATTTTTTTGTGGCTGCCATGGCATAAAAGGTGTCGTGGCACAAAGGCATCATTACTTTTTTGCTGACAATAATTTTTGTTATCTTTTTCAAATAACACGTTACTACTTTCTCCTTTTCTGCTGCACCCAATTTTCATTTTTTCACTTACGTATTTTTCTCCCTTTCTTCCAACAATCATGACTTTTATATTTTTTCATCAACAGACCCGTATGAAGGCTTGTTTGTTGTTGGGACGATTTACAGCTCTGGCAAAAATTAAGAGACCACTGCAAAATGTTCAGTTTGTCTGATTTTTCTCTTTATATGTATATTTTTGAATAAAATGTAAATTGTTCTTTTATTTTATAAACTTCTGACAACATGTCTCCGAAGTTCCAAGCAATAAAGTTTGTATTCTTTTTTCTGAAAAGGAGAAATGGTCAAAATTACAAAAAAAACCACAGTGCTTTCTGACCTTAAATAATGCAAAGAAGACAAGTTCATAATCATTTAGAAACAACAATACTAATGTTTTACCTCAGGAAGAGCAAAAATCAATATTTGGTGGAATAACCATGAGTTTTAATCCCAGCTTTCATGCGTCTTGGCATGCTTTCCACCAGTCTTTCATACTGTTTCTGATGCAAAAATGTAAGCCGTTCTTCTTTGTTTGATGGCTTGTGACTATCCATCATCCTCTTGAATTACATTCCAGAGGTTTTCAATGGGGTTCAGGTCTGGAGATTGGGCTGCCCGTGACAGGGATTTGATGTAGTGGTCTCTTAATTTTTGTCAGAGCTGTATATTTGCGAATGACAACAATCACTTTAACATGTAATATACTGAAAAGTGTGAAAATAATTCCAAGTGCAAAAGAGTGAAGAAAAATAAAATACTGCCATTGTTCTTTGGATTATGTTTGAACATCGCTCTTTGTTTGGTAAAAATAATCTGAGAACATGATTCCTCAGTTCACTACGATTACGGCAATACCAAACATAGGATTTTTGTTTTACTTAGGTGGTGAAAAAAAAACCCTGGGTAGGCAGAACATTGAAAAAAAGGTCTATCTACGTCTCATCAGACCAGAGAATCTTATTTCTCATAGTCTGCGAGTCCTTCATGTGTTTTTCAGCAAACTCTATGCAGGCTTTCATATATCTTGACTGAGGAGAGGCTTCTGTGGGGCCAATCTGCCATAAAGGCAATAAGACGCCCCCATTACTAACCCCAAAGTCACATTGTAAGAAAACACAGACACCCAGAAAAAAAGTCCTTTAATTATAAGAATGTCATAGACTCCTTTATTAATCTTAATTAAACCATACTTACTGTATATGGAGTGCCCGCTATAACCCTGGGATACTCGGGATGGGTCCGATGGTTATTAAAGGGTTGGTCACAGTGGCAGTGACCAGGTTCGTGGCCCTGGGCATCCAAGTTAAAGGGAAAGTCTTTAGAGGGGTTGTTTTGAATAAAGAATGTTCCTGACGCCACCTGTGGTATTCGGTCAGGGATGACCAACGCTGCTTAAAGTGGTCCACTGGGAATGATGGTACTTCAGCAGGGATGGTATGACTTCCCACAGGTAAAGCTTAGTCCCCAGGGCTCCCGGTGTAGTGGGTAAAGATGACAGGCGGTGTAGTGCCAGAAAGAATTGGAGGACACAAGGTTGCAGTCTCTTTACCTTTTACTGGTAGTATGCAGCCACAGTCCAGGGTATCAGTAACAGGTGATGGTGAGGTCAGGCCAGCCTGGAAGCGATTGGAGTCCCTTTAGCCAGGTGGGGTTGGAAGCCTTCCTTTCTGTGCTGTAATGTGCGTCCCTTGCTGCCTAAGGCTTTACAAAAGGTCCTCTCTCTGTCCTTTATGTAGGACAGTACCCGCATGGCAGGCAACTCGAGCCTTTTTACAGGTGTCCCTACTTGCAGTGACTCCGGGCTCTATATGCTGCTGGGCCTTTGGGTGTGGTTGTGGGCAGGGGACTTGGAATCTCCTGCCCTCCAGTTTCTGCTGTGGGGCATACAGTCCCACACAGCCTCGGACTCCCGGTGTCCGGTTCCTGCGCTGATTCTAGAGGGAGCCCGCTCACAGCTCCACTCCCAGTATCTTTCCTCTCCTTTGCTTCTTCTCCCCTCACAGTCTCTTACAATCTGACTGACTCCTGTCAGGAGTTGCAGAACCTTGTGTCTGCATGGCTCCAGCTCTCCTCTCGACTCCCTTCCTCCACACTCCTCACTCCTCTCTCCGACTGCCTCTGTCTCTCTCTGACAGACTCCTTAACTCCTCCCCCAGCCAGAACATATATAGGGGCGTTCCCCTGAAACCGGGTCTAGAGGTCTCCTTTCTGGCCTGGAGTCAGAACATGTTGCATGTATGTGTTACCTGTCAAAGGAATCCTCTTCGCTTCCAGGCATGGCATCACCCTCCCCGAGAGGAAGGCAATACCACTGTGGTACCTGGACTCCTGGGGTGCCACATGTATATGTGTGTGTCACTAACATCTATATATCTATGTATTCTATGTGTGTATATCTATTCTATTCTAACCTGTCATGCTGTGATTTTACTATCATTCCGGCTGTAGTGGTCTAAGGACTTTTATCTGCTGTACAGTTGGCCCAAGTATTTTTCAAATACATTTTCCTAATCCTTGGTCTCCCAGGTAGTATAATGTCTGATTATGCTTTCCAGATTGTGGAAGGTGCTCCACAAGAGTTTAAAAATCTCTTTAGACTTGTCCTCTACCTATCATTCCCAAAGTAATGGGCAAATTAAGACAATCTGTCTGTCTGCAGAGCTATATTCCTATGAATATTCTGTAAATCCTGCTAAGATAATTTCTTCTTTGAGCTGAATTTGCCCAACAATTTAGTTTCTGACTCTTCTGTGAAATCTCTATTTGTTACCATGTATGGTTGAGAGCCTCATCTTCCTTTCCCAATTGCATCTAAAAGGCAAATTGAGAAGTTTCTTGTGAATCTTTTCTATGTAACAGACTGGAGGGGATACAGTCCTAAAGAGAGATGCTGGGCTCCTAAAGGGATTTTAAAGGGAGTGTGTCACACACAAAATGCCAATTTAACTTCATAAAAATTTATATAGGGGATGAAGCCTAACAAATAATCATACCAGGCACCTGCAGGTTAACTTAATATTTTCTGAAATATCTACTTTTATTTAATACTAGATGGTGGCCCGATTCTAACGCATCCGGTATTCTAGAATATTCTGACTGACAGAACGTGTTCAGTAAACTTGCGTGAACTATGTGCCACTGTGACTGACAGAACGTGTTCAGTAAACATGAGTGAACTATGTTGCACTGTGACTGACAGAACTTGTTCAGTAAACGTGACTGAACTACGTGGCACCGTGACTGACAGAACTTGTTCAGTAAACGTGACTGAACTACGTGGCACTGTGACTGACAGAGCTTGTTCAGTAAATGTGAGTGAACTACATCACACTGTGACTGACAGAACTTGTTCAGTAAATGTGACTGAACTACATCACACTGTGACTGACAGAGCTTGTTCAGTAAATGTGACTGAACTACATGGCACTGTGACTGACAGAGCTTGTTCAGTAAATGTGACTGAACTATGGCCGGACTGCGCCTGTCTCTGATTGGTCGCTGGCGGCTGGCGCAACCAATCAGCGACTCGGTATTTCCGTTACAGACAAACAGACAGAATTAGACAATTATATAGTAGATGGAATTGAGGGCACTTTGGTGCACCCTTGGTATGACCTATGCCTTTCTGCAAAGTTCTGCACTTCTTGCATATTAAAGTCATTCCCTTATCTTAATCGGCAGCACTCGTTTCGTAAGAAAAAAAAGCGTGCAAGCTAGTTTCATCATTGGTTTTTGTTGATAGTTTTATCTGAATTTCCCCATAGTTTCATCCAAGTTTCATCAGTTTTGTTTGGATATAAAACAAAAAACAAGTTTTTCCACCTTCTCCTATCTAGCAGTCCCTGAAAACTGGTCAGCAAGTGGATGTCACCCGAATGTTGTCCGATTTTTTTCACGGACACACAGACTTACACTTGGTTCAATATAGAACACGTCTTTGTAATTTTGTTCCGACCACTCGTTCCCAAGAAAACAAATGGACACGTGAACTACCCCATAGAATGCTGTCCGTGAAAAACACTTATGGAACGGAAAAACAAAATACAGTTGTTTGAAAGAGCCCTGGAAAGAAGGATTGAAGATGTATTGTTAGTCCATCTCAGCATTGAAAAAAAAGATTTCCACTTGCTTGATAAGTATTTTACGAAGCATCATTTTAACTACCGAGACTACCTTCCCAGTTCAATTGGCAGATCATCCCAGTTGAATTGGGAGTCTCCTGAGCTTTATAATGGGACAAAAGGTCTTCAAGGGAAATAATCTCTAAAACGTTCATATTTCTGCAGAAAAAAACGAACAAAAGGTGTCAAACCACAGGTTTACCCTTCACGATTTTAATTTGTGATATCAGTGTGCAGCAGGTATATATTCTGTAATGCTTCATTACTCCTGTGGGGGTGCTGTGCTGGAGGGAAACTACACACTTGTTGGTTTATCTTCTCACAGAGATGGCCCTCTAGGCTCATCTCCATTGAATGGAGGTGGGATTAAAGGGTTTTATGATCAGTATCCAGCATATCGGCTGACTTTTGTTTACATCTAACTTTTTTTATTTTGCTATCTTGCTTTGATGGAGAAAAAAATGCACCAAAAGCTGCATCAAAGACATAAGGTCCCATTCATTAAGGCATTTATGTGAGGATTCTGGTGTAAAAACACCTTAAAAAGTCACAAAATGTTCACTCAACTCGGAAGTTGTGCGAAAATGTCATGACTTTTGCCAATTTTAGCACCAGTTTTGGCCAGCTTTCTTGCCAAGCCCACCCATCTAACTTATAAAAATTTACACCACATTAACCCTTGCATGAATTACCCTTTAATTCATTTTTTTGTGTGTGTAAGAATATGCTTTCCCTGTGAACGGATATGATATTTAGAACTCTGGTTGTGTCATCACTAGACTACAAGTGCTACACACTTGTCCTGGGTATCATGGGCTCTGCTCCCTTCTCTTAGATTCGCTGCCCTCTGTTGTGCTCCATGTTAAGTTTTGCAGGTTTTCCAGCATGGATCAATGACATTATCTCTCTAGACCTATGTAAGGACCATTGACACACATACCTCTATCTTGGAATTGAGACTCTAGTGTTCCTTAGTCTGCTCCACCATATGTTCTACATTGTTTTAACTCTTTTCCCTTGCTGCTGGGATCTATTATATCTGACCGTCTGCTCCTGAGTTTCTAGTTAGTCCTAGAAATAATTGTTATTATTCCATGTGTCCTCTGGAAGCTGCCCAAGCCCTTAGGGCTCGTGTGCCCACCTGGTCAAGAGGCTTCGTGGATACAGCTCACTTGGTGAGTCCTTACAACAACTCTGGACTAGTGATGAGCGATCGTGCTCTAATAAGGTCTTATATGAGCATACTCAGGTGCTAACCGAGTGATTTCGGCGTGCTCGAATAATATGTTTGAATCTCCACGCCTGCATGTCTGTTTGCCACAACACATGTATGGATTCCCTGTTTGTTAGGCAATACCTGCATGTGTTGCTGCTGTCGAACAGCCACGAGCCATGCAGCCACAGGGACTTGAGCATGTATTTCAAGCACACCAAAGACACTCGGTTAGCACCCGAGCATGTTCAGATAATATCTTACCCGAGCACATTCGCTCATCATTACTCTGGACTAGTGTTGAGCGATACCGTCCGATACTTGAAAGTATCGGTATCGGAAAGTATCGGCCGATACAGGCAAAGTATCGGATCCAATCCGATACCGATACCCGATACCAATACAAGTCAATGGGACTCAAGTATCGGACGGTATCCCTGATGGTTCCCAGGGTCTGAAGGAGAGGAAACTCTCCTTCAGGCCCTGGGATCCATATTAATGTGTAAAAGAAAGAATTAAAATAAAAAATATTGCTATACTCACCTCTCCGACGCAGCCTGGACCTCACGGAGGGAACCGGCAGCGTTCTTTGCTTAAAATCCGCGCGTTTACTTCCTTCCGTGAAGTCCCGGCTTGTGATTGGTCGCGTGCCGCCCATGTGGCCGCGACACGACCAATCACAGCAAGCCGTGACGTAATTTCAGGTCCTTCAGGATTTTAAAATTACGTTCTGGCTTGTGATTGGTCGCGTTGCGGTCACATGGGCGACGCGACCAATCACAAGCCGTGACGTCATGGGAGGCAGGACACGCGCGCATTTTAAAATGCGCGCGTGTCCTGCCTCCCGTGACGTCACGGCTTGTGATTGGTCGCGTCGCCCATGTGACCGCAACGCGACCAATCACAAGCCAGAACGTAATTTTAAAATCCTGAAGGACCTGAAATTACGTCACGGCTTGCTGTGATTGGTCGTGTCGCGGCCACATGGGCGGCACGCGACCAATCACAAGCCGGGACTTCACGGAAGGAAGTAAACGCGCAAATTTTAAGCAAAGAACGCTGCCGGTTCCCTCCGTGAGGTCCAGGCTGCGTCGGAGAGGTGAGTATAGCAATATTTTTTATTTTAATTCTTTCTTTTACACATTATTACATTAATGTTGTTTCGATACCGATACCCGATACCACAAAAGTATCGGATCTCGGTATCGGAATTCCGATACCTGAAAGTATCGGCCGATACCCGATACTTGCGGTATCGGAATGCTCAACACTACTCTGGACCATAGCGACATTGGCTCTCCATCACTAGACCGCAATGTGGAAGAATCTCATAAAAAATCCTCCATATCTCAGCTCCATGAACCTTTTGAGCATTATACCATTCAGACTTGAATATGGAGTTATCGAAAGGTGCGACGTTGTAGGAATGCCACGTAGATTTGTCATTAAATATGGATGACCTGATCTAGCTTAGAAGTTCACATCTGGCATCCATTATTAAGTTTACACACAATGTGAAAACTTTTATAATGTTCACTTTCAGAAGGTTAAAGTTGATGAACATATGTTCCTTGCAACATAAAGTATTATATTTGCAGAGAAATGGAAGGACAACATTTTTCTGTAGCTAATAGAATACCGTACCTTGGTGAAATAAGGATAATTAAGTAGGATCCCTGTTCTATGACTAGCGTAGTCCTCAGACTGACATTACGTGCATAACGTGGCTATGCTGCTTTTAATCTGATGCAGATATAATGCATGTTTTCTTATACCCCATTCACTTCTGGAATGTTCTCCACTATTATACTACAAATTACCCTATCCCCATTAAATAAAAAAACAAGAACTCTGAAGTGCTTAATCAACCTAACAAAAGCCCATCTCACCTAATAGATGATCAAAGCCTACCGAAAAATAAGCTTATCCATTCCTAAAAATCACAGCAAATTGTATTTAGTCTACAAAGGTCTACGGCAACCGAAACAAGGCTTTTTCCCTAATTGATTACATTGATTGCACAAGTAATTTTTGGTGCATTTTATTACTCTTTGCTGTCGATTTACGTAGGTGATGGATTTGGCAGTCGCCCCAAGGAACCACAGAGACCTATAATTTAATGTATATCTCCACTGACTTGAAGTTAGATAAAACTTCACAACACTTATTAAATATCAAAAATATAAAAATCATGATGGTTAAAAATGCAAAAATATTCACGCCTCTGTTTCCCAATTCTGGAATGATTGTCAGTTTGACACCCTATTTCAGATTTCAATCCCCCTACCTACCTATCATTTCTTGTTATGTTTATTTTTTGGCAAGGGTTGAATAATTGGGGTCAAAATGATTGTCAAAAGTTAATTATAGAGTTGTACAAAATATATGGTGAAAGAAAAAGTAGCAATGGGTGGGATAATGTAAAGGGAAAAAAAAACCTTACCATAGCTAAGAATGTGGGAGCTTCTAGCAGCAGAAGCACTATCACCACCAATGGCTCCAACCGTACAGGCAGTAGTACTACCAAACAGAGATGACAATTGCCCTCCTCTGCCTCCAGTAAGCTTATTAGTGGGGAGGAATTTGAGGGATTAATGGGATATACAGTATGGTATATCACTTATCTCAGGCACAAAAGAATGATGTTACCTCTGACAATGACACAATCAGTTTAAGTCAGGGTTGTGCACAGAATGGTCTGCCTGATCACAAATGGCACAGAGGGATAATTTTTGGACAGTTTTTAAATTTACAAAAACATGAAAAATCTGTCATTACGCTATTATTAAATTGGCTGTTTGGCTACAACAGGGCTCACGTTGACATTGCTAAAGCCTCATTCATATGTCAGTATTTTTCCATCAGTTTTTCACCTGTTTTTTTTATGCCAAAACCAGTAGCATCTCCGATACAACAGGTGTCAATATTTCAATTATAGTTTTTCTCTGTAAGTTCCACTTATAGTTTTGACATTCAAATACTGATGCAAAATACTTACTGAATACTGACTTGTGGAGGCTTTGCACTTTTTTAAATCAATTTCCTGTTAATCAAATTTTGGGGAAAAATGTGTTGAAACCGGCAAATTTGAATTTCAATTCTTTTGGTCATCTCTAAAAAGAATGCTTCTAGAGAAAGAGGTGTGTGAAAAATAGCTCCGATCCAGAAGGGAGGATGCTTCTCTAGTGCCACCTATTCAATGTAGCTTCTCTATAAGTTAATGGCTGACCTACATTACCGGCCTACAAGACTCTCTTGGTCAGCTGTTTGTGAAATATTCCCCCCCCCCCCTACACCATCAAGGCCGCTCTTCCAGCCAACCAATACACTGCTTTGCATTCACTGCAGAGCTGTCTGTGGGTGGGGGACACAATAGTTTGGGATATATCATTAGTCACATTGCAAGTCTTGGTAGCACTAGGGAGACCACTTTTTTTCTGAAGAATTAATTTGCATTCTAACGGAATTAACACAATTGGAAAAGTTTGATTTTTTTCTGTGCAGCTCCTCAGGACAGAGCTACATCACATAAGGAGAACTTCCCACCCATGGGAGATAAAACTTCAGAGCTACTGCTCAAATAACGGTCCAAGTTTCATCAATGTTTTTGATCAGAATGTCCTCAGAGTATGGACAGTGTCAATTCTTACCATTAATTTTGTCAGAATTTCATCAGTTTTTCTTAGATATGAAAAAATGGAGAAATTTCTCTCCTCAAGTGCTGTCTGATCTTTTCTCTGACCCATAAACTTGCATTGATGAGTTTGATTCGACACTTCGATCAACATCAAGCAAGTCTTTGTACTCTTGTGCAGATGACTCGGTCCAAGGAAAAAATCAAACATGTAAACTACCCCATAGACTATTATAGGTATAAGTGTTATCAACGCGTTTAGCACTCATATGAGAAAAACTGATATCTGAATGAGCCCTTTGCCAGATTATTTGTGGACTGTTTAGCTTGTTTTAGCTAAAGATCCATTTATTTATTTTCCTTCGTGGCTGTAATGTTTTCATAACTCCACTAGCAAACACAAGTATTGTTTCTTGCCTCATATCCTTGCCGTCTTCCAATAAGCAGCCACCATCAGTTCCTTGGTCTTCTAGTTTTCTGTGATGAAGGTTACTTTATCCTTTCTTTACCAAGTACATCACAATTAGTGATCATTAAATCCTTTTTATGTTGTTCATACTGATATGTCTCGCCTGGTGAGTTGAATCATGGAAGTTTGGATAGGCAGTTCTTGAGCAACATGGTCAGTGTAGGATGGCTGAGCAAAAGTGAAGCAGTGTCAAATAATTAACAGGCTATAGAGGAGAGGCTACGTTGGAGTAGCAGAGCTGGAACAGCGGTGAATAATGTAGAGCTGGAACAGCGCTGAATAATATAGTAGAGCTGGAACAGCAATGAATAATATAGTAGAGCTGGAACAGCGATGAATAATGCAGTAGAGCTGGAACAGCAATGAATATTATAGTAGAGCTGGAACAGCAATGAATAATGCAGTAGAGCTGGAACAGCAATGAATAATGTAATAGAACTGGAACAGATGTTACGAAACTGCAGCAGAGAACTAGGAGAGAAGGGGGAAAGCTGACCCTGCACTAAGGGTACTGTCACACAGTGAAATTTTCATCGCTACGACGGCACGATTCGTGACGTTCTAGCGATATCGTTACGATATCGCTGTGTGGAGATCAGATTGAAGAATCCATTTTGTCTTCCTTTTCAGAGACGTCTGGCTTAATATGAGGAAGACTTGAGCAAAATAGACATTTCCTTTTATGGACGCATTCCTTTGTGATATTGTAACTTACATTCCAGAAGTGAACGTTATCAGTAGAATAGATACTCTTTGTTAGAGAATATGAGCGCTTGTACGCATGTCTGTAAATGCTTATCTCTTTGCTATATAAAAAGGAGGGGTGAGTCCCAGTGAGTCAGAGGCGAGCTCCTGGGCGATCCCTGCATATGAATACACATCTCTTGTGCTGTGTGTTATTACTTGGATCTCTCTACATCAGAAAGCCAGGGACGGATAAGGACTCAACATTTCTTGGCGCCCGAACAGGGACCCGAGGCGAGAGTATTTACTCAAGATTTACCTGCGGATACGGACAACGGAGATCTGGGATAATGGACGGCAAATGAAAAAAAAAAAAAAAAAAAACCTGGCCAGGTAAGAGACATTATTAGTTCTCTTTTATCTGCCCTGTATTATCCGAAAGATCTCTATGAGCCGTGTCATGCTGGGTTAGTCTAGTAGTGAGTAGATACCTATAGAACTCGGGTTACCATATTGTATAGATTTATGAGTCTAGTCCCTGGCAGTGTGTGAACAGTGTGTGAACAGTGTGTGAACAGTGTGTGAACAGTGTGTGAACAGTGTGTGAACAGTGTGAAGGTTGTGACATGTTGTGAAAGAAGAATAGAAGTACGTAGAACAATAAGCCACGATTGTTAGAACAAGGTTATTGGTGAAGTCAGCCTAACTGGGTTATGAGGTAGCGTCCTTCTGGGAGACCTCCGCCCATGCTTGACTCTCCTATAGAACTTGTTTCTACATTCCCTGGATAAGGTGTGATAGAATGAGCCCAGGACGCGGTTTTCATGAGCCTGGGACAAGTATGCTAACTGACACAGAAAGTTTTGTGATCTGTATGGTGTTGCTGGGTCTGTGTGCATAATAGCACTTAAGTACGTCCTGCATATTAGAAGAAACAGAGCAGACAAGCCCTTCAATATTTTAGCTCCCTAGGAGAGAAGGCAACGAGACGCCACCAACAGAGGAAGTGGTTGTCCAAACGTCACCTGGGGTAGAAATAGCAAATATTGAAAGGATATTTTAGCTCCCTAGGAGAGAAGGCAACGAGACATCACCACAGTGATTGTCCAAACGTCACCTGGGGTAGAAATAGCTAAAATGAGAAATAAACAGACCAAAACTGTCTTAGGACAAGTGGAAGCAGCAGATATCATACAGGAAAGATGTGGAAAGGCAGTCAGAAGTCAGATTAGAAGAGTAAGAGAAAAATTGGGAATTTCAGAAGCACTTATGTTCAGTACAGAATGGGAAAGACTGAGTAAAGAACGAGGTGGAATTATTAAAGACAATGGGTGGGAAGAAATCATACACTGTATGATAGAGGTCTCAAAAACAGCTAAAGAGGAGAATTGGAAGTATGATCCAGACACTTCCAAATGGATCATGGGAAAGGGAAAAAGTTGTGACATAATCCCACCACCTTACCTAGATCCAAAAGCCCAATCATTTGTACCATCTGGAAGAACAGAAGGAGGAAAACAGAGGGAAAGGGGGTCAACAGGTGTGATTATGCAGAAATTTGGGCAAAGTATTGAAGAATATAGTCAAGAACTAGAAAATAGCTTTAGGGATGAAGGATTGGATATGACTGATGCTTCAGTAAGGAGACTTTTTACAAAACAATTAATAGAGGGGCTAGATCCGAAAATCAGAGAAAAATTTAAATCCTCTACTCCAGATTGGAGAACAATTGAACAACCAAATATTGTGAAACAACGATGTTTAGGAATAGCCATGGATATGAGAGAGAATCGTAAGCCTGTTAGAATAGCACAAGCTAATACAGGAGGAAGAGTGAGACACAATTTTCTTTGCCACTACTGTAAAAAGCCAGGTCATTTCCAAAGAGAGTGCAGGAAGAAGTTGGCAGATATAAAGTCAGGCAAATTTGTTCCCAGAAATAACCCTCCCCAAACGGACAACCAGCAGAAATCTACCATCATAGATGGTCCCATACCAGATTCAGATTGACTCGATGTGTTACAAACTTCCCTACCAGCTAGGAGACCTATGATACAGGTGAATGTGGGGGGGAGAGAGATTCCATTTTTGATAGATACAGGTGCAACTTCCTCAATTTTGAATCAAGATTTTCTTCCAAATCCGGAAGATATTTCAGAACAAACAACTTTTGCTGAGGGTTATGATGGGGTAATTCGAACACTGCCATATACTGTGCCCCTAGAGGTCTCATTAGGACCTAAATGTTTTGCATCCAGATTTTTGTATGCCAGAGGTGCCCCAACATGTCTGTTAGGAACTGATGTACTAAAGAAATTAGAAGCTAACATCAATTTTAGGGAAGATGGCACAGTTATGTTGACTATCCCTGATGATGCAGAATCATTAGAACAATATGTCAGAATTCAGGCTTTTGAGGATTATACTGAAGAAAAAGAGTACACCACAGATCTAGATCTCTCAATGGTCCCAGAAACACTGTGGGCACAGGGTGACACTGATGTGGGATTATTGCATATTTCTCCTGTAAAATTATCTGTGCAACCAGGAGCTGTTCTCCCACAGCTCAGACAATACCCTGTGAGTGCCCAGCAGGAACTAGCAATTACAAAACAGATAGAGGGATATAGAGAGAAAGGAGTTTTGGTAGAGATACAATCACCTGCTAACACTCCTCTGTATCCAGTCAAGAAGAGAACTCTTGATAAGAGTTCTATGCCCAAATATCGTATGGTACATGATCTAAGAGAAATAAACAAAGTTCTAGATCCAATCACCCCAGTTGTACCCAATCCTCATACGTTACTATCACAGATACCAGCCAGTTCTCAAGTGTTTACTATAATAGATCTTTCAAATGCATTTTTCTCGGTTCCTTTACACCAAGATAGTTGGCATTTGTTTGCATTTACATTTAAGGGCAAACAGTTGGCGTGGACACGCCTTCCACAGGGAATGATACACTCCCCTACTCTTTATTCAAATGCCCTACAAACAGTTCTTCAAAGGTTTGAACCTGAATCACAGGTAGTAATTTTGCAGTATGTGGATGACCTACTACTTTGCTGCCCAGATCTAGAAACTGCAGAAAGGTCCACTGTGAGTTTACTATGTTTTCTAGAAAAAGAAGGGTGTAAAGTGAATAGACAAAAGCTACAAGTTTGTCAGATCAAAGTGGTCTTTCTAGGTCATTGCATTTCTCAAGGTAAAAAGCATCTTACACCTCAAAGAACTGAAGCAATAAGACAGATGAATGAGCCTAGAAATCATAAACAGCTACGAGCATTTTTAGGAATAGTGTCTCATTGTAGACAATGGATTATACATGCCAGTCAACTAATGCAATCACTGTATGACTGTGTAAAAAGTGAACCTTATTTGTTGACAAAAGAAGGTCAGATTTCGTTCCAACAATTAAAAGATGCCCTTGTTTCAGCTCCAGCGTTAGGGCTACCAGACTATCACATTTGCAAGGCTTCAGACTCTTAATTTAGCAACACTGCTACCTCTCGAGTCTGAAGGGGGGAATAAGGACACTGATCCACACGCAAATTTTTTCCCTACAGACACACATGATTGTACAGAGCTCATTTTACAAGAAACGGCAGGCTTACCCAATGTATCCGAAACACCACTTCAAAATCCAGATTTAGAGCTGTTTATAGACGGTAGTAGGTTTGCAGATGACACAGGTAATTTCCATACAGGGTATGCAGTTGTGTCAGAATCTGAAACTCTCAAAGCAGAACCTCTTCCACCGAAACAGTCTGCACAAGAAGCAGAACTAACAGCATTGATTGAAGCGCTAAAAATAGCTGAGAATCAGACAGCTAATATATACACTGATTCTAGGTATGCACATGGTATTGTGTTTGACTTTGGAGTAATCTGGAGAGCTAGAGGTTACATGACAGCGTCAGGCCAACCTGTAAAACATGCTTCTCTGATCAAACAGATCTTAGAGGCTGCACAAGAAACAAAAGAAGTAGCAGTAATTAAGGTAGCTGCACATGTGAGACTCGACACTAGGGAATCTAGGGGAAATGATAGGGCTGATAAAGCAGCCAAGGCAGCAGCGGTCAAACCCTTACAGCAGGTTCATACTGTAAACCCCACAGAAAATACTGAAGATAGACTGAGACAAGCACAGGAAGATGCAGGAGAAGAGGAGAGGGACAGGGTGAAAAAGGAAGGGGCAGAAGAACAAGCAGGAATTTGGAAGAAAGATGGACTAATATGTCTACCTAGAGCCTGGTACCCGATTGTAGTTGGTGGACTGCACCACCCTACTCATGTGTCTGCAAATGCAATGACACTACTGGCAAAGCAAGTCTGGTTGGCTCCAGGTTTTGGCAACTACGCAAGAGACTATTGTGCAACATGCGCTATATGCCTGGCACATAATCCCGGACAGACAACAAAGACCCCTATGAAGCATCACGTCCGACCTCTCTATCCGTTCCAGCGATTACAAATAGACTTTATCCAGCTGCCAAAAAGTAATGGGTATGAGTATGTGTTGGTGTGTGTGGACATGTTCTCAGGGTGGCCAGAGGCCTATCCAGTTCGGAAGGCTTCAGCTAAAAACACTGCTGTAAAGCTAGTTGCCGAACTGATACCCCGTTACGGTCTCCCTGAAGTGATCGAGTCAGATAGGGGTACTCATTTCACTGGAGAAATATTTCAAAATGTACTGAAAATGTTAGGTGTTGAAAGTCAGTTACACACTCCGTACCATCCTCAAAGTTCTGGTAAGGTGGAACGCATGAATGGAACTTTAAAATTAAAAATACAGAAAGCCATGGCTGAAACAGGAAAGCCTTGGACAGAATGCCTTCCACTGGCCCTTTACTCAATACGCAATACCCCAAGGGGTAAGACTAAACTGTCTCCATATGAAATTTTGTTTGGCAGGACTGCCAATTTAGGATGTTATTTTCCACAGCAACTTGTGTTAAATATTGAGTCATTGACTTCTTATGTGCAAAATCTTCAGAAACAATTAACTAAGGTGCATGCACAAGTTTTTGCTTCTCTTCCAGATCCTGACAACATTGAAGGAAGTCACAAGTTGGAACCAGGTGATCAAGTCTATGTAAAAAGACACACCAGAAAGGCTCTTGAACCAAGATTTGACGGACCCTTCCAAGTCCTGTTGACAACACCTACATCAGTCAAGCTTGAAGGAAAGGCATCATGGATACATGCAAGCCATTGCAAAAGAGCAGTATAAAACTCATAACATTGATGTTAATAGTATTAACCTCAACGGAGGCATGGGATAGACTAAATTCTTTAACCCCTTTGAACAATAGATTCGTGCAACATCATAGAAAATTAGTACATGACATTTAAATTAAAGGACGTACAACGACTCAGAGATCAGTATGACAAAGATAATGACCAGAATAAGGATAGCTGGTGGTCTGATACTTTCTCTTTTCTCAACCCAGCCAACTGGTTCAGAGGAATCGGTGGGTGGGTTGCTGGGATCATGTAGAGCATAATACATATAGTTATGATTATTGTAGTCATATACGTACTATTCCAGATTGTGCTCAAGAGTATCTCAGTATGCACAGATAAATTTTGTGTAAAAGATGCAAGAGTATAAATTTTCTTCTTTATTCTTATGTTATCCTCTAGTGATTCTAATTAATATTACCGTACTAATTTTTGTTTTTATATTTTAGTATACTTATTGCAAAACAAAGAAAAGGTTGTGAGAGTTAAACGGAAGAATTGATACTAGATTTGATTCTCTTATTAATGATATAAGCGTGTACATGTGTAATACCAAAAATAAAGGCTTTGTCTTTGGCCCTGTGGTAATCTAAAATATGGATATGTTAAAGGGGATTTGTGATAGATCATAAAAGGAATATGTCAAAGGGGGGAATTGTGGAGATCAGATTGAAGAATCCATTTTGTCTTCCTTTTCAGAGACGTCTGGCTTAATATGAGGAAGACTTGAGCAAAATAGACATTTCCTTTTATGGACGCATTCCTTTGTGATATTGTAACTTACATTCCAGAAGTGAACGTTATCAGTAGAATAGATACTCTTTGTTAGAGAATATGAGCGCTTGTACGCATGTCTGTAAATGCTTATCTCTTTGCTATATAAAAAGGAGGGGTGAGTCCCAGTGAGTCAGAGGCGAGCTCCTGGGCGATCCCTGCATATGAATACACATCTCTTGTGCTGTGTGTTATTACTTGGATCTCTCTACATCAGAAAGCCAGGGACGGATAAGGACTCAACAGCTGTGTCTGACACGCTACTGCGATCAGACATCACGCTGAGAATCGTACGTCGTAGCAGATCGTTTGGAACTTTCTTTCGTCGCTTGATCACCCGCTGACATCGCTGGATCGTTGTGTGTGACAGCGATCCAGCGATGTGTTCGCTTGTAACCAGGGTAAACATCGGGTAACTAAGCGCAGGGCCGCGCTTAGTAACCCGATGTTTACCCTGGTTACCAGTGTAAACGTAAAAAAAACAAACAGTACATACTTACATTCCAGTGTCTGTCCCCGGCGTCTCAGCTTCTCTGCACTGTGAGCGCCTGCCGGCCGGAAAGCGGGCACAGCGGTGACGTCACCACTCTGCTTTCCGGCTATGGTGCTTACACAGTGCAGAGAAGCAGAACGCCGGGGGACAGACACCGGAATGTAAGTATGTACTGTTTGTTTTTTTTACGTTTACGCTGGTAACCAGGGTAAACATCGGGTTACTAAGCGCGGCCCTGCGCTTAGTAACCCGATGTTTACCCTGGTTACCCGGGGACTTCGGCATCGCTCCAGCGCCGTGATTGCAAAGTGTGACCGCAGTCTACGACGCTGGAGCGATAATCATATGACGCTGCGACGTCACGGATCGTGCCGTCGTAGCGATGAAAATGGCACTGTGTGACGGTACCCTAAGTCTAGGCTGAAACCGTATGATGGAGTGGGCGACCCCTTCCTTGCGAATAGACCCACCGACGATCCTAGTCTAAACTCAGCAAAGACCTATAGATATGGAGAAGGAGGTCCCTAAAAGGGTACAAAAAACAGGTCACCTCCTAATAGGAAACATAGAGAAGGCTGCAGAAACAAACTGAAAACAGAAACAAAAGATAGCAGAACCAGAGATCCCAGAACTGCAAAATATCAAACACAGAAAGCTGTCTAAGCACCTAGCCAAAACTCTAGCGGATTAACACTGTTGTCCAGCAAGGAATGGGAGGCAGGTGCTGGGTAATAACGGGTGATACAATCACCTGACAAAGACAACCCAGCACCAGGGGAAAAAGACCAGCAGCCAGAAAACCACAACAAGATGGCGGATGGTCAAAACAAAACAGATTCTAACAACAGCGATGAATAATGCAGTAGAGCTGGAACAACAATGAATAATGCAGTAGAGCTGGAACAGCAATGAATAATATAGTAGAGCTGGAACAGCAGTGAATATTATAGTAGAGCTGGAACAGCGATGAATAATATTGTAGAACTGGATCAACAACGGCTGATGCTGAGAGCTAAATCTGCATTGAAGGGGAACTTTAACCTCAAAAAACCTTTACTTATGGGAGCATGCACAGAGCGCCTATTGTCACCTTTTGCTATACCGTGAGGCTGTACATATGCTCCAGCACTTTGATTGACAGCTGTATCTGCATTGCATCAGTGCAGAAGGAGCTGTCAATCAAAGAGCCGCTGCTAATAGACTAGAGAGTGGTGCTATGAGTGCTGACTGTAGCCGCTCCGTACATGCTCCCATGACTGAAAGTATTTGGCTCCAGGGTGAAATAAAATTAATGTATTAGTACTTTCAGGAAGGCGTCCAGGCAGCATTAAGTCTGCATCTGCAGGTAAATAACATTTTTCGAGGTGACAGATTCCCTTCAACTGATGTAGTCCAGACTAGGACAGTGACTACTATTGCAGCAGAGCTGAAAAATGGCAACTGATGTAGCAGAGTTGGAACAGAGACAACAGATTAAGCAGAGCTGTGACCGTCATAACTAAATTAGCAGAAATAGAAAAGTTATAATTGTTGTAGCAGTACTGAAATAGTGATTATTGATGTGGCAGACCTGGAACAGCTATTGCTAATGCAGCAGATTTGGCTGAGGAATAACTGATGTAGCAAAGCTAGTAAAGCGATGAGCAATGTAGCAGACCTGGTACAGTGGAGTCTGAGTACTGGTAGTAGAACAATGATATAGCAGATTTGGAAACACAATATTGCAATGTTAGAACAATAATGTGTCAGGGAGGAATCATGATGTAGCAGAAATTAAGGAGGAAAAAGTCAGCATGGTGTAGTGACTAGGGATGGGCGAACCTGAACAGTAAAGTTTGGGGTCCGTACCAGAACTGCACGGACCCCAAATTTGGGCTTCTCCCGGACGTCTGTGTTACTGTTCAGCAGCCCAAATAAAGCTTGTTGAAAGGCTGGAGTACAGTGAATCAACAAGCTTTTCTGGTGTTGGGTCCTTCCAGCTCCATCACAGCCATGCCAAGTATTGTCAATGCTGTGATTGTCCAGCGCAGTATGTTAAAAAAATAATTAAATAAGCCATGTGGGGTCCCTCTATTTTTGATAACAAGTGCAGGTAAAGCAGACAGCTGCAGTCCTCAGTTATCTGCTTTATCTTGGCTGGTTATCAAAAATAGAGGGGCCCCAACACTGTTTTTTTAAATTATTTAAATAAATTATTTGAAAAGTCAGCGTGGAGTCCCCCTTATTTTATGATAACCAGACAAGGTAAAGCAGACAAATGAGGGCTGGTATTCTCAGACTGGGAAGGTCCATGGATATTTGTCCCTCCCGAGCCTAAAAATAGCAGCCTGCAGCAGCCCCAGAAAAGACGTATGCATTAGATGCACCAATTCTGGTGCTTTGCCTGGCTCTTCCTATTTGCCCTTCTGACATCAACCCAATTGTTAGTAATGGAGAGGCTTCTATAAGACACCCACATTACTAACCGCATAGTCAAAAGCAATAAACACACACAGAGCATAGTTCTTTCTTTCTGATAGATACCTCTCCATTACTAACCCCTGGACTTGATGTCAGCGTTCATTACACAGCTGACATCAACCCCAAAACCATTACCCCATTTGCCAAAGCACCAAGGAAAGTGGGAAGAGCTGAGGTTAAGCACCAGAATTGGCGTATCTAATGGATGCGCCATTTCGAGGCAGCTGAGGGCTGGTGTTACTAGTCTGGGAGGTGGCCAATATCTATAGACCTTCCCAGCCTATTGATATTAGCCCGCATCTGTCTGCTTAGCCTTTGCTCGTTATTAAAAATAGGAGGAGCCCACTTAATTTTTTTGGGAGACCCCCTTTTTAATAACGAGTAAAGGCTACACAAACAGCTGTGAGCTGATATTAATAGCCTGGGAACTTTCATGGATATTGGCCTCTTCCCAGAATAATAACACTAGCCCCCAGCTGTCTGCTTTCCATCAGCTGGGTATTAAAAATAAGGAGGGCCCCACACAATTTTTTCTTTTATTTATGTATTTATTAAATAAATAAATGTACTGTAAGCTACACACACTGCACTAATTATATATCTCACTGATATATTTGTTACTATGCATAGAGAATAGTCTCATCAGCGTCACCTGCTCTTGCTGCTATCAGCAAGAGCAGGCGATGCTGATAACAGTAGTAGTCATCAGTCAATGACTGACTAACCTTTTCACCGCTGGTCACAGCCACTTGCTCACACACTGTCTTCTGTGTGACAGCATGAGCCCTCAGCAGTCTGCGATACCAAGTGGCTGTTACTGGTGGTGACTTCAGTAAGGTTACCGTCCGTCAGAGCTGGTGTTTCCATGCTGTCACACAGAAGACAGTGTGGGAATCGCCGTATGGTTTGGGCCCCCCATTCACTATTCTGGTACCTGAACCGATTTTTTTTTATAAAGTTTGGCTGAACCTGATGGACCCAAACATCCACGGGTCTGCCCATCCCTAGTAGTGGATGAAAAGACGGGGAAACAGAAGAGCGCAGTAGGGTCTTATCTGATGATAACAAGGAATCTAGGAATAAGGAATCCTCTCACCTGGTAAAGTTGCACTGAGGCAACATCTGATAGGCACGTAATATCAGCTGCTGCAAGTCGCGGAGAGACCAAGAGTGATATGAAATGGGATAGAGGTGTCTTTCAATATGCTACGGATGAAGACTTGATTCAGATTAAAAGTCAAGAAAGTTAAAACCGGTTTTCGTCCTGATGAAGAGGTTGTGTGTAGCCTCGAAACGCGTTGACACTGTACATTAAATTTTCTCGAATTTTGATCTGTATCAACTCTTCATCAACAGCACATTGAATGACACCTCCATCCCGTTTCATATCATCCCTAGTAGTGACAGAACACCAACTACTAGAATACTCAGGCAGCTTCCTATCATCTGAGTCAGATTTATATGGTCTGGGCTGATAACTTCCTTCCATAAAACTAGTGAGTGGAACAGTGGTCAGACATGGCCTGTACCACTCCGATATATTGGCACTTTTGCTATGGGGATCAGTGGGATCTGAGGACGTCTGCTGTCCGAACACAATCAATGATATATTTTTCACTTATCCTGTGGATAGGTAATTAGTTTTGTTCGTGGGATGCCCCTAAAGTAGCGAGTGGCTCAGGAAAAATACTGTTTACTTCCCAACAAATAGACCTTCCAGTATATTGCTAACATGACATAAATCCATCTATGCAGATAGTCTTTGATTGTATATTTTTAGAACACTTATACTGATAATGACAAAAAAACTACAGTTTACTCAAAAATGCAAGAACTCTCTATACAGCCCCTAATAATGACTTTAAATGACACCTCATTGTAATTATTACACTGACAAAAGAACATAATTTTTGTATGTGTCTCTCGTTTGTATTGTGTACTGGGCTAATGGACAATTAAGTTCTAGATAATGATGATTTCGAAGACATATACATTGTGCAATGCCAGGGTAATCAGTGCTAAGCTTCCCCACTAAGATGAGGCTTCTATTGGGGATTGCTAAGTGGATTGGAAGCTGCCTGTCATTCTTATATTTATATAGCTTTTATTATTGAAGAACAAATTGCATCTGAAGACTGATAAAAGAGGCAATTATGTGCATGGAGTAACCTAGTAGAAAAGCCTACTTGTAGATCCATCCAGATCTGGTGCCTGTCGAATGCGCCATCATTACAATGTATGGAACGATTGGAGCACACCATTTTTGGCTCCATGGAAACACTTTGACTTTGGATTGCTAAATTGATATAAAGGGGAGATAAGGTCTTCAGGTAATTGGTAAGAGGATCATTTTACTTTTTTTGTCTTACACAAAATCATCAACATCATTGATTGTCCCCATTGTATTATGTTGTAGGTCAGAACTTGGTCCATTAGACATTGGAGAAGCAGATTCCATCTCTGTTGTCACATTTGCATCACAGTTTGTTCGTCTTTTCTTAATGAGACAAGATTCGTAAAACACCAACATCTCTCATTTGAAGGCTGTTGGTGAGCAGACTACCCGGGCCACTATCAGTATCTTCATTTCTTTCAACTCTTAAGGACCACCATGGTCCTCTCATAATGAATGAATTGATACCTTTGGTGGGGTGTTCTACTTTATCGTTAGATTTTTAAGCAATAAGGTGGATGTTAGGCTAGTCCAGGGGTCTCAAACACATAGCCCACTGTGCGTAGCCAGTACGCACCAGTCAGGATCTCCAAGCAACAGAGCCATAACAAAAATCAGTGAGCAAGCAAAACATTGTCTAAGGTCATCATAATATGTATAGAGGAGTGGTGGGGCCATTTTATAGAGGAGCCGTGGGCTTATCAGACTGTTTATAGAGGAGCTGTGGAACCAGGATACTGTTTATAAGGAGTTATAGGACCATCATACTGTGCATAGAGGAGCTATGGGGGTAACATATTGTGAATAAGGGGCTGAGGGGCTATCTTACTGTTTTTAGGGGCGCTGTGGAGCCACCATACTGTGTTTAGGAGACTAAGGGGCCATCTTTCTGTGTATAAGGGAGCTGTGGTGACATCATATTGCGTATAGGTGCTGAGTGTCCATCTTACTGTATATTGGGGAGCTGTGGGGTCATCAGACTGTTTATAGAGGAACAGTGTGACCATGATATTGTGTATAGGGAGCTGAGGAGCCATCATAATGTATATAAGGGGGTTGTGGTGACATGATATTGTGTATAGGGGGCTGAGGTTCCATCTTACTGTGTATATGGCCATCCGACTGTATATAACTGTCTATGTGGTATAGAGATTCACTTCCTCTTGGTAGCAATTTAGGTATGTCTTGTTCACATAGGAAGGCTTATTACACAAAAAGTCCAGAACACTTGCAGCAAAAGAGGATAAACAGAAATCATATAAGAAAACACAGTGATGGCAACACTGACAAAGTCTCCGCAAGATAAATTTCCCGTCCAAAGTATTGGGTGCTGTGATTCCGCACGTTCAATGAACACATGCGGAATCACTAGCATTCAAAATCCGACAGAGCTTTGGATGGAGCGGACATGTGCTGCGTCCAAAGCGCTGCTGGTTCCTGACCGTGGAAACATACCCTCACACATTCTTCGACAAGCTTGGAGGGACTAGGAGAAATCTCCAGGTTAAAGTTGCATGGCCAAGTTATCATAGAAGAGACTTGAGAAGAGAATAATTAGCAATGCCAAAGGAGGATAGCACAAGAAAGATTAGCATGGATTTATAGCCCTCAGGGTCAGCAGACAACAGGTTATTTGCTACTCTAGTAAGAGCATTTTGCTTAACATCCCTCTGCCTGAATAATAAACTCCTAGAGACAGAGATCGATCGTCCATGTATAAAATTCAGGTTATCTTATTCCAGTTGACCAAATATTCTCTTGGACGTAATTAGCTGTGATGTTTTCAGACTAATTAAACCTCAATCAATTAACTCTGACCATCTTAAAAGTGAAAAATTGATCATCTTCCAAGTACCCAATGACAGGTTGATGCGTAAAGTCTAAAAAATATTTAGTTTAAAATACCGTGTTTGATGAAACTGACAACTGGGATTTGGTGTCGATACGAGGTCAAGACATTGGCAAAGAGAATGACAAAAACAAATAGTAGTTCATAAGTTTAGTAAGCAATCTTTGGAAAATTGTACTTTGCAAATAAACGTTACATTTGGCATTTTCAGCAAATTTTTAACATTTGATGCAAGTTAAACTATTTTACATTTTTGAAAGAATAGTCGTGTAAAAAAGACAGAATTGTCAATAAACCAAAGTGCTAATTGTGGCATCTACTGCTGCTTAATTAAGTACATTCTTGACTCAAGATGTGTCTTCGACGTAGATGATCATGGGAATGGTTATTGATCTTCTGCAGATAAAGATCATTTGTTTTTGTTTTCTATGACCTTTACGATCCTTACTATGTTCAAAAGTAAACTATAAAGCAAAGGAATTGATAGCCTTCAAAGAAAATGACATACCGGTACTTTGTCAATTAAATGTTTCTGGATATTCCCGTAAAAATATGAAAAAAATTAGAAATTACATTTTTAGATCTTCAGAGATTTTATCGAAAAATATCCTAAGTGAAAAGAATCATCAACAACTTATAGGGCATAATTTTTGACTTTCTAAGTAGTCTTCATTAAACAGATTGTCAGCATTTTGCTACTACAGAGTTTCTGTAAGTCCTGAGATCTATGCAGAAATTTTAAAAATCCATCAGAGCTCCTGGTACTGATTGCTGTCTCTGCTCTTCCCTTCCTTCCACTCAGTGAACGATCAGCTATTTCTTCTATGTCCCTGTACACTAGAGTGGCAAGCTCTGCAGAACACTCCTGTGTCCCCAATGAGCAAGCCACTGCCTGACGTACCTGCCAACTTATCACCCATAGAATAATAGGATCAGCAATCCAGAACCTTACATAACAGAGCCTTCTCCTACTCAACATCATCTGCTGCAGAATGGAGAAAAAATGGTTGTATACAGATCACCATATATCTCCATAATGTGGAGAAAGGAGAAACTAGATACAGTCTAAGGCTACTTTCAGACATAGCGCATTTTTGAGCGCTATTTTGCGGGCGCTTTTCAAAAATGCGCAATGTCATTTTCGTCTGCCGGCAAAGTGAATGAGAAATTCACTTTGCCGTTCAGACACACCGCAAAAAAACGCGGCGCTTTTGTCTGCAAACACGCCGGCGTAAAAAGAATTGACATGTCAATTCTTTACGCAGCGGCGTGTCTGCGTATCCCCCTAGGGCCCCATATTAACGTGCACACACAGCGCCTTTGTCCTGGGTGTCGGCGTCTTTGTACGGAGGGGTTGACACCCAGGACCGGACGTGACGTCGGACAGGAAGAGGGAAGCCCCCGCCCCCCCAGTGAAGCAGCATGGTGGGGGTGTGTGTGTGTGTGTGTGTGTGTGTGTGTGTGTGTAGCGACGCTGCAGCGATAGCGACAACGATGCCGATCGCTGCAGCGTCGCTGTTTGATCGCTGGAGAGCTGTCACACAGACCGCTCTCCAGCGACCAAGGATGCCGAGGCCCCCGGGTAACCAGAGTAAACATCGGGTTACTAAGCGCAGGGCCGCGCTTAGTAACCCGATGTTTACCCTGGTTACCAGCGTAAAAGTAAAAAAAACAAACAGTACATGCTCACCTGCGCGTCCCCCAGCGTCTGCTTCCTGACACTGACTGAGCTCCGGCCTTAACAGCACAGCGGTGACGTCACCGCTCTGCTTTCACTTTCACTTTAGGGCCGGCGCTCAGTCACTTTGATACGTGGCACTTTGATACGTGGCACGTGGCACTGAAATATGTGGCACTGAAATATGTGGCACGTGGCACTTTGATACGTGGCACGTGTCACTTAAATACGTGGCACGTGGCACTTTGATACGTGGCACTTTGATACGTGGCACTTTGATACGTGGCACTGTCACTTAAATACGTGGCACGTGGCACTTTGATACGTGGCACGTGTCACTTAAATACGTGGCACGTGGCACTGAAATATGTGGCACTGAAATATGTGGCACGTGGCACTTTGATACGTGGCACGTGTCACTTAAATACGTGGCACGTGGCACTTTGATACGTGGCACTTTGATACGTGGCACGTGTCACTTAAATACGTGGCACGTGGCACTTTGATACGTGGCACGTGTCACTTAAATACGTGGCACGTGGCACTTTGATACGTGGCACTTTGATACGTGGCACGTGTCACTTAAATACGTGGCACGTGGCACTTTGATACGTGGCACTTTGATACGTGGCACGTGTCACTTAAATACGTGGCACTTAAATACGTGGCACGTGGCACTGAAATACGTGGCACTTTGATACATGGCACTTTGATACGTGGCACGTGGCACTTTGATACGTGGCACTGAAATATGTGGCACGTGGCACTTTGATACGTGGCACGTGGCACTTTGATACGTGGCACGTGGCACTTTGATACGTGGCACTGAAATACGTGGCACTGAAATACGTGATACGTGGCACTTAAATACGTGGCACGTGGCACTTAAATACGTGGCACGTGGCACTTAAATACGTGGCACGTGGCACTGAAATACGTGGCACTGAAATACGTGGCACGTGGCACTGAAATACGTGGCACTGAAATACGTGGCACTGAAATACGTGGCACTGAAATACGTGGCACTTAAATACGTGGCACTTAAATACGTGGCACTTAAATACGTGGCACTTAGGCTATGTTCACATTTGCGTTGTGCGCCGTATGCGTCCTTTTTTTGATTGATTTTGGACGCAGCAAAAATGCAACTTGCTGCGTCCTCTGCGGCCGGATGCGTGCGCTGCAGTGACGCATGCGGCCGGCGCAAAACGCAAGTGCGACGCATGTCCATGCGCCCCCATGTTAAATATAGGGGCGCATGACGCATGCGGCGCCCGACGCTGCGGCGCAGACCGCAAATGTGAACGTAGACTTAAATAGCTAGATAGAGCTGGATCCGCGGGCTGTGATCTGGCCTACGCTCAGCACTCTGCGGAGCGCTGTCATTCAAAACACGTCCACTCATTTTGGTGTTTAGTCCCAAAATGGAGGATGGAAGAAGAAAAGGGTTGGACAAGGAAATGACATCATTTCTTTTTTTTTTCCCCCACTGCAGTTAAAGCTTTATTTGTGTCAAACACAGACAATCTGCAGAGAAAACTGCATAAAAAACCGCACTAAAAACCGCATCAAAAACCGCATCAAAAATGCACCAAAAACGCACCTGCGTTTTCTGCCAAGAGCTGCGGTTTTTGTCCTGAAAAAAAAGGATTGAAATCAGGATCGTGTGAACATACCCTTACCGTACAGGGTTACGAGGGGGGGCGTCTGACTGACGCCTGCCCTAGTAACCTGGGGTTAGTGACAGTGGGGTTAGTAAACCCCAGCTGATGTCTGTTCCGCTTGCTGAGGCGTCTTTGGCTCAAGGCCATTGCAGCTGGCAGAATCGACATGATGTTAACTCCAGTGTGTATTGTATTCTGAGTCATAAAGACAGGAAATGACCTCAATGACTCTTTTTTTTTTCCCCTTTTTTTTTTTTTTTCAAACAAACTTTATTTTCAGTACACAATGCTGAAAAAAACGCAGCTGCAAAAAACGCAGCAAAAAACGCTGTGTGTGAAAGCAGCTGCGTTTTTTGCCTGCGTAAAAAAACGCAGGTAAAGCAGCAGCAAAATACGCGCGCGTAAAAATACGCAGCAAATATGCTGTGTGTGAAAGTAGCCTTAGGCTACTTTCACACACAGCATATTTGCTGCGTATTTTTACGCGCGCGTATTTTGCTGCTGCTTTACCTGCGTTTTTTTACGCAGGCAAAAAACGCAGCTGCTTTCACACACAGCGTTTTTTGCTGCGTTTTTTGCAGCTGCGTTTTTTTCAGCATTGTGTACTGAAAATAAAGTTTGTTTGAAAAAAAAAAAAAGGGGAAAAAAAAAAGAGTCATTGAGGTCATTTCCTGTCTTTATGACTCAGAATACAATACACACTGGAGTTAACATCATGTCGATTCTGCCAGCTGCAATGGCCTTGAGCCAAAGACGCCTCAGCAAGCGGAACAGACATCAGCTGGGGTTTACTAACCCCACTGTCACTAACCCCAGGTTACTAGGGCAGGCGTCAGTCAGACGCCCCCCCTCGTAACCCTGTACGGTAAGGGTATGTTCACACGATCCTGATTTCAATCCTTTTTTTTCAGGACAAAAACCGCAGCTCTTGGCAGAAAACGCAGGTGCGTTTTTGGTGCGTTTTTGATGCGGTTTTTGATGCGGTTTTTAGTGCGGTTTTTTATGCAGTTTTCTCTGCAGATTGTCTGTGTTTGACACAAATAAAGCTTTAACTGCAGTGGGGGAAAAAAAAAAGAAATGATGTCATTTCCTTGTCCAACCCTTTTCTTCTTCCATCCTCCATTTTGGGACTAAACACCAAAATGAGTGGACGTGTTTTGAATGACAGCGCTCCGCAGAGTGCTGAGCGTAGGCCAGATCACAGCCGCGGATCCAGCTCTATCCAGCTATTTAAGTCTACGTTCACATTTGCGGTCTGCGCCGCAGCGTCGGGCGCCGCATGCGTCATGCGCCCCTATATTTAACATGGGGGCGCATGGACATGCGTCGCACTTGCGTTTTGCGCCGGCCGCATGCGTCACTGCAGCGCACGCATCCGGCCGCAGAGGACGCAGCAAGTTGCATTTTTGCTGCGTCCAAAATCAATCAAAAAAAGGACGCATGCGGCGCACAACGCAAATGTGAACATAGCCTAAGTGCCATGTATTTAAGTGCCACGTATTTCAGTGCCACGTATTTCAGTGCCACGTGCCACGTATTTCAGTGCCACGTGCCACGTATTTAAGTGCCACGTATTTAAGTGCCACGTATCACGTATTTCAGTGCCACGTATTTCAGTGCCACGTATCAAAGTGCCACGTGCCACGTATCAAAGTGCCACGTGCCACATATTTCAGTGCCACGTATCAAAGTGCCACGTGCCACGTATCAAAGTGCCACGTATCAAAGTGCCACGTGCCACGTATTTAAGTGACACGTGCCACGTATCAAAGTGCCATGTGCCACATATTTCAGTGCCACATATTTCAGTGCCACGTATCAAAGTGCCACGTATCAAAGTGACTGAGCGCCGGCCCTAAAGTGAAAGTGAAAGCAGAGCGGTGACGTCACCGCTGTGCTGTTAAGGCCGGAGCTCAGTCAGTGTCAGGAAGCAGAGGCTGGGGGACGCGCAGGTGAGCATGTACTGTTTGTTTTTTTTACTTTTACGCTGGTAACCAGGGTAAACATCGGGTTACTAAGCGCGGCCCTGCGCTTAGTAACCCGATGTTTACTCTGGTTACCCGGGGACCTCGGCATCCTTGGTCGCTGGAGAGCGGTCTGTGTGACAGCTCTCCAGCGATCAAACAGCGACGCTGCAGCGATCGGCATCGTTCTCTCTCCATGCTGCTTCACTGGGGGGGCGGGGGCTTCCCTCTTCCTGTCCGACGTCACGTCCGGTCCTGGGTGTCAACCCCTCCGTACAAAGACGCCGACACCCAGGACAAAGGCGCTGTGTGTGCACGTTAATATGGGGCCCTAGGGGGATACGCAGACACGCCGCTGCGTAAAGAATTGACATGTCAATTCTTTTTACGCCGGCGTGTTTGCAGACAAAAGCGCCGCGTTTTTTTGCGGTGTGTCTGAACGGCAAAGTGAATTTCTCATTCACTTTGCCGGCAGAGGAAAATGACATTGCGCATTTTTGAAAAGCGCCCGCAAAATAGCGCTCAAAAATGCGCTATGTCTGAAAGTAGCCTTAAAGAGGACAAAGTAAGCAGGCTATAGATAAGAAGTAAAGCTTATGAAGAAGAAATAAGTGCAATGTAGAAGCTGAACTGATATAAGTGGTAATTGTCATGATTCCACCACTCACGGTGTCCTAAGGACACCCTATACATACACAGACAGTGTATTGCAGAGATCAATAAGTCATATCATATATTGATACATTTGTCACGATATATAAAACGAGCCCCACTGGGGGGTCGGTCGGAGGACGGCACGACACACAACGGGATGGTAAAGGGGTGAGGAAGGCCCTACCAATAGGGAAATGAGGAATGGTCACCTCCAGCTCAAACCTGAGTTGGACCCTGCACTCCCCTAACACCCTAAGTGGGTCCTTCCCCACACTGCCATCAGGAACCTCGTCCCTCACTGTCACCTCACAGTGCCCTGGCTAGTACAATGGCCAGTAAGGAGCGCTAGCCTCACCACTGCAGATAGTACAACACAGGGGACAGTGACAAACACGAGATAGACGGGATAATATCACAACTTAGCTTTACAACTTCCTCTGCTGCAAAGCACCGCAGAGCAGAATAAAGGCACCAGGATCAGAAACCCATGAAACGAGCTGATACACCACAGCAGCCAGCAAGCTCCTTACTTCAGGCTTGGTCACTGTAGATTGCACTAACACCGACAGTCAGCTGATGCATCAGGTGACCAGTTAAAGGATGGTGGGAGTGGTTACCACCCACATCAGCTGACCTAACAACTCTGCAGTTACAACACATTGCCAGCGACGGAAACTATTAACCCCTGCTGGTCCTGAAAGGAAAAAAGCTTCATTTAAATCATAGCGGAGTCAGAGCTGCCACACATCCAAAAATGGATCGTGACAGTATTATAATGAAATCAAGCATTCTGGAATGCCCATCCCCATCTCCTCTGGTCAAAGTCACAAGTTTATGTCATTACCTGTTCTGTGTGGAGCCTGTAAATGTCTCTGTGCTCTTTATCTCTCCTTGTGCACATCCCCAGTCACTGTAAACTCGACAAGGAGTATAGACCATGCCCCAAATCACATCATTGTTCATTACACAGTGAGCTCACAGGGTGAGCACAGACAGGAGATTCCTCTTCTCTGTGCTCTGAACAGACTGAAGCAGGAAATAATAATAAGTAAAAGGTCCACATGTGAGAGCACAAGAAGTGTGCAGAATTTTAGAACCAAACAAACTGTGAAGTTTCTTCAGTTCTGATAGTCTTTGCACTTCTTTCATTTGAATCCCCAGAAAATCCATTTAAAGGGGTTGTCCACTAATATGACAATCTGAGTATTTGCCTCCATTACAATGAAAAACACCTGCTGTATATTCATCTCCTGTGATGATGCCGTTCCAGCAGTATCGGCACTCATGCTCCCGGGGCTCACGTGAGGTTGCCACTTCCTCTTGATTACTTATACATCCAAATACAGGGACAGTAACTCCAGTGCTGATTGGGCTCAGGGATCACTTGACCTAGCAACCTCACTTGAGTGCCGGAAATATGAGTGCCGATACTGCCGGAACGGCGCTGGAACGGGAGGTTAGTATAGGTGTTTTTATTTTAATGGGGGCAAACACTCAGATTGAGAAGAGCTTGTCCTAGTGGTGGGTCAGACCTCCACCGATCAAACATTCATTATCAATTTTAACAGATAACTATCATTTAGTTCCCTAGTCCTCTTCTTAACATGTGCAAAAAATCATTAGGGGTCCAGGTCCTGAGACCCCCACAAATAACTCAAAAAAGCAGGTAGAATTTATGAGCTCTGGCATGAGTGGGCAAACAGAGCGGTCTATGGGCTCAATAAAGGTCCATCAGCCCATACTCTACTCTGTGCTGAGGCTGCTTAGGTTTTTTTAAGCAATCATTGAGGTCCTCAGGACCTGGACCCCCAATGATCTGCTGCACATGTTAGGAAGAGACTGGAAATTTAATAGAAAATAAAATATTAACTACCTGTAAGGTAAAAACTATCAATGTTTAAAGAAGTTGTACTGCTCCGGCTCTGTACAGTTTGCATCCAGCCAGATCAGTGGGGTCATGGCGTATCATACCCCGAACATTCTGATTATGAGGATAGGTGATCAATATTTCAGTCCTAGACAACAAATTTAATGATGTAAAGATTTTTTTCTCTATATTTTTATTAAAACTAACTTTAAGTAGACATTTACATGTTTTGGAATAATGGCTAAAAAAAAAAGAATCTTAACTGGACCATCAGACACAGTAGGCATTTCCTAGATATTCATACAGCCAGGGCAGAGCCAGAGCTATTTCCCTACACAGCAGGCATGTCAGACCTATTTTATCTAATGCGCAATGAATGGTAGAAATGGAAAAATGTTTTTTTCTTCATTGACTTATTGCTTCTGCAAAATAAAAAAACAAAACAACTGCTCAAATAGTCTTAAAGGGAACCAGTCACCTGCTATTTAACTGCAAAAATAAAATTTAAACCGTTTCTGGAGGCTACAGGGAGAATATGAAGTTATATTCTCCCTGCAGATGTTTGCTAGCGGTCATTGAGGCGGTGCAGAGAGCTGTGACAGTCACTACTCACTACACAGTGAGCTTGGCTGTAGTCACTCCCCGTAACAATGATTGACAGTTTGCTGTGCAGCGTGTAGAGCAGGCTGTCAATCAATATGTCGGGGTGTTATTACAGCCAGGCTCATCGTACAGTAAGGGATAACTATCCACTCCCTGCACAATCTCAATGACTGCAAGCGGCTGCAGGGAGAATGAAACTTCATTTTCTCCATGTAGCCACTGCTCGAGTTAACCGGATATACAGGGTTTAAATGCTGTAGATTACCTGGAGCTGCACAAATTTCCTGAGACTTCAGGTTCCTCCGGTGCTGCAATTGATTCACAGGCCTGGCATGACGTACTTTTCTCAGCGCACAGGTGATGCCGTGCCATCCCGGCTAACCATAAACCAAGGCCGGGATCCCAGAGGGTAAGGATATTTGCATTAATCATAAGATCCTCTAGGTCATGTCTTTAGGTTGTGCTGCATAATTGCCCTGTGATCAACACCCCCTTGATAGAGACCATAAAAATTTGCAAATATTTAAAAGATCCATTTCTCTAGAACCATATAGCGGATTTGGAAAAAAAGAATATGCATGAAAAATCTGGCAACTTTTGACTTGGAGACTAAAGGGGTTATTTTTATTAACTTGTCTCACAATGTTCTCACTACTGGCACCATGTTCAAGGAAGGCGAGTAGCAATCGTTTAATTTCCCTGTAGTGCCACCACAAGCGAAATTGAGTCATTCTGGGACCTCCAGAAAAAGTGACGCTCTTTGTAGTTGCTCTCGACTCTGGTAAATAGTTGAAGTTCAGATTAAAGGACTTTATTCCCTAATATAAGGACCTTATGTTAACGTTCACCAGGTGAAGTGGATCCGCTAAGCCTCTGGTCTGGAGGTCACACAGACCCAAGGAGTTGGTGCAGCTTACTGAGGACACGTGGAATCGTAGGGTACCAGAAATACCTGGAAACTCAGGAGCAGCCGGACAGATGGTGTGGAATCTAGCAGGGATGGATCTGAGTTGAATCACAGTAGGACATATAATGGAGGAAACTAAGCAAGAAACACTAAAGTTTGAATCCCAAGAAACAGGTGTGTGTGTGTCAGTGGGCCTTAAGTAGGTCAAGGGAGATTGTATCATTGATCCACGCCGGGCAACATGCAGGACCTGATGTGCAGCACAACAGAGGGCAGCGGACCCAGGAGAAGGGAACAGAGCCTGGGATATCCAGGACTGGTGTGTAACAACTTAGTTCCCTAATAGGAGCAGAAAGGCAGAGACTGTAATAAACCCTCTTATCCTCCTTATAAGATATTTGAAAATTGATTTTCTTTTCCCTTTAAAGCTTCCAAACTTCATACTGATATATAGGCAGCATAGTTCAATACAATGTAGAACGTTCTTTATTTCCACAATTTATGTTAAATATTCCAGGCCGTAGCAGCTAGTATGACCTTTGATGGGTCGCTGACTCTTCATCTGAGGCTCCACAAAGTGAGCAGTCATCTAGTCAATAACGAAGTATGCTGCTGGGTGATCTAATGCAAGGTCAATACTCATAGAATACAATATATACGTTTACCAATGCAAAACAAGATGCCAGTAGGATGCCGCATAAACATCGCTATTTAGCATAAAGAATGTCTCACTTGGCCAAAATAGAGAAATATAGAATTAATTTCACATGACCACAGCAAATAAAATTGCTTAAAACAAACTTCAAGATCAATGCTCGTGTTTGCCGAAAAATGGCTAGAAAAAAAGAAAAAAACTAACAATAAAAACATCCATTAGTTATGGAAAGTCAAGTGATGAAAAATCATCATTAAAAAGTGTATTGGGGCAACATTTTTCAAGTTGTCAGTTACCGATAGGCTCCTGGAAAAGAAGTCTCTTAAAGCTTATTTCTTAAGAAAGCTACTTTAATTCTCAGCCCCGGTAAATATGCCACCAATTAGTTGCATGGTTAGATGGTTCATGAGTACCATTAATGCTCTAAGGACATAGCCAATTTTTGTTGTTGTGCTTTTGTTTATTTTTTCCCCTTCTTCCAAGAGTCAGAAAATTTTTATATTTTTATCTATATTTTTTTTTATTATTTTAAACTTTTATTCTCAAATACATCACGTTTATGCAAAGACACGATATTTACAGGGTTGACTCCTATTTTTCAAGTCTTCTGCCCTTCACACTGACAGTTGGATATCATCTTCTGGGTCAAATGCTGACTAATGGCAACGCATTATTGGCTCATCACAATTTCTGTGTTTTTGTTCCCTTTTTGAAGATTGATCACAAGTTCTCAATGGTATTGAGATCCGGGGTGTTCCCTGCCCATGTACCTAAATTTTCAATCTCTTACTCAACGAACCACTTAGTTATCACTTTTTCCACCCTGTTGGAAGAAGCATCATTCATCACCACATTACTCCTGGATGATGGGGGAAGTTGCTCTTGGATGATGATTAGATTCCATTCTTCATCAATGACAGCGATTTTAGGAGATTATAAGTGATCCCCCTCCATGGATGAGATGCCCCACTCATGAATGGTCTCAGGATGCTTTACTGCTTGTAGGACACAGAACTCATGGCAGTGCTCATTATTTCTTCTCCGAACAATTCTTCCAGATGTGCCAGACAGCCTAAATGGACTTCATCAGTAAAAATAACTTTACCCCAGTCTTCTACAGTCCAATCTCTGTACTTTCTGTAGAATGTCAATCTGTCCTTGATGGTTTCTTGGAGAGAAGTGGCTTCTTTGCTGCCCTTCCTGAAACCAGGCAGCCTCCAGAAGTCTTCCTCAATGCGGTGCAGATGACCTGACACCTGCCTGCTGCCATTCCTGAGCAAGCTCTGCATTGTTCTGTTCCCATACATACATGTCAACCCATGTGAATGGCGTATGAAACATCCGTTGATGGGATCATATATAGTTGATCCATGGTCATTTATGGTCAGAAATTGGCCCATGTAAATGATCCTCTAATCTCTAGAAATAGTTCGGAAATCTTCCAGCTGCCACATAAACTATTTTAATTGGTAAATGAAGATAATGACACTGACACTTGGGGTACAGGATAATGGCACTGACACTCGGGGTACAGGATAATGACACTGACACTTGGGGTACAGGATAATGACACTGACACTCGGGGTACAGGATAATGACACTGACACTCGGGGTACAGGATAATGACACTGACACCTGGGGGTACAGGATAATGACACTGACACTCAGGGTACAGGATAATGACACTGACACTGGGGTTACAGGATAATGACACTGACACTGGGGGTACAGGATAATGACACTGACACTCGGGGTACAGGATAATGACACTGACAATTGGGGTACAGGATAATGACACTGACACTTGGGGTACAGGATAATGGCACTGACACTCGGGGTACAGGATAATGACACTGACACTTGGGGTACAGGATAATGACACTGACACTCGGGGTACAGGATAATGACACTGACACTCGGGGTACAGGATAATGACACTGACAATTGGGGTACAGGATAATGACACTGACACTGGGGGTACAGGATAATGACACTGACACTGGGGGTACAGGATAATGACACTGACACTCGGGGTACAGGATAATGACACTGACAATTGGGGTACAGGATAATGACACTGACACTTGGGGTACAGGATAATGGCACTGACACTCGGGGTACAGGATAATGACACTGACACTTGGGGTACAGGATAATGACACAGACACTGGGGGTACAGGATAATGACACTGACACTGGGGGTACAGGATAATGACACTGACACTCAGGGTACAGGATAATGACACTGACACTCAGGGTGCAGGATAATGACACTGACACTGGGGGTACAGGATGATGACACTGACTCTCGGGGTACAGGATAATGACACTGACAATGGGGGTACAGGATAATGACACTGACACTCGGGGTACAGGATAATGACACTGACACTGGGGGTACAGGATAATGACACTGACAGTCGGGGTACAGGATAATGACACTGACACTGGGGGTACAGGATAATGACACTGACACTGGGGGTACAGGATAATGACCCTGACACTGGGGGTACAGGATAATGACACTGACACTCGGGGTACAGGATAATGACACTGACACTCGGGGTACAGGATAATGACACTGACACTCAGGGTGCAGGATAATGACACTGACACTGGGGGTACAGGATAATGACACTGACACTCGGGGTACAGGATAATGACACTGACACTCGGGGTACAGGATAATGACACTGACACTCGGGGTACAGGATAATGACACTGACACTCGGGGTACAGGATAATGACACTGACACTGGGGGTGCAGGATAATGACACTGACACTGGGGGTACAGGATAATGACGCTGACACTCGGGGTACAGGATAATGACACTGACACTCGGGGTACAGGATAATGACACTGACACTCGGGGTACAGGATAATGACACTGACACTCGGGGTACAGGATAATGACGCTGACACTCGGGGTACAGGATAATGACACTGACACTGGGGGTGCAGGATAATGACACTGACACTCGGGGTACAGGATAATGACGCTGACACTGGGGGTACAGGATAATGACACTGACACTCGGGGTACAGGATAATGACACTGACACTCGGGGTACAGGATAATGACACTGACACTGGGGGTGCAGGATAATGACACTGACACTCGGGGTGCAGGATGATGACCCTGACACTCGGGGTACAGGATAATGACACTGACACTCGGGGTACATGATAATGACACTGACACTCGGGGTACAGGATAATGACGCTGACACTGGGGGTGCAGGATAATGACGCTGACACTCGGGTACAGGATAATGACGCTGACACTCGGGGTACAGGATAATGACGCTGACACTGGGGGTGCAGGATAATGACGCTGACACTCGGGGTACAGGATAATGACACTGACACTCGGGGTACAGGGTGATGACACTGACACTCGGGGTACAGAATGATGACACTGACACTCGGGGTACAGGATGATGACACTGACACTCAGGGTACAGGATAATGACGCTGACACTCGGGGTACAGGATGATGACACTGACACTCAGGGTACAGGATAATGACGCTGACACTCGGGGTACAGGATGATGACACTGACACTCGGAATACAGGATAATGACACTGACACTCGGGGTACAGGATAATGACACTGACACTCGGGGTACAGGATAATGACGCTGACACTCGGGGTACAGGATAATGACACTGACACTGGGGGTACAGGATGATGACACTGATACTCGGGGTACAGGATAATGACACTGACACTCGGGGTACAGGATGATGACACTGACACTCGGGGTACAGGATAATGACGCTGACACTCGGGGTACAGGATAATGACACTGACACTTGGGGTACAGGATAATGACACTGACACTCGGAGTACAGGATAATGACGCTGACACTCGGGGTACAGGATAATGACGCTGACACTCGGGGTACAGGATAATGACACTGACACTCGGGGTACAGGATAATGACACTGACACTCGGGGTACAGGATAATGACGCTGACACTGGGGGTACAGGATAGTGACACTGACACTGGGGGTACAGGATAGTGACACTGACACTGGGGGTACAGGATAATGACACTGACACTGGGGGTACAGGATGATGACACTGATACTCGGGGTACAGGATAATGACACTGACACTCGGGGTACAGGATAATGACACTGACACTCGGGGTACAGGATAATGACACTGACACTGGGGGTACAGGATAATGACACTGACACTCGGGGTACAGGATAATGACACTGGGGGTACAGGATAATGACACTGACACTGGGGGTACAGGATAATGACACTGACACTCGGGGTACAGGATAATGACACTGACACTGGGGGTACAGGATAATGACACTGACACTGGGGGTACAGGATAATGACACTGACACTGGGGGTACAGGATAATGACACTGACACTGGGGGTACAGGATAATGACACTGACACTCGGAGTACAGGATAATGACGCTGACACTCGGGGTACAGGATAATGACACTGACACTCGGGGTACAGGATAATGACACTGACACTGGGGGTACAGGATAATGACACTGACACTCGGGGTACAGGATAATGACGCTGACACTCGGGGTACAGGATAATGACGCTGACACTCGGGGTACCGGATGATGACACTGACACTCTGGGAACAGGATAATGACATGGACACTCGGGGTACAGGATAATGTAAGCCAGCTTCATTACATGTGGGGATTCCCTAGCAACCAGGCAACCCCCACATGTACTTATGCTGGCTAACAGATGTAAATCATTCAGCTGCGGCAAGAAAAACTAAATCTCCGAGCGCTAAAAAATACTCGGGGGACCCCCGAGCGTGCTCGAGAAATCTCAAGTAACGAGTATATTCGCTCATCACTAATAAGTATTTAAAACATCTTCAGATTTATGGGATCTCTATGTTTTAGGAGTTTGCAGTCTATATTTCAGGGGCTTGGTCTGAGGTCTATAGTAATTTCAGAAGTTTACGCTCAGAATTAAAAATGCTCTTTATTTTTTTGCCTTTTTAATTTTTTTTCTCCTTTCTAAAACAAAAAAATTCTCGTGTTCTGCTATAATGTTGTAAAAATGTTATGCATATATAAAATCATTTTGGAGGTGTAACATCCATGAATAAACATGCTCCTGCCACGCCATGATCACTTGTTGGTGAGGAGTTAAGTACATGGTGCAAATGGGGTTCAATTAAACCTTTGGACTGTTGGGATTTGTGTCCTTGCAACCTGTTTCTTCTCTTTTATTTTGACAGCTTAATAGTCATTTGCAGTGAGTTCTCTGCTGTTGCAGCAGTCAGTTCCTGGCTGCCAGTTATAGCTTTTTTTGTCTGGTTCTTAGTTATCTCCAGCATTGTTGCTTGTCGATTTTTTTCCTATCATTTTGGACATCCTGATTTGGCTCTGTTTCCTGACCACTCTATTCTACCCTGGTTCCTGGCTAGTGATCACATACTGTCTTTGTTACATTATCACTTACCTCCTTACTTGGATCCACTTCAACATGTGATGGATCAGATGTAGTCCCTGACCCAGCTGGTTTAGAATCTGTATGTGTCCAACATCACGAAAACGCTCCATCACAAGTTTGTTTTTCCTGTAACCGTCTTAATTTCTTTACCTTTAAGGAGAGCTGTAAATTGTACTTTAGACTCCATCTGCAATCACTGGGTTCCAAGAGCCAGCGAGTGTGATTTATGATATTCCCCCTACAGGGTTCTCCCCAGGTTGGGATGATTTCTTTACATCCTGATGCCCCACTGCTCTACTCTGTGGACATGTTTCTTGGAGTGCTGGGACTCCCGTATGATGACCCTGACCGGATAGAATTTGTAGAAAGCTAATTGACAGTCCTGTGCCAAGGGCAAAAATCTGTGAAAGGTTACTGTACTGAGTTTTGGAACTGAACTACTGACTATCAGTGGAATGACCATGCATTTTGGTCTCATTTTCGTATTAATATTTTGACCAAATCAAGGATAAGTTTGTACAGTTTCTGTTTCCGAACTCCCTTGACTCAGCTATACCGCTGGCCTTTCATTTTTACAAGTTGTGTGAACACAGATGGGAACGTCCTGCCTACTTTGCACCTTCAGCTAACTGTTGTGTACATACTACCATTACTAAGGAGAAAATGCAGATTGGGATGACATCTCATCCACAACAAGGGATCAAGCAACCAAGACTGGCTCTTGGTAGCAACTGTGGAAAGTCTGGACCCAAGATGCATGCCTGGGCAGGACAATAGCCACCAGAAGGACATCGGCGCCTAGGAATGTCCAGAGATGTCCATCTATGTTACAGGTATTTCCTTATGATTGTGCAAAATTATTGCTACCTCTTTGTCTATCTCTTCTACAAAAATCTGTGTGACATGAAGCCGCTATTGATGGCGGTTCCGCAGCAAATTTTGTTGATGCCAAAGTGGCTGAAGATCTTGGTCTTCAATTACTAAAATAACGTTTTCCTATGAAAGTCACCACTATTGATGATACCCCTCTCTCCCAGTGTATGGTGAAGTTTGTAACTAAGGAGATGTTCTTGCTTATTGGTTCCCTACATTATTAATCCATTTCATTTTTGTCCTTGAAAATCTGTCTGCAACTGTGACCTTGGGCCTTGCTTATGTAAACATACTTCGGTGGTGGTCTCAGACCATGTATTGATGACTATCAGGAACTTAAGAAAATTATGGTGAAGAATCAATATCCTCTGCCACTTACCCCGAATGTCTACAGTCAGCTGTTGAGAGCCAGTTGGTTCTCCAAACTTGATCTCAGGGGTCCTGATCTGTAGAAGAGGAGGAGATGAGTGGAGGCAGTATTTAACACACCTGAAGGTCACTAGGAATATTTGGTAATGCCCAGTGGGTTAAGTAACTCACCAGCTGTTTTTTTAAAATTTTGCTAATGACATATTCAGAGATGTATGTGGTCAATATTTGGTTGTCTGTCTGGATGACATCTTGATTTATTCACCTGATAGTATGTCACACATCTGAAAGGAACTTACTGTACTCCAAATTCTTGGAGGCAATTTTTTTATTTACTAAACCTGAAAATGTGTGTTCCTAGGTCAAGAAGTACATTTCTTGGAATGTAGCTTTTCATTTAATGGTTTCCGAATAGACACCTCAAAGGTCCAAGCTATTAATAATTGGGTGCCACCTAAATATCTGAAAACTTTACAGTACTTTCTTGGGTTCTTTAATTACCATTGTAAATTTATTAAAGATATGTCTAAAATAGCTAAACTATTGATTGACTGAACTAACAATAGAGCTGGTGTAGTTAATTAGAAACCTGAGGCAATCAGGGCCTTCTTTAAGTTAAAGGAACACTTTTCATCTGACCCTGTATTGATTCAGCCTAATCTTTCCTGGTGGAGGTAGAAGCTTCAGAGATTGACTTTGGAGCGATCTTGTCACACGGTGGAGTGCCTCTCACTCAGCTACATACATGTGCTTTCTTTTTATAATAGTTTTACTTTACCGAAAAGAACTATGATATTGGCAATCGTGAATTGTTGGCAATAAAATGGGCCTTGGAGGAAGCTGCCAAATGTAAAGTCTCTGTTATCACAGAACATAAGGTTTTTGTGGATATTGAGTCAACCAAAAAACTAAACTCTAGACAAGCTAGATGCTCCTTATTGTTTTCTAGGTTTGATTTTGTAGTTACATTCAGACGTGGTGCCAAAAGCGTTAAAGCTGATGTTCTCTACCATAGTTTCTGCCCATAAGCAAACCAAGGAATCTGAACCAATTGCCATGTTGCTGAGGGTATAGTCATGTCTTCTGTGTCCCCAAATCTAGTGTGGGAGATATGAAGATCTAGAGGTAGCCCCTGACAATACTCCTATCCAAAAATAATTTGCTTCCCCATGTCCGGGTGCCACTCCAGTGCAGTTCCCAGACTTGCAGCAGCTGACCGGAGGGTCAGAGGCACAGCACAAAGTGCCGAGGACAAATACACCAAAGAGGTCAAGGCAGGCAGGATAGGTTCAAAACAAGAAGCCGGGGTCAGAAGCGGAGAGGTTAGACAAAATGAGTGAACAATCCGGGTCGCTATCAGGAGAATCGAAACAAACAAACATACAGCTCTGGCAAAAATTAAGAGACCACCACATCAAAACCCTGTCATGGGCAGCCCAATCTCTGGACATCAACCCCATTGAAAACCTCTGGAATGTAATCAAGAGGATGATGGATAGTCACAAGCCATCAAACAAAGAAGAACTGCTTACATTTTTGTGCCAGAAGCAGTGTGAAAGACTGGTGGAAAGCATGCCAAGATGCATGAAAGCTGTGATTAAAAATCATGGTTATTCCACAAAATATTGATTTCTGAACTCTTCCTGAGTTAAAACAACAGTTTTGTTGTTTCCAAATTATTATGAACTTGTTTTCTTTGCATTATTTGAGGTCTGAAAGCACTGATTTTTTATATTGACCATTTTTCTTTGTCAGAAAAAAAATACAATATTTATTGCTTGGAAATTCAGAAACATGTTGTCAGAAGTTTATAGAATAAAAGAACAATTTACATGTTACTCAAAAATATACATATAAAGAGAAAAATCTGACAAAATGAACATTTTGCAGTGGTCTCTTAATTTTTGCCAGAGCTGTATATCATAACAGATTATTAGAGATGGACTGAAACTAGGAACCTAAGTTTAGGCAAGGTGTGGAGGAAAGAACTGCCTAATATATCCCCTGCTGGCTGGAAATAGGCCAGGGAAGCCAGACTCTGTCGGACACAGCTGGTTAAATTCCTGCAGAGTCTAGCCAAGCCTCCTTATGGCCAGGTGGAGATTGTCCAGCCACATGAGGATGCAGCAGTGCTGAGAGTGCTGCAAGAGAAAGTTCAGCATGGTGGCCTGACACTGGGAGGTGCAGAGCGATGAACACATTGAGTAGGACGGCGTTGAGAAGGCGTGCAAGTTACCAGTGTGACACAGTGTCATTTCGCTCCTGTGACTAGGTTGCTTAATTAACAACCCTTAAGAAAATTGTTAAGTCTATCCATTGTGCGTCTATACGACATTCCGAAAAGTATAGTTCCCAGATGAGAAGCTCAGTCTGTGAACATATTCTGGAAGATGTTCTGTAATAACATTGAGATAAAACTGTTCTTTACTTCTACTTAGCACGCCGAAACCATGGGTCAGATGGAATTTGGTAACCAAACACTTGAAGAGTAACTCCGGTATTTTATCTTGGACCATCAGTCTTAAGGGGTGGAATATCTGTCTCTAGCTGAATTTGCTACTAATACCAGTATCAAGAGTCTAATAAGATTTAGCTGTTCTTTTACAACCTGGGGTACCACCCTCGCTTTGGCTTTTACTCGTCCTCCGAACTTGATAATCCAGAGGCAAGCAAATCTGTGGATAAGTTGAAACTTATTTGTCTCAAATTTAGTGGAAACCTGAGAAGAGCAGACCTCTTCAGCTAATAAGAAATGCAGAGCTTGACCCAGCTTCAGTATTGAGGACAAGGTGAGGCTATCCACAAAGAATACCAAGCTCAAGGTCCCTTATACTAAGTTGGGTCCTAAGTTCATTGGTACCTACAAAGTCACTGAGGTCATTAACCTTTTGTTTAAGGTTTCATCCTTCATTCAGGATACCAAATGTGTTTCACAAGTGCCTGCTAATGGTTTATCATTTTCCTGTTCACCCTGTCGGATATTCGCCTCATCCTGTTATAATCGAGGGCAACTTGGAGTATGAGGAGCACAAAATTCTGGACTCTTGACTGGTGAGGGGAGTCCTTGAATTATCTCGTACACCAAAGAGGTTAAGGACCTGAAGAAAGATCATTTTTTAGGCTAGTAACATCAAGGATCAGGAAATTCCATCTATCATTTCCTGAAAAGCCTCGTGACTGGGGTCCAGCGGCCCTCTTAAATGGGGAAGTATTGTAACATCCATATATGACCATGATCCTTCCACATCTGCCATGATTCTAGTTGTCATGGCGTTATTGCATGCTTGCCACTGGTCAGCTTTAGGACTGCTGGTACTTGTGTCCTTTCAGCTTGTTTCTCCTGTTTTGCTCAGACAGCTTATTAGGTATTTGATATTAGTTCTCTGCTGAAACCAAGGGTTGTGCGCCTTCTTATTTAAACCTCCAGCAGTCAGTCCCTGGCTGGCAGTTATAGCCCTGCTAGTCTGGTTCTTAGTGATCTCCATTACTGTTGGTTTATCTCTTGTAATTGTCCATGGCCTGTTTAGAGAATATCCCTCTGCTTGTTGATTTTTGGCTATTGTTTTGAACATACTGGTTTGACTCGGCTTACCGACCACGCTTCTCTAGCCAACTTCCTGGCTAGTGATCACATGATGTCACCTTTACAGGAGAATGAAGAACATTTGCCCAAATATTTAGCAACTTTTAAAAAATCAGCTGATGAATCAGCTACAAATATTTGGAAAAGAAAGGTCATGCCCACAATGATGAACAAACAAACAAGAAAATGCATATATTGCAAAATACACTTCAAAAAAAGATGCAAAGTAAAGTAATATTTTGACACAAGTCAAAAATAGGACAGAGAAAGGTGCAAATTGTTATGACCCCAATGGCGAGGGTCTCAGAGGAACGTGGAAGTCTGCAGAATACAAAAATCCAGCTCATAGGGCAGTGGTAACTGGGTTGACCATATATCTACTCCTAACGCCAACGCTAGAAGTAGCCGGGGATCATTCCTACGTTGATTCTAGATGACACGCGCCAGCCGGAGAATCTAGCTACCCCTAGTAGAGGAAAACAAAGACCTTTCTTGCCTCCAGAGAAGGGGACCCCAAAGCTGGATAGAAGCCCCCCACAAATAATGACGGTGAGGTAAGAGGAAATGACAAACACAGAAATGAACCAGGTTTAGCACAGAGAGGCCCGCTTACTGATAGCAGAATAAAGAAAGGTAACTTATATGGTCAACAAAAACCCTATCAAAATCCACACTGGAAATTCAAGAACCCCCGAACCGTCTAACGGTCCGGGGGGAGAACACCAGCCCCCCTAGAGCTTCCAGCAAAGGTCAGGATATAGATTTGGAACAAGCTGGACAAAAATACAAAACCAAAACAAATAGCAAAAAGCAAAAGGCAGACTTAGCTGATATAACTGGAACCAGGATCAGTAGACAAGAGCACAGCAGACTAGCTCTGATAACTACGTTGCCAGGCATTGAACTGAAGGTCCAGGGAGCTTATATAGCAACACCCCTAACTAACGACCCAGGTGCAGATAAAAGGAATGACAGAAAAACCAGAGTCAAAAAACTAGTAACCACTAGAGGGAGCAAAAAGCAAATTCACAACAGTACCCCCCCCTTAGTGAGGGGTCACCGAACCCTCACCACGACCACCAGGGCGATCAGGATGAGCGGCATGAAAGGCACGAACTAAATCGGCCGCATGAACATCAGAGGCGACCACCCAGGAATTATCCTCCTGACCATAGCCCTTCCACTTGACCAGGTACTGAAGCCTCCGCCTGGAGAGGCGAGAATCCAAGATCTTCTCCACCACGTACTCCAACTCGCCCTCAACCAACACCGGAGCAGGAGGCTCAGCAGAAGGAACTACAGGCACAATGTACCGCCGCAACAAGGACCTATGAAATACATTGTGAATAGCAAACGACACAGGAAGATCCAGACGAAAAGATACAGGATTAAGGATTTCCAATATCTTGTAAGGCCCAATAAAACGAGGTTTAAATTTGGGAGAGGAGACCTTCATAGGAACAAAGCGGGAAGAAAGCCATACCAAATCCCCAACGCGTAGTCGGGGACCCACACCGCGGCGGCGGTTGGCAAAGCGCTGAGCCTTCTCCTGTGACAACTTCAAGTTGTCCACCACATGATTCCAGATCTGCTGCAACCTATCCACCACAGAATCCACCCCAGGACAGTCAGAAGGCTCCACATGACCCGAAGAAAAGCGAGGATGGAAACCAGAGTTGCAGAAAAAAGGCGAAACCAAGGTGGCGGAACTAGCCCGATTATTAAGGGCAAACTCAGCCAACGGCAAGAATGTAACCCAATCGTCCTGATCAGCAGAGACAAAACACCTCAAATAAGCCTCCAAAGTCTGATTGGTTCGCTCCGTCTGTCCATTAGTCTGAGGATGGAAAGCAGACGAAAACGACAAATCAATGCCCATCCTACTACAAAAGGATCGCCAGAACCTGGAAACGAACTGGGATCCTCTGTCTGACACAATATTCTCAGGGATGCCGTGCAAACGAACCACGTTCTGGAAAAACACAGGAACCAGATCGGAAGAGGAAGGCAGCTTAGGCAAAGGAACCAAATGGACCATCTTGGAGAAGCGATCACATATCACCCAGATAACGGACATGCCCTGAGATAGCGGAAGATCAGAAATGAAATCCATGGAGATATGTGTCCAAGGTCTCTTCGGGACAGGCAAGGGCAAGAGCAAACCGCTGGCACGAGAACAGCAAGGCTTAGCTCGAGCACAAGTCCCACAGGACTGCACAAATGACCGCACATCCCTTGACAAGGAAGGCCACCAAAAGGACCTGGCCACCAGATCTCTGGTGCCAAAAATTCCCGGGTGACCTGCCAACACCGAGGAATGAACCTCGGAAATGACTCTGCTGGTCCACTTATCCGGGACAAACAGTCTGTCAGGTGGACAAGACTCAGGCCTATCAGCCTGAAATCTCTGCAACACACGTCGCAGATCCGGAGAAATAGCTGACAAGATAACTCCATCTTTAAGAATACCAACAGGATCAGCGACTCCAGGAGCATCAGGCACAAAGCTCCTAGAAAGAGCATCGGCCTTCACATTCTTTGAACCTGGTAAATACGAGACAACAAAATCAAAGCGGGAGAAAAACAATGACCAGCGGGCCTGTCTAGGATTAAGGCGTTTAGCAGACTCGAGATACATCAGATTTTTGTGATCAGTCAAGACCACCACACGATGCTTAGCACCCTCGAGCCAATGACGCCACTCCTCAAATGCCCATTTCATGGCCAACAACTCCCGATTGCCCACATCATAATTTCGCTCGGCAGGCGAAAACTTCCTAGAGAAAAAGGCACAAGGTTTCATAACAGAGCAACCAGCGCCTCTCTGCGACAAAACGGCCCCGGCCCCAATCTCCGAAGCATCCACCTCAACCTGAAAGGGAAGTGAGACGTCAGGCTGGCACAAAACAGGCGCCGAAGTAAACCGGCGTTTCAACTCCTGGAAAGCCTCCACGGCAGCAGGAGCCCAGTTAGCTACATCGGAGCCCTTCTTGGTCATATCCGTCAAAGGTTTCACAATGCTAGAAAAATTAGCGATAAAACGACGGTAGAAGTTAGCGAAGCCCAAGAACTTCTGAAGACTCTTAACTGACGAGGGCTGAGTCCAATCAAGAATAGCTCGGACCTTGACTGGGTCCATCTCCACAGCAGAAGGGGAAAAAATGAACCCCAAAAAGGGAACCTTCTGTACACCAAAGAGACACTTTGAGCCCTTGACAAACAAAGAATTTTCACGCAAAATTTTAAAGACCAACCTGACCTGCTCCACATGCGAATCCCAATTATCAGAAAAAACCAAAATATCATCCAGATAAACAATCAAAAATTTATCCAGATACTTCCGGAAAATGTCATGCATAAAGGACTGAAAAACTGAAGGCGCATTGGAGAGCCCAAAAGGCATCACCAAGTACTCAAAATGACCTTCGGGCGTATTGAATGCGGTTTTCCATTCATCACCTTGCTTAATGCGCACAAGGTTGTACGCACCACGAAGGTCTATCTTGGTGAACCACTTGGCACCCTTAATCCGGGCAAACAAGTCAGACAACAGCGGTAAAGGATACTGAAATTTGACAGTGATCTTATTTAAAAGCCGATAATCAATACAAGGTCTCAAAGATCCGTCCTTTTTTGCCACAAAAAAGAATCCCGCACCAAGAGGGGAAGAAGACGGACGAATATGTCCTTTCTCCAAAGACTCCTTGATATGTGAACGCATAGCGGTATGTTCAGGTACCGACAGATTAAACAGTCTTCCCTTAGGAAATTTACTGCCTGGGATCAAATCTATAGCACAGTCACAGTCCCTATGAGGAGGCAGTGCACTGGACTCAGACTCACTGAAGACATCCTGATAATCAGACAAATACTCCGGAACTTCCGAAGGCGTAGAAGAAGCAATAGACACAGGCAGGGAATCCCCATGAATACCACGACAGCCCCAACTTGAGACTGACATAGCCTTCCAGTCCAGGACTGGATTATGGGTCTGTAACCATGGCAGCCCTAAAACAACCAAATCATGCATTTTATGTAAAACCAGGAAACGTATCACCTCGCGGTGTTCAGGAGTCATGCACATGGTAACCTGTGTCCAATACTGCGGTTTATTTGCTGCCAATGGTGTAGCATCAATACCCCTAAGAGGAATAGGATTTTCTAATGGTTCAAGAGTAAAACCACAGCTCTTAGCAAATGAGAGATCCATGAGACTCAGGGCAGCACCTGAATCTACGAACGCCATGACAGGATAAGATGACAGTGAGCAAATCAAAGTTACAGACAGAATAAATTTAGGTTGCAAATTACCAACGGTGACAGGACTAACAACCTTAGCTATACGTTTAGAGCATGCTGAGATAACATGTGTAGAATCACCACAGTAGTAGCACAAGCCATTCCGGCGTCTATGAATTTTCCGCTCATTTCTAGTCAGGATTCTATCACATTGCATTAAATCAGGTGTCTGTTCAGACAACACCATGAGGGAATTTGCGGTTTTTCTATCACATTGCACCGAATTAGGTGTCTGTTCAGACAACACCATGAGGGAATTTGCGGTTTTGCGCTCCCGCAACCGCCGGTCAATTTGAATAGCCAGTGCCATAGTATCATTCAGACCTGTGGGAATGGGAAAACCCACCATAACATTCTTAATGGCTTCAGAAAGGCCATTTCTAAAATTAGCGGCCAGTGCACACTCGTTCCAATGTGTCAGCACGGACCATTTCCGAAATTTTTGGCAATACACTTCAGCCTCGTCCTGCCCCTGAGACATAGCCAGCAAGGCCTTTTCTGCCTGAATCTCAAGATTGGGTTCCTCATAAAGTAAACCGAGCGCCAGAAAAAACGCATCAAGATCAGCCAATGCCGGATCTCCTGGCGCCAGCGAAAAAGCCCAATCCTGAGGGTCGCCCCGTAAGAACGAAATAACAATTTTTACTTGCTGAGCAGAATCTCCAGATGAACAGGGTCTCAGGGACAAAAACAATTTACAATTATTCACGAAATTCCTAAACTTAAACCTGTCTCCGGAAAACAGTTCAGGAATCGGTATTTTAGGTTCTGACCTAGGATTTCTGATAACATAGTCTTGTATGCCCTGCACACGAGTAGCCAGCTGGTCCACACTTGTAATCAAGGTCTGGACATTCATGTCTGCAGCAAGCATAGCCACTCTGAGGTAAAGGGGAAGAAGAAAAAAAAAACTCAGAATCTTCTTTCTTATAATCCCTCTTCTGCAATGCATTAAACATTTAATACTGGCCTGGCAAACTGTTATGACCCCAATGGCGAGGGTCTCAGAGGAACGTGGAAGTCTGCAGAATACAAAAATCCAGCTCATAGGGCAGTGGTAACTGGGTTGACCATATATCTACTCCTAACGCCAACACTAGAAGTAGCCGGGGATCATTCCTACGTTGATTCTAGATGACACGCGCCAGCCGGAGAATCTAGCTACCCCTAGTAGAGGAAAACAAAGACCTTTCTTGCCTCCAGAGAAGGGGACCCCAAAGCTGGATAGAAGCCCCCCACAAATAATGACGGTGAGGTAAGAGGAAATGACAAACACAGAAATGAACCAGGTTTAGCACAGAGAGGCCCGCTTACTGATAGCAGAATAAAGAAAGGTAACTTATATGGTCAACAAAAACCCTATCAAAATCCACACTGGAAATTCAAGAACCCCCGAACCGTCTAACGGTCCGGGGGGAGAACACCAGCCCCCCTAGAGCTTCCAGCAAAGGTCAGGATATAGATTTGGAACAAGCTGGACAAAAATACAAAACCAAAACAAATAGCAAAAAGCAAAAGGCAGACTTAGCTGATATAACTGGAACCAGGATCAGTAGACAAGAGCACAGCAGACTAGCTCTGATAACTACGTTGCCAGGCATTGAACTGAAGGTCCAGGGAGCTTATATAGCAACACCCCTAACTAACGACCCAGGTGCGGATAAAAGGAATGACAGAAAAACCAGAGTCAAAAAACTAGTAACCACTAGAGGGAGCAAAAAGCAAATTCACAACAGCAAATACAATAATGATTTGGGTTCTTTGTAGTTTGGTTGCAGCTGTTATGTCATGATTTGACTACAGCACACGTTACCGCGGCAGCTAATCACTGAGCTCATGCACCGCATGCTACCTTGCATGGCCTTCAGATAGGTTGCTGACAAATTTTGTATAATGCTCTTTGCTGATTATAAATAAATTAGCATCACATAATCAGTCATATTTCTTGGAATAACTGCAAGCAAAAATGACAAAAATTTCAGCACAACTCTGCTACCTCATTACATATACTAGGCTTTAAAAATATCTAAGTAAATATCAAGCAGACGATCAATTTAACTTTTGGGGGTTATGCCACCATGGAGCAACGTAATTATGAAAATGCTACTTACCATAATGCCTTCCATATAAGAATGGGCTGCTATATGAACCTACATTTCTTAAACCACAAGTTCAAGTTAAAAGTGGTAATATTAGATATACTACTAAGCGATATACATTATTCATCAGGTTTTCCCAAACTTTTTGTCAAACATTTGGTGTTATTTTTAGTTTACCATGCAACTATCCATTTATAAAATGTCAAATGCTCCCATTTCTCTGCATGATGTTTGTCAGTTTTGCTGTACAGACTGTGACAAAATGAGCAGAGTCATTTCATTATCATTAGATGGTGGACGAGTAATTAACAGCTGTATTGTATGGCTGGAAGTATAAATGTAGCTCTATACACAATAGAACAAAGTCCAGCTCACCATAGTTGACAACCTTGAAGACTCGGAGCACGGAACCCCTGTGTCAAGGCGTGGAGGAATCAGGAAAATGATGAGGAATCCAGCTCAACGAGATAAAAATGCGATATCAACACGTTTCTGGTGACCAAGCACCCTTAGTCATGATATCATGACTAAGGGTGCTTGGTCACCAGAAACTCGTTGATATCGCATTTTCTCTGCAATTGCTGATGTTTTTATCCTCCACTGAACACATTTTTTAAGTGAATAAAGAAAATAGTTTTTTCAATCTCATTGAGCTGGATTCCTCATCATTTTCCTAGTTCTATACACACAGGAAATGCTTTATGTGTGCTTCCAATGTCCCTCCTTGGTCTCTGGGGTAGTGGATGTACTTCATCACTTCCTTGCTGTTATAACAATGTACCAAGTGCAACTCACTAGGGAAAATAGGTAACACACTGAAAACTGCAACTGACCCTGACAATTTCAGTACAGACTAGAGATCCTGACTCCACAGTCCCTAGTGGTTCCTGCGTGAGCTGAGATAGCCTTAACCAAAGACTAGAAGATAGCAACTCAGACCTATGCTGCCTGAAAACCCTTTGAGCACTTCACGTTCCTCTTAAAGAACCAGAGGGCAGAACAAATTGAGTAAAACAAGCCACAAAATAGAAAATAAAGGATTAAGTATGTGTCACGGGTAGTGTTGAGCATTCCGATACTGCAAATATCGGGTATCGGCCGATATTCGCTGTATCGGAATTCCAATACCGAGTTCCGATATTTTTGTGATATCGGAAATCGGAATCGGAAGTTCCTATAAGTTCCCAGGCATGTGCGGTGCGTATAGTTCCCAGGGTCTGGAGGAGAGGAGACTCTCCTTCAGGCCCTGGGATCCATATTCATGTAAAAAATAAAGAATAAAAATAAAAAATATGGATATACTCACCCTCCGACAGACCCGGACCTCAGCCGTGCAACCGGCAGCCTCCGTTCCTAAGAATGCAGTGAGTGTAGGACCTGCGATGATGTCGTGGCTTGTGATTGGTCGCGTGAGCGGTCACATGAGCGGTCACGCGACCAATCATAAGCCGCGACGTCATCGAAGGTCCTTTACTCTGCATTCTTAGGAACGGAGGCAGACGCTTGCAACGGTGACAGCCAGGGGCCGTCTGAGGATGAGTATATCCATATTTTTTATTTTTATTCTTTATTTTTTACATGAATATGGATCCCAGGGCCTGAAGGAGAGTTTCCTCTCCTTCAGACCCTGGGAACCATCCAGGATACCTTCCGATATTTGTGTACCATTGACTTGTATTGGTATCGGGTATCGGCGATATCCGATATTTTTTGGATATCGGCCGATCCATTCCGATACCGATACTTTCAAATATCGGAAGGTATCCCTCAACACTAGTCACGGGGTTACAGTGATAGTGTGGAACCAGAAGACTGCAGAGTCTGATTGCTCCTACTCCAGCGCGGAGAAGAAGTACTTCTCCTTCATTTTAAATGTGTTTATTCCTTCTGGCAGAACGGGTTCATTGGCCATGTTGGAAATCTCTGTTGGAAATCCCTGTGCTCACAGCTGAGCTCGTTTAGCCACTCTTTTCCCTATTATAATCTGGGCTCTGTTACAAATCCTTGTCAGAACTAGCATTTGCTGCATGGCTAACAGAGGGAGAGGAGTTATTATGAGGAGAGTTGGAGGAGTTATCAGTGACTTTTGCTTGGTTTGTATGTGTGGTAATCCTCTATCCTTCTCTATTTTGGTTTATTCCCCTACCTCCACACCCCGGTGCATTCCTCTGTTATATGTGAGTTAATATTTTGTATGCCTGGAGTTTTCTGTTTACCCTTGTTTGTGTTGCCTTGTTTGTCGGGTTGCTGTACTACAGTGCAAAGTAGTGACCCTCTTCCCTGGGTGGGGGAAGAAAACAGAAAGAGGGCTAACTCAGGAGATAAGGTGAAGGCCCGGGTATCTTCACCTTCAGAAGTATCCTGGGGAGTAGGGCGAGCTAGGGCACCCCCTAGTGTTAGTGTTGGAGGCCCGAGCATCTCCACCTTCAGAAGAATCCCGGGGAGTAGGGCAAGCTAGGGCACCCCCAAGTGTTATGGACAGAGCCACTTGCAGTAAAAAGAGCTCCGGTACCTGTGTGCCCATAATACCACTTACTGTGTGCCTGTGACAACACGAACCTCTGCTTGGCCATTTTAATTCTATAGTGATTACCTCACTAAATAAAAATGTGATTTACTAATTAAAGGTATTTAGAAATTTATTTCTAATTTCATTCTTTTTTTTTGAGAACCCCTTTAAATAAAACGTAAAATATTTAAAGAAGTTATACTTGCCATCTGCATCACCTTCTGCTCTTATTCATAAGCTTCCGGGGTCCTTTATCAAGTCTCAGCACTTCCTGACTGGTTCATATGAACATGTGAGTGTTGCAGCCAATCAACCAGTGACACTTTTGGTTACCAGTGATTGGATGCAGCCACCATATGTCTGTGTAGAAGACGCAGGCAGTACATAGATGATTAGGTAACCCAGGACCGATGGGGGATCAGTATGTTGTGTAGAATTCTGAGAATTTTATTTTTTCAGCCTCGACAGCGCGTCAGAGGCATTAACCCCTTAACCCCAAAGGGTGGTTTGTACGTTAATGACCGGGCTAATTTTTACAATTCTGACCACTGTCCATTTATGAGGTTATAACTCTGGAACGCTTCAACGGATCCTGATGATTCTGACATTGCTTTCTCGTGACATATTGTACTTCATGACAGTGGTAAAATTTCTTTAATATTATCTGCGTTTATTTGTGAAAAAAAGTAAATTTGGCGAAAATTTTGAAAATCTTGCAATTTTCCTAATTTTAATTTTTATGCCCTTAAATCACAGAGATATGTCACACACAATACCTAATAAGTAACATTTCCCACATGTCTACTTTACATCAGCACAATTTTGGAACCAACATTTTTTCTTGTTAGGGAGTTATAAGGGTTAAAAGTTGACCAGCAATTGCTCATTTTTACAACACCATTTTTTTTAGGGACCACATCACATTTGAAGTCATTTTGAGGGTTCTATATGATAGAAAATACCCAAGTGTGCCACCATTCTAAAAACTGCACCCCTCAAGGTGCTCAAAACCATATTCAAGAAGTTTATTAACCCTTCAGGTGTTTCACAGGAATTTTTGGAATGTTTAAAAAAAAATGAACAGTTAACTTTTTTTCACAAAAAATTTATTTCAGCTCCAATTTGTTTTATTTTACCAAGGGTAACAGAAGTAGTTGGACCCCAAAAGTTGTTGTACAATTTGTCCTGAGTACGCTGATATCCCATATGTGGGGGTAAACCACTGAGCTCGGAAGGGAAAAAGAGCCGTTTGACTTTTCAATGCAATATTGACTGGAATTGAGATAGGACGCCATGTTGGGTTTGGAGAGCCCCTGATGTGCCTAAACATTGTAACCCCCCACAAGTGACACCATTTTGGAAAGTAGACCCCCCTAAGGAACTTATCTAGATGTGTGGTGAGCAGTTTTACCCACCAAGTGCTTCACAGAAGTTTATAATGCAGAGCCGTAAAACTAAAAATCATATTTTTTCTCAAAAATGATATTTCGCCCCCAATTTTTTATTTTCCCAAGGGTAACAGAAGAAATTGGACCCCAAAATTTGTTTTGCAATTTGTCCTGAGTACGCTGATACACCATATGGGGGGGTAAACCACTGTTTGGGTGCATGGCAGAGCTCGGAAGGGAAGGAGCACCATTTGACTTTTCAATGCAAAATTGACTGGAATTGAGATGGGACGCCATGTCGCGTTTGGAGAACCCCTGATGTGCCTAAACATTGAAACCCCCCAAAATTGACATCATTTTGGGAAATAGACCCCCTAAGGAACTTATCTAGATGTGTGGTGAGCAGTTTTACCCACCGAGTGCTTCACAGAAGTTTATAATGCAGAGCTGTAAAAATAAAAATCATTTTTTCTCAAAAATGATATTTCGCCCCCAATTTGTTATTTTCCCAAGGGTAACAGAAGAAATTGGACGCCAAAAGTTGTTGTGCAATTTGTCCTGAGTACGCTGATACCCCATATGTGGGGGTGAACCACTGTTTGGGCGCATGGCAGAGATCGGAAGGGAAGGAGCCTCTTTTGGAATACAGACTTAGATGGAATGGTCTGCAGGCATCACATTGCGTTTGCAGAGCCCCTGATGTACCTAAACAGTAGAAACCCCCCACAAGTGACCCTATATTGGAAACTAGACCCCCAAGAAACTTATCTAGATGTGTTTTGAGAACTTTGAACCTCCAAGTGTTTCACTACAGTTTATAATGCAGAGCTGTGAAAATAAAAAATCCTTTTTTTTCCACAAAAATCATTTTCTTAGCCCCTGGTTTTGTATTTTCCCAAGGGTAACAGGAGAAATTGGACCCCAAAAGTTGTTGTACAATTTGTCCTGAGTACGCTGATACCCCATATATGGGGGGAACCATCGTTTGGGCGTAAAATAGAGCGCAGAAGGGAAGAAGCACTGTTTTACTTTTTCAACACAAAATTTGGCTGGAATTGAGAACGGACGCCATGTCGCGTTTGGAGAGCCCTGATGTGCCTAAACAGTGGAAACCCCCAATTCTAACTGAAACCCTAACCCAAACAAACCCCTAACCCTAATCCCAACCCTAACAATAACCCTAATCACACCCCTAACCCGAACATGCCCCTAACCCTAGTCCCAACCACACCCCTAACCCCAACACACCCCTAACCGTAATCCCAACCCTAACCACACCCCTAACTCCAACACACCCCTAATCCCAAACCATAACCTTAACCACACCCCTAACCCTAATCCCAACCCTAATCCCAACTGTAAATGTAATTCAAACCCTAACTTTAGCCCCAGCCCTAACCCTAACTTTAGCCCCAACCCCAACCCTAACTTTAGCCCCAACCCTAACCCTAAATTTAGCCCCAACCCCAACTGTAGCCCCAACCCTAACTGTAGCCCTAACCCTAACTTTATCCCCAACCCTAACCCTAACTTTAGCCCCAACCCTAACTTTAGCCCAAACCATAACCCTAACTTTAGCCCCAATCCTAACCCTAACTTTAGCACCAACTCTAACCCTAACTTTAGCCCCAACCCTAACTAGCCTCAACCCTAACTGTAGCCCTAACCCTATCTTTAGCCCCAACCCTAACCCTAACTTTAGCCCCAACCCTAACCCTAACTTTAGCCCCAACCCTAACTGTATAACCCTAACTTTAGCCCCAACCCTAACCCTAATGGGAAAATGGAAATACATTTTTTTAATTTGATTCTTTTTCCCTAACTAAGGGGGTGATGAAGGGGGTTTGATTTACTTTTATAACGGGGTTTTTAGCGGATTTTTATGACTGGCAGCTGTCACACACTAAAAGACGCTTTTTATTGCAATAAATAGTTTTTGCGTCTCCACATTTTGAGAGCTATAATTTTTTCATATTTTGCTCCATAAAGTCATGTGATGTCTTGTGTTTTGCAGGACGAGTTGACATTTTTATTGGTACCATTTTCGGGCACGTGACATTTTTTGATCACTTTTTATTCCGATTTTTGTGAGGCAGAATGACCAAAAAACCGATATTCATTAAATTATTTTGGGGGGGCTTTTGGTAAAATTAATAAAGCAGTTTTATTCTTTAGGTTAGTACGATTACAGCGATACCTCATTTATATCTTTTTTTATGTTTTGTCTTTTATATGATAAAAAATATTTTATATAAAAAATTATTATTTTTGCATCGCTTTATTCTGAGGTCTATAACTTTTTTATTTTTTCGCTGATGATGCTGTATTGTGGCTTGTTTTTTGCTGGACAAGATGACGTTTTCAGCGGTACCATGGTTATTTATATCCGTCTTTTTGATCAAGTGTTATTCCACTTTTTGTTTGGCGTTATGATAATAAAGCATTGTTTTTTGCCTCTTTTTCTTTACGGTGTTCACTGAAGGGGTTAACTAGTGGGACAGCTTTATAGGTCGGGTCATTACGGATGCGGCAATACTAAATATGTGTACTTTTATTGTTTTTTTTATTTAGATAAAGAAATGTATTTATAGCAACAGTATGTTTTTATATATTACTAGCTGTACTACCCGGCTTCGCCCGGGTTAATGACTGCTGTTAGCAAAATAGAATGTGTTAACAAAAATTTATTCTGCACACAAAAACCACAAAACAAATAGATAGAAATGTAATTATTAAAAGGCAAAAACTAAGCAAATAGAAGCATTTCACAACATATATTAGCTTTGTTATACTGAGAATGTCTTTGTTGCCTATATTAACCAATCAGAGCTCAGGTTAATTAACTGTAGCAAAATAGAAGCTGAGCTGTGATTGGTTGCTATTGGCAGCCTGATAAATCCCCAGCCAACAGGAAGCCCTCCCCCCTGGCAGTATATATTAGCTCACACATACACATAATAGACAGGTCATGTGACTGACAGCTGCCGTATTTCCTATATGGTACATTTGTTGCTCTTGTAGTTTGCTTATTAATCAGATTTTTATTTTTGAAGGACAATACCAGACTTGTGTGTGTTTTAGGGCGAGTTTTATGTGTCAAGTTGTGTGTGTTGAGTTGCGTGTGGCGACATGCATGTAGCGACTTTTGTGAGATGAGTTTTGTGTGGCGACATGCGTGTAGCAACATTTTGTGTGTTGAGTTGCATGTGACAGGTTAGTGTAGCAAGTTGTGTGCAGCAAGATTTGTGCATGGCGAGTTTTGCGCGTGGCGAGTTTTATGTGTGGTGCATTTTGAGTATGTGCAAGTTTTGTGTGAGGCAACTTTTGCATGTGGTGCAACTTTTGTACATGTGGCAATTTTTCTGTGTGTGCAAGTTTTGCATGAGGTGAGTTTTCCATGAGGTGAGTTTTGCACGTGTGGCGAGTTTTGCGTGAGCCTAGTTTTGCATATGGCGAGTTTTGCATGTAGCGAGTTTTGAGTGGTGACTTTTGTGTTTCGACTTTTATGTGGCGAGGTTGGTGTGTGTGTGTGGTGAAATGTGTGCTGAGGGTGGTATATGTGTTCAAGCACGTGGTAGTGTGTGGCGCATTTTGTGTTTGTGTTCATATCCCCGTGTGTGGTGAGTATCCCATGTCGGGGCCCCACCTTAGCAACTGTACGGTATATACTCTTTGTCGCCATCGCTCTCATTCTTTAAGTCCTCATTGTTCACATCTGGCAGCTGTCAATTTTCCTCCAACACTTTTCCCTTCACTTTTTCCCCATTATGTAGATAGGAGCAAAATTGTTTGGTGAATTGGAACGCGCGGGGTTAAAATTTCACCTCACAACATAGCCTATGACGCTCTCGGGGTCCAGACGTGTGACTGTGCAAAATTTTGTGGCTGTAGCTGCGACGGTACAGATGCCAATCCCGGACATACACACATACATACATACACACATTCAGCTTTATATATTAGATATACCTGTATGTAATCTCCTGTATATAGTATATACCTGTGTCATCTCACCTATATATAGTATATATCTGTGTGTCATCTCCTGTATATAGTATATACCTGTATGTCATCTCCTCCTATACATAGCATATACCTGTGTCATCTCCTCCTGTATATACTATATACCTGTAGGTAATCTGCTCCTGTATATAGTATATACCTGTGTGTCATCTCCTCCTGTATATAGTATATACCTGTATGTCATCTCCTCCTGTATGTAGTATGTACCTGTATGTCATCTCCTCCTCTATATAGTATATACCTGTGTGTCATCTCTCCTGTATATAGTATATATCTGTGTGTCATCTCCTCCTGTATATAGTATATACCTGTGTGTCATCTCCCCTGTAAATAGTATATACCTGTGTGTCATCTCCTGTATATAGTATATAGCTGTATGCCATCTCCTCCTGTATTAGCCCTCGTTCACACGTTATTTGGTCAGTATTTTTACCTCAGTATTTGTAAGCTAAAATGGCAGCCTGATAAATCCCCAGCCAACAGTAAGCCCACCCCCTGGCAGTATATATTAGCTCACACATACACATAATAGACTGGTCATGTGACTGACAGCTGCCGGATTCCTATATGGTACATTTGTTGCTCTTGTAGTTTGTCTGCTTATTAATCAGATTTTTATTTTTGAAGGATACCAGACTTGTGTGTGTTTTAGGGCGAGTTTCGTGTGTCAAGTTGTGTGTGTTGAGTTGCGTGTGGCGACATGCATGTAGGGACTTTTGTGAGATGAGTTTTGTGTGGCGACATGCGTGTAGCAACTTTTTGTGTGTCGAGTTGCATGTGACAGGTTAGTGTAGCAAGTTGTGTGCAGCAAGTTTTGCGCATGGCGAGTTTTGCGCGTGGCGAGTTTTATGTGTGGTGCCTTTTGAGTATGTGCAAGTTTTGTGTGAGGCAACTTTTGCATGTGTTGCAACTTTTGTGCATGTGGCAATTTTTCTGCGTGTGGCAATTTTTCTGCGTGTGCAAGTTTTGCGTGTGGCGAGTTTTGCACGTGTGGCGAGTTTTGCATGTGGAGAGTTTTGCGCGTGGCGAGTTTTGAGCGGCGACTTTTGTGTTTCTACTTTTATGTGGCGAGGTTGGTGTATGTGTGGTGAAATGTGCACTGAGGGTGGTATATGTGTTCGAGCACGTGGTAGTGTGTGGCGCATTTTGTGTGTGTGTTCATATCCCCGTGGTGGTGTGATTATCCCATGTTGGGGCCCCACCTTAGCAACTGTACAGTATATACTCTTTGGTGCCATCGCTGTCATTCTTTAAGTCCCCCTTGTTCACATCTGGCAGCTGTTAATTTGCCTCCAACACTTTTCCTTTCATTTTTTCCCCATTATGTAGATAGGGGCAAAATTGTTTGGTGACTTGGAAAGCGCGGGGTTAAAATTTCACCTCACAATATAGCTTTGACGCTCTCAGGGTCCAGACGTGTGACTGTGCAAAATTTTGTGCCTGTAGCTGCGACGCCTCCAACACTTTTCCTTTCACTTTTTCCCCATTATGTAGATAGGGGCAAAATTGTTTGGTGAATTGGAAAGCGCGGGGTTAAAATTTCACCTCACAACATAGCCTATGACGCTCTCGGGGTCCAGACGTGTGACTGTGCAAAATTTTGTGGCTGTAGCTGCTACGGTTCAGATGCCAATCCCGGACATACATACATACATACATACATACACACACACACACATTCAGCTTTATATATTAGATTTAAGATTTTTTTTTTTTTTACACATGTAATTTTTTTTCACTTTATAAAATTGCCCTGGGGGTGGGGGTGGGGTCATCACAGTATAGTTTCAGATCGCTGATCTGACACTTTGCAGTGCACTGTGTCAGATCACTGACACAGTGGCAGTGCAGGGAGGCTTGCTGGCGCCTGCTCTGAGCAGGCACTTGCCCGGAAGGAGCCCAGCAGCCATTTTAGATCCAGGGCCTGCAGGGAGGAGGACGTAGGAGACCCTCGTTGTTCCGAGGGTCTCAGGAAAGCACGCAGGGAGCCCCCTCCCTGCGCGATGCTTTCCTATGCCACCGGAACGCTGAGATCATATTTGATCGCAGTGTTCCGGGGGTTAATGTGCCAGGAGCGGTCCATGATCGCTCCTGGCACATAGTGTTGGATGTCAGCTGTAATAATTAGCTGATCGCCGCGCTACCCCCGTGAGTGCGGCCGATCGCCTATGACGTACTATCCCGTCCCTGGGAATTAAGTCCCAGGTCACCTTGACGGGATAGTACATCATATGGGATTAAGGGGTTAAGTAACTTTAAGATCTTATGTCCGTTCTCCTTTAAATGTGTAGTGCAGTGGAGTTGGTGCAGAGTGACAGATAGGCAGGGACCCCAGAAAAGTTCAAAGAAAGCGTTTTTACTGTCCAAACAACTCACACAGTGCACAGCACACGTTATCCTCGGGATCACAGCCAGGTCATCACAACAGTCCGTATATGAGATCGGTTTCCGAGGGCGACTGCACCACCGTATGACGCTGCGAGGTGACAGCTGTTCGCCGCTCTTGGCTCAGTGCTAAGTCACACAGGCTGGACTCTGCAGAGCCACCTGCTCTGCCACTTGCAAACAAACACTGACCCACCCAACCCTTTGCTGCAGGGTTTTTAAATGGAATCTGTGGCCATGGGCCACTTGTAAGACCCAGTCCAGAGGGAGTGAACTGCCCCACTACCATCCTGTAGTTTGCTCCAAAAACAAAAGCACTTAACTAGTTTTCCTGAACATTGCCTTGGTCAAATAACTCGACCAGATCCACACTTACTTTTATTTTGCACTTCAGCCATAGCTATGCCTGTGACTGCAATGGACTCCAGCGGGTTTAATATGCTTCTATGCGCATTCTGGGGGATACATATCGATCCTTGCATATGATCCCCCTCACTGCCTCACAAATGTTAATTTTGATATTGTGACATTATGAAAAGTTTGAATCCGGTTCCTATCGACAATGAATTGGGAACAGTATATTTAATATCTGCTCCCATGGTCTCCTGCCATAAAGGAGGACGAGATGCAATAATGAATTCTCCACAGATAAAATGTGCAGAAAATTGTATGTGTAAATCCCGATCTCGTGCTCTGACTTCTGTATAACATGGTGGCCGTGCTGACTTTACTTCCCGACTGTGGAGAATCGAGTGTGTCCTAGAAGATAGCTGAACAAATAGTCCTTTCTTCCAGTTGGGCATCATGTGTATTAAGTCATAATTAAGACTCCTCGGTTAACTGGAGTTTCCCTGTCCAACCATCACCCATTACAACGGTTATCTTCTCCTTATCTTATCTGCATCTTTATGTTTTCATATGAATTTATTTTCTATTACTTTCTGTTATTTCGTTATGTATTTTATGCACTTTGTTATATTTTAATCTCTTGTACAGTCTTCTAGGAAGATTGTAGATAACCCAAGACAAAGGAAGAGGATAAAAAAGCTAAAGGGACTGATTGCTGTTACTATTACAGGCTGAGAAGTGGGGGGAGGCTTCTGCTGCAGACCTTGTCCAACAACAAGACAATCTGCGTGAAACATGGCTGCCAACTTTTAGGCATTGCATAAGCTACAGAAGGCTCTCATGATCCAGGCATGACTGCGTGGACTTGCTCATAATGTTTTGCAACTATTCATCACATGGTACAACTGGATCGCCCCCGTAGGGCAGTGGGGTACTTGGTACTGGGTCCCTCGGTTCTCAAGGGGGATGTCACAGTGGCTGACCCGGTCCGTGGCCCTAGAGATGTCCATTGTAAAAGGGGGAAAGGTCTTTAAAGGGAAAGTGTTTGTGACGCCACCTGTGGTATTCGGTCAGGGTGACCGACGCTGCTTTAAGGGGTCCGCTGGGGTGATGTTATGGCAGCTAGATGGTAAACCTTCCCACAGGTGAAGTGTATCCCCAGGGCTTCTCAGTGTGTAGATGGTGGATGGTGAGAGGCGCAGTGAAGAACGAGGACACAAGGTTGCAGTCTCTTTACTTTTTTACTGTAAGCTTCAGCATCCACAGTCCAGAGCACCAGATCACAGGGCAGGCAGAGTCAGGCCGGTCTGATGGCAAATCCAGAGTCCCCTTATCCAGGTGGAAATCAGTAGCCTTCCTCTAGCACCTGGATGTTGTAGTACCTTACTGCTGAGCCTCTCATAAGGTCCTTACAACTGTTGTAGATGTTCTAGATGTTATGTCTCTTTCTCTGTCCCCCTGATGGTAAGGATAGGACAAACCCATATGACTGGTGGCCTGAGGCTTTTTACAGGGACTCTAGCATGCCCTGGCCTCTCATCAGTGCCACCGCGCCTCCTGGGTGTAGGTGCGGACAGGTAACTTGCAATTAGCTGTCCTGCCAGTCTCTGAAGTAAAGCGTAGAGATCCTTACTCCCTCAGTATTCTGGCTACCGGATTTCTGCGCCTCAGAGGGAAGCAGCCTGCTCCTGGCTGATCTCCCTCTGGTAATCCTCTCCTGTGCTCTGCTTTCCTGCACACTCTCTGCAATATGTTCTGCTTTAGTGTCTTCTTCCAGGAGCTGCAGCACTTCAGGCTCCAGGACTCTGCAGCGCCCCAGAGTCCTGGTCATTGCAGTAATGTCGTTCTTCCATCAGGGGGAGTGTTATTACATCTAATGGCAATAAAGGAGATCTTCCTACCAGGTATCACAAACCATACACCACACTTCACACTCCAGACCACCAGGGTGAGCCTTGCTCCTATCTACTAGGGCACTCCTCACAGAAGGGTAAAACTGGTGGGCTGGATAGAAAGTTAGAGAGAAGCTGACTGGGTGTCAGGACATTTTTTATTACCTTTTGTGCATTACTGCCCTTTTCCAAGATGGCGTCTTTGGTCTCATGTGCACTGTGACTTCCTGCTATAAAACTCCACCCCAGCCTTCAGTCTGTGTTAGAGTATTCTGCCTTGCATCCATCTCCTGACCTCTGGTTACTCCCTGGCTATATACCTGCTCCTGTGAACCTGTGGGGTTATCCTGCTACTCTGCTCTGAGTTCCTGCTGCATACACCAGTTCCAGTAATCCTCCTTCATCTGCTGCTCGTGTTTACTTCCATCTGCATTTGCTGGACATGTAAGCTGTTGCTGCTCTGCAAGAACCTGAGACTATTACCCAGGCCTCCCTGGTTGAGCTAAGATATTATTTGAACTGCCTTATAAGCATATCTATCTGTGTTTTGGACTAAGCAAGGACTTATTTGTGTCAAGTATCCTCAAGAATAACTGTGCTTCATAGACTTTCTGCGTGATTGCATTTTCCTCTGAAGTTTCCTATAGACTGCTGAGCTGCATTTAATATTTACTCCAAGTGTTGCGGACTTGAGTTTCTCTCTGCACCTGTTTGAATCACCGTGTGATAATATAGACTTTACCACTTATAAAACTGTGTCCTGTAGTTGTCTTGTTCCACGCAAAGAGTCTCCTGAGTTATCCCCTATAATTATTACACTGGGCTTTGCCCAGGCAACACCTGTCAGGCAAACAGGGGGAAAGGAGGAGTATCGGAGCTGCAGACAGAGGGTCCCTGACAGGAGTGGGATCCTGTCGGAGGCCTAGCAAGACAGAAAGACACGGAGCTGCGCCTGCCCCATGTGCGGCAGCATCCTAAGAAAGGACACGAAGAGAATTGTGTTGTAGAGGGTGAGACACGAAGTCATAGCACAAGGAGATAACACCAGAAGGAGTTCTGCCCTGTAATAGGCTGCCTCCATCTGAGACGCGTAGCCGGTGGCCGGAACACCGAGGGAGCAACAGTCTCCAAGCCTTGCTCCAGAGACCGGCAGGACAGTCAATTTCAAGTTGGCTGCCCAACCTTAATACCTAGGAGACACGGTGGCAACTTCTGGGGTTCGGGGCGTCTCTAGGGTCCCTATAAACAAGCCTCAGGCCATCAGTCATACGGGTTTGTCCTATCCATACCATCTGGGGGACAGAAAGGAAGAAATAACATCTAGAACATCTACAACAGTTGTGAGGACCTTACCGAGAAGCTCAGCAGGGAGGTACTACAACACACAGGCGCTAGAGGAAGGCTACTGATTTCCACCTGGATAAGGGGACTCTGGATTTTCCTTCAGACCGACTGGACTCTGCCTACCCTGTGGTCTGTACCCTGGACTGTGGATGCTGAAGCCTTCAGTAAATGGTAAAGAGACTGTAACCTTTGTGTCCTCGTTATTCACTGTGCCTTACATCATCCACCATCACCACCTACACTTCTGAGAAGCCCTGGGGATACACTTCACCTGTGGGAAGGTATACCATCTAGCTGCCATAACATAACCCCAGCGGAGCCCTCACCGCAGCGTCGGTCACTCTGACCGAATACCACAGGTGGCGTCACGAACACTATTCCCATAAAGACTATTACTTTTATTTGGACGCTTCCCCCTCAAAGGGCGACGGACCGGGTCGGGCCACCGTGACATCCCCCAAACCGAAGGACCCGGTACCGAGTACCCCATTGCCCTTGCCTGGGGGCGCGACAACTCCACTCCTTCCTCTCCCTCTGTCTTCCTGACAGGAACTGAACTCTGAACTCCCTTTCCCTCCAGATCAGGAAGTTTTATAGGGGAGTTCACCTTAAACAGGCTTAGAGCTCTCCCTTCTGGTCTGGAGTGTAAACATGTTGCATGCATTGTGTTTACCTGGTGAAGAGATCTCCTTTATTGCCTTCAAACATAACATCACTCCCCCTAGAGGAGAATGATATTACTGCAACGACTAGGACCCTGGGGCGCTGCACAACCAATAAGGTAGGCTTATCATAGCATGTATAAAATCCTAGGTAGTGAATGCAGCATCCATTTTATTATGATTTAGGCTAGTGAGAGAACATCAGAGCTCACAGCTTTGTGATGGTGACAGAAAGCGCTAAAACATTGGGTAAATACTCTAGACAGTAATGTTTTGTACAACTGCAGAAATTAAGAATGTCAGTGTAGTAGTCTGTGAATAGTACAGTGATTCAATTGATAGGGGGAAAGAAAGATATAGGAGGTGCCAGCAGCAGTGTCAGACTCAGTGTGATTGATCAGTGATATGGTGGAGCTGGCATTAGTTCTGCTACATTTACATAACAGTTACATATTTTGTTTTTTGTTCTTAGTGCACTAGAAAGCAGCAGTGAAAATGCGCAATATTTGTTAAAAAAAAATCTAAAACCTGTGACAGTCAAAGATGGTGTGCTATCTTGACACGATTGTACTGAGTTTTTACATTTTTTGTGCAATATTGTTTTCCATTTTTTTGAAGAGGTGAACATTTGTCGTTTAAAAATATAAAATTCCCCAAAAGTACAGACTTGTAAATGCAACTGTCTACCCTACAAAGTGTGCGTGTCATAGACAATTTTTTTTTGCACATCTGCTTTTTAAAATTGTTTATCTGTACATTCTACGCCAACACTGTGGCCTTTTGTAGGCGCTCAATTTTTGGAAGTGTTCCATCTACAATTTCTCATTATGCCATTTTTGTGAGAGGGGTTGCATTTTGTTAAAAATAGATAGAAAAAATATAGACATTTCACTATGTGAGTCTCTTTTTGCACACCTGTTTTACTAATCCAATTTGACAGTAATACACGCCACCCCTATACCGCAGCCTGCTTCCGCATTTTGTTTCTGCATGTTTACCTATCTAACATTTCTTGTTACATCCTATTTGGCAAAGGTTGAATATTTATTTTGAAAAATTTGTCAACATTTAATTATGGTGCTGCACAAAATGTATGGTAAAAGTCGGCCTTGGTAAAGGTTGTGTAAAATGAAAATATTCCATACAACGACTAAGAATGAAGGAGTTGCATGGATCCGTCTTAGCACCACCTACCCTATGTGCAGTAGTACCATCAAATGCAGGTCATAATTGGCCTCTTTTGCTTACAGCAAGTGTATTAGTGGGGAGAAAGCAGAGGGCATTAAGGTACATCACTCATCATACTCATGTCAGCAGGATATTGTTACCTTTGACAGTGAGACCATTAGTTTGAGTCAGCGTTCTGCACAGAAAACTCTACCAGATAAAAAATAGCTCAGATGGATAATTTGTTTACCTTTTTTAGTTTTATGAAATATGAAAAGTCTCTAAGTGCACTTTTATTAACCCCTTAAAGACCACTGATACACCTTCTAACGGCGGCAATTAAAGATACTTATGCCTCATCGCCTCTTTTTAACGGCGCTGAGAAATAAATGTGTAGCGCCCCCTAGAGTTGGAATTTCTCCAGGGTCTTGGCTACTGAGGGTAGCTGAGACCCCATAGCACATGATTCGGGTCGTTTTTTACCGATCCCAGTGTTGCGATCACTATTATTAACGGAATAATGGTGACCGCAAAAAAAGTCCACTTTCCCATTTAATTTTTCCTCTAATGTGATCGCACATCAGAGGAGAGAAAAATGGTGTCCGCCGATCCCCCCTGGTACCTTCAGTGTCTCTGCAACCCTCTGTGAAGTTCCTTGGTCCGCCGGCATCTTCTTCCAGGAAGAAAATGGCAGGTGCATGTGCGACGCCCGCTAGGGCCGTGGGGTACTCAATCCGGGACGTGCAGTTCTTCAGGGGGTTGTCACAGCAGCAGTGACCCGGTTCCTTGCCCTGGGCATGCAATAAAATAATGAGGGAAAGTTTATAGGTGACTTAACATGACGCCGCCTGTGGTGTTCGGCAATGGATGGCCGATGCTGCTTAAGGGGACCGCTGGGGCGGATGGTGATACAGCTGGTATGGTTCTGCTCCCCACAGGTGGAGGAGAGGGACCCCAAGGCTACCGGTACTGTTGTAAGGGATCATGGACGTTGGGGTGCAGGACTGAGGGTGCGAGAAATGACTGGAGGACACAAGGGCTGTAGTTTTCTTTACCTTTACTCGATGGCTAAAGGTGCAGTCCAGGGCACGGATAACAGATGGTAATGGAGATCTGAGCAGCCTGGAAGCAATTTAGGATCCACCTAGCCAGGTGGGTTCAGAGGTCTTCCTGCTGCGCTGTCCTGTTAGGTCCTTGCTGCTTTAAGCTCTGCTAAAGTTTCTCTCACTGTCTGACAGTTAAAATAAAACAGTACCCACATGGCAGGCCGCTTGAGCCTATTACAGGTGTCGCTCCTTCGTGGTGGCTCTGGGCTCTGGGATGCTGCTGTGTCGCTGTATGTTAGATGGGCCAGGAGACCTGCAGTCTCCCGCCCTCCGGATTTAGCTGCCGGGACTTCAGTACCCGCACAACCACGGACTCTGGTGTCCGGTTTTTAGTGCTCAGCTCAGGCGGTGAGCTTGGTTACAGCTCCTCTCCCCAGGTTCTCCTCGACTTCAATCCTCTCCTCTCACTCACCCAGACTCACTAACTCCACCTCCAGTCCAGAACTTTTAGGGAAGCTCCCCAGGTGTTAGAAGTGTTTAGGGAAGCTCCCCCTTCTGGTCTGAAGTAAGGAAAAAGTGTTGGATGCTGGTGTTACCTGGTAAGGGGACCCCTCCTTGCTTCCAGGCATGACATCACCCCCTGTGAGGGAGGCAATGCAACTGTGGCAACCGGGCTCCTGGGGTGCCGCACATGCGTAGTGCACCCGCTGAAATCTGCCGGCCGACACCTAGCAACAATAGGGAATTGTTCCTATTGATTCATTTTGATCGCTGTGATAGACTATATCACAGTGATCAAAATAAAAAAAATTGTAAATAAAGCCCCCCTTTATTAGGTAACAATTATGAAATAAAAAAATATATTTATTTCCATTTTTCCATTAGGGTTACAGTTGGGCTAAAGTGAGTTGGGCTAAAGTGAGTTGAGCTAAAGCTAGGGTTAGGGTTGGGATAAAGCTAAGGTAAGGATTGGGCTAAAGCTAGGGTTAGGATTGGGCTAAACCTAGGGTTAGGGTTGGGCTAGGGTTAGGGTTGGGGCTAGGTTTAGGGTTGGGGCTAGGGTTAGGTTTGGGGCTAAAGTTGGGGTTGGTGTAGGGTTAGGGTTGTGGTTGTGTTTGGGATTATGGTTAGAGTTGGTATTAGGGTTTGGGGTGTGCTAGGGTTAGGTTTATAGTTAGGGTTATGGTTAGGGTTGGGATTAGGGATAGTGGTGTGTTGTAGTTAGGGTTGGGATTAGGGTTAGGGGTGTGGTGGGGTTAGGGTTGTAGTTAGAATTGGGGGTTCCACTGTTTAGGTACATCAGGGCTACTCCAAACCAATTTGAGGGAAGGGACGGAAAAGCTATCAAACGTGTTTAGGAACAGATTAACATTGCACAGACACCTCCATGCAGGTGTTGCTCCATAATTAATAAGTGTCCCCCAACCATTGGCTGGGGACTCTTTAGGATGGCGCGCATGGCTTCTTTAAGAAGGAGGGGATGATGGCACCCTAAGCACAGTGCCTGGGGATGTGCACACCAAGCGCGCATCCCAGGAAGGAGCCGATGAGGAAGGAGGAGGAGGAGGTCGGAATGGAGGCCGTTGTGGTGAGTGAGTCTACGTCCCTGCGGTGGGAGAGGAGCAGCATGCAGGGACGTCGTTGTTACAGTAATATTGGTCTTTGTATAGTGTCTTGTTATAATGTGTTTTAGTATGTAAGTAGTATTCATGATAACTATATATGTATATAATTTTATTTTAAGCGGCGGGGTGTGTGTGCATGAGCATACATATACAGGGTCATAACTATAATAGGTGCAGGTGCTGCAGTCAGGCTCTGGAGCCCATGAAGGGCCTAAAAAGTCCCTTTGGCCCATGTGAAAGGACTAGTACTGTTAAATACCCATAAGGCCATGTTCACACTTCGCGGTTTTTACCGCGGATCCGCGGCGATTTTGATGCTGCGGGTCCGCAGCAGTTTCCATAGCGTTTACATTAACATGTAAACCCTATGGAAACCGCAAACCGCTGTGCACATGCTGCGGGAAAAACCGCGCAGAAACGCAGCGGTTTAAAACCCGCAGCATGTCACTTCTTTGTGCAGAATCGCAGCGATTCTGCACCCATAGAAATGCATTGAACCGCTTACTTCCCGCATGGGGCTGTGCCCACGTTGCGGGAAGTAAGCGGTTAATGTGCAGGTGGTACCAGGGGTGGAGGAGAGGAAACTCTCCTCCAGGGCCTGGGAACCATATTAGTGGTAAAAAAAAGAATTAAAATAAAAAATAATGCTATACTCACCTCTCAGCGCTGCCCGCGGCTGTCCGGTCAGAGTTGCTGTGCCGAGCAGGACCTGTGGTGACGTCGCGGTCACATGACCGTGATGATGCCGCGGTCACATGACCGTGATGACGCCGCGGTCACATGACCGTGATGTCACGAAGGTCCTTTTCGGCACAGCAACTTTGGAATCGGAGCGCCGCGTGCAGCGCCGAGGAGATCCGGACATCGGAGGGTGAGTATAACCAATTTTTATTATTTTTATCATTACTATTGATGCTGCATATTGCTGCATATGCAGCTTCAATAGTACAGGAGTAATCCCGCAGCGGAAACCGCGGAACAAACCGCGATAAATCTGCAGGGATAACCGCAGCGGTTTTGCCCTGCAGATTTATCAATTCCGCTGCGGGATAAACCCGCAGAGCAGGCCGCAAAGTGTGAACCTGGCCTAATAGTTGGGGTCCCTGTTGGGGATTTTGCTTTGGGGATCAAGAGGTTGATGTTACTTGGGCCTTTGAACTTTTACGACCCAGTCAATGCCCCTGGTATTCACATAGTTATTGTTCACTGATGTACCTTATTTTGTTCTACTATGTTGTCTTTAAAAGAACTTCAGGATTGTGATTGACAGATCCATTTGGAATGATGGATGACTTTTCAGATAACAATTATAGAAGATTCTAATCCTTGTGTAGTCCGTGTCAAGCTGATGAGCAGCAATTTCAGACAGATTGCTTCTCTCGTGAAGTTCTTTCTATTTTCATGGTTTAGGCTTTTATTTTGACTGAGACGACAAGGTCTTCATCTTATGGATGACAGGACAATGTGTGATGATGGACAATAATGAGCGACTGGAATAACTGGCACATTTTCTTTCAGAATGTGGATTAAACAGGTAATTTGATTCTTCGACAATCTTCAAAAAGCTTCAGTTTTATTATGATGTCAGAAATGTTACTGACTATTTTAAAGGGAAACAAGGAGGTCAGGACATCTCCCTTTTGATCACAATCCCAAGAATAGATGGTGAAGATGACAGGCAGAATTTTCAAGGTTTTCCCGGATAGCTGTAATCGATGTTTGATTGTTGGAGGACCAACTTCTGGGACCCCCGTGGTTCAGCAGATTGGAGGAGGTTATGGCACTTAAAGGATATCTGCACTTTCAATTCACTTTTCAGAATTCTCTATCATGTATGTACTTAAGGAAAACATTTGCTCTGATCTGGTGAGTCGAGATTCGCTCCTATGATGTCTCCCATACACATCATATCTCACAGAAAGGGACTCATGTTCTTTATTCCTTAGCACACAGACAGAAGCATGATGGAGGCATTTATACAGCGAGTTACACATCAGTCTCGGCTCCAGGGCCAGGCTCTGCTCCCTTCATATACTTCCACCGCTCTATGCTGTGCTCCACATTGGTTTCACAAGTTGCTCAGCAAACTACAGTGACATCATCACCTAGATCACCCATCACCTACGGCCGACTCGGACACTCAAGTATGTCTGAATATGATGTGTCTTTGTGTTCCGTTACCTTTTTTCAACTGCAATCATCTTATCAAACTTCTGTTTTGTTCTTTCTTCAACAATCTGCTCTTACTTCCGGTGTCAGACCTAAAAACTAAACCACTGTCTTCTGTAAATATAACAAACTCTTCTCTGGACATGTTCACACATTTGCATTAGAGTGTGTCTTCTCTACAAGTTTGCCTATTCATCCCTGCTGTCTTCAGCCATCTATTTTTTGCTGGGTAATGCTTTGTCTGTTGTAAGAACTCTTCTCTAGACTTGTTCACACTACAAACACTGCTGCAGTCCCTGAGCTGACTATGCATCTTCTGTCCCTGTGTGTGTCACTCTTGACTCGGTGTACTCTGTTATTCCATACTCCACTTGTTTTCCTGCTGTCCTAGTCATCCCTGTTCCACATGCTATCAGGTAAGTCATCAAGAAACTCCTGCCTGCTGTGCCATCACCTTCAATCAATGTTGTTCACACAGATCTGCAGCTTAACCCCTTTCTGACATGGGACGTACTATCCCGTCGAGGTGGGGTGGGCCCGTATGACCACTGACGGGATAGTACGTCCAGCGGGATCGGCCGAACTCATGGGGGGAGTGCGGCCGATCGCGGCCGGGTGTCAGCTGATTATCACAGCTGACATCCGGCACTATGTGCCAGGAGCGGTCACGGACCACCCCAACACATTAACCCCCGGCACACTGCGATCAGACATGATCGCAGTGTTTCAGCGGTATAGGGAAGCATCACGCAGGGAGGGGGCTCCCTGCGTGCTTCCCTGAGACCCTTGGAGCAACGCGATGAAAAAAATATTATTCCCATAAATACATTTCTTTATCTAAATAAAAAAACAAAACAATAAAAGTACACATATTTAGTATCGCCGCGTCCGTAACGACCCAACCTATAAAACTGTCCCACTAGTTAACCCCTTCAGTGAACACCGTAAGAAAAAAAAAATGAGGTAAAAAACAATGCTTTATTATCATACCGCCGAACAAAAAGTGGAATAACACGCGATCAAAAAGACGGATATAAATAACCATGGTACCGCTGAAAACGTCATCTTGTCCCGCAAAAAACTAGAAGCCATACAGCATCATAAGCAAAAAAAATAAAAAAGTTATAGTCCTCAGAATAAAGCGATGCCAAAATAATTATTTTTTCTATAAAATAGCTTTTATCGTATAAAAGCGCCAAAACATAAAAAAAGATATAAATGAGATATCGCTGTAATCATACTGACCCGAAGAATAAAACTGCTTTATCAATTTTACCAAACGTGGAACTGTATAAATGCCTCCCCCAAAAGAAATTCATGAATAGCTGGTTTTTGGTAATTCTGCCTCACAAAAATCGGAATAAAAAGCGAACAAAAACTCGTACATGTCCAAAAATGTTACCAATAGAAACGTCAACTCGTCCCGCAAAAAACAAGACCTCAAATGACTCTGTGGACCAAAATATGGAAAAATTATAGGTCTCAAAATGTGGAGATGCAAAAACTTTTTTGCTATAAAAAGCGTCTTTTAGTGTGTGACGGCTGCCTATCATAAAAATCCGCTATAAAAACGCTATAAAAGTAAATCAACCCCCTCTTCATCACCCGTTTAGTTAGGGGAAAATAATAAAATTAAAAAATGTATTTATTTCCATTTTCCCATTAGGGTTAGGGTTAGGGCTAGGGTTAGGGCTAGGGTTAGGGTTGGGGCTAGGGTTGGAGCTAAACTTAGGGTTAGAGTTGGGGCTAAAGTTAGGGTTAGGGCTGGGGCTAAAGTTAGGGTTAGGGTTGGGGCTAAAGTTAGGATTAGGGTTGGGGCTAAAGTTAGGGTTAGGATTTGGATTACATTTACGGTTGGGATTAGGGTTGGAATTAGAGTTAGGGGTGTGTCAGGGTTAGGGGTGTGGTTAGGGTTACCGTTGGGATTAGGGTTAGGGGTGTGTTTGAATTAGGGTTTCAGGTAGAATTGGGGAGTTTCCACTGTTCAGGCACATCAGGGGATCTCCAAACGCGACATGGCGTCCGATCTCAATTCCAGCCAATTCTGCGTTGAAAAAGTTAAAAAGTGCTCCTTCCCTTCCGAGCTCTCCCATGCGCCCAAACAGGGGTTTACCCCAACATATGGGGTATCAGCGTACTCGGGACAAATTGGACAACAACTTTTGGGGTCCAATTTATCTTGTTATCCTTGGGAAAATAAAAATTGGGGGGGCTAAAAATCATTTTTGTGGAAAAAAAAGATTTTTTATTTTCACAGCTCTGTGTTATAAACTGTAGTGAAACACTTGGGGGTTCAAAGTTCTCACAACACATCTAGATAAGTTCCTTGGGAGGTCTAGTTTCCAATATGGGGTCACTTGTGGGGGGTTTCTACTGTTTGGATACATCAGGGTCTCTGCAAATGCAACGTGACGCCGGCAGACCAATCCATCTAAGTCTGCATTCCAAATGGTGCTCCTTCCCTTCGAAGCTCTGCCATGCGCCCAAACAGTGGTTCCTTCCCACATATGGGGTATCAGCGTACTCAGAACAAATTGGACAACAACTGTTGTGGTCCAATTTATCCTGTTACCCTTGTGAAAATACAAAACGGGGGGCTAAAAAATCATTTTTATGAAAAAAAAATAAATTTATTTTCACGGCTCTGCGTTATAAACTGTAGTGAAACACTTGGGGGTTCAAAGCTCTCAAAACACATCTAGATAAGTTCCTTAGGGGGTCTACTTTCCAAAATGGTGTCACTTGTGGGGGTTTTAATGTTTAGGCACATCAGGGGCTCTCCAAACGCGACATGGTGTCCCATCTCAATTCCAGTCAATTTTGCATTGAAAAGTCAAACGGCGCTCCTTCCCTTCCGAGCTCTGCCATGCGCCCAAACAGTCGTTTACCTCCACATATTGGGTATCAGCGTACTCAGGACAAATTGCACAACAACTTTTGGTGTCCAATTTCTTCTATTACCCTTGGGAAAATAAAAAATTGGGGGCGAAAAGATCATTTTTGTGAAAAAATATGATTTTTTATTTTTACGGCTCTGCATTATAAACTTCTGTGAAGCACTTGGTGGGTCAAAGTGCTCACCACACATCTAGATAAGTTCCTTAAGGGATCTACTTTCCAAAATGGTGTCACTTGTGGGGGGTTTCAATGTTTACGCACATCAGGGTCTCTCCAAACGCAACATGGCGTCCCATCTCAATTCCAGTCAATTTTGCATTGAAAAGTAAAATGGCGCTCCTTCCCTTCTGAGCTCTGTCATGCGCCCAAACAGTGCTTTACACCCACATATGGGGTATCAGCATACTCAGGACAAATTGCACAATATTTGGGGTCCAATTTCTTCTCTTACCCTTTGGAAAATAAAAAATTGGGGGCGAAAAGATCATTTTTGTGAAAAAATATGATTTTTTATTTTTACGGCTCTGCATTATAAACTTCTGTGAAGCACTTGGTGGGTCAAAGTGCTCACCACACATCTAGATAAGTTCCTTAAGGGGTTTATTTTCCAAAATGGTGTCACTTGTGGGGGGTTTCAATGTTTAGGCACATCGGGGGCTCTCCAAACCCAACATGGCGTCCCATCTCAATTCCAGTCAATTTTGCATTGAAAAGTAAAATGGCGCTCCTTTCCTTCCGAGCTCTGCCATGCGCCCAAACAATGGTTTACCCCCACATATGGGGAATCAGCGTACTCAGGACAAATTGTACAACAACTTTTGGGTCCATTTTCTCCTGTTACCCTTGGTAAAATATAACAAATTGGAGCTGAAATAAATTTTGTGTGAAAAAAAGTTAACTGTTCATTTTTATTTAAACATTCCAAAAATTCCTGTGAAACACCTGAAGGGTTAATAAACTTCTTGAATGTGGTTTTGAGCACCTTGAGGGGTGCAATTTTTAGAATGGTGTCACACTTGGGTATTTTCTATCATATAGACCCCTCAAAATGACTTCAAATGAGATGTGGTCCCTAAAAAAAAATGGTGTTGTAAAAATGAGAAATTTCTGGTCAACTTTTAACCCTTATAACTCTCTAACAAAGAAAAAATTTTGTTCCAAAATTGTGCTGATGTAAAGTAGACATGTGGGAATTGTTACTTATTAAGTATTTTGTGTGACATATCTCTGTGTTTTAAGGGCATAAAAATTCAAAGTTGGAAAATTGTGAAATTTTCAAAATTTTCGCCAAATTTCCATTTTTTTTCACAAATAAACGCAGGTAATATCAAAGACATTTTTACCACTATCATGAAGTACAATATGTCACGAGAAAACAATGTCAGAATCACCAGGATCCGTTGAAGCATTCCAGAGTTATAACCTCATAAAGGGACAGTGGTCAGAATTGTAAAAATTTGGGCTGGTCATTAACGTGCAAACCACCCTTGGGGTAAAGGTGTTAAAGTATCCACATCACCATCGCAGCCAACAACACAATATCTCTGAGCAGTGTAGATGTGAATCCAGATATATTACAAAGTTTCTTATGTTCCCTTTTACCATTGATTTATACAAAATTTCTTCCTTTTCATGGGGGCTCTTCTGACATCTGCACCTCATCTGCTTCCAAGCTGATAGTCATTCCCAAGTCTAGCCACTACTTGGCGGTGCCATTGAGTATCATGACCCACAAAAATACATTATTCTGCAAGAAAAAGTAAGAAGTCTATGAGATTACTGCATGTAAATAAGCCACGGAGACACCATCACGTGCGTTGAGAAACACGTGATGGTGTCTCCGCGGTGTTGGATGTTTTGATCTCCCCGAGGTCATTCATCCTTATGTTTATAGTCATTTTACTAGGCACTGCTCCTAATAGCCAGTTTCCTACTCCACACTGATGAGGGGCAAATACCCCGAAACAGCTGTCTGTGGATGGATGCCATGTTTTGGTATAGGTGGTTTTCCTTATTGGATGCTGCCCATCCCGTGGTTGTTCCTTCCCGGTGAAAGACCTGGCTATTCATTGCTTGCGTTGAGAAACACGTGATGGTGTCTCCGTAGTTTATTTACATGCATTCACTATGAGATTACTAACATTCCATATAAAGGAACAGACAACATTTTTAGAAGTGTATGTCCTCAGCCTATGTATTGTATCATCACAGGCTCACGACGTGGAGCATGATTACAGTGAGGAGTGCGAACACCACTAAAAGCGATGATTCCAAAAAGTTGGTGTAACCTGCAGCACAAGGATGTGTATAATGTACATGTAACCCTAGAACGCGTACCTGGGGCCTCGCAGGCCTGCTAGGTTACTTGTTTTCTATTATCTGTAAAACTACATTAGTTAGAATTTTGAAACTCAAGGTAATCCTCAGGTATATAGTTGTTAGTAATATCCAGTTGTTCATATATTTTTATGTTATAGGCATCTCGTATAGCAACGCTTTTTTTGTGACTACCCCAGATTCACGTACCTGGGGCCTTTGAGGCCTGCTTTGGTTTACATGTACTCCTCAGTCTTTTTGTCTGTACTGTTGTTGGGGAAGAACTTATGACTCAGTCTTTATGACTATTGGTCGATGGCTGTTGCTGGGAAGAGTGTGGATTCTGCCTGACATGGTAATGTGATCCTGGAAGGCAGTTTCCCCTCACAAAGTAACGTGATTATGATGTCAGTACAGGTCCTTTAGTCCTAAATCCTAGTTGCTGGAGAGACTTTGGAGGAAGAAGTCAGCTTTCTTTGGTCTGTAACAAAGAACCTTTCTGAGCTCCAAAACCAGAGGCTTCTACTGCACTTACAAGAAAGTGATCTGTTGAAGGTAAGGGTACCGTCACACAGTGGCATTTTTATCGCTACGACGGCACGATTCGTGACGTTCTAGCGATATCGTTACGATCTCGCAGTGTCTGACACGCTACTGCGATCAGACACCCTGCTGAGAATCGTACGTCGTAGCAGATCGTTTGAAACTTTCTTTCGTCGCTGGATCTCCCGCTGTCATCGCTGGATCGTTGTGTGTGACAGCAATCCAGCGATGCGTTCCCTGGTAACCAGGGTAAACATCGGGTTACTAAGCGCAGGGCCGCGCTTAGTAACCCGATGTTTACCGTGGTTACCAGCGTAAAAGTAAAAAAAAACAAACAGTACATACTGACCATCTGATGTCCGTCAGGTCCCTTGCCGTCTGCTTCCCGCTCTGTCTGTCTGCCGGCCGGAAAGTGAGAGCAGATCACAGCGGTGACGTCACCGCTGCGCTCTGCTCTCACTGTACGGCTGCACTCAGTCAGAGCAGGAAGCAGACGGCAAGGGACCTGACGGACATCAGATGGTTAGTATGTACTGTTTGTTTTTTTTTTACTTTTACGCTGGTAACCACGGTAAACATCGGGTTACTAAGCGCGGCCCTGCGCTTAGTAACCCGATGTTTACCCTGGTTACCAGCGAACCTCGGCATCGCTCCAGCGCCGTGATTGCAAAGTGTGACCGCAGTCTACGACGCTGGAGCGATGCTCATACGACGCTGCAACGTCACGGATCGTGCCGTCGTAGCGACGAAAATTGCACGGTGTGACGGTACCCTAAGAGTAGGGGGGCTGTACTTTACCCTAAGCACACAAACACTAACAAAGTCTTAGCACACACAGTGTATAGTGCACAAGCCTGATTGTAATCTTTATTTTTTACTTTTCATTTTAGTTTACTCACATCTAAGATTACAATGGCACAGTCTACATCAAGGGGATTGACTGTCCAAGAAATTGAGGCGATTATTTTCAATAGTGATGAAGACAGTGACATTTCTTTGTCGGATGAAGAGTATATTCCACCAGCTAATGTATCAACTTCATCGTCCAGCGATTCCTCAGATGATGAAGAAGTAATGGATCCAGCAGAATGTGCAAGTAGAACATCTAAAACAAATGTTTTTTGGAACAGTACTGCTGTGGCTCATGCACGCACCCCATCACATAACATTATTAGAGTTCCTCAAGGAGCTGTCGGAATTTCCCAATTCATGTCCAAAAAAGATGTTTTCAGTAAATTTGTTTCAGATGATATTGCAGATGAGGTAGTTTTGTGTACGAATGTGGAAGGTAAACGTATTGCTTCGGAAAAAAAAAAAACTTGAAAAAATTTAACTAAAGAGGAACTATATGCCTATATTGGCCTTACTCTTCTGGCAGGGTCGACTAAATCATATGATGTGCCAATCAGAGAGTTATTTCTGAACCCATTTGCAGATCCACATTACAAAGCCACTATGTCCGTAGATAGATTTGAGGCTATTCGGAGATGCATTCGTTTTGATGAAAAGAGAACTCGGCCTGTGAGGTTGGCAACCGATAAATTAGCGCCTATTAGCTATATATGGAATCTTTTTATCAAGAAACTGTTACATACTTTACAATTCTAGCGAATATGTGACAGTGGACGAACAACTTCTTGCCTTTAGGGGACGTTGCAAATTTATCCAATATATGCCCAGTAAGCCAGCTAAATACGGCATAAAAATTTTCTGGATGTGCGATTCAGCAACTTATTATGGGATGAATGGCATGATTTACTGTGGAAAAGAAGCTGACGCTCCAGTCCAGAAAGATCTATGTTCCAACATAGTGAAAACACTAGCTTTACCAATTTTCCATTCTGGAAAAAATATCACTATGGATAATTATTTTACTAATTTAGAACTGGCCAATTTCTTGCTTCAGAAACAACTAACACTTGTTGGTACAATGAGACCAAACCGCCGCGAAATTCCACCAATAATGAAGCACAATGCACAGCGACCAATCTACGAGAGTGTATTCGGTTTCTGCAATGAGGCAACAATGGTGTCCTATAAAGCCAAGAAAGTAAAATCTGTGATATTACTGAGCACAATGCATCACGATGAAAGTATTGACCCCAATGACAGGAAACAAAAACCTGAAATTATACTTCATTATAATAAGACAAAAGGAGGTGTCGACAAGATGGACGAAATGATTACTGAATATTCGTGTAAAAGGCAGACTAAACGTCGGCCTGTTGCCCTTTTTTCCAATATCCTTGATGTGTCATCCCTCAATAGCTATATTGTTTATTGTCAAACTAATCCAGAATTCCATGCCAACAGGAAGGACAATAGACGTATGTTTTTGACAGAACTTTGTTATGATCTTTTGATGCCTACTACGCTAGAGAGAAGCAGCACAAAATGCTTATCAAGGCAAATTACAGAGGCAATGATCCGATGTGGAATATGCTTTCAGGAACAGCCAGAGCAAAGAGAAAAAAAAAGAAAGCGCTGCTATATTTGTCCAGCAAAGAAAGAAAGAAAATCGGAGCGTTTCTGTTCTACTTGCGGACAAAATGTATGCAGGGAACATTCTGAAGAAAAAATAATATGCAAGAATTGTCGGGGGAATATGTAAAGTGGAAAATAAATATTCCTGCACCAAGTTTGCTACAGACTTTATGTAAAAACTTTTTATAAGAAAAAATGTATCCATCATAAAAAATTGTACTGAGTGAATATATTGGGCGTGCCCGTTTAGTTACATTTTTGTTGTTTTATGTACATAATTTTTTTGGGGAATTATACACATCTTAGGCTATGTTCCAAGTAGCGCTGGGGTTCACCAGAATGTGATCCATAATGGATCTGACCTCCTGGTAACTCCAGCTAAGGCTGATGGAATGCCGGGATTCCACCAGCCTTAGCTGAGGTCACCAGGAGGTCAGATCCATTACGGATCCCCTCCTGGTGGACCCCAGCGCTAGTGGGAATGCATCCTTACTTTGCAAATTTAAAATAAACTTTGAAAAGTATTTTTATTTGAGTTATTCCATGTTATTTGCACACAGGCCTAAAAGGCCCCAGGCACGTGAATATGGGGTAGTCGAAAAAAAAGCGTTGCTATACGAAATGCCTATAACATAAAAATATACGAACAACTGGAAATTACTAACAACTATATAGCTGAGGAATACCTAGAGTTTCAAAATTGTAACTAAAGTAGTTTTACAGAAAATAATAAAAAAGTAACCTGACAGGCCTGCGGGGCCCCAGGTACGCGTTCTACCAGCCTTAGCCGGGGTCACCAGGAGGTCAGATCCATTACGAAATCCCGTCCAGGCGGACCCCAGAGCTAGTGGGAATGCATGTTTACTTTCAAATAACTTTGAAAAAAATTTTTTTTTGAGTTATTCCATGTTATTTGAAAACAGGCCTCAAAGGCCCCAGGTACGTAATAGTGTAGATTTCTATGGTCACGCATTCTAGGGGTAATTGTGCGACTTTAGGAAGGATTTGAATTAATTTTCCAATTTATTTAGATGCTACAATTTCTGCTAATCTGCAAGACATCAACATGGTAATTACTCCCATGACAAGCCTCATGGCCTCGCGTCTCCACAAAATAAAATGACATGCTGCAGTCTACAGAGACGCACCACATGTCTATCTCCGTGGGTGAGCCGCAGGCATCTGTGTACGCATAGTGGACATGGGATTTCTTGAAATCCCATACACAATGCTGTAACATCTGAATGCTGCAGGTTGGACGCTGCACAAGTTGAAGAATGATGGACACAGATAGTCCTCAATACAGGATAATGCAGGTCCCATATAGTACATATAGTAAAATGCACTCCCCATGGTCCTTGATAGAGTATAATGCAGCCCACCTCAGAGTATAATGCAGCCCTGTATACTGCAGCCCTCAGAGTATAATGCAGCCCCTTCAGAGTATAATATAGCCACCCTCAGAGTATACTGCAGCCCCCTCATAGATTATAATGTAGTTCCCTCAGAACATAATGCAGCCCCCTCAGAGTATAATACAGCCCCCCCCCACACACAGTATAATGCAGCCCCCACACACAGTATAGTGCAGCCCCAACACAGTATAGTGCAGTTCCACCACACACAGTATAATGCAGCCCTCACACACAGTATAGTGCAACCTCCACACACAGTATAGTGCAGCCCCACACACAGTATAGTGCAGTCCCCCACACACACAGTATAGTGCAGTGACCCAACAGTGTAGAGTATCCCCATACAAAGTATAATGCAGCCTCCCACACACACAGTATAGTGCAGCCCCCACACACACACACACAGTATAGTGCAGCCCCCCACACACAGTATAGTGCACCCCCCACACAGTATAGTGCAGCCCCCCATACACAGTCTTGTACAGCTCTTACACACAGCATAGTGCAGCCCCCAAAACAGTATAGTGCAGCCCCAACACATACACAGTATAGTGCAGTCCACCCCACACACTATAGTGAAGCCCACACACACACAGTATAATCCAGCCCCCCCCACACAGTATAGTGCACCCCCCACACAAAATGTAATGCAGCCCCCACACTTACACAGTATAGCGCAGCCCCCACAAATACACTGTATAGTGCAGCCCTCAAACATACACAGTATAGTGCAGCCCCCCAAACACAGTATAATGCAGCCCCCCACACAGTATAGTACAGTTGCCACACACACAGAACACAGTATAATGCAGTCTCCCCACACAGTATAGTGCAGCAGACACAGACAGGCAGATAGACAGACACACACACACTATAATGCATACACACAATACTTGCCTCTCCTCCTCATTCCTCCGCTGCTCTGGCTCCTGCAGAGCATCTGAGCATCTCATCAGCTCCACTGCTGGTCCACACTGAGTCAGAAGCAGAGGAGTGATGGGAGAGGGAGCGTCAGCTGACGCTGTCTCCTCCATCATTGCTTTCAATTGTATTGGTGTCTATGATGACGATAAGTTGAATGCACAATGTGGGGGGGGGGGGCAGGCCCGTCTTTCTCAGGGGCCACTTAGCGGCCACTGGCTGGGGCCCCTGGAGGAGCGGGGGCCCTAGGTAGCTGCCTGCCCTCCTCTTCAGTGCAGTATGCAGGTCAGATTCAAAAGAACTTCTTACGGGGACCTGAGTAGTTAAGCACAACGCGAAGCTTGACCGAGCAGTGCCGAGCACGCTCGCCCATCACTAGTAAGTGATGCAATATTGGTTGTCACCTTTGAATGACTGTTAAATTAAATCTCAGGTTAGATATTATTTACATTTAGAGAGGTCCTGTCACTTGCCAATAATATGAATGTTTTTTCACCCAGTGTAAAGGCCGCTGTTCTCCTGAATCTGTCGTTGTTTTCCATTTGTTGTTGCCCTCCTGCGTTCCTGAGATATAGCCTTGTACATATATCTAGTCTCAATACCTAAGGGGGCATTGTCCTTCATTTTTGCAAGAAAGATTAGAAAAAAGTTTTTTGTTCTAAGCCTTTACAGTTGCTTTAAATTAAATTTGGGCAAAGATCTGAAACAAAAGTACAAATACAGAAGAAATCAAGAAGGTGGGAAACACGCTATCATGGCATAATGTATTCTTTTATTTCTCTGCGCCCTTTGCATACTCTACCTTGATGAGCTTTTGTGCCTGAATTAATAGTACACATCAAGGACATTATGTATTGTGTACAGAAGAACGATTGCTGCCCGCAGCAGACACGTGGCGTCCACATTATACTACTACTGAAAGAAGCAGCAGGTGAGTATTCATGGCTACAATAGAGACTCCTGGGGGGTGAAGGGGGAATAATTAAGGAAATTAAAGCAGATGATTTGTAAAGAATAAATATAAATAAATAATCTTTATATAGCGCTAACATATTCCGCAGCGCTTTACAGTTTGCACACATTATCGTCGCTGTCCCCGTTGGGACTCACAATCTAAATTCCCTATCAGTATGTCTTTGGAATGTGGGAGGAAACCGGAGAACCTGGAGGAAACCCACGCAAACACGGAGAGAACATACAAACTCTTTGCAGATGTTGTCCTTAGTGGGGCTTGAACCCAGAACTCCAGCGCTGCAAGGCTGCTGTGCTAACCACTGCGCCACCGTGCTGCCCAAACCAGACCTGTACATAATAACAGTAATAACACATCATAATGTATGAATAATAATCACTCAAGCTTTTATACTTTTGCTCAATCAAAATATTTTAAATATATTTTAAAAAATATAAAAAAATAAAATGAAAATTTTCTCATACACTAGAGCTTCCATCCAGGGTTGGACTCGGCCAAAAATATGAAGGACTTACAGACCAAAACTTTTTCCAAATTTGCAATCCTGATTTTGCCGGGACAATATCACAACTAAGCTACAAATGGAATTTATGTAAAAATGGGTGGTCCTGGTCATTTGGTGGCAGTGCTGCACAGTATCAGGGTTGGAGAATGAACCTGTCATGACTCTGTTGTCGGGTATTCCGGGACCAGGGGCTCTTTCCCTGTCCCTATTCTAGGGGCGTCGTAGCTCACCCTGTTCCCCTGATTACTTCTGATGGTGGAAATGCCGATGCCATGTAGCTTGCCTTAGCTCCTGAATCCACCCTCAGTCTGTACCCTTCCCACACCCAGGGAAAAAGAGAGTAGTCGTGTACCATAATAAACCAACCCGACTAACAAGGTGATACAAACAGGGGTAACGGAAAATTCCAAACATACAAATATACGCACATATAACAGAGGTATACACTAGGGGTGGAGGATGGGGTTAAACCAAAGTGAAAGAAGAAGGGGAGTTATCACACACTCAAAACTTAGCAAAAGTCACAAATAAATCCACCAAACGCCTTACTTCTCCAATAAAAAAACACCTACAACCTCCAGCCATGCAGCATAAGGTAGCTCTGACAATGAGTGCTAGTCAAGGTCTTGTTTATGTAGGTGATGGGAGTGGCTAACAGTGAACAGCTGAGAGACTTAATGCAGGAAAGCTTCTAGGAGCTCTCAATTGAGCAGAAAAATCCCTGCTCTGCTAAAAGGAACCTGCACCATTTAATATGAAGGTAAAGTGCTTCTAATCAGTGCAGGAGTAGGAGAAATCAGATGCTGAGGTCTTCTGGCTCCTCTTTGTCACAGTAAACTCATGACAGAACCCCTTCCCTAACAAATTTTTATTATTGGGTTAAACCTGTGCTGCCTTCAGAAGGATAAAGAGGAGACAGGAATCCAATATATGCGGTTTATTATTAAATGCATTTCACACTTCTTCATCAGAACAAACCATGGCGCTCATCGTGTTTGTTCTGATGAAGAAGTTTTAAACTTCTAAAAACGTTGACTAATAAACCTCATACTTTGGATTCCTTTCTCCTCATCATCCTTCTGAAGGCATTGCAGTTTTATCCCATTTGTTTCCATCTCTCCATGTTTCCTTCTCCGTGGGTCTGCAGCAACCTAAGATTTTTCAATGGTTGTGAGCACACAAACTGACTAAATGAGCACGATTGTCCATTTTTTTTCATCTTATATCCAGATTAAACCCTATTGCACTTTTTGTCCGTCCAGTTTTTTTACTTCAAATTTTTATTTTTGTGCTTTTGTTTTTACCTCCACTTCTTCCAAGGGTCATATTTTTTTCCTATCACCGTAGTCATTTGAAGAATTGATTGTTGTAGTATGACTCCTTCCATTTTCCATGTTATCAGATAAAGTACTGAGAAAACAGAAAAAAAGTCCAAGTTAAGTGAAAAACAAAACTTTTCTTTATGATTCTCCAGGTCCTTATGATTATCACAATACCAAACTTGTATTGCTTTTATTTTTATTATTATTTAAGTGGTCGGAAAAAAAAATGGAACTTTATATAAAAAATGTGCTTTGCGTTGCTGTTATCGTTTTTCTGTCATGAGGGTTTTTACACGGTGAGCTTTTGTTTTCCTTGGTAATATTTTGTAGTATATACAAGGCGGAGAGCCTTAATGCAGGAAGGCTTCTAAGCACTCTCAACTGAGCAGATTAAACCCTGCACTGCTAAAAGAAACCTGCACTGTTTTGTATTGAGGGTGAAGTGCTTCTAATCAGTGCAGGAGTAGGATAAATCAGATACTGCAGTTTTCTGGATCCTCTCTGTCGAGGTAAACCCGTGACATTAACAAAGAAAATCTCTTCCTATTTCACGCTCTCAGCAATGGCACCACATGGAAGAGAAATGTCTCAAGACCTAGAAAAAAAAATTTCTTTACACAAGAAAGCTTAAGGCTGCAAGAAGGTCAGGAAAGCTTTACTTATCAGTCAGATAGTGGAACAAAAGTGATGCAAAAGTGCAACAAAAATGTAACTGTAACCATCTCACAGAGAAGTCCAGGCCGACTATGGAAGTCAAAACCTGAACAGGAGCATCTACTGATGAGAAGGGTTGAAGAAAATGGACATGCAAGTTCACCGCAGGTAGCTCAAGAAGCAGAAAGGAGAGCCGAGGTGAGGGTTTCACGTGACACAACAATGCAGAGGAATGGCCTGCATGGGGATCATCCATAGAGGAAGCCCCTCCTAAAGTCTATGCACAAAAAAGCTGCCTACAACATGCCAGGGCCAGTGCTGAAAAATCTGAAGACTACTTGGACTCTGGTGGATGAGACCAAAACAATTGTTTTTGGAACTGAAGTCTTCAAAACCGTATGGTGTTGCAAAGGTGAGGAATACGAAGAAAAATGGTTGGTGTCTACAGTGAGGCATGATGGTGGTTGTGTGTTTATGTGAGGTTGCATGAGCTACTGGTGTGGAGGGCTACACTTCCTTGCTGGCATCATAAAGTCACAGATGTACTGCTATACAGTGAGAGAGCAGAAGATGCCGCCATCACTCCATGCTCTCCATGCACTTATCCAACATGACGATGACCCATACACACACCTTTTGCATTTATGAAGAAGAAAAGGGTGAACGTGACTCAATGGTCAAGTGTTTCCTGATCTGACCCCCAACTTGACACCCATGGGGAATTCTGAAGAGACAAGTTGTCATGACCAGCGTCCAGCCTCTAAAATAGCTCGTTCTTGAAGAACATAAAAAGATAGATGTTGCAATATGTCACAAACCTTGCCAAGAACATGACATTCCAGGCCAAGAATATTTGATGTTGTCCTTAAAATCATGGAGGTCATACACAATGCTAGATGTAATGAAAACAAGGAGAATAAAGGAGTATAACGGGTATACAAATTTATTTAATATATAGAGTGCAAATACACACATAATCAAGACAGTACATAAGACTAATATGTTTACAAAAATACAAATACAAAGTGCATAAGGATGGAAAAGAGGAACAGGTATCCCACCGGTGTATGGAGCCCAAGAAATGCACCTGTCTGATAAAATCAGCAGGCTAGTAATATACAAAGCCGCAAGCAACCACCTTAATAATAAGTGCAATGAAGTGACACACAGTTACTAGTAATAAGCATGTAAAGTATGGCGCTTACCGAAAGTAGAGTGGGCTAACCAACACACCGGACTGGAACCAGGACACAAAAACCCCCGACGCGCGTTTCGCTTATATCATTTACCGCTTTATCACTTCCCCTTGATAAAGCGGTAAATGATATAAGGAAACGTGCGTCGAGGGTTTTTTGTGTCCTGGTTCCAGTCCGGTGTGTTGGTTAGCCCACTCTACTTTCGGTAAGCGCCATACTTTACATGCTTATTACTAGTAACTGTGTGTCACTTCATTGCACTTATTATTAAGGTGGTTGCTTGCGGCTTTGTATATTACTAGCCTGCTGATTTTATCAGACAGGTGCATTTCTTGGGCTCCATACACCGGTGGGATACCTGTTCCTCTTTTCCATCCTTATGCACTTTGTATTTGTATTTTTGTAAACATATTAGTCTTATGTACTGTCTTGATTATGAGTGTATTTGCACTCTATATATTAAATAAATTTGTATACCCGTTATACTCCTTTATTCTCCTTGTTTTCATTATTAGTATGGAGTGGGTTGCCTCTGTAGCAGGCTTTGGGTGTTTTGTCACTATTTCGTGCTAAATAGCCCTCTCTTTTTCTCTTCAAAACATGTGCTCTGGTTTTGTTGTAACAATGCTAGATGTAGTAGTTTTTGATGTGGGGTGCACTCATTTTTGTGTTAACTGACAAATTGAAGATTTTGTAAGGAAAGTTATATTAACCTTCCTTTCATGTTATGGATAGTGTTGAGCGATACCGTCCGATACTTGAAAGTATCGGTATCGGATAGTATCGGTCGATACCCGAAAAGTATCGGATATCGCCGATACCGATACCCGATACCAATACAAGTCAATGGGACACCAAGTATCGGAAGGTATCCTGATGGTTCCCAGGGTCTGAAGGAGAGGAAACTCTCCTTCAGGCCCTGGGATCCATATTAATGTGTAAAATAAAGAATTAAAATAAAAAATATTGATATACTCACGTCTCCGGAGGCCCCTGCACCTTACCGCTGTTAACCGGCAGCCTGCTTTGCTTAAAATGAGCGCGTTCAGGACCTTCCATAACGTCACGGCTTCTGATTGGTCGCGTGCCGCTCATGTAACCGCCACGCGACCAATCACAAGCCGCGACGTCATTCTCAGGTTCTCAGGTCCTAAATTCCTAGAATGAGGAATTTAGGGCCTGAGAATGACGTCGCGGCTTGTGATTGGTCGCGTGGCGGTCACATGAGCGGCACGTGACCAATCAGAAGCCGTGACGTCATGGAAGGTCCTAAACGCGCTCATTTTAAGCAAAGCAGGCTGCCGGTTAACAGCGGTAAGGTGCAGGGGCCGCCGGAGAGGTGAGTATATCCATATTTATTTTAATTCTTTATTTTACACATTATTATCGATCCTGATACCGATTCCCGATATCACAAAAGTATCGGAACTCGGTATCGGAATTCCGATACCGCAAATATCCGCCGATACCCGATACTTGCGGTATCGGAATGCTCAACACTAGTTATGGATTAAAAAATGTTCTATGAAACTCAGTCTTGTCAAAATGTTGGAACTTATACATGTGTTCAGTGAGATATTGATTCAAATCTTTCTATTCAAGGGAGGTGTACTCATTTATGCTGAAACCGTACTTGTGCACATGCGCTCGGGGCCCCAGAACAACCTTATTAAAGGGACACTGTCACCTGAATTTGGAGGGAACAATCTTTAGACCTAGGGGCGGGGTTTTCGGGTGTTTGATGCACCCTTTCCTTACCCGCCGGCTGCATGCTGGCTGCAATATTGGATTGAAGTTCATTCTCTGTCCTCCGTAGTACATGCCTTCACAAGGGTAACAGGAGAAAATGGAATCTAAAATTTGTCGTGAAAATTCTCCTGAGATACATATGTGGGGTAAAACTACCATTTAGGCACACACCAGAAAGGATGCGGATGTCATATGGTGTTTGAAGAGACCCTGATGTGCCTAAACAGTGTAACCTCCCACAAGTGACTCCAGTTTGGAAACTAGACCCCTCAAGGAATTTATCTAGTTGTGTAAAAAAAATTAGCCCCACATCTTTTCATTTTCACAAGGATAGTAGGAGATATTGGACCCCGGTACACCGATACCCCATATGTGGTTGAAAACTTCTTTAGAGGCACAATGCAAAGCTCAGAAGGGAAGAAGCACAATATTGGAGATCAGATTTTACTTGACTGTTTTGACAGTGCCATGTTACATTGGCAGAGCCACTGAGCTGCCGGTACAGCAGAAAACCCCCATAAGTGACCTCATTTTACAAACTATGCTCCCCAATGAATGAATCTAAGGGTGCAGTCATCATAATGACACCACAGGTGTGTCACAGAATTTCATAGCACTGAGCGATGAAGAAAGAATAATTACATTTTTACCACTAAAATGTTGCTTTAGCCCCAAGTGTTTCATTTTTTTAATGGCTAATAGGAAAAAATGGACTTCAGTTTCTTAGTAGATTTGGTTTCCAGTACCATCTCTATGCTGATGACACCCAATTATACACCTCTACTCCTGATATCACGCCGACCTTTTTAGAAAATACTAGTGATTGTCTTACCGCTGTCTCTAACATCATGTCCTCCCTCTATCTGAAACTGAACCTGTCAAAAACTGAACTCTTTGTGTTCTCTCCCTCTACTAACCTACCTTTGCCTGACATTGCCATTTCCGTGTGTGGTTCCACCATTACTCCCCAGCAACATGCCCGCTGTCTTGGGGCCATACTTGATTCCGAGATTTAATTCACCCCCCACATCCGATCACTGGCTCGCTCTTGTTATCTGCACCTCAAAACCATTTCTAGAATTCGACCTTTTCTTACTTTCGACTCTGCAGCCAGGACCATATTCCTCACCAACCGTTACACCAATGCCTCTACCTTGTGCCAGTCATTACACTGGTTACCCATCCACTCCAGAATCCAGTACAAACCTATTACCCTAACCCACAAAGCACTCCGTTGCTGAGCACCACCCTACATCTCCTCCCTCATCTCAGTCTACCACTCTACTCGTGCCCTCCGTTCTGCTAATGACCTCAGGTTAGCATCCTCAATAATCAGAACCTCCCACTCCCTTCTCCAAGACTTTACACGTGCTGCGCCAGTTCTTTGGCATGCACTACCCAGGTTAATACGATTAATCCCCAATCCCCACAGTTTTAAGCATGCCCTAAAAACGCATTTGTTCAGACTGGCCTACCGCCTCAACGCATTAACCTAACTATCCCTGTGTGGCCGATTCAAAATTTTTACCATAACCAGGTTCCTCGCATCATGTTCTCACATGCCTTATGCATTTAATAGCCCTCTGTCTGTACTTTAGTTTGTAAGCTTGCGAGCAGGGCCCTCATTCCTCTTGGTATCTGTTTTGATCTACAGTATGTGCTTATTGTTATGCTGTAATGTCTGTTGTCTGTACAAGTCCCCTCTAAAATGTAAAGTGCTACGGAATATATCGGCGCTATAGAAATAAAATTATTATTATTATTTGTAAAAATTTCTCCTGAGTGCGCCAATACCCTACAGTGCAAAGCTCAGAAGGGAAGGTGCACCGTATTATAGTGGAGATATTACTGTTATGGTTTGTAGGTGCCATGACCCACTGGAAGAGCCCCTGTGGGGCCAAAACCGCAGAATCCCTCATAAGTGGTGACCCCATTTTACAAACTACACCTCTTGATAAATTCATCTAGGGGTGCAGTGATCATATTGACACCACAGGTGGGGCACAGAATTTTATACCATTGGGCAGTGAAGAAAGAACAGTTACATTTGTACCACCACAATATTGTATTCACATTTTCACAAGGGGAAATGGGTAAAACTGGCACGAAAAATTGTCACACAATTTCTGCTGAAAGTGGAAATACCCAAATGTGCCTGTATAGTACTGCTCAGCCATGCGGAGAGACTCGGGAGGGATGGAGCGCTATTTGCCTCCTAGAGCTCATATTTTCCTAGAATAGTTTACGGACTCAATATACAGAGCCCCTAAGTGCTAATAGAGCAGATTCCCCACTCAAGTGACCCCATTTTGGAAATGACACTCCTTTGGTATCTACTGGTGTAGTGACTCCATGGGTGTTTTCCAGAAAGAAGCAGAAGTGGATGTTGCTGAGTGAAAATTGCAAACCGTTGTTGTAGTGCCCAGTACATTGTAGTCACCAGTACGTTGCAGCGCCCAGTAAGTTATGCCAAGCATGCTTCTGGAGGCAAGCCCCAATAAATTAGGCAGGCTGTCACAGATGCTCAACTTGTGGACACTAAATGTGGTTCAGGCAATCTAGTGCTCAGAAGGGATGGGGCTATTGGATTTGTTAACTGCCAGGTCACTGAGGGATCAGATTACAGTTGACTATTAACTCCTTAATGTCCAGGGGTATTTCAGTTTTTGAATTTATATTTTTTGCTCCCCTTATTCCTAGAGCCATAACTTTTTTATTTTTCTGTCAAAATGGCCATGTGAGGGCTTGTTTTTTGTGGGACAACTTGTACTGTTGAACAGCACCATTGCTTTTAACATTTTGTGCACTGGAAAACAGGAAAAAAATTCCAACTGCAGTGAAGTTGCACTTGGGACTTTTAATATGCATGGATGAAGCCAAACTGCATGCACCAGAGCAGGGTAAGGCTGTGCTTTATGACTGATGAAGGTCATGTTTTGACCGAAACGTCTCTGATTGTTGTCTAGATTTTCTGCAGTAAAAATCATATCCTTATTTATTGAACCACACAAGTGCTTAGTCTACTACACTAACTTTTTTTTTTACAACACATTAGATGACCATAAAGAATCAATAAGATTTTAAGTGATAGATGACTGCATCCCTTAAATCCTTTATCAAGGCCTTAGCTTCATTCACTGGGAACTGTAAAATGCGATAAATACTGTCATAAAAACCTGTGCAATTTTCTCCAGGCTTCAAAAAAACATGGATGCATCATATTTTAATACAGACACAGAAAAAAGTGCCCCATTTTTTGGACTGTCCAGGAGATCTCAGGCTATTGGCAACCATGCTACTGATGCGGCCACTGAATTGGTGGCTATAAATCTTTTTGATTGTGCCAATCACGATGAGCACTTGCCTGTCATAATGTCCAATACATTTGTTACTTGTTCTTTTCAAACCTAGTTTTTCTACATATGCAATCCCTGAAGATTGCTTCAACATGTTACATAGTATCTATGAAGAATTAGTCCAATCCAAGACTTTAGGTTGATACATTGTTGCAAACTATATGAATAAGGAGGAGAATACAGAGCATTGATGAAGATTAGATGACACATTTTTATTAATCCATATAAAAGTTAAAAATATTATACCACAAAATAACGCGCGTCGGGGTCCCACATCACGCCCCTTTACCAGTAATCCTTGCTCATATACAACAGAATTCTTGCACTTGCTATGATATTTAGTGACCCTTAAAGGGAACCTGTCACCTGAATTTGGCGGGACCAGTTTTGGGTCATATGGGCGGGGTTTTCGGGTGTTTGATTCACCCTTTCTTTACCTGCTGGCTGCATGCTGGCCGCAATATTGGATTGAAGTTCATTCTCTGTCCTCCGGAGTACACGCCAGCGCAAGGCAATATTGCCTTGCGCTGGTGTGTACTCCGGAGGACAGAGAATGAACTTCAATCCAATATTGCGGCCAGCATGCAGCCAGCGGGTAAGGAAAGGGTGAATCAAACACCCGAAAACCCCACCCATATGACCCAAAACTGGTCCCGCCAAATTCAGGTGACAGGTTCCCTTTAACTTTTTAGGAAGTCTGTGGTCATGATATATTGTTGTGCTGACTTATGTGGTATAGACTATTAGTTATTTTGACATACACTGGACTATGGGGGTCCCTTTTGGGGGTGTTTTGGGTGGTTTTTCTACATTTTGACTGGCTTCGTCTTGTTATTGCGTTATTTTGTGGTACAATATTTTTAACTTTTATTTGGATTAATAAAAATAAAATGTGTTATCTAATCTTCATCAATGCTCTATATTCTCCTCCTTATTCATATGATTTCATTGGAGCGGATTGAGTTAGTCTGGGGGTGGGTGTTATTACCCGCCGCATTCTCAACTTTCTAATATGCATTTGGGATTTTTGTTATCAATTATTGCAAACTATCAGGAGAGGATAGTGATTTGCACAGCTCTCCGCTATGTCCTACTGTCCCATAGACAATGTGTGGCTATCGCACGATTCTAACGGAACATATTGGAGCCCATATTGGTAGATACCTGATAATTTGCTACATTTTGACAATTTATTTAAGCTTGCAGTGGATTGCCTTAGCTGGGTATAAGAATAGCAAAACCATGAGCTGGGAGAAATGCATCTGTCCTGATATACTGACAGCAAGCAGACATCTTGAAAACAATTAGAAAGTTGCAGAAACTGTGAAAGGGGTTATCCAGGAATATTAAAAGTTTTTACTATGGGCCTAAGCACTAACAGGCAGGTAGTCACTAACTATCGGCCTGTTGTGCCCGGCACCGTTCTTCGCCAGCACAGAGTGGTCACAGACGGCTCCTGCCAGCGATTCTGACTTCAAAATAACAGAGAAGTGGCTTCTCTTCCATTCTTCTCTGTTGACAGGACGGGACTGCTGATGTCGTACTGATTGTCAGCCAGCTCCCCGCTGCCTAACTGCAGGGAGCCAGCAGTCAGTCAGCATGAAGTCGACTGTCATGCCCCATCAACAGAGCAGCCTGAAAGAAGCAGGGCTTCTCTGTTGAGATGGAGCAGCTGAATCGTTGGCAGGAGCGGTTGATGACTGCTCTGAGCCGACGACAGGTAGAACAGGCAGGTAGTTGCCTCTGTTAACAACAAACTGCCTCTTAGATTTTAGGCCCATAGTAAAAAAAATTAAAATAGTACTGGACAACCCCATTAAATAAGAAATCCCTATGGGATTAGAGGCGAGTAGAGATCTGGCACTGAGCTGCTTGCTGTAACGTGGTGGCTTTCTTCACCCATTATTAGAGGAATGTTAGGAGGGATAAAGGGGTATTCATTTATGTCTTGGAGAATTGGTCTCCATCTAATATGCTGTGCATGGACAGGTAGTCATTGTTACATCTCATGTCACATACCCCTTTGTTTGGGTGACCAGCTGTTATGCAGCACAGACTGGTGATGTTGGTGCAGCAGGGTGATAAGTAGGAACAGCGGAGGCTGAAGAGGAAGAGCTGGAACTACGTCAACGGGAGCAGCAGAGGAAAACTGACCATAACTGGTGCTGCAGAGTTGTAATTCACCCAGTAACTGAAGTAGTAGAGTAGGCACGGCAGTGAGGCAGAGTTAGGACACCGATGAGGCATTGGAGAAGCAGAGCTGAGATGCACAGGCAGTGTGATGTTGCAGAGCTACACAGCTCATTGATGAGGATTCAGACTTGCAAAGGAGGCTACTATGATTGTATAACAGCTCACACAGGAAAGTAGGTAAAACGCTAGAAAACTGCAACTGACTCTGTCAGTTCATGTACAGACTAGAGATTCTGGCACCACACTCCCTAGTGGTTCCTACGTGGGCTAGAATATCCCTAACCACAGACTAAACTATGGCACCTCAGACCTAAGCTGCCCGAAAGGCCGTCAAGCGCTTCACATTCCTCCTTAGGACCCGGAGGGCAAAGCAGAGTGCAATTTACCTACAGAAAAGAAGGATTGCTGAGCTGAGAAAAAAAAAGATCCCAGAGTGAGTTAAAATAAACCAAAAAAATACAAAATGAGAAGATAAGGTATATACCACCTACTTCCTAAACAAGAAACAGAAGATTGGTGCAAGGCGAAAAGCATAATCAGCCGACAGATATACCCTAGCTGGTCTTTCACTGACTGGCATAAACAAGAGCAGTCTTGCTGAACATTCCAGCAGGAAATACCAGCAGGAGGAAAGTATATACAGCCGCACCCGAAAGGTGATAGGGCAGACAGACAAATTCATTTTTGAAAACACCTGTCAACCTAAGAAGAATAAAGCAAGGATAACAGACAATAAACACATGAAGAAAAGGTGTGTCTGCTGTGCCTCAGTGTATAGAGAAGTCAAGCACAAACGCAGTCTTAAGGGTTTGAACCCAGACGAATGACAGAGGCTTAATGTAGTAGAGCCAGCCCAATGATGTAGCAGAGCTAACTCCGTAATGTAGCACAACTGAGTTTGCAGCAGAACCCAATTTGCTATAGCTGCAAGTGGAATATAGCAGAGTTTACTCAGTGCTGAGTTTGCATCAGAGTTCAATATGAAATACCTGGTACAATGGCTTAGCAGACATGCAGCAATGAGAGTTTGGTATTGCATTGCCAAGTTTGTAACAGAGTACAAGTAGAAAAGCGTGAACATCAATATAGCAGAGTTACCCTGCGATGTGAGACAAGAGTGCAGAGCTGGATTTGTCATAGAGTTCAAGTGCTGCTACAGTATCAGCGTAGATATGAACTACCTGAATACTCAGGCTGTGTGATGCCTAGGGAAAAAGAGTGATTTGACAAGAGGGTTTCGGGCTGGAGGAGGAGACGCTGGCACCAGGATATGTGAACAACAGCTATGCATGCACTGTTCTTTCTACTGACTGGAGATACCCACATCTATCAGAGATCTATGGCATATCATGTTATAAACCCGTCTGTGTCACCGTCACTCTGTCTCCCTTTGTTGGGCGGTACAAAGTGACCAGAATCAAAACACAATAACCATAACTAGATAATTATAAAATTCACAATCTTTATTACAACAACAAAACATCACAAGAAAATGTAATAAAACAGATGCTTCTTGTGTGAGGGACGCCTGTAAGTAGGGACCCTATTAAACATCCACTCTGATAAAGGAACAATTTGCGCATATCATTGTGTGATCATGGAGGAAAGTATTGATACGAAAGTAATAATTGCAATACTATTACATGAATGTCTGCCCATAGAATGATTACAAAGAATCAATTATATGAAGGTGCAAGTGCTTAAGGGGTGAAATTCATACAATAAAGGCAATAATAGAACCAATTAAGGCATAATTAGATGCATATAAAAGAATCAGAACAATATATACATAGCAGAATAAAAGAATCAGAACAATATATACATAGCAGAATAAAAGAATCAGAACAATATATACATAGCAGAGTCACAATTTTGAAGTATTTGTCAAATGTAAATCCATTCTAGGACCAGGAACTATCAACTACACCTATTGAATATAGAGGTAGTAAAGCCTAGAGCCTTAGAAAGGATGAGCTATAAGTGAAATGTGTCCCTCAATGTATAATTAATATGAATGCGGGTAAGATTATCCTTGCTAGTTTACTTACAGAGTGGTGCTGGGTCCGTGCTCCTTCGTCCACACTTCTTCAGGGGGAGATTTACGCAGCCTATAAATCCTTTATGAAGGCCTTAGCTTCATTCACTGTGAACTGTAAAATGTGATAAATACAGTCATAAAAATTTGTGCAATTCTCTCCAACTTAAAAAAAAATCATGTGAAGCCAGCCTACATAGAGAAAAAGATTGATTTCACAAGAGGGTTTCAGGCTGGAGGAGGAGAGTCTGGCACCTGGACATGTAAACAACAGCTCTGCATGCACTGTTCATTCTACTGACTGTAGAATTAATACCCATCTATCAGACATTTATGGCGTATAAAATGTCTAATATGGGAATACCTCTTTAAGGATAAAAAGATATATATTTGATTCCCCTGCAGCACTCCCACAGGGAAAAGCAAGAATTACACAACACTGAGTGAAATCAGTAGTCTGTTCATGTAATGCAGTGATGGTCCAGATCCTCCAGAGTGAGTTTCCCTCCTGCTATTTAATTGAGGACCCAAATGTCGCCTGATCCTCCATTAACTCTAAGAGGATACTTCATAAAAGATTTTCTAAATCCATTTAAAGTATTAAATGTCTCAGCACAACTGACAAGTGTAAAATAATATGCTGCCTCCTTTGCCAAGAATAAGAGTTGTAATGCCACACTTGGGTTGGGTGTGTTGTAGTGCCACACTGGGTGTGTTGTAGTGCCAAAGTGGGTGTGTTGGTTTGTTGTAGTGCCACACTTGGGTGTGTTGTAGTGCCACACTGGGTATGTTGTAGTATCACACTGGGTGTGTTGTACTGCCAAACTGTGTTTGTTGTAGTGCCACTCTGGGAGAGTTTTAGTGCCACCCTGTATTGTAATACCACACTGGGTGTGTTGTAGTGCCACACTGGGTGTGTTGTAGTGCCAAACTGGGTATGTTGTAGTTCCACACTGGTTGCGTTGTAGTACCACCCTGGGTGTGTTGTAGTGTCACACTGGGTATATTGTAGTACTGTGAGCAGGTTGCTAGATGCAGTGACAGGCAGGAGACAGAGCAAGGGTTAACTGGGTTTTAATCCACAGTGGGATACTCCACGCAGGGAGGTAAAGGGTTAAACAGGGAATAAAACAGTTCAATATTGAAATTGTGGGTAGGGTTAAAGAACAATGCAGACAGTAGGGACAGTTCTTGTGGGGTTAACTTATCCTATCCACTGATCCTCAGTCCATGGGTGTTGTGAAACTGGAATGGCACCAACAAAGGCTGAAGCGACGCTTGTCCACGTAGATCCTGGAGATAAAGTTGGTCCGTCTTCTGGCGGCAGCGGTTGGTCTCCGGTACCTTCCGCTGAGTCCCTAGTCCATGTACCATTGTGGCTGGAAGGATGAAAGCCACCACACGGTCTAAGTCCAATGTGGTCCGGCAAAAGTATACTGGGGAAGCAGAGCGCTGACAGCAGTTCCACTCTCGGTCTCTCTCGAGTGGCACCCGCATGGTACTCATGGGCCAGGAGCGCTCAGCTTCTTGCTTAGTCACGATCTGCAGGTGCACTGCACTTCTTTTCTCACAAGTTCTGCAGGTAGCAGTGGGGATGCTCCGGCACGGGCCTGCTTCTTGTCGGTGCTCGAGGGAAGGCGCGCCTCCCCGTCTCTTCCCGCCAAGTCTGCCTGTTCCCGCGTGCGCTGTTGCCTCAGAGACTTAGCCACGCCCCCTGTTGCTAAGTGCAAAGGTTGGTCCAGCTCTCTAAGCTTTCCCCCGGACAAAAGAGGAGACAGTCCCGACAGTTCTGGACCTGGCACAAAACAGGCACCCCTGGTACAGTCCTTCTTTTTACACTCCCCCTCTCCTTGTGTTCACCATTCCACGGGCGAGAGTTCTTGCAGTAACCATTGACATTCTCCCATCTCTCGGATGACTCGCTGCCAGATAAATTGGCCTTGATTGTATCAGATGGGGGGTATTCCAGCTGTTGTCCGTTCGGTGCAGCGTAAGTCAGGTTGGGTAGTAGAGTCAGGTTGAGTAGTATAGTCAGGTTGAGTGGGCGAGGACAGGGACGTGCCCAGGTCAAGTGGATCAGCCATTTCAGGAGCTTCAGGCTCCTGTTCCTCTGCTGGGCCAATATGTGTCGGGTCGGGAAATTCTTCTTCATCATAATCAACAGCTGCAGGGGGAAGTGTTTCAGGAACAATTTGTGTGTCTTCTATTTGGTCTTGGTCTCATGACAAGCAAGGACGTAGCATGTTCCGATGAATACTCGGGTACGAGCGTCTTCTTCTCCTTCAGGTTGGACTTCATAGACTGGACCTTCAGCGATGACCCTGCATTTCACCTTATACAGGGTTCTTTCCCACCGGTACTCCAACTTGCCTTGGTGGCGTTTGTCTCGAGCCAACACACAGTTTCCAGCCTTGAGAGCTGTCCCACGCAGGGGGGGGTCACTTCAGGATGTTCAAGTTCACAAATTTTGGTCTGCACAAGCCGATGTAAAGTTTGCAAATGGCGATGTTCACAGACCCAGGTAAACACCCCCGTCCGTGAGTATTCCTCCTCTAGGTCCAACTCCAGCTCGGTGATCTCTTATCCTTTTCTATCTTCCTCTAATGTTCTCAGCATTTGAATCAGCGTCCAATTGAAATGCTCACAGGCCCCATTTCCTTGGGGATGGTACAGCATCGTTCTGGACTTCTCGATCTGGTGCAGGTGACGCAGTTCTTTCATAACCTGTCCCTGAAAACAGGCACCCTGGTCAGAGTGAATCCTCTTTGGACAGCCGTACACTCGGATGAAGTCTCTGCAAATGGCCTGTGCTGCCGATTCAGCAGTCTAATCCAGAGTTGAAGTCACCACAGCAAATTTGGTGAAGTGGTCGGTCATCACCAGGCAGTGTTCGAATCCAAGATGAGCTGGGCCTATAGTCAAGAGGGGCGAAGGTCACAATAGTTTGCATAGGGGTCCTCTGCTCTCGAGGCTTCACTAATTCACAGCTCTTGCATTGTTGACAAACTTCTAATGCTGCTTTCAGCCGAGGATGGTAGACCAGTCTCTGCAGTCACCGAAACATCTTCTCTGGGCCAAAAGTGGGCTCCTCTCTCATGGGCTTTGGTAGCCACCTCATGGAGCAATTTTGCTGGGAGCACCTCTTGCCAGGTTGCTCCCCATTCCTGTGTCAACTGCACCTTCCAATACAGTAAGCCATCTTTCAGTTGTAGCCTCTCCCATTGTCGAAGGATTTGGAAGGTTCCTGGGGACAAGGCATCTCCCTCTCTTTGGTTGGGAAGTTGCTTCAGAGCCACCCATTGTCTCATCTGGGTGAGTTCCTTATCTTCCCATTGAAGCCGTACCCAGTCATCACGGGGTCATCCCAGTGTGTGTTCTCTGGTAGCCCCCTTCGATCTGTCCCTGCATTGCAGCCAGCCTCCCGATGGAATTCCGAAACTCAGGGATCTCTTCAGCCTCCAGTTCTTCATCCCGGTTAGGTCCAGGTCACTCATGAGTCACTTGGGATATAGCATTGGCATGGGTCTTTTCGCCTCCCCTCCGATCGGCAATCTTGTACCGGTATTTGGCCATGTGGGCCACCCATCTCTGCTCCAGGGCTCCTAGCTTCACATTTTCCAGATGAGCTAGAGGGTTGTGGTCAGTGCATACTAAGACTTCGGACCCCGACAGGTACTCAGCGAACTTCTCAGTCATGGCCCACACCAACGCCAGCAGTTCTAGCCTGAAAGAGCTGTAGTTATTATGGTTACATTCATAGTCATGGAGAGACCTACTTGCATAGGCAATCACCCGCTCTTTTCCCTCCTGCATTTGTGACAATACAGCTCCCAGTCCATGTTGCCTTCCGTTGGTGTTTAGGATGAAGGGATGAGAGAAGCCTTCATAGGCCAGTACAGGTGCTTCAGTCAGAGCCATCTTCAGGGCTCAGAAGTCTTCTTCCTGACTATCTCCCCACTGTATGGACTGATTTTTCGCACCAGATGGCACTCCTTTCAACAACTCTAACAGCGGCTTAGCAATGCTGGTGAAGTTTTTCACGAACCGTCGATAATACCCGGTGAGTCCCAGGAAAGCCCATTTATCCTTCAGAGTCTTTGGGGTGGGACAGACCTGTACTGCTGCGATCTTCTCATGTGAAGGTCTTACCTCTTCAGCAGATAACATGTCCCAGGAATTCAATGTGCGAAAGAGGTGACACTTCCGAGGCTTCACTTTCAGGCCATGCCTCTGTAAACGACTCAACACTTGTTCCAGCCTTTGCAGGTGTTCCTCAAAAGTGGCTGCATAAACAATGATGTCATCCAAGTAGATGAGAGTGGCCTTGAAGTTTAAGTCTCCTAAACATCTCTCCATCAATCGCTGGAAGGTCCCGGGTGTGTTGGTAAAGCCAAAAGGCATCCGGTTGAATTTGAACAACCCCATAGGCAGTATGAAGGCTGTCTTCGTCCAGTCACGCTCAGACATTGGCACTTGGCAATACCCACTGGCCAGGTCTAAGGGTGAGAAGTACTTTGCTTTTCCAAGAGCAGACAGTGATTCCTCAATCCTCGGCAGCGGGTATGAATCTCGCACGGTGCAAGCATTCAGCTTCTGATAGTCTACACAAAAGCACAGGGTTCCGGCTTTTTTCTGGACTAGAACAATGGGTGCCGCCCAAGGACTTTGGCTCTCTCGGATGACTCAGCTCTGCAGCATATGCGCCAACATCTCTTTCACCTCCTGGTACTTTTGTGGTGAGATCTGTTGATATCATTCCCTAATGAATGCAGCGTTTCCCATTGAAATGTCATGGGTGATAGCTGTGGTACACTGTTGTGAATTCCGTTCTCGGACTCCCTCCTGTGGTCATGAATGGTACTTTGGTGAGTTCGGTCCTTGGACTCCCTCTAGTGGCTTTGAGTGGAACTGCTGGTCCTTGAGGTTGGCTTTCTCAGCTGCCCTCATTTATTGCTATGCTGGCTTTCCTATTTAACTCCACTCAGATCGTTACTTCATGCCAGCTGTCAATGTCTCAGTATTGGTTCAGATCTCTCTTGGACTTCTCAGATGACCTGTCTACTCCAGCAGAAGCTAAGTTCCTGCTAGTTCATTTGTTGTTACTGCTTCTTGAATATATTTCTTAGTATTGCTTGTTCTAGTCCAGCTTGCTATCATGATATTTCCTTGCTAGCTGGAAGCTCTGGGCTGCAGAGTTGCACCTCCACACCGTGAGTCGGTGTGGAGGTCTTTTTGCATACTCTGCGTGGTTTTTGTAGTTTCTTGTGCTGACCGCATAGTTCCCTTTTCTATCCTCTGACTATTTAGTGAAGACTGGCCTCCTTTGCTAAAACCTGTTTCATTCCTGTGTTTGTGACTTTCCTCTAAACTCACAGTCAATATATGTGGGGGGCTGCCTTTTCCTTTGGGGAATTTCTCTGAGGCAAGGTAAGGCTTCTATTTCTATCTTTAGGGGTAGTTAGCTCTTAGGCTGTGAAGAGGCGTCTAGGGAGAGTTAGGTACGCTCCACGGCTATTTCTAGTGTGTGTGATAGGAGTAGGGTTTGCGGTCAGCAGAGTTCCCACTTCCCCAGAGCTGGTCCCGATTACTAGTTTAACCATCAGGTATTTCCGGGTGCTCCTAACCACCAGGTCCATAACAGTACACCCAAAGTCATCATGTTGAGCAAAGACATCCTGTTACCACTCTAGCACCGCTTCTACTTGTTGCACCTGTTGTGATGAGAGTTCTGTGAGATCGGCCTGCATCTGCTCCAGGACTCGGCGACCCTCCTTTAGGTGATTAGATTCAGACTCTGAGGACACCGATAAGGCCACTGTCCAGGGATCTCCCTGCTTTACTGCCAACTGAACGGCCTCTGGAGGTATCAGCTCTTCCAGCATTTCCATAACCTGAGCTACCTCACTGGGCGGAAGCGTGAGAGCACTGTCTCCAAGGTTGACACACCACACTGGTACACTGCCGTCATGAGCAATGGCTAACGTTCATGCAATGAGAAGCCCTGGAGGTAATTGATCCATACAAGCGGGCTCTATCTGTACTTCAACTCCTTCGAGAGGGGTACAGGCTCGGATGGGCAGGGTGACCATAGTCTTACCTGGTGGTAAGATGATGTTGGCAGAAGCCGGGACGATTACTTTGTACAAGGTTTTCCCTTCACACGATGTATATTGTGCCTAGGCTACTCATATCAGCTGTTGGAACACTTTTTTCTAAGGGGTGCGAGGGCTCCATCGATTCAAGAACACATCTGCTGACTCATTGACTAAGATGTTCCCAAGTTCTTTCAGTACATTCATTCCTTAAGTCACAGTGGGGTCAATGCCGGGGTTCCCAGCGGTTAACACGACTCCTTTAAGGCCAACATCTTTACCGTACATGGTGATTTGCATCCAGACCACCCCTGTGACCGGGATGGGTAACTAATTGGCCGCTGTCAACTTGATCACTAGTCCCAATGCAGGCCACATCACTTCAGGGAAGTGTCTTCTGAAATTAATCTCAGGCATAGTAGTTACATGGGAGCCTGTTATGACCCCAATGGCAGGGGGTCTCAAAGACAAATAGCGAAGTCTGCAAACATAAAACCCAGCTCATAGGGCAGTGGTAACTGGGCTGACCATATACCTGAACCTAGCACACAAATAACAGCAGCCGGGGAACGTACCTACGTTGATTCTAGACGTCTCGCGCCAGCCGGAGAACTAACTAACCCTAGCAGGGAAAAGAAAGACCTTTCTTGCCTCCAGAGGAAATACCCCAAAAAGTTGGATACAAGCCCCCAACAAATAATAACGGTGAGGTAAGAAGAAAAGACAAACGCAAGAAATGAACTAGGTTTTAAGCAAAGAGAGGCCCACTAACTAATAGCAGAATATAGGAAGATGACTTATATGGTCAGCAAAAACCCTCACAAAAACTCCATGCGGAATATTCAAGAACCCCCGAACCGTCTAACGGCACGGGGGGAGAACATCCGCCCCCTAGAGCTTCCAGCAGTATCAGGAATCACATTTAGTACAAGCTGGACAAAAATAAGAGCACAGTAAATAACCAAAAACAAGAAAGCAGGACTTAGCTTAATTTTGCAAAGAACCAGGACCAGCAGAAAGGAGCAAACAGAAGGATCTGATTACAACGATGCCAGGCACCAGACTGAAAATCCAGGAAGTTCAAATAGCGACACCCCTGGACTAACGAGGCCAGGTGGGTACCAAGCAAGGGAAGGAATATCAAAGTGTATATCACTAGTGACCACAAGAGGGAGCCAAAAAGTCTAATTCACAACAAAAGCCGGTATCAACTAAACAGCGGATGGCCCGATCATTTATTTCGGCCCATACGAGAGGACTCAGGGAAGCTAAGCTTGTGGAACTTTTCTCTCTCCTTCTCGGCTGCTCAGGCTCCGGGCGGTCGTAGATGGATCTCCCCCGATGTGGGCATCCTCGAGCATAATGTCCAGGGCTCCCACAGTTAAAACAGGTCGGCTATTCTTCCATGCGGGGTGGCCTCTTTTCTTGACGGGGCCCAGTACCAGTTCGGCTTCCGAGGGAATCCAATGATACGGAAGGCTTCTTCTTCAGGTCAGCCTATTCCTCCCGCATTTCCTGGGTTTCCTTCCCAAGCTCTCCCACCCAACTTGGTTCAGTTTCCAACAAAGTGGTTACCTCTCCATCCGGACCTTCCCTGTTGGGACTGTCACTCCCTGCTCTTGCTCATGTGCACTCGCTTTGTCCCCCACCTCTAAAAAGGACATGCGCGGATTTACTCGCAAGTGCTCGGCTTGCTTAAGCAAGGTGTCCCTAAAGCCTGCCAATAGCTGGTCTCTCAAGACTGTCAAGGGGTCCTACGCCTATGCCATCTTGCTTAGCAATCACAGCATAAATCTCCTGGAGCGCATTCATGTATTGGGTCACAGACTCCCCCTCCCTTTGGACATGGCTAAACAAGTGCATGCGCAATTCTCCGATGTCTGTGGGGTGCATTTCTTCTAGGATTTGCAGCACTTTGGTGAAGGTATCTCGCTCATGGGGGGGCTGGAACATGACCTGAGTTTCTGGAGGATGCCTTGACTGACTGCTTTTGCCACCAATGGTGTCTTCTTAACGGCATCCAAGTCTTCAGCATTTCTAGAGACGGCGTAAATATGTGCACTTATGCGAAGTAAGTCATCCTCTTGTTGGCAGGGTTGTGCTTCAAATTTAATGTTCTTTTCTTTCAAATCCACACGTGCTGTGAATTTCGCTGGGATGTTTGTGAGCACTTTGCCATGAAATTCAATTCCGCTCTGGATCAAGGGGGTGTTGATTCCCATTGTTGAAACACCATGGATTAACAAACTGGGGTTGACATCTGCATTGATCTGCAACTGAGATTCCAGCAACTGAGCAATACTGAAGTCCGGTGTGTAAGCTGGGGTCATCTTCACATCAATGTTCACAGGGGCGTTGGCCACAGCGGTAGAGTACCAACTGAACTCTATTGGAATACCAACAGTAGTTGGGGTGATGTGACGAGCTTCAAATGCCACAATAGCCTTGGCGTATTGTCCAACCAGACCATTCAGAAGCTTGTTAAGGATGCTCTTGATGGCAGCATGTCTTTCTACTGGCTCATTCAATGCCTGAAATAATCCAATCTTATAAGTTACGCCTGACATATGCACAAGATTATATACACTCGTTTGTTATAATCTGGTGACCTTGGAGCCGCATGAGACTTTCTCTGGAGTAGGTGGTACCTGTACTGACCGCAAACCCTAAACTGACACCGCAACTAGAAGTAGCCGTGGGGTGTACCTAACACATCCTAGACACCTCGACACTGCCGGAGGACTAAATACCCCTATAGATGGAAATGGGAATTCTATCTTGCCTCAGAGCAGAACCACAAAGGATAGGCAGCCCCCCACAAATATTGACTGTGAATATAAGAGTAAAGACACACACAGGCAGAAAACAGGATTTAGCAAAAGAGGCACCTCTAGCTAAATAGAAAAGGATAAGACAGAGTACTAAGCGGTCAGTATTAAAACCCTAAAAATATCCACAGCAGATAATACAAAAATACCACATCTAACTAAAGACATGGAAAGTATATCTGCATCTCCTGAGAATCCAACATGACTGAAAAATCCAAACACAGTCTAAGCTGGACAAATAAACACAAAGAATTGCACTAAATTGTAAAGCACACAGCATGTGTGCTGCAGAGACAAAAACAGAAACTTATCTTAGCTGAATTGGCAGCAGAGCAGGAGGAACCAGACAGAGATGAAACACCTCCAAGAACAATTGACAACTGGCACTGACTAATGAATCCTGCATACTTAAATAGCCCAGTCAGAGCTGCAATCAGCAGAAACACCTGCCCAGGATTGCAACCCAGAGGCAACTGCACTACCACCAACAACCACCGGAGGGAACCCAAGAGCAGAATTCACAACAGGAAGCCATCACACGGTCTGAACCCAATGTGGTCCGGCAAAAGTATACTGGGGAAGCAGAGCGCTGATAGCAGTTCCACTCTCGGTCTCTTTAAAGCGGCACCCGTATAGTACTGACAGGCCCAAATCACTCAGCTTCTTGTTTAGTCACGGTCAGCGGGCACACTGCATGTCCTTTTCTCACAAGTTCTGCTGGTAGCAGCGGTGATGTTCCAGCGCGAGGGAAGGCGCGCTCACTCCTGTCCACTGCACGCTGTCTCTTCCCATCAAGTCTGCCTGTTCCCACGTGCGCTGTTGCCTCAGAGACTTAGCCACGCCCCCTGCTGCTAAGTGCAAAGGTTGATACGGTTCTCTAAGCTTTCCCCCAGACAACAGAGGAGACAGCCCCAACAGTTCCGGACTCCACGCAAAACAGGCACCCCTTGTCCAGTCGTTCTTCTTACAGTACCCCACTGGGTGTGTTGTAGTGACACCCTGCATGTGTTGTAGTGCCACCCTGGGTGTGTTGTAGTGCCACACTGGGTGCATTGAAGTACCACCCTGGGTGTGTCTAGTGTCACACTGGGTTTGTTGTAGTGCCATCCTGGGTGTGTGGGGTGCTGTAGTGCCACTCTGGGTGTGCTGTAGTGCCACATTGGGTCAGGTGTACTGTAGTGCCACACTGGATGTGCTGTGATGCCACACTGGTTGTATAGTAGTGCCACACTGGGTGTTCTGTAGTGCCACGCTGGGTGTGTTGCATGGTGTACTGTAGTGACACACAGGGTGTGTTGTAGTGTCACACTGGGTATGTTATAGTGACACACAGGGTGTGCTGTAGTGTCACACTGGGTGTGTTTTAGTGTCACACTGGGTGTATTGTAGTGTCACACTGGGTGTGCTGTAGTGTCACACTGGGTGTATTGTAGTGTCACACTGGGTGTGCTGTAGTGTCACACTGGGTGTATTGTAGTGTCACACAGGGTGTGCTGTAGTGTCACACTGGGTGTGTTTTAGTGTCACACTGGGTGTATTGTAGTGTCACACTGGGTGTGCTGTAGTGTGACACTGGGTGTATTGTAGTGTCACACTGGGTGTGCTGTAGTGTCACACTGGGTGTATTGTAGTGTCACACTGGGTGTGTTGCAGTGTCACTCTGGGTGTGGTGTAGTGCCACACTGGGTGTGCTGTAGTGTCACACTGGGTGTGTTATAGTGTCACACTGGGTGTGCTGTAGTGTCACACTGGGTGTGTTATAGTGTCACACTGGGTGTGCTGTAGTGTCACACTGGGTGGGTTATAGTGTCACACTGGGTGTGTTGTAGTGTCACACTGGGTGTGCTGTAGTGTCACACTGGGTGGGTTGTAGTGTCATACTGGATGTGTTGTAGTGTCACACTGGGTGGGTTGTAGTGCCACACTGGGTGCATTGAAGTACCACCCTGGGTGTGTCTGGTGTCACACTGGGTTTATTGTAGTGCCATCCTGGGTGTGTGGTGTGCTGTAGTGCCACTCTGGGTGTGCTGTAGTGCCACATTGGGTCAGGTGTACTGTAGTGCCACACTGGATGTGCTGTGATGCCACACTGGTTGTATAGTAGTGCCACACTGGGTGTTCTGTAGTGCCACGCTGGGTGTGTTGCATGGTGTACTGTAGTGACACACAGGGTGTGTTGTAGTGTCACACTGGGTATGTTATAGTGACACACAGGGTGTGCTGTAGTGTCACACTGGGTGTGTTTTAGTGTCACACTGGGTGTATTGTAGTGTCACACTGGGTGTGCTGTAGTGTCACACTGGGTGTATTGTAGTGTCACACTGGGTGTGCTGTAGTGTCACACTGGGTGTATTGTAGTGTCACACAGGGTGTGCTGTAGTGTCACACTGGGTGTGTTTTAGTGTCACACTGGGTGTATTGTAGTGTCACACTGGGTGTGCTGTAGTGTCACACTGGGTGTATTGTAGTGTCACACTGGGTGTGCTGTAGTGTCACACTGGGTGTATTGTAGTGTCACACTGGGTGTGTTGCAGTGTCACTCTGGGTGTGGTGTAGTGCCACACTGGGTGTGCTGTAGTGTCACACTGGGTGTGTTATAGTGTCACACTGGGTGTGCTGTAGTGTCACACTGGGTGTGTTATAGTGTCACACTGGGTGTGCTGTAGTGTCACACTGGGTGGGTTATAGTGTCACACTGGGTGTGTTGTAGTGTCACACTGGGTGTGCTGTAGTGTCACACTGGGTGGGTTGTAGTGTCATACTGGATGTGTTGTAGTGTCACACTGGGTGGGTTGTAGTGCCACACTGGGTGCATTGAAGTACCACCCTGGGTGTGTCTAGTGTCACACTGGGTTTATTGTAGTGCCATCCTGGGTGTCTGGTGTGCTGTAGTGCCACTCTGGGTGTGCTGTAGTGCCACATTGGGTCAGGTGTACTGTAGTGCCACACTGGATGTGCTGTGATGCCACACTGGTTGTATAGTAGTGCCACACTGGGTGTTCTGTAGTGCCACGCTGGGTGTGTTGCATGGTGTACTGTAGTGACACACAGGGTGTGTTGTAGTGTCACACTGGGTATGTTATAGTGACACACAGGGTGTGCTGTAGTGTCACACTGGGTGTGTTTTAGTGTCACACTGGGTGTATTGTAGTGTCACACTGGGTGTGCTGTAGTGTCACACTGGGTGTATTGTAGTGTCACACTGGGTGTGCTGTAGTGTCACACTGGGTGTATTGTAGTGTCACACTGGGTGTGCTGTAGTGTCACACTGGGTGTATTGTAGTGTCACACAGGGTGTGCTGTAGTGTCACACTGGGTGTGTTTTAGTGTCACACTGGGTGTATTGTAGTGTCACACTGGGTGTGCTGTAGTGTCACACTGGGTGTATTGTAGTGTCACACTGGGTGTGCTGTAGTGTCACACTGGGTGTATTGTAGTGTCACACTGGGTGTATTGTAGTGTCACACTGGGTGTGTTGCAGTGTCACTCTGGGTGTGGTGTAGTGCCACACTGGGTGTGCTGTAGTGTCACACTGGGTGTGTTATAGTGTCACACTGGGTGTGCTGTAGTGTCACACTGGGTGTGTTATAGTGTCACACTGGGTGTGCTGTAGTGTCACACTGGGTGTGTTATAGTGTCACACTGGGTGTGCTGTAGTGTCACACTGGGTGGGTTGTAGTGTCATACTGGATGTGTTGTAGTGTCACCCTGGGTGAGTTGTAGTGCCACACTGGGTGCATTGAAGTACCACCCTGGGTGTGTCTAGTGTCAAACTGGGTTTATTGTAGTGCCATCCTGGGTGTGTGGTGTGCTGTAGTGCCACTCTGGGTGTGCTGTAGTGCCACATTGGGTCAGGTGTACTGTAGTGCCACACTGGATGTGCTGTGATGCCACACTGGTTGTATAGTAGTGCCACACTGGGTGTTCTGTAGTGCCACGCTGGGTGTGTTGCATGGTGTACTGTAGTGACACACAGGGTGTGTTGTAGTGTCACACTGGGTATGTTATAGTGACACACAGGGTGTGCTGTAGTGTCACACTGGGTGTGTTTTAGTGTCACACTGGGTGTATTGTAGTGTCACACTGGGTGTGCTGTAGTGTCACACTGGGTGTATTGTAGTGTCACACTGGGTGTATTGTAGTGTCACACTGGGTGTGCTGTAGTGTCACACTGGGTGTATTGTAGTGTCACACAGGGTGTGCTGTAGTGTCACACTGGGTGTGTTTTAGTGTCACACTGGGTGTATTGTAGTGTCACACTGGGTGTGCTGTAGTGTCACACTGGGTGTATTGTAGTGTCACACTGGGTGTGCTGTAGTGTCACACTGGGTGTATTGTAGTGTCACACTGGGTGTGTTGCAGTGTCACTCTGGGTGTGGTGTAGTGCCACACTGGGTGTGCTGTAGTGTCACACTGGGTGTGTTATAGTGTCACACTGGGTGTGCTGTAGTGTCACACTGGGTGTGTTATAGTGTCACACTGGGTGTGCTGTAGTGTCACACTGGGTGGGTTATAGTGTCACACTGGGTGTGTTGTAGTGTCACACTGGGTGTGCTGTAGTGTCACACTGGGTGTGCTGTAGTGTCACACTGGGTGGGTTATAGTGTCACACTGGGTGTGTTGTAGTGTCACACTAGCTATGTTGTAGTGTCACACTGGGTGTGCTGTAGTGTCACACTGGGCGGGTTGTAGTGTCACACTGGGTGTGCTGTAGTGTCACACTGGGTGTGTTGTAGTGTCACACTGGGTGTGCTGTAGTGTCACACTGGGCGGGTTGTAGTGTCACACTGGGTGTGTTGTAGTGTCACACTGGGTGTGCTGTAGTGTCACACTGGGTGGGTTGTAGTGTCATACTGGATGTGTTGTAGTGTCACACTGGGTGGGTTGTAGTGTTACACTGGGTGTGCTGTAGTGTCACACTGGGTGGGTTGTAGTGTCACACTAGGTGGGTTGTAGTGTCACACTGGGTGGGTTGTAGTGTCACACTGGGTGGGTTGTAGTGTCACACTGGGTGTGCTGTAGTGTCACACTGGGTGGGTTGTAGTGTCACACTGGGTGTGCTGTAGTGTCACACTGGGCGGGTTGTAGTGTCCCACTGGGTGTGTTGTAGTGTCACACTGGGTGGGTTGTAGTGTCACACTGGGTGTATTGTAGTGTCACACTGGGTGGGTTGTAGTGTCACACTGGGTGTGTTGTAGTGTCACACTGGGTGGGTTGTAGTGTCACACTGGGTGTATTGTAGTGTCACACTGGGTGTATTGTAGTGTCACACTGGGTGTGCTGTAGTGTCACACTGGGTGGGTTGTAGTGTCACACTGGGTGGGTTGTAGTGTCACACTGGGTGTATTGTAGTGTCACACTGGGTGGGTTGTAGTGTCACACTGGGTGGGTTGTAGTGTTACACTGGGATGGGTTGTAGTGTCACACTGGGTGGGTTGTAGTGTCACACTGGGTGGGTTGTAGTGTCACACTGGGTGGGTTGTAGTGTCACAATGGGTTGGTTGTAGTGTCACACTGGGTGAGTTGTAGTGTCACACTGGGTGGGTTGTAGTGTCACACTGGGTGGGTTGTAGTGTCACACTGGGTGTGCTGTGATTGGGCACTGACGCTGTCACAGTCCTGCAGTGTGGGGCAGCCCCTCATTCTCTGGTCTTCCCCCTCCTGGAGTGGATTCATTCTTGCCGTCAGATCTCCAGCTCTGCACATCACTCATCTCCTCAGTCTCTGAGCTCACAGACATCACCCAGCAGGATGGAGACGTCCCCATGGCAAACGGCTTAAAGTTTCCTTCTGCTGCCGGGATGATGGAGGACAAGTTTGCTTCTACCTTACACCCTCTGGTGGATTATGGGGCTGGCACCTTCCTACTGATTGTGGGTAAGTTACAGGCGCAGGGCAGCATGATTTATATTATTATCAGTTACATTACTTCACTTTCTATTATAGTTTTAAACTTCGTTATAAATTCTGTCACTATAATAATATTAAAAATGAATTGAACAGTGATATGGAAGATAATTATAGTGGTCGCGAGTGTAATAATGTAAACAGCACATGTAATTATAGTAATACAAGAGTAATTATAATAATACTTCTCAGCAATAATGAAAAAATAAAGTCATAATATAAAATAATTCCATTGTGATTACGCTACAATTTAGAACAAGAAAGATCTCTTTATCTATCATGTATTTAATTCATCTACTGTTTCTCTATCTTTTATCTATCTATTATCTATCCCATGTCTATCTATCTATCTATCTATCTATCTATCTAAAAATAGTAAAAAAGGAACAGCACACTGGTTTTTTTGATCCATATCTATCTATCTATCTATCTATCTATCTATCTATCTATCTATCTATTATCTATCATCTATCTATTATCTATCATCTATCTATTATCTATCTATTATTATCTATTAATCATCTATCTATTATCTTTCTTTCTATTTATCTATCTATTATCTTTCTTTCATTCTATTTATCTATCTATCTATCTATCTATCTATCTATCTATCTATCATATATCTATCTTTCTATTATCTATTAGCTAGAGAAGGTTTTTTTTTATTGTTTATATAAATGGATATTTGTTTGGAGGGCCCTTAACCCTGATTAACTTAACGGTGCTGTTCCATTTTTTTTCTTCTATCTATCTATCTATCTATCTATCTATCTATCTATCTATCTATCTATCTATCTATCTATTATTATTATTATCTATCTATCTATTATCTATCTATTATTATTATTATTATCTATCTATAATCTATCTATCTATTATCTATCTATCTATTATCTATCTATTATTTATCTAATTTCTATTTCTATCATCTATGTCTCATTTCAGACTAATCTCCATTTGTTGGTCTTTCTTTCGCCTTATTATTAATGTCTATTTCCTTCCTTCCTTATCTATTTATTTCTCGTTTCTATCTAATCTCAATCTATTTATGATCTTGATATACAGATCTCTATCCTATTAGCTGACATGAAGCTTCTCATTCAGACTGACAGTCAGTTTATGAAGAGCTGAGTAATAGCCCCAAATGGTCCTGAAATGGTCGGCGAGTCGTCCTCTTCTGTGATCTCCATGTTCTCTAATAGAGGCAGAGACACAATTTTCTCTCTGTAATTCCCTCACCAATAACACTAAAGTGTCATCTTCACTCTTCTACATGTGACTTGTTGCTTCTTATTTCTCCCTGTCTGGGGGATGATGTTCTTCTCTGGAAGCCTGTGTCTATCAGACATGTATAGCAGATCAGTGTGGAAGATGAGAAGCTCCTTTAAATCCTATTGTACGTTGGACCCAAGTAAATAAGTAAGCACCCCCTCCTAATAACCATGGTCTGCATATTGAACTGTATGAATTGATATAAAAGTATACAGCCCCCCATACTAATGAATTTATGACAATGAATGTAGTAGTGTTAGATTGCAAGCTCTTTAGCCAACAAGCTTCCAATGTCGTAGTATGTTCTGTACGTCCTGTATCCATAAGTAATAGAAAGTACATCCTTTACTTAAAGGACCCTGTCAGCACATTGTTACATATGGAAGTAGGAGTATTGTTTTATAGACATTTTTCTCCCAATAACAATGCTACCTTTTGTGCAGAGATCCGATATGCCGGTCATGAGAAATCTAGTGTAGAAGACAAGTGAAAAAATGTCAGGAAGTGCTCTGGGGGCGTGTCACTGAATTTGGAAGCTGAATGCACTGACACGCCCCCAGAGCACTTCCCCCAGAGCATTCATTGGCACACTCCACAAGGAGGGGAAGCCACAAAAGGTAATTGCTAAAGAAGCCGGCTGTTCACAGAGTGCTGTATCCAAGAATATTAATGGAAAGTTGAGTGGAAGGAAAAAGTGTGGTAGAAAAAGGTGCACAAGCAACCGGGATAACCGCAGCCTTGAAAGGATTGTTAAGAAAAGGCCATTCAAAAATTTGAGGGAGATTCACAAGGAGTGGACTGCTGCTGGAGTCATTGCTCCAAGAGCCACCACACACAGACACATCCAGGACATGGACTACAAGTGTCACATTCCTTGTGTCAGCCACTCATGACCAATAGACAACACCAGAAGAGTCTTACCTGGGCCAAGGAGAAGAAGAACTGGACTGTTGTCAGGGGTCCACGGTGTTGATTTCAGACAAAAGTAAATTTTGCATTTCATTTGGAAATCAAGGTCCCAGAGTCTGGATGAAGAGTGGAGAGGCCACAATCCAAGCTGCTGGAGGTCTAGTGTGAGGTCTCCACAATCAGTGATGGTTTGGGGAGCCATGTCATCTGCTGGTGTAGGTCCACTGTGCTTTATCAAGACCAAAGTCAGTGCAGCCGTCTACCCGGAAATGTTAGAGCACTTCACACTTCCCTCTGCCGAAAAGCTTTCATTCATTTCATTCTCCAGCAGGACTTGGCCCCTGCCCACACTGCCAAAAGTACCAATACCTGGTTTATAAACAACAGTATCACTGTGCTTGATTGGCAGCAAACTCGCCTGATCTTTTTGTAGCGCCCCCACTGCCGCAGGGCCGAGGGGTACCCGGTACCGGGCCTCTGAGTCTCTGTTCTGGGGTTGTCACGGTGGCTAGACCCGGCCCGTGACCCTGCTGAGGGGGGCCCAATTAAAGGTGTGGATGGTAGTGTTGTCGTGGTGCGGTGCAGGTCACAGTGAATAACAAGGACACCAGGTTGCAGTCTCTTTACCTCTTTACTGAAGGTTTCAAGGTGGTCAGTCCGGAGCACTGTTAACTGGGCTGCCTGAGACCGGCCGGTCTGAGAGCACATCCGGAGTTTCCTTAACAGGTGGGAATCAGTGCCTTCCTGCTAGCGCTATGTGTTGTAGTCCTTCCCTGCTGAGCTCCCGGGATAGTCCTCACAACTGGTTCTGTCTGTCTCTGATGTTCTGGTTCTCTCCGTCCCCCAGATGATATGGTAGGATGCACCCGTATGACGGGGTAGGCCTGGAGTTCTTCCGGGACCCTAGAGTCGCCCCTCTCCCACAACTGCCTCCGTTGTCTGCTTAGGTGATATATGTGAGACAGCCAACCTATAATTGGCTGTCCGGCCGTGGTTTGCAGTATGGCTTAAAGTCTCTTACTTGCTCGGCGTTCCAGTCACCGACTGCTGCGCCTCAGAAGGATGTTGCCTCGGTCTAACAGCACGACTCCTTCTGGTCCTATTGCCTCTTAACTGTATTCCCGTTGCTCACTGGTTTGTTCTGCTCTAAGGAGTCTGCCAGGATCCCATCCCTGACAGGTCCTCTCTCCAGCTCTCCCCAGTTACTTCTCACTCTCTTCCTGTCCAACCCCCAGTTTTACCAGAGTGTGAGGAGTGGCCTACTAGATAGAACCACCCCCCCTGGTGGCCGGAGTGTGAAGTGTAGTGTGTGTTACCTGATCAGGTGAACTCTTTTAGTGCAATCAGACGTAACATTACTCCCCTTAGTGGCAGAGCGACGTTACTGCAACGACCAGGACTCTGGGGCGCTGCACTCCCCATCGGTTAAATCCAGTACTCCCGGACTGGGAAAAACAAAAACAATAACACATGTTAACAGCAAACACACCACATTTTGAAATGTTGTAAACAATCTAACATAACAGAGCTTCCCTTATGGGAGGTGAGGACTCTTGAACGTTGCAAAAGTTAGGTCATGAACAGTTTATGACTCTCAGTTCAATGATTGAAACAGCGGGGACCCCGGGTAAACAAAGGGGTCCCCCCTTTGGAAAGTTTTTGAGCAATTCACCGTCCATTACTCTATTGTCCATTTTACAACCTGTAACAAAAGATATGTACACAAACATTTTCAACTAAATAGCAGCCCTTATTAATACCTCCAAGTTTTGTAGCGGAGGGGAGTTTGATTCTGAGTGCTGCGCGTGGACCTTCGCAGCGCAGGGGTTGCTATTGACCTAACAGGGCCCGCTATGCTTGCTACCGCTGGTGTAGTGCACTGTCTTCTGGCTACACTTCTAGTGAGTCTGGGTAGCACTGGCAGGCTAGAGCTCTCAGGGCTGCTGCTAGCAACAGTGGGTACGGCAGGCTCACCGATAGCAGAGGGAGGATTTGCCAGTTCGGCGGTCGGCAAAGCATCTTCAGGTAGGGCTTGTTGAGGTTGCGGGGCCGGATGGTCTGGTACTACCATTGTTTCTGGTGGGTCCGGCTGTTGGAACGTTAGAACAGGTACCACGATGGCGTGATTTATCTGAGTCCAGGACTGGGGAAAGTCTCCATGGACGGTGTGGATCATCTTCTCCTTTTCCACCGGTGGGGAGATTTCTGGGGCCGCGTCCCTCTCTCTCAACTTATCGGGGCAGACCTTAAGGTGATCCCTGGATATCGCTGTCGAGGTCTCCCCTCCGTCCTTGCTGATGAGACAGACCTTCGTGTTGTCGAAATCGGATGGCAGGATGGTATACGGTTCCGCTTCCCATTGGTCATCGAGCTTGTGTAGCCTCCTCTTTCGCTTGAGTGCTTGCTCACCAGGTGACAGGGGAATCGCAGGAGCATGCTGGTTGTAGTCCCTTTCTTGTTTCTACCTAGCCTGGGCAAGACTTCTTTCCTCGCACTCCTGTACTTGGTGGTACCTTCGCTGCCTTTCTGCATCCCAATCCGCATCCGACGAGGTATCTTCGGGGACTAGGACCCCCATGTCCAGATCAACAGGTAACTGGCTAGATCTTCCTCGCATCAGGTACGCTGGAGTGCAGTTGGTGGAATTTACTGGGATGTGGTTGTACATATCCACCAAGTCAGGCTACTTGGTCGGCCACATGTTCCGTTCCTCTACAGGTAAGGTCTTCAATAAGTCGATCACCACTTGGTTCATCTTTTCGCACATCCCATTGGTTTGAGGATGGTACGGGGTGGTTCTGATCTTCTTACATCTGTACAGTTGGCAGAACTCTTGGAACACTTCTGCTTCGAATGCTGGTCCCTGATCGGTCAGTACCTTCTCCGGATAGCCGTGGGGCCGACAAAAGTACTGCTGGAAGGCTTTGGCGGCAGTCCTAGCCGTTAGATCCTTAACAGGTACGACCACCAAAAATCTGGAGTAGTGATCTACGATGGTAAGGGCGTAGATATAGCCTGACCGGCTAGGTGTCAGTTTCACATGATCCAGTGCGACCAGTTCGAGCGGCCGTTTGGTGATGATAGGCGACAGGGGAGCCTGTTGACTACCACTGTCCTTCCTGCGTAGACTACATGGACCACACTCCCGACACCACTTCTCAATGGCTCTCTTCATGCCAATCCAATAGAACCTCCCTCGGAGTAGCCTCTCTAGCTTCCTCCATCCGAAGTGTCCGGCTCCATCGTGGTAGGCTCCCAGAACCATGGGCGCATCTCGCCTTGGCACCACTATCTGCCACACCAATTCATGAGTACGTGGGTCGATGCTCCTCCTGCACAGCTTGCCATCATGGATAAACAGTTTGCTTCTCCCCTTCCACAGCTGTTGGGTTTCCTGTGGATCATCTGGGCCAGGGTGCAACTCTGCCTGCGTCAAGAGCTCTTTCACCCGATGGACCGCGGGGTCACCATCCTGGGTTTCCGCCCATCCGTGATGGGGCAGGGGATTCAGCGTGGCATCCGGTTGGTTCTTGTGCCTGTTCTTCACATGATGAGAGTTCTGAGTGGCTTTGGGGCGATGGAATGCAGGCAGCTCCACCTCTTCAAGTGCCTCCGGGTCTTCTCCCATTTCTGGCAAATTGGGCATTCGGGACAAGGCATCGGCATTAGCATTCTTGTGTCCTGCCCGGTACTTGATGGTGAAATCATAGTTGGACAGCCGGGCCATCCACCGCTGTTCCAAGGCCCCGAGTTTGGCAGTGTCCAGATGCGTTAGCGGATTGTTGTCCGTGAAGACGGTCAATTTCGCGGAGGCCAGGTAGTGTTTAAACCTCTCTGTCACTGCCCAGACGATGGCAAGGAATTCCAGCTTAAAGGAACTGTAGTTGTCAGGGTTTCTTTCCATGGGATGGAGTTTCCTGCTGGCGTAAGCGATCACCCTCTCTTTGCCTTTCTGGACCTGGGACAGCACGGCTCCCAATCCCACATTGCTGGCATCCGTGTACAGCACAAACGGTTGGTCGTATTCGGGGTAGGCCAGTACCTCTTCGCCCGTCAGCGCCGACTTCAAACAAGTAAAGGATCCCTCCGGCTCCTCATTCCAATCAAATGGGGTGTTCCTCCCCTTAGTCTTCTTTGGTTGTCCCACCAACAGGTTTTGCAAGGGCGCGGCCTTCTTGGTGAAGTCCTTAATGAACCTACGGTAATAGCCTACCAGCCCGAGGAACTGCCGGACTTCGTGGAGGTCACTGGGCTTTGGCCAGTCCTTGATCACCGTGACCTTGTCTGGGTCTGGGGCCACTCCTTCAGCGCTCACCACATGGCCCAGGTACTGCACTTTAGGTTTCAGCAGATGACACTTGAACGGTTTCACCTTTAAGCCAAAGTTGGACAGAGCTTCAAACACCTCGGCCAGGTGCTTCAGATGGTCTTCGTAGGTCTTAGAGAAAACAATAACATCATCCAAATACAGCAGCACGGTTTCAAAGTTCATGTGTCCCAGGCAGCACTCCATCATCCTCTGGAACGTCCCTGGAGCATTGCACAATCCGAAGGGCATGTAATTGAATTCGCAGAGACCTATTGGTGTCGTGAAGGCCGTCTTCTCTTTGTCCGACTCCGCCACAGGAACCTGCCAGTACCCACTGGTGAGATCTAAGGTAGAGAAATAGTTAGCAGATTTTAAAGCAGCCAGAGACTCCTCTATCCTGGGCAGTGGGTATGCGCCCTTATGTGTAATGCGATTCAACTGCCTGTAATCAACACACATCCTCATTGTTCCATCTTTCTTTTTAACAAGGACTAACGGAGCTGCCCAGGGACTACAGCTGTCTCTCACCACCCCAGCCTCCTTCATTTCCTGCAACATGTCTTTGGCACACTGGTAATGAGCTGGGGGTACAGGACGATATCTCTCTTTTATGGGTCGGTGATCTCCCGTGGGGATATGATGTTGGATCCCTTTCACCTGCCCGAAATCTAAGGGGTGTTTGCTGAATACCTGCTCGTACTCGTGTACCACCCTGTAGGCCCCCTGTTTTTGATAAAATGGGGTAGAATCAGTGCCCACATGCAATTCCCGACACCAGTCTTTCGAGTGCTCTGCAGAAGCGTTGTCCCCTGCCACGTTTGACGGGACCAAGGGTTCAGGTGTCTGTATCACACTATTATTAACAGTGAACAATTTGGCGAGTGTGGCATACTTGGTGAGGTGAACTTCTTCCTCCCCACAATTGAGGACACGTACAGGCACCCTCCCCTGGCGAATGTCGACCACCCCCCTGGCGGTTAGAATAGTAGGCCTATTGTCTGAATATACGGGTTCTACCAAGGCCTGGTAGTCCTTTCCCCTGAGGCCTATGGCTGCCCAACACCATATTAACATTTCACTCCTGGGGGGTATCGCGATGGGGTTTGAATCACTCACAGTGACACGACCAATCTCACCACCAGTCAGCTCTACCTGCTGTCTCTGCATCAGAGCTCTGATTTCCTTCTGCAGGGCACATTGCTCACTGTGGCCAGCAGTTTCTGCCACCTGTTGCAACAAAACAATAACTTCTGCAAGACAATTTTCTATAACATTAGTACCAAGAGTCATCATGGGATTACATTCTCGACGATCAATATCAACAATCACAATCCCTTGGGCTTTCAATTCCACCCGCCCCACTTTGATGGTGACCTCCTTATACCCCACTTGTGGTAACGGCTGACCATTACTGGCTATTATGGTGAAATCATCGTCAGGGCCACGAGTAATATCGGTGTCCTCCCAATACCGTTTATAAAGCACGTAAGGTATAGTCGTCACCTGAGAACCGGTGTCCAGCAAAGCGTTCAAGGGGATTCTATCAACCACTACAGGGAAAACTGGTCGTCCTCCAATGTATTTGGTTCTCCAATGCTGCGGGCCTGACCGTCCTACTCCTGGGGGTTGGCCCTTTGCCCCAGGGGTTGCTCGTTTAAAGGACAGTACCTTGCAAGGTGGCCCACCTGATGACAGCGGCGGCAGATGGGTCGTCCATCCTGATGGAAGCGATCGTCGGCCCGGCCTCTGGTCGGCGGAGTCCTCCTCTGTCGCATCCAAGGAACATCCTCCGGTCTGGAGGCCAGCTGGATCTTCTCCTTGGGGGCCTCCTGTAGGGACTGTACCGTCCGGGCCAGGGCAGCAACGCTCTTGGTCAGCTCCTGCATCTGGAGGCGGAGTCCTGCAGGGGAGTCGTCTTCTAGGCTCTGGGCATCGGCGGCGACTGGAACATCCGACGCCACCTCCTGGTGGTATGTGAGAGCGGAACGCCTGAGAGGTGCTGCAGGGCTAGGCTGTCGCTCCTGCAATGCCTGGATAGCTTTATCCTTGAATTGCGCAAAAGTCAAGTCTGGATTTTGCATGGCCAAGAAGTACAATTGGCCCCGTTGGTGACTGCACAGGAGCCCCTCAATGAACCGCTCCTTCAGGAGTTTATCCTCATCCTGCATGCTGTCGGGGTCACTCTGCTTAATGGCCCGCATCGCCTCCTGGAGATTAAGGGCATAGTCCCGTAAGCTATCCTGCGGTCTCTGTTTACATCCATAGAAAGTCAATTTAATTTCTGTAGCTGTACGGGTATCGAAGGTGGCTTTAAGCTTTGCAAAAACCTGCTGTGCCGTTCCCTTATCCGCGGCGGGCCAGGACTTCACTTCTCTCAGAGCTGCTCCAAAGAGTTGGCCGATTATCATATGAACCTTCTGAGGCTCGGTCAGGGGATAGAACTCGAGCAGGCTGCAGAGCCCTTCTTTAAAGTCAGTGAATGTATGTGACTCCCCGGAGTATCGCGGGAGCCAGGCCACTCCGGGCAGGTATGGCATAGAGAAGGGCATTATGGCCTTTGTGGTAGCGGCGGTGTCCGACTGGCTGATGGGGGGAGCGGGCTCCGGGGCCGCCAGTGGTGGTATTAGGACCGCGGCTTCGCCCGCTGCGGGGACTGGAGCTGCCCCTGCGTCCGCGGCTGCGGCCGCCACCTCCTCTCCTCCCGACTCGGACATGGCTGTCCCTTCCTCCCACTAACCTGCTGGAGGTCGGAGTTCCTCTTCCGGGATTGGCGCCTTACCGCGCTTTCCGTTCCGTGCTTCTTTTGGCCGGTTCTGCCCACGAAGCTAAGGCTCCTCCCTCCGTGCGCAGCAATGGCGAATTTTGGCGGTAAATGGCAATACACAGTCCAAGCACAATAAATCACAGTTCCAAGGCACACATGACCTGATTCTTCAGGCTTAAGTAGATCCTGTTCGTGACGCCAAGTTGTAGCGCCCCCACTGCCGCAGGGCCGAGGGGTACCCGGTACCGGGCCTCTGAGTCTCTGTTCTGGGGTTGTCACGGTGGCTAGACCCGGCCCGTGACCCTGCTGAGGGGCGCCCAATTAAAGGTGTGGATGGTAGTGTTGTCGTGGTGCGGTGCAGGTCACAGTGAATAACAAGGACACCAGGTTGCAGTCTCTTTACCTCTTTACTGAAGGTTTCAAGGTGGTCAATCCGGAGCACTGTTAACTGGGCTGCCTGAGACCGGCCGGTCTGAGAGCACATCCGGAGTTTCCTTAACAGGTGGGAATCAGTGCCTTCCTGCTAGCGCTGGGTGTTGTAGTTCTTCCCTGCTGAGCTCCCGGGATAGTCCTCACAACTGATTCTGTCTGTCTCTGATGTTCGTTCTCTCCGTCCCCCTGATGATATGGTAGGATGCACCCGTATGACGGGGTAGGCCTGGAGTTCTTCCGGGACCCTAGAGTCGCCCCTCTCCCACAACTGCCTCCGTTGTCTGCTTAGGTGATATATGTGAGACAGCCAACCTATAATTGGCTGTCCGGCCGTGGTTTGCAGTATGGCTTAAAGTCTCTTACTTGCTCGGCGTTCCGGTCACCGACTGCTGCGCCTCAGAAGGATGTTGCCTCGGTCTAACAGCACGACTCCTTCTGGTCCTATTGCCTCTTAACTGTATTCCCGTTGCTCACTGGTTTGTTCTGCTCTAAGGAGTCTGCCAGGATCCCATCCCTGACAGGTCCTCTCTCCAGCTCTCCCCAGTTATTTCTCACTCTCTTCCTGTCCAACCCCCAGTTTTACCAGAGTGTGAGGAGTGGCCTACTAGATAGAACCACCCCCCCTGGTGGCCGGAGTGTGAAGTGTAGTGTGTGTTACCTGATCAGGTGAACTCTTTTAGTGCAATCAGACGTAACATTACTCCCCTTAGTGGCAGAGCGACGTTACTGCAACGACCAGGACTCTGGGGCGCTGCATTTTCCCCATAGAGAATCTATGAGGTATTATCAAAAGGAAGATGAGAGACAACAGAGCCAACAATGCAGACAAGCTGAAGGCTGCTATCAAAGCAACCTGGGCTTCCATAACCCCTAAGCAGTGCCACAGGCTGATCGCCTGCATGCCACGCCACATTGATGCAAAAGGAGCCCCGACCAAGTATTGAGTGCATTTACTGAACATACATTTCAGTAGTCCAACATTTCGGAGGTTAAAATAATTTTTCAAGCTGGTGTTATACAGCATTCTAATTTGCTGAGAAAATGACTTTTGGGTTTTCATTGGCTGTAAGCCAAAATCATCAACATTAACAGAAAGAAACACTTGAAATAGATCAGTCTGTTTGTAATGACTCTATATAATATGTGAGTTTCACTTTTTGTAGTGAAGAACTGAAATAAATGAACTTTTTGATGATATTCTAATTTTGTGAGAAGCACCTGTATGCAGCCAGACCATTACTTACTATATCTAATAATGTATGTACATGTTTCCTTTAAAGGGGAACTTTATAAAGACATATCAGCTTCATCGGAATAGCCCACACTCATGGACGTTCAGTTTGGCTGAGTGTTCATGTGTTTCCAATGGTGAGAGTGGAATAGGTGGCTGTCAGACACCTCTGGGAGCCTCTCTTTCCCCTTAGAACAAAGAAGATTGTTTTTTTTTAATTCAAATTGGCAGATTCCTAAGGATTTGTTGGGGTACAGTTGGGTGGTCCCCATATAATTGAGATAGTTAACTGATTCCACAGAATTTAAGGGGTTGTAGAGTTGTGTAGTATAGTGTATGCAACCAGAAAAACATCCTTACAGATTTCACTACCAGTCTTATCTCATGGTACAATATTTTGAAATCATAATTCCCTTTTAACTGGAGTTGAGCGAGATGAAATTTAAATATTTACTCTGTTGTCCAAAAACAGCGCCACATTTGTACGCAGGATATGACTGGTATTACAGCTCATCTCCATTCAAGTGTATACTCGCGCTCTAATCCCAGGCACTGCCAATAAACAAGAGTGGCGCTGTTTTCTTTAAAAGCCTTTAAAATAAAAGACTAAGTCTAGTCTCCTTTATATTCACACCTAACATCTCATTTTTCCCACTTCTCTGACATCTGTTGCTACAAATTCATCATTTAAACATCAGGGGAAATTTAATACTATGAGTGAAGAAATTACGGTGCTCAGCAAGCTGCATAAAAAAACCCCTTTGATTTATTTCCAAATTAAGTGCATATCACAGGGGAGGGGTATAGGGTGTTTTGCCTTCACTTACGTTTCATCAGGCGAGATTTACTAGAACTGCGGCTGCATATTCTAGTCATGTACTGGATTACTTGCATGCCTCCAAATAAATATGTGATTTTTTGCACCAAAAACAGAACTGTACTCCAGCTGTGAAAAGGCATATACAGTACAGACCAAAAGTTTGCACACACCTTCTCATTTAAAGATTTTTCTGTATTTTCATGACTATGAAAATTGTACATTCACACTGAAGGCATCAAAACTATGAATTAACACATGTGGAATTATATACTTAACAAAAAAGTGCGAAACAACGGAAAATATGTCTTATACTCTAGGGTCTTTAAAGTAGCCACCTTTTGCTTTGATGACTGCTTTGCACACTCTTGGCATTCTCTTGATGAGCTTCAAGAGGTAGTCACCGGGATTGGTCTTCCAACAATCTTGAAGGGGTTCCCAGAGATGCTTAGCACTTGTTGGCCCTTTTGCCTTCACTCTGCGGTCCAGCTCACCCAAAACCATCTCGATTGGGTTCAGGTCTGGCGTAGCACCCCATCACTCTCCTTCTTGGTCAAATAGCCCTTACACAGCCTGGAGGTGTGTTTGGAGTCATTGTCCTGTTGAAAAATATGATGCAACTAAACGCAAACCGGATGGAATAGCATGCTGCTGCAAGATGCTGTGGTAGCCATGCTGGTTCAGTATGACTTTAATTTTGAATAAATCCCCAACAGTGTCACCAGCAAAGCACCCCCACACCATCACACCTCCTCCTCCATGCTTCACGGTGGGAACCAGACATGTAGAGTCCATCCGTTCACCTTTTCTGTGTCGCACAAAGACACGGTGGTTGGAACCAAAGCTCTCAAATTTGGACTCATCAGACCAAAGCACAAATTTCCACTGGTCTAATGTCCATTCCTTGAGTTCTTTAGCCCAAACAAGTCTCTTCTGTTTGTTGCCTGTCCTTAGTAGTGGCTTCCTAGCTGCTATTTTACCATGAAGGCCTGCTGCACAAAGTCTCCTCTTAACAGTTGTTGTAGAGATGTGTCTGCTGCTAGAACTCTGTGTGGCATTGACCTGGTCTCTAATCTGAGCTGCTGTTAACCTGCGATTTCTGAGGCTGGTGACTCGGATAAACTTATCCTCAGAAGCAGAGGTGACTCTTGGTCTTCCTTTCCTGGGGCGGTCCTCAGGTGAGCCAGTTTCTTTGTAGCGCTTGAAGGATTTTGCCTCTGCACTTGGGGACACTTTCAAAGTTTTCCCAATTTTTCATAAAAGAAAGAACCTTGCACTCGACTTAATGCTTGTGTAATTTTAATGTAGTACCCAAAACGTTTCGGTCCGTAATCTGAGACCAGCGGGGGAAACCGCGTCTGATTCGGCACATGTCTCAAAGTCCTCCTGATACAGTTAATAATCCCTCAGTCCAGCGCATTAACCAGACGCTGACCATAAGTGTGCCTTGAGACATTCTTGTCTCCTTTACCCAATTTTCATTAAAAGTACGTAACTGATGAAGGTCCAGATTACGGACCGAAACGTTTTGGGTACTACATTAAAATGACACAAGCATTAAGTCGAATGCAAGGTTCTTTCTTTTATTTATATGGTGTGGGAACCTACCTGTGCACCTTCAACAGTAGTGCACACGCTCTTTTTTGTATACTGCATTCCCAATTTTTCAGACTGACTGACCTTCATTTCTTAAAGTAATGATGGCCACTCGTTTTTCTTTACTTAGCTGCTTTTTTCTTGCCACAAATACAAATTCTAACAGTCTATTCAGTAGGACTATCAGCTGTGTATCCACCATACTTCTGCGCAACAAAACTGATGGTCCCAACCCCATTTATAAGGCAAAAAATCCCACTTATTAAACCTGACAGGGCACACCTGTGAAGTGAAAACCATTCCCGGTGACTACCTTTTGAAGCTCATCAAGAGAATGCCAAGAGTGTGCAAAGCAGTCATCAAAGCAAAAGGTGGCTATTTTGAAGAACCTAGAATATAAGACATAATTTCAGTTTTTTCACACTTTTTTGTTAAGTATATAATTCCACATGTGTTAATTCATAGTGTAATAATTATAGGGGATAACTCAGGAGACTCTTTGCGTGGAACAAGACAACTACAGGACACAGTTTTATAAGTGGTAAAGTCTATATTATCACACGGTGATTCAAACAGGTGCAGAGAAAAACTCAAGTCCACAACACTTGGTGCAAATATCAAATGCAGCTCAGCAGTCTATAGGAAACTTCAGAGGAAAATGCAATCACGCAGAAAGTCTATGAAGCACAATTATTCTTGAGGATACTTGACACGAATAAGTCCTTGCTTAGTCCACCACACAGATAGATATGCTTATAAGGCAGTTCAAAAATATCTTAGCTCAACCAGGGAGGTCTGGTTAATAGTCTCAGGTTCTTGCAGAGCAGAAACAGCTTACATGTCCAGCAAATGCAGATGGAAGCAAACACGAGCAGCAGATGAAGGAGGATTACTGGAACTCGTGTATGCAGCAGGAACTCAGAGCAGAGTAGCAGGATAACCCCACAGGTTCACATGAGCAGGTATATAGCCAGGGAGTAACCAGAGGTCAGGAGCTGGATGCAAGGGAGAATACTCTAGCACAGACTGAAGGCTGGGGTGGAGTTTTATAGCAGGAAGACACAGTGCACATGAGACCAAAGACGCCATTTTGGAAAAGGGCAGTAATGCACAAAAAGGTAATAAAAAAATGTTCAGAGTCCTGACATTACTCCCTCCTTAGAAGCGGCCTCAGGACGATCCTGGACTTGGTTTCTCAGGGAATCTCTGATGAAAATGAGAAATCTTCTGTTGGGCATTGATGTTTTCCACAGGTTCCCAAGAGTCTTCCTCAGGGGGACATCCCTGCCATCATATCAGATATTGGAGCCGATTCCTGCGAATCCTGGAATCAACAATTTCCTCCTCCACAAATTGTTCTTGCCCATCAATTACCACAGGCTGCGGAGGTGGCACAACACGTCCCTGTAAGGTATTAGGAGATACAGGCTTTAGTAAAGATACATGAAAAACTGGGTGTACCTTCATAGTCCTAGGCAGCTTCAGCCGGCAGGCCACAGAGCTCACAATACCGTTGATCTTGAAAGGGCAAATGAATTTCTGTCCAAGTTTTTGTGAAGGAACGTTTAACTTCAGATTCTTAGTTGCTAACCACACAGAATCTCCTACCTTGAACATGGGTGCAGGTTTACGGAATCTATCAGCCGATCTCTTATAACGTTCTTGATTCCTTCAGAACCTCCAGATTTTGCCTCATCGCAGTCAGCCTTTCCTCCACTGCCGGAACCGGAGAATTAATTGGAGACCTAGGTAAGATACACGGATGATAACCCAGATTGGCAAAGAAAGGTGTAAATTTAGTGAAGGCGCTCTGAGAATTGTTATATGAAAATTCGGCTAACGGCAGCAACTCCAACCAATCATCCTGGGGATGGCTGACATAGCATCTTAGATATTGTTCCAGTGTCTGGTTGGTAAGCTCAGTCTGACCATTTGTCTGGAGATGGTAAGCGGAAGAGAGACAGACATTAATATTGAGTGCAGAGCAAAACCCCTTCCAGAATCTTGAAGTGAACTGCACTTCACGGTCAGAGATGATCTCATCCAGAACCCCATGCAACCGAAAGACATTCTGTATAACCAAGTTCACTGTATCTTTAGCTGAGGGGAGGCTGGTGCACGGAACAAAATGAGCAGCTTTAGTCAGGCGATCAACTACCACCATGATTGTATTCATGCCCCCCGATGTAGGCAGCTCCACAATAAAGTCCATTGATATAGACCCCCAAGGGCGGGACGGAACAGGTAATAGTTGTAGAAGACCCGTAGGTGCCACATGAGGAGTCTTGTAACGAGCACATACCTCGCAAGAGAGAACATAGTCCTTGGTATCCTTCAGGCAAGTTGGCCACCAGAAGAATCGGCTCAGGAACTCTTGTGTCTTCTGTACCCCCCTGTGACCAGCCAACTTGGAGTCATGTACCAACTTGAGGATCTGCAGACGGACGACCTCAGGGACGTAGATACGTCGATCTCTGAACCACATGCCACCCTTAAAGACAAGATTAATATCCACAGGTGGGTTGGCCAGAAATACATCACCGTCATAGGCCTCCCTGCACTCCTTCCACAAGTCCTGATCGTGGATAACTCCAATGAAATTGGCATCAGATAGAATGGTCTTAGACGGGGCTCCAGGTACGGAATCTGCAGCATGGATTCGGGATAAAGCATCAGCCTTCCCATTATAAGAACCTGGACGGTACGAGATAACAAAGTTAAATTGATTTAAAAATAAGTTCCAACGAGCCTGACGAGGAGAAAGACATTTAGCGGATCTAAGGAACTCTAAATTGCGATGATCAGTTAGCAGTATGATCTGTTGTGCAGCTCCTTGCAGATGATGCTTCCATTCTTTGAAAGCCGCAATAATAGCCAGCAATTCCTTGTCTCCCATGTCGTAATTCTTCTCTGCTGAGGTTAGTCTATGGGAAAAGAAAGCACAAGGATGTAGCAGACCCTTCTCTCCAGTTCTTTGGGAGAGAATAGCCCCCAAAGCATTATCAGAAGCGTCCACCTCCACAATAAAAGAAAGTGTTGGATCTGGGTGTATCAACAGCGGAGCTGATGTGAAACAGATCTTAAGCCGATCAAAAGCTTCTTGAGCCTGTGATGACCACTTAAAGGGCTTTTCCTTCTTTGTCAAGGAAGTAGTGGGACGGACAATATCAGAAAAATTTCGAATGAAGTGTCTGTAGAAATTTGCAAAACCAATAAAACGTTGGACCTCCTTAATGTTCTTGGGTGCCGGCCAGTCAAGGATAGTCTGAATCTTACCAGATTCCATGTTCAGCCCCTGGGGAGAGATGATATAACCTAAGAACTGTATCTCAGAACGATGGAACTCGCATTTCTCCGGCTTAATATACAGATGGTTCTCTTTCAGACATCTTAAAACAGTTTTGACATGTTCTTCATGTTCCTGTAAAAGATTATTATATTGTCCAAATAGATCACTACAAACTGGTCCAACAAATCTCTGAAAATGTCATTAGCAAGGTGTTGAAATGTTGCAGGGGCGTTACAAAGCCTGAAGAGCATCACAAGAGATTCAAAGTGTCCATACCGGCATCTGAATGCTGTCTTCCACTCATCCCCTGGACGAATGCGCACCAAATTATAAGCCCCACGAAGATCCAGTTTAGAGAACACCTTTGCATGGCGGACTCTTTCCAGTAATTCAGGAATCAGAGGCAAAGGGTAACAGTTTTGTACGGTTACCTTATTTAGTTCCCGATAGTCAACACAGGGTCTCAGGGTCCCATCCTTCTTCTTTACAAAAAAGACAGGTGCCCCTGCTGGTGAGGAAGAAGGACATATGAAGCCTTTGGCCAGATTTTCATCAATATACTCCTTTAAGGCTTGAAGCTCAGGTGCCGCCAAAGGGTATACATTACCAAAAGGAATAGCTGCCCCAGGAAGCAACTCAATGGGACAGTCATAATGCCTGTGTGGAGGAAGCTGATCTGCTTCTACTTGTCACAGATGTCAGAGAACTCTTTATATGCTGGAGGTAAAGAAAATACCTGTACATGTGGTTCCATAGCCGTGGACTCAGGGACAGCTTCTGTTAACGCTGAGTTGCTCCTTGTTGGAAAGATAATATCCTTGGTCTCCCAGTTGATAATTGGGTTCTGAGAACGCAACCAAGGAATGCCTAAAATCAAAGGAAAATGAGGAGAAGAAATTAGCAAGAAAGAAAGTTGCTCCTGATGATTAGGCTCCAACAAAATTTCAAGGGGTACGGTCTCCTGATCCACAGGCCCAGAGATTAAAGGTGACCCATCCACTGTTTCCATTGGAAATAATTGGAGAGGCTCTTTGCTGAATTTCAATACCATGTTCCTTGGCAAATGGGATATCCATGAAATTGCCACCTGCACCAGAGTCAATCATAGCTGAACCAGAAATCCACTGTCCTGAACACAGGATCTTAATAGGGAGAGAACAGTGAGAGTTATTTTCCTTCAGCTCCTTGGGGGGTGAAGTCATACTGTAGAAAGTGAATGGAATACAGTGTTTAAAGGCAGGCTACATTCAGAGATGTCAGATTCATCATCACAGTTGTCATACTCCCCTATTGCTGCTAGCACCTTGTTAGGTCGTCTAGGACACTTAGGGCAATTGATCAAGAAGTGGTCAGACTGGCCGCAGTAGAAACATAGACTTTCACGAAGGCGATGCTCCCGCGCCTCTGAACGGAATCAATTTGCATGGGCACCTCCTCCACCTCCCAAGAGGTTTTACCTGCAGGCTCTTTGGAAGGAAGGGAAAAGTTAGAAATACGGTTATATGCAGCAAACTTCTCCTGCCTACGCTCAGTAAGGCGAATGTCAATGCGCACACAATGCTGTATAAATGTCTCTAGCTCTTGTGGTGACTCAGAGCAAGCTAGTTCATCTTTTACAATACTAGACAGACCCCTTTTAAAAATAGACAATTGTGCATAACTGCTAATCTCCTGAATTCAGTAGTATACTCAATAACAGAACGTTTAGCCTGGCGTAAAGACAATAAAGCAGATTCAGTGGTTGCACGGCAATTAGGATCATCAAACATTAATGCCATAGCGGCCAAGAAATCATCCAAGTTATTTAACCGTGGGTCACGAGACTCAATCATCGGATTCACCCAGGCAAGCGCTCGTGAGGTCAGTAGCATTATTACACACAATACTTTGGATCTATCAGTAGGAAAACGGTCAGCATGCACATCAAAATATAGCATACATTGATTCACAAAGCCACGAAATTTGTCGTGATCACCATTAAATCTGAATGGGGGCAACTTAGGTGGGCTAGCTGGTGGCGGTAGCCCAGAGGGAAAAGTCGCTTGTGCAGCTATTTGCGTGCTTATGTCCTGAAAAGCCCGTCCATACTGGGACTCTATGCCAGCAATGTCATGATCTCCATGGCCAGAGAACTAGCATAAGCCTCAATAGGAACAAGCTCTTGGAAGATGTAACTATACTGACCATGAACTAAACCTACCGCATCATCTAGAAGTAGCCAGGTAGCATGTCCTACTTTTTATCCCTATATGCCCAGCGCCGGCCGGAGAACTAAATAATGCTAGCAGAGGGAAATATAAGACCTGACTCACCTCTAGAGAAATGCCCAAAAAGGAGACAGAGGCCCCCCACATATATTGGCGGTGATATGAGATGAAACAACAAACGCAGCAGGAAAATAGTTTTAGCAAATTTGAGGTCCGCTTTCTAGATAGCAGAAGACAGAAAGCATACTTTCATGGTCAGTAGAAAACCCTAACAAAACACATCCAGAAATTACTTTAGGACTCTGGCATTAACTCATAATACCAGAGTGGCAATTCCTGATCAACAAGAGCTTTCCAGACACAGTAACGAAACTGCAGCTGTGAACTGGAACCAAAATACAAAAACAAAACATGGACGAATGTCCAACTTATCTAGTAGATGTCTGGGAGCAGGAACAAGCACAGAGAGGCTTCTGATAACATTGTTGACCGGCAAGCATCTAACAGAGAAGCCAGGTTATATAGCGACACCCAGATCTAATCAGAACAGGTGAACAGGGAAGATGATGTCACAAGTTCAATTCCACCAGTAGCCACCGGGGGAGCCCAGAATCCAAATTCACAACAGTACCCCCCCCTCAAGGAGGGGGCACCGAACCCTCACCAGAACCACCAGGGCGATCAGGATGGGCCCTATGAAAGGCACGAACCAGATCAGAGGCATGAACATCAGATGCAGTGACCCAAGAATTATCCTCCTGGCCGTATCCCTTCCACTTGACCAGATACTGGAGTCTCCGTCTGGAAACACGGGAGTCTAGGATTTTTTCCACAACGTACTCCAACTCACCCTCAACCAACACCGGAGCAGGAGGCTCAACGGAAGGCACAACCGGTGCCTCATACCTGCGCAATAACGACCGATGAAAAACGTTATGAATAGAAAAGGATGCAGGGAGGTCCAAACGGAAGGAAACAGGGTTAAGAATCTCCAATATTTTATACGGACCGATGAACCGAGGCTTAAACTTAGGAGATGAGACCCTCATAGGGACAAAACGAGAAGACAACCACACCAAATCTCCAACACAAAGCCGAGGACCAACACGACGGTGACGGTTGGCAAAAAGCTGAGTCTTCTCCTGGGACAACTTTAAATTGTCCATCACCTGCCCCCAGATATGATGCAATCTCTCCACCACCGCATCCACTCCAGGACAATCCGAGGATTCCATCTGACCGGAGGAAAATCGAGGGTGGAACCCCGAATTACAGAAAAACGGGGACACCAAAGTGGCAGAGCTGGCCCGATTATTGAGGGCGAACTCCGCCAATGGCAAAAAAGCAACCCAATCATCCTGGTCAGCAGACACAAAACACCTCAGATATGTCTCCAGGGTCTGATTAGTCCGCTCGGTCTGGCCATTAGTCTGAGGGTGAAAAGCAGACGAAAAAGACAAATCTATGCCCATCCTAGCACAGAATGCCCGCCAAAATCTAGACACAAATTGGGTTCCTCTGTCAGAAACGATATTCTCAGGAATACCATGCAAACGAACAACATTTTGAAAAAACAGGGGCACCAACTCGGAAGAAGAAGGCAATTTGGGCAGGGGAACCAAATGGACCATCTTAGAAAAACGGTCACACACCACCCAGATGACAGACATCTTCTGAGACACAGGCAGATCTGAAATAAAATCCATCGAGATGTGTGTCCAAGGCCTCTTAGGAATAGGCAAGGGCAACAATAATCCACTAGCCCGAGAACAACAAGGCTTGGCCCGAGCACAAACGTCACAAGACTGCACAAAGCCTCGCACATCTCGTGACAGGGAAGGCCACCAGAAGGATCTTGCCACCAAATCCCTGGTACCAAAAATTCCAGGATGACCTGCCAATGCAGAAGAATGTACCTCAGAGATGACTCTACTGGTCCAATCATCAGGAACAAACAACCTATCAGGCGGACAACGATCCGGTCTATCCGCCTGAAACTCCTGCAAGGCCCGCCGCAGGTCTGGAGAAACGGCTGACAAGATAACTCCCTCCTTAAGAATACCTGTGGGGTCAGAGTTGCCGGGTGAATCAGGCTCAAAACTCCTAGAAAGGGCATCCGCCTTAACATTCTTAGAACCCGGTAGGTACGATACCACAAAATTAAACCGAGAGAAAAATAATGACCAGCGCGCCTGTCTAGGATTCAGGCGCCTGGCGGTCTCAAGATAGATCAAATTTTTGTGGTCAGTCAATACCACCACCTGATGTCTGGCCCCCTCGAGCCAATGGCGCCACTCCTCAAACGCCCACTTCATGGCCAAAAGCTCCCGATTCCCAACATCATAATTCCGCTCAGCGGGCGAAAATTTACGGGAAAAGAAGGCACAAGGCCTCATCACGGCGCAGTCAGAACTTTTCTGCGACAACACTGCCCCAGCCCCGATCTCAGAAGCGTCGACCTCAACCTGAAAAGGAAGAGTCACATCAGGCTGACGCAACACAGGGGCAGAAGAAAAACGGTGCTTAAGCTCCTGAAAGGCCTCCACAGCATCAGGGGACCAATTAGCAACATCAGCACCCTGTCTAGTCAAATCGGTCAATGGCTTAACGACATCCGAAAAACCAGAAATAAATCGACGATAAAAGTTGGCAAAGCCCAAAAATTTCTGAAGACTTTTAAGAGAAGAGGGCTGCGTCCAATCACAAATAGCTTGAACCTTGACAGGATCCATCTCAATGGAAGAGGGAGAAAAAATATATCCCAAAAAGGAAATTCTCTGAACCCCAAAAACGCACTTAGAACCCTTGACACACAGAGAATTAGACCGCAAAACCTGAAAAACCCTCTTAACTTGCCGGACATGAGAGTCCCAATCATCCGAAAAAATCAGAATATCATCCAGATACACTATCATAAATTTATCCAAAAAATCGCGGAAAATATCATGCATAAAGGACTGGAAGACTGAAGGGGCATTAGAAAGACCAAAAGGCATCACCAAATACTCAAAGTGGCCCTCGGGCGTATTAAATGCGGTTTTCCACTCATCCCCCTGCCTGATCCGCACCAAATTATACGCCCCACGGAGATCAATCTTAGAGAACCACTTGGCCCCCTTTATGCGAGCAAACAAATCAGTCAGCAACGGCAATGGGTATTGATATTTAACCGTGATTTTATTCAAAAGCCGATAATCAATACATGGTCTCAAAGAGCCGTCTTTTTTTGACACAAAGAAAAAAACGGCTCCTAAGGGAGATGACGATGGACGAATATGTCCCTTTTCCAAGGACTCCTTTATATATTCTCGCATAGCAGTATGTTCAGGCACAGACAGATTAAATAAACGACCCTTTGGGTATTTACTACCCGGAATTAAATCTATAGCACAATCGCACTCACGGTGCGGAGGTAGTGAACCCAGCTTGGGTTCTTCAAAGACGTCACGATAATCAGACAGGAACTCAGGGATTTCAGAGGGAATAGATGATGAAATGGACACCAAAGGTACGTCCCCATGAGTCCCCTTACATCCCCAGCTCAACACAGACATAGCTCTCCAGTCAAGGACTGGGTTGTGAGACTGCAGCCATGGCAATCCCAGCACCAAATCATCATGTAGATTATACAGCACCAGAAAACGAATAGCCTCCTGGTGATCCGGATTAATACACATAGTCACTTGTGTCCAGTATTGTGGTTTATTATTAGCCAATGGGGTGGAGTCAATCCCCTTCAGAGGAATAAGAGTCTCCAAAGGCTCTAAATCATACCCACAACGATTGGCAAAGGACCAATCCATAAGACTCAAAGCGGCGCCAGAGTCGATATAGGCGTCCGTAGTAATAGATGACAAAGAGCAAATCAGGGTCACAGACAAAATAAATTTAGACTGTAAAGTGCCAATGGGAACGGATTTATCAAGCTTTTTAGTACGCTTAAAGCATGCTGATATAACATGAGTAGAGTCCCCACAATAGAAACACAACCCATTTTTCCGTCTAAAATTCTGCCGCTCGCTTCTGGACAGAATTCTATCACACTGCATGTTTTCTGGCGTCTTCTCAGTGGACACCGCCAGATGGTGCACTGGTTTGCGCTCCCGCAGACGCCTATCGATCTGAATGGCCATTGTCATGGACTCATTCAGACTTGCAGGCACAGGGAACCCCACCATAACATCCTTAATGGCATCAGAAAGACCCTCTCTGAAAGTAGCCGCCAAGGCACACTCATTCCACTGAGTAAGCACAGACCATTTACGGAATTTTTGGCAGTAAATTTCAGCTTCATCTTGCCCCTGCGATAGGGACATCAAAGTTTTTTCTGCCTGAAGTTCCAAATGAGGTTCCTCATACAGCAAGCCCAAGGCCAGAAAAAACGCATCCACATTGCGCAACGCAGGATCCCCTGGTGCCAATGCAAAAGCCCAATCTTGAGGGTCGCCGCGGAGCAAGGAAATCACAATCCCAACCTGCTGTGCAGGGTCTCCAGCAGAACGAGATTTCAGGGACAAAAATAACTTACAATTATTTCTAAAATTCTGAAAGCTAGATCTATTCCCTGAGAAGAATTCCGGCAAAGGAATTCTCGGCTCTGATACCGGAGCATGAACAACAAAATCTTGCAAACTTTGTACTTTCGTGGCGAGATTATTCAAACCTGCAGTTACACTCTGTAGATCCATTATAGACAGGTGAACATAGAGCCATTCAAAGATTAGAAGGAGAGAGAAAAAAAAGAAAGACTGCAGCATAGACAGACTGGCAAGTGATCCAATTAAGAGCACACTAACTACTAGAGAAAAAAAAAAAAAAAAAAAAAAAAAATTTTCAGCAGACTTCTTATTTCTCTCCTTTCTCAGCCAAGGATCTTAACCCTTTAGTGGGCCGGTCAAACTGTCATGATCTCCATGGCCAGAGAACTAGCATAAGCCTCAATAGGAACAAGCTCTTGGAAGATGTAACTATACTGACCATGAACTAAACCTACCGCATCATCTAGAAGTAGCCAGGTAGCATGTCCTACTTTTTATCCCTATATGCCCAGCGCCGGCCGGAGAACTAAATAATGCTAGCAGAGGGAAATATAAGACCTGACTCACCTCTAGAGAAATGCCCAAAAAGGAGACAGAGGCCCCCCACATATATTGGCGGTGATATGAGATGAAACAACAAACGCAGCAGGAAAATAGTTTTAGCAAATTTGAGGTCCGCTTTCTAGATAGCAGAAGACAGAAAGCATACTTTCATGGTCAGTAGAAAACCCTAACAAAACACATCCAGAAATTACTTTAGGACTCTGGCATTAACTCATAATACCAGAGTGGCAATTCCTGATCAACAAGAGCTTTCCAGACACAGTAACGAAACTGCAGCTGTGAACTGGAACCAAAATACAAAAACAAAACATGGACGAATGTCCAACTTATCTAGTAGATGTCTGGGAGCAGGAACAAGCACAGAGAGGCTTCTGATAACATTGTTGACCGGCAAGCATCTAACAGAGAAGCCAGGTTATATAGCGACACCCAGATCTAATCAGAACAGGTGAACAGGGAAGATGATGTCACAAGTTCAATTCCACCAGTAGCCACCGGGGGAGCCCAGAATCCAAATTCACAACACAGCAAGTTTGTTTTCCTGGGCTGCCATGCGGGTGCTTAAGTCCTGCAAAGTCTGTCCAAACAGTTGTTGATTGAGTTCAAAGCTTCCAAACTTCTTTTGCAGACCTTCCACATCTTTCTGCAGTGATCTAATTATGGAAAACTCCTGCTCTAGTGTGCTTTCTGCAGTCATTGTTCCAGCAGTCTCCTTTTTTTTTTTTAGGCTAGAGTATCCTGTAATAATTATAGGGGATAACTCAGGAGACTCTTTGCGTGGAACAAGACAACTACAGGACACAGTTTTATAAGTGGTAAAGTCTATATTATCACACGGTGATTCAAACAGGTGCAGAGAGAAACTCAAGTCCACAACACTTGGTGCAAATATCAAATGCAGCTCAGCAGTCTATATGAAACTTCAGAGGAAAATGCAATCACGCAGAAGATCTATGAAGCACAATTATTCTTGAGGATACTTGACACGAATAAGTCCTTGCTTAGTCCACAACACAGATAGATATGCTTATAAGGCAGTTCAAATAATATCTTAGCTCAACCAGGGAGGTCTGGGTAATAGTCTCAGGTTCTTGCAGAGCAGAAACAGCTTACATGTCCAGCAAATGCAGATGGAAGCAAACACGAGCAGCAGATGAAGGAGGATTACTGGAACTGGTGTATGCAGCAGGAACTCAGAGCAGAGTAGCAGGATAACCCCAATGGTTCACAGGAGCAGGTATATAGCCAGGGAGTCACCAGAGGTCAGGAGCTGGATGCAAGGCAGAATACTCTAGCACAGACTGAAGGATGGGGTGGAGTTTTATAGCAGGAAGACACAGTGCACATGAGACCAAAAACGCCATCTTGGAAAAGGGCAGTAATGCACAAAAAGGTAATAAAAAATGTTCAGAGTCCTGACACATAGTTTTGATGCCTTCAATGTGAATGTACAATTTTCATAGTCATGAAAATACAGAAAAATCTGTGAATGAGAAGGTGTGTCCAAACTTTTGGTCTCTACTGTATTTCCACTACAATATTCCCATATTTAGGATGAAAAGTCTACTGGTGACCAGGCCCTCTTCCCAGTTTTCTCACTTCTGTTGAAAAATAGCATTATGTGGGATGAGGTAACGGTTGTTTCGCATTGTTGACCGGCAAGCATCTAACAGAGAAGCCAGGTTATATAGCGACACCCAGATCTAATCAGAACAGGTGAACAGGGAAGATGATGTCACAAGTTCAATTCCACCAGTAGCCACCGGGGGAGCCCAGAATCCAAATTCACAACACAGCAAGTTTGTTTTCCTGGGCTGCCATGCGGGTGCTTAAGTCCTGCAAAGTCTGTCCAAACAGTTGTTGATTGAGTTCAAAGCTTCCAAACTTCTTTTGCAGACCTTCCACATCTTTCTGCAGTGATCTAATTATGGAAAACTCCTGCTCTAGTGTGCTTTCTGCAGTCATTGTTCCAGCAGTCTCCTTTTTTTTTTTTAGGCTAGAGTATCCTGTAATAATTATAGGGGATAACTCAGGAGACTCTTTGCGTGGAACAAGACAACTACAGGACACAGTTTTATAAGTGGTAAAGTCTATATTATCACACGGTGATTCAAACAGGTGCAGAGAGAAACTCAAGTCCACAACACTTGGTGCAAATATCAAATGCAGCTCAGCAGTCTATATGAAACTTCAGAGGAAAATGCAATCACGCAGAAGATCTATGAAGCACAATTATTCTTGAGGATACTTGACACGAATAAGTCCTTGCTTAGTCCACAACACAGATAGATATGCTTATAAGGCAGTTCAAATAATATCTTAGCTCAACCAGGGAGGTCTGGGTAATAGTCTCAGGTTCTTGCAGAGCAGAAACAGCTTACATGTCCAGCAAATGCAGATGGAAGCAAACACGAGCAGCAGATGAAGGAGGATTACTGGAACTGGTGTATGCAGCAGGAACTCAGAGCAGAGTAGCAGGATAACCCCAATGGTTCACAGGAGCAGGTATATAGCCAGGGAGTCACCAGAGGTCAGGAGCTGGATGCAAGGCAGAATACTCTAGCACAGACTGAAGGATGGGGTGGAGTTTTATAGCAGGAAGACACAGTGCACATGAGACCAAAAACGCCATCTTGGAAAAGGGCAGTAATGCACAAAAAGGTAATAAAAAATGTTCAGAGTCCTGACACATAGTTTTGATGCCTTCAATGTGAATGTACAATTTTCATAGTCATGAAAATACAGAAAAATCTGTGAATGAGAAGGTGTGTCCAAACTTTTGGTCTCTACTGTATTTCCACTACAATATTCCCATATTTAGGATGAAAAGTCTACTGGTGACCAGGCCCTCTTCCCAGTTTTCTCACTTCTGTTGAAAAATAGCATTATGTGGGATGAGGTAACGGTTGTTTCGCATTTACTCACGCTTCATCAGGGGAGATTTACTAGAACTTCTGTTCAATAAACTAGTCATGCACTGGATTACTTGCACACATCCAAATAAATTTGGCATATAATTGCACCACAATTTGAGCCAATTTCTGATGAAAAGTCTACAGGTGACCCGGCTCTCTTCCTACTTTTCTCCACACTTTTGAAAAGTGGCAAGAGTTGGGAAAAGTCACAAATTTTAGCACATACTGCACCTTGGTCTGCTCCATCACTTGACATATCATTGAGAAATCCTTTTCCTCAGGCTTTGTGCACGAAGCAATGAGCTCTATCATAGTGCAGGGCCCCTTCCCATTCTCAGTGTTACCATCTCACTAGGAGTACCCATGTATCCTACATTAGCAGAGAAGAATTTGAAGTTTATGACAAGAAAATTAGATAAAATTAGCTGTAATGAGGGCACAGGAGGATGACACTGAAGCCTCCTGTGAAAGCTGCTATCACGGCTAAGGCCTCTTTCACACTTCAGTTATTTGGCGTCAGTCTAAATCCGCCATCTTCCTCAAAAAACGGATCCGTTTTTTTTTCGACGGATCCGTTTTTTTCCCCATAGACTTGCATTAGCGACGGATTGTGACGGATGGTCTTCCGTTCCATCCGTCATGCGACGGATCTGTCAAAATTTGGCGGACGTCGTCTAGACATTGACGGTCATTGCAACGTTTTTTGTCTGCGTTGAAATGGCGGATCGCGACGGATCCGTCGCGTCCGTCATTTCATAGAATGGCCACCTATGGGCGACGGATCCGTTGCGACCGTCATTTCGGCGGATCCGTCGCCCCAATCCGTTTTTTCAATTTTTTTCAATTGCGCATGCTCCAAAAAGTATATACGACCCCCGAGTAACGGATCCGTCAAAAAAACGGATCCGTTACATCCGTTTTTTCAACTATTGTGACGGATCCGTCGATCCGTCATTATGTCGGAAGTGACTGACGCCAAAAAACTGAAGTGTGAAAGAAGCCTAAGCGGGCACAGATCATCCGGTAATGAGCACTTTCCATTTATCTTGGTGGTGCGGTACAGTTCTCGCCCCATCAAATGCCTGCAAAACAAAGATCAAAGGAAACAATATCACAGTCCCTAGACTCACAGATGAATTGCTTTATTTTTTTCTAGAAAATCTGACAATCCGGCAACTCCTATGACTACCTGATAATTAAAAATATTTTTGCAGCTTTGATTTATTTTTCCATTTGTTTTCTATTGATGCCTGGAAACCATCAGCAGGCTGATATTAAAGGATCCTACTAAAATGACATATTAATGTATATCACGGATCAGAGACAGGATAGAGATACAGGATCCAACATGCCATGCTTTTTGGTGCTGTATTATCTATCCAGATCTATAATACAAACTTGAGCATCAAACCTAAGTTCAATATGCATGCTTTTTGATGTTTTCATTTTATTAATATAAAATTATAATATATATATATATATATAATATAAATTAGAATATCATCAAAAGGTTAATTTATTTCAGTTCTTCAATACAAAAAGTGAAACTCATATTATATAGAGTCATTACAAACAGAGTGATCTATTTCACATGTTTATTTCTGTTAATGTTGATGATTATGGCTTACAGCCAATGAAAACCCAAAAGTCATTATCTCAGGAAATTAGAATAATTAACAAAAACACCTACAAAGGCTTCGTAAGTGTTTAAAGAAAGGTTCCTTAGTCTGTTTCAGTAGCTCCACAATTATGGGGAAGACTGCTGACGTGACAGATGTCCAGAAGGCAGTCATTGACATACTCCACAAGGAGGGTAAACCACAAAAGGTCATTGCTAAAGAAGCCGGCTGTTCACAGAGTCCTGTATCCAAGCAGATTAATGGAAAGTGGAGTGGAAGGAAAATGTGGTTGGAAAAAAGTGCACAAACAACCGGGATAACCGCAGCGTGGAAATGATGGTTAAGAAAAGGCCATTCAAAAATTGGGGGGAGATTCACAAGGAGTGGACTGCTGCTGGAGTCATTGCTTCAAGAGCCATCACACATGGACGTATCCAGGACATGGGCTACAAGTGTCATATTCCTTGTGTTAAGCCACTCATGACCAGTAGACAACGCCAGAAGCGTCTTACCTGGGCCAAGGAGAAAAAGAACTGGACTGCTGCTAATTGGTCCAAAGTGTTGTTTTCAGATAAGTAAATTGTGCATTTCATTTGGAAATCAAGGTCCCAGATTCCGGAGGAAGAGTTGGGAGTAGTGAGAGCGAATAGCATTGTGCTCGGGTTTCCCTGAGCATGCTCGGGTGATCTCCGAGTATTTGAATGTGATCGGAGATTTAGTTTTCATCGCCTCAGCTACATGATTTACGGCTGCTGGACAGTCTGAATACATGTGGGAATTCCCTAACAAACAGGCAATCCTCACATGTATTCAGCCTGGCTAGCAGCCGTAAATCATGCAGCTGAGGCGCTGAAAACTAAATGTCCGAGCACTACAAAATGCTTGGAGATCACCCAAGCATGCTCCGGGAGACCCAAGCACAATGCTATTTGCTCATCACTAGTTGAGAGGCCACAATCCATGCTGCTTGAGGTTTAGTGTGAAGTTTCCACACTCAGTGATGGTTTGGGGAGCCATGTCATCTGCTGGTGTAGGTCCACTGTGTTTTATTAAGACCGAAGTCAGCGCAGCCATCTACCAGGACATTTTAGAGCACTTCATGCTTCCCTCTGCAGCCAAGATTTTTGGAGATGGAAATGTAATTCTCCAGCAGGACTTGGCACTTTTCCACACTGCCAAAAGTATCAATACCTGGTTTAAAAATAACAGTATCACAGTGCTTGATTGGCAGCAAACTCGCCTGACCTTAACCCCATAGAGAATCTATAGGATATTGTCAAGAGGAAGATGAGACACCAGACACAGCAGACGAGCTGAAGGCTGCTATCAAAGCAACCTGGGCTTCCATAACCACTCAGCAGTGCCACAGGCTGATCGCCTCCATGCCACGCCGCATTGATGCAGTAATTGATGCAAATGGAGCCCCGACCAAGTACTGAGTGCATTTACTGAACATACATTTCAGTAGGCCAACATTTCAACATTTAAAATCATTTTTCAAGCTGGTGTTATAAAGTATTGCAATTTACTGAGATAATCGGATTTTCATTGGCTGTAAGCCATAATCATCAACATTAACATAAATAAACACTTGAAATAGATCACTCTGTTTGTAATGACTCTATATAATATATGAGTTTCACCTTTTTTATTGAAGAACTTAAATAAATTAACTTTTTGATGATATTCTAATATTATGAGAAGCACTTGTAGTATAAAACAAACTGAAAAAAGTAAACTGCAAATGTTTGAACTATTGATGTTGGTGTATAACTTTTTTAGTAAGATATTTCTAGGAAAAATGAACATAGCGGGAGTGTTCTTGTGTATTTTCCGTGTGTTCTCCTCAGGGAAAATTTTGACAGGTTGCTTCGAGATTGTGGTTTGTGACTTGGGGACATGTTATTAGTAGGGATGAGTGGAAAGCTCCAAAGTTCGGTTTAGGTACCAGAACTGTACCTGAACTTGAACAAGAACCTGAACCCCATTGAAAACAATGGGGACCTGAACTTTTGAGTTGGAAAATTCTCTTTCTCTCCCCAAACAGACTTCCTCAGAATTCAGAACATTGCAATGGACTTCCGGGAGAAGTCCGTGTTCGGCGATTAACATTGGACAATAACTGTCCGGTACAAACCCCGAATTTCAGTTCGGGTTTGCTCATCTCTAGTCATTAGTCATCAGAACTGGCAGTATCAGTCGTATATACAATGGGGAAAATAAGCATTTCATACACTGCCGATATTGCAAATTTTCCAACCTACAAAGAATGGAGGGTCTATAATTTTTAACGTAGATACACTTCAACTGTGAGAGACAGAATCTTAAAAAAAATCCAGAAAATCACAGTGCATGATTTTTACTTAATTAGTTTGCATTTTATTGCATGACATAAGTATTTGATACAATAGAAAAACAGAACTTAATATTTGGTACAGAAACCTTTGTTTGCAATTACAGAGGTCAAATGTTTCCTGTAGTTATTGTCCAAGTTTGCACACACTGCAGCAGGGATTTTGGCCCACTCCTCCACACAGATCTTCTCCAGATCTTTCAGGTTCGGGGCTGTCGCTGGGCAACATTGAGTTTCAGCTCCCTCCAAAGATATTCTTTTTGGTTTAGATCTGGAGATTGGCTAGGCCACTCTAGGACCTTGAAATACCACTCAATAAGTTGATTACAAGGGGTCCTATTGCTTGGACTCAATTCAGTTAGAAAATCCATGTGTTCAATTTTTCTACAGCGCCACCTAAGGAGAAGTAAAAGTATTACGCGGTTTCACTTAAAATGAATAGGCTCTTTATGCAATCCACAGAGAAGATAAGTCCTCCAAAGTGAGAGGGGCTTTTTATAGCCATTCCAGCAGATAGAAGAGGATTCAGGACAGCGACCACCCCCTGTTTTAACTCACAATTTCCAAATACGGCGTTTAAAATGCATTTTTTACTTCTAAACCAGACAATCGCTTTAATAACACACAATAATTGTAACCATATTACGGATTTATAACCGAGATTTTTTACGATGCTTCTATATTCAAATTCCAAAGTAATAGCTACCATAAGAAGAAATGTATAAGGAATGTAACAAAACAGTGTAAACTGCCATGTGAACCACCAGCAGTACTGGGGCGTCTCAGACTAACGAAAAATACTGATGGCAATATCACAGTTCACAAAGTGTGATTAACAGAAAAATCAACTGATTACTAGAACTGAGCTCACGGAGAGAAGACCCTTAACCACCAGGACTGTTTGGACCTTAAGAATCAAGTTTTTTTTAATTACTGCATATCAAAACCAATACATTTTTATTTTTTTATCTATGTATTTGCTTTACTGTGAAATGAGTTGTATTTTAGGGCACCAGATTAGGCTACATCTAAGAAAAGGGAGTACGTATCTAGGATCCCGGGAGATTCCAAAACGCCATCCAGCACAAGTCTGAGTAAAAATTTCTTATTTATCGGTTAAAATTGGACAATAACAAATCATGGTGAAATATTCAGCAAAAATGTAAACCGAAACCGTTTTGGACAAAATACCGTAAGTCTTAATCATTATTGTTATTCTGCCATGATTAAGAACTAAATTGTTCGAAATGCGTAGGTTTCAAATTTTGCTGAATATATCCCTGTAGTCCTTGATTTGTTATCGTCCTATTTGAACCAATAAATAAGGAATTTTTACTCACACGTTTGCTGTATTGTGTTTTGGAGTCTCCTGGGATCTTGGATGATTCCTCTTTCTTTCTAGCTTCACCTTTGAGCCGGCAGGTTCCTTGCATTGTGCATGAGTGGGACGCCTAAGGAATTATTCTGGAGGGCAACATCATTTTCTTTTGTTTAGGTTACATCTATCTTTATTTATTTTCTTAACAATTTCTGGAGAGGAAGGGAAAAAAACACAACAACTTCATAATTTTTTTTACATTTTCAACGTTGTGCTGATCACTACTAGAGCACTTTTTGGGTGCATTAAGAGGGCAAACATCTAGACCACTGTTCGACCCCCTGGTACAGCAGCACTTTATTGGCACCTTGTGATCAGATGCCAGAGGTGGAGGAAGTGACTGAAGTTCTGTCTAACTGCTTAGATGTGGAATAAAAGTCCAAGACCGGAGCTATCTCTGATCACGGCCAACATTTTGAGGCTAAGAGAAAATATTAGACACTGTGCCGAGCCTAAGGGGTGGACCACCATGAAGGAGAACCTCTGCCTTGCTCTACTCTCTTTTTCCTACCTTTGCCATAACCCATGAATACTTTTTTACTAGGGTGTCCCTTTTTAACTCCATAAATACTGGTGGAGCATCAGACCACAGATACATTTATGGAACATGCCTTAAAGTTACACTCATAATTCACGTTAGAAGAAAGGGTGGCCCTGGCTGTTACCAGCTCCTGTAATTAAGAATGGAATTAATTAATATTTGCAAATGGGTTTCTAAAACCACACATCCCCTTTACGTCCAGACCTCTATTGAACAACACATCGAAAGTATGACCTTTTTTCTTAATTAAAGATAGGAATATAAGCATGTCATCTGCTGGTATTTTATTTATAAGACTTGATGCCTGAGGTGTGAAAGGAAGATGCAGAAATTTTCAGCACAAAAGACACATGAGAAATATAAAAATAACATCTATGAGAGAATATTGCGAGCATGCTCTGTGACCTGTGCAGGTGTCCCTGTGCAAGGAGACGGGAAGAGGGAGAAGGAGCTTTCTTCATCCTCTATTGTGAAATATGTGGTACTGAGCTTTCTGCCCCTAGCTTTACCTTCTATGTTATTTTCCATTATAACCCTACCTGTAGTAATAATAATAATAATAATAATAATAATAGCACCTGGCAATCTACTATATGAGCTGAGTGACAACATTACATAATTTTTTTTTCACATATATAACAACCATTAAAACTTACAGGAGTAGTTATGCTAAAAAGAAAATACTACTAATAATAATGTGCTTAAAATAATTAATAATGCTGATATAGTTCAGGTCTTAAAGGGTTTATCAGACTATTTTTTTTCTATGGGCCTAGATACTAACAGGCTGGTACATGCTAACTACCTGCTTGTTGTGCCCGGCGTCAATCTCTGCCAGCACAGAGTGATCACAGAGATTTCCTGTCGGTGAGGTCCGCTGGCCTCACACTGACCCTGCAGCGACATCTTTTCCACTCTGCTCTGTTGACAGGGTGTGACTGTTGATGTCATGCTGATTAACAGCCGTCTTCCCGCTGCCTAACTGGAGGAAGCCAGCTGTCAATCAGCATGACATCACCAGTCATGCCCCATCCACAGAGCCGAAGAGGAAGAGCTGCTCTGTTGATTTGAGCACCTGAATCGCCAGCGGTAGGAGAGTCTATGACCGTTCTGGTGCCGGATAGAAAAGGCAGGTAATTAGCAACTATGTACCTGTTATTTTTTAAGCCCATTGTAAAAAAAATAAAAATCCTGGATAAACCGTTTAAAAGTACCATGATTTTAGCTACAAGCTCTAGTTCCGGTTTGTGTCTAACATCAGACACCATTTCTAGTGTGGGCATGTGTGAAGGGGACTGGCCGACGGCTCATTTTAATAGCCAAGCCAGCCCGTTTCTTTTTCCCAGTGTATAGACAAAGAAGACGGTTGGCCAATTATTGAATAACCCCCAGACTAAAAATCAGATGTAAACAACATTCATAATTTTCAGTAATTCAATTTTGCTCAAAACAGATGTCAGCTTTGCAATTTTAATGTAAAATTTCAATTGTTATCACCTTGTTACCGTTGTTTCTTGTCAAATAAATTCATCAACTGCAACGAACATAAAGAATAATTTAGCATCCGTCCCGTAAAATATCTCCACGTGGGGCCTCACTTGTAAGGATATTCAGCCTCCTTTTGACAGGCTTCTAATTTCTTTTATTATTTCTTTTTTCTATGGAAACGTCCTGCTGGTCGGCTGATGGTTCGTGCGCAGAACCTCCACCCAAGAATTGTTAATAATGGAAGTCTTTTGATAATGTAGAATACGTCAATGATTACAATGCTTCATACAGTTGCTATTTTTCTTTCTAGTGCATAATTTATTTTTATTTTTTATATACAATCATGGACAAAAGACTCAGAAAATTGTTTTAAATTATCATCACTACCTTTGTAGTAAACCTCTTCTCCTTACTGGAGACATAGTGAAGGGGATGCGGTTGGGGTCTGTAATCTATTTAGAAGGAACCTCTTTAGTGGAGTAATTATGTGTAGTAAATTGAAAAATTCCAAGCTTAATCCTTCAAAGGGTTTACATACAAAATACAATTATAGATTGCAATGAAAAATCTAACAATGATAGACTGGTATAAAGGGGAGAGGGTTCTGCCCTTGTAGGTTTACACAGTAGGCTGGGGGTTTGACAACTCTGGGGGCGGTGATGTGGCAACGGGGTCATTGCTGGCTGTAAGCTTTCTTGAAGAGATTGAGTTTTCGATTAAGTATGAAAATTCCAAATGTGGACATGTTGGGGCACAGAATTCCAGAAGATTGGGAATACTAGGGCAAAGTTTTGAAGGCGATTGGATGAGGAATGTATAAACGTGAAGGAGAGAAGGAGGTCTTGGAAGGACTGGAGATTACATGTTGGAAGATATTGGTTCAGAGATTTATGGCGGACACAGATTATGGACGGCTTTGTAGGTCAGTGTTAGTAAGTTGAACTGGATATATTGGGGAATTGGGAATCAAAGAAGGGATTTGCAGAGGGGCGGAGCAGAGAAGTAGTAAGGAGAGAGGTGGATTAGTCCTTCAGAGTTAAGGATGGACTGGAGAGGTGTGAGAGTGTTAGAAGGTAGGCCACAGAGGAGGATATTGCAGTAGACGACACGGGAGAGACTGAGGGCATGGACTAACATTTTACTAGATTCAGGGTTGAGGAAAGGACAGAATCTGGAAATATTTTTGATTTGGAGCCTGCAAAAGCTTGGATGTGTGGTGTGAAGGACAAGGCAGAGTCGAGGGTTACTCAGAGGCAGCAGACTTCCGGTACAGGAGAAAGTGTGATGTCATTTGTATTGGTAGATACTTCAGGTAGTGGAGTTAGGTGAGATGGAGGAAAGATGATGAGTTCGGTTTTGATGTTAGCCAGATAGTTTGGTGTCTACTTGTTTCTTTGGAAGATGAAAGCCTGACAATGGACCTAGTTAAATCTACTTCTCTCCCTGCAAAAAAAATCCCCTGGCACAGGTACGACTACATTAAAATAAAATTATTAGGGATGAGCTAATGTGTTTGGTGATACTTGGATATCACTTGAGTATCTGGATGCTAGGATGTGCTCGGCACTTGATGAGCTTTGGCTGGTGCTCAGATTTGAAGCTTCAATCCCTGCCCCGCATGCTTGGCACTTGTTACACAACCAATAAGCATGCGGGGATTGCCTGCCAGTCATACAGGCTCTCCATGCATGTGTCGTGACTGTCACACAGCCACCACACATGCAGCTGTGGAGCCGAACAGGTGATCAGCCGGAGATCCAGGAAGCTGCAGCTTATTTGGTAAGCACTATAGTTTGCACTAAATGAATAAGCCCTGACCTGATCATCTTTGCTCATCTCTGCTATCAACATAGCTTATTCAAATGCAGCATGCAGCATGACACATGATTATGGGCTGTTACTCATAGCAAAGGAGTGCATACTAAAGAGCCAGATGACAGCAGCACCTAAAGTGTTTTAAATCAGTTGTTGCCTTCAAAGGTCTATGGATTACTGTATTACCATCCTTATTATTTTTTTCCTGGATTTGTACTTTTTGCAAAGCCTTTATGAGTATAGGAATACATCAACTGTACTTTCAATATATTTTACTGAGGCCAGCAAGTTGTTGCCTTCAAGGGTCTATGGATGACCCTCCTTATAATATTTTTCTGGCTTTGCACTGTGTGCAAAGCCTTTATAAGTATAAGAGTACCACAACTACACTTTCTTATTATTTCAATGAGTCACTACAGTTGGTGCCTTCAAGGGTGTACGGATTACTTATTTTTGGAAGGTTTGTACAGTGTGCAGAGCTATTTGGGACTAGTAGTACCACAACTACACTAAGTTCACAATATTTGAATGAGGAAATACAGTTGTGCTTTCAAGAATGTATGGATGACCCTGCTTGTAATTTTCAGCAGGCTTTGCACTTAGTCCATAGCCTTTATGAGAGTCTAGGAGTACCACTACTTATCGATTTAAACATAATGTGTTTGGGCCCTCATTTATCTAATACAGGGTGTATCTGAGTCCCTAATTTTTGCCACTTCTTGCTTCCTTCATAAATTACACTGAATTTTCCATTTTTTTTTTTAAATTCAATTCTGGTTTACTTTTTTTTAAAATCTTTTTTAAATTTTGCATTATATACAAGTCACTATACAAGAAAGAAATTTTCTTAACATTTTTTTCCTGAATGTTTTATTGTCAGGCTTTAAAGTGGCATAAACATGTTCTCAGTAGCGATCTGAGAGTCAGAGATACTTCCAGAGGTCTTCCTCATGCTGTTCTCCTTCCATTCAACACTTTTTCCATCCATTTCAACACTTTCTCTGCCCCCCCAGACCTCCTTGTAGTGTCTGCCGGAAAAAAGCTTGGCTTTCCCGTGGACTCCCATTATACTTGTTGCTCGAGCATTTTAGTGCTCCCTCATCCCTAAAAATTGAGTCTCACAATATATAGAGACACAGAAATGTTTTTTTTTTTTTTTTTTTTTAACATACTGAGCCAGGATGCAGCTGTGATCTTCTCTGTCTGTCTTTCCTTTTTTCCTCTATGACATAGACGTGTTTTGATTGGCTGTGTCATAGATGAGAAAAAGCAATGCTTGAAGAGAAGTGCTATGCTATACACCAGAGGTGTCAAACTGCATTCCTCGAGGGCCGCCAAAAGGTCATGTTTTCAGGATTTCCTTGTGATGCACAGGTGATAATTTAATCACCTGCACAGAATGATTCCAGCACCTTGTGGACTGCTAAGGAAATCCTGAAAACATGACCTGTTGGCGGCCCTTGAGGAATGCAGTGTGACACCTCTGCTATACACCCAGTTGACTGATTAGAACATTTGCACCTTTATTTCCGGTGGGCATAACTGTGGAACTAAGGGGCACAGAAGGAAAATAAAAACTGGTCCAGAATCAGTGAACCAGCTGTATTCAAATTGCTTCTTCAGAGAAAAAGAGGGCTTGAACTCTATAGCGCCACCTGTTGGAAGTAGCGATCCTACAAGTCACAATCAACCCTTTAACGAGTCTTGTAATATGACTTAGGATAAAAGCCAAATCAGTATCTCAATTCGCAGACACGGTGTTTCGGGCTGTTGGCCCCGTCAGTGCAAAGCATGAGAACTGATTTGGCTAGGTGAGAGGCTCTGGACTGAGGTCTAAGGGGTAACGTTTCTCCTTATGGAGAGTGACATACCATCTCTGGCTTGTCAAGCTAAGGAGGCTTATTCGCCGTGCAATGCTCCTCTGGGAAACTTAATATGCAAATTGCCTATTCAGAGAAAAAGAGGACTTGAATAATTTTAATTATTAAATGAAAAATCCTCTATAAAGGTCACCTATCATTTATTATTTTATGTTTGTTTCATTATATATTGTTCTTTCATTTAACGTATAAAAGTAAACTATTCTGAAAGATATTTTTTCAGGTCTCTATATTGTGCGTTTCCTGTGTTACTCCTTCTAGAAAGGTACGGGAACCCTCTTAGCTCCGTTGACATGTCTGCTATAGTCAAAACTTGTATCTCCAAAATTCTAACTATTATGAGGCATATATATATTTTTTTTATAAAAATCTGCTTTTTGATGTTCCTTGGTTATTCCTCCAAGTAATGTATAAAGAAATACATTGGCTACTGGTTGCCTCCATTCTATTGGTCAGTAAGGGGTGCACTTACGATTTCAGTGCTGATTGGACCCTATTGACATGGAGAATGACAACACCCAGTTGTCAATGTATTAATTAATGCATTTCCAGGAGGAATAACAAAAGGAACGCTTCAATGTAGTTTTTGTAATGCAGATATGTTATAATTTTGGGAATGCAAGTATTTACTAAATCTGACGTGTGAGGGAGCTAAGGGGGTCCCAAACATTCCTACAAGGACTAACAGTGGAACAAACAGCAACTTACGTACAACTTCCATATATTTTCTGTCACTTCCAGCTATACTCAGTGTGGTGGGTAATGTCTCCGTGCTCGCTACAGCAGTGAAATGCTCTTCCCACCTGAAGTCGCACGATCTCCTGTCTATAAACTTGGCTGCCACAGACCTGGGAATGGCAGTGAGCATGTACCCACTGGCCATTGCCTCTGCATGGAACCACTCATGGATCGGGGGGCATCCCACCTGCCTGTATTATGCCCTTATGGGATTCTTTTTTGGAGTAGCAAGTATGATGACTTTAACAGCAATGGCGGTGATCCGGTATCTGGTGTTCAGCACGACTACGACCAACCGTGAGTAACTCAGATTTTATTGAATATATATGGAAAAAAAGGACTTCTCCCCTTAGAGACATCCACCGTACATGTAGGGTGCAAGCTGGTAGCGGTTTTATGAAGCAGGATCATCGGGTGAGCCCACGCCACACCTGGCAGATAATGGCCGTGAGTTACATCCAGGATCTGCCTCTAACAACTGCAGGTGGCGTGAAGATCACTGATGGGTTGCTATCACAGCATTGGGTTGGTTCTAGACCTCCGTGTTTGTCATTACGGAGCTTCCTTGGAACCCACCCTGTGACCGAGCTTCAAAGGACACCGTGATTTTTACTAACTGCAGTAGTACTGTGGTTTCGCTGTATGTAACAGAAGTGATCAGACGGTAGCAGCATCAAGTCCCCTAAGGGGACTAACAAACTCAGTGAAACGTTAAAAAAAAAACCTTTGAAAAATAGGAGTAATTAAAAAATATATATACAAGTTAAAATCCATCTCCTTTTCCCCCATGAAAAGTAAAGATAAAGAAATACAGATATTTGGCATCACCACGTTCACAAAAGTACGATTTGTCGAAATAAAAAAATAATTAACCCATTTGGTAAACACCATAAATGAGAAAATTTCAAGAACGCCAAAAGTAACGTTTTTTTGGTTGTTGCAATACCTCGAAAAATCAAAAAAATCAAAAAAAAGCAACAGATCAAAATGTCATATCTGCAGCGCCCCAGAATCCTGGTCGTTGCAGTACTGATGCTCCGCCGCTAAGGGTGGCTATGGTACGTCTGATGGCACTGAAGGAGTTCACCTGACCAGGTATCACAGACACCAATACATTTCACAGTCTGGCCTCCAGGGGGAGCTGTTGTGAATTCTGCATTTGGGCTCCCTCCGGTGGTTGTTAGTGGTAGTGCTATGGTCTCTGGATTATAGGCCGGGCAGGTGTTTCTGCTTATTGCAGCTCTATTAGGTATTTAGGTTTGTAGGATCCATCAATCCCTGCCAGTTGTCCATTGTATCTTGGAGGGATTGCATCTCTGTCTGGCTCCACTTGTCCTGCAGTCATTTCGGCTAAGATAAGTGTCCTGTTTTTGTTCTCTGTAGCACGCATGCAGTGTGCTTTTATGTGCAGTACAATCTATTGTGTTTTTGTCCAGCTTTGACTTGTTTGGATTTTTCAGTCATGCTGGTTTCTCTGGAGATGCAGATATACATCCTATGTCTTTAGTTAGATGTAGTATATTGTATCTTCTGCTGTGGATTTTTCTAGTGTTTTAATACTGACCGCTTAGAACTCTGTCCTATCCTTTCTATCTAGCTAGAAGGGCCTCTTTTGCTAAACTCTGTCTTTTCTGCCTGTGTACGTATTTCCTCTTAAACTCACAGTCAATATTTGTGGGGGGCTGCCTATCCTTTGGGGCTCTGCTCTGAGGCAAGATAGGATTTCCCATTTCCATCTTTAGGGGTATTTAGTTCTCCGGCTGTGTCGAGGTGTCTAGGCCTGGCTAGGTACATCCCACGGCTACTTCTAGTTGCGGTGTCAGTATTAGGATTGCGGTCAGTACAGGTACCACCTACTCCAGAGATAGTCTCATGCGGTTCCAGTGTCACCGGATCATAACAGGGAGCTAAGGGTAGTATGTATTAGGCCACTCCTCACAGTCTGGTAAAACTGGGGGTTGGATAGGAAGTTAGAGAGAAGTCTAGCCACCGTGACAACCCCAGGACAGAGACTCAGAGGCTCGGTACCGGGTACCCCTCGGCCCTGCGGCAGTGGGGGCGCTACAATATCTAACCTAAAATGGTATGTTTCATCCTGTAAAACATAAGCCGGTACACAGCCGACTGAAAAATTAAAACGTTACCGATCTCGAATTATGGCGACACAACCCCCCAGATTTTTATTTTTTTTTCAGATTTTTTTTCACCACTAAAATAATTAAAAAATACTGGACATGTTTGTTATCGCCGTAATTGTACTGATGAGCAGAATCATATTTCAAGGTCATTTTTATCATAAATTGTAAGATGGAAAAAATACATACCCAAAAACAATGTCAGAATTGCGTTTTTTCACAACACTTGGAATTTTTTTCCTCTTTTAAATATTTTATGTTGGAAAATGAATGGTGTCATTCAAAAGTACAACTCGTCATGTAAAAAAGAAGCCATCACATGTCCAGGTGAACAGAAAAATAAAAAAGTTACGGTTTTGAGAAGGGGAGGAAAAAACTAAGACGTAAAAATGGAAATTAGCCACAATGCAATAGGGGTTAAATTCTCAAGTCAATTCCAGAAAAACCTGTATTTATAGGGAACGTGTCAATTTTTGTGGTAAATATATATTTTTTTACTTTTTTTTCATATCATAATCTGCATAAAAAATCTAAATCAAAACCTTACAATTCTGATAAACTATGTCGATGTTTATCTATGGATTAGCTGCACCAATATAAGGGATATTCTCATCTTAGAATCTGCCATCACTTATTGATTGCTCTGGGTCCTCCACAGATCTGTGAGTTGCAGCTTTCCACCACAGTGATGCTCCCGACCATCTTGAATATGCAGAAAACTGCAATTTGCCCCATTTTCCACAATAGAGCAATACTGCGCAGGGTGGCCAGGAACGCCCCTGAGGGATGGAAAAACTGTGAAGCGGGTGCATCATGGACCTCAAGATCAGAGGAGGTTTCAAAGTTCAGATCTCCACACATTGTCCACATTTGGGGCCATTTGTTTTCTTAAATGCTTATGTGTGGGGCTTCAATTCATTTTTTATGAAAAATGTTGCACCGTTTGGCTTCGAAAATGTCTTGGTTTACCTCAACATTTCACTTTAATGTGGTCTGTGGTCATAATTTAGCTGAAAAAAGCTGAAAAAGGATGCATGAAAGAGATAAAACCTTTCATTGGATCATTAGAATGAGCACACTGATAATTTCTTAGTTCTGTAGCCAACAGTAGACAGAGGAGCAGAGAGGCTATAATGGCAAAATATGCAAAATTTTTAATGAAACCCCATTATAAAAATCATTTTTAGAATTAACTTAAAACATTAAAATTGCCTCCAAAGCAGCACAACCCCTTCAAGTAGCTAGGAGAAATAAGACACCAGAGAAAGAAATATCTCTTTCAGTCAATTTGCGGATACATGGTTTATTAGCAGAATCCTATTGTTGCCTTGATCTGAACATTGTCACCACGCGTTTCGCCATCTCCATTCCTGTGATAGAAACAATTATTAACAATTTCCATAATTTTTTTTGCACTTCCAGGCAATACAATGAATAAAAAAGCAGTATACTTCGTGATCATGTGCATCTGGCTGTACGCATTGCTCTGGGCAATATTCCCTTTGGTCGGATGGGGTCACTACGGCCCAGAACCATTCGGAATTTCTTGCACTATTGCTTGGGCCGAGTTCCAGAATTCCACCAATGGATTCTCGTTCATTGTCACCATGTTCATCCTGTGCACGATTACTCCGGCCATGACAATCATCTCCTGTTATACGGCCATAGCCTGGAAACTTCATAAAGCCTATCAGGAGATACAGCACTACGACAAGATGCCGAATGCAGCCAAAGTGGAGAAGAAGCTGACACTGGTGAGTGACGGCGGATCTTATTTTATTCTTGACCTTTTCTGTGGATGCTTTGCACTTGTCAATCAGAAATCTCAACTTTCCTTCTTAGGACAGAACTGCTTACCTTACTCATACAGACTTTACTCCAGTTGTGGACACTCAAGGTGGCCATATTACGGTTGCAATGAAAATTATTCACCCTACTTGCATATAATTAGTAACATTTCTAAACTTTTCGCTGTTTGCAATAAACCAATCAAACAATTAAAACAGCTGAACAAAACTAATGTAACCAAGTTTTACACAAAATTCCACTTTTACTGAATACTGCAGTCTCATGTTTTGGCAGCGTTCCTGAGGAATCTCCACCCATTCCTCATGGGCAAAGGAACTCAGGTGACTAAAAGTATAGCATTTACATAATGAAACCATCTTCTTCACATCCCACCAAAGATTTTCTATGGATTTCATGTTAGGAGACTGTGATGGCAGCTACAGAATCTTTGAGGACTTCTGAAACAAAGACTTGGTGGACTGTGAGGTGTGCCTGCATGGCATTTCTCCTACAATTTCCAGATAATTGATTAAATATGCAAATTGTTTCTTCAGAAAGGAAGAGGACTAGGACGCTATTGCCACCTATTGGAAGTAGCAATCCAAAGAGTCAATATTGACTTTTTAACGAGCCTTTCCACATGACTTAGGATAAAAGCCAAACCAGAATCTCATGTTGCAGACACTGTTTGGGGTACTGCCCCTCATCAGTGCAAAGTGTGAGATCTGGTTTGGCTTGGTGAGAGGCGTCTGACCAGGATCCAAGGGGTAACTTTTCTCCTTGTGGAGAGTGACATGTCAAGCCAGCCATGCCAAGGTGAGGAGGGCTCCCGGCACATTAACCCCCGGAACACTGCGATCAAACATAATCGCAGCATTCCGGCGGCATAGGGAAGCATAACGCAGGGAGGGGGCTCCCTGCGTGCTTTCCTGAGACCCTCGGAACAACGCGATGTGACCGCGTTGTTCAGAGGGTCTCCTACATCCTCCTCCCTGCTGGCCCTGGATCCAAAATGGCTGCGGGGCTCCTTCCGGGTCCTGCAGGGAGGTGGCTTGCAAGCGTCTGCTCAGAGCAGGCGCCAGCAAGCCTCCCTGCAGTGCCTGTCAGATCCCTGATCTGACACAGTGCATTGCAAAATGTCAGATCAGTGATCTGACCCTAAAACATGATGCCCCCTCCTGTGGGAATGTTATAAAGTAAAAAAAAAAATAATTACATGTGTAAAAAAATAAAAATAAATAAATACTAAATAAAGAAAAAAAAATATTGTTCCAATAAATACATTTTTATAAAAGTACACATATTTAGTATCGCCACGTCCATAACGACCCGACCTATAAAACTGTCCCACTAGTTAACCCCTTCAGTGAACACCGTAAAAAAAAAGGAGGCAAAAAACAACATTTTATTATCATACCGCCAAACAAAAAGTGGAATAACATGCGATCAAAAAGATGGATATAAATAACCATGGTACCTCTGAAAACATCATCTTGTCCCGGAAAAAAAGAGCTGCCATACATCATCATCAGCGAAAAAATAAAAAAGTTATAGTCCTCAGATTAAAGTTATTATTATAGTTTTTATCGTATAAAAGCGCCAAAACATGAAAAAAAATATAAATGAGGTATCGCTGTAATCGTACTGACCCAAAGAATAAAACTGCTTTATCAATTTTACCAAACGCGGAACAATATAAACGCCCCCCACCAAAAGAAATTCATGAATAGCTGGTTTTTGGTCATTCTGTCTCACAAAAATTGGAATAAAAAGCGATCAAAAAATGTCACGTGCCCGAAAATGGTACCTATTTCGTACCATCAACTCGTCCTGCAAAAAACAAGACCTCACATGACTCTGTGGGCCAAAATATAGAAAAATTATAGCTCTCAAAATGTGGAGACGCAAAAACTATTTTTTGCAATAAAAAGCGTCTTTTAGTATGTGACAGCTGCCAATCATAAAAATCCGCTAAAAAACCCTCTATAAAAGTAAATCAACTACCCCTTCATCACCCCCTTAGTTAGGGAAAAATATAACAATTAAAAAAAATGTATTTATTTCCATTTTCCCATTAGGGTTAGGGTTGGGGCTAAAGTTAGGGTTACAGTTAGGGTTGGGGCTAAAGTTAGGGTTAGGGTTGGGGCTACAGTCAGGGTTGGAGCTAAAGTTAGGGTTTGGGTTGGGGCTAAAGTTAGGGTTAGTTTTGGGGCTAAAGATAGGGTTAGGGTTGGGGCTAAAGTTAGGGTTTGGATTACATTTACAGTAGGGATTAGGGTTAGGGGTGTGGTTAGGGTTATGGTTGGGATTAGAATTAGGGGTGTGTTGGAGTTAGGGGTGTGGTTATGGTTGGGATTAGGGTTAGGGGTGTGTTGAGTTTAGGGGTGTGGATGGGATTAGGGTTAGGGGCATGTTCGGGTTAGGGTTTCAGTTAGAATTGGGGGGTTTCCACTGTTTAGGCACATTAGGGGCTCTCCCAACGCGACATGGCGTCCGATCTCAATTCCAGCCAATTCTGCGTTGAAAAAGTAAAACAGTGCTCCTTCTCTTCCGAGCTCTCCCGTGCGCCCAAACAGGGGTTTACCCCAACATAAGGGGTATCAGTGTACTCAGGACAAATTGGACAATAACTTTTGCGGTCCAATTTCTCCTGTTACGCTTGAGAAAATACAAAACCTGGGGCATAAAAATAATTTTTGTGGAAAAAAATGATTTTTTATTTTCACGGCTCTGCGTTATAAACTGTAGTGAAACACTTGGGGGTTCAAAGTTCTCACAACACATCTAGATAAGTTCCTTGGGGGTCTAGTTTCCAATATGGGGTAACTTGTGCGGGGCTTCTACTGTTTAGGTACATTAGGGGCTCTGCAAACGCAATGTGATACTTGCAGACCATTCCATCTAAGTCTGCATTCCAAATGACGCTCCTTCCCTTCCGAGCTCTGTCATGCACCCAAATGGTGGTTCCCCCCACATATGGGGTATCAGTGTACTCAGGACAAATTGTACAACAACTTTTGGGGTCAAATTTCTCCTGTTACCCTTGGGAAAATACAAAACCGGGGGCTAAAAAATAATTTTTGTGGAAAAAAAAAAGATTTTTTATTTTCACGGCTCTGCGTTATAAACTGTAGTGAAACACTTGGGGGTTCAAAGCTCTCACAACTCATCTAGATAAGTTCTTTGGGGGGTCTAGTTTCCAATATGGGGTCACTTGTTGGGGGTTTCTACTCTTTACGTACATCAAGGTCTCTGCAAATGCAACGTGACGCATGCAGACCATTCCATCTAAGTCTGCATTCCAAATGACGCTCCTTCCCTTCCGAGCTCTGTCATGCACCCAAATGGTGGTTCCCCCCACATATGGGGTATCAGTGTACTCAGGACAAATTGTACAACAACTTTTGGGGTCCAATTTCTCCTGTTACCCTTGGGAAAATACAAAACTGGGGGCTAAAAAATAATTTTTGTGGAAAAAAATGAATTTTTATTTTTATGGCTCTGCGTTATAAACTGTAGTGAAACACTTGGAGGTTCAAAGTTCTCACAACACATCTAGATAAGTTCCTTAGGGGTCCACTTTCCAAAATGGTGTCACTTGTAGGGGGTTTCAATGGTTAGGCACATCAGGGGCTCTCCAAACGCGACATGGCGTCCCATCTCAATTCCAGTCAATTTTGCATTGAAAAGTCAAATGGCGCTCCTTCCCTTCCGAGCTCTGCCATGCGCCTAAACAGTGGTTTACCCCCACATATCGAGTATCAGCGTACTCAGGACAAGTTGCACAAAAACATTTGTGGTCCAATTTCTCTTGTTACCCTTGGTAAAATAAAACAAATTGGAGCTGAATTAAACTTTTTGTGAAAAAAAGTTAAATGTTCATTTAATTTCTGCGAATTGAGATACTGATTTGGCTTTTATTCTGTCATATTGCACGACTCGTTAAAGGGTTGATTGTGACTTGTAGGATCGCTACTTCCAACCGGTGGCGCCATAGAGTTAATTCCTCTTTTTCTCAGAAGAGGCAATTTGCATATAGGAGTCTCCAGACACTTCCTGCTCTCCCAGAAGTGAAACCTCCTTAAGTGCAATGATTGCATAAGTATTTTTTTTTTTTTTGCTCCATCATCTTGGTAAGGTGGGGTCCAAGGCATAGGCGAGGAGTGAGGTACAGGGGCATGGATTTGAAAGGAGGCATGGTCATAGTCACACATTTTTAACCCCCGATAGGAGGAGTGATGATGATTTCTCTGTCTCCTTTTAAAACGGATACCAAAATGAATTGGTTTTCATAACGGGATAAACCTTTCCCATTTTCTGTAGATTTTTTTCTGTTATTGATCTCCGAGGCATTTAATACTGAGGTTTCCATGGAAATAATCAAAATTCACTGACAACGATAGTAAGAAGGCAAAAGGGTTCACTGATAAAAAAATGTCAAAAGCACAGGAATATCTCACAAATTATGACCTTTACCTCCATGAGCCCCATCAGTCATACAACAATGTGCGGGTGCTAGAATATCTGTAATCACGTAATCATTATTATTATTTAAAATGGCATTTGTTACATAAGCCACACAATCTAAAGATCTTGTGCAAATTGTAATCAAATTTTATGAGCCCACCTGCCACCATTAAATGACCTCACTCAGTCGGTGAATATTGATGCGACAGCATGGCGTCTAATATTGGCAAGCGGACTGTAACGCTGGTTGGTGTGGACCCACTGAGTCACAGACCGGGCTTACCCTGAAGGAGCATGACTAAATGTCTACCAGGTTTTAACTAGAGCCTCTAATGGTGAAGATATATTGGGCCGGTGGTGGACACCAGGTACTACTCCAGGGACCCGTTGAAGCAATTACTGTGAAACGGCCATCGTCCACCCCTGCATTCACCGCACGCCTCTCTAGCCTGCATGTGCTCATTAAAGTTTTTTGTCGCATAGATGAAATAAAAGAACTTTGATATCCTTCTCAACGTGGTGGGTGCCGCAAGCTTTTTTTCTTTGCATCTACTATTCCAGGGCAGTCCTGGGGACTACAGCAGCTGACCAGATTGTCAGAGACTGAAATATGGGGTACATGTGGGTGAGACAAAAGCGGGGCAAGCAGCACAGGTTAAGAGTTAGTATCTGAAGTCAAGACTCGATTAGCTAACTACTTCAATGCAAATCATGCATAGTGGACAGCGTCTCCCTTCTTCTGCCCTCAGAGACCTCCATCTATACACTTCTCTCCCCTGCACTGTGAGCGGCCAAGTACATTTTCACCCCAGAGATAAGGGGTCTCGCTCAGTCTCCATCTTCAGCAAGGCGGCTGTGTTTCTCCTCTTCAGCAGCTGCTCCAGAGTTCAGCAGAAGACGTCACCAAGAATAATTTTGGCTTCTTTCAGAAGGGACTATATTGTTGAAGTGACAGCAACCATCGAATCTCCTTTTGCACAGGCGAGAAGAATGCAGTCACCACTGCACATGTACAACATAAAATGCCAAGTTAATCAGCAAACCCCAATAAAGTAAAATATATGTAAAAGTTAAAACAATGCTTTGATTGCAATGTAAAATTACATAGATACGGTGACACCCTGCGGGCGCTTGGATATAGTATATGCAGACAGTCCTATAACACAATCCTTTATTTCTCTTCCTAATTTTACTGGGCTCCTTCCACAGGTCTCATTTCTTTTATGGAACTGTCCCACAAAATAGATTTGTGAAAAAACTTGATTGAGGGCAAATGTGACCTCCAAGAGGACATTTATATGTCTATTTGAGCCCTGATTGAATGACTGTAACCCCTAACGTGAACTACAGATCTGCACTGGACAAGAATTTCTCCTAGTGGATGGAGCAGAAGACCTGTCCCAGTCTCAACTTAAAAAAGCTTTGCTCCTCAGAGGCACAGTCTTAAACAACTTTTGCACTTTGACTGTATGACTTTCCCTTGACCACTCACTCTCACGGGACTATCCCAGTCCAATCCTCCAGTCTTTTCTGGTCTCCTCTGCTGGGTCTTCACATTCTTACTTCAGCAGGAACTCTCTCACTCACACCAGATTCATTGTGGTGGTAATCTCTTTATCCACAGATCTTGGCCTTCTTGGCTGTGGCTTAAGTATCTCATCTTCCTGGAGGCTATGAAGGCACTTTCCAACAGGCACTTCCATTTTGAAGCTGTTGATATGATTCCATGTTAAGCCTCTAACTATCCGCAGCGCTTGACTGACTACGGAGGGTGACTGCTCCTGCTTAAGGCACTTTCTACATGTTTCCTCATGAGCAGACACCCGTTCCTATGCCCAGGAAAATTAAGAGAGGCAAACCCTGGTAACTGTGGAATGCCCCAATGGCTAGTGTACCCACCCCCCACTTCACTATATTTCAGCACAACTGATAGCAGTCTACTCTTTGGCCATTTGATACTGATCTGAACTGCTTAACTAACCTGTGACAAATGCCCAGGCATTGCTACACTTCTCCAGGCAAGTGTGCACTCCAACCAGTCTCCTCACCTCCAAATAATAGTGGGAGCAAAGTGTTTTATATAAACAGAACTACAAAAGTGCCTCCAAGAAACAATAGTGCCAGCATAATGCCCCTTGTTAGGTATTGCCAGCGGAATGCTTCAAAGAAAAGTTAGAGCCAGCAGAGTACCTCCGAGAAACAGTAATGCCGACATTATGCCTCCTGTTACATAGTACCAATAGAGTATCTCGGAGAAACAGTAATGCCAACATCATGCCTCTTGTTGCATAGTGCCAGCAGAGCACCTCCGAGAAACAGTAATGTCGACATTATGCCTCATGTTACATAGTGCCCGCATAGTACCTGCGACAAACAGTATTGCCGACATTATGCCTCCTGTTACATAGTACCTCCAAGAAACAACAGTGCTGGCATTATGCTACCTTTTGCATAGTGGCAGTAAAGTGCCTCCTGAATATAATAGTGCCGGTATAATGTTATGCAGTGCCAGCAGAGTGCCCACTTTTTTCTTCCATTTCACTAGACTTTACCTCCCGAGTAATAAGTAGAGTCAATGATTGCAGCCAACTGATTGACTATTGTCCCCACTAGTTCAACTTCAGAAACAAGCAGTAAGAAAACAATATGGAGGGAAGGGGGCACTTAATTCCCCAGCCTCAGGAAAAGGCTAATTATTATTATTGCTATTTCTGATGAATGATTATAACAATGACCCCCCCCCCCACACACACACACACACAATAAAGGGGAAACCAGGTCACGGGGATTTGCTCTCTATCCAGAAATCTAGGAAAATAATTAGTCTTCCATGTAATATAATTATTCATTTGCCAGCATGGAAATATTCTGGGAATTATATCAACTGGGGGCATAAATATTCTGTTTATGTAACAATAATAGAAAAAAAAAAATACAACCAAGACATGAGACGCTGTACAAATGGAGAATTCCTTGCTGCTTTCCATGAGTCGCAGATGCTGATCCATCCATAATGACATCATCTGACTGTGAAACCGTCATCATGGATAAAAACTGTGGAAAACAGATATACGGGCATGTATACGACCAAGAAAGAGGAGGAGAGGCAGCTGCAAGATAAATCTATGAAGGGTCACTCAGGAGCGGCCATCCGACAGGACGTTCCCACAGTCATCACATATTTTCTGCTTCTCTTTTCCATCCGAATATGTGAAAAATAATTTAATAACCTTTAATATCATCAGTGTTTCTGTAATAATAATCTGAGCCCATAACTGTGTTCACAAACTTCTGAAAATCAGAGTTGAAAATCAGCATCAACTCCATATTTCGCAATGTCACCCTAAGGCTACATTCCCACGATCTGGAAGTAGCAGCATTTTGGATGTAGCGTATTTTTGCTGCCGTTTATTGAACCCAGGTAAATCCTCATGTGATCACTGAACTGTGCAGATTTACCACATCCAATACTTTCTATTGATCAAATTTCTGTTGCTGAGACTAGCGTCTCTGCAAGAGAAATTGACCTGTTGCAGTTCTGAAAGACGCGCCACATGTCTCCGAGAGTGAGCCGCTGGCGTCTGTGGATTTCTAGAAATCCCATCCACTATGCTGTAACATCTGGCTGCTGGATAAATAGGCAGCTTCAAAACTGAAGCAATTCCTGTTCGCGGGCATAGATTATCTACAGTGGGTAAGGAAAGTATCCGGAGCCCTTTAAATTTTTCACTCTTCCTTTCATTGCAGTCATTTGATAATTTCAAAAAAGTTATTTTTTTTCTCATTAATGTACTCTGCACCCCATGTTGACTGAAAAAAAACAGAAATGTGGAAATTTTTTGTAAATTTATTAAAAAAAAAAAACTGAAATATCACATGGTCATAAGTCTTCAGCCCCTTTGCTCAGTATTGAGTAGAAGCACCTTTTGAGCTAGTACAGCCATGAGTCTTCTTGGGAATGATGCAACAAGTTTTTCACACCTGGATTTGGGGATCCTCTGCCATTCTTCCTTGCAGATCCTCTCCAGTTCCATCAGGTTGGATGGTGAACGTTGGTGGACAGCCATTTTCAGGTCTCTCCAGAGATGGTCAATTGGGTTTAGGTCAGGGCTCTGGCTGGGCCAGTCAAGAATGGTCACAGAATTGTTCTGAAGCCACTCCTTTGTTATTTTAGCCGTGCGCTTAGGGTCATTGTCTTGTTGGAAGGTGAATCTTCGGGCCACGTCTGAGGTCCAGAGCACTGTGGTAGAGGTTTTCATCCAGGATATCTCTGTCCTTAGCCGCATTCATGTTTCCTTCAATGACAACCAGTCGTCCTGTACCTGTACCCCATAGCATGATGCTGCCACCACCGTGTTTCACTGTTGGGATTGTAGGATTGTATTGGGCAGGTGATGAGCAGTGCCTGGTTTTCTCCACACATACCGCTTAGAATTATCACCAAAAAGGTCTATCTTCATCTCATCAGACCAGAGAATCTTATTTCTCATAGTCTGGGAGTCCTTCATGTGTTTTTTTTAGCAAACTATGCGGGCTTTCATGTGTCTTACACTGAGGAGAGGCTTCCGTTGGGCCACTCTGCCATAAAGGCCTGACTAGTGGATGGCTGCAGTGATAGTTGACTTTGTGGAACTTTCTCCCATCTCCCTTTTGCATCTATGGAGCTCAGCCACAGTGATCTTGGGGTGGTTCTTTACCTCTCTCACCAAGGCTCTTCTCCCACGATTGCTCAGTTTGGCTGGACGGCCAGGTCTAGGAAGACTTCTGATGGTCCCAAGCTTCTTCCATTTAAGGATTATAGAGGCCACTGTGCTCTTAGGAACCTTGAGTACTGCAGAAATTCTGTTGTAACCTTGGCCAGATCTGTGCCTTGCCACAATTCTGTCTCTGAGGTCCTTCGCCAGTTCCTTTGACCTCATGATTCTCATGTCGTCTGACATACACTGTGAGCTGTGAGGTCTTATATAGACAGGTGTGCGCCTTTCCAAATCAAGTCCTATCAGTTTAATTAAACACAGCTGGCCTCCAATGAAGGAGTAGAACCATCTCAAGGAGGATCACAAGGAAATGGACAGCATGTGACTTACATATGAGTGTCTGAGCAAAGGGTCTGAATACTTATTACCATGTGATATTTCCGTTTTTCTTTTTTATTAAATTTGCAAAAATTTCTACATTTTTGTTTTTTAGTCAAGATGGGGAGCAGAGTGTACATTAATGTGAAAAAATGAACTTTTTGAATTTACCAAATGGCTGCAATGAAACAAAGAGTGAAAAATTTAAAGGGTTCTGAATACTTTCCGTACCCACTGTAGTTTCCAAAATAGGGTCACTTGCGTTTGTTTATTTTGCTGCTGTGGCACCTCATTGGCTCTCCTAATTTTGACATGGTGTCTGAAATCTGTTCAAACCAAAATTTTACTGTAAAAGATATGTCACTCCTTCCGTTCGGATTCCTGCTGTGTTTGAGTGAAACTGAGTAACAAGATATGTGGTCCATTTTCCCCTTTTACTTCTCGTGAAATTGAAAAATTTGGGACTAATCAACAGTTTAGTGGAAAAAATTACATTTTCTTTCACGTTGTTCCAGTATATTATTCTGTTAAGCACTTGTGGGTTCAAAATGCTCACTGCAATGGCAGATACATTTTCAAAATGTTATTTACGCATTTTGGTAGGTCGTGAGCTCTGCACATGCAATTTGGGGCCACACTCTATTGCACCCCAAAAGATCTGCTTAGCCTTGTCGTGTACCCAAACTGTAGTTTTTGACCACATAAATTATGTAACAAATTGTGGTTTCCATTTTCTCCTATTTTGAAAATTAATTAAAAAAAAACATTGAGGCTGATGCAACATTTTATTTTAAAAAAATTTTTTTTCACTTCACTTTGCAATAATTCATGTGAAGCACATTGAAGTTTTTATTTTCCTTCTTCTAGATGGCGGTACTGGTGAGTCTTGGATTTCTTGTGGCTTGGACACCCTATGCCATTGTCAGCTTCTGGTCTATTTTCCAATCTAGCGCCAGCATCCCTCCGACTGTCTCTTTACTCCCCTGCCTCTTCGCCAAGTCATCCACAGCCTTCAACCCCATCATCTATTACATCTTCAGCAAAACCTTCCGGCAAAAAGTGAAGCAGCTGAAATGTTGCTGCGGCTGGAGGATCCATTTCTTACAACAGGAAACCTCAGGAGATAACCCAGCCGTGTCTGTCATCTGGTCGGGTAGGGACAACATTCAAATCCCCTCAGTTCTTAAGTTTAACAAGAGACATTCAAGTTCAACGGTGACCCAATGAAGGAAACCTTAAGTAACCCATACACGTAAGATAAAATTTGGCCAAAATGGCTGATTTTGACATGCTGGAAGAAAGAGCTGAGCCTAAAGTGAGTGACATCAGGCATTGAGTGATGGTTAATGGCCCCGTATTGATATTTCGAGTTAGGGCAACCAATACTCTCTATTACGACAACCAACGGTTGCTGTGACGGTACTGTGAGGGTTCTTTCTTAGGGAAATATGCCATTGAGCATGAAACATGTTCCGTTTTTGACTTCATAATGTACCTATACTGGAGCTCAAAATGTTTTGCTTTTTTGTTTTCCTTTCCATCTTCCTTCCCCCCACATTTTTTTCTCACTTCTATTTGTTTTTGTCTACAATATTTTTGCTTCATTTTGTTTTTATTCTCTGTAATTTGCTTATTTTCAATAATTTATTTTTATCGTTTTTCATCTTTTTGTCTACATTATTGTTCTCTCTTTTCAGCTTTATATTGTTCTGTTTTTGTATTTTTTTTAATCTATTTTCTGTATTATGGTATTTTCCCCTAAAGTATTTTTTTTTTCTTTTTGTCTGTACACCTTTTACTTTTTTTATTTTCTATGTTTTGTTTCCTTTGTTTTTTTCCTGTTTTTCCCCTCTATAATATTTTGTTGCTTTGTTTCTTTCTTTACTGTATTTTTTTGTCTATTTTCTTTCTTTTTCAGTCTTGTTTTTTTCTTATTTAAAATTTTCACTAAACAATGTTTAATGATAAGGACGGAACTGCTGCACCACTGGTAAAAATGTAATTTCTCTACATTATCAGTAAAAAAATGTATACATATTTTACTTGCTTCCGAGATCACTATGGTATACAATAAAATGCACCATTATATGCTTTTATGTTTTTTTTTCTGTTCAATTTATTTATCCAGTTTTTTGTCTTTTTTCTTTTCTTTATATTTTATTTTCCCTAGAGAATTTTTATGTTTTGTCTTTAACTCACTTTTATAGGCAAAAAAGTGCAAAATGTGTAAATATTTTCTTGGCTTCTCTTGTTTCAGAGATTACTAGGGTCTATTATAAAATGCACTATGTGGACTCAAATTTTTAGTGGATAGTTTTATTTTCATAAATGGTACTACAGAAGTGACTTCACGATGTTTAGTGCTGGTCTGACGTTCAGTGTTAGCTCATCATTAGAGGTGACATCTCCACTTACAGAGCATTATGGACAATTTTCTGATGGGACATATAAACCTATGATATCATCAGCCCCATCTGTGTCATGAAGGTCGGACTTGACTCTGGTTGTTCCTGAAGATGACATATTGTTGGGGTTCAGCAAAAGAGACGCTGATTCTGAAAGCCACCCGCTACTAGGAAACAACACTTTTTGATTTGTGTCGGTTAATTCACCAAACATTCCATCTGTCCTCGATCGTAGTACACCTTGTATATGCACTAACAATAAAGTTTACAAAGGAATTAAATGTTTCACTTTTTCTTTTAGACTTTCTTTGTTCAGAGTGTGTGCGCACGAGCGGACGACTTGCTGTTCATTTGTTTCATCAGTTGTAAATTCTTGTAACTGCTTCAGGCTTTCAAACAAGCTGACAGAAGTGACCTGTCCAGTCTTATGGTGGTTTCAGTTTTTATATGTAGGGTGTAAATAAAAAGACGAAGGCTGTAAAAGTGTCACAAAATACGGTAGATCCAAAAAGCTTTCCTGAAGTGTCTTTCCAAAAACTATGCGGATTCTCTGGCATCTAAAAGACGCTCTGTGCTCATATCATAAGGAAAGAATGGATAGATAGATAATAGATAGATAATAGCTAGACGATAATAGATGATAGATAATAGATGATAATAATAATAATAATAATAATAATAATTTTATTTATATAGCGCCAACATATTCCGCAGCGCTTTACAACTTATAGAGGGGACTTATACAGACAACAGACATTACAGCATAACAGAAATCACAGTTCAAAACAGATACCAGGAGGAATGAGGGCCCTGCTGCTCGCAAGCTTACAATCTATGAGGAAAAGGGGAGACACAAGAGGTGGATGGTAACAATTGCTTTAGTTATTTGGACCAGCCATAGTGTAAGGCTCGGGTGTTCATGTAAAGCTGCATGAACCAGTTAACAGCCTAAGTATGTAACAGTACAGACACAGAGGCTATTAACTGCATAAAGTGTATGAGAACATGATGGAGGAACGTGATTATGTTGTTGTTTTTTATTAATAGGCCACACAGGGATAATTAGGTTAATGCGTTGAGGCGGTAGGCCAATCTGAACAAATGAGTTTTTAGTGCACGCTTAAAACTGTGGGGATTGGGGATTAATTGTATTAACCTAGGTAGTGCATTCATAGATAGATAATAGATGATAGATAATAGATAGATAATAGATAATAGATAGATAATAGATGGTAGATAGATAGATAATTGATGATAGATAGATAATAGATGGTAGATAGATAATAGATAGCTAATAGATAAATAATAGATAGATACATAATAGATGGATAACAGATAAATAATAGAGGTATATGAGATAGAGCAGAGGGAGTCACACCCTCCAAATCAGCTATACAAAAAAACTTGACCAGCACCTTCTAAGTGTGAATAGGTGCAAGCTGTAGTTACTGCAAAATATGTATAAAAAAGGTGTGACTCCCTCTGCTCTTGCACTGTACTCCTCCCCATTGGTCTGCAGGTGTTCTCAACCAATTCTACTTGCCCATTCAAATTATAGGCTTGCAGCCCAGGAGAGACATGTTTGTCCATTATTGTAGGCTTTTTAGTCCGAAAGTGGCATGTACAATAGGACAGGGAAGGGTTATTATAGGACCCATCAGAGAAGTGACACCTTGCTGTGGTCGATGGGTTCACATGAATTGGTCAATTTATGCGCTAAGAACCTTCGCTTTTTTTTGCAAGTACATGTTGCTGAAGGACAATGCGGTTGGAAGTTGTTATTTCCATTGACACTATATGTCTTGGCATTCACTGAGTGCTGTGCTGTTTTATATATATGTATATATATATATATATATATATTTATATATATACAGTGGGGCAAAAAAGTATTTAGTCATTCAGCAATAGTGCAAGTTCCACCACTTAAAAAGATGAGAGGCATCTGTAATTTACATCATAGGTAGACCTCAACTATGGGAGACAAACTGAGAAAAAAAAATCCAGAAAATCACATTGTCTGTTTTTTTATCATTTTATTTGCATATTATGGTGGAAAATAAGTATTTGGTCAGAAACAAAATTTCATCTCAATACTTTGTAATATTTCCTTTGTTGGCAATGACAGAGGTCAAACGTTTTCTGTAAGTCTTCACAAGGTTGCCACACACTGTTGTTGGTATTTTGGCCCATTCCTCCATGCAGATCTCCTCTAGAGCAGTGATGTTTTTGGCTTTTCGCTTGGCAACACGGACTTTCAACTCCCTCCAAAGGTTTTCTATAGGGTTGAGATCTGGAGACTGGCTAGGCCACTCCAGGACCTTGAAATGCTTCTTACGAAGCCACTCCTTCGTTGCCCTGGCGGTGTGCTTTGGATCATTGTCATGTTGAAAGACCCAGCCACGTTTCATCTTCAATGCCCTTGCTGATGGAAGGAGGTTTGCACTCAAAATCTTACGATACATGGCCCCATTCATTCTTTCATGTACCCGGATCAGTCGTCCTGGCCCCTTTGCAGAGAAACAGCCCCAAAGCATGATGTTTCCACCACCATGCTTTACAGTAGGTATGGTGTTTGATGGATGCAACTCAGTATTCTTTTTCCTCCAAACATGACAAGTTGTGTTTCTACCAAACAGTTCCAGTTTGGTTACATCAGACCATAGGACATTCTCCCAAAACTCCTCTGGATCATCCAAATGCTCTCTAGCAAACTTCAGACGGGCCCGGACATGTACTGGCTTAAGCAGTGGGACACGTCTGGCACTGCAGGATCTGAGTCCATGGTGGCGTAGTGTGTTACTTATGGTAGGCCTTGTTACATTGGTCCCAGCTCTCTGCAGTTCATTTACTAGGTCCCCCCGCGTGGTTCTGGGATTTTTGCTCACCGTTCTTGTGATCATTCTGACCCCACGGGGTGGGATTTTGCGTGGAGCCCCAGATCGAGGGAGATTATCAGTGGTCTTGTATGTCTTCCATTTTCTAATTATTGCTCCCACTGTTGATTTCTTCACTCCAAGCTGGTTGGCTATTGCAGATTCAGTCTTCCCAGCCTGGTGCAGGGCTACAATTTTGTTTCTGGTGTCCTTTGACAGCCCTTTGGTCTTCACCATAGTGGAGTTAGGAGTCAGACTGTTTGAGGGTGTGCACAGGTGTCTTTTTATACTGATAACAAGTTTATACAGGTGCCATTACTACAGGTAATGAGTGGAGGAAAGAGGAGACTCTTAAAGAAGAAGTTACAGGTCTGTGAGAGCCAGAAATCTTGATTGTTTGTTTCTGACCAAATACTTATTTTCCACCATAATATGCAAATAAAATGATAAAAAAACAGACAATGTGATTTTATGGATTTTTTTTTCTCAGTTTGTCTCCCATAGTTGAGGTCTAACTATGATGTAAATTACAGACGCCTCTCATCTTTTTAAGTGGTGGAACTTGCACTATTGCTGACTGACTAAATACTTTTTTGCCCCACTGTATATATATATATATATATATATATATATATATATATATATATATATATATTAGATACATAGATATGAGATAGATAATAGATAGATGAAAATGTAGACCGTGTACCGGGGTGGTCTCTCCTGGAATACAACGGGCTGAGGACAAAGGACATGACCGGGCAATTTGTTGAGGAACTAGTTTTTAGTAACAACGAAAACTGTGATACCCCAGAAACAGCAAGAAAGATACACACTTAACTACCACACATACACCTAGCTCGGATCAGCTAGGACCCCTGCGCTGCACAACTGATAGGCCCAGTATATTCTATAGGGTACACTATAATTTGCCTGACTTGTGGTTCTGCCTATTGCGGTAATCGTGAGTTACCCAGAGCAGGGGTGTAATTAGATGCCTAATGACCGCATTATTGGGCAAGGAGCTGTATTTTGATTGCCACAAGCTCATTCATTTCTTCTTGCCCTGTTATCACACACATGCAGTGTTCATTACTGAACACTGAAGGGCATGCAATGAAAGATTACGTCCTGACACCAGTGCCAGAGTCAGGATGTGCTTTGTATGCGGAGTTTGTACGGCCCCCGAAGGATGGTATAAATATCCAAATGGCCCTCGGCAGAAAAAAGATTCCCCACCCCTAATCTACAATTACAATTCTGTGATGCTATCTACACACAAGCTCACACACTGAGAGGAGTATCTAACCAAGGTTCACACAGCCCTCCTAGCAAACAATGTCTCTGAGAATCTAGGTTTGGGGCCAAACTTTCTCTAAAGTCTGCGTGCACGCTCCCACCGGGACCCCTGTGGTGGGGCCTGAGCTCAGGACCTACCGGCCATTAACTGAACACAGAAGTGGCTGTCTAATTGTCCAAATGGCTGTTTAGCTGGGAGACCATGGAGTGGATCCTGGCTTGTCACCTGGAGCACAGTTTTTGCCTGGCAGGCTAGGAGAAGGCCATTCATGTCACAGCTAGTGATGAGCGAGTGGACTTGTTGCTACGGTTTTCCCGAGCACGCTCTGGTGATCTCCGAGTATTTGTTAGTGTTCGGAGATTTTGTTTTCATCACCACAGCTGAATGATTTACAGCTACTAGCCAGCCTGAATACATGTGGGGGTTGCCTGGTTGCTAGGGAATCCCCACATGTAATCAAGCTGGCTAGTAGCTGTAAATCATCCAGCTGCCACGATGAAAGCTGAATCTCCGAACACTAACAAATACTCAGAGATCAGCAGAGCGTGCTCAGGAAAACCCAAGCAACGAGTACACTCACTCATCACTAGTCACAGCCGATGCTTTGGGTGGAATCTAACTCTGTATTCAACCGTAGTCATCCACCCAACGTGATTCTTCTTCTCTGACAGGAATCACCAAAACAGTTACACTTTTCCTCAGTAATATGACCAGCTCCTAGCACACTGCACGCACTTGTTCTTCTTAACTCTCCTCTGCTCCTGTCACATCTGTCTCTTACTTACTGCACTCCAAGATGGCCGCCTGCAACTCTCAGTCATCCTTCAGTTTTCCAACTGTCGCTGGCGGAGGCTCAAACTGCTTATCTCCCTGTGTGCCAACTGACAGGTGACAGTCGTATGTATCTGCAAACCGCTGCTATCTAGTGGCTAAAACACCAATATCAACTTTTATGTTTACACAAGTAATCATCTACTAAATCGGCTATAGAAGGGGTGAGGAGTGGGAATCTTCAACCACCCCCTCACAGATAGATAAAGAAATAGATAGATAGATAGATAGATAGATAGATGGATGATACATAGATAGATAATAGATAGAAAGATAGATAATAGATAGATAGATAATAGATAGATAATAAAAGAAAAAAGTGAAAAGCAGCACAGCCAAATGGCATTCCTGGGTGCTGTGCCTCCAAGGCAACAACCATACTTCCATACAAAGACAAAAAATGAAAGCAGCACACCAGTCCAAGGTGAAATAATTTTGGTTATTTAATTGCCTAAAATGGTGACGTTTCGGCTCAGGATTGTGAGCCTTTCTCAAGCAACAAACAAGTGGCAGCGTTCACCTTTTATAGGTATATACATTTACATACTTGATATGTGAGTTATAAAACAATTAAAGAGCATTTAATAAAACATATATGATAGTCAACTGAATGTGACAATATATAATAAGTATATCATACAGATGTACATATAAAGTGCATATAGTGTACATACAGCGGTAGGAACATTTAACCTCCCCTGCTGCGCTATGTTGCGGTGGCCTCCACTTCACCCACACGCCTTGCCCTGGCAACAAACATGGTGGAGGAGTGGGCCTTCTCCTTTCTTCCAACTGTACCTTTAACCCAATCCCACCTCTACCCTGCCTTATCCTCACCTCCTTTGAAGTCCACTCTGTCTGCATCGACTCCCCCTACAACCTCCAAATGGCCATCATATACCGACCTCCGGGCCCGACCACTGCCTTTATTGACCAATTCTCCACCTGTCTCCTTCACTTTCTGTCTGCTGACATTCCCAACATCATCATGGGTAACTTCAACATCCCCATTGACACCCACCAGTCAGCAGCCTCCAAACTCCTGTCCCTTACTTCATCTTTTGGATTTAATCAGTGGTCCTCCTCAGCCACCCACACAGACGGACACACATTAGACCTGGTCTTCACCTGTCTCTGCTCCCTATCTAACTTCACAACCTCCCCTCTCCCTCTAGCTGACCATCATCTACTCACTTTCTTATCACTGTCCTCCTCGCCTGTCACCCATGTCCAGCAACATGTGCACCCCCACAGAAACCTCGCACACCTTGACACCCACACGCTCTCTGACTCTATCCTACCACTAGCATCCATATCCTCACTCCACGACAGACACTGCCACTGCTTTCTACAATGCCACTCTTGCAACATCCATCAACTGTCATGCATAGCAGAGTGCGACAAACCAATAGACGACCCTGGCACAATAACATCACTAAAAAGCTTTGGCAAGTATCCAGAATTGCAGAACGGCATTGGAAGAAAACGCATTCACAAGATGATTTCACTGCACTCAAATAAGCAACACTCGCATTCAAATCAGCTCTCACCTCTGCTAAACAGGCCTACTTCACAACCCTCGTATCTTCTTTATACCACAACCCCAAAGAGTTGTTCAACACTTTTAACTCCCTCCTCCGCCCACTACTGTCCCCTCCGAGTTTCCTAATCTCTGCAGAGGACTTTGCCACGCACTTCAAAAATACGATAGACCAAACAAGGCAAGTCCTTTGTCAAACCACCGCAACCCCTTTGTATACCAGACCAATGCCCAAACCCCATAACTTCCCTCTCCAAAATCACTGAAGGGGAGCTTGCGCATATTCTCTCCAAATCACTCCTCACCACTTGTCCGCTTGATCCTATCCCATCCCACCTCCTCACTAAGCCCATCCCTAACCCATCTCTTCAACCTATCACTAACTACTGGTACCTTCCCCTCTGCTTTCAAACATGCCACAATCACACCTATCCTCAAAAAGCCATCCCTTGACCCAAGCGCTATGTCCAGCTATCACCCCATATCTTTGTTCCCATTCGCTTCCAAACTTTTGAGCAGCACGTCCATGCTGAACTTTCCTCTCACTTTGCATCTAACTCTCTTTGACAACCTACAATCTGGCTTCTGTCCCCACCATTACACTGAGACTGCCCTGACCAAAACTACTAATGACTTACTTATAGCCAAAGCTAACAGACAATTCTCTGTACTCCTCCTCCTAGACCTGTCCTCTGCCTTCGACACAGTTGACCACTGCCACCTACTACAGATCCTCTCTTCCTTTGGTGTCAAAGACCTTGACCTATCTTGGGTCTCCTCATACCTTGCCAACCGCACATTTAGCGTTTCCTAATCCCATACTACCTCTTCATCTCGCCCCCTCTCTGTTGGTGTCCCTCAAGGCTCTGTCCTTGGACCCTTACTCTTCTCAATCTATAACCTTGGCCTGGGACAACTCAAAGTCCCATGGATTCCAGTACCATCTATATTCTGATGACACTCAGATGTACCTCTCTGGCCCAGATGTCACCTCTCTGCTCTCCAGAATCCCAGAGTGTCAGCCATATCCTCCTTCTTCTCCTCTCGCTTCCTCAAGATCAATGTGCACAAATCTGAACTAATTATCGTTCCTCCATCTCGCATATCTTCCCTACCTGATGTATCTATCAAAATAAATGAAATCACACTTTCCCCTGTCCCTAAAATCCGCTGCCTCGGAGTAACCCTTGACTCTGCCCTGTCCTTCAAACTGCACATCCAAGCTCTCACCACCTCCTGTCGCCTCCAGCTCAAAAATATTTCCAGAATCCGTCCTTTCTTCAACCGTCACCAAAATGCTTGTGCATGCCCTAATCATCTCCCGCCTTGACTACTGCAACATACTCCTCTACCTTCTAGCACTCTCGCACCCCTCCAGTCTGTCTTTAACTCTAGAAAAAGAAACAAAAAGCCAGCTCACCGATCCTGAAGAGAAGCACGGAACCCAGTCCTGATGAGACGTAAAAGTACAATGAAATAAAGCGAATGTTCCAGCTTCTTCTGAATAAAATATAAATCTTTAATCCAAATGGTTAAAATAATGCATGCTCCTAGGACTTCACCATGAGCCCCGTGAGGAAAGTGACGCGTTTCGACTGCAACGACAGTCTTTATCCAAGCTAGTCTATCAGGTTTAAACACCGGTATAAAAGGACCCAAATGCCAATAAAAAGTCTTAAACGAATCACATGATCGAAAGGTCCTAAAAATGTACAAACTAAAATAAAGCGGATCGAACATACTTAACAAATAGAACACAATATGCTACGTAACATACCAAAAAGAAATATGTAAAAACCATGTGAAAATGAATACATGCTGCAATATAACAAGTACTAATAATGAAACATTATTTCATTCTTACAATTAAGACCGTCAGGAAACCTGGTGCCCCTCACAAAAATCCAATAAGCTTCACGGGTAAGTAAAAGTCTATGCATGTCATCACCGCGATATGGTTTAATCACCCTCTCTATGCCAGTAACCCGAAAAGATAAAATATCACGTGAATGGTTATCAATAAAATGTTTGGCTGCGGAGGAAACGTTACAATTGGTATTCCTTACATTGGAAATGTCATACAAATGCTCCGAGATACGGTTTTTCAGTTTGCGGATGGTGCACCCTACATAAGCCTTGTTGCATAAAATACAATCAATTTTATACACAACAAAACGTGTGTTACAATTAATAAACCCTTGTATATTAAAGGTATTTATGTTGTTATAGTCATTAAAAGATTTAGTAACAATCATTTGTCTACATGTGGAACAATTCAAGACGTTAAATTTATAACTACCTTTGCAACTTAACCAAGTTGATTGCGGTCTACCTGAAACAACCCCCGACCTACTGATCCTTCCCCATAATCCTGTAGAATATAAACCCGCACCCACATTTGTAAAAAGGGAATCAGAGCATTAAACTGTGCATGCGCTGTTCACATCAAGCGCCTGGAAGCTGATACACTGATACAAGCATATTGAGCCGGTATCCCATACATGGACGTATCTTTAGGACCAATTCTCATCTATTCATTAAAGGCAGTTAGCACAGACATTCTATATCATTAAAAAATCCTTTAAAAAATACTTTTCTTTTTTTGTCATTGCTCTACAATTACAATTCTGTGATGCTATCTCTACACAAGCTCACCCACAGACAGGAGTATCTAACTAAGGGTACCGTCTCACAAAACGATTTACCAATGATCACGACCAGCGATACGACCTGGCCGTGATCGTTGGTAAGTCGTTGTGTGATCGCTGGGGAGCTGTCACACAGACAGCTCTCCAGCGACCAACGATGCCGAGGTCCCCGGGTAACCAGGGTAAACATCGGGTTACTAAGCGCAGGGCCGCGCTTAGTAACCCGATGTTTACCCTGGTTACCGTCATAAATGTAAAACGTCACCGCTGTGCTCTGCTTTCACTTTACGGCCGGGAGTCAGTCAGTGCGGGAAGCAGACGGCAAGGGACCTGACAGACACCGGAATGTGAGTATGTACTGTTTGTTTTTTTTTACATTTACGACGGTAACCAGGGTAAACATCGGGTTACTAAGCGCGGCCCTGCGCTTAGTAACCCGATGTTTAGCCTGGTTACAAGCGAACGCATCGTTGGATCGGTGTCACACACACCGATCCAACGATGACAGCGGGAGATCCAGCGACTAGGGTTGAGCGACTTTCATTTTTTTAAGATCGAGTAGGGTTTTGGGAAACCCGATTTTGTCCAGAGTCGAGTCGAGTGCAGTCGGCCGATTATCGCTAAAAGTCGGGGATCGACCGAAACACGAAACCCAATGCAAGTCAATGGGGAAGCATAGTCGGCAGTGAGTGGAGGCCAGGAAAACACCTACAGTGCCCATTTTAATGCCAAAAACATCCATTCTTGTTTCTGAAGCTTGCCAATCTTAATTAACTGTATAATAATAGTTGGGCATAGGGAATTGGGGGAAAGTTGTGGGGGGAGTAGGGCTGGCTCAAGTTTTTCGTGGGCCCAGGAAATGCGGACTACGTCACGGCGGTGTTGCAGGGAAAGGTAAGTATTTAAAAGTTGCAAGTGCTGTGATCCTGAGCAAGCAGGGGGGGGGCCCACTCGTTCGCATTGCCACTGGCACAGGGCCCCTCAAAGTACGGCGGTGTGTTTGCATGGCGGGGGCGCCTCCCACCAGCAGCGACACTTTTGCGTACTCTGAGGGGCCCTGTGCCAGTGACGTCGCCAACGAGTATGCCCCCCCACCTGATGAAGGAACCTGCACTTTCATCTGCACCTTCCTCTTTGTCCCTGTGTAAGGTGGTATAACATGCGGGAAGGGGAACCTTACTTTCAGCAGGGACAGATTCTGGCTGTGTAGAGTACAAGGGGAATGTAGTGGTCTAGGTCAATGTACCAGCAGACTCATTTAGCAGTGGCTGGGCAATGGGCAGGATGAGGAGGAAACAGATATAGGGCCAAAGAATAAAGTAGGCTACATGCAGTTCAAAATTGGTAACAGGACTAAACAGGCGGCATTGCTTTGTTCAGTGGAGTAGCAAACCCAAGAGCAGCAGACACTGTTTCAAGGGCCTAACCACACTAGTAGGCCAAATGCAGTTTAATATCTGATAGTATAGGGCGAAAGCCAGAATGTGGAAGCTCAGCTTTGTTCAGTTGAGGACAACACCAGGGAGGGGCAGACACCTTTAGTAGGCCGGAAAAGCCTATTGCATTTTTTAAAATGGTAATTTGGAGCAGAAGGTTGAAGCTCAGCTTTATTTAGTTGAGGGCAACACCAGGCAGGGGCACACAGACAGACACCTTTAGTAGGCCGGAAAAGCCTATTGCATTTTTCAAAATGGTAATTTGGAGCAGAAGGTTGAAGCTCAGCTTTATTTAGTTGAGGGCAACACCAGGGAGGGGCAGAAGCCGTTAGTAGGCCCTAACCACCATTTTTTTTTTAAAACCACTTAATGAGAGCCGGAAGGTTGAAGCTCAGCTTTATTTAGTTGAGGACAACACCAGGGAGGGGCAGAAGCCGTTAGTAGGCCCTAACCACCATTTTTTTTTTTTAAAACCACTTAATGAGAGCCGGAAGGTTGAAGCTCAGCTTTATTTAGTTGAGGACAACACCAGGGAGGGGCAGAAGCCGTTAGTAGGCCCTAACCACCATTTTTTTTTTTAAAACCACATAATGAGAGCCGGAAGGTTGAAGCTCAGCTTTATTTAGTTGAGGACAACACCAGGGAGGGGCAGAAGCCGTTAGTAGGCCCTAACCACCATTTTTTTTTTTTAAAACCACTTAATGAGAGCCGGAAGGTTGAAGCTCAGCTTTATTTAGTTGAGGACAACACCAGGGAGGGGCAGAAGCCGTTAGTAGGCCCTAACCACCATTTTTTTTTTTTAAAACCACTTAATGAGAGCCGGAAGGTTGAAGCTCAGCTTTATTTAGTTGAGGACAACACCAGGGAGGGGCAGAAGCCGTTAGTAGGCCCTAACCACCATTTTTTTTTTTAAAACCACATAATGAGAGCCGGAAGGTTGAAGCTCAGCTTTATTTAGTTGAGGACAACACCAGGGAGGGGCACACAGACAGACACCTTTAGTAGGCCGGAAAAGCCTATTGCATTTTTCAAAATGGTAATTTGGAGCAGAAGGTTGAAGCTCAGCTTTATTTAGTTGAGGGCAACACCAGGGAGGGGCAGAAGCCGTTAGTAGGCCCTAACCACCATTTTTTTTTTTTAAAACCACTTAATGAGAGCCGGAAGGTTGAAGCTCAGCTTTATTTAGTTGAGGACAACACCAGGCAGGGGCACACAGACAGACACCTTTAGTAGGCCGGAAAAGCCTATTGCATTTTTTAAAATGGTAATTTGGAGCAGAAGGTTGAAGCTCAGCTTTATTTAGTTGAGGACAACACCAGGCAGGGGCACACAGACAGACACCTTTAGTAGGCCGGAAAAGCCTATTGCATTTTTCAAAATGGTAATTTGGAGCAGAAGGTTGAAGCTCAGCTTTATTTAGTTGAGGGCAACACCAGGGAGGGGCAGAAGCCGTTAGTAGGCCCTAACCACCATTTTTTTTTTTAAAACCACATAATGAGAGCCGGAAGGTTGAAGCTCAGCTTTATTTAGTTGAGGACAACACCAGGGAGGGGCAGAAGCCGTTAGTAGGCCCTAACCACCATTTTTTTTTTTTTAAAACCACTTAATGAGAGCCGGAAGGTTGAAGCTCAGCTTTATTTAGTTGAGGACAACACCAGGGAGGGGCAGAAGCCGTTAGTAGGCCCTAACCACCATTTTTTTTTTTTAAAACCACTTAATGAGAGCCGGAAGGTTGAAGCTCAGCTTTATTTAGTTGAGGACAACACCAGGGAGGGGCAGAAGCCGTTAGTAGGCCCTAACCACCATTTTTTTTTTTAAAACCACATAATGAGAGCCGGAAGGTTGAAGCTCAGCTTTATTTAGTTGAGGACAACACCAGGGAGGGGCACACAGACAGACACCTTTAGTAGGCCGGAAAAGCCTATTGCATTTTTCAAAATGGTAATTTGGAGCAGAAGGTTGAAGCTCAGCTTTATTTAGTTGAGGGCAACACCAGGGAGGGGCAGAAGCCGTTAGTAGGCCCTAACCACCATTTTTTTTTTTTAAAACCACTTAATGAGAGCCGGAAGGTTGAAGCTCAGCTTTATTTAGTTGAGGACAACACCAGGCAGGGGCACACAGACAGACACCTTTAGTAGGCCTGAAAAGCCTATTGCATTTTTCAAAATGGTAATTTGGAGCAGAAGGTTGAAGCTCAGCTTTATTTAGTTGAGGGCAACACCAGGGAGGGGCAGAAGCCGTTAGTAGGCCCTAACCAAAGTTGAAGGCCAAATGCAGTTTAATTTCTGATACTATAGGCCGAAAGCCAGAAGGTGGAAGTTCCGATTTAGACAGTGGAGGACAATTTGAATTAGGGACTGCAGACAGACTTAGTAGGCTGTCCCCTGTGGACCATGCATCCACCACATTAACCCATTGCGCCGTAATGGACACGTAATCTTCCGTGGCCATGCCTACAGGTCCATGCGTCTGTTGTCAGGTGCACCTTTGTACTCACAGATTGCCAGAGTGCATGGACAATGCGGTCTTCTACATGCTGGTGGAGGGTTGGGATGGCTTTTCTCGCAAAAGAAGTGTCGACTGGTTAGCTTGTAGCGTGGTACAGCGTAGTCCATCATGGCCTTATTAATAGTAAATAAAATATATAACTAGGCTCTATGAACTTTTAAATAGGTTCCAGGGGTACACGGGCAGCATTGGTGTGGTCAGTGGAGGAGTATTGCAAGTAGGGGCTGCAGACAGGCTATCAAAGGCCTAAAATAACAAACAGTAGGCAGTCATGGCAGTTTTACATCGGTTACATGGATACACAGGCAGGCACTCCAGGCAGCATTGTGGTCAGTGGAGGAGTATTGCAAGTAGGGGCCGCAGACAGGCTATCAAAGGCCTAAAATAACAAACAATAGGCTCATGGCAGTTTTACAGCGGTTACATGGATACACGGGCAGGCAGCTTGGTGGTCAGTGGAGGAGTATTTAAAGTAGGGACCGCAGACAGGCTATCAAAGGCCTAAAATAACAAACAATAGGCTCATGGCAGTTTTACAGCGGTTACATGGATACACGGGCAGGCAGCTTGGTGGTCAGTGGAGGAGTATTTAAAGTAGGGACCGCAGACAGGCTTCAAAGGCCTAACATAAGAAAATGGGCTGGCTGTAGGCACTTTATAATTGGTTCCAGGGGTACACGGGCAGCAGTGGTCTGGTCAGTGGAGGAGTATTTAAAGTAGGGACCGCAGACAGGCTTCAAAGGCCTAACATAAGAAAATGGGCTGGCTGTAGGCACTTTATAATTGGTTCCAGGGGTACACGGGCAGCAGTGGTCTGGTCAGTGGAGGAGTATTTAAAGTAGGGACCGCAGACAGGCTATCAAAGGCCTAACATAACAAACAATAGGCTCATGGCAGTTTCACAGCGGTTACATGGATACACGGGCAGGCAGCTTGGTGGTCAGTGGAGGAGTATTTAAAGTAGGGACCGCAGACAGGCTATCAAAGGCCTAAAATAACAAACAATAGGCTCATGGCAGTTTTACAGCGGTTACATGGATACACGGGCAGGCAGCTTGGTGGTCAGTGGAGGAGTATTTAAAGTAGGGACCGCAGACAGGCTTCAAAGGCCTAACATAAGAAAATGGGCTGGCTGTAGGCACTTTATAATTGGTTCCAGGGGTACACGGGCAGCAGTGGTCTGGTCAGTGGAGGAGTATTTAAAGTAGGGACCGCAGACAGGCTATCAAAGGCCTAACATAACAAACAATAGGCTCATGGCAGTTTCACAGCGGTTACATGGATACACGGGCAGGCAGCTTGGTGGTGGTGAGTGGAGGAGTATTTAAAGTAGGGACCGCAGACAGGCTTCAAAGGCCTAACATAAGAAAATGGGCTGGCTGTAGGCACTTTATAATTGGTTCCAGGGGTACACGGGCAGCAGTGGTCTGGTCAGTGGAGGAGTATTTAAAGTAGGGACCGCAGACAGGCTTCAAAGGCCTAACATAAGAAAATGGGCTGGCTGTAGGCACTTTATAATTGGTTCCAGGGGTACACGGGCAGCAGTGGTCTGGTCAGTGGAGGAGTATTTAAAGTAGGGACCGCAGACAGGCTATCAAAGGCCTAACATAACAAACAATAGGCTCATGGCAGTTTCACAGCGGTTACATGGATACACGGGCAGGCAGCTTGGTGGTCAGTGGAGGAGTATTTAAAGTAGGGACCGCAGACAGGCTATCAAAGGCCTAAAATAACAAACAATAGGCTCATGGCAGTTTTACAGCGGTTACATGGATACACGGGCAGGCAGCTTGGTGGTCAGTGGAGGAGTATTGCAAGTAGGGGCCGCAGACAGGCTATCAAAGGCCTAAAATAACAAACAATAGGCTCATGGCAGTTTTACAGCGGTTACATGGATACACGGGCAGGCAGCTTGGTGGTCAGTGGAGGAGTATTTAAAGTAGGGACCGCAGACAGGCTTCAAAGGCCTAACATAAGAAAATGGGCTGGCTGTAGGCACTTTATAATTGGTTCCAGGGGTACACGGGCAGCAGTGGTCTGGTCAGTGGAGGAGTATTTAAAGTAGGGACCGCAGACAGGCTTCAAAGGCCTAACATAAGAAAATGGGCTGGCTGTAGGCACTTTATAATTGGTTCCAGGGGTACACGGGCAGCAGTGGTCTGGTCAGTGGAGGAGTATTTAAAGTAGGGACCGCAGACAGGCTATCAAAGGCCTAACATAACAAACAATAGGCTCATGGCAGTTTCACAGCGGTTACATGGATACACGGGCAGGCAGCTTGGTGGTCAGTGGAGGAGTATTTAAAGTAGGGACCGCAGACAGGCTATCAAAGGCCTAAAATAACAAACAATAGGCTCATGGCAGTTTTACAGCGGTTACATGGATACACGGGCAGGCAGCTTGGTGGTCAGTGGAGGAGTATTGCAAGTAGGGGCCGCAGACAGGCTATCAAAGGCCTAAAATAACAAACAATAGGCTCATGGCAGTTTTACAGCGGTTACATGGATACACGGGCAGGCAGCTTGGTGGTCAGTGGAGGAGTATTTAAAGTAGGGACCGCAGACAGGCTATCAAAGGCCTAAAATAACAAACAATAGGCTCATGGCAGTTTTACAGCGGTTACATGGATACACGGGCAGGCAGCTTGGTGGTCAGTGGAGGAGTATTTAAAGTAGGGACCGCAGACAGGCTTCAAAGGCCTAACATAAGAAAAAGGGCTGGCTGTAGGCACTTTATAATTGGTTCCAGGGGTACACGGGCAGCAGTGGTCTGGTCAGTGGAGGAGTATTTAAAGTAGGGACCGCAGACAGGCTATCAAAGGCCTAACATAACAAACAATAGGCTCATGGCAGTTTCACAGCGGTTACATGGATACACGGGCAGGCAGCTTGGTGGTCAGTGGAGGAGTATTTAAAGTAGGGACCGCAGACAGGCTATCAAAGGCCTAAAATAACAAACAATAGGCTCATGGCAGTTTTACAGCGGTTACATGGATACACGGGCAGGCAGCTTGGTGGTCAGTGGAGGAGTATTTAAAGTAGGGACCGCAGACAGGCTTCAATGGCCTAACATAAGAAAATGGGCTGGCTGTAGGCACTTTATAATTGGTTCCAGGGGTACACGGGCAGCAGTGGTCTGGTCAGTGGAGGAGTATTTAAAGTAGGGACCGCAGACAGGCTATCAAAGGCCTAACATAACAAACAATAGGCTCATGGCAGTTTCACAGCGGTTACATGGATACACGGGCAGGCAGCTTGGTGGTGGTGAGTGGAGGAGTATTTAAAGTAGGGACCGCAGACAGGCTTCAAAGGCCTAACATAAGAAAATGGGCTGGCTGTAGGCACTTTATAATTGGTTCCAGGGGTACACGGGCAGCAGTGGTCTGGTCAGTGGAGGAGTATTTAAAGTAGGGACCGCAGACAGGCTTCAAAGGCCTAACATAAGAAAATGGGCTGGCTGTAGGCACTTTATAATTGGTTCCAGGGGTACACGGGCAGCAGTGGTCTGGTCAGTGGAGGAGTATTTAAAGTAGGGACCGCAGACAGGCTATCAAAGGCCTAACATAACAAACAATAGGCTCATGGCAGTTTCACAGCGGTTACATGGATACACGGGCAGGCAGCTTGGTGGTCAGTGGAGGAGTATTTAAAGTAGGGACCGCAGACAGGCTATCAAAGGCCTAAAATAACAAACAATAGGCTCATGGCAGTTTTACAGCGGTTACATGGATACACGGGCAGGCAGCTTGGTGGTCAGTGGAGGAGTATTGCAAGTAGGGGCCGCAGACAGGCTATCAAAGGCCTAAAATAACAAACAATAGGCTCATGGCAGTTTTACAGCGGTTACATGGATACACGGGCAGGCAGCTTGGTGGTCAGTGGAGGAGTATTTAAAGTAGGGACCGCAGACAGGCTATCAAAGGCCTAAAATAACAAACAATAGGCTCATGGCAGTTTTACAGCGGTTACATGGATACACGGGCAGGCAGCTTGGTGGTCAGTGGAGGAGTATTTAAAGTAGGGACCGCAGACAGGCTTCAAAGGCCTAACATAAGAAAATGGGCTGGCTGTAGGCACTTTATAATTGGTTCCAGGGGTACACGGGCAGCAGTGGTCTGGTCAGTGGAGGAGTATTTAAAGTAGGGACCGCAGACAGGCTATCAAAGGCCTAACATAACAAACAATAGGCTCATGGCAGTTTCACAGCGGTTACATGGATACACGGGCAGGCAGCTTGGTGGTGGTGAGTGGAGGAGTATTTAAAGTAGGGACCGCAGACAGGCTTCAAAGGCCTAACATAAGAAAATGGGCTGGCTGTAGGCACTTTATAATTGGTTCCAGGGGTACACGGGCAGCAGTGGTCTGGTCAGTGGAGGAGTATTTAAAGTAGGGACCGCAGACAGGCTTCAAAGGCCTAACATAAGAAAATGGGCTGGCTGTAGGCACTTTATAATTGGTTCCAGGGGTACACGGGCAGCAGTGGTCTGGTCAGTGGAGGAGTATTTAAAGTAGGGACCGCAGACAGGCTATCAAAGGCCTAACATAACAAACAATAGGCTCATGGCAGTTTCACAGCGGTTACATGGATACACGGGCAGGCAGCTTGGTGGTCAGTGGAGGAGTATTTAAAGTAGGGACCGCAGACAGGCTATCAAAGGCCTAAAATAACAAACAATAGGCTCATGGCAGTTTTACAGCGGTTACATGGATACACGGGCAGGCAGCTTGGTGGTCAGTGGAGGAGTATTGCAAGTAGGGGCCGCAGACAGGCTATCAAAGGCCTAAAATAACAAACAATAGGCTCATGGCAGTTTTACAGCGGTTACATGGATACACGGGCAGGCAGCTTGGTGGTCAGTGGAGGAGTATTTAAAGTAGGGACCGCAGACAGGCTTCAAAGGCCTAACATAAGAAAATGGGCTGGCTGTAGGCACTTTATAATTGGTTCCAGGGGTACACGGGCAGCAGTGGTCTGGTCAGTGGAGGAGTATTTAAAGTAGGGACCGCAGACAGGCTTCAAAGGCCTAACATAAGAAAATGGGCTGGCTGTAGGCACTTTATAATTGGTTCCAGGGGTACACGGGCAGCAGTGGTCTGGTCAGTGGAGGAGTATTTAAAGTAGGGACCGCAGACAGGCTATCAAAGGCCTAACATAACAAACAATAGGCTCATGGCAGTTTCACAGCGGTTACATGGATACACGGGCAGGCAGCTTGGTGGTCAGTGGAGGAGTATTTAAAGTAGGGACCGCAGACAGGCTATCAAAGGCCTAAAATAACAAACAATAGGCTCATGGCAGTTTTACAGCGGTTACATGGATACACGGGCAGGCAGCTTGGTGGTCAGTGGAGGAGTATTGCAAGTAGGGGCCGCAGACAGGCTATCAAAGGCCTAAAATAACAAACAATAGGCTCATGGCAGTTTTACAGCGGTTACATGGATACACGGGCAGGCAGCTTGGTGGTCAGTGGAGGAGTATTTAAAGTAGGGACCGCAGACAGGCTATCAAAGGCCTAAAATAACAAACAATAGGCTCATGGCAGTTTTACAGCGGTTACATGGATACACGGGCAGGCAGCTTGGTGGTCAGTGGAGGAGTATTTAAAGTAGGGACCGCAGACAGGCTTCAAAGGCCTAACATAAGAAAATGGGCTGGCTGTAGGCACTTTATAATTGGTTCCAGGGGTACACGGGCAGCAGTGGTCTGGTCAGTGGAGGAGTATTTAAAGTAGGGACCGCAGACAGGCTATCAAAGGCCTAACATAACAAACAATAGGCTCATGGCAGTTTCACAGCGGTTACATGGATACACGGGCAGGCAGCTTGGTGGTCAGTGGAGGAGTATTTAAAGTAGGGACCGCAGACAGGCTATCAAAGGCCTAAAATAACAAACAATAGGCTCATGGCAGTTTTACAGCGGTTACATGGATACACGGGCAGGCAGCTTGGTGGTCAGTGGAGGAGTATTTAAAGTAGGGACCGCAGACAGGCTTCAATGGCCTAACATAAGAAAATGGGCTGGCTGTAGGCACTTTATAATTGGTTCCAGGGGTACACGGGCAGCAGTGGTCTGGTCAGTGGAGGAGTATTTAAAGTAGGGACCGCAGACAGGCTATCAAAGGCCTAACATAACAAACAATAGGCTCATGGCAGTTTCACAGCGGTTACATGGATACACGGGCAGGCAGCTTGGTGGTGGTGAGTGGAGGAGTATTTAAAGTAGGGACCGCAGACAGGCTTCAAAGGCCTAACATAAGAAAATGGGCTGGCTGTAGGCACTTTATAATTGGTTCCAGGGGTACACGGGCAGCAGTGGTCTGGTCAGTGGAGGAGTATTTAAAGTAGGGACCGCAGACAGGCTTCAAAGGCCTAACATAAGAAAATGGGCTGGCTGTAGGCACTTTATAATTGGTTCCAGGGGTACACGGGCAGCAGTGGTCTGGTCAGTGGAGGAGTATTTAAAGTAGGGACCGCAGACAGGCTATCAAAGGCCTAACATAACAAACAATAGGCTCATGGCAGTTTCACAGCGGTTACATGGATACACGGGCAGGCAGCTTGGTGGTCAGTGGAGGAGTATTTAAAGTAGGGACCGCAGACAGGCTATCAAAGGCCTAAAATAACAAACAATAGGCTCATGGCAGTTTTACAGCGGTTACATGGATACACGGGCAGGCAGCTTGGTGGTCAGTGGAGGAGTATTGCAAGTAGGGGCCGCAGACAGGCTATCAAAGGCCTAAAATAACAAACAATAGGCTCATGGCAGTTTTACAGCGGTTACATGGATACACGGGCAGGCAGCTTGGTGGTCAGTGGAGGAGTATTTAAAGTAGGGACCGCAGACAGGCTTCAAAGGCCTAACATAAGAAAATGGGCTGGCTGTAGGCACTTTATAATTGGTTCCAGGGGTACACGGGCAGCAGTGGTCTGGTCAGTGGAGGAGTATTTAAAGTAGGGACCGCAGACAGGCTTCAAAGGCCTAACATAAGAAAATGGGCTGGCTGTAGGCACTTTATAATTGGTTCCAGGGGTACACGGGCAGCAGTGGTCTGGTCAGTGGAGGAGTATTTAAAGTAGGGACCGCAGACAGGCTATCAAAGGCCTAACATAACAAACAATAGGCTCATGGCAGTTTCACAGCGGTTACATGGATACACGGGCAGGCAGCTTGGTGGTCAGTGGAGGAGTATTTAAAGTAGGGACCGCAGACAGGCTATCAAAGGCCTAAAATAACAAACAATAGGCTCATGGCAGTTTTACAGCGGTTACATGGATACACGGGCAGGCAGCTTGGTGGTCAGTGGAGGAGTATTGCAAGTAGGGGCCGCAGACAGGCTATCAAAGGCCTAAAATAACAAACAATAGGCTCATGGCAGTTTTACAGCGGTTACATGGATACACGGGCAGGCAGCTTGGTGGTCAGTGGAGGAGTATTTAAAGTAGGGACCGCAGACAGGCTATCAAAGGCCTAAAATAACAAACAATAGGCTCATGGCAGTTTTACAGCGGTTACATGGATACACGGGCAGGCAGCTTGGTGGTCAGTGGAGGAGTATTTAAAGTAGGGACCGCAGACAGGCTATCAAAGGCCTAACATAAGAAAATGGGCTGGCTGTAGGCACTTTATAATTGGTTCCAGGGGTACACGGGCAGCAGTGGTCTGGTCAGTGGAGGAGTATTTAAAGTAGGGACCGCAGACAGGCTATCAAAGGCCTAACATAACAAACAATAGGCTCATGGCAGTTTCACAGCGGTTACATGGATACACGGGCAGGCAGCTTGGTGGTGGTGAGTGGAGGAGTATTTAAAGTAGGGACCGCAGACAGGCTTCAAAGGCCTAACATAAGAAAATGGGCTGGCTGTAGGCACTTTATAATTGGTTCCAGGGGTACACGGGCAGCAGTGGTCTGGTCAGTGGAGGAGTATTTAAAGTAGGGACCGCAGACAGGCTTCAAAGGCCTAACATAAGAAAATGGGCTGGCTGTAGGCACTTTATAATTGGTTCCAGGGGTACACGGGCAGCAGTGGTCTGGTCAGTGGAGGAGTATTTAAAGTAGGGACCGCAGACAGGCTATCAAAGGCCTAACATAACAAACAATAGGCTCATGGCAGTTTCACAGCGGTTACATGGATACACGGGCAGGCAGCTTGGTGGTCAGTGGAGGAGTATTTAAAGTAGGGACCGCAGACAGGCTATCAAAGGCCTAAAATAACAAACAATAGGCTCATGGCAGTTTTACAGCGGTTACATGGATACACGGGCAGGCAGCTTGGTGGTCAGTGGAGGAGTATTGCAAGTAGGGGCCGCAGACAGGCTATCAAAGGCCTAAAATAACAAACAATAGGCTCATGGCAGTTTTACAGCGGTTACATGGATACACAGGCAGCTTGGTGGTGAGTGGAGGAGTAGTGCAAGGAGTGTCTGTCCCAGTACTCCCAAAATATAAATAGATGTTAATGTCTCGCAAAACAACCAAAACAAAAAAAAAAGGTGGCATACTTAGGTACAGGGGTGGGCTCATCTACTGAGTTTCTGACATAGTAATTTGGCAGTAACTATTTAATGGTGCCAATATAGGACACAGACACAGACTACTTTAAGTTGCATCATAGATGTCTACAAATTTGTATTGTCAGTGCCAGACATTGAATGATGTCAGCGAATAGACTAAAGATTGGTGGAGCTGTGCGACATAATTTTGCACGTGGTAGAGCACATTTTGAGCTGGGGTAGGGGGGAACTCTCTTGAGGCCGGCGGGACCGCCCCAGGGCCCCTCATGTTACAACGGTGTGTCTGACGTTGGGTGCGCACCACCACCGCCAGAGACACTACATTGTACTATGAGGGACCCAGTAGCAATGCCGTCAACCAAAAGCGAGCACACCCACCTCTTCAGACAAACAGCAGTCTCACGGGTGCTTGCGCCAAGTCGCGATACCACGGCCCCGTGTGGGGAGTTTTGCCATTTAGGGAGGTGTAAACATGTCGTATGCTGTACAATCAGCTGCAGCAAATTAGACATTAGAAAAGTAATTCACAGGCAAGAGCTTTTCATAGGAAAGCTAGGTGTCGGCCGGGCAAGGTGGGGCAAAAGATTTCGAAATCCAGTTGTGGTTCATTTTAATGAATGTTAGATCGTCAACATTTTGGGTAGCCAGACGAGTCCTTTTTTCGGTTAATATTGAACCTGCAGCACTGAATACTCTTTCTGATAGGACACTTGCTGCCGGGCAAGCAAGCTCCTGCAATGCATATTCTGCCAATTCTGGCCAGGTGTCTAATTTGGAGGCCCAGTAATCAAATGGGAATGACGGTTGAGGGAGAACATCGATAAGGGATGAAAAATAGTTAGTAACCATACTGGACAAATGTTGTCTCCTGTCACTTTCAATTGATGCAGCAGTACCTGTCCTGTCTGCGGTCATAGCAAAATCACTCCACAACCTGGTCAGAAAACCCCTCTGTCCAACGCCACTTCTGATGTGTGCACCCCTAACACTCCTAGTCTGCTGCCCCCTGGAGCTCGTGTGAGAACGATCACGTGCGCTGTGTGCTGGGAATGCCTGAAGCAAACGGTCAACAAGAGTTGATTGTTTGGTTGCTAATATTAGTTCCAAGTTCTCATGTGGCATAATATTTTGCAATTTGCCTTTATAGCGTGGATCAAGGAGGCAGGCCAACCAGTAATCGTCATCGTTCATCATTTTCGTAATGCGTGTGTCCCTTTTTAGGATACGTAAGGCATAATCCGCCATGTGGGCCAAAGTTCCAGTTGTCAAATCTCCGGTTGTGATTGGTTGAGGGGCAGTTGCAGGCAAATCTACGTCACTTGTGTCCCTCAAAAAACCAGAACCCGGCCGTGACACGCAACCAAATTCCTGTGCCCCCGGGAAAGGTTCGGCATTAAAAATATACTCATCCCCATCATCCTCCTCGTCCTCCACCTCCTCTTCGCCCGCTACCTCGTCCTGTACACTGCCCTGACCAGACAATGGCTGACTGTCATCAAGGCTTTCCTCTTCCTCTGGTGCAGACGCCTGCTCCTTTATGTGCGTCAAACTTTGCATCAGCAGACGCATTAGGGGGATGCTCATGCTTATTACGGCGTTGTCTGCACTAACCAGCCGTGTGCATTCCTCAAAGCACTGAAGGACTTGACACATGTCTTGTATCTTAGACCACTGCACACCTGACAACTCCATGTCTGCCATCCTACTGCCTGCCCGTGTATCCTCCCACAAATAAATAACAGCACGCCTCTGTTCGCACAGTCTCTGAAGCATGTGCAGTGTTGAGTTCCACCTTGTTGCAACGTCTATGATTAGGCGATGCTGGGGAAGGTTCAAAGACCGCTGATAGGTCTGCATACGGCTGGCGTGTACAGGCGAACGTCGGATATGTGAGCAAAGTGCACGCACTTTGAGGAGCAGGTCGGAGAACCCAGGATAAGTTTTCAATAAGCACTGCACCACCAGGTTTAAGGTGTGAGCCAGGCAAGGAATGTGTTTCAGTTGGGAAAGGGAGATGGCAGCCATGAAATTCCTTCCGTTATCACTCACTACCTTGCCTGCCTCAAGATCTACTGTGCCCAGCCACGACTGCGTTTCTTGTTGCAAGAACTCGGACAGAACTTCCGCGGTGTGTCTATTGTCGCCCAAGCACTTCATAGCCAATACAGCCTGCTGACGCTTGGCAGTAGCTGGCCCATAATGGGACAACTGGTGTGCAACAGTGTCATCTGCCGATGGAGTGGTTGGCAGACTGCGTTCTGTGGAAGAGCTGTAGCTTCTGCAGGAGGACGAGGAGGAGGAGGAGGAGGGGGTGCGAACGCCTACAGCCAACTGTTTCCTAGACCGTGGGCTAGGCACAACTGTCCCTAAATTGATGTCGCCTGTGGACCCTGCATCCACCACATTCACCCAGTGTGCCGTGATGGACACATAACGTCCCTGGCCATGCCTACTGGTCCATGCATCTGTAGTCAGGTGCACCTTTGTACTCACAGATTGCCTGAGTGCATGGACGATGCGCTGTTTAACATGCTGGTGCAGGGCTGGGATGGCTTTTCTGGAAAAAAAGTGTCGACTGGGTAGCTCGTATCGTGGTTCAGCGTACTCCATCAGGGCTTTGAAAGCTTCGCTTTCAACTAACCGGTAGGGCATCATCTCTAACGAGATTAGTCTAGCTATGTGGGCGTTAAAACCCTGTGTACGCGGATGCGAGGATAAGTACTTCCTTTTTCTAACCAGAGTCTCATGTAGGGTGAGCTGGACTGGAGAGCTGGAGATCGTGGAACTTTCGGGTGTGCCGGTGTACATGGCAGACTGAGAGACGGTTGGAGACGGTATTGTTTCCGCCGGTGCCCTAGATGCAATATTTCCTCCTACAAAACTGGTGATTCCCTGACCCTGACTGCTTTTGGCTGGCAAAGAAACCTGCACAGATACTGCCGGTGGTGCGGAAAATGGTGGCCTTACAGTGACGGAAGGGATGTTGCGTTGCTGACTAGCTTCATTGGCCGAGGGTGCTACAACCTTGAGGGACGTTTGGTAGTTAGTCCAGGCTTGAAAATGCATGGTGGTTAAGTGTCTATGCATGCAACTAGTATTTAGACTTTTCAGATTCTGACCTCTGCTTAAGCTAGTTGAACATTTTTGACAGATGACTTTGCGCTGATCAGTTGGATGTTGTTTAAAAAAATGCCAGACTGCACTCTTCCTAGACTCGGATCCCTTTTCAGGGATTGCAGACTGAGCTTTAACCGGATGGCAACGCTGTGCTCCAACAGGTTTTGGCTTTGACACGCGTTTTGGGCCAGATACGGGCCCGGCAGATGGAACCTGTTGCGATGTTGATGCCTGCTGCGGCCCCTCCTCCACCTCCGCTTCTGAACTACTGCCGCCTGCACCCTGTTCCCCCAATGGCTGCCAATCGGGGTCAATAACTGGGTCATCTATTACCTCCTCTTCGAGCTCGTGTGCAACTTCGTCTGTGTCACTGTGTCGGTCGGTGGTATAGCGTTCGTGGCGGGGCAACATAGTCTCATCAGGGTCTGATTGTGGATCTGTACCCTGAGAGGGCAATGTGGTGGTCTGAGTCAAAGGAGCAGCATAGTACTCTGGCTGTGGCTGTGCATCAGTGCACTCCATGTCAGAATATACTTGTAATGGGCATGGCCTGTTAAATGTTTCACTTTCTAAGCCAGGGACGGTATGTGTAAAGAGCTCCATGGAGTGACCCGTTGTGTCGCCTGCTGCATCCTTCTCTCTTGTTGTAGTTTTTGCTGAGGAGGACAAGGAAGCGACTTGTCCCTGACCGTGAACATCCACAAGCGACGCGCTGCTTTTACATTTACCAGTTTCGGAAGAGGAGGCAAAAGAGCTAGAGGCTGAGTCTGCAATGTAAGCCAAAACTTGCTGTTGCTGCTCCGCCTTTAAAAGCGGTTTTCCTACTCCCAGAAAAGAGAGCGTTCGAGGCCTTGTGTAGCCTGACGACGAAACTGGCTCCACAGCTCCAGACTTAGGTGGAATATTTTTATCCCCACGACCACCTGATGCTCCACTACCACTACCATCATTACCAGCTGACAATGAACGCCCACGACGACCTCTTGCACCAGACTTCCTCATTGTTTTAAAATCTTAACCAAAGTAACTTTATTTGTTGCTGTCAAACAACTTACACGGTGAGCTATAACTTCAGTATGATTTCAATATCCCTTAACAGGTTGGTGAGACCACAAGGAAAATCAGGCACAATGTTACACACTCTGTTTTCTGTGGCACAAAATCACAGAGATGACACACACGCAGGACTGTCACTCAAGCACTAATGTCAATATTAATCTCCCACCTAATTTATTTATTTTTTTTTCTCAGGGAGACTTTAGAAACCAAATAATATTAAAAAAAAAAAAAAAAAAAAGGCTTTCTATGGCCCACAATTAGAGAGAGAGAGGTGGCACAACCAGGAGTCAAGACTGGCGCACAAGCTGAAAGGGCAATATTACTCTCCCACTGTTTTTTATGTTTTTTTTGTTTTTTTCAGGGAGACTTTAGAAACCAAATAATATTAAAAAAAACAAAAAAAAAAAAGGCTTTCTATGGCCCACTGAATGAGAGGGAGAGAGGTGGCACACCCAGGAGTCAAGACTGGCACACAAGCTGAAAGGGCAATATTACTCTCCCACTGTTTTTTTAGGTTTTTTTTTTTTTTTTTCAGGGAGACTTTAGAAACCAAATAATATTAAAAAAAAAAAAAAAAAAAAAAATAGGCTTGCTATAGCCCACTGAATGAGAGATAGCACACACAGCAGTGGCACACAAGCCCTGACTGAGGCCAATATTTTTCTCCCACTGATTGATGTAGTGTTTTTGTGTTGAGGTAGAATTTAGAACACAAATCACGGAAAAAATAAATAGGCTTTCTATGGCCCACTGAATGAAAGGGAGAGAGGTGGCACACCCAGGAGTCAAGACTGGCACACAAGCTGAAAGGGCAATATTACTCTCCCACTGTTTTTTTATGTATTTTTTGTTTTTTCAGGGAGACTTTAGAAACCCAATAATATTTAAAAAAAAAAATAAATAGGCTTTCTATGGCCCACTGAATGAGAGGGAGAGAGGTGGCACACCCAGGAGTCAAGACTGGCACACAAGCTGAAAGGGCAATATTATTCTCCCACTGTTTTTTTAGGTTTTTTTTTTTTTTTTCAGGGAGAATTAGAAACCAAATAATATTAAAAAAAAAAAATAAATAGGCTTTCTATGGCCCACTGAATGAGAGGGAGAGAGGTGGCACACCCAGGAGTCAAGACTGGCACACAAGCTGAAAGGGCAATATTACTCTCCCACTGTTTTTTTAGGTTTTTTTTTTTTTTTCAGGGAGACTTTAGAAACCAAATAATATTAAAAAAAAAAAAAAAAAATAGGCTTGCTATAGCCCACTGAATGAGAGATAGCACACACAGCAGTGGCACACAAGCCCTGACTGAGGCCAATATTTTTCTCCCACTGATTGATGTAGTGTTTTTGTGTTGAGGTAGAATTTAGAACACAAATCACGGAAAAAATAAATAGGCTTTCTATGGCCCACTGAATGAAAGGGAGAGAGGTGGCACACCCAGGAGTCAAGACTGGCACACAAGCTGAAAGGGCAATATTACTCTCCCACTGTTTTTTTATGTATTTTTTGTTTTTTCAGGGAGACTTTAGAAACCCAATAATATTTAAAAAAAAAAATAAATAGGCTTTCTATGGCCCACTGAATGAGAGGGAGAGAGGTGGCACACCCAGGAGTCAAGACTGGCACACAAGCTGAAAGGGCAATATTATTCTCCCACTGTTTTTTTAGGTTTTTTTTTTTTTTTTCAGGGAGAATTAGAAACCAAATAATATTAAAAAAAAAAAATAAATAGGCTTTCTATGGCCCACTGAATGAGAGGGAGAGAGGTGGCACACCCAGGAGTCAAGACTGGCACACAAGCTGAAAGGGCAATATTACTCTCCCACTGTTTTTTTAGGTTTTTTTTTTTTTTTCAGGGAGACTTTAGAAACCAAATAATATTAAAAAAAAAAAAAAAAAAAAAAAATAGGCTTGCTATAGCCCACTGAATGAGAGATAGCACACACAGCAGTGGCACACAAGCCCTGACTGAGGCCAATATTTTTCTCCCACTGATTGATGTAGTGTTTTTGTGTTGAGGTAGAATTTAGAACACAAATCACGGAAAAAATAAATAGGCTTTCTATGGCCCACTGAATGAAAGGGAGAGAGGTGGCACACCCAGGAGTCAAGACTGGCACACAAGCTGAAAGGGCAATATTACTCTCCCACTGTTTTTTTATGTATTTTTTGTTTTTTCAGGGAGACTTTAGAAACCCAATAATATTTAAAAAAAAAAATAAATAGGCTTTCTATGGCCCACTGAATGAGAGGGAGAGAGGTGGCACACCCAGGAGTCAAGACTGGCACACAAGCTGAAAGGGCAATATTATTCTCCCACTGTTTTTTTAGGTTTTTTTTTTTTTTTTCAGGGAGAATTAGAAACCAAATAATATTAAAAAAAAAAAATAAATAGGCTTTCTTTGGCCCACTGAATGAGAGGGAGAGAGGTGGCACACCCAGGAGTCAAGACTGGCACACAAGCTGAAAGGGCAATATTACTCTCCCACTGTTTTTTTAGGTTTTTTTTTTTTTTTCAGGGAGACTTTAGAAACCAAATAATATTAAAAAAAAAAAAAAAAAAAAAAAATAGGCTTGCTATAGCCCACTGAATGAGAGATAGCACACACAGCAGTGGCACACAAGCCCTGACTGAGGCCAATATTTTTCTCCCACTGATTGATGTAGTGTTTTTGTGTTGAGGTAGAATTTAGAACACAAATCACGGAAAAAATAAATAGGCTTTCTATGGCCCACTGAATGAAAGGGAGAGAGGTGGCACACCCAGGAGTCAAGACTGGCACACAAGCTGAAAGGGCAATATTACTCTCCCACTGTTTTTTTATGTATTTTTTGTTTTTTCAGGGAGACTTTAGAAACCCAATAATATTTAAAAAAAAAAATAAATAGGCTTTCTATGGCCCACTGAATGAGAGGGAGAGAGGTGGCACACCCAGGAGTCAAGACTGGCACACAAGCTGAAAGGGCAATATTACTCTCCCACTGTTTTTTTAGGTTTTTTTTTTTTTTCAGGGAGACTTTAGAAACCAAATAATATTAAAAAAAAAAAAAAAAAATAGGCTTGCTATAGCCCACTGAATGAGAGATAGCACACACAGCAGTGGCACACAAGCCCTGACTGAGGCCAATATTTTTCTCCCACTGATTGATGTAGTGTTTTTGTGTTGAGGTAGATTTTAGAACACAAATCACGGAAAAAATAAATAGGCTTTCTATGGCCCACTCAGTGAGAGATGGCACACACAGGGATGGCACTGTAGCAGAAATGCCAATCTTAATCTCCCACAAAAAAAAAAAAAAAAAAAAAAAAAACTGTCCTACAATTACTATCTCCCTGCAGTAATGTAAGCCAGGTATGGCAGGCAGCAATAGGAGTGGACTGATGCACAAATTAAATAAAAAGTGTGGACAAACAAAAAAGATAGCTGTGCAGAAAGGAAGGAACAAGAGGATATGTGCTTTGAAAAAAGCAGTTGGTTTCCACAGTGGCGTACACACAGCAATACAGCTATCACGGAGCCTTCTAGGGCAGCCCAATGAGCTACAGCGCTGAGGGGAAAAAAAAAAAAAAATAGCTTCCACAGTCCCTGCACACCGAAGGTGGTGTTGGACAGTGGAAATCGCTGCAGCACAAGCGGTTTGGTGGTTAGTGGACCCTGCCTAACGCTCTCCCTGCTTCTGACGAAGCGGCAGCAACCTGTCCCTAAGCTCAGATCAGCAGCAGTAAGATGGCGGTCGGCGGGAACGCCCCTTTATAGCCCCTGTGACGCCGCAGACAGCAAGCCAATCACTGCAATGCCCTTCTCTAAGATGGTGGGGACCAGGATCTATGTCATCACGCTGCCCACACTCTGCGTTCACCTTCATTGGCTGAGAAATGGCGCTTTTCGCGTCATTGAAACGCGACTTTGGCGCGAAAGTCGCGTACTGCATGGCCGACAAGCACAGGGGTCGGATCGGGTTTCATGAGACGCCGACTTAGCCAAAAGTCGGCGACTTTTGAAAATGATCGACCCGTTTCGCTCAACCCTACCAGCGACGTAAGAAAGTTCCAAACGATCTGCTACAATGTACGATTCACAGCAGGGTCCCTGATCGCTGCTGCGTGTCAGACACAGCGATATCGTATGGATATCGCTGGAACGTCACGGATCGTACCGTCGTAGCGATCAAAGTGCCACTGTGAGACGGTACCCTTAGGTTCACACAGCCCTTCTAGCTAACAATGTCAGTGCTAACTGCTTTTCATGAATAGATGAGAATTGGTCCTGAATTGATGTCCATGTTATCGACATCCCTCAGACCCGGGTGGTTGCGGTCTCTGTCCTTATCCATCTATGCATCTAGCTTTTGATAAAGAAAATAATCATAAAGCTATTAGAATGTATAAGTTGCCAATATTGTTCAGTTTAAGTATTAGCACAGAGGCTTCTAGTCTATAACTGAAGGACAAATGCTTATCATAAGAACAACATGTTGAACCTTTAGGCATAAAATGATACTCAAAATACTTGAAATTGTTTATACAAAACTGACTTTTTGAAATCTGCAATGTTATTTTATTTTGGACATGTGTAAAAGCCTCATGCCGTGTGCCAGAATATTAAATACTGCACATTTTATGGGATAAGCCAGACGTCTATCACTACGGTCTCTCTGTTTCAGTTTCCTATTATCTTCATCTCTTTGTAATTATTTTTAGTTATAACTTTTCTGCTACATAAATTTCATGTTTATTCAAATTACTTGTAAAAAAGCAGATGTTTTGCTAGAAGCGTAGATTTCCAAGTGAAGTAGTGGAGAATGCGGGCATTGCCAGCAACCTTAGTTCACTGAGGGCGGACAAACGCAGCCTCAGGTGAGATTTTACACCAGTCTCTCCTTTTCTCTTCTTCTGTAGGTCTTGCTTTGGGGACTTTGGTTACAAGAGATCTCTCTCTTAAGTTACTATTTCACTTTACTTGTTTGTACAATTGTATGTGTTTATGTCCTATTAATTGCAATATGTAGTGTTGAGACAATTTTCACTTTCTATATCTGGCCCTTGAACGTCAGTGACCACTACAGCCCCATAGTGGTCTAATGCTGAGTACGTGGACCCTTTGGCCTCCCTTAGTTGCACTTCAGTAAGGTTGTTTGCTTTTTACTTTAATAAGATTTAGAAGTTTGGCATGAATAAGCTTAGGTTTATTTGATCTCCACGGACAATCAGCACTCCACTGTGGTATCCCAGAACCCGGTCTACTGCTGCTAACTTTTTATATACTCCATTGTATAAAGCAATCTCTGATTCTGCCATGAAATCTGTATCTCCTTTATGGCCATTGAGCCACATAGTAAATTCTATAGGTAATTGCAGCTGTATGGGGTAAATTAGCACAAATACAGTGGTATGAAAAGGTTTGGGCGCCCCGGTCAAAATTACTGTTATTGTGAACTGTTAAGCAAGTTGAAGATGAAATGATCTATAAAAGGCCTAAAGTTACAGATGACACATTTCCGTGGTATTTTAGGTATATATATATTCATCTTTTACATATTAAAAATTCAAAAAGCAAAATGGGTCGATGCAAAAGCATGGTTAGTACCTAGTAGCACCCCCTTTTTGCAAATATCACAGCTTGTAAACACTTTTTATAGCCAGACAAGAGTCTTTCAATTTTTGTTTGAGGGATTTTCATCCATTCTTCCTTGGAAAATTCTTCCAGTTCTATGAGATTCCTGGGGTGTCTTGCACCGTCTGCTATTCGGAGGTCTAGCCACAGATTTTCAATGATGTGCAGATCAGGGGACTGTGAGGGCCATTGTAAACCTTGCGTCTTTGGAGGTAGTCTTATTGTGGATTTTGACATGTGTTAAGAATCATTATCCTTTTGTGGAAGCCATCCTCTGTTATGTTTGCATAAAGAATTTGTTGAAATTTAATTTAATCCATTCTTCACACTATCCATGAAATGTTCTCCATGAATCAGGCTTGCTTAGATGTTCTTCTGCATAGTTCTGACGCTGAATTTTATGGTGAGGACCCAGGAGAGGTTTTCTTCTGATGACTCTACCATAGGCAATATTTGTGCAGGTGTCTCTGAACAGTAGAACGAGGTACCACAACTCCAGAGTATGCTAAATCTTTGTCAAGGTCTTTTCAAGTCAGGCGGGGGTTCTTATTTGACTTTCTAGCAATCCTATGAGCAGCTCTCACTGAAATTTTGCTTGGTCTTTCAGACCTTATCTTGACCTCCACGGTTCCTGTTAACTGCCATTTCTTAATTACGTTTTGAATTGAGGAAAGTGCAAATTGAAAATGCTTTTCTATCTTCCTATAGACTTCTGTTGCTTTGTGAGCCTCCACCATTTTTATTTTCAGAGTGCTAGGCAGCTGCTTAGAAGAACCCATGGCTGCTGTTTTTTTGGCACAAGGTTAGAGGAGGCTGGTTTTTCCTAAGGCTGTGAAATCTGCATCAAACTCTCCAAGGGTGCCCAAACTTTTGCATTGGCCTATTTTGCTTTTCGTGTTTTTTTAAATGTAAAAAAGTGACAATATTTTTTTTTTTAACTCAAATACAAAGGAAATGTGTCAATCTTTAGGCCTTTTAGAGAATATCTTATCTTCAACTTGCTTACCTTTTCACAACAACAATAATTTTGACCAGGGGTGCCCAAACTTTTACATGCCACTGTATATAGCGTAGTTTTATAATAGGCTAGCGGATGAGTTTTCACCAGCACAAACATCTCAGATAGCGGAGTCAAGTGTTAACACCCAACGAACGACATCCATTTCTTGGATTGCTTCCATAAGAGCTTGGCTAAGCGAATTCCTTGGCCTTTTCCTAAACCGGTTGTTGAAATTCTTGTTTTTCATCCTTATTTCATTGCATTTTCATGTGTATTTGCAAACAATGTACTTACAGCTCGTAAAAGCAACTACTGATTATCATTGTTCTGTACTGTATATGTAGAAACAAAAAAGGGGCCTGATAAAGAAAATAATCAATACATCCATAATAATCTATAAGTTGCCAATATTGCTCTGCTTAAAGCAGCACTCCCGTCAAAATTTGTATCCCCTTAATATTTTACAATCATATTATACAGCACTGTGCACTTACAATTGCTCTTTTACCTTTCTACACAGTTAATTCTTCTGTTCTCCAATAAGTCTATGACATCATGTGATTATAAAATTGACTAACTTAATCCTTCTAAGCTCTATGTAGAAACAGGAGGTCAGTTCTCCCTTCATGATTCAGGAGTCAGTTATGCTAGTTTAACAACTCACTCAAGAAAATAGGTAGACTCAAAAACTGCAACTGACCCTGTCGATTCCTGTATAGACCAGAGATCCTGACCGATAGTGGTTCTTGCGTGAGCTGAGATAGCCCTAACCAGAGTCTAGACGACCAATGCTGGGTGATGGACCTATGATGCCTGAAAGGCCACTGAGCGCTTCGTGTTTCTCCTAAAGAACCGGAGGGCAAAGCAGAGAACAAATTACCTACAGAAGGGCCAACTGTGCTGAGATAGAAAGAGATCCAAGAGTGAGTAAAGCAAACCATAAAATACGAGACTGTTAGAAAAATATGACACATACTTCCTAGAAAGAAACAGAAGCTAGGTACTGAGTAAAGAACATAAACAGCAGAGAGATAAACCCTAGCTGGTCTTTCACTGACTGGCTTAAACTACAGCAGTATGGCTGGACATCCAAAGGAGACCATCGTCAGCAGGAAATACCAGCAAGGGGAAAGAATAAAAAGCCGCACCCTAAAGGTGATTGGGCAGATAAATGAGTAACTCTAAACATCTGTTACCCTAAAAAGACTGCAGCAAGGATAACAGAAACTAAACACCAGGAGAAAAGGAGTATCTGCTTGTGGCTCAGTGGACAGAGAAGCTGACCACAAAGCCCGGGCTCAAGGGTTCAAACCCAGATGCATGACAGAGTCACTGCAAAAGTCCCTGGCAAGAGGGAAGAGGAAGTAGTTGGGTCAACAGTTGAAGAGGGGAGTGATCAATGCAGGGACAAGAGACTTGAAATCCTTCAAATGGCTTATACAAAACTGACTCTATGTAATATACAATATTACCTTGGTTTGGACATGAAGAAAAGCCTCCAGGGTTGTGTGCTAGAATTTTGAGTTAAATACTGCACCCTTTGATGGGCAAGCCAGACATCTATTACTACGGTCTTTGTTCTGTTATTTATATTCTCTTATCTTTATCTATCACTTTCTAATTAGACTTTTATGCTAAATAAATGTAATTAATACAAATCACTTGCGATGTTGAGATCTTTTGTGATGAGCGCAGATTTCCATATGAATATGTACCTACAGTAGAGAAACCATGGACATGTGCATAAATAAATGCAGTTATTGTCCCCAAGGATTATTAGTCTCATCAGAATTTATAATATCCACTTGTAAACTGTAGTTTATAATGTACTTGTAAATATGCTTCTCATTATGGGAGTAAATATGGGCCCCCGCTCCGGCCTCTCCCCATTTATGGCCCTCTTACTACAAATAAATAGTGCTGTAATGAGAGGACGAGATATGGGGTTTTGTGTTATTGTTGGATTATCACCGCCAGGCGTCTTCCTCCTGGCCGCTGACAGCTAGCGCTGCCTAAAATGGATTTAAACGTGGAATATCAAAACATGTGAAGACTGACAAGATACGTTATTTTATCATTCCTGCTTGAAGATCTTTCTTAAATCACATACGTCTATAATTTTTATCTGTTCCTGGAAAAGCTGGGTGATGAGCCATAGGGTGGTTATTACAGTTAATACTGCATAAGTGCATAGATTTGCTACAAAACAGACTTCCCATCCTGTTGGTGCAATCACTGCTTTAGGGGAGATGCAGAAGGCTGTCGTTTGGAGGCACAGCTAGATGACTGATCTGGTCCCTCTGCCACATATGGGAGTAGTGCTGCACTATAGTACTAAAAAGGTGTTCTGATATATTTCTAGACTTAAAGTATTAAAGGGATTGTTCAGCATTGAGACATGAATCCTTAGGATGAGTCAACAATATCTATGCACTGCGTAGTGATCGTTCTCAGGTACAAAAGCTCAGCTCTTATTGAAGTGAATGGGAACTGAGCTGCTGAAACTTCTGAGGCTGGTAACAGCCCATTTGTTTGGGTGAACTGTTTTTTTAATAGTTGTCATAGGGAAAATTAAAATGCTTACAGAGATGTTAGACAGAGATTGCACTCTGTGTGGCTGATCTCATTTGAAATTAGGTAATAAAGGAAACTCCCAATGGATAACAGATGTGAGGTCCTGCTTCAGGAATCTGAAGCAGATTTACTACCGAGATAAGACTTTGAAAAAACATAAAGATCTTGGATCTCTTTGTCTGCTTATTAGAAAGGGAGGTTTGCATGAACTTCGTGGATCCAATCATATTTTCGGAAATGGGATGAAGTTGCAAAGCATGGTTTCACTTCACTAAGCGATGATCAAAATTAATATTTGGTCTCTATGTAAAGCTAAAATCATGATAAAAAAATATGACGTTGATATTGAGTACCTGCGATTCTCAAGAGCAAAGATATCGTCAATGTAGGGAATCTTATGAACTGAAGTCACATCCCATGTCTACACCTGTAAGGAGTCATCGGGGGGGGGGGGGGGAACTTAGGAGATAAATAAGGCAAATGCCAAATTTTGGGCATTATCATATCTTAGAGTCACAGTTCACTGTGGGTGCTGTCTGTCTTCCTGGATTGCTTCCCTCCATAAGCCTGAAGTCATTGCTCAGATGACAGGTTTGGTAACTTTCTTTTATTTATTCTCTACAATGTTTTGTACATTTTTAAAAAAAATAAACACTGCCTATCATTCTGGATTAAATATAAAATGTAATAGTTCTGTTCCTTTTGTTCTACAAACCATACTCTGAAGTCATACGGTACAAGAAATTACGCGTCCAGTCAGTCTGTATAAAAACGACTGGTGGCCGCAGCGAGTAGTTCTTGGGTTATCGTGGAGTTAGCAGTGACCGTACCGGCGGTATATACAGTTGTGGCCAAAAGTATTGACACCCCTGCAATTCTGTCAGATAATACTCAGTTTCTTCCTGAAAATGATTGCAATCACAAATTCTTTGTTATTATTATCTTCATTTAATTTGTCTTAAATGAAAAAACACAAAAGAGAATGAAGCAAAAAGCAAAACATTGATCATTTCACACAAAACTCCAAAAATGGGCCTGACAAAAGTATTGGCACCCTCAGCCTAATACTTGGTTGCACAACCTTTAGCCAAAATATCTGCGACCAACCGCTTCCGGTAACCATCAATGAGTTTCTTACAATGCTCTGCTGGAATTTTAGACCATTCTTCTTTGGCAAACTGCTCCAGGTCCCTGATATTTGAAGGGTGCCTTCTCCAAACTGCCATTTTTAGATCTCTCCACAGGTGTTCTATGGGATTCAGGTCTGGACTCATTGCTGGCCACCTTAGAAGTCTCCAGTGCTTTCTCTCTAACCATTTTCTAGTGCTTTTTGAAGTGGGTTTTGGGTCATTGTCCTGCTGGAAGACCCATGACCTCTGAGGGAGACCCAACTTTCTCACACTGGGCCCTACATTATGCTGCAAAACTTGTTGGTAGTCTTTAGACTTCATTAACCCTTTTCTGACATCTGACGTACTATCCCGTCAAGGTGGGGTGGGCCCGTATGACCACCGACGGGATAGTACGTCATGCCCTTTAATGCAACACCGCGACTTAAGTCGCGGTGATCGCATTAAAATTCCGACGCCATCTTACCTTATGGAAGATGGCCTCGGCATCTTGGGGTATGGCGCCCCCCCCCGGCCTCCCGATCGCTGTGATTGGTTGTTCAATTCTGAACAGCCAATCACAGCCTTTCTCATTGTTTCAGCCAATCAGATTGGCTGAAACAGTGAGGTCCCAGGCTAGGATCAAGTACCGATGTACTCGATCCTGGGGCCGGTGCCTGGCAATGCCAGGCACCGGCCAAAACCCCCCGGATTGGCGCGATCGACGATCACATCGATCGCGCCAATCACAGGGCACAGCGGCGGTGTTACCGTGCTATTCCCTGCTGGTAACTACCTGCTCCGGTGCCTGCCTCCCGTGCCCTGTGTCTGTGCCCAGCTCTGGAATCTGCAGCTCTGATTGGCGCGATCGATGTGATCGTCGATCGCGCCAATCACAGGGCACAGCAGCGGTATGACCGTGCTGTGCCCTGATGGTGACCTGCCGGTCACCTGCCGGTCACTTGCTAGTGACCTGCCAGTGACCAGCCTATGACCGGAGCTGTGAGCTCCGATCATAGGCTGGTGCCTAGCAACACCGGCATCACCAGGGCCTCCCCTGATTGGTGGGATCGATGTGATCATCGATCCCACCAATCACAGGTCACAGCAGCTGTGTGACCGCTCTGTGACCTGTCTCACCTGCCCCTCATCTGTCTGACTGCTCTGCAGGAATCCTCACACTTGTTGAGGGTTCCTGCAGAGCGGTCATGCTGACAGATACCCCTCCTGTGCTGAGACTTGTGGTGCCACAGTAGCCTGTGACACCATAATTCTTGCTAAAAAAAAAAAAAGAAAGAAGACAGAAGAAAGAAGACAGAAGAAAGAAGAGAGACTACAAAGGTAAGTGTTCATCCCCGATCCCGGCCCGATCTTTCTTCCTCCCCTCCATCCCCCCCCTTCCCCCTCCACTTTGCGCCGCGTCCGTCCGTGCCCAAATTTAGCAGCCGCCGAGCGTTGATTGGTGACGCAGTTCACCGATCAACACTCGTGCTCACTTTTCTTCTCCACATCCCCGTCTGCGCACCCAGCCGCGGCGTCTAAACCCGTGCCTTTCGTTTCTTTTTTTTTTCCACATCCCCATCCGCGCACCCAGCCGCTGCGTCTAAACCCGTGCCTTTCGTTTCTTTTTTTTTTCCACATCCCCATCCGCGCACCCAGCCGCTGTGTCTAAACCCTGTGCCTTTCGTTTCTTTTTTTTTTTTTCCACATCCCCGTCCGCGCACCCAGCCGCTGCGTCTAAACCCGTGCCTTTCGTTTCTTTTTTTTTTCCACATCCCCTTGCGCGCACCCCGCCGCTGCGTCTGAACCCGTGTTTTTCTTTTCTTTTTTTTTTTTCACATCCCCTTGCGCACATCCCGCCGCTGCGTCTGAACCCGTGCCTTTCTTTTCTTTTTTTTTTCACATCCCCTTGCGCGCACCCCGCCGCTGCATCTGAACACGTGCCTTTCTTTTCTTTTTTTTTCACATCCCCTTGCGCGCACCCTGCTGCTGCGTCTGAACCCGTGCCTCTTTTCTTTTTTTTTTTTTCACATCCCCTTGCGCGCACCCCGCCGCTGCGTCTGAACCCGTGCCTTTCTTTTCTTTCTTTTTTCACATCCCATTGCGCGCACCCCGCCGCTGCGTCTGAACCCGTGCCTTTATTTTCTTTCTTTTTTTTTCACATCCCCTTGCGCGCACCCCGCCGCTGTGTCTGAACCCGTGCCTTTCTTTTTTCACATCCCCTTGCGCGAACCCCACTGCTGCGTCTGAACCCGTGCCTTTCTTTTCTTTCTTTTTTTTTCACATCCCCTTGCGCGCACCCCCATGCTGCGTCTGAACCCGTGCCTTTTGTTTCTTTTTTTTTCCACATCCCAGTACGCGCACTCAGCCGCCGCCGAACTTTGATAAGTGACGCGGTTCACTTATCAGAGCTCTTGTGGCTGCCGTTTTTTTCACATCCCAGTTCACACACCCAGCAGCCGCCGAACTTTGATAAGTGATGCAGTTCACTTATCAGAGCTAGGGCCTGCTGTTTTAGACTTTTCCTTTCACAGGTATTTTTTTTCCCTATTTGCTTTTTTCCTTTAGCTTTTTCTTTTCAGAATGGTTTGCACCAAACACTATCCCCCCCAACACGTACACATAGTTACCAATAAATTACACCCAAGCACCATACTCACAAAAAAATGTCCCGTTCGTCCCAGCAGCGCTATTCAGCATAGGAGGCATATTCTTTCCTTGCCTCCGACACTGATAGCGAGAGAGAGGATCCCACATTCCTTTACTCTTCAGATTCTTAATCCTCTTCCTCCTCCTCCTCCTCATCTTCCTCCTCGGGTCCTGCGGAACCGCCACGCAGACGCCCCAGGAGAGAAGATGAGGCAGCGCCCACTCCTGAAGATGAACCAGCACGCCCCCCTTCGGACCCCATATGGACCTCGCCCCCCGAAAATTACCAGCCACTGATTCCTGATTTTGTGGCAGAATCAGGAATCAAGTTTGACACCACCGGCCTCACAGAAATACACTCTGTTCCAAATTATTATGCAAATAATATTTCCTCATATTTTCTCTAAATTACCTATCTGAATTGCAGTCTTTGTTATTTTCCAGTCATCTACTATTCTAGTATAATTGCAATGTTTTGGAACAAACTGCCTATGAAAACAGTATATTTTTTAAAAAAAATAAACACTCAAAATGCATGTTCCAAATTATTATGCACAGCAGAGTTTTCAACCTCTTTTTTTTATTTTGAACAAAAAAATGGCCAATTGTAAGTTATAAGCATTATCAGCTTATTACAAAATGAAATCAAACAGTTTTCAAGTGAAAACTTTATTCTAGGTGATGTTACATTTGCACATAGGACCCCTTGTTTGAAAGAAGCTTCTGAACTCTCTCGTCCATTGAATTTGTCAGTTTTTGGATGGTTTCTGCTTCAATTGTTTTGCATGTGGACAGAATACCCTCCCAGAGCTGTTGCATAGATGTGAACTGCCTCCCGCCATCATAGACACTCCTTTTGATGATGCTCCAGAGGTTCTCAATGGGGTTGAGGTCAGGGGAAGATGGTGGCCACACCATAAGTTTCTCCTCTTTTATGCCCATAGCAGCCAGAGATGCAGATGTGTTTTTTGCAGCATGAGACGGTGCATTATCATGCATGAAAATGATCTTGCTGCGGAAAGCACGGTTCTTCCTCTTGAACCATGGCAGGAAGTGTTGTTTTAGAAACTCCACATAGATTATGGAGTTCATCTTTACCCCTTCAGGGATCATAAAGGGGCCGACAATCTCTCTTCCCATGATTCCAGCCCAAAACATTACTCCACCTCCTCCTTGTTGGCGCCTTAGCCGTGTTTTCATGGGGTGTCCATCAACCAGCCATCCTCCACTCCATCCATCTGGACCATCGAGCGTTGCACGGCACTCATCGGTGAACAAAACAGTTTGGAAGTCAGTCTTCATGTATTGTTTGGCCCACTGGAGCAGTTTCTGCTTGTGTGCAGTGGATAGAGGTGGTCGACAGGATGGCTTACGCACAGCTGCAAACCTCTGAAGGACCCAGCATCTTGTTGTTCTGGGGACGTTGGAGGCACCAGCAGCTTCAAAAACTTGTCTGCTGCTATGACAAGGCATTTTTGCAGCTGCTCTTTTAACCTTACGCAATTGCCTGTTGGAAAGAGTCCTCAATTTTTCCTTATCAGCACGCACACGTGTGTGCTGGGAATCAGCTACATACTTCTTGATTGTGCGATGATCACGATGAAGTGTCTTGGCAATGTTGATCGTAGTCATGCCTTGACCTAAATACTCCACAATTTGTTGCTTCTCAGCAGCCGACACATCCTTTTTCTTTCCCATTTTGGCAAAAAATGTAGGCTGCTTAATAATGTGGAACAGCCTTCTTAAGTAGTCTTGCCTTTATTTGGACACACCTGCCAAACTAATTTGCACAGGTATCTGCAATTGCTTTCAGTGATATAAAGAGCCCTGACACACATCACCATCAATGAGTTTAAATGACAAACAAAAAAATTCTAACCTTATCACTCCTAAACTCTTTGTGCATAATAATTTGGAACACAGTGTAGACTTTTTTAAAGTCTTTTTCTCTGAGGATTTTATTAACCTCATGGTGGAGCAAACTAATTTGTATGCTCGGCAATTTTTGGAGCAAAACCCCGGTTCATCATTTTCTAACTGGTCTCCTGTAGACGCAGTTGAAATGATGCAGTTTTGGGGCCTGGTCCTCCACATGGGGATCGTGAAGAAGCCAGAAATTCGGCAATATTGGAGTGTAGATATTTTATATAACACTCCAGTGTTCCAAATGGTCATGGTTCGGACTTGTTTTGAGGCCATCCATAAGTTCCTGCATTACAACGATAATGCACGGTGTCCTGCACAAGATGACCCCAATTTTGACCGTCTGTTCAAAGTTCGGCCGGTCATCAAACACTTCAGCAAAAAGTTTGCTGAAGTGTACATGCCCAAAAGGGACATCTGCGTGGATGAGTCCTTGGTTCATTTTAAGGGGCGGCTCAGATTCCATCAATACCTGCCCAACAAGAGGGCCAGGTACAGAATCAAACTCTACAAGCTGTGTGAGAGTACCTCAGGGTACACCCACAGCTTTAGAGTTTACGAAGGGAAGGACAGCAGGATTGAACCGCCTGAGTGTCCTTCTATCCTGGGAGTGAGTGGGAAAATTGTGTGGGATTTGGTGCACCCACTGCTGGATAAAGGTTATCACCTCTACACCGATAACTTTTATTCCAGCATCCCACTCTACAAATCTCTCTCTGCGCGAGGTACCGCTGCCTGCGGTACTGTCCGCAAAAATCAGAGAGGCCTCCCGAAGACGCTACTTGGGCAGATGCTCAGAAAAGGTGAGAGCAAAGCCCAATGTAGCGACCACCTGCTGGTGGTCAAGTACAAGGACAAGAGGGATGTCCTTCTCTTGACCACCATACACGGTGATGGCAGTGCCCTCAGCAGTGTACGGGGTACCTCTACACAGGTCTGCAAACCGGACTGTGTACTGGGGTACAACAAAAACATGGGGGGCGTTGATCTCTCCGATCAACTCCTCCAACCGTACAGTGCTTTGAGGAAGGCCAAGGTGTGGTACAAAAAGCTGGCCGTGTACATCGTACAAATGGCAATGCTCAACGCTTTCCTGCTGTCACGATGTGCACGACACACTGATACATCGTACCTTCAGTTCCAGGAGGTAGTGGTTAAGGCCCTGATGTTTGGCACGAGGGAAGGAGCGGGCCCCAGTACTTCCAGAAATGAGGGTGCTCGTATTGTACCAGGTCAGCATTTTCCGGGGGTGGTCCCGCCAACTGATAGAAAAGGTAAGCCGCAAAAAAGGTACCGAGTGGGCTACAAACGAGGAGTACGCAAGGACACCATCTATCAATGCGACACCTGCCCCAACAAACCTGGCCTGTGTATGAAGGACTGCTTCAAATTGTACCACACCTCCATGCACTTCTAATTTACTTAACAGGAACCAGTAGATTAGTTCCAAAGAGGGGGCACATCTAAGTAAGTTCCTTGGGGGTCTAGGTTCCAAAATGATGTCACTTGTGGTTTTTTTTTACTGTTTAGGCACATCAGGGGCTCTGCAAACGGAACATGACGCCCTCAGAACCAGTCCATCAAAGTCTGCATGCCAAATCGTCACTGCTTCCCTTCTGAGTCCCGAAGTGCCCAAAGTTTTTTCCCACATATGGGGTACCAGCGTACTCAGAACAAATTGGACAGCAACTTTTGGGGTCCAATTTCTCTTGTTACCCTTGGGAAAATAAAAAATTGGGGACTGAAAGATCATTTTTGTGGGGAAAAAAATAGAATTTTTTATTTTCACCCCGGGCGTCATAAACTTTAGAGAAGCACTTGGAGGTTCAAAATTCTCACCACACACCTAGATAAGTTCCTTAGGGGGTCAAGTTTCCAAAATGGGGTCACTTGTGGGGAGTTTCTACAGTTTAGGCACATCAGGGGCTCATCAAATGGAACATGATGCCCGCAGACAATTCCATCAAAGTCTGCATTCCAAAACGTCACTACTTCCCTTCCGAGCCCAGAAGTGTGCCCAAACAGTAGTTTTCTCCCACATATGGGATATCACCGTACTCAGGACAAATTGGACAACAACTTTTGGGGTCCAATTTCTCCTTTTACCCTTGAGAAAATAAAAAATTGGGGACTAAACGATCATGTTTGTGGAAAAAATAGGATTTTTTATTTTCACACCCGGGCGTTATAAACTTTCGTGAAGCACTTGGGGGATAAAAGTGCTCACGACACATCTAGATAAGTTCCTTAGGGGGTGTAGTTTCCAAAATGGGGTCACTTGTGGGGGGTTTCCACTGTTTAGGCACATCAGGGGCTCGCCGAACACGACATGGCATCCGATCTCAATTCCAGCCAATTTTAGCTTGAAAATGTCAAACGGCGCTCCTTTCCTTCTGAGCCCTGCCATGCGCCCAAACAGTGGTTCCCCCCCACATATAGGGTATCAGCGTACTCAGGACAAATTGGACAACAACTTTAGGGGTCCAATTTCTCCTTTTACCCTTGAGAAAATAAAAAATTGGGGACTAAACGATCATGTTTGTGGAAAAAATAGGATTTTTTATTTTCACTCCCGGGCGCTATAAACTTTCGTGAAGCACTTGGGGGATAAAAGTGCTCACGACACATCTAGATAAGTTCCTTAGGGGGTCTAGTTTCCAAAATGGGCTCACTTGTGGGGGGTTTCCACTGTTTAGGCACATCAGGGGCTCGCCAAACGCGACATGGCGTCCGATCTCAATTCCAGCCAATTTTAGCTTGAAAATGTCAAACGACGCTCCTTTCCTTCTGAGCCCTGCCGTGCGCCCAAAAAGTGGTTCCCCCTCACATGTGGGGTATCAGCATACTCAGGACAAATTGGACAACAACTTTTAAGGTCCATTTTCTCTTTTTACCCTTGGGAAATTAAAAAAATTATTGCTGAAAGATCATTTTTGTGACTAAAAAGTAAAATGTTAATTTTTTCCTTCCATGTTGCTTCTGCTGCTGTGAAACACCTGAAGGGTTAATAAACTTCTTGAATGTGGATTTGAGCACCTTGAGGGGTGCAGCTTTCAGAATGGTGTCACTTTTGGGTATTTTCTGCCATATAGACCCCTCAAAATGACGTCAAATGTGAGGTGGTCCCTAAAAAAAATGGTTTTGTAAATTTTGTTGTAAAAATGAGAAATTGCTGTTCAAATTTTAACCCTTGTAACTTCCTAGAAAAAAAAAATTTTGTTTCCAAAATTGTGCTGATGTAAAGTAGACATGTGGGAAATGTTATTTATTAACTATTTTGTGTCACATAACTATTATTTAACAGAATAAAAATTCAAAGTTGGAAAATTGCAAAATTTTCAAAATTTTGCCAAATTTCCGTTTTTTTCACAAATAAACGCAAGTTATATCGAAGAAATTTTATGACTATCGTGAAGTACAATATGTTACAAGAAAACAAACTCAGAATCGCTAAGATCCGTTGAAGCGTTTCGGAGTTATAACCTCATAAAGGGACAGTGGTCAGAATTGTAAAAATTGTCCCGGTCATTAACGTGCAAACCACCCTTGGGGGTGAAGGGGTTAAGCCATGCACACGGTCAAGCAGTCCAGTGCCAGAGGCAGGAAAGCAACCCCAAAACATCAGGGAACCTCCGCCATGTTTGACTGTAGGGACCGTTTTCTTATCTTTGAATGCCTCTTTTTTTCTCCTGTAAACTCTATGTTGATGCCTTTGCCCAAAAAGCTCTACTTTTGTCTCATCTGACCAGAGAACATTCTTCCAAAATGTTTTAGGCTTTTTCAGGTAAGTTTTGGCAAACTCCAGCCTGGCTTTTTTATGTCTCGGGGTAAGAAGTGGGGTCTTCCTGGGTCTCCTACCATACAGTCCCTTTTCATTCAGACGCTGACGGATAGTACGGGTTGACACTGTTGTACACTCGGACTGCAGGGCAGCTTGAACTTGTTTGGATGTTAGTCGAGGTTCTTTATCCAACATCCTCACAATCTTGCGTTGAAATCTCTTGTCAATTTTTCTTTTCCGGCCAAATCTAGGGAGGTTAGCCACAGTGCCATGGGCTTTAAACTTCTTGATGACACTGCGCACGGTAGACACAGGAACATTCAGGTCTTTGGAGATGGACTTGTAGCCTTGAGATTGCTCAAGCTTCCTCACAATTTGGTTTCTCAAGTCCTCAGACAGTTCTTTGGTCTTCTTTCTTTTCTCCATGCTCAATGTGGTACACACAAGGACACAGGACAGAGGTTGAATCAACTTTAATCCATGTCAACTGGCTGCAAGTGTGATTTAGTTATTGCCAACACCTGTTAGGTGCCACAGGTAAGTAACAGGTGCTGTTAATTACACAAATTAGAGAAGCATCACATGATTTTTCGAACAGTGCCAATACTTTTGTCCACCCCCTTTTATTTAAGACAAATTAAATGAAGATAATAATACCAAAGAATTTGTGTTTGCAATCATTTTCAGGAAGAAACTGAGTATTATCTGACAGAATTGCAGGGGTGTCAATACTTTTGGCCACAACTGTACACATATTCCATGCATTGGAATCAGAGGTGTTTATATCATATGCTCACGGTTAGTTTTCCAATAATGGATCTTACTGGAAACAGCCGCATCCTCCTCCATTAGTCAATTGCATAATTGTCTGTTGTCTGGACGATAGAGGGCAGCAGAGGGTTATTTGTGACAACTAAACCCACCACACTGTTATATTTTTATGACCCCTCTGGCTATAATCTTTGACAATTATTTATTTCTTTTACACTGTCCCTACGCTAGTCAGAGCACAATAGTGGCACCACCTGTGATCCGGCGGCTATGTAAGTCGGGTATCGTTTGGCACCAGCCCAATCACAGTCATGCCAGGAGTGCGTACAGCCTTACAGCTTGTTGATTGGCTGGGGTGCAGCTTTCCAACAAGCTTTATACGGCTGGTGAACCCGAACAGTAAGGCTAGGTTCACATTGCGTTAGTGCAGTCCATTCAGCGCATACGCTAACGGACTGCGCTAATGCAAGTGCCGACTTTGGCACAGCGCTAGCGCAGATAGAGCATCTGCTAGCTCCATCTGCGCTAGCAGTGACGGACCTGGAAACGCTGCAGCCCACGTCTCGGGTCCGTCACTCAATGACGGCACATCGCCTAGCGCACGCCCATTGTGGTCATGCGCTAGCGATGCGTCCGACATTGCTTTCAATGGCGGCGTTAACGGACTACGTTACACCGCGGTTTAACGTAGTCCGTTTAACATACAGACATAACGCAATGTGACCCTAGCCTAACACTGACTTCCGTTTAGAAGTCCATGTTCGGGGATCTGCACCAGACACTTAGTGTCCAGTGCCGAATCCCGAACTTTACCTTTCGGGTTCGCTCATCTCTACTAGCGAGATGCACCTAATCAAAGATTGAAGAGCTAGGATTTAACCCTAGCCTACCTGGCATTGAAAGAAGGGATAATAAACAAAGTGATGTCACAGTACATAGTTGATAAACACAGTGATGTTACAGCACCTATTCAAATGACTAGAAACTATTCTATAATACCTGGGAGTGGCCACTACATAGTGAAAGGAGCCGTGGTGTTCTGGCTCTGTACACTATATACATCTGTCCACTGTGGAAACAGCTGATCTGTGGGGGTGCCAGGTGATGAAACCTTGCTGATATGATAAGGATGGTGTAGGTGCATAGACAACAGGGGAATACATAGACATAAAGTAAATAATGTCAAGAACATGCATTGGAATGAAATGCTAAGCAAATATGGTAGATTATATAGCAGAAAAGGGAAATATAAGGGCACCAATACTTTAGCCTTTTTTCGGTGTCAATAACCCCGTGTTTCTTTTAACTTCCTCTTTAACAAATCTCTTCTGGGTGGTGCAGTATCAAACATATGAGTAATACTTGTGAAGGGAAAATTAAATGCCAGCACTCACCCAATCCGATGGTAAATCAGTCCATTTTTATTTTATTGCATCTTGGACAACAACAAAGTGCGGTAGTGCCAGGTGCAGGACTTTCAATAACTGATAAGGAAGACATTATGGAAAACGACCGTTTCGCGCTTGACTTGCGCTTCTACGGGTCCATATTCAGACGTGCAAGTCAAGCGTAGAATAGTCGCTGTCCGTCATGTCTTTCGTTCTCAGTTGTTGAAACTCCTGCACTATTGGCACTACCGCACTTTATGCTGCTGCCCAAGATGCAATGAAATAAAAATGGAATGATTTACCATCGGATCGGGTGAGTGCTGCCATTTCATTTTCCCTTCACAAGAAATATTGTAGATTAATTTCACTGGCTGGGGTAGGGCAGTCACAAAGTGTTTTATAGTCATCAGATGACATTTATTTCACTAAAATTATACATTGCAGGTGATGCATGGATAATCAAGTGATTCATGGATAACCTAGTGTGTAATTCCTATATAATCTATGCATGAAGTGCACAAATCAGAGTGATAACAATGTACATCCTACTCCGGGCTGTGTGACCACGAATCATACCATCGATGGCATAAACTGAATGTATGAGTACATACAATAAGTGAATATTACAGATACAAACTCAAAACTTTATTACTTTTAATTGTATTCTGGTGAGTATGAACCATCATACAATGGGAGGCACAAGGCCAGTGCCAAGGAAAGCAGCCAACATTGAAAACTAGCTCCACATGGGAACATGGACAGATTCGTAGCTATGCTTGGCATCCTCTCCCTCAATGTTCACTCTTATTGCTGAGCTTTGATTCTGGAGTGTAAGTCAATAATGATTTTTTTTTAGCTCATAAACATGCTCTCTTTTTGAAAGCTTTGCCTCTACATCCCATTTCTAGCTGGAAAAATCGGTCAAACTTTTACCCCCACAAACATTCAATATGATTGTGTAGTCCTATAACAGATAAGCCAGCCGATATCTTTATGACACTATGAAACTACTGCACCATTAGCGAGAAATTGAGTTTTAAAATTGTACCTGTACTTCCAGCTTCTCAGTCTCACACTGTATATCCTAGCTAGCAGTGCCCTCCCATGGATGATTGAAAGATCATTTTCTTTAGCACATGGCCATTGACCTGTCAGTCTGTCGGAGGGAGGGTGCTGCTCGCTAGGAAATAAAGTTTGTGGCTGAGAAGCTGGAAGTGCATAGTCACGCCGTAATGCACTTCCAAGCACAACTTCAAACAATGATTTCTCAATACCGGAACAGAACTTTGGGGTCATAAAGGGATCAACTTGATTATCTTTTAAAAGGCTATGTAGGCATATAAGTGATTTGTGGGGGGTGTGAGATAACGCTACCTGAGTGGGTTGGGGAAACTCAATTGGCAACGGGATTAAAGCATTCAGGCACGGTTTCTCCACATGAACAGTCTATCCGGTTTATTAAACATCATAAACCGGGTCACAAACAGTTCATTATTTACATCAATAGAACACATTAACCACTGACAGTCTGTTCCAATGGCAGATATATCTCTGCCCGTAACCCCTTTATCTGAAGTTACTTTACAGGAGCTCCGGCTCCACACTCTGACTCCTGTCAGTGCTGGTTCACATGGAAAAGCCGCCTCACTGGGGTCACCGTCCTTGTGACCAGGGCTCTGGTGCCCAGTTCACACTATATGCCTCTACTGCCTTTTTAAAGGCCTCATGCACACCTTCATTGGTACATGTATCTCGCACGTCTTCAGGTACATCTATAATGGACTTGAAGAGCGGAGCCTCATTCTCTTCATGGACGGCCAGTTCCTGCTTTGCAATGGACCTTTCCATTAAAACATCTGCCACGACTGGGTGACTGTCTTGTTCTGCTTTTAGCGCCAACTCTTCCTCTGCTTTACACTCTACCAGACCCCTGGCCAGGATGGGCATTGGCAGCTTCACCTCGTTACCACTCTGGCACAGCTGCTGTGAGTCTGAGACCACCATCTTCTCCTCTTGCAGAAGACCTCTTAATGCTTCACTGAGCACTTCCTCATCTTCCCTTAAGGCCTTGGTCACAGTTTGCCATGTTGACAAGTGACCTCTGAGCTCAGACAACTCTTTCTCCAAGGCACCCACTCGGCACTCAGCAGCCTGTCTCCAAAGCTCCTCTTGCTTCAAACAGGCTTCAACTATCTACTGGATCCTCCTTTACTCACTTCTCACATCCTCTGGCCTGGTTGAGTTTCCATCACTTGAGAAGGTATCTGCTTCAGGCCCCGCAGCTTTGGTGGCTTCCTCCACCTCTGCAGCCTTGGACTCAGCATGGTCATCTTCAGCCCTCTCAGTGGTGATATCCTTAGCTTTGTCCCAGTTCTCTGGGACTTTAGAGAACTTCACACACTCCAGGTCCTCAGCATCAGATTTTCTGGAGCCTTCACCATCTTCCGTCACCTCACCTTCATTGAAATCTTCACAAGGTGCAACTGGTTCAACCACTTTGTGCCTTTCACGTCTCTGACGACGGGAAGAAGACTTGCCGTGTGTACCCGGGTCAACGTTATTGTACTCCCCTTCCATGGCATTAGAGTCATTGTCTGAATGGGAGTCATCACTACTCTCTCTTTCACTCTGGCACAACAAGTCCCCACTTAAAAAGGTCATATTTTCTGGTATAGCTGCCACCGCCATCCTGACTTCACCATGTGGAGTCCTGTTGTTCCACTGTGTCAGTGCTTCTGTCAACACCATTGTACTCAGCCCTAATGGTTGCTACTGGCAATGACCCATCACAGTCACCCTCGGAGTCTGTGTTACACCCCACAGTATGGTGAACCCTCCAGTTGCTTTCTAACCGGGTGTCAGGTCCACAGGTTTTTTTTACCACATCACTAACAGTCATCTTGGGGTATTGACATCATGTCAGTAAGATGGGCAGACGCACTCTTCCCATTGGTCAACCAGATGTCTGACCCGTCAATTTTGGGAGGTATTACTGCCTTAATGTATGCCGCCGCAACAGTAGAGAGACTTCCATCCTCCTGCTGTAGAGGAATGCCCTCCTCCCACAAGTCTGAGAATAATTTAGAGTCCAGGCCTACTATCACTGGACAGGTTAAGTTTGGGACTATGGCGGTCTCAAGACTTGTATGGCCCCTGACTGCCTTGAGGTGCAACAGGGCCACTGAATAAACCTTAGTGTCCCCATGGATGCAGGTGACCTCGATCTTCTTTTTGGACATTACAGATCTATCTTCCACAGCCCTTACTAGGGTCACTGAGCTCCCTGAATCGACCAGACCAAATACATCCTCTACCTCTGCGTTCAACTCCATAACACACCCAAGTAGCCTCTTGCCAGGAGGGTAGTTCTTATGGCAAATTGGACATACATAATACCATTGTCCCTGGCAACTGTCCGTTTGTACCACTCCTTTAACTTTGAGGCTCCGCCCCGTTTTGGTAACTACCACTTCTCGGGACTCCTTATTGGTCAAGCAATCCACAGCACAGCATGGACCTACATAGCATGAACTACATTGTTCCCGGCTACAGTCCAATGGTGCATCCGTCGCCGCCTCCTTTTTTGCCACCACCCCTATGTGGGTTATCGCCCCCTTTTGGGACTCCGACCCCTTTAGGATCACCACCCCCTTTTGGGACTCCACCCCTTTTGGGCAACTACTACTTTTTGGGATACCGCCCCCTTTTGGGACTCCGTCCTTTTTTTGGCAACCATCTGTTTGGGACACCACCCCTTTTAGGGACACCACCCTACTCTGGGGTACACCCCGTGGACTCACCAACGGTACTCTCAGGCACCAGTTCGCACAGTACAAAAGAAAAACCGTCTCTTTAGGTTGACACTGGCCCTTTAAGAGTTTGTACGACCTAGACCAACAATGTCTATTCGACACCTCACCAGCTCCTGCTGGTGCTACCACAGCTCCTGCTGCAGTCACAAGTCACCGGCACCTCTGGCTGCCAATCACAAGCCGCTGCTGCAACTGAAGCTCCTGCTGCTGCAGAACCTCTTGCTGCAACTGCAGCTCGCTCCACAAGGCTCTACACGGCTCCACACAGCAGACTTCGCGGACCCACCGATCTACAGCAAATCTTCATAACCCCGCCGAAGATCACTGCATCACAGGTGGTAATAAAGTTTTTGACAGGTTCCCTTTGAAGAAGATTTCAGGGAACCTCTAGCTTTGTGCATAGCTCCACCATCAGACACTAAACACAACTCCTTAACACCATCAATAGATTTCCCCCATAGCAGTGCCTCCCAGAATACTGTCAGGCTGAGCCCCCCATGGATAATACAAAATTAAACCAGTTATTTCATCTAAAATTCCTTTCAAAGTTAAAGTTGAGACAGCGATCAACCCACCTGATCAACTGCTATACTGAGATAGACTGACAAGCAATGTGGGACTACATACTGTATAATACATGGATAGACTGTGTCTAGTGGAGAGGTAAGAAAGCAGAGTAACTGAGTTTGACAGGAGACCCCCAGTTATGGGAGAGACTTGTCTGCTCTGCTACGGTTGACTTTGGCCCTGGATGTTGAGGTTCTGTTTCACAGTTATGAATTAGGCTTTGGGGAGCTGCTTTCCAGGAGGCATCCATGTACCGCGATGAAGTATGCAACAGCTGCAGGCTTATGCTGAAGGGCTATTTTCAGCTTCCAGCTGTTGCAGTTTATTGATATATGTAGTAGACTGGACTGTGTGACCTCTCAGCTTTTTTGTGCCTTCAGTTCTTCCCTGTATCCTCCATGTTGTGATGTTGCATCTAAAGGTTGCTCGTAATTGGATGGGCACTTTGCTCTCGCCCCTTGAGAAGTCTTCCCGTAATATTGTACAGTGTAATGTGTAGTGTGTACTGTGTGATACGTAATGTTATGTGATGTTGAGTGTAATGATGACAAGATGGCAATAACATTGTTATAGTCAGCCCAGCAGCAGACAGTGAATAGGGTAAAATAGAGTTAAAAAGAATATGTCACACCAATTTTTAGCTATTAAACTGGCCCCAGTGTGTTGATAGTGACGCAATGTGCATCACTAACATGGTTTTCTCAAAGAAAAGCTCCCAGTATTATGTTTTAAAAAAAACTTTATGTCATTAGGGGGTTGCCTCACATACTTTTAGTTTTCGTCATAGTGGTGGGACATTTTATTGTCTCAGTCACGGATCAATCAGTGTCCGCGGTGAGTCAGTGGCTACATGACGTGTGAGCATGCACGCTATGCGCACCACTGTGTGCACTCCACTCTGTGCCCGGGGAGCGGATGGGCAGAGCGCACATGCGGGCTTTCCTTCTGTGTTGCTGTGACGTCCGGTAGTTATGGCAATCAATCACAATGCTGTGGGTGTGCATAATCTGAACAGGACACTGACTGATCAGTAACTGAAATGATAGAAAGCACTACCCCTATGACTGAAACTAAAGGTATGTGGGGCAATACTCCTAGTGATAGAAAGTAATACTGGTGACTTTTCTTTGAGAAATCACGTTAGTGAAGCACACTGCATCACTAACAACACACGGGTTCCAGTTTAATAGCTAAAGCGAGGTGACATTTAAGTCCAGAGTTAGGCCAGAGAGGGAGGGACTACGCAGCAGGATCAGAAAGGACTTCCTGGTAATTAGTCAGAAAGGGCCCAGAGTGGTGATGGGCAGTCTGGCTTTTTTTGGTGATCTGGCTCTCATGGCTCCGCTCACCTAGAAGAGCCGGCTCTTTTTGGATCCTAAATGGGTCCCTAGTAAATATGTGTTCACAATATGTCAACACATAGTTATGCTGATGTTAGGCGTCCAAAACCCCACCCACCTACGTAAGAAACTTCGCCCACTTGCTAACAGCTAATTAAATTGACGAGTGGGTGGAGTGTTGTCCGGGTGGGCGGAGTTACGTCTGCCGAATAGAGGGATTTTACGACCAGTGAGAGCCATTCAGGGATTTTAGTGGCTCTCACTGGGGTGCCGGCTCCCATCATTCACAGCAGGGAGAAGGCTCTTTGACTCGGATCGTTTGCGAACGACACATCACTAGCCCAGATTGTGCAGAGTAATAATAATAATAATAATAATAATAATAATTTTATTTATATAGCGCCAACATATTCCGCAGCGCTTTACAACTTATAGAGGGGACTTGTACAGACAACAGACATTACAGCATAACAGAAATCACAGTTCAAAACAGATACCAGGAGGAATGAGGGCCCTGCTGCTCGCAAGCTTACAATCTATGAGGAAAAGGGGAGACACAAGAGGTGGATGGTAAAGACCTCAGGTCCAGTGTGAGCAGTGGTGCGTGCAGTGGGGGTCCCTGTGGCAAGGGAGGAACTACCGCAGCAGATAGTAAGAGCCTGCAAGAGAAGAGATAGAGAAGGGTAGCAAGTAGCAGTCCGGAATCGAGGCAGAGACAGTGAGAAATAATATCGGGGCCTCGGGCAGGAAGCCTGGCAGGATGGTATGGAGTCTTCATCACAGAGGTAGCACAGGAAGCAAAAGTGAAGGGAAGCAAAAGGAAGAGAATACGTATACATCATTGTAGCTACTAAGCGTCTACAGTAAAGAAAGTCAAGTGTCGCCATATTGTGACACATCCTTTTCTATGGAGAAATCACAGGATGTGTTGCTACAGGATGGAGTCTATGGCTCTTGTGGACTGGAAACTGAGAGTAGCCGAGAGGGGCCGTAGAGTAACCCCTCAACCTGTGCAGTCCCCACAGAGGAAAAGGGGCCATAGCGTTACACCTCGATTCGTGAGGTTCCCACAAAGGAAAATGGACTCTCTTAAGATAGTGTACTGGACGATGCAAAGAGTAGAGGAAGAAAGTGAAGAAGATATTTTCAGGGAAGAAGAAGTGTGTTCATGTCGCTTGTGGATAAAGAATCGTTCTTGAAGTTATTTTTCAGTAAAAAAAGTTTTATTTTAAATGGTGGTCTCCTTTCATGAACTGGTTAACATCTTGTCCTGGCAAACCAGCGTCATTGGTTACTCGCGGCCTGCACGGGCGGACCGTCCCTACTACACACACCCAGCCAGGACCCCAACTTTCATGTTACATGCCAGGGCGAAGGAGACGAATACCTCGTCCACTGCTACCATCCCGTGCCACACTACAGCTGTATGTCCCAAGGAAAACAGTTTATTGCCCCACAATGCCTGAGTGCTCAGTAATTCTGCTGAAATCTGCAACATTGCTGACAGAAGATTCCCCAAGTCTTCCAGGAGGACCGGCTTTTTCCAGTTGTTTCAGGAAAGTTGGTAAGTGTGTGTAACCTCTGCACCATGGCCTAGGGATGACTGCTACTTCCGCATCCCCTATGGCTCTTCCCGTGATGAGAGTCCGGCCACCTAGTCTCTTACCAACAGGAAGACACTTAAAGGAGCACCCAATTTTACTTTGTGATATCTGGTGGATCATTCGATGTCATTCAGAAAGTGCACAGCATCATAGGCAAGCTCTGCTACCGTCTGCACAGATTTCCAATAAACATTCTAGATTGTGGAAAGTTCCGGCACTATTTGGAGATATCCATCTGTTTGTGCTGTAAACTAGATTTATAGATATTAGTGCCTGATGCTCCTACATATAGGCAATAAATACTAAAAGCGGAGCTGTTTACTTCCCTACTGAAGAGCATTAACATCTGTTGGCCCCTATATTTCTTGCATCCTTCATCAGGGACATTTAGGTGGATGGCCGAGGCATTCATTATCCACAAAGATATTGTGTTATTGTCTGTTGCTAAAAATAAGACACTGAACTACAATTTGAAAACAATTTCAGCTTTTTCATTTCTTTCTTCCTTAGTCCAAGTGGCTTAGACCGAAGGGCAATAATGGAAATTAATAACATTCTATATTTTATAGTTCACAGCAATTGGCTGAAGCGATGCATTGTGAATACAGACTAGAAGCTGTTGCCTGGAGACTTACAGTGGGTACGGAAAGTATTCAGACCCCTTTACATTATTCACTCTTTGTTTCATTGCAGCCATTTGCTAAATTCAAAAAAGTTAATTTTTACCTCATTATTGTACACTCTGCACCTCATCTTGACTGAAAAAAAACCCAGAAACGTATATATTTGTGCAAATTTAATAAAAAAGAAAAACTGAAATATCACATGGTCATAAGTTTTCAGACCCTTTGCTCAGACACTCACATTTAAGTTACATGCTGTCCATTTCCTTGTGATCCTCCTTGAGATGGTTCTACTCCTTCATTGGAGTCCAGCTGTGTTTAATTAAACTGATAGGACTTGATTTGGAAAGGCGCACACCTGTCTATATGAGACCTCACAGCTCACAGTGCATGTCAGACCAAATGAGAATCATGAGGTCAAAGGAACTGGCCAAGGAGCTCAGAGATGGAATTGTGGCAAGGAACAGATCTGGCCAAGGTTACAACAGAATTTCTGCAGTGCTCAAGGGTCCATAGAGCACAGTGGCCTCCATAATCCTTAAATGGAAGAAGTTTGGGACCACCAGAAGTCTTCCTAGACCTGGTCATCCTGCCAAATTGAGCAATCGTGGGAGAAGAGGTAAAGAAGAACCCCAAGATCACTTTGGCTGAGCTCCAGAGCTGCATGTAGGGAGATGGGAGAAAGTTTCACAAAGTCAACTATCACTGCAGCCCTCCACCAGTTGGGCCTTTATGGCAGAGTGGCCCAACGGAAGCCTCTCCTCAGTGCAAGACATATGAAAGCCTGCATAGAGTTTGCTAAAAAACACATGAAGGACTCCCAGACTATGACAAATAAAATTCTCTGGTCTGAACAGAGGAAGATAGACCTTTTGGTGATAATTCTAAGTGGTATGTGTGGAGAAAACCAGGCACTGCTCATCACTTGCCGAATACAATCCTAACAGTAAAACATGGTTGTGGCAGCATCTTACTATGGATGTATTTTTCAGCCGCAGGGACAGGACGACTGGATGCCATTGAAGGAAACATGAATGCGGCCAAGTACAGAGATATCCTGGATGAAAACCTCTTCCAGAGTGCTCTGGACCTCAGACTTGGCCGAAGGTTCACCTTCCAACAAGACAATGACCCTAAGCACACAGCTAAAATAACAAAGGAGGGGCTTCAGAACAACTCTGTGACCATTCTTGACGGGCCCAGCCAGAGCCCTGACCTAAACCCTATGGAGCATCTCTGGAGAGACCTGAAAATGGCATCCACCAACGTTCACCATCCAACCTGATGGAACTGGAGAGGATCTGCAAGGAAGAACGACAGATTTCCAAATCCAGGTGTGAAAAACTTGTTGCATCATCCTCAAGAACACTCATGGCTGTACTAGCTCAAAAGGTATAATAATACTATTGAAGCAAGCATAGTACATCAATATATACAAATTACAAATCTACCATAATGAGTGATAAATATGCATAAAGGACAAATGGGGGCCAGCTGCCAAATATAACTCAGAAAAAAGAAGAAAAACCAAGCAGCCATAAAGTCCCATATAAAGCCATAAATGTTATTAAACAACATTAAAACTGCTAGATGAGGTACAGTGATGCAACACGGGGGAACAAATGTGCATTCCTATTGGCCATGATAGACGGGCCAGGGCACCAACACATAGCCTGCCTAGATGTAGCAGTATGCCTCTATAATGAAAAACCCATCGCTGCTAGAAGGAATAATGATGGGACAGTGCCACAGCATGGGAGAAACTAAATAACAACTCAGCATGAGTACATACCAGCACACGCAGGACAGACAGGATGAATAGGCGACCAGGACCCGACCCCGACGCGCATTTTGGAGCAGGCAGCTCCTTCATCAGCTCAAAAGGTGCTTCTACTCAATACTGAGCAAAGGGTCTGAAGACCTATGACCATGTGATATTTCAGTTTTTCTTTTTTAATAAATTTGCAAAAAATACTACATTTCTGTTTTTTTCAGTCAAGATGGTGTGCAGAGGGGGCGTGGCTATGTAGCGGAGCTGTGAGGACGCGTCTGGCTGGAGCTCCGATAATCCTGACCTGAATCCTCTGCTAATATTTGCCTGCGGGGGTTTTCCGATCCACCGCTGTATTCCCCTGGGTGCCTGGAGGTGCCCGGCTTCAGAGAGGCTGCGCGGGCGGCTTCGGTTGGGTGAACTCCGGGAGAGCCTGGAAGGAGGACGGCGCTGCTAGAGGCGGCGGCCATTTTCACTACCACGCGCGCTGACGGCGGAAGGCGCGAAGCTGATCCTGCTGCACGGGAGAGAGCTGGCTGATCTCCGGTGCAGCTCTTCAAGGTACGGGGGGGGGGGGGGAGTCTCATGGTGTGTGCCCTAAGAAACGGGCCCCGGGCTCCCTCTCATCAGTGCCGCACAACGCTTTATAGCGCTGACTGTTCCTGGCGCATACTATACTGGAACTTCTCCCCCACTCCATTACCTGCACGGTGGATGTGGATCTGCCATATTCTAACTACGGTATATACTACAGCTACCTGGGTGTAACCCTGAGAATTAATACAGATACTACGTTCTTATCGTTCGCTGCTGGTTCTACTCCCTGGATCCCTCTCCCTCCTGAGAGAACATTGGGTTGGATTATAATCTACCATTAACCCTGTGGTGCACGGCTGATAGGACCCCATAGGTTGTTTGTGTATTGTACCACAGTATTGCATTGCTCGGGCAGAACCTGTACCCTATTAAAATACTAAGTGATCCTCATTATGTCATCCGCACATCGCACCAAAAATCTAAGTGCTGCTGAAAAACTCAAAAAATTTACACGTTCTGATCCTCCTGATAATCTACGCTCTAAAAAGAATAATACTTCTCCTATGGGGAAATCCGAGACCCAGGTACAAAATCGTGCCTCCGAGGATGAGGGGGATGGAGATCAGGAGGACTTGACTCTGAGACAGGCATCTGAACAATTGATGCAAGCTATATCACTGACTAGAACCTCTCTAACTGGGAAGATAGAGGAGGTGCACTCTGAGGTGGGGCGCCTTCGCCAAGATATGCAATCTATGAAGGGCCGTATTACAGAGGTTGAAACACGGGTGTCTCGCCTGGAGGACAACTCCGCACCTATGGAAGCTAAATTGACAAAAGTGGCAGGCTCCATAAATGCTTGGAAACAGAAGGCGGATGATCTGGAAAACAGACTACGCCGAAATAACATCCGTATTATAGGCCTACCGGAACGCTCAGAAGGCCAACAACCTGAAAAATTCTTGGAGGGCTGGCTCAGAGATATTCTGGGAGATGAATTCTCCCCTACATTTGCTGTGGAAAGGGCCCACAGGGTCCCAACAAAAGCTCCTCCTCCTGGCGCTCCACCAAGACCCTTCTTGGCCCGCCTCCTTAACTCCAGAGACAGAGATATGGCTCTTCGTATGGCGAGGCAAAAAAGTCCTATTAAATTTAACAACGCTACTATCTCGATATTCCCAGACTTTTCTATGGAGTTACAAAAACAACGGTCTCAGTTCATGGAGATAAAGAAACGACTAAGAGAGAAAAATGTCGTGTATTCAATGCTTTATCCTGCTAGACTCAGGGTCGTGTATAAAGGTTCTTCTTCCTTTTTTACCACCCCGGCGGACGCTAAAGAGTGGCTACGGTCATGTGTGGGAGTGGACAGGGGAGGAGAGAAATCCTAAGTTGGCTGCTGTTTATATTTACATGGATCTACAAAAAAGGAGCCCTCTTGTCGGACAGATTTTCTAGTTTCTTTTCATCAGGAATCTGGAACTCTCTCACCGGTTTTTCCTTGTTGATGAGTGGAGCTCCTTTGCCAGCGCCCTAGGAAACAACTTTACCGAACTCTGTGTCCAGAGATGGTATCCCCTTTTTTGGACTGGGTTATGCGGAGCACGGGTTTTTGCTCCCTTAAGAAGCATTATTTGATCTTCAATGTTTTGGTTTTGTTCATTGTTAGTTATATAGCCATTACTGCCATGTTTTTCTTCATCACCGGCGTGACGGACACTCGACGTGATACTATATTTTCTAAACTGATGAGATATGGCGTCTGAGGTAACATGCATGACCTGGAATGTGAGAGGTCTGGGGTCGCCTCGTAAGAGAGTCAAAGTATTTTCTCAGATAAGACGTTATCGCCCTCATGTAGTAGCTTTAGTTGAAACACACCTAACTAGAGACTCGTCCCGTTATGTGCAGAAACCTTGGGTACAATGGTCTGTGCACGCATTCCACACTAGTTATTCTAGAGGGGTATCTTTGTTAATCCATAAGGATATTAGATGGGAGGTCAGAGAAGTTCGGAGGGATCCGGAAGGTCGCTTTGTGTTTGTGTATGCGAATATGAATTCAGAGGAGTATGTTCTGATGTGTATATATAACCCTCCTCCTGCTAATATGTCGGTTGTCAAGAAGGCGGTCGACTTTGCCTTAAACTATCCAGATGCGCATGTTCTCTGTATGGGAGATTTCAATATGTTAATGAATGAGGGTATGGATAGACTTCGGCTTGATGGGGGGACCACGGATGTGGGTTCTTCACCATCTCGATTGTCAATATTCATGGAAGGTACTGGCTGGTTAGATCTTTGGAGAATGCACCACCCCGACGTAAGGGAATATACTTGTCATTCGTCTGTCAGACGTACTTTATCTCGCTTGGACTATGTATTCGGTTCCAGTAACTTGGCGGTACGGGTGGGGGAGGTGTGTCATGGGAATAGAGGAATTTCAGACCACAGTCCAGTGATCCTTAAACTTAAATTGGGTCGGGTGAGGAATATGTTAACGTGGAAAGTAAATCCATTCTGGCTGAAGTTAATAGGCCCGGAGGACCGGACTGTTGACCAACTGGACTGTTTTATTGCATCCCACCCTATGCCGCAAAACCTTAATATTCTCTGGGACGCCCTTAAGGCATACCTGAGGGGTTGTTTGTCTTCTACCATCTCGTATATTAAGCGACAGACCTCAAAGGAAGACGATGACATGGACGAGCGACTGAGAGTTTCGGAGGCGGCTTATATAGCTAACCAGACGAATGAGAACAGATTGGAGTGGCTACACTTGCACAGACTCCATAGTCAATATACTGATACTAAATCTAAGCGCAAACTATTTTTTACTAGACAGACATACTTTGAAATGGGAAATCAGTCCAGTAAACTCCTAGCATACATGGTACGCCAGCACAATGCGTCCAATACTATACTTAAAATCCGGAAATCAGACGACTCTGTAGTAACCTCGACAGATGACATACTCCAATGCTTTTGTGATTTTTATAAAGAACTGTATAGTTCCAAGGGAGACTCTGATACCTCGGAGTGTCTAAGTTATTTATCAGATTTAGTGTTCCCTGCGTTGAATGCTGCACAACAAGCCTTTTTAGACGCTGACTTTACTCTTGATGAGGTGAACAAGGCTATAACTGACATGGCCTCTGGCAGGGCACCTGGACCGGATGGCTTCCCTATTGAAATATATAGAAAATATAGAGATGCTTTGGTTCCAACTCTGCTGAAAGTATTTCAGGGGATTTGGGAGGGAGGCTCCTTGCCGGATTCTTATTATGAAGCAAATATCATAGTCTTAAAAAAGGAAGGGAAGGACCCCCTAGACTGTGGATCTTATCGTCCTATTTCATTAGTTAATGTGGACTACAAGATTTTCACTAAAATTCTAGCTACTAGATTGAATACGGTAATATTAGATATAATTCATCCAGATCAGACAGGTTTTATGCCGGGTAAGAGTACCTCTATTAATATCAGGAGGGTTCAATCAATAGCTCAATATAGTACGTTGGTCCCTGAGAATAAATGGGCCATGGCCTCGCTGGACGCGGCTAAGGCATTTGACTCCCTTGAATGGCCTTTTCTGTCCGCATGTTTACAGCGCTTCCAATTTGGTCCTAAATTTCAAAAATGGATTGCAGCATTATATTTGAAACCAAGAGCCCGGATAATTATCAATAATTCTATTTCTGAATCTTTCTCCCTAAAGAGAGGGACTCGCCAGGGATGTCCTCTATCTCCGGCCTTGTTTGCCCTTGCAATGGAGGCATTGGCGATTCGTATGAGATCCTCCCCGTTGGTTAGGGGCATTAAGATAGCAGACCGCGTGGATACTGTGGGTCTATATGCGGATGATATGGTTGTATTTCTTGATGAGGTGGAGGAGACCCTGCCTCACGTGATCACTACTATAGAGGGATTCAGTAGACGTTCTGGACTATATATTAACTGGGATAAATCTGCCTTGATGCCTCTCTTTCATGGCTCGGCAGCACACCTTAATACGCTGTCCCTATTGCCAGTTGTAACTAGTTTTAAATACCTAGGAATAATTATATCAAAAGATAGTAGACTGGATTTACAATTTAATATTCTCCCGTTGCTGGAGTTTGTTAAACATAAATTTGCTATATGGAGTAAGCTGCCTCTATCTGTCTCGGGTCGTATAAATTTGATAAAAATGATACTCCTCCCGAAGCTTAATTATTCCCTCCAACATAGTGCAGTACTGGTTCCTAAATCCTTTTTTGCTAACTTAAATTCTTTAACTACATCCTTTATTTGGGGGAGGGCTAGACCCAAACTCAAATTATCCACCTTACACAGATCTAAGCAAATGGGAGGGGCGGCGTTGCCAGATTTTTTTTTTATACTACTTGGCCGGACAGCTTAGGGCTCTGGGGAAATGGATGCCTGGGAGCGATTTACCAAACTCGGAAAACCACCTGGCTTATGCTGCCAAGATCAGCTGCCCGTTGGGTTTCCTGGAAATAAACAAACCCTCTGCCCCTAAGTTGTTGCCGTTGCTTCGGTTGGCAAGGTTGATTTGGCGTCAAGTGAAAAAGGTGATCCGTTTTGACGGTATTGTAGCTGAAATGCCATTATGGGATAGTGAATACTTCCCGAGCTTACTGAATCACCCTTCCGCTCAATTTTGGACGTCACGCGGTGTTTTGTCGCTTGGTGATCTTTATGAACAGGGAACCCTAATGTCCTTTGAACAAATCCAACATAAGTATGATATACCGAGGCCTCAATTCTTCAGATACCTTCAACTTAGATCGGCGATTCAGTCACATCTTCGAAGTGTGGAGGTGACACAGGTTATTTCCTCCTTCCCACTGATAGGGATTTTTAAGTCACAGGGACCCCGTGGTCTTATTTCTGCACTGTATACTTACATGTTGTCCGTGGGTGCGGATGCTACTTTGTTGCCGATAAGGGAGAAGTGGAGGGTCCTGATACCTGACTTACAGGGTGAGGACTGGGAGATGGCCCTTGAGTCCCCAACCAGGGTGTCCCCCTCGGCTAACAATAAAATGATACAGTTATATATTCTGCATCAATCATATCTAACCCCATTGAGACTATTTAAAATTGGGTGGTCCCGATCTTCTGAATGTACTAGATGTCATATGGAGGAGGCGGATTTCATACACATGATATGGGAATGCCCGGTTATTATGTCTTATTGGAGAGAGGTAGGTAGCCTCGTTGTTGACTTCCCTTGTACATATTCCTGTTCCCTTGACCCCATCAGTGTGTTTGTTTGGGATTTTGGAGGAGGAAATCTGGGGCCACCACGTTCAAATTTTTTTGAGGGAGACACTTTTTCTGGCAAGAAAATTGATTGCCTTGCGCTGGATGGGTACTTCGCATCCGTCCCTTAGGGCCTGGATAGAGTTGGTGAATCTGATTGTGCCGTATGAACGCACCTTATACCAGAATAGAGGTTGTTTAGAGAAATTTAATAAAATCTGGGACTTATGGAACTCGTCGTATCTCACCATGTCACCACGTAATTAAGGGCCTAGATTCAGTTCATTAATGAGTTGGGAGACTATACGATTCACGCTGAGCACTGAAACCGTTATACTAAGGTGATGGAGTTTGTTTTGTTTAGGCAGTAAGACAGGTTGAGTTTTAGGATTTTCAGTATATGTGACATACTATTATATCTTAAATATGCATAATCCGATCGGTGTATATAACATTATGTTAATGTATCTATCGTTATGATGTACCTGCACTGACCTGGAAATATGTAAACTGTATGTACATGTGAATTAAGCGTTTAAATAAACGAATTTAAAAAAAAAAAGATGGTGTGCAGAGTGTACATTAAGGCTACTTTCACACTAGTATCGTGCACTGCACGTCGCCATGCGACGTTGCGGCGCACCGACGCTAGCAGTGAAAACGCCGCACAACGGGGGCAGCGAATGCTGTTTTTCAACGCATCCGCTGCCCCATTGTGAGGTGCGGGGAGGCGGGGGCGGAGTTCCGGTCACGCATGCGCGGTCGGAAATGCTGCAGACGACGCACCAAAAAACATTACATGCAACGTTTTTTGGTGGCGACGGTCCGACGCAACGACGGTTGCGACGTGTGGCAATGCGTCGCACTGCGTCGCTAATGCAAGTCAATGGAGAAAACACGCATCCTGCAAGCACTTTTGCAGGATGCGTTTTTTCTACAAAACGACGCATAGCGACGTGCAGTGCACGACGCTAGTGTGAAAGTAGCCTAATGAGAAAAAAAATGAACTTTTTTGAATTTACCAAATGGTTGCAAAGAAACAAAGAGTGAAAAATTGAAAGGGGTCTGAATACATCCTGCACCCACTGTATAGGTCAGGCAATACTCCTTAGGAAAAAATATGCAAATTAGCTCACCTAAGAGGAAATAAATAGCTGTCTCTTTGGTACCACCTATGGGCAGCTACCGTAAAGGTCTGATTATTTAAAGGGGTTTTCCAAGACAAATAAAATGACACCGTCACGTAATTCAAATAGTAATATAAATAAGCATATCTGAAGCACACATTAGGTATAATGGACCGTCATAGTCAAAATGTACTAGAGCTCATCAGGAAATTTAATATACAAGTTCTTCAACTTCAGTAATTCAAATATTAGTCTGTCGTACTCATTTGTCAGGATGGGCTGCAGTCTGAAGAAACACAACTCCCGAGGCCTGTGTCTCAATGACAGAAGAGCTGCATCATCAGCCGGCTCTCTAATGCCACCAATTCGAGATAGCTACCTTATACTGTGGGGAAAACAAGTTTTTGATACACTGCCGATTTTCTAAGTTTTCCCACCTGCAAAGAATAGAGAGGTCTGTAATTTGTATCGAAGGTATACTTCAACTGTCAGAGGCAGAATCTAAAAATAAATACCAAAAAATCACATTGTATGACTTTAAATAATTAAACTGCATTTTATTGCATGAAATAAGTATTTTATCACCTACCAACCAGCAAGAATTCTGGTTCTCACAGACCTGTTAGTTTTTCTTTAAAAAGCCCTCTTACTCTGCACTCATTACCTGTATTAATTGCACCTGTTTGAACTCGTTACCTATATAAAAGACATGTCCACACACTCAATCACACTCCAACCTCGCCACCATGGCCAAGAACAAAGAGAGGTCTAAGGACACCAGGGACAAAATTGTAGATCTGCACAAGGCTGTGATGGGCTAACCAAGCCATGACATAACAACTGACACATCATCCGAAGAGACAAATCACTGGAGAACGACATCATGGCCAGAAAAATAGAAGGAACAAGGTGAATAGGAAGACCAGCAAACCGATAGCTCGATACTATCAGGAGAAGACTTTGATGGACCTGTTTAAGCTTGCACAAGATCTTGCTACAGATCGTTCATCCATCAAGTCGCCATGGCTCAATATCGAGTCAAGGGCCACTAAAAGAAAAAATACGTACAGTACAGACCAAAAGTTTGGACACACCTTCTCATTTAAAGATTTTTCTGTATTTTCATGACTATGAAAATTGTAAATTCACACTGAAGGCATCAAAACTATGAATTAACACATGTGGAATTATATACTTAACAAAATAGTGTGAAACATCTGAAAATATGTCTTATATTCTAGGTTCTTCAAAGTAGCTACCTTTTGCTTTGATGACTGCTTTGCACACTCTTGGCATTCTCTTGATGAGCTTCAAGAGGTAGTCACTGGAAATGGTCTTCCAACAATCTTTTCCTGTTGAAAAATAAATGATGGTCCAACTAAACACAAGCCGGAAGGAATAGCATGCCGCTGCAAAATGCTGTGGTAGCCATGCTGGTTCAGTATGCCTTCAATTTTGAATAAATCCCCAACAGTGTCACCAGCAAAGCACCCCCACACCATCACACCTCCTCCTCCATGCTTCATGGTGGGAACCAGGCATGTAGAGTCCATCCGTTCACCTTTTCTGCGTTGCACAAAGACACGGTGGTTGGAACCAAAGATCTCAAATTTGGACTCCTCAGACCAAAGCACAGATTTCCACTGGTCTAATGTCCATTCCTTGTGTTTAGCCCAAACAAGTCTCTTCTGCTTGTTGCCTGTCCTTAGCAGTGGCTTCCTAGCAGCTATTTTACCATGAAGGCCTGCTGCACAAAGTCTCCTCTTAACAGTTGTTGTAGAGATGTGTCTGCTGCTAGAACTCTGTGTGGCATTGACCTGGTCTCTAATCTGAGCTGCTGTTAACCTGTGATTTCTGAGGCTGGTGACTCAGATAAACTTATCCTCAGAAGCAAAGGTGACTCTTGGTCTTCCTTTCCTGGGGCGGTCCTCATGTGAGCCAGTTTCTTTGTAGCGCCTGATGGTTTTTGCCACTGCACTTGGGGACATTTTCAAATTTTCCCAATTTTTCAGACTGACTGACCTTCATTTCTTAAAGTAATGATGGCCACTCGTTTTTCTTTACTTAGAGTTTGTATTATGGCAAGAAAAAAAGTAGCTAACAGTCTATTCAGTAGGACTATCAGTTGTGCATCCACCAGACTTCTGCACAACACAACTGATGGTCCCAACCCCATTTATAAGGCAAGAAATCCCACTTATTAAACCTGATCAGGCTTATCAAGAGAATGCCAAGAGTGTGCAAAGCAGTCATCAAAGCAAAAGGTGGCTACTTTGAAGAACCTAGAATAGAAGAAAATTTCAGTTGTTTCACACTTTCACATGTGTTAATTCATAGTTTTGATGCCTTCAGTGTGAATGTACAATTTTCATAGTCATGAAAATACAGGAAAATCTTTAAATGAGGTGTGTCCAAACGTTTGGTCTGTACTGTACATGGTCTGATTTCCTAGAAGACTTCGTAACAGAGTTGAGTAAATCAGTTCAAAGCGATTTGAATTCTCTCCAAATTTTATTTGCCTCATGTGAAATCCCTCAAACGGTGACAATTTTGCTGAATTATGGAGGGTTGGAAAAAAAACCCACTTCTCTGCTCACTTGTCCATTGCCATAGCTCCCCTATTCAGTTCTCTTTGCGGGCCCTCTTTGGCTCCTCCGTGATCTTCATTCAATGTCACGTCTTCTGGTGTTGAGTAGGCGTCAGACATCAATGCATGCAGTCTGAGGTGCTGACTAGGCGGCAGAACCCTATTTTTTTTTCGCACGCAGAACACACGGGCGACTGCTGCGTGTTGACTTCTTCAAAGTGGTCGCTGTTGCGGCTGCTGCTCTGACTGCAGAAGGTCATCTGGGAAGCGAGGGACAAACCGCGGTGGTCACTGACAAGGCGGTAAATCCGGGAGCCCCAGTGGGACGTTAATAAAGGCAGAGGAGGCGGAGCCCTGCGCACAGAGTAATGAGTCATGGCTGGAGGCGTTTTTGTCCGGGGGAAAAGACATGCCCCCAGGACGAATTCAAGGTATCAGGGACATATTATAAAAACGATTATTTTAGCGCTGAAAGGGACCACATGTAATAATTATAGGGGATAACTCAGGAGACTCTTTGCGTGGAACAAGACAACTACAGGACACAGTTTTATAAGTGGTAAAGTCTATATTATCACACGGTGATTCAAACAGGTGCAGAGAGAAACTCAAGTCCACAACACTTGGTGTAAATATTAAATGCAGCTTAGTAGTCTATAGGAAACTTCAGAGGAAAATGCAATCAAGCAGAAAGTCTATGAAGCACAGTTATTCTTGAGGATACTTGACACGAATAAATCCTTGTCTTAGTCCAAACACAGATAGATAAGCTTATAAGGCAGTTCAAATCATATCTTAGCTCAATCAGGGAGGCCTGGTTAATAGTCTCAGGTTTGTGCAGAGTAGCAAAGCTTACATGTCCAGCAAATGCAAATGGAAGAAAACACGAGCAGCAGATGAAGGAGGATTACTGGAAACTGGTGTATGCAGCAGGAACTCAGAGCAGAGTAGCAGGATCACCACACAGGTTCACATGAGCAGGTATATAGCCAGGGAGTAATCAGAGGTCAGGAGCTGGATGCAAGGCAGAATACTCTAGCACAGACTGAAGGCTGGGGTGGAGTTTTATAGCAGGAAGACACAGTGCACATGAGACCAAAGACACCATCTTGGAAAAGGGCAGTAATGCACAAAAGGTAAAAAATGTTCAGAGTCCTGACACCACAACTAAAAGAGCCACCTTGACAGAATGAGCATTAGTGCTGCACAAGGTGGCTCTTTTAGTTTAAAACGCCTGGCGAAGTTGACAGGTTCCCTTTAAGGACAATGTTATGTGTATGGAGGAAATCATCCAGCCCTTTTTTAAAAGCTGTTACACTGTCTGCCATTACTACCTCTTGTGGTAGGCAATCCACTGCTCTAACTGTAAAGAACCCTTTCCTATTTAGCTTCTGGAATCAACTTTTTTCCACACGTAATGAGGGCCCCCTGGTCCTCAGTATGGTCTTTGGAAGAAATAACTCACGAGTCAGTACTTTGTACTAACCACACATATATTTATACATGTAAATGAGATCCCCTCTGAGGTATCTTTTTTTCTAAGCTAAACAAGCCCAGCTTTTCCAAGCTCTCATTATATGACTTCAATCCCTTGTAATAATCTAGTTGCCCGCCTTTGAACTGATGCTACATTCTGCATATCCTTTTTAAAATGTGAAGCCCAAAACTGGATCCCATATTCTAGATGTGGCCTCACCAGTGATTTATAAAGAGGCAACAATTCGTTGGGACGGCAGGATTTTCTCTCTCTTTTTATACACCCTAAAATCTTGTTTACTTTTGCGGCTGCTGCTTGACATTGAGTGCTGCTGCTCACCTTACTTGTAACCAGAATACCCAAGTCCTCCTCCCGTTCTGTAGTCCAGAGTATACTCCAGTCTAATGTATATGCTGCTATAGGATTACTCCATCCTAGGTGCATTACTCTACATTTATCTACATTAATTCTCATATGCCAAGAGTTTGCCCATTCAGTCGTCTCACCCAGATCGTTTTATAATATTTTAATAACAAGGTCAGATTTTAATATCCTACATAAATTGGTGTCATCAGCAATGACTGACTGAATTTTCTCTCGCCTCCGTGCGCATCCTGGGGGGAACACACAGCGACTCCAACAGGTAACACAAGTCACTGCCTCACAATTTCTTAAAATATCGAAACCACATGAGTCATCCTCCAATCCTGTGGCACCAACGCTGATACAAGAGAGTCTAATAATATGAGATACAGGGGTCTGTCAATTACTGAGCTTAATTCCGTCAGTATCTGTGGATGAATGCCATCTGGGCTAGGGGATTTGTCAGTGTTTAATTTGCTTAGTCACAGGCGTACTTCTTCTGGTTTTAAACTACTTACATCAGGTGGAGAACTTTCAGTTTTGCCTTGCTGAAAAATCCCTGGAACAGACGGTTCATTGGTGAACATGAATGAAAATTGCCCGTTTCACATCTCAGCCTTTTCTTTGTACTCTATAATCTTGTTATTATCTTTTAAGGGGCCGATACCATCTGTCTTTTGCTTTTTCTTGTGGACTTGATGTATTTATAAAATTTTTGGGGATTTATTTTAATTTAGTAGGCGATTTGTTTCTCTGTAGATAACTTTGCTAAATTGATTTAAGTTTTACATTTCTACTCCAGAAATGCTATTTCTGTATTCTCAGCCTTCAGGATTTTGAATGCCCTTTGTTTTTGGCTGTATTAAACTTTGTGCTGTCTTATTTATCCATAATGGCTTCTTTTTATTCCTGGACATTTTATTACCAGAGGGTACAAGTTTTCTACAGGATTCTAGTAGTGTTTCCTTAAACATGCCCCATTTATGGTCAGTATCCCCAGTTACCATGACATGGTACCAGTCTACTCGATTAAGCGCTTCCCTTAATTTGTTGAAATCGTCTTTCCAAAAGTTCCAGGATTTTGCATTTCCTCTTTTGAATGTTAGATTGAAAATTACATTGAAACTTACCATATTATGGTCACTGCTTCCCAAAAGCTCCCTGACTTGTTGATCTGAAATTGTATGTGGTCTATTTGACAGAACGAAATCCAGCAGATTACCTCCCCTGGTTGGTTCATCTACCAGCTGAGAGAGGTAGTTGTCCTGCACTGTGGATAAGAACTTGAAGTTTTTAGTACAACCAGAAGATGCTATGTCCTATTGAATGTCTAGTTAAATTCCCCGATAATAAGAACCCTATTATTATTTGTTGCAGAATTTCATCCTCCAACTTTAAAGCTATATTAGGCTAGGTTGACATTAGCGTTTCAATACACAGCGTGGTGCTGTGGACTTCTTTCCTTAAGCTGCGCCTACTTCTGTATGCGTCATGAGTACCTATCTTTAATATTGTGTACGCAGGGACATGCGTTATATGCGGATGCGTCCGTGTGTGTCGTTTTGACGTGCCCGCCGAACGCAAGATAATGCAAGATGTTGAGTTCGGAGGGCACTTCAAAATGACGCACGTGGACACATCAGCATACAACGCATATCTCTGCGTACACAATGTTAAAGATATGTATGCAGGATGCATGCGGAGTAGGCGGAGCTTAAGGAAAGAAGTCCGCAGCACCACGCTGCAGACTGAAACGCTAATGTGAACTCGGACTTAGGCGGATTGTAACAAACTACAATTAACAGCTTTCCATTATTGCCATCACCATTTACACACTCTGACTCTACATTGTTGCTGCTCATGTCGCCATTGAGCACAGGTTTTAAGTTGGATTTAATGAAAATACACACCTCTACAATTTTTTTTGTCTTTCCTGTCTTTTCTAAATGATGTAGTATAGCCGTCTACGTTTGTCACCTGGTCATGGCTTTCGGCCAGCCAGATTTCTGTAATGCCCACCACATCGTATTCGGTGACTGACATAACCTCCAGTTCATTCATTTTGTTTGCAAAACTTCTTGCATTTGCCATCAGACATTTAATATTCGCACATTTGTTAGCTCCCTACTTTCCTTGCATATCTGTTATGATCCGGTGGTAGGATCTCAAGACTGACCTGACACATATAACCAGAATAGTAGGACGAGTTCTGGGAATGTGGAAGCTATACTGACCGCAATCCTGATCCTATCCACACACACTAAAGGTAGCCGTGGAGCGTTACCTGAAAACCTAGACGCCTCTTCACAGCCTGAGAAACTGACTACCCCTAGAGAGAAAGCAAAGACCTCACTTGCCTCAGAGAAATAACCCCAAAGTTTTAGATAGCCCCCCCACAAATAATAACGGTGAGTTAAGGGGAAAATACAAACATAGAAATGAAAACAGGTTTAGCAAATGAGGCCCGCTAATACTAGATAGACAGGAAATAGATAGGAGTCTGTGCGGTCAGTACAAAAACTATCAAAAATAAACCACGCAGAGAATATAAGAACCCCCACACCGACTCACGATGTGAGGGGCGCACTCTGCACCCCAGAACTAACCAGCAAGCAAAAAATCACATAAAAGCAAGCTGGACTGAACTAATAATATACTGAGAAACGTTTTCAAGGAAATCATGAGCAAAATGAACAAGCAAACTTAGCTTCTCCTAGCAGGAGACTGGTCACAAGGAATATTCAGGAGAGCACTGAATCAGGACTGAATACACCGACAGCAGGCAACAAGTGAAGGTCCAGCTGAATTAAATAGGCCCCGCCTAGCAGGAAAGTGAAACAGCTGAACCCAGCCATATCGCTAAAGGCCACCAGAGGGAGCCCAAGAACAAATTCACAACACATATCCCAGCCTCACCAAATCCTCATTAACCTCTACTGTGTCTCACCTGTCTACTCTATCCTCTTATTGGAACATCTACCCTCCCCCCAAATCCTAGTTTAAAAGCTCCTCCATCTGACCAATTGTTCCTCAAGCACAGCTGCACCCTCCACATTGAGGTGCAGCCCTTCCCTACTTTAGAGCCTGTAGCCAACAGATAAGTCGGCCCAGTTCTCCATGAACGCAAACCCTTCCTTCCTGCCCCAATTTCTAAGCCACTTATTTATCTCCCTAAGCTCCCGCTGTCTTTATGATGATGCTCATGGCACTGGCTGTGTTTCTGAAACCACCACCTTGGAGGTCCTGGCCTTCAACTTCTTTCCTAGTTCCCTGTAACCATTTTTAACCTGGTCACTGGTACCAATGTGTACCATGACCGCTGGGTTTTCCCTAGCCCCACCCAGCCATCTGTCTCTCCGATCCGCAATATAGTGCATTGTGGGTGTTTGTTAAGGTGAGGACACAAGCAAAAATTCCGAGAAATATGGGAAGTCTTTTAAGGTTAATTTTAAAAGGATGGTACGTGGGTATGGCTTATTGTGACTACCGATGCAAGAAGTACTGCTATGATATAGAAGGGAAAGAAAAAGACAGTACTGTGACCACTAGAAGAAGTAGGGTCCTAATACAAGTATTTGAAGAAAGGGGAATACTGGGAGATGGTCCTGTTGCGTCTACTTGAGACAGGGAATTGTGGTGTACTGGTTGAAATTTGAAGCCCTGGAGAAACCACTATGGGATGGAGCACTGATGTAATTACTGAGGAGGTTTTACAGTGAACACTGTTTGAAGACATAAAGCCAAAAAAAAAATAAATCTTACCTTACCATTAAAGTATGTTACCCACCTCTCCTATCTTCAGCTCTGAGCACTCTGTCCCCTTCCTTCATCGGTTCTGTTCTTCTGCGCTGTGACAACTGCAGGAACCTCCTGTACCGTCACTCCTTCGGACCATTTAGCTGGGCTCAGGTGGAGGGATACCGCCAGAGTTTCAAGGTAGTTAGTGCCTTGTGCTGGAATTCCTCTGCTACGGAGATTATGGTTCTACAACTCAGCTACATCGTTGTTTCAGCATGGTCACTCAGCATCCACTACTACAAAATTGTTTTAAGCACCTAAAATCAGATTCTGCTGCGAAAACTCTGTTCCATCAGTCAGTGCCAGCTATTCCAGTACTGTAACATCAGTCTCAGCTACATTAGTAAACTCCGCTACTACACCAGTTCAATGTCTCCTCTATAGCCCGTTATGTCTACGACACCTCTGCTCTCCGACTCAATCATCCTGCTGTACCAGTGCTACCTCTCCGTGCTGATGAAGAACTGCTCATCCAAAACAGGGAAATGTTTAACTCCTTTAATTCCCGTTTTTTTGTTTCCATTTTTTCCTCCTCATCTTCTCAGAGCTATAACTCTTATTTTTCTGTCCACAATGACATATGAGGGGTTATTTTTTTGAGTAATGAGTTGCACTTTTGAATTACCATTCATTTTTCCACATAGTGTTAGGGCTGGCGGAACGCACCGAGTATATTTAAATATTATTATTGGTGCGTTCGCAGCCCGGGGTCCACCGTGCAGGAGACCAACCTGCAAATGGTGGCACAATATGGCGGTAGAAGCGAACTCTGTTACTTCAGAGAGTCGAACAGAAGGGAAAACGCTGTGCCCTGTTAGCGTCACAGGGGTACACAGCTGCCTAACAAAAGCAATAAGTGGTCAGGGAGTAGCAAGCACACAAATACCTCCTCTCCAGTGGAGCCGGAATTCTAATGGCTTTACGCCAGCCCTGAATTCACCATACAAACTCCTCACCGGAGGTGCCGGTATTCTAGTGGCTTATTTCAGCCGGACCCTGACCACAAGCAGACAAGACCACTGAATAGCAAAATCTCATAACATAAGCTGATCCTAGCGCATGGCCGTGCAGCCATGCAAACCTTTTATAGCTGCAGCAACTTCAGGACCTTCCTAGAGGACCAATGGGAGCTGCCACCGTACCTGAGCAACTTCAGGACCTTCCTAGAGGACCAATGGGAGCTGCTGCAGTACCTGAGCATGTGACCTCTGACCTCCAATGAGAGGTCTTACCTTGGGCATGCTCAGAAGGGGAAAAGCAGGTCTTAGTCCAAGAGACGTCTGCTCGCCGCTAACCAGTACTGGCTACAATGGCTGAGCCTGGAAAGGCAACAGTAACCATCCGCACAGTATCAGGCTGAGCCAGACGCTGGGACTAATGTCTCCGCTGAGCAGGCTCCACTGCGGCTGGAGAAGAATGGGAGACCACAGCGGAGATGGTTCGAGATTCCCCCTGTGCAGAGGTGGGAACTCGACCCCTAACACATACTGTACAGGAAAATTGCCCAAAACAAATTCCAAATGCGGTGAAATTGTGAAAAAAAAGCAAATCTGACATTGTTTTTTAGGAATTGTTTTGACGGTGTCCTTTTTTTTTTTTGCTAAAAATAAACAGGCAGTATGATTCTCTTCATCAATATGATTATGGTGATACCCAACATATCCAGTTTTTTTTATTACTTTGGTGGTAAAAAAAAATCATAAGTTTGTCTAAAAACATTTTTTGGGCTGTGTCACCATTTTCTGAGACCTGTAACATTTTTTTATTTTTCGGCCGCTGGAGTTGTGTGATGGCTTATTTTTTGCAAGACAACGCTTTTACTATTACCATTTCGAGATAGATGTGACTTTGATTGCTTTTTTTGTGGAATTGCGGAGACAAAAAAAAAAAACAACAATTTTGCCTTTCTTGATTTTATTTTTTGTTTATGCTGTTTACCGATTGGGTTAATTGGTTTTATATTTTGATAGATTGGACTTTTACGAACGCGGTGATACCACATTTGTGTATTTTTTTATATCTTTATTTTCAATGGGGGAAAAGAAAGGTGATTTAAACATTTCTTTCTTTCTTTTTATTTTTTACAACCTTTATTTACTTTTTGCGGTTATTGTTAATTCCCCTAGGGGACTTGAAAATGTGATCGCTTGGGGTATATACAGCGATCTGAGGGTGGGGGGTTAAAGTTTCTTCCAGGTTCCCTTTAAGACAGTGATTCAACAGAGAATCCTTTAAGCCTTTTCTCTGTACTCATATCAGATTTTAATAACAGCATTTAATAACAGCATTTATGGATGAAATAGCAACATCTCTATCAGAGCGCGCAGCAGCAGTGTCATTAAGTGCAGAGTATGGATTGCAGTAGCGGCTCCCCGCTCCCCACGGCACGCAGAATGGAAGCACAAAAGACACAAGTACCAACAGAAAACATTAGATTAACACGTTCACCCAAGGACAAACTGCGAGAAAGCTGTAAGCCGATCTACAGTAAAGATTGGTACAAAAAAAAAAAATTTCCTTTGTTTTTTTTTTTTAAAATGTCAAGAAAACAGAAGTGATTATTGTGATAATGGGCTTGTTGCGCGGTTCTGTATCATCACTTCTACTCACCGGTCGATAATAGCTCACATTTTCTGCTTTACTTTTTCTAACTTTATAGTTGTACTACCTTTTATCATCAGTTTTTTTTAGGTCAAATATTTTGCGCTGTAGAACTTAAAACTTTTTTTTTTTTTTTTTTATAAAAGTTGAGGCCCTGTCTTTTTTTTAACACAGACATCTAATTCCCAGAAAACAGTGTTAAAATGATAACATTTTTGCTACTGGTAGTCACCACTAGGGGGATCTCATAAGTTTCCTGCATACTATTTATACATTGAACTCAATTACACACTGCATTCCAAATTATTATGCAAATTGGATTTAAAGGTCGTAAAGATGTAATTTTTTGTTTTTCACATAACCTCGCGAACAGTTTGCGTCTCAGGGTCTTTGGATCGCTGAAACCAATGAAATAATTTGCCATGTGAGGTCCAATAAAAGGAAAACTACTTAAGAAGGATATTCCACATTATTAAGCACCCACAGGTTTCAAGCAATATGGGGAAAATAAAGGATTTCTGCTGCCAAAAAAGCGTCAAATAGTGAAATGCCTCCGATAAGGTATGAAAACATTGGATATTTCACAAAAACTTATGCGTGATCATTGTACTGTGAAGAGATTTGTGGCTGATACAGAGCACAGATAGGTTAGTGCAGATAAAGGCATAATAAGGAAGGCTTCTGCCACACAAATTGATCGGATTAAGAGAACAGCTGTTAAAATACCATTACGAAGGAGCCAACAGGCATTTGAAGCTTCTGTTGCCTCTGGAGTCCTGCAAACCTCAAGGTGTAGGATTCTCCAGACGCTCCAGTTGTGCATAAGCCTACTAATCGGCCACCCCCCAAACAGTGCTTATAAGCAGAAATGGTTGCAGTGGCTCTGACATACATGAAGACTAATTTTAAAAAAAGTCTTGTTTACTGATGAGGGCCGTGCAACCTTGGATGGTTCAGACGGATGGAGTAGTGGATGGTTGGTGGATGGCTGCTATGTTCCAACAAGGCTGCAAGGAGGTGGCAGAGGCATGCTTTGGGCCTGAAGCATGGGGAGAGCTGGTAGGCTTCTTTACAGTTCCTGAAGGTGTGAAAATGACCTCGGCAAAGTATATAGTTTCCAAATGACCAATTTCTTCCATGGAACATAAATAACCGTGCCATGCGTGCAAAATTGTAGACAGAGTGAAGGAACTGCACACCTAAAGGAACTTGCATACGCTTCCAATAGGATTTATTATCAGTAATTCATATGCAATGGTTACATCACGGTAAGTACAGTATTATGTTAACATTTCAAATGAAGACCCACTGTAACGCTACTGTCAGAATCTCTGCGTGCTCCATCTCCCTCCTACCGGCAAGGACGCTGACACACTGCCCAGGCCGAGCGGCGGTGTCCCCGTTCTCTGCTTATCTGGTGCTGCGCATACTGCACAGGTCTCCCGGCATTGTGTATAGTGTGCACATGTGTTTTCAATTCTTTCTTTGAAAATGCCCCCCTCCAATAGCTGGATGGCATCAAGTATGTAAGGCACGGTCCCCAGTAGGGAGATACCTGAGCAGCCTTTCCCTTTCTTGTGTGTTTGTGTGCAGCTAGCATGTTGCCAGGTCCCTGCCCTTCAGTTCATTGGTGTTTGAACTTTACCCGTTACCTGAGACCCATGTTGCACCTGAACCCGAAACCGCATCCAGCTGTCCCTGAACTTTAAACAGCATTGGCGATTTCCCTGAAACCTGAGCCCACACTGGCAGTACCGGCGTCTAAAGCCAAAATATTAAACTGTTCTGGTGGGACTGGAACCAGCATCGGTGTCTGTCCTTGTTAGGGTTCCAGAGTCCGTACTGTCAGACCCTGGTCCAGTCTCCAAATCCTGTCCTGTTTGTGTCTCCGAGTCCAGTCCATAAAGGCTTGATCACTAGACTAAACCACTAGCACAATAATTATACTGACAGTCTCAAGTTCATTATTTGTAATAATTTGCAGTCCTGGTGGTGGGTTTACATGGAGGACCATCACTCTGGTTTTCACGGTTTTGAGTTTTCCGATTACTCAGGCACATTGTGTCCGCATTGTGTGAATTAGATTTTATAGTTAGGGGAGCAGCAGGAATAAAATTAAGAGCCCAAACTGGCCATGTTTCCTCCTTAAAACCAGAATATTTTGGAATATAAATAAAAATAAATTAACAAAAATTTACGAAAAAAAAGTGCATTTTATTTTTAAATTAAGATTGTACATGTAATGAGGTTCTCACAAACACCGATCATTCGATCACATTTGATGCCACGAGGCGCAAAGTCTTTTGATACTGAAAATTGTCCTCCAATCATGAAGTTCTTCAAGAGTCCACCGACTTCTCTGAAGAGTCGTCACTTCAATAACGGATAATATGGAGTCCATCTGCTGAGTTACAACGACTGCTGACGCTTTTCCAGGCTTCTTTCTATGTCATCGATGACCTGTACTGCAGCTTTGGGGATTCGGGTTCCAGGTCCAAACACACTGGATACTCCAACGTTGTACAAGAACTCATAATCCTGCAAAATTGTAATGAAAGGAGTAGAGGATGCAAAAGTTCAAAAAGAGGGAGGAAGAGTTGTCTCTGGGTCTCCTGCTCTGAAATTTGCCTTACTGAGGACCCCGGTATGGCAGAACAATTTCCCTATTTGATGGGAAGATACATGGTCCCATATGGATGCAGCCTAGTCTGGGCCTCAGGGGACATTCTCACTTTTAGGGCAGAACTTGTAGGCCTTTGTCAGGTCCCCAAGTGCCACTAAACCGATTGTACACTGGCCGCCTCTTTTTACAATCCCTTAGGTGTCATGGTCTCTATTGACCGTAGAATCTAAGGGGTTAGCATCCAGGAGGCTATCAGAGGCAGATCAGCTGCAGAATACACCATAGGCGCAGCGTCTCTGCCCGTGGCATCCGCTAGTCATACATTACGTCCACTTACGGGATAGTGTTAAATATGGCCCTTTAAAGGGTGAAAGCCTGAGACTGCACTACTGAGAGGTTCTGATGTATACAAGTCCGGTCTGTGGATCTAAGTGGCCGTTTTCAATAAAGGGGTTGTCTGGGACTTTTACACTGATGGCCTATCCTAAGGATAGGTCATCAATATCTGATCAATAACTGTGCTCTGCAACTGAGCACTTCACTCCGGCATCGGGACCAGCTGATCAGCGGGGTGCCGGGTGTCGCATCCCCAACAATCAGATGCTGATGACCTATCCTAAGGACAGGCCAACAATGTTAAATACAAGAAAACCCCTTTAATGTCCACAGGTATTTGGCACCATCACATCAGTAGATTGTAGATGATGAAGATCCTAGTGAAGTGACTGCCTGGTCTGCAGGACAACGATGCACCTGACAGATTGTCTTCAGCGTCTCTCACTGGTGCAGCCTCAGGACTTGGGGCCTGTAACTTCTGTTACTTTTAAAAAGCGAGGGGGAAAGCAGTACGGCACTGCTGAGACAAAAATCTAATGGTGCCCTCGTCAAGATACGATCAATATACACAGTCTGCCACCACTGGAGATGCAGTATCTAGACAAGGACTATATTATATATATATATTTCTGTATTTTCATGACTATGAAAATTGTACATTCACACTGAAGGCATCAAAACTATGAATTAACACATGTGGAATTATATATACTGTACTTAACAAAAAAGTGTGAAACAACTGAAATTACGTCTTCTATTCTAGGCTCTTCAAAGTAGCCACCTTTTGCTTTGATGACTGCTTTGCACAATCTTGGCATTCTCTTGATGAGCTTCGAGAGGTAGTCACCGGGAATGGTTTTCACTTCACAGGTGTGCCCTGTCAGGTTTAATAAGTGGGATTTCTTGCCTTATAAATGGGGTTGGGACCATCAGTTGTGTTGTGCAGAAGTCTGGTGGATACACAGCTGATAGTCCTACTGAATAGACTGTTGGAATTTGTATTATGGCAAGAAAAAAGCAGCAAAGTAAAGAAAAACGAGTGGCCATCATTACTTTAAGAAATGAAGGTCAGTCAGTCCGAAAAATTGGGAAAACTTTGAAAGTGTCCCCAAGTGCAGTGGCAAAAACCATCAAGTGCTACAAAGAAACTGGCTCACATGAGGACCGCCCCAGGAAAGGAAGACCAAGAGTCACCTCTGCTTCTGAGGATAAGTTTATCCGAGTCACCAGCCTCAGAAATCGCAGGTTAACAGCAGCTCAGATTAGAGACCAGGTCAATGCCACACAGAGTTCTAGCAGCAGACACATCTCTACAACAACTGTTAAGAGGAGACATTGTGCAGCAGGCCTTCATGGTAAAATAGCTGCTAGGAAACCACTGCTAAGGACAGGCAACAAGCAGAAGAGACTTGTTTGGGCTAAAGAACACAAGGAATGGACATTAGACCAGTGGAAATCTGTGCTTTGGTCTGATGAGTCCAACTTTGAGATCTTTGGTTCCAACCACCGTGTCTTTGTGTGACGCAGAAAAGGTGAACGGATGGACTCTACATGCCTGGTTCCCACCATGAAGCATGGAGGAGGAGGTGTGATGGTGTGGAGGTGCTTTGCTGGTGACACTGTTGCGGATTTATTAAAAATTGAAGGCATACTGAACCAGCATGGCTACCACAACATCTTGCAGCGGCATGCTATTCCATCCGGTTTGCGATTAGTTGGACCATCATTTATTTGTCAACAGGACAATGACCCCAAACACACCTCCAGGCTGTGTAAGGGCTATTTGACCAAGAAGGAGAGTGATGGGGTGCTACGCCAGATGACCTGGCCTCCACAGTCACCAGACCTGAACCCAATTGAGATGGTTTGGGGTGAGCTGGACCGCAGAGAGAAGGCAAAAGGGCCAACAAGTGCTAAGCATCTCTGGGAACTCCTTCAAGATTGTTGGAAGACCATTCCCGATGACTACCTCTTGAAGCTCATCAAGAGAATGCCAAGAGTGTGCAAAGCAGTCATCAAAGCAAAAGGTGGCTACTTTGAAGAACCTAGAATATAAGACATATTTTCAGTAGTTTCACACTTTTTTGTTAAGTATATAAGGAGATTTTTGTTTACTTACCGTAAAATCTTTTTTTCCGAGCCACTCATTGGGGGACACAGGACCATGGGTGTATGCTTGCTGCCACTAGGAGGACACTAAGTAGACAGAAAGATTAACTCCTCCTCTGCAGTATACACCCCTTCACTGGATACAATTTCAACCAGTTCGGTAGTAAAGCAGTAGGAGCATGAACAAAGACAACTATGTCAAAACCAAAGAAGTAACAACAAGCCAAAACAGGCTAACAGGGTGGGTGCTGTGTCCCCCAATGAGTGGCTCGGAGAAAAAGATTTTACGGTAAGTAAACAAAAATCTCCTTTTCTCCTACGCCTCATTGGGGGACACAGGACCATGGGACGTACAAAAGCAGTCCCTGGGTGGGGAGCAATATGCTAATACCCCATGTACCACTGGCTTACGGCTCAAGGAACTGCCGCTTGCAGAATGCGCCTACCAAGGGCGGCGTCTGCAGAAGAGATAGAATGAATGTGGTAATGCTTGGTAAAAGTGTGCAAACTGGACTACGTCGCAGCCTTGCAGACCTGCTGTGCTGACGCCTGGTGTCGAATGGCCCACGAGGCGCCCACCGACCGAGTAGAATGAGCCTTGATCCCAGCTGGGATAGGAACACCTTTGACACGATAGGATTCTTGAATGGCTGACCGAATCCATTTTGCCAGAGTGGCTTTTGAAGCAGGAGAACCCTTCCTGGGCCCCTCTGGAAGTACGAACAGGACGTCTGACGTGCGGAAGGGAGCCGTCCTTGAGACGTACCGACGAAGAGCCCTCACCACATCAAGAGTGTGTAGAGCCATTTCGATGCGATGGACAGGTGCCGGGCAAAACGAAGGCAGAACAATCTCCTCATTGAGGTGGAAAGAGGAGACGACCTTGGGTAAAAAGGTGGGAGAGGTCCTCAATACCGCCTTGTCTGGATGAAAAATTAGAAAGGGAGGACGGCAGGAGAGCGCAGCCAACTCCGAGACCCTTCTGATGGACGTGACGGCTACTAGGAAGACTACCTTCCAAGAAAGGAAGGTCAAGGAAACGTCCTGTAACGGTTCGAAGGGAGTCTCCTGAAGAGCTCCGAGAACTAAGTTGAGATCCCACGGATCCAAGGGTGACTTGTAGGGAGGCGCCACACGGGAAACTCCCTGGAAGAAAGTTTTCACCGGCAACCTATTGGCAATCTTCCGCTGGAAAAGGACTGACAATGCCGAAACCTGACCCTTTAGGGAGCTAAGGGCAAGTCCCGACTCTAATCCGGACTGAAGAAACTCCAGTATGTAAGGAATAGAAAATACTAGAGGAGATCGTCCCTGTGCCTCGCACCATGAGAAAAAAATTCGCCAGGTACGGTGGTAACTACGCATGGAAACAGGTTTCCTAGCTCTGATCATGGTGGAGGACACTCTGGGAGAGAAACCCGCTTGGCCTAGAATCCAGGACTCAACGGCCAGGCCGTCAAAGACAGGCCCCTTGAGTTCTGGTGGTAAATCGGGCCCTGTGAAAGAAGATCCGCGCGATCTGGAAGCCGCCAGGGGACGTCGGCTACCAGCTGAACCAGCTCGGCGTACCATGCCCGACGCGGCCAGTCTGGCGCGACGAGAATCACTGGTACCCCCTCTGCCCTGATCTTTTTGATGACCCTCGGTAGTAGGGGAAGAGGAGGAAAAATGTACGGGAGGCGGAATTGGTGCCAAGGCAGGACCAGGGCGTCTACTCCGAGGGCCCGTGGGTCGAGGGACCGAGCAAGGAACTGAGGAACCTTGTTGTTCATCCTGGAAGCCATGAGATCCACATCCGGGGTCCCCCAGCGATGGCAAATCTGCTGGAAGACCTCCGGGTGGAGGGACCACTCTCCGGAGGCGATGCCCTGGCGGCTGAGGAAGTCCGCCGCCCAATTTTCCACACCTGGAATGTGGATCGCCGAGATGGGCGAATGGTTCGACTCCGCCCAATGGAGGATGTGAGACACCTCGCGCATGGCCGTCCTCCTGCGAGTTCCGCCCTGACGGTTGATGTACGCCACTGCCGTGGCGTTGTCGGACTGGATTCTGACTGGATGACCTGCCAGAGGTCGGTGAAACTGGACCAAAGCTAGCCTGATAGCTCGAATCTCGAGGATATTGATGGCAAGGCGAGACTCTTGAATGGACCACCGCCCCTGGGCTGTGTGATGGTTGAAGACCGCTCCCCAGTCTATGAGACTGGCATCGGTGGTCACCACCAGCCACCGTACTGGGAGAAAGGACCTTCCCTGGGATAGGGAGGACTTCAGCGTCCACCACCTGAGGGTCTTCCTGACCCGAGGGGACAGGATGAAACGGCGGTCGAGGGAGGAAGGTTTGCCGTCCCAAGCCGACAGTAGCGCATGCTGCAGGGGACGGAGGTGAAACTGCGCAAATGGGACCGCTTCTATGGTCGCTACCATCTGCCCGAGAACTCGCATGCTGGCGCGAATGGAGTGGGATACTGGACGAGAAAGACGCTGGGCTCCCTGCTGCAAGGCTAAAGCCTTGTCTTGAGGGAGTATGACCAGACCGCGGGAAGTGTCCAGTATCATCCCCAGGAAGGAGATTTGTTGAGCCGGAATTGGAAAAGATTTTTCGAAGTTTATCTTCCATCCCAGGCGATAAAGAGTATCCACCGTGAGAACGACGGACTCTTCGCACGCTGGGTAGGAAGGACCCTTTATCAGTAGGTCGTCCAAGTACGGAATTACCACCACTCCCCTGGAATGAAGAATGGCCATGGCAGCCGCCATGACCTTCGTGAAAACTCTGGGAGCGGTGGCGAGACCGAAGGGCAAGGCCACAAATTGGAAGTGTTCCCCGCAAAAGGCGAAGCGAAGGAACTGCTGATGCGGAGGGAAGATCGGTATGTGCAGGTAGGCATCCTTGATGTCTATGGATGCCAGGAATTCTCCCTTTTCCATAGACGCGACCACAGAACGGAGGGATTCCATCCTGAAGTGTCGGATTTTTATGAATTTGTTTAGTAGCTTCAGGTCTAGGATCGGACGTAGTGATCCGTCCTTCTTTGGGACCACGAACAGATTCGAATAGAAACCCTTGAATTTTTGTTCTAGGGGGACCGGAATAATGACTCCGTCCCTTTGTAGTGCCCGAATTGCCTGGAGAAACACTGTGGCCTTTGACCTTTGAGGGCAAGACTGGAAGAAGCGTGTAGGGGGGAGGGAGGAAAATTCTATTTTGTATCCGGTGGACACCAGTTCTCTGACCCACTCGTCGGAAACGACTGAGAGCCAGGCTTGACGGAACAAGAGTAGACGTCCACCTACTTTGTTGGAGTCCACCGGATGATGCAAGGAGTCATTGGGCGGAGGATCCATGGGATGCGGATCCCTTAGATCCAGGAGGTTTAGGCCTGGGTCTCCAGTTACGATTAGGTCTGTAAGAGACCTGGGTGCCTCGGCCACCGCGCGAACCTCGTCCTGATGCGGGGGTAGAGGATGTGGAGGACCAGTTGGTATTGGGCCGAAAAGGCCGAAATGGAGGTTGCTGCTGGTACCGAAAGGGCCGGGTAGGCTTTTGCTGGGGGAGAAATTTACTTTTCCCTCCGGTAGCATCCGAGATCATTTGGTCCAATTTTTCTCCAAATAACCGACCAGCCTGGTAAGGCAGGGCTGTTAGAGAACGTTTAGAAGCCGAATCTGCTCGCCAATCCCTGAGCCACAGGGCTCTCCTGATGGAGATTGCATTGGCGGCTGCCTGTGCAGCGCAATTGGCTGCGTCCATAGAGGCGTTGACTATGAAGTCTCCGGCCTGCGCTATCTGGTTAACCAGGATGCTGGCTTCTGGAGGTAAATCACTGGCTTGGATGTTAGAGGAAAGAGTCTCGGTCCAAGAGACCATAGCCTTAGCCACCCAAGAGGCGGCGAAGAATGGGAAGAGAGACGCTCCTGTGGCCTCGAAGGCGGAGCGAGCCAGATAATCAATCTGGCGATCGGAGGGATTCTTAACGGAGGAACCGTCCGAAAGAGACAGGATGGTCTTGGACGCGAGGTGTGACACAGCAGGGTCCACCGAAGGAGACTGCAGCCAGTCTTTGACTAATTCCCGAGAAAAAGGGTATTTGGCCTCGATGGACTTTTGTCCTATGAAGCGTTTATCTGGGCGATCCCTATGTTTTTGTACAATCTCTTTAAAGTGAGGGTGAGTGACAAAAACCTTTTTAACACGTTTAGTTTTTTTGAAAGACACCACATGTTCGGGTTCCGATGAGGAGTCCTCAGTCACCTTCAGGGTCTGGTTTACCGCCTCAATGAGAGAGTCGAGAGACTCTTGGAAGGAGGGGGGGTCCTGAACGCAGGAAATGTTGGACTCATATTCAGAGTCATCCGAGTTTGGGGAAGGGGACCTGGAAGCGGAGCTTGCAGGTACTGAAGGGCCTGCTAGCTCATGGTCAGGGGATGAAACGTGAACACGTTTTCTCGAGCCCCGGGTAGAAAGTGACCGGGTACGCCCCCTGCCGGTAGACGAATCCATACCGTCGTCTGAATCCTCCACGGTCCGACCTGGAGGGGGGCCCCGGAGGGAGTCAATTGCCCTGGCTAGGGAAGCCACAGATCGTGACAGAGAGGTTGCCCACTCAGGGGGACTAGGCTCTACCGGGTCGACGGCTGCGGCATCGGCGACGGTACCGGCGTCGGCAAGGGGCGGCTGCACAGAGGGCGAAACGCAATCTGCACACAAAGGGCTAGTGTGGGCTCGAGGCAGGGCCGCATTGCAAGTGGCACATACAGTGAAAAACACTGTGTGCTTCTTGTTACCCTTTTTTGTCTCCTTGGATTGAGACATAGTGCCTTGGGGACAGAGCGGGCAGTATACGCAGAGAAGGGGTTAAGCTTTCTTGAAACAGCTTACCCACGGTCCTGTCTGTGTCCCCAGAGAGAGATATGGCGGTTCTTTTCTCCTTGGAGCGCAGTAGAAGCGAGGGCTCCGTGCAGGGAAAGAGAAAATATGGCCCCCGAGATTTGGAGGGCGCCTCTCGTCCCAGACGAGAAGCGCCGATGTAGGGGGCGGAGCTACGGCCGTGGGAGAGATTTTTCCCACTGCGGCCTACTCCGGCTGAAGAAGCCGGGGACTAAATTTTTGGGGCCTGCCGACGATGTGCGGCGGCGGCCGCGACGGAGCGCCGCCGAGCACCACCGACCCCCGGTCGGCGGTGCCTCTCCCTGGGGACCCGGACCGCATCGCTAACGCTAAGGGGGAGCAGGGGGGAGTCCCCTGAAGGTACTTACAGCCGCCATTGTCCCGGTTCTCACAGGTCTGCGGGCGCTTCTGTGAGGATGTGAACTCAATCCATGCACCCTGGATGGGGATGGAGAGGCCCCTGATGCATCACGCTGCTGTAGCAGAGGGGGCTGCGGCACAACATCCCCTCCGGACTGCATTCTTCTCCAGATTACATTGCTGTAATGCAGGGTCCTGGAGGGGGTTGGGGGAAATCGGGACCAAGAGGAACCGTTGCCCTGGCGCAAACGTTTCGTGCGCCATACGTCGCAGGAGAGGGACGGGGAGGTATACTCGCCGTGCTCGCCTGTTGTTGGTTCGGGGGAGAGCGGACCCTATGAAAAAAAGGACCCGTCACCCCCTTCACTCCGTTAAATTAAAAATTAAAAATTTACATAAAATTAAAAAATCAAAAATTAAAATAAAGTTGGGGTCTGGGAAAAAAGACCCAAGTGCCTCCTAAGACACTAAGCAAGAACTGGTTGAAATTGTATCCAGTGAAGGGGTGTATACTGCAGAGGAGGAGTTAATCTTTGTCTACTTAGTGTCCTCCTAGTGGCAGCAAGCATACACCCATGGTCCTGTGTCCCCCAATGAGGCGTAGGAGAAAATTCCACGTGTTAATTCATAGTTTTGATGCCTTCAGTGTGAATGTACAATTTTCATAGTCAGGAAAATACAGAAAAATCTTTAAATGAGAAGGTGTGTCCAAACTTTTGGTCTGTACTGTATATATTTATATTTATTACGTATACAAATTAGAAAGAGGATTGCGGGTGTGATTCCTTGCGGCGTGAAGGTCTCAGCTTCTCCTCGCACCTCCTGCGGTGTATGACAGCTTCCCTGGGCGCTGGGATAAGTGTCATGCCTTTTCCTGCCGTCGGCTCTGCTCCTCATACATAAACGCAGAGCTACATCCCACATATTACAGCCGTAGTCTCCGGCCATTTCACAGAAAAAAAAAAAAAAAAAAAAAAGTATTAACCCCTGCCACCCTGGCCTCTCCTCTATCCTCACATGACACCAGAGTCCAAACAAGGCTCCATATTAAAAGTAGAGTTAATACGACCCCTGATTGCCCGGCACTCGATAATCAGACATATGGATGGATTTGGGGAACAAGTCAATATCACAAGCTGTGTAAAGTGAAGCTCTGATCACTTCGATATGTCCGGGAGTTGCATTGGAAGCGATTGCCTACCTGCTGGCTACTTTTGTCACTGGCGGGAATTTGAGAATTAGGTGATCAGCGGGGTTTTTGGCGTCATTACCGTTCACAGGAGACATTGTGAAAAATTATCTGTATTCGGGAACATTCAGACAAACGTATTTTTGGTCCTTGTGCTGTCTGTGGGGAACACGCACGGAAACAATGTCCCCCTATGTGCAAGTCCACAAGGGCGATTTCTCACAGGAACCACCGGTCCGCATACAAAAAAAAATTCAAAGTGCGCTAGTCTGGTCTCGTATACGTATCAGGCTGATAAGAGCAGGCAGGAGAGATCCGATCTTAAGGCCATGTGCACAGGTTCAGTATTTTTTGCGTTTTTTCGCTATAAAAACGCGAAACAAACGCTCACATATGCCTCCTATTATTTACAGTGTATTCCGCATTTCTTGTGCAAATGTTGCATTTTTTTCCGCGAAACAAATCGCATCGCGGAAAAAAAAGCAACATGTTCATTAAATTTGCGGAATTGCGGGGATTCCGCACACCTAGGAGTGCATTGATCTGCTTACTTTCCGCACGGGGCTGTGCCCACCATGCGGGAAGTAAGCGGATCATGTGCGGTTGGTACCCAGGGTGGAGGAGAGGAGACTCTCCTCCACGGACTGGGCACCATATAATTGGTAAAAAAAAGAATTAAAATAAAAAATAGTCATATACTCACCTTCGATGGCCCCCGGAGTGTTCCCGCCTCTCAGGTGCACGCTGCCGCTTCCGTTCCTATAGATGGTGTGTGTGAAGGACCTGCGATGACGTCGCGGTCTTGTGATTGGTCGACGTCATCAAAGGTCCTGCACACACACCATCTATAGGAACGGACGCCGCTGAGGAGATCAGCTGTCTGCAGGTGAGTAGAACCATTTTTTTTATTATTTTTAAACATTCTATCTTTTACTGTAGATGCTGCATAGGCAGCATCTATAGTAAAAAGTTGGTCACACTTGTCAAACACTGTTTGACAAGTGTGACCAACCTGTCAGTCAGTTTTCCAAGCGATGCTACAGATCGCTTGGAAAACTTTAGCATTCTGCAAGCTAATTTCGCTTGCAAAATGCTAAAAAAAAAAAAGCGAAAAAAAATGGGGAAAAAAACGCCAAAAAAACAAAAAAGGATTTCTTGCAGAAAATTTACGGTTTTCTTCAGGAAATTTCTGCAAGAAATCCTGACGTGTGCACATACCCTAAAGGGTTATTCCTAAAAAAAATTGAGTTATTCCTTAACCCTGGAATAGGGGATAACTTACTGATCACTGGGGGGGATTAGGATGTGACCGCTGAGACCCCCAGCAATCTCAAGATTAGAGCAGTGGAACCTCAGGAGCAGGCCTCTGCAGTCCCATCCTGAATAAATGTATATATGGCGGCTATGTATATCTGTATATTGGTGACTATATGGCGGGGCTCACGCAGTATATAGGAGCCAATGTGGGGGCTCATACTGTATATAGGAGGCTGTGTGGGGGCTTACGCTGTATATAGGAGCCAATGTGGGGGCTCACACTGTATGCAGGAGCCAATGTGTGGGCTCACACTGTATACAGGAGCCAATGTGGGGGCTCATACTGTATACAGGAGCCAATGTGGGGGCTCATACTGTATATAGGAGCCAATGTGGGGGCTCATACTGTATACAGGAGCCAATGTGGGGGCTCATACTGTATATAGGAGCCAATGTGGGGGCTCATACTGTATATAGGAGGCTGTGTGGGGGCTTACGCTGTATATAGGAGCCAATGTGGGGGCTCATGCTGTATACAGGAGCCAATGTGGGAGCTCACGCTGTATACAGGAGCCAATGTGGGGGCTCATACTGTATATAGGAGGCTATGTGGGGGTTCATACTGTATATAGCAGGCTATGTGGGGGTTCATACTGTATATAGCAGGCTATGTGGGGGTTCATACTGTATATAGCAGGCTATGTTGATGCGCATAGCATAGAAAGGGGGATATATGTGGACTCTTACGGTATATAGGAGGCTATCGGGGGCTCATAGTATATATAGGGGGATATATGTGGACTGTTATGGTACATAGGAGGATATGTGGAGGCTCATGCTGTATATAGGAGGCTATGTGAGGGCTCATATAGTATATAGGGGATGTTGTTGTATGTTGTTGGATGTTCTGCTCAATATTAAGTGATTAATTGTAATTATTAATATTAACCGTATATCTTAACGTTTCTGCAGAATTAATTTCAGCCTATTAGTTCAGCCCTTGACAACAGTCACGGTCTCTCATGTGGCCCCTTGTGAAAATTAATTGCCCCCTCCCGATCTAATAGAATTGTATGCCTTTGCTATGCTTTACACTGCAGCTCTGCCTGTTCCGACTATCTGCTGCGCATACGCACAAGCCCACCATAAACTCACTAGGTGCGAAATATAAAAGCCGTAAGCCGGCAGTGTCAGGTTACCTGGGGTGGGATGACTCCTCCACAGATCACCAGTATGTCGGGTCGTCCTAGGGCACCCAGTTCCTTGATGAGCTCCGGAACGAGCGTTTTGTGGCCTGCGGCGAGCGTGCTCACACCTACGCTGTGCACGTCTGCATCCACGGCCTGCTGTGCCACCTCCCGAGGAGTCTAGTGGAGGAGGAAGAAAGAAACGCTATTAATATGTATCCCCAACGCCTGGCAGGATCCAAGAGCTGAGAAATGGGGATCAAGGTCTATTTTGCTTAAGAACCAATTTCCGGAAAAGTGAAGAAATTTCAGAACTTAAAAGCAGCACTCCAACCAAAACTGATATGGGGCGTTAATACTAGGGTGGGCCTGAGGGGGCCACTCCCTGTCCCATGATCCGCCCTGCAGTAGGTAAAACACAATGGATTTTATTTTAAAAATATTCTTATAAAGGGAATCTGTTACTAGGTTTACAAAGGCTGACATGGCATATTCAGGGGGGATTGGTCACGCCCCCCTTGAAGAAGCATATGGCGAAACGAGCGTTGGGGTTGGCCTCTCCTACGATTGCAGGCAGCAGGCTGGTCTCTTCAGTCGCCCTATGCCCTTTCATTTTGTCAGTGAATATACCTGTGTTAGCATTTGTATCCCCCATTAGCGTGGCTGCCTCCATCCCTTTTGGATGTCTTCCTTTAACTGGATTTGTATCCAACACTTATCAGCCTGTCTTTTACCTCGTTACTATAGTAGGTCTGGTTGGTCCACTTTATCATTTTTTTGGCACTAAGCACTTTATACTACCTGACTTGAATATCTATGACTACTCATTATCCTCATGGGTATTCTATGTAATGACTCTATACATGTAGTTTTATAATGTTACATCCTGTATATTTATTTGGCCTACTATTAGGCATTTATACAGACCTGTGTACTATAATCCTGCTCAAACGTGGCACTAAAGGTATCGCTGCCCTTTCAATTTTAATATTTATTGCTTAATAAAAAAAACTTATTTAAAAATGTTATTATAAATTTACATATTTTTTTTTACATTATTTGCTCCACTATGCATTTTTCCTTTGGTTATATATTTGATCATTTATGGATGAGCTCCTTTTCTCGAACAGGCCCTTTCCTTGGGTTTCGAAGCATATTTTAGAGACAGAGACCCTGATTCCAGTGATGTGTCACTTACCGCTTGCTGTAGTCTTAATAAAATTAGTGTTTTAAATCAGCAGGAGATTATCACTACAGGACTAGCAAACCTACTGCCAGGTAGTCCAACCCCGCCCCCCACCACTGATTGGCTGCTTTCTGCATATGCAAAGTATACACAGAAAACAGCCAATCATTGGTGGGGGCGCGGTTAATAAGAGCCCAGCATTCAGAGAACCGATAGATCTGCAGCAGAGAAAACAGGGATTATATCAAAACTACAGCAAATAGCCCAGTACGTGATACATCACCCTACATCCTGCTGCTCTTAGATTACATAGCAAAAACCTTGTGACAGATTCCCTTTACAAAAAACAAAACATAACCAGTAAAAATAAATCTTTCCTAGAAAAATCAACAACAAAAAAGAGAAAGTTAAATGACAACTAATGTACAAATGTAACATTCTGCCGATTTCGTTATGGACAATTTAGCCTGCTAGATAATTCCTCTACAGGCTGCATTTCCCACCGCAACCACTGGGTGGCCATATTCAAAAACATAAAGCATAAACCTCTCCTGACGGAGTATCATATTTTTTTTTTCCTAAAGTTGAGAATTTGGTGATACTCTTAGGAAATATCAAGCCAAAGAGAAAGGTACGGGAGGACACTTGTGCAGGCGCCATTACATATCCTATAGCCATATCCACCCTTCTTTCCTACAGTCCAGAGGAGCTTTTCTATCACTATATAATAAGTCACATCCGTCTTTCTTTGACTTGTATAACTAATAAAATTTGATGTTACCGGACTAAGTCATGCAGAACAGAGAGGAAATTGCCATTAGCACTTACGTCCAGCCATTAATCGGCCTATATTAAATAATACACTATAAAACCGTCAGGTCAGCCCCCTAGAATCCCCCCGAGCTGGAAACCATAAAATATTTATTCCAAAATTATAAGTTATTTTGTTCTTTTCTTTTAATTTGCACCTTCACAAATGAATGACTTTAACACTTACAATATTGCATCTGTTTATTTAGTATTGTGCAATACATTATGTATGAAATCGATGGCGCTCGGGGATGCGTGGCGCTTTTAGGCAACGATCCATTACTTTATGTATCTTCATAATGTGCGTAAATTATTTACTTTTCTGCTACAAACCTCCGTGAAAAACACATGTAAAAGTCTTACAGCAAAAAAGTTACCCCAAGTACAAAGTAAGGAGCCACCGCAAGGTACAATAAATGCTCGGAGGCTGGATTAGCGGGATGTGGATGATTCTGTATTACCCCACCGTGCTCCTCGGGGGCGGGTATTTAGGCACGTGTATGGGAACCCAATTATGTTGTAACATGGATGTTTTCTACGGGTCCTTACAGTAAAGTTACACTGTTGTGCACCCATTACAAGAATACCTAAATATGTACCCCTGTTGAGTGTCTTGGGTGGCAGATGATGGTGCATGTTGCCGCCACTCTGTGCCCGCGGCTTTACAGGTAAAAGACTCCGCTGATTCCTACAAATAGGCGCCAACTCGAGCTAAGGGCCACTTACACCGTCAAATGGGGTTTCATAAGAACGTGTAACTGATTGGCTAAAACACAAACGAACGCTCAATCATTGCTCGATTGGATCGTTCATCATTAAAGGAACGTGTAAAGAGACTTGGGGTCAGATTTCGGTGGAGACATGCTTGAATCTGATCGAGACCCTGCCCAGAAGGAGTCGGGCAGTGGTGAAACCAAAGGGCGGATTTACAAATACTAACAAAATAATACAAATTACAATTTAGATTTTTAGGAGTAAAACAGTAACGATGCAGCGGCATGACCAGAACCTGCATAACTAATCATATGCTGAATAGTTGCAAGCCAAATTTATGTATGAGATATCCAAGATGATTGTCTATAACATGATGGTAATCTCCCGTCAGAAGCAGCCGTGGATGGTGAGATATGGAGCCTGAAAGTCAAAGACTCAAAACATTGCTGTTACCCTTTAGCTCGTCACTGTAATCAACCAATGCTCGTTAGTGAGCAGAGTTCGGCCGGTCCAAAAGAGCCTCAGACTACACCCACCATCCACGACATATTTATTCGGCAGCTTAATCACAGTGAGAATTAAATAATCTAAGTGCATTATAATAGCAGCCACTGATCAGCCGCAATATTACAGCTCCCGATTTAGAGAAATAGAGCATTAAGAGAGAACTGGCCGTTTCCATATTCCTGATCAACTTTAACATTTTTACTATCAATTCCAAACTATCCTTCTTGTTGATGGTTTCCGGAGAGAAAAATTTTACTTTGATAAATTAGCAAATTAAAATGAAGTATAAAAGAATAGAAGGCTGAATATTTATAATCGTCTGGGGACAGACAAGTCAAAAGGGGGTTAGTCCGGCTCCATCCACCTCTGCACTGAGGGTGAGCGAGGCGGGTGATGCCACGTCTACAGATATCTGCCGGCTAGTATGTAAGCAGCAAGTATCGTTCTATTTTTATGGACAGATAAGTTCAGGCTTCCTCTGTTATCATCATGTCGCATTTAAATACACGAGTCTGCACCAATTAGTCATTTTTCGTTCAACTGATGCTGGAAATTGTGCTTGTATGGTACCAGCGCATGCGCGATGTGTTTGCATCAGGACTGGTGCATGCGCGGAGCCTGACTGATTCTATTAGTTAGAAGTGGTGTGCCAGATATCTACTGTATTCTACTCTCTTATGTAGTACCGGAGACAGCAAGTCTATGCGCAACGTGTTTTTATCAGGATCGACAGATTCCACTAGCACACTGCGCATGCGCCGAAGATTTATTCTACAATGTTGATGGCGCTTACACAGCACAGGAGAGTACCAGCGCATGAGCCATGTTTTTGGATCGTGACCGGTTATTGCGCAGAACAAAACTGATGCCTTTACCAAGAAAAGGGCAAAGCGCAGCGCATGCGCCTAATATCTACTATATTCTGCTGTCGATAGCGCTTGCATTGTACAGGAGAGGTCCAGCGCATGCGCAGTGTGTTTGCATCAGGACTAGCGCCGCATGCGCAGATCAAAACCGATTCCACTACGTACATAGTGCGAATGAGCCGGGTCTCTAATTTATTCTGTTGATGGCACTTACACAGTACAAGACAGAACCAGCGCATGCGCAGTGTGTTTGCAACAAACTGGATTCCTCCTCTTGAAGGAAAGAAAAAACAAAACAAAAAAACTACTGGGACAGGCAGGGCCTTACTTTGGGACCCCTAGTATTTGGCTTTACAGTAGTACTTTGCTCCTTTTTCAGTTTTGACTGCCCTCCTCCCTGCTGCTGAATCTCTGTCACCTAACTAGTGTGACAGCTCCTCAGTGTCCTCCTCCCTGCTGCTGAATCTGTCCACCTAACTAGACTGACAGCTCCTCAGTGCTCCCTACTCCTGCATCTGTCACCTAACTAGTCTGATAGCTCCTCAGTGCCCTCCTCCCTGCTGCTGAACCTGTCCACCTAACTAGACTGACAGCGCCTCAGTGCTCCCTACTCCCTGCTGCTGCATCTGTCACCTAACTAGTCTGATAGCTCCTCAGTGCCCTCCTCCCTGCTGCTGAATCTGTTCACCTAACTAGACTGACGGCTCCTCAGTGTCCTCCTCCCTGCTGCTGAATCTGTCCACTTAACTAGACTGACAGCTCCTCAGTGCCCTCCTCCCTGCTGCTGAATCTGTCCACCTAACTAGACTGACAGTTCCTCAGTGCTCCCTCCTCCCTGCTGCTGCATCTGTCACCTAACTCGACTGACAGCTCCTCCCTGCCCCCTCTCCCTGCTGCTGATTCTGTCACCTAATTAGACTGACAGCTCCTCAGTGCCCCTTCTCCCTGCTGCTGAATCTGTCACCTAACTAGACGGACAGCTCCTCAGTGTCGCTCCTCCCTGCTACTAAATCTGTCACCTAACTAGACTGACAGCTTCTCAGTGCTCCCTACTCCCTGCTGCTGAATCTGTCACCTAACTAGACTGACAACTCCTCAGTGTCCCTCCTCCCTGCTGCTGAATCTGTCACCTAACTAGACTGACAGCTCCTCAGTGCTCCCTCCTCCCTGCTGCTGAATCTGTCATTTAACTAGACCGACAGCTCCTCAGTGCCCTCCTCCCTGCTGCTAAATCTGTTCACCTAACTAGACTGACTGCCCCCCAGTGCTCCCTACTCCCTGCTGCTGAATCTGTCACCTAACTAGATTGAAAGCTCCTCAGTGCCCTCCTCCCTGCTGAATCTCTGTCACCTAACTAGACTGACAGCTCCTCAGTCCCTCCTTCCTGCTGAGATCTCACACTGCTTAGTACAAGCTGCACCTGTCAGTTAGGCTAGGTGAGCAGAGACTGAATATAATTGGACTCATGAGCTCTCTCTCTCAATAAGCTGGACTCATAAAATGCCCATTTTAGTACCAGGATCGTGCAATCATTCAAAGTAAGTACAACAGCCCCATTGGGTCCAACAAATCTATTCATATCTGTAGTTTATATTATGAAGTCTGGTGACATAAGTCTGAGGATAAAAGCAACAGACTGACCAAAGAATCTGACAGATAACTCCACCTGGAAATTTTAAGAAATTATTCACGCATTGCTGAGAACGCACAGTGAGTTTGGGGGGGCTCTGCATCTTGGACCGCCAACAAGGTTATTGTCTGATGATCGTGAAAGTGTACTTTTAAAGGGAATGTGCACTTTCCCATCTACAGGATACAGTTCATTATCATATGGATCACAAAAATATTAGATCAAGGCAACACAACTGGCTCAAAGCAAAGTAAGTCGTCACTAACATCTTAATATGGAAGTGAGAGACAAGTGGCGAGAAGAAACTTGTCTCCTGTCATTTGTATGATTTCCTTCCAGAAAAAAATAATAAAACAAGTGAATGTCGAGGCGAAGAGGCTCCACATTCATGGGTTTGTGTTAATGACCTGGAAATCAGTCCGTCATCACAACACTAATGTGCGTCTGCACCTCGAGGGGCAGAATGGAAGGATGCCCTCTATGTGACCCCCTCGAATATAATGGTCCTGCTAATGGGAAGATAATTTAAAGAAAAGACGTGCCCTAAGTAGCGATTGTGTCAGCCTGCGCCAGAGTTTGAGGAGATTGTTATTTGTAATATATGGCAGTATATGGTGAAAATAAAAAAAACTAAGGTGAAAAGTAACAAAAAAGGGGAAAAAAAAAGTAAAAAAATAAATTAAATATATATACCCAGAGATTGGAGGCAGCACGCCTTCAAGTGAAAAAGCTTATTTAATGGCCGATCATGGCGACGTTTCGGTTCAGGCTTGAGAAAGGTTCTCATTAAGGAACCGAAATATCACCATGTTGGGCCATTAAATAAGAAGCTTTTTCACTTGAAGGTGTGCTGCCTCCTATCTCTGGATTTATATTGAAGGTATGGTGAATACCTGGGGGGCTTGTCTCTTATTTTTTCACACACACCGTATTTTTCAGACTATAAGACGCACTTTCATCCTCCAAAATGGGGGGGGGGTGCGCCTTATAGTCCAGATGTACGTAATCTTATAGTCTGGTTGTGGATGGGAGATGCAGCGGTGGGTCACAGGAGTCACGAGCTGGCGGCAGCAGATAAAACTGTGAATATTCACTGCTCCCGAATAGTGGAGACTGTGCGACACAACATGGGAAGAGGTAATATAGCGGACAAGTCAGGAGGATGAAGCAAGTAGCAATGGTATTTAGTATTAACTATAACGTCACCTGGAAAAGGGGTCCGATATCCACATCAAAGCCGAGGTCAGCGAACCCTGTGGCTATCACCTTCGCTCCCCTATCATGGCCGTCTTGACCCATTTTGGCGACAAGCAAACGAGGTCTTCGGCCTTCTCTTTCCATAAAGCTCTGAACTCTGCAATAAATGATCCCACACAACTTACCATCAGCAGAAGCGTCACACTGCACACATAACGAAAAGAGGACGACCGCTTATAGGGAACTAAAGTGTGCATTGTGTCGGGCTTTCTGAGAACGGAGTATGCGGAAGACATTGAGCACGAAGAAAAGAGGCAGGTGAGCAGCTGGAAACAAGATCTTGCTGGACGATGCTGAGAACGCTTCTGCCAAAGAGAGAGGGAGGCAGAACGCTTCTGCCAAAGAGAGAGGGAGGCAGAACGCTTGTGCCAAAGAGAGAGGGAGGCAGAATGCTTGTGCCAAAGAGAAGGAGGCAGAACGCATCTGCCAAAGAGAGAGGGAGGCAGAACGCTTGTGCCAAAGAGATAGGGAGGCAGAACGCCTGTGCCAAAGAGATAGGGAGGCAGAACGCCTGTGCCAAAGAGAGAGGGAGGCAGAACACTTGTGCGAAACAGAGAGGGAGACAGAAAACTTATGCCAAAGAGAGAGGGAGGCAGAACGCCTGTGCCAAAGAGAGAGGGAGGCAGAACACTTGTGCCAAAGAAAGAGCGAAGCAGAACGCTTATGCCAAAGAAAGAGGGAGGCAGAACGCCTGTGCCAAAGAGAGAGGGAGGCAGAACGCCTGTCCCAAAGACAGGAAGGCAGAACACCTGTGCCAAAGAGAGAGGGAGGCAGAACGCCTGTGCCAAAGAGAGAGGGAGGCAGAACGCCTGTGCCAAAGAGAGAGGGAGGCAGAAAGCTTGTGCGAAAGAGGGAGACAGAAAACTTGTGCCAAAGAGAGAGGGAGGCAAAAAAGCTTGTGCCAAAGAGAGAGGGAGGCAGAACGCCTGTGCCAAAGAGAGAGGGAGGCAGAACGCCTGTGCCAAAGAGAGAGGGAGGCAGAACGCTTGTGCCAAAGAAAGAGTGAAGCAGAACGCCTGTGCCAAAGAGAGAGGGAGGCAGAACGCTTGTGCCAAAGAAAGAGTGAAGCAGAACGCCTGTGCCAAAGAGAGAGGGAGGCAGAACACTTGTGCGAAAGAGAGAGAGGGAGACAGAAAACTTGTGCCAAAGAGAGAGGGAGGCAGAACGCTTGTGCCAAAGAAAGAGCGAAGCAGAACGCTTATGCCAAAGAAAGAGGGAGGCAGAACGCCTGTGCCAAAGAGAGAAGGAGGCAGAACGCCTGTCCCAAAGACAGGAAGGCAGAACGCCTGTGCCAAAGAGAGAGGGAGGCAGAACGCTTGTGCCAAAGAAAGAGTTAAGCAGAACGCTTGTGCCAAAGAAAGAGGTAGGCAGAACGCCTGTGCCAAAGAGAGAGGGAGGCAGAACACTTGTGCGAAAGAGAGAGAAGGAGACAGAAAACTTGTGCCAAAGAGAGAGGGAGGTAGAACGCCTGTGCCAAAGAGAGAGGGAGGCAGAACTCCTGTGCCAAAGAAAGAACGAGGCAGAACGCTTGTGCCAAAGAGAGAGGAGAGCAGAACGTTTGTGCCAAAGAGAGACGAAGGCAGAATGCCTGTGCCAAAGAAAGAACAAGGCAAAACACTTGTGCCAAAGAGAGAGAGGGAGGCAGAACGCTTGTACCAAAGAGAGACAGAGGCAGAATGCCTGTGCCAAAGAGAGGGAACAGAACGCTTGTCACAAAGAGAGAGGGAGGCAGAACGCTTGTGCCAAAGAGAGAGGGAGGCAGAACGCTTGTGCCAAAGAGTGAGGGAACAGAACGCCTGTGCCAAAGAGAGAAGGAGGCAGAACGCTTGTGCCAAAGAGAGAGGGGGGCAGAATGCTTGTGTCAAAGAGGGAGGCAGAACGCTTGTATCAAAGAGAGAGGGAAGGAGAACGCTTGTGTCAAAGAGAGAGGGAACAGAACGCTTGTGCCAAAGAGAGAGGGAGGCAGAACGCTTGCGCCAAAGAGAGAGGGAGGCAGAACGCTTGCGCCAAAGAGAGAGGGAGGCAGAACGCTTGTGCCAAAGAAAGAGTTAAGCAGAACGCTTGTGCCAAAGAAAGAGGTAGGCAGAACGCCTGTGCCAAAGAGAGAGGGAGGCAGAACACTTGTGCGAAAGAGAGAGAAGGAGACAGAAAACTTGTGCCAAAGAGAGAGGGAGGTAGAACGCCTGTGCCAAAGAGAGAGGGAGGCAGAACGCCTGTGCCAAAGAGAGAGGGAGGCAGAACACTTGTGCGAAAGAGAGAGGGAGGCAGAACACTTGTGCCAAAGAGAGAGAAAAGCAGAACGCTTGTGCCAAAGAGAAGAGAGCAGAACGCTTGTGCCAAAGAGAGAAGAGAGCAGAATGCCTGTGCCAAAGAGAGGGAGACAGAATGCTTGTGCCAAAGAGAGAGAGGGAGGCAAAACGCTTGTGCCAAAGAGAGACAGAGGCAGAATGCGCGTGCCAAAGAAAGAGGGAAGCAGAACACTTGTGCCAAAGAGAGAGGGAGGCAGAATGCTTGTGCCAAAGAGAGAAGGAGGCAGCAGAACTCTTGTGCCAAAGAGAGAGGGAGGCAGAACTCCTGTGCCAAAGAAAGAACGAGGCAGAACGCTTGTGCCAAAGAGAGAGGAGAGCAGAACGTTTGTGCCAAAGAGAGACGAAGGCAGAATGCCTGTGCCAAAGAAAGAACAAGGCAAAACACTTGTGCCAAAGAGAGAGAGGGAGGCAGAACGCTTGTACCAAAGAGAGACAGAGGCAGAATGCCTGTGCCAAAGAGAGGGAACAGAACGCTTGTCACAAAGAGAGAGGGAGGCAGAACGCTTGTGCCAAAGAGAGAGGGAGGCAGAACGCTTGTGCCAAAGAGTGAGGGAACAGAACGCCTGTGCCAAAGAGAGAAGGAGGCAGAACGCTTGTGCCAAAGAGAGAGGGGGGCAGAATGCTTGCGCCAAAGAGAGAGGGAGGCAGAACGCTTGTGCCAAAGAGAGAGGGAGGCAGAACGCTTGTGCCAAAGACAAAGGAAGGCAGAACGCCTGTGCCAAAGAGAGAGGGAGGCAGAACACTTGTGCGATAGAGATGAGAGAGGGAGAACGCACGTCCTTGCCAACAAGAGAAAGAGAGAGGGAGAATAGACATGCCAACGAGATAAAATTGCAGAGTGCCTGCACTAAAGAGACACAGCTCTTTGCCCAAAGAGAGAGAGAGAGGCAGGGCACCCACATGAAAGAGAAAGATAAAGTGCCTGCAAGACCATGAGAGGCAAAGAGAGAGCTAATGAGAGAGAGGGTAAGAAAGAGAGTGAGGGAAGGACACAGACTATTAGTATAAGATTGTGTAACGGAGTGTGAGAGTGTGCGGGAGAGAGACAGTAAGCGAGAATGGCCTGGGACAAAGAAAGAGAGAGGGTAACAGACAGAGAAACATGAGAATACACAGAGAGAAACATGAGAGAGACAGAAATGGGAGACTGTGAAAGAGACAGATACAAATGAGAGACGGAAAGATGAATCAGACTGAAAGAGAAAGACAAAGAGACCAAAAGTGAGTACAAGAGAGACAGATAGACATAGAAAAGAGACAGTCAGGGAGAGAAAAAGAGGGAATTTGTGAAAAGTGGAAGAACATCCCTGATGCTGTGTGCGCTCTTCTGTATCCGTCAGATCAGTGCGGCCTCAGTACAGCAGGTTTGACACCGCGCGGCTGCAGCAGAGCTGTGCTCAGTGATTAACACTGCAAACACGACACTCAGCTCTGCTACATCTGCAAAACAGTGTACAAGAGACGGATTTGTACCCAAATCTTCCGTGCACTTGGTTACAATTTGCAGCTCCTGCACTAGATTTACCAACATTAAGTAATAACACGCCAGGGTTATCACAGCCCAGGAATAACACAGCCCCAAAGTGTTGCCTGACAAACTCAGCACTGCAATTCTGGTACATGTAGCAGAGCTGAACTGGTTATTTAATGAAGCCATGTAACACCGTGTGGAAGCGTGCAATTGTGCAGCTAGAAAAACACCTACAACTGTTTAGAGAAGTAGCAGAGCTGCACTTTAACTCTCCAGAGCTGCATCCCGATAACTTTGACAATGTGCATATACTTCGTGTAACCTTTAGCAAAATGCTAAAAAATGGAAGTGGCCTACAACATGAGGAGAGTAGTCTTTAAAAAAAAAAAAAAAGGGGCAAGGCACTACAGGTAGCAGAAATGTATCTACCCCAATAACAATGTGTCTGACCCTGAAGAAGGTTCACACTCCGTCTTTAATATCAGGACTATGTGCTTTTTTCTTTGCATTTACCTTTTGAGAGCAAAGGCAATCTCTTCACTCTCCCCGTACTCCTGGCGATACGCTCCGCTCACCATTCTATCGCTGGCTTTGTGCTCACCGAACACCTTCTTCATAGCATCCGTGATTTCTCCCACAGTGCACCTGGGAGGAACATAGTACAGGACATAGTAAAGGGAAGAGTGAACCAGTAGGAAGCACAATATCAATATCCAAACACATACTGATAGGGAATTTAGATTGTGAGCCCCATCGGGGACAGCGACGATAATGTGTCCAAACTGTAAAGCGCTGCGGAATATGTTAGCGTTATATAAAAATAAACATTATTATTATATCAATACTGCTGAAATGCATAATATTGTATCTATTGCAATACTGAAACACTATAACTAATATAATACTGCTCCCTATGTACAAGAATATAACTACTACAGTGCCTTGCGAAAGTATTCGGCCCCCTGGAACTTTTCAACCTTTTCCCCCATATCATGCTTCAAACACAAAGATACCAAATGTAAATTTTTGGTGAAGAATCAACAACAAGTGGAAAACAATTGTAAAGTTGAATGAAATTTATTGGTTATTTTAAATATTTGTGGAAATTCAAAAACTGAAAAGTGGGGCGTGCAATATTATTCAGCCCCTTTACTTTCAGTGCAGAAGTTCATTGTGGATCTCTGAATGATCCAATGTTGTCCTAAATGCCTAATGATGATAAATATAATCCACCTGTGTGTGATCAAGTCTCCGTATAAATGCACCTGCTCTGTGATAGTGTCAGGGTTCTGTTTGAAGCACAGAGAGAATCATGAAGACCAAGGAACACAACAGGCAGGTCCGTGATACTGTTGTGGTGAAGTTTAAAGCCGGGTTTGGATACAAAATGATTTCCAAAACTTTAAACATCCCAAGGAGCACTGTGCAAGCGATCACATTGAAATGGAAGGAGTATCATACCACTGCAAATCTACCAAGACCCGGCCGTCCCTCTAAACTTTCATCTCAAACAAGGAGAAGACTGATCAGAGATGTAGCCAAGAGGCCCATGATCACTCTGGATGAACTGCAGAGATCTACAGCTGAGGTGGGACAGTCTGTCCATAGGACAACAATACACGTACACTGCACAAATCTGGCCTTTATGGAGGAGTGGCAAGAAGAAAGCCATTTCTCAAAGATAGATATAAATAATAGGATTAAAATATAACTTTTACTGGATATATATATAAAAATTCTGTTTTTAAAAGTGCAAAACAAAGATCAGACAAACGGACAAATACAGCGTGGGTGGTGCTTATCAACAAAGGCTATAATATTGCCCCATAAAGTCACAGCATTCCATCCATCAAAGTACTACTACTGTAGCCAGGTATATGTATATTTATCATTCAAGAAAACAGCCTGCCACAAAGTAGTATATGGTACTCAAAATACGCTATCATGCGCTACCAGGTTCATTAACACCTCTATAGGGGTATCAGTCCTAAATCCTTTATAGGACCCCTTATTGTGAAACAGAACTCTGGAATATTATACCGTACTTTCCTGCTTTATCACATGGCATTTAGCCCACAGGATTTAATACGATGTAGTGTCATCATAAACCCAGAACAGGCTTGGACGTATATTAAGGAACGGTCTCACCCGGAGCTGTATCAGTTACTTTCTTTTCCGCTCCCTCGTAACGGTGGGCCTCCTCCCCTCCCTTCCCGACGCGTTTCGATACTTCTCATCAGGGGATAGTGTTGGGGTTAACTCATATCTCGCATCCAATTGACGCTGTCATACCTGTGCGCGGTGAGTTTGCTCTTCTTTATATATCGCGCTTTCTATGCTTACATCCGGTCCGGATGACGTGCTCCCTCCTCCACGTGACCGGAAGTGAGCTAATGATACCATAACAGCTGACCGAAGCCTCGGCTCGCTGTATATTACACCTCCACTGGAGCGTCATGGTTTTTGTGCGCCTGCGCTCTACAGTGGACTAAAGGTACCGGGATTCAGAGGCACATTATCAGTTATCCAGATTACTGACCTATAATTTAGTGCATCTCTCCCCACATTGGGTGCATGGCTTTATTGCTATTAAATCAAAAAGCAAATATATCCATATCTCCCCACTCTTTTTACCACTATTACTATGTACAGGTTCCCAATCTTTTGGTAAGACATCTTAATCAACTCCAAAACGGGGACCAGAGTAGACAGTGTTGAGAAATACAGAAAAGATATATAACAAAAAAAATTCTTTATAAAAAACTTTAAGTAACTATCCAGATTGAATTTTTTACGTATTATGGACTACGATGTGGACAACCTCAGGAGATCTACGGCTAGAATTTTAAAGAAAAAGGGGGAAGAAAAGAGGTCTTAAAGGAAAGCCTATTAATGGTCTAGGGTGCCCTATTCTCACTATTCCCTACCTAACGCGGAGGTTGGCACCCTAGGAGCTACGCAGCGGCGCCCCCACTCGTCGGCGGCTGCCCCTGACTAGTTTCCCTGGCTCACCCTACATCAGAGGAAGGAAGCAAAGGAGAGCTGGTCATTAAGACCAAATGGATGAACCGTATTCAACCAGAAAATCCATTTACATTCTCTCTGCAAGATGATTTGGTCCCAATTTCCTCCTCTCGTAGGGGGTTTTACTCTGTCGATGCCAATAAATTTTATCTTCTTTTCATTACCCTCATGTTGTCTATTAATGTGGTTAGATATAGCTGTATCCCTCTTGTTCTTAATATCTCGTATATGTTCTCCTATTCTTTTACAGAAACTTCTCTTTGTCTTTCCCACATATTCAACGCCGCATTCACATGTAGCTTTGTATACTATGCCCTTTGTTTGGCAGTTGATAAAATGCCTTATCTGATATATCCTGCCTGTATTATTACTGACGAATGTCTTACTTGTCTCAAGATGGGCACATGCTTTACATTTTCCGCATTTGTAGCACCCTACTGGTTGCGTACCAAGCCACATGTGACTTTTCGGACCTTGGTAGTGGCTATGGACCAATCTGTCTTTTATGGATTTTCCTCTTCGAAATGTAATTTGGGGTGTTGAGCTGACACTATCTTTTATGTCTGGGTCCATACACAAAATTTGCCAATGCTTTTGAAGCACTTTTCTAACCTCTTTTGCTCCATTTGAAAAGCCTGTTATAAATCGCGTAGTACCTTCCTCCAATTTAGGGGGTTGTTGTATCAGGAGATCAGTACGTTCTTTGCCTAGTGACGATTTATAGGCCTCATTCAATATTTGATCTGGATACCCTCTTTCACGAAATCTCTCTCTTAGGTCATCCGCTTGCTCCTTAAAGTTGTTAAGATCGGAGCAATTACGGCGCAATCTTAGATATTGACCTTTTGGTATACCCCGTTTAAGAGGTCTGGGATGATTACTCTCCCATCTTAGGAGAGAATTCGTTGCAGTGGGTTTCCGGTAATTTTTTGTTACAATCTCTCCATTCGTGTTTTTTTGTACCAGTACATCAAGGAAAGGCAAGCTATTCCTATCCATCTCATATGTAAAGTGTAGGCCCAGACAATTTATGTTCAATTTCTCAATGAATCCCTGAAATTCGGATTCGTCACCCCTCCATAATACAAAGATGTCATCCAAATATCTTAGCCATAGCGCCACCTTGTCCTCCAAGTCACTCGGCATATCATTAAAGACGACTTTTTCCTCCCACCAGCCCAGGAGCAAATTTGCATAAGTTGGTGCACAGGGGCTCCCCATTGCAGTGCCCCTGAGCTGGTGGAAGTACTTCCCGTCAAACAGGAAAACATTATTTGTCAAACAGAACTGTAAAGCTCTGAGTATAAATTCGCTGTGTCTCCTATATTGCACACCCCTTGTCTGTAGATAATAATCTACAGCTCTAAGACCAATATCGTGGGGGATAGAAGAATACAGTGATTCAACGTCAATACTACAGAGAATCATATCCGTTTCCATGCAAATGCCGTCCAATCTCCTGAGGAAGTCCGTCGTGTCACGTACGTATGAATTAAGTGATAAAACAAATGGTCTGAGTACTTTATCAATATATAGACCCAGATTTTGTGTAATACTACCAATACCTGCCACGATGGGTCTCCCTTTAAGGGGATTCACCCCTTTGTGGACTTTTGGTAAGCAGTAAAAAGTAGCCATTACCGGATGAAGTGGGGTCAAAAAATCTTTCTCATTTCTATCTATCACCCCTAACTCAAATCCTTCATTCACCAGACTGGTGAGATTACTCATAATGGTTCTACTCGGGTCATGAGATAAAATCTCATATCCCTCAGAATCCCCGAGTAAGTTTATACATAGTGATCTATACTCAGATGTATCTAGCACAACTATATTGCCCCCCTTATCAGAGGGCTTAATTGTTATATTCTGATCACTCTCGAGGTTTTTAAGACTTATCATTTCTTCTCTGGATAAATTACAATCCCATTTATTAATTGATTTTGGTATCCTCAATAGTTCCTCTGATACTAGGTTGACAAATACATCAATAGAGTTAACATCAGAAGTTGGTGGAGGCATTTTTCTACTCTTATTTTTACAATCTGTGAATGGACCATCCCCTCTTAAGTTGGGATCAACATCATCTAGGTGGAACAATAAGCGTACGTCCGCAAGCATGTCATCAGTGATCCCTAATTCATTAGAGACCCTTTTATCCTCCCTAGAGAAATGTTTTCTCCATTTCAACTTGCGTGCAAAGAGGTGGATGTCCTTAATCGTTTCAAAACAGTCATAGTCCGTAGATGGCACAAACGAAAGTCCCTTACTCAGGACACACATCTCAGAGTTTGTTAGGGTTCGTGAGGATAAATTCAAGACCTGAGGCTTTATGGGGCGTTGTGTTGGTTTTGTCTGTTTCTTAACGGGTAACTTGACTCTAAAAAATCCCTTTGTGGTGACTTTTTTCCACCCCCCCTCCCGCCTCCTCGTCCTCCTCTACCCCTTCCCCTCCCTCTTTGACGCCTAGATATTGTGTCAGAGTCAGAAAACTCTGCTTCTGAAGAGGAGATATCTGTTTCTTGACCCTTGGGGTTTCGATTAATGGCTACTGAGTAGGCTTTATTTTCTTTGAACTCTAAGAGATCTCTGTTGAACAATCTATGTTTACGTTCTTTTAAATGAAACTGGAATCTCTCCAGACTATTTTGCAGACTTGTTTCTTTAACAGAGAAATCCTGTTCACCTGAAAATTTCTTTGTAATATCGATCTGCTCTTTTAGTGTATCGTTCAACTTATTCAGGGTATCCCTTTCTTCCTCCAGTAATAATTTCATCAATCTGATGGAACTATCAGTTGCCTCTTTTTCCCATTTGGCTATCAAGCCGGGACTCTTATACCTAAATCCCGGGGTAAGGGATATTCTCAGGTGTCGAGGGACTATTCCTGCTTTAATATAACTGTCCAAACTTTGGACTTCCCACCACGATGTTATCTGATTTTTATAGGTTTTCTCCAGTTCTCTAAATGCTGCGTTATATGATGGAGTATATCTTTTCTGTACAAATGTTCTGTCTGAAAATACGTCCCTAGCTTCTGATAACCAATTGTTGGTGTCTATTCCTGTTGAGAGGAAACCTGCCATACTCTATAGACAATTTACTTAGCTGTGGTGTAATCCTCAAACTTCAATAGATATAAATAATAGGATTAAAATATAACTTTTACTGGATATATATATAAAAATTCTGTTTTTAAAAGTGCAAAACAAAGATCAGACAAACGGACAAATACAGCGTGGGTGGTGCTTATCAACAAAGGCTATAATATTGCCCCATAAAGTCACAGCATTCCATCCATCAAAGTACTACTACTGTAGCCAGGTATATGTATATTTATCATTCAAGAAAACAGCCTGCCACAAAGTAGTATATGGTACTCAAAATACGCTATCATGCGCTACCAGGTTCATTAACACCTCTATAGGGGTATCAGTCCTAAATCCTTTATAGGACCCCTTATTGTGAAACAGAACTCTGGAATATTATACCGTACTTTCCTGCTTTATCACATGGCATTTAGCCCACAGGATTTAATACGATGTAGCGTCATCATAAACCCAGAACAGGCTTGGACGTATATTAAGGAACGGTCTCACCCGGAGCTGTATCAGTTACTTTCTTTTCCGCTCCCTCGTAACGGAGGGAGTTACTGTATTCTTCTATCCCCCACGATATTGGTCTTAGAGCTGTAGATTATTATCTACAGACAAGGGGTGTGCAATATAGGAGACACAGCGAATTTATACTCAGAGCTTTACAGTTCTGTTTGACAAATAATGTTTTCCTGTTTGACGGGAAGTACTTCCACCAGCTCAGGGGCACTGCAATGGGGAGCCCCTGTGCACCAACTTATGCAAATTTGCTCCTGGGCTGGTGGGAGGAAAAAGTCGTCTTTAATGATATGCCGAGTGACTTGGAGGACAAGGTGGCGCTATGGCTAAGATATTTGGATGACATCTTTGTATTATGGAGGGGTGACGAATCCGAATTTCAGGGATTCATTGAGAAATTGAACATAAATTGTCTGGGCCTACACTTTACATATGAGATGGATAGGAATAGCTTGCCTTTCCTTGATGTACTGGTACAAAAAAACACGAATGGAGAGATTGTAACAAAAAATTACCGGAAACCCACTGCAACGAATTCTCTCCTAAGATGGGAGAGTAATCATCCCAGACCTCTTAAACGGGGTATACCAAAAGGTCAATATCTAAGATTGCGCCGTAATTGCTCCGATCTTAACAACTTTAAGGAGCAAGCGGATGACCTAAGAGAGAGATTTCGTGAAAGAGGGTATCCAGATCAAATATTGAATGAGGCCTATAAATCGTCACTAGGCAAAGAACGTACTGATCTCCTGATACAACAACCCCCTAAATTGGAGGAAGGTACTACGCGATTTATAACAGGCTTTTCAAATGGAGCAAAAGAGGTTAGAAAAGTGCTTCAAAAGCATTGGCAAATTTTGTGTATGGACCCAGACATAAAAGATAGTGTCAGCTCAACACCCCAAATTACATTTCGAAGAGGAAAATCCATAAAAGACAGATTGGTCCATAGCCACTACCAAGGTCCGAAAAGTCACATGTGGCTTGGTACGCAACCAGTAGGGTGCTACAAATGCGGAAAATGTAAAGCATGTGCCCATCTTGAGACAAGTAAGACATTCGTCAGTAATAATACAGGCAGGATATATCAGATAAGGCATTTTATCAACTGCCAAACAAAGGGCATAGTATACAAAGCTACATGTGAATGCGGCGTTGAATATGTGGGAAAGACAAAGAGAAGTTTCTGTAAAAGAATAGGAGAACATATACGAGATATTAAGAACAAGAGGGATACAGCTATATCTAACCACATTAATAGACAACATGAGGGTAATGAAAAGAAGATAAAATTTATTGGCATCGACAGAGTAAAACCCCCTACGAGAGGAGGAAATTGGGACCAAATCATCTTGCAGAGAGAATGTAAATGGATTTTCTGGTTGAATACGGTTCATCCATTTGGTCTTAATGACCAGCTCTCCTTTGCTTCCTTCCTCTGATGTAGGGTGAGCCAGGGAAACTAGTCAGGGGCAGCCGCCGACGAGTGGGGGCGCCGCTGCGTAGCTCCTAGGGTGCCAACCTCCGCGTTAGGTAGGGAATAGTGAGAATAGGGCACCCTAGACCATTAATAGGCTTTCCTTTAAGACCTCTTTTCTTCCCCCTTTTTCTTTAAAATTCTAGCCGTAGATCTCCTGAGGTTGTCCACATCGTAGTCCATAATACGTAAAAAATTCAATCTGGATAGTTACTTAAAGTTTTTTATAAAGAATTTTTTTTGTTATATATCTTTTCTGTATTTCTCAACACTGTCTACTCTGGTCCCCGTTTTGGAGTTGATTAAGATGTCTTACCAAAAGATTGGGAACCTGTACATAGTAATAGTGGTAAAAAGAGTGGGGAGATATGGATATATTTGCTTTTTGATTTAATAGCAATAAAGCCATGCACCCAATGTGGGGAGAGATGCACTAAATTATAGGTCAGTAATCTGGATAACTGATAATGTGCCTCTGAATCCCGGTACCTTTAGTCCACTGTAGAGCGCAGGCGCACAAAAACCATGACGCTCCAGTGGAGGTGTAATATACAGCGAGCCGAGGCTTCGGTCAGCTGTTATGGTATCATTAGCTCACTTCCGGTCACGTGGAGGAGGGAGCACGTCATCCGGACCGGATGTAAGCATAGAAAGCGCGATATATAAAGAAGAGCAAACTCACCGCGCACAGGTATGACAGCGTCAATTGGATGCGAGATATGAGTTAACCCCAACACTATCCCCTGATGAGAAGTATCGAAACGCGTCGGGAAGGGAGGGGAGGAGGCCCACCGTTACGAGGGAGCGGAAAAGAAAGTAACTGATACAGCTCCGGGTGAGACCGTTCCTTAATATACGTCCAAGCCTGTTCTGGGTTTATGATGACGCTACATCGTATTAAATCCTGTGGGCTAAATGCCATGTGATAAAGCAGGAAAGTACGGTATAATATTCCAGAGTTCTGTTTCACAATAAGGGGTCCTATAAAGGATTTAGGACTGATACCCCTATAGAGGTGTTAATGAACCTGGTAGCGCATGATAGCGTATTTTGAGTACCATATACTACTTTGTGGCAGGCTGTTTTCTTGAATGATAAATATACATATACCTGGCTACAGTAGTAGTACTTTGATGGATGGAATGCTGTGACTTTATGGGGCAATATTATAGCCTTTGTTGATAAGCACCACCCACGCTGTATTTGTCCGTTTGTCTGATCTTTGTTTTGCACTTTTAAAAACAGAATTTTTATATATATATCCAGTAAAAGTTATATTTTAATCCTATTATTTATATCTATTGAAGTTTGAGGATTACACCACAGCTAAGTAAAAAAAAAACATTTCTCAAAGATATCCATAAAAAGTGTTGTTTAAAGTTTGCAACAAGCCACCTGGGAGACACACCAAACATGTGGAAGAAGGTGCTCTGGTCAGATGAAACCAAAATCGAACTTTTTGGCAACAATGCCAATAAATATCAGCTGGAAGAGTATAACCCATAAATATAAAACGTAACTTTTACTAATAATGTTAAAATGGACAAACAGTACATAACAAAAGAAGGTGCTCGCGCCGAAAACTGTGCATAATAAAAAACTGGTTGAGTCTCACCGATTGTAGACAGAGGGTACCCACATAGATGAAAGAGGGTCCCAGAGAGGGTCCAATATCAGTAGAACCGTGAAAATGAGGGACGGGGACCTCTTTGCTACTCCCCTGTCGTGCCCCAGCAATGACTCCTGTCCTTACAAGGACAGGCCCAAATGAGCCCTACTATGGACACCCCCCACCAAATGTCATGTAATAAACGCCTCCCAACGCGTTTCTTCTCCGATCACGGAGATTCATCAGGGGAGTTCCAAGAAATCTATAAGCATGGTATGCTCAAAAGTTCATAAGGTTCCAGGTATAGGCAGTGGCTGTATACCATCCAACAAAATGGGTGTTCCAATGTGGCAGTCCGCCACAATCAGTGAGTAAACCAGCTATGGCACCTGCTGCCTGCTTATAAGATGGGCCATCCCACCCCCAGAGGGGGGTCAGGTAATTAGTAGCCACCCCCACCATTGTTGTTAGAAACTCACCGGACCACGCTGCAGCCCTGGAACGCACGCCGGCTCCCTTCCATGACACACGTGCGGCAGCCGTCCAGTCTCAGCGCGTCGCGCATACCGGAAGTCCCGGCGCCATCATGAATGACTAACTTCCGGTGCGTCGCTACAGTTACACGCTCCAAGGGTGGAACGCAAGCCTAATCCGGGCACAGGCTGGGAATGTGAGCGACATACTAGTTGACGGTGCAGCGCTGTAATTCTGCGCTCCAGAAGTGGAACGCATGCGGCCGCCCACACCAAGGTACTCACTAAGGACATACCCGCATGCGCACTACTATATATGCTCGCCGCTAAGTACAGTGTTTTTAATCCTCTATGGTAAGGGTTATATTACTAGCTTTATGATGTGTTAATACATGTGGCGGTGTCTTGACCTGCTGGTCCTCTAAATCAGTCATAATAAACAAAACTTTTGCAACATGTTGGTGCAGGATTATTATCCTGTTCCATGGCGTTCCTCTATAGAATAAATCTGGTACCAATGGTTTAAAGTTTCACTGTGACATTGGGTTACTTTCCAGCAAGGAGGGATATGTATGCCATTTGTGGACAAAGTTTATAACTTGTGAGAAGTATGGTACTATTTTTGCTGTCAAGTGATAACAGTTTTCTGCTTACACCTAATGGTCATCCTGGGCCGTTTATTTCCCTGGGTATTTTTCTTTATATCCCCACCTTTATACTACTGATACAGGTATTGATCTAGAAACTTTATTTTCTGTCACATAACATGATATACTCTCGTCTGGACACTTCCAGCCATATTTACATGTATTCCCGCCGTTATATAACAATATATACCCTTGTATACTATGCGGTCTGGACACTTCCAGCTATGTATGTTTTAATATCCCCTGTTATATAACAGGATATACCCTGGTCTGGACACTTCCAGCCATATATTCTTTTATATATAAATGGTCATACTGTTGCCAAATAACCTTTGTGTGATTGAGAATAGGATCAATGTTGTTCATACGGTATCTTGAATCGTCGAGGGCTTCCAATTTCAGACATAGAATGCTCTTTAATATTCTTTAGGGCGCCTCTGTACTTCTGTACTTAGCGGCGAGCATACATAGTAGTGTGCATGCGGGTATGTCCTTAGTGAGTACCTTGGTGTGGGCGGCCGCATGCGTTCCACTTCTGGAGCGCAGAATTACAGCGCTGCACCGTCAACTAGTCAACTAGTATGTCGCTCACATTCCCAGCCTGTGCCCGGATTAGGCTTGCGTTCCACCCTTGGAGCGTGTAACTGTAGCGACGCACCGGAAGTTAGTCATTCATGATGGCGCCGGGACTTCCGGTATGCGCGACGCGCTGAGACTGGACGGCTGCCGCACGTGTGTCATGGAAGGGAGCCGGCGTGCGTTCCAGGGCTGCAGCGTGGTCCGGTGAGTTTCTAACAACAATGGTGGGGGTGGCTACTAATTACCTGACCCCCCTCTGGGGGTGGGATGGCCCATCTTATAAGCAGGCAGCAGGTGCCATAGCTGGTTTACTCACTGATTGTGGCGGACTGCCACATTGGAACACTCATTTTGTTGGATGGCATACAGCCACTGCCTATACCTGGAACCTTATGAACTTTTGAGCATACCATGCTTATGGATTTCTTGGAACTCCCCTGATGAATCTCCGTGATCGGAGAAGAAACGCGTTGGGAGGCGTTTATTACATGACATTTGGTGGGGGGTGTCCATAGTAGGGCTCATTTCGGCCTGTCCTTGTAAGGACAGGAGTCATTGCTGGGGCACGACAGGGGAGTAGCAAAGAGGTCCCCGTCCCTCATTTTCACGGTTCTACTGATATTGGACCCTCCCTGGGACCCTCTTTCATCTATGTGGGTACCCTCTGTCTACAATCGGTGAGACTCAACCAGTTTTTTATTATGCACAGTTTTCGGCGTGAGCACCTTCTTTTGTTATGTACTGTTTGTCCATTTTAACATTATTAGTAAAAGTTACGTTTTATATTTATGGGTTATACTCTTCCAGCTGATATTTATTGTTTACCCTGAGAGTTGTGCAACAGTTAGGTATATCCAAGCTGCAGCTGGCAACAATGCCAAATGATATATTTGGCGTAAAACACAGCTCATCACCCTGAACACACCATCCCCACTGTCAAACATGGTGGTGGCAGCATCATGGTTTGGGCCTGCTTTTCTTCAGCAGGGACAGGGAAGATGGTTAAAATTGATGGGAAGATGGATGGAGCCAAATACAGGACCATTCTTGAAGAAAACCTGTTGGAGTCTGCAAGAGACCTGAGACTGGGACAGAGATTTGTCTTCCAACAAGACAATGATCCCAAACATAAAGCAAAATCTACAATGGAATGGTTCACAAATAAATGTATCCAGGTGTTAGAATGGCCAAGTCAGAGTCCAGACCTCAATCCAATCGAGAACCTGTGGAAAGAGCTGAAAACTGCTGTTCACAAACGATCTCCATCCAACCTCACTGAGCTCGAGCTGTTTGCCAAGGATGAATGGGCAAGAATTTCAGTCTCTCGATGTACAAAACTGATAGAGACATACCCCAAGCAACTTGTATTCGCAGCAAAAGGTGGGGCAACAAAGTATTAAGTTAAAGGCGCCAAATAATATTGTACGTCCCGCTTTACAGTTTTGGAATTTCCACAAAAATGTAAAACAGAGACCCTCGGTGATATGCCTTCCGGAAACTCATTTGGTTAAGGAAAAAGTAGCTGTGCTGCAAAGGAGATGGGTGAGGAAGGGTCTCTGTTTCAAAATATATTGCAATATTGCTGTATGCCTCGTGATATTAGGTAGACCTCTGATGTTCCAGCTCAAAATTTTAACCCTTCCTCCCATCATAGTCAATGACATCAGAATTTCGCTTCCCCCCTCTTTGGCCTCCATTTCCCCTCAAAACCCTCCCCCCACCACCCCCAAATTCATTATTACAACTCAACTTAACCTACTCCTCCAACTTCCCCCAGAAACTGTATCAACCCTTTATGTAAATACCTAAATAGCCCTCTCAGTACGAGAAAGGAGAACACTTTTCTACCACCTAGCAGTTACGAAAGTCCGAGACTCCGGACACTTAACTACTCTCCTAATCAACTCTTCAAAACTTCATCTCTCCTGCCCACCATTAACCAAATAAAATGCCTGGTGCGCCGCCGAAAGCAATCATCTTGATCCAATCCGTCCCGCAATATCACAAGACAGCTAAACCAATTTTAACAGTCTCAATAACATTTAGCAATAAACAATTGTCCCACATTTATATAGAAACTTCTTCAACGGCCCTTCTCTGCTCCAATACGTTTAGCGTTTTGATCCAGTCTATTTGTCGCCTCCTCAGGGGTCTGAAAAACAAGTGTACCCCTCCCAGGGCTACCACCCTTAATGCATGTCATCTGGTCTCCAGGTACCGGCACCTCCGGGCTCCCCTTGCTCACCACACTCACGGGCACTCCGGCAGCTGTAGCAGGCGTTCGGCAGCGCCCCTGAATTGCCCTGTGCACAGTATGTGCAGCGGAAGAGATCTTGCCGCCGTCCGCTCACATGCTCCGCTAGGCTACGCCCCCGCTTGAGCAGCAGCCTTTGTACCTTCTTCTAGGTTGCAGTTTCATCCAAAGAAAGGGAAAATGAAGCAGTTGCTAACTGGCTGCAGGGATTGCATGACATAATAATGGAGGGCAAGCCCCAGGAGGCCCAGAGACAGTGTTGCCGGAAGTGAATATACCCCATTTTTATTTTACACAAGCGAATACAGCAATTGGGAATGGATTGTCTGAGTAGTGGACAACCCCTTGAAGGATGGGCTGAGCTGTTTGTAGGACTGCAAAATTAAATATTTGTCTCATTGTTATTAGATTAAAATAAATGAAAGGGTCACCTGGCACGGGCGGCTTCCACAGCGAGTCCCAGGAGGTTTCCCTGTCCGGTAGCCGCACATTCGGTGATTGCAGCCAAACAGCGTTCCGCAGCTGCCCCGTCTCTGCTCGCCTTCACCTAAGAGACAGACGTAAAATCAGCAGATTACATTACTATGCTCTGCCCAGGAGGAACCGTCTATGGATGCTTTTGAGAGGAGTGATGAAGCCTGGTAGAAGTACAGTGAAGGAAATAAGTATTTCATCCCTTGCTGATTTTGTAAGTTTACCCACTGACAAAGACATGAACAGTCTATAATTTTAATGGTAGGTTAATTTTAACATTGAGAGATAGAATATCAATATAAAATCCAGAAAATTATATTGTATAAATTATATAAATTTATTTGCATTTTGCAGTGAGAAATAATTATTTGACCCCACTGGCAAACAAGACTTAATACTTGGTGGCAAAACCCTTGTTGGCAAGCACAGCGGTCAGACGTTTTTGTAGTTGATGATGAGATTTGCGCACATGTCAGGAGGAATTTTGGTCCACTCCTCTTTGAAGATCATCTCTACATCATTAAGATTTTGAGGCTGTCGCTTGGCAACTCGGAACTTCAACTCCATCCATAAGTTTTCTATGGGATTAAGGTCTGGAGACTGGCTAGGCCACTCCATGACCTTAATGTGCTTCTGTTTGAGCCACTCCTTTGTTGCCTTGGCAGTATGTTTTGGGTCATTGTCTTGCTGGAAGACTCAGCCGCGACCCATTATTAATGTCCTGACGGAGGGAAGGAAGTTGTCACTCAGGATTTTACGGTAAATGGTTCCATCCATTGTCCCACTGATGCGGTGAAGAAGTCTTGTGCCCTTAGCAGAGAAACACTCCCAAAACATAATGTTTCCACCTCCATGCTTGACAGTGGGTATAGCGTTCTTTCGGTCATAGGCAGCATTTCTCTTCCTTGAAAACACTGCGAGTTGAGTTAATGCCAAAGACCTCAATTATTGTCTCATCTGCCAAAGCACCTTCTCCCAATCACTCACAGAATCATTCAGGTGTTCATTGGCAAACTCCAGATGGGCTGCACATGTGCCTTCTTGAGCAGGGGGATCTTGTGGACACTGCAGGATTTTAAACCTTTACGGCGTAATGTGTTACCAATGGCTTTCTCAATCAAGGATACCCGACGAGGTGAGATTTTGCATGGTGCCCCAGATCGATGTCTATTGAGTCATTTTATATTTCTTCCATTTTCTTACTCTTGCACCAACAGTTGTCTCCTTCTCACCCAGCATCTTACTTATGGTTTTGTAGCCCATTCCAGCTTTGTGCAGGTCTATGATCTTGTCCCTGACATCCTTATAAAGCTCTTTGGTCTTGCCCATGTTGTAGAGGTTAGAGTCTGACTGATTAATTGAGTCTGTGGACAGGAGTCTTTTATAAAGGTGACTATGTAAGACAGCTGTCTATATTGTAGATAATGAGTTGAATAGGAGAATCTAACTGGTCTGTAGGAGCCAGAACTCTTAATGGTTGGTAGGGGATCAAATACTTATTTCTCACTGCAAAATGCAAATAAATGTATATGATTTATACAATGTGATTTTCTGGATTTTACTTTTGATATTCTATCTTTCAATGTTAAAATTATCCTACCCTTAAAATTATAGACTGTTCATGTCTTTGTCAGTGGGCAAACTTACAAAATCAGCAAGGGATCAAATACTTACTACCTTCACTGTACTAAAATGGGAAAAAAAAAAAAAAAAAAGAAGAAAAAATAAATAAAAAAATCAACTCTTGCAAATAGTCTGGATTAAAAATCCACTGCCGTTTAGCTGCAGAAATGTGTTTCCATGGTAACAGACTACAAAAAACTTTCAATGAGTAGACTAGAAAATAAAGTTTTGCCTCTTTACCATAGCACAAAGTGTGTACAGAAGTGTTTTTCTTAATTTAACCTCTTAATGACCGCCAATACGTCTTTTAACTGACCTGAGATATTAGAGAATATCATCCCCATACAGGTGACAATCCAGCAGCTGTCGGCTGTACACTATAGCTGACAACTTGCTGTATCAGCCACGATCAGTGCTTGCATCGTACATATCTGTTTAACCCCTCACATGCTGCTGTCAATAGTGACTACTTCATTATAAATGGTTAACAGGGTGTGGGGGCTTCCTCTTTATCCCAATTGGTGCCCTCAGATCATGATTGTGTGGTCCTGATGTTGGCGATGGCAATTCATGACCAAATAGCGGCCTTAGAGTCTGACAGCTCTAGTAATCTGTTCAGAAGTTAGCGACATTTAGGTGGTAAAAACACACTTTTTCATTTCTGTCATGCCACTTTGCATTAATTCCTGAAAAGCACCTGAAGAGTTAATAAACTACCTGACTGCAGTTTTCAATATGTCTAGGGGTGCTGTTTCTAAAATGGTATAACTTTTGGGGGTTTTCCAATATATGGGACCCCTAAAATCACTTCAAACATGGATAAGTCTGTAAAAAATAAATTTTGTAAACTTCCTTGAAAAAATGAAAAATGACTGCTACATTTTTAAACCTCCTAAAATGCTAACAAAATAAAAGAACATTTTACAAATGGTGCTGATGTAAAGAAGACATGTGGGAAATGTTATTTTTTTAATGGTTTGCTGTGGTATGACCATCTGGATTAAAGGGATAATCATTCAAAGTTTGAAAATTGCTCATTTTGTAAAATGTTCTCAAATTTCTGATATTTTTTTATTTTTTATAAATAAACATAAAACATATCAACCTAAATTTACCATTACAATAACGTACAATGTGTCATGAAAAAACAGTCTCAAAATCACTGGGATTTGCTGAAGCTTTCCAGAGTTATTACCACATAAATTGAAACTGGTCAGATTTCAACAATTTGGCTCCGTCACTAAGGGGTTAAGAAAACATTTTACAGGAAAAATAAACAATAAAAAAAATTACAATCTTATTAAGTCTTGACCAGTGGATGCGGCTTTTTCCATTACATGCTAAATACAGGTATTAATAAGTCCCATTGATTACAGATGGCGGGCGTGTGAATGGCTGACGAACATCCCACTAAAAAGCGACAATCGAAGTGCGAAAGTAATAACGGCAATTATTTCCTAATTATCTGACGGCTGACGCTGCTGCTGCTGTTGTAAAGCTGCAGGTTACCATAATTAATAATAATGATTGGGTCTAGAGAGGAGAATATGTAAGAAATGCGTCATTCATTCCCTACCATCGCAAGAAAATCTTTCTATAGAGCAAGTTCATATGCGGAGATGATAGTGCGGCATCCCAAAAAGGGAACCCAAAATTAAAAGTACAATTATTTGTTCCCCAAAGTGCCCCTGTAAGAAACAGTACTTATCCCTGTGTATAAAAGAAGAGCAGCCTCTTCCGACACCTAGATACGCTGAGGTCATCATGACTGCCAAAGCCCAGGACGGACCCTCACACACCGCAAAGGTAAAGTGGGCAGTGGTGTGTAAGGCTGATAGAGGGGCACAGACTATAGTCTCCACAGCTACAACTGTAGAACATAATTACTATAATACTGCCCACCATGTACAAGAATATAACTACTATAATACTGCTCCTATATACAAGAATATAACTACTATAATACTGCTCCTATGTACAAGAATATAACTACTATAATACTGCTCCTATGTACAAGAATATAACTACTATAATACTGCTCCTATGTACAAGAATATAACTACTATAATACTGCCCCTATGTACAAGAGTATAACTACTATAATACTGCTCCCTATGTACAAGAATATAACTACTATAATACTGCCCCTATGTACAAGAATATAACTACTATAATACTGCTCCTATGTACAAGAATATAACTACTATAATACTGCCCCTATGTACAAGAATATAACTACTATAATACTGCCCCTATGTACAAGAATATAACTACTATAATACTGCTCTTATGTACAAGAATATAACTACTATAATACTGCCCCTATGTACAAGAATATAACTACTATAATACTGCTCCTATGTACAAGAATATAACTACTATAATACTGCCCCTATGTACAAGAATATAACTACTATAATACTGCTCCTATGTACAAGAATACAACTACTATAATACTGCTCCTATGTACAAGAATATAACTACTATAATACTGCTCCTATGTACAAGAATATAACTACTATAATACTGCTCCTATGTACAAGAATATAACTACTATAATACTGCTCTGTTATGACCCCAGTGGACAGGGTCTCAGAGGAACGTGTAAGTCTGCAAGATACAAAAATCCAGCTCATAGGGCTGTGGTAACTGGGTTGACCAAATAGCTACTCCTAACGCCAACACTAGAAGTAGCCGGGGATCATGCCTACGGTGATCGCTAGATGACTCGCACCAGCCGGAGAATCTAACTACCCCTAGGAGAAGAAAACAAGACCTCTCTTGCCTCCAGAGAAAGGGACCCCAAAGCAAGATACAAGCCCCCCACAAATAATAACGGTGAGGTAAGAGGAAATGACAAACACAGAAATGAACCAGGTTCAGCAAAGAGAGGCCAGCTTACTAATAGCAGAATATAGCAAGATAACTTATCTGGTCAACAAAAACCCTATAAAAATCCACGCTGGAGATTCAAGAACCCCCGAACCGTCTAACGGTCCGGGGGGAGAACACCAGCCCCCTAGAGCTTCCAGCAAAGGTCAGGATACAGATAGGAACAAGCTGGACAAAAATACCAAACAAAACAAAAGCAAAAAGCAAAGAAGCAGACTTAGCTTGAAAAACAGGAACCAGGATCAGAGGACAAGAGCACAACAGATTAGCTCTGATTTCAACGATGCCAGGCATTGAACTGAAGGTCCAGGGAGCTTATATAGCAACGCCCCTGAACTAACGGCCCAGGTGAGGATATAGGAAAAGACAGACGCTCCAGAGTCAAAACACTAATGACCACTAGAGGGAGCAAAAAGCAAAATCACAACACTGCTCCTATGTACAAGAATATAACTACTATAATACTGCTCCTATGTACAAGAATATAACTACTGTAATACTGCCACTATGTACAAGAATATAACTACTATAATACTGCCACTATGTACAAGAATATAACTACTATAATACTGCCCCTATGTAGAAGAATATAAGTACTATAATACTGCTCCCTATGTACAAGAATATAACTACTATAATACTGCTCCTATGTACAAGAGTATAACTACTATAATACTGCTCCTATGTACAAGAATATAACTACTATAATACTGCTCCTATGTACAAGAATATAACTACTATAATACTGCTCCTATGTAGAAGAATATAACTACTATAATACTGCTCCTATGTACAAGAATATAACTACTATAATACTGCCCCATGTACAAGAATATAACTACTATAATACTGCTCCTATGTACAATAATATAACTACTATAATACTGCCCCTATGTACAAGAATATAACTAATATAATACTGCCCCCTGTGTACAAGAATATAACTTCTATAATACTGCACCTATGTACAAGAATATAACTACTATAATACTGCCCCTATGTAGAAGAATATAACTACTATAATACTGCCCCTATGTAGAAAAATATAAGTACTATAATACTGCCCCTATGTAGAAGAATATAACTACTATAATACTGCTCCCTATGTACAAGAATATAACTACTATAATACTGCTCCTATGTACAAGAATATAACTACTATATTACTGCCCCTATGTACAAGAATATAACTACTATAATACTGCCCCTATGTACAAGAATATAACTACTATAATACTGCCCCTATGTACAAGAATATAACTACTATAATACTGCCCCTATGTACAAGAATATAACTACTATAATACTGCCCCTATGTACAAGAATATAACTACTATAATACTGCTCCTATATACAAGAATATAACTACTATAATACTGCTCCCATGTACAAGAATATAACTACTATAATACTGCCCCTATGTACAAGAATATAACTACTATAATACTGCCCCTATGTACAAGAATATAACTACTATAATACTGCCCCTATGTACAAGAATATAACTACTATAATACTGCTCCTATATACAAGAATATAACTACTATAATACTGCTCCCATGTACAAGAATATAACTACTATAATACTGCCCCTATGTACAAGAATATAACTACTATAATACTGCCCCTATGTACAAAAATATAACTGCTATAATACTGCTCCTATGTACAAGAATATAACTACTATAATACTGCTCCTATATACAAGAATATAACTACTATAATACTGCCCCTATGTACAAGAATATAACTACTATAATACTGCCCCTATGTACAAGAATATAACTACTATAATACTGCTCCTATATACAAGAATATAACTACCCAGCCCAGATGAAAAATCTAAAGCAAAAAAACAAATGTCCTGATCCTTATGGGGTTAATATGATTATGAGCAGTGACACCCATTTCCACATATGATACATGTGAAGTATCCTCCGGTCACAGCTACATCCGCCCTCCTAGGACTCCATTACACCCCTCACGCTGCTTCTTACCCTCTTCAGCTTCTCAATTTGTCGGCTGCGAACAGCGGTGTTATCGATGGCGAGGACTTCCACTGTCTCCTCCTTCTCCAGCTGGTACTTATTCACGCCAACGATCACCTCTGAACCTGCAGATGCAATCGTGTAACTAAATCATTGATTGATTCACAGATGCTTTAGTCATAATATTCTTCCTAAGCTTCCTGGTTCACAAGTATAATGTCAGACCGACACTGGCAGCACTATATGTGCTAGAACACCCCATACTGATCCATGTTGTGCAAATCTTGGGTGTCTAAGGTGTACTTTCACTCTGAGATCCAGGAGCTTTAAAGAAAAACGTTATCCTTCCTAGGACCACGCCTCAATGCCTGTGATTATTCATCCAGATCACACCCATGTAGGAGAGCTGGTATTATTAGACTTACAATACAGCTGGTCAGAGTTAGCAAATGCACAAGGTCCTTTATAGCCAAGTGCTACATTGCAAACGTGGGTGGCCAATCAAGGTGAGCAATAAGAGATGATGTGACCAACACTGGGCCTGATAAAGACATAGACCAGGTGACTCTGGGACTACGTGGCTGAGATTTGGGTAAGATATTAGCCCAAGTTGAAAGCAGATGGATTCACAGATTGGGCGCCATGACCCCACAGGGCTTGAAGGAGAACTTGGGTTCGCCTCTTTCCTCTAAACGGATCTTTCGTTTTCTCCCTTTTCCTTTATCTTTTTAGGGGTTGGGTAGGGTCTCCGTTTGGAAGTTCTTTTACTAATGTTTTGGTTGCAATTTATCTTGTCTTTATTTAGACCTATGTGGAGGATTGTACGGTTTTCCATGCCTAGGTTGGGATGACGAGCCTTACATACATGATGCTCTATCAAGGAAGAACGCCCAGGACGTCATATCCCCTTCATATACCCCATATCTCCATTCTTGGACTATGTTAGAAGATTTGGACCCTACACTTGAGTTTGGTGTCCTGCACCTTTTGCTTTACGACTACTCTTCTTTTTTAACCCACTTTTTGCCCTTACAGTATACCTTATACTAAGTTTTTTGTTTGTTTGTTTTTACACATAATAATAATAATGATTAATAATCATTAATAATAATTTCTCACATATAGTTTTTCCTTGAATATACTATTACGGTATACTTATTTTTATGTTCTTGTTATTTGAAGGATTATATTGGTCACATTTATTTTGGTTGAGCTATGACAATCCCTATACAGGTCACTTTGATTATGCATAGTGTCGCCTCCTAGTGAACAGCAGCATAACACCCATGGTCCTGTGTCCCCCAATGAGGCGACAGAGTAATAGTCCTTATTTCCCGTCTCTGGCCGCCCAGTGTTCTGTCTTCATCCAGGCATCCACACCATCGTTGCCTCCCCTTTCTTCACCGCGGCTTTATCCTTGGTCCCGAATGGTGTGCATGCACTCACCTCCTCCCTCACACACTTCCCGACTGCTTGTGTTCCGGCGTGTGTTCCAGAGAGCGCATTACCGGAAGAGACGTTACTACGAGGGAGCAGAGGGAGTTTCATGCGCCATTATTAATTGATGGTCCAATCGGATTCTCCAATTTAGCCACACCTTTCTCTTTCCTCCCATTGATGCCAGCTTACTTAAAACCCTTGGGTCAATTCTTCTAAACACACCCCCAGAAGAAGCTGGACGCGAAACGCGCGTCGGGGTGAGGTCTTCCTACGGCTGTGCTCTAAATCATTACCCTGGTAATAGGTCTCGTTTACATCTACGCATACCTGCATGCTATTACGAGCTTTACTTTGTTAAGTAGTAAGTACATTGTGAGCACTTCTATTCCGTTTAGGTCACTTGACCTGGAGCTTAGGTATTCTGCTATTCCATCATTTTTGTGCAATTGATTTCATTATTATAGGAAACTGTAGCACAGCCCTGTGTTCCCCATGGTTAGGGTGCTCTCGTTTTTGTCACATTATCTCTAATTGTTCACCTTGATTTTTTAATATGTATTAACAAACTATTACTATTTTAATTCATTTTTCTGGATCTCTTCGTTCGAAACTGTGATCATCTAATATGAAGTGCCAGCCACTTTTCACTATCTGGACACCTTGTGGATTATTAGGTGAGGGATATTTGTTGTTTTTTTATTTTTGCTTTATTACAGGAGACGAGGGCTTCCATGAAATGGGTGTTAGGAGAGTATAACTGTGTTTGTTATTTAAAAAAAAAAAAAAAAAAGAGTAAAAGTGCCAGAATTGGCGCATCTAATAGATGTGCCTTTTCTGGGAGGCTGCAGGTTGCTGTTTTTAGTCTGGTGGGGTGGGGGCAATTTCTATGGTCCCTTAACAGACTGAGAATACCAGACCCCAGCTGTCTTCTTTAGCAAGGCTGGTTGTCAAAAATGAGGAAGACTCGACACTTTTTTTTTAAAATTATTTATTTAAAAAATGTAAGAAAAAACAGCGTGAGGACCCGTCTATTCTTGACTCCCAACCTTGTTGAAGCCCCCAGCTGTCAGTTTTGCCTGGCTGGTTATCAAAAATACAGGGGATTCCAGCAGTTTTTTCTTTGTTTTCACTGTTTATAGTGCAGATGATGGCTGACGTATACTCCCATCAGCTGTAGCCAGTGACCGGAGGTAAACTCATTACCTCACGCTGTTATTTGTCAGAGTGGGAACCGCGGCTGTCTGGCCAGCAGTAATGATTTTACCACCGATCAGTAGCGGTGTTTGCCGCGCTGTGACGCACATGACAGCGGGGCAGACACTGGATGTTTGGGCCCCCATTCAAGAGAATGGGGTTCGGGTATGGGTACTGTCCTGGTACCCGAACCTGAACTTTTTAAAGAAAAATATTCGGCCCCAATGGGAACCGTGATGATGATGAATCTAAAACGCTGCGGAATATGATGGTGATATATAACTAAAATAAATAAAAGAAAGCCGTATAAAAGTGCAGAGACTTGTTTATGCTCCTTTCTACGGAGACGCAATGATAAAGACATCGCCACTTTGTGCTGTTACGGTACAATACCCATAGACCCTGACAGATATCAGGAACACGCCGCCATGTTCTCTCTCACCTGAATCAATCCTGGCTTGTCTCCGGGCCGCACACTCCTCTATCCGCAGTTTTGGGATTCCCTCGGCCACGGCTCGGGCCATTCCACCCATCTCTTCTATCTCATTAATGAGCTGAGGTAGGACACCAATGTGTGGAGAAGAGAAGACAAAGGGTTAAAGCCACTGACCGACCAACTATGATAGAGCTGGTCTGATATAATACCATGATATAGCGCCCAAATGATGTACAGTGACTACAGTGCACCTCCATAGAACAGTCCCCAAATAATACCGCTATACAGCACTTGTGGGGGGGAATTTAGAGTAGTAAAAATGTGTAAAGGTAACGTCACCGGAGGCCGCTATTGATATTTGATGATAGAATTTAAATGGAGGTCTGTGTGCTAATGGCTTCCATGGCAGCCTGAAGCCACCTTCACTGCTATCTCTGTACTCCCCCGAGGCCCAGCCGGATAGGGGATCATTAGATGTCCTGTAGGATGCAATACTCTAATATAGAAGCATATGGTACAAGCTAATAAATGAGAGCATGACCAAGTCCACTAGGAAACCTTTAAAAAAAATGCAAAAAGAAGTTTAAAATCACATTCTTTTCTCAAAATGAAATAAAAAAAAAGAAAAAAAAGTATATTTGTTATTGCCACATCTGTAACAGTTCGAACTATGAAAAAGTATACATTGATTAACCCACGTGGTAAAGAAAAAAGTCAAAAAGAAAGTATTCTTATCCCTAGGTCAAAGCTTTAAAAACAAACAAACAAACAAAAAAAAAAAACCCTTATGTGCTGGCGAATGGAAAAATATCAAAAAGTTGAATCTTGGAAAAAGGAGAGAAAAAAAAATAATTTGAGAATGCAAAAATGGCTGCAGACGTAAAGACTTAAAGGGGTATTCCCAAGATTCTATCCCAATCTGTAAAAGGTGTAATAATAACATTAGCAAATACCTCCAATTAGAAGTTTAGGATAGTTTTTCTGATTAGCTGTGCTTCTTTCCTCATGTGCAGGCATTGCAGGACCTTAGGTATCCATGGTTACGACCACTAGCACCTAGCTGTCACTATATCAGTGGTCGTAACCATGGACAACGCAGCGGAGGAGGCTGAGGGAAGGCCCGGCTCTGCTACATGTGTACACACGCACGCGTCCTCACCTTCAGAGCCGCCTGGTACACGTCCTCGGTGAGGCACTCCATCATGTGGGACCCCCCCCAGGGGTCTGCCACCTTAGGGATCCCGGACTCCTCCTGAATGATGATCTGGGTGTTACGGGCGATCCGCGCGCTCTTCACGGTGGGCAGACCTAAGGCCTCATCAAACGAGTTAGTGTGGAGCGACTGCGTGCCCCCGAACACTGCGGCCATGGCTTCAATCACGGTGCGGATGACGTTGTTGTACGGGTCCTACCGATGTATGACAATCATGTCACCAGACACACAAAGGCATCCTAGTAAGAATATTTTATTGTCTGGTGTCTGCAGGCCCCGTGCAAAGCTATGTGTAGGCATGGCAACAGACTGTTACTAAGCAGACATATAGGTCTGCAGTGGAGCTGTGGACCCCGAACAAGAGCTCTGCATGTCAGACTATTTACATCTATGTTCATGCAATCATTATGCAGAACAGCTCTGTCTCCATCAGTGTCTACATGTGACGCTCTGAGTATTCCAGGGTCCTCACCTGTTCTGTAAGTGACCACCCAGACGTCTGGCAGTGTGCGCGCAGCAACAGAGACTTCTTGTCCTTGGGCTGGAAGTTCTTCTCAATAAGATGTGCCCACAGCCTACGACCTGCTCGCATTTTTGCAATTTCCATATAGAAATTCATCCCAATGCCCCAAAAGAAGGACAACCTGAGCGGGTGCAAAGCACAAACTCAAAGATGCAAAAAGAACACTAAGAATCCGGTATTATACCCCAGAGCTGCATTCACTATTCTGCTGGTGCAGTCACTGTGTACACACATTACATTATTGATCCTGAGTTACCTCCTGTATTATACTCCAGAGCTGCACTCACTATTCTGCTGGTGCAGTCACTGTGTACACACATTACATTACTGATCCTGAGTTACATCCTGTATTATACCCCAGAGCTGCACTCACTATTCTGCTGGTGCAGTCACTGTGTACATACATTACATTATTGATCCTGAGTTACCTCCTGTATTATACTCCAGAGCTGCACTCACTATTCTGCTGGTGCAGTCACTGTGTACATACATTACATTACTGATCCTGAGTTACATCCTGTATTATACCCCAGAGCTGCACTCACTATTCTGCTGGTGCAGTCACTGTGTACATACATTACATTACTGTTCCTGAGTTACATCCTGTATTATACTCCAGAGCTGCACTCACTATTCTGCTGGTGCAGTCACTGTGTACACATATTACATTACTGATCCTGAGTTACCTCCTGTATTATACTCCAGAGCTGCACTCACTATTCTTCTGGTGCAGTCACTGTGTACATACATTACATTACTGTTCCTGAGTTACCTCCTGTATTATACCCCAGAGCTGCACTCACTATTCTGCTGGTGCAGTCACTGTGCACATACATTACATTACTGATCCTGTACTGGTCCTGAGTTACATCCTGTATTATACCCCAGAGCTGCACTCACTATTCTGCACTAGCAGAATTACATGAAGTCACAGTTCTCACCTGGGTGCAAACTCGTCGATGGTGAGCCCGGCTGTCAGTCCTGTCCGGCAGTACTCCAGCCCATCTGCTACGGTGTAGGCCAGCTCCAGAACAGCGTCGGCTCCGGCTTCCTGCATGTGATAGCCGCTGATGGAGATGGAGTTGAATTTGGGCATGTGCTGGGGAGATAGACCGGGGGTGAGAATGTGAGGAGCAGTGATGAGATGTGGCCTAATCTGAGCCAGGAGAGGAGCCGCTCTTATGTCTGCAGATACTGAGGAGACATGCAGCTTGCTAGGGACAGTGACATGGTGGTCACCGGGCGAGCGCTATGCCTGGAGGGAAAAGGGGCCGCGCCAGTGCTGCTGGGGGATGTGTGCTTCAGCCTCTGCACCGCATTATAGGGTCAGGTAGTAGAAGACCCCCTTATCACAGTACAAACATCGCCCCCGTATCATGGAGGTCCCCTGTGCGACTTATGGACATTGCGGCCATCACACCCGCATGCTTGGTGTGCTGGAATTTAAAGGGGTTTTCCATCTTTAGAAAAGTGCACCCCAAAAGTGATATCACAAGCAATACTCCCCCAACCCCCACCGCTGCTCCGATTTCCGTGTTTTGACTGCAGTGGTGACATCACGTTAGCAGCTCACATCAACGCTGCAGCCAATCACAGAACTCAACAGAGCTCCACTATGCGCCCTTCTCCAGTGCGCGCCCCTGTCCACTACGTGCCCTTCACCACTACGCTGCACTATACACCCCTATCCAGTATGCGATCCTCAACACTACACTCCACTATGCGCCCCTCTCCACTACGCTCTACTACGCGCCCCTCTCCACTACGCGCCCTCTCCACTACGTGCTACTACGTGCCCCTCTCCACTACGCGCCCTCTCCACTACGCTCTACTACGCGCCCCTCTCCACTATGCACCCCTCTCCACTACGCGCCCCTCTCCACTACGCTCCACTACGCGCCCCTCTCCACTATGCACCCCTCTCCACTACGCGCCCCTCTCCACTACGCGCTACTACGTGCCCCTCTCCACTACGCGCCCTCTCCACTACGCTCTACTACGCGCCCCTCTCCACTACGCGCTACTACGCGCCCCTCTCCACTACGCGCCCCTCTCCACTACGCTCCACTACGCGCCCCTCTCCACTATGCACCCCTCTCCACTACGCGCCCCTCTCCACTACGCGCCCCTCTCCACTACGCACCCCTCACCACTACGCGCTACTACGTGCCCCTCTCCACTATGCGCCCCTCACCACTACGCGCTACTACGTGCCCCTCTCCACTACGCGCCCTCTCCACTACGCTCTACTACGCGCCCCTCTCCACTACGCGCTACTACGCGCCCCTCTCCACTATGCACCCCTCTCCACTACGCTCCACTACGCGCCCCTCTCCATTACGCGCCCCTCTCCACTACGCGCTACTACGTGCCCCTCTCCACTATGCACCCCTCTCCACTACGCGCTACTACGTGCCCCTCTCCACTATGCGCCCCTCACCACTACGCGCTACTACGTGCCCCTCTCCACTATGCGCCCCTCACCACTACGCGCTACTACGTGCCCCTCTCCACTATGCGCCCCTCACCACATTTTTAAAAAAAACTGGTAAATCTGGCTTAAAAACGACAAAATTCGCAAAATTTTTTCACTGCTGGCTGTGATTAAATGTTGCATTTTTATGTCAGAAAACTGGAGAATGCTTCTTGATGAATCGGGGTCTAAGGGCAGGTGCCGACGACCGAATTATCGATCCTAGTGCAATCTGACAAAACATCACATCACTCTCGGACAGATGTTACTCTATGGGCCGCGCATATGTCTAATTTTTTCTTTAGACCGCACCAGAGTAAAAAAAGAAATTGATGCATGCCAGAGTTGGATCTGATTCGGCTATGCAAGTCAATGAGAGCGTGGAAACCATCTGACTGCACTTGGGTGACATATGAGTGCAGTACGATTTCCACAGACTTACACAATGGAAAAGATGTAGACATTTTTTTCTGATGCTCAGGAAACATGTGTTCGGGCCATTCCCTATGAAGTCAGTGAAACACAACCATGTGTATGCAGCCTTACAGGCACGTAAGCGGAGCAGAAGATCGGGGTCTTGACTGCAGCCGAAATAATCACCGGGACTCCAGGCTATGGATTCCTCACCTGAGATGTGTACTGGAAGATATCGGCGATGATTTTCATGGACGGCCCTGGAGGGAATATATATGTGTTCCTGACCATAAACTCCTTCAAGATGTCATTCTGGATGGTCCCGGTCAGCTTCTCCTGAGGACAGCCCTGCTCCTGCCCTGTGACTATGAACATAGCCAGGATGGGGATGACGGCGCCATTCATGGTCATGGACACGGACATCTTCTCCAGGGGAATGCCATCAAAAAGCATCTTGGTGTCTTCTACTGTGTCGATGGCCACCCCGGCCATGCCCACATCTCCGTGAACTCTAGGGTTGTCAGAGTCGTATCCTCGGTGGGTGGCCAGGTCAAAAGCCACGGACAACCCCTGCTGACCGGCTGCGAGAAAAGCAAGGGGAGAAAAACCAGGAACCAAGAGATTCGTGAGCGAAACTTGGAACAGAGCCTCAGACCCTCACAGCTACACAATCCCTTGGCTGTGTTCACACATCGCTTTTTACGCTGCTGCCCAAACCCGAACTCTTGGCAGTAAAAAAGCAGAAGACAAAAAGCAGGTTTTGCTGCAGTTTTTGGTGCGTTTTTCAGGATCTCAAAGTTTAGCTTTGCTTCCACCACACAACAATGAGCAATACAAAGTGTTAGGCCACTAGTATAAGACGTAAGTTACACCAGAACATTTTTTGGGAAAAATGTGTTCAAATTATTTAGGTGGAAAAGATTTCTAAAGTCTGAAAAAAAAGTGACTATTCTGAATGAAAAAAGTTCATAAAACAACAACACAGAATTGCAAGTGTAAAAGGAAGGGAGGAGGGGAGCTGAACTGGCCAGGCATTGTCTACCTAAAGGTACCTTCACACGAAGCGACGCTGCAGCGATAGCGACAACGATGTCGATCGCTGCAGCGTCGCTGTTTGGTCGCTGGAGAGCTGTCACACAGACCGCTCTCCAGCGATCAACTATGCCGAGGTCCCCTGGTAACCAGGGTAAACATCGGGTAACTAAGCGCAGGGCCGCGCTTAGTAACCCGATGTTTACCCTGGTTACCAGCGTAAAATCTAAAAAAAACAAACAGCACATACTTACATTCACGTCCCCCTGCGTCCACTTCCTGACTGACTGAGCGCCGTACAGTGAGAGCAGAGCGGTGACGTCACCGCTGTGCTGCTTTCACTTTCACTTTGCGGCGCTGAGTCAGAGGAGAAAGCAGACTGCAGGGGACGCAATGTGAGTATGTGCTGTTTGTTTTTTTTACTTTTACGCTGGTAACCAGGGTAAACATCGGGTTACTAAGCGCGGCCCTGCGCTTAGTAACCCGATGTTTACCCTGGTTACCAGTGTAAAATATCGCTGGTATCGTTGCTTTTGCTTTCAAACACAACGATACACAGCGATCGGACGACCAAATAAAGTTCTGGACTTTAGTCAGCGACCAGCGACATCACAGCAGGATCCTGATCGCTGCTGCGTGTCAAACGAAACGATATCGCTAGCGAGGACGCTGCAACGTCACGGATTGCTAGCGATATCGTTATAATGTCGTTTCGTGTGAAGGTACCTTAACACAATAGTAGGGCACTGAGCTGGGCTGGCTTTATTTACATTTGCACATTGGTAGGGCATTGTTCAGCTTTACACATTGGTTGGACATTGTTTACTTTCACAAATTGGTAGGGTATTGAGATGGTCGTGCATTGTTTACTTAACACATTGGTAGGGCATTGTTTACTTAACACATTGGTAGGGCATTGTTTACTTAACACATTGGTAGGGCATTGTTTACTTAACACATTGGTAGGGCATTGTTTACTTAACACATTGGTAGGGCATTGAGATGGCCGGGCATTGTTCAACTTTACACACTGGTAGGGCATTTAGTTGGTAGGGCATTGTTTACTTAAAGGGAAACTGTCACCCCCACAGGTGTTTGTAACTAAAAGAGCCACCTTGTGCAGCACTAATGCTGCATTCTGACAAGGTGGCTCTTTTCATTTGGGTCCCTGGCACTGCTGAAAGAATCGTTTTTGAAATTTGTCCCTCATACTGTGAAATCGCCACAGGGCAGGTCTTTCCCCCGTAATCCAGATGCCTCACAGCCATCAGTCATGGCCTCTACGCACCGGGCGCCGCCTCCTTTTCCTTCATTAGCGTCCCTGGCGCCTGCACAGTTGTATTTTTTTTCGGGCATGCACAGTTGCGCTGCCCTTCGAACTTACAGCGCAGGCGCCAGGGGTACTAATGAAGAAAGAGGAGGCGGCGCCCAGAGGCCATGACTGATGGCTGTGAGGCGTCTGGATTACGGGGGAAAGATCTGCCCCCGAGGCGATTTCACAGTATGAGGGACAAATTTCATAAACGATTCTTTCAGCAGTGCCAGGGACCCGAACTAAAAGAGCCACCTTGTCAGAATGCAGCATTAGTGCTGCACAAGGCGGCTCTTTTAGTTACAAATGCCTGAGGGGTGTGACAGGTTCCCTTTAACACATTTGTAGGGCATTGAGATGGCCGGGCATTGTTCACCTTTACACATTGGTAGGGCATTGTTTACTTTTACACATTGGTAGGGCATTTAGTTGGTAGGGCATTGTTTACTTTTACACATTGGTAGGGCATTGTTTACTTTTACACATTGGAAGGGCATTTAGTTGGTAGGGCATTGTTTACTTAACACATTGGTAGGGCATTGAGTAGGTCAGGTAGTGCTCATTTTTACACAATTGGCAGGGCATTGAGTTGTTGTGAGCACTGTTCACTTTTACACATATCACTAATTTAATCAAACTATACTAATACTTACACCCATGGACATATGAAGATATCAAGACATTTTGGATTAAACTTGGGAAAAAAAAGCAAAAATAAATGGGTTTCATATCCTGTATTTTTTTTTTCATCAAAAACTGATAGCAGCATTTTTCCCACTTGCTCATTGTGTTCAAGACACTGAAAGAATTGAGTTTCAAAAAACACAGCAGTTTTCCAATTCAGTCAGGAAAAATAAACCAAGTGTGTGCATGAGACTTCTGAAATTTTATAGCTTTTGCTGGTACTGTAAAAAGCAGCTTTTAATTTCCATTAAAAAAGCAACATGTGAACCTAGCCTAAAAGAGGTTTTATAGGAAAAAAAAAAAAAAAAACATCTTTAGGCCTCCTTTGTACTTCCTGATATTTCTGGTACTGGAGAAAAACAGTACTAGGGCTATCCATGTACGTGTGTCATCTGTATGCACCATCAGTATGACATGTCCTGGAATAGAATAGTAAAAAAAGGGGGAGAAGCCAGCACTGCTTGTGGTCAGAACGCAAAACACAAAGTGTACATGCACATATTGATTTTTAACTGCTTTTCAAAAATGAGACATTTAGCAAACAATTGATCAATTCTTTGAGCCACCCGGCCACTTCACGGCATTCTCATAATGGGTCAGTCCTACGTTTTTTATATTCGCTGTGCCATTACTGCCTCTAAAAAGCAAGACCACATTAAATGCAAGCTGTACCTGAAGCATTTCTGAATCACTCCCATGGCACCCCTCCTTTGCTTTTACATTGGTATGTGGCTGACCACCACTGTGGCCGCGCACGCTGGGTTACGTACGCCATTCTTTCTGTGTTCACTGTGATTGATAGGCTGCTGTACACACACACAGCAGCCCTGCCTTAGGCTCTGTTTATTTGTGCACCTGTGTCTCAGCCTGTCTCACCCTTTATCCGTGGTGCTGGTTGGGCAGTGTGGGGGTTAAACCTGAAATATCTATGTCCAGACCTGGTCAACCTTTATCTGCGCTTGCCCTTTCTGGCGCCATGGGAGTGATTCAGAAATGCTTCAGGTACAGCTTGCATTTAATGTGGTCTTGCTTTTAGGAGGCCTTTATGGCACAGCGAATATAACAAACGTAGAGTAGGACTGCCCCATTATGAGAATGTCGTGACGTGGCGGGGTAGCTCAAAGAATTGATCAATTGTTTACTAAATGTCTCATTTTGAAATACAGGTAGAAATTAGTATGTGCACTTTATGTATTGCGTTCTGACCACTAGCCGTGCTGGCTTCTCCCCTCTTTTGCTTTTACACTGGAATAGAATGCAGAATAGAAATGACAGATGTTTAGGTGTTTGATGTGCAAAGATAGATTGATTGATAGATAAATAAATAAATGTCAGAGAGATATGCAATATACATGTATTCCGCTAAAAATATAAATGAAAAAAAATGGTGTGGGATCTCCCATTAGAATAAAGAGCTAAGGGAAAGCAGACAGATAAGAAGTCTGGTTAGGGGTCAATATCCATGGCAGTTCCCAGCTTATTAATAACAGCTCACAGCTGTCTGCTTTGCCTTTACTGGTTATTAAAAATGGGGACCCCTAAATAAAAATAATGATGTGGGGTCTCCCCTATTTTTTAATAACCAGCAAAGGCTAATCAGATAGCTGCGGTTTGATATTAATAATTTGGGAAGGTCCATGGATATTGGCCCCTTCCCAGCCTAATAAAATCAGCCGTCAGTCGCCCCAGAAATGGCCCATCCTTTAGATGCGCCAATTCTGGCGCTTAGCCTCGGCTCTTCTCGATTGTATGGTGCACAGGCAATCAGGGTTGTGGTTTTGGGGTTGATGTCAGCTGTAAAATGTCCTCTGATACCAAGCCCAGGGGTTAATAATGGAGAGGTGTCTATCAGACATCCCCATGACTAACCCTGTATCAAAGGACTTTTGTATGTGTGTGTATATTTCTTTTCACTATGGGTTTAGTAATGGAGGTGTCTTATAGACGCCTCTCCATTACTAAAGGTACCTTCACACGAAACGACTTTGTAACGATATCGCTAGCGATCCGTGACGTTGCAGCGTCCTGGCTAGCGATATCGTTTAGTTTGACACGCAGCAGCGATCAGGATCCTGCTGTGATGTCACTGAATAAAGTTCAGAACTTTATTTGGTCGTCCGATCGCCGTGTATCGTCGTGTTTGACAGCAAAAGCAACGATACCAGCGATATTTTACACTGGTAACCAGGGTAAACATCGGGTTACTAAGCGCAGGGCCGCGCTTAGTAACCCGATGTTTACCCTGGTTACCAGTGTAAAATGTAAAAAAAACAAACAGTACATACTTACATTCGCATCCCCCGCCGTCTGCTTCCCACACTGACTGAGCGCCGCAAAGTGAAAGTGAAAGCACAGCACAGCGGTGACGTCACCGCTGTGCCCTGCTACTGCCGGCGCTCAGTCAGTCAGTCAGTGTAGGAAGCGGACGCCGGGGGACGCACATGTAAGTATGTGCTGTTTGGTTTTTTTACATTTTACGCTGGTAACCAGGGTAAACATCGGGTTACTAAGCGCGGCCCTGCGCTTAGTAACCCGATGTTTACCCTGGTTACCCGGGGACCTCGGCATCGTTGGTCGCTGGAGAGCGGTCTGTGTGACAGCTCTCCAGCGATCAAACAGCGACGCTGCAGCGATCGGCATCGTTGTCGCTATCGCTGCAGCGTCGTTTCGTGTGAAGGTACCTTAACACCTGGGCTTGGTGTCAGTGGACATTGCACAGCTGACATCAACCCCAAAACCATTACCCCGATTGACAAGGTACCAGGGAAACTAGAAAAGCCGAGGCTAAGCGCCAAAATTGGCACATCTAATGGATGCACCATCTCTGGAGCAGCTGCGAGCTGGTATTAGCCTGGGAAGGGGCCAATATCCATGAATCTTCCCAGCCTATTAATATCAGCCCGCAGCTGTCTACTTAGCATTTCCTGATTATTAAATACAGGAGGGACCCACATCACTTTCTTTTTTAGGGTCCACTATTTTTAATAGGCAGTAAAGGCAAAGCAGATATCTGGGGGCCAATATTAATAGGCTGGTAAGGACCACGGATATTGGTCCCTTCCCAGACTAATAGGCCCAGCTTACAGCTGTCTGCTTTCTCTTGACTGGTTATTAAAAATAAGGGGGACGCCCACATTTTTTTCATTTATTAGCTAATATATGTACAATCCACTACACATGCAGTGCACCTATTGATGTCCGTGCTGTCGGGAAAAAAAGGACATGTCCAGGTGTGGGTAACACAGACATGTGCGCAGCCCAATAGATTAAAATGGGTCTACGTGTGTCTCCAGTACATGTGAAAATTGTCACCACACGTACTGGAGACACCGATGTGTGAAAGGAGTCTTAGGTGGCAACATCTCGAGAGCCATAACTTGTTTACTTTATCCGTCAGCACTGCCTGATCAAGGCTTGTGTTTTTCTACAGGATGCAGTCAATTTTTCATTGCTACCATTCTGCGATCCAGGCGATATAATTTTCTATTTTGGGGGCTGGAAGCTCAGAGACGCATCCAGTACACTATTCTTTATCCCGCCATCATTTACTATGCGATAACATTGGTAATTTTACTTTATTCCTCAGGAGCCCATCATGTATTGGTCTTATGATTGTTGGGATATAAGGAGGGCCACTTTATTGCCTTTGGCAAATGCTTATGATTGACCTAGGGGGTCTTTATGGGGTCCCTGCCTGCCAAATTAAAGCATCATGAAGCGCCGTGGCAAAATGATGAAATATCTTAACTGGCCAATGTAAAAGCAGAAAATGTTGGTTGCTAAGAGGTTAATCTGCCATCCAATAATACAGAACGTCTGATAGTCCAGCATTTGTTTCTATGAGCGAACTCCATTGTAAATGTCTCCTTACCCTTTATGTTGTCCCTATAGAACTTGTTGCTCTCCTCCACGGTGCTGAAGCCGGCGTACTGCCGGATGGTCCAGGGCCTGTGTGTGTACATGGTGGGGTACGGGCCTCGGGTGAACGGGCTGACCCCTGGAAGCTCCTCGGGGAGGTCCGTGGTGTCCCTCTTGGTGTACAGAGGCTTTATCACTATCCCCTCCGGTGTGTGCCATCTTAGGCTCTCCGGATCTTTGCCTTTCAGCTGCTTCTTGGCCAGGGCTGCCCATTCTGGATGTAAGGTTTGATGGCTCCGGGCAGAAGTGGGGCGACCGCTGCTCACAATGATAGGACCAGGACAACGGTTTCCGCAGATCTTTGCCCACAGCAGAGGCTGCACTCTCACCCGCAGCATGATCCGAGAACCAAAAGTCACAGCAGGTGCAGCTGACAAAGGAAACAGACGGTATCACTACACAGTGATGAACGGGGCTGCCGGCCCTAAGCTACAAGTCTGCAGTCACTGCATCTGTCACTCTATGTGACCGCAGACATCCTGTGAGGATTCTCCAGTGCTGGCGGTGATGTGACCCTCCTAGTACAGCGTGCATGCGGTCACATGCCGACTAGACATGCGCAGCCTCGCTGAATGCAAGTGTAAAGAACGATGCTGGAGGCGTCTAGTCAGCATGTGGCCGCAAGTGTGCAGATCACAGAATTAGGGTCACATGACCGGCCGCTACCAGCCCCAGAGAACGAAGATTCACAAGTCTGCAGTCACATAGGGTAACTGCAGACTAGCAGCCTAAGACAGGATCTGAAAAAAATGGGAAAAATTGCAAAAAAAAATTTACATAAAATATTAAATAGTAAAAAATATTAATAATAAATAATAGTAATAAATATCAATAATGATATATAATAGTAATGATAATTTGCTCGTTTCGCCCTGATCTGTGACTATCAGTCGTTTGATGCCGCGGTGTGAGGACTTGTTTTTTGCGTGGCGGAATCATGTTTTTATTAGCTCCATTTCGGAGTACTAACAAGGTGGAGGCACCACACAAACGCACTCTACCGCCATTTTATGACACGTTTTACTTGTACCATAAAACTGTATCTAGGCTACATCCACCTTTGTCCTTTATGTTATCGCTCCGCCACATCCAAAATGAAAAATAAAAGAAACTCTGCAATTAATCTTCATTACAAAAAAAAAAATAATAATAAAAAATCTGCCGCTTGGTGTACACAGCTCCTATGCAGACCAATGTGTCTCCACAGTTACAGACTACAAACAACGAGGATTTCATCGCTGTATAATAATAGATTTTTTTGTAGCAGTTTCTTCTTTACTTTCTAACTAAACATCTCATGGACGTGTATTAGAAAGCTGCAGAACTTTGATCGGTCTTGGAAAAATGGAAAATCCCTTTAAAAAAAGTGAAAAACGGACGTATCATCGGAAAGAAAGAGTTGACGCAAGAGCTTGCAATCACCTCGGTCTGGTCACTAAATACTGCGGTCAGTGACCCATATACACCTGTGACATGTACTAGTCTGCAAAGATACACACTTGTGCAATGCATGACCCCTGTGTCGCCCCCCATATGTCTGGACACTTAGATATAATGGGGTCTGGCGCTCACACTGTCCGGCCCCTGTAACAAAGCACAGAGGACACCACTCTGCCATTCTCACCTTATGTCCTGAGAGCTGCACAACGTCAGGAAACTGGATAGAACTACAAATCCCGGAATGCTCCAGTCCACTAAAACGTCACTTCCGGTGTCCAGTTACTTGCGTCACCTCCCTGAGAACGAAGCCCGCTGATTGGGTTCCGTCTAAACACACCCACTCCTGGGTAGACATGTCACGTGACTTGTCTGACTGTTGTTACCATGGCAGCCAGATGGCTGATTGTGCCTCAGTCATTAATACAAATGCAAATTATGTAAATTAATAGACGTCTTGTAAGGAAAATGGGTTCAGACTCGGCTCCTCTCAGTGAATGCCTGCAAAATACTGTGCACAATATACTAATGGCCGTCATGGGGATTGGCACAGTGTATCCCAGTGTGTAGTGTGCTGCAATGTATACTAGTGAAGAAACAGCATTTTTAGCATCATTTTTATTGCACTTTGCAGCATTATGTTACAATTTAATTATAACTTTCACGCCACTTATCATTTCCGTTTTTTTATGTTTCCTATAATATAAAACGTGTAAATGTCAGCCGTAATGTCAGTAAATTTCCTTGATCCTGGCATTTGATTATCCTGACATTCCGATAATCCGGCACATGAGGCAAATGGTGACTTTTACTGCACAAAATTCATTAAAAAAATCGATTGCTGATTAATCCCAGATGGCGACGTGAAATCCCCTCCTGACATTTAGGACGAGTTCAGACATCCGGTCCATGGGGACGAGGGTCTCCTGACACAAATTCAACAGCCTCATATCTGCCTCATATCTACGCCGCTGTGTACGATACCGTAATATATGGACGTCCGAATTCCTACTAAAACCCCTATTTATTAAATGGTGATTCTAATTTATTATAGGAGAGGGAATAATTTACTGTCCGACAGCTGTGACCCTCAATGATTCAGAGAAGGGGGCTCTACAAACAAGGGCTCTGCAGAGCTTAGTCTAGAAGGGGACAGAGGTGCACATGTTCAGCCTCGGAGGTGCACATGCTCATCATCGGAAGTGCCCATGCTCGTTCTTGGAGGTGCACATGATAATAATAATAATTTTATTTATATAGCGCCAACATATTCCGCAGCGCTTTACAACTTATAGAGGGGACTTGTACTGTACAGACAATAGACATTACAGCATAACAGAAATCACAGTTCAAAATGGATACCAGGAGGAATGAGGGCCCTGCTCGCAAGCTTACAAACTATGAGGAAAAGGGGAGACACGAGAGGTGAATGGTGACAAGTGCTTTAGTTATTTGGACCAGCCATAGTGTTAGGCTCGGGTGTTCACATAAAGCTGCATGAACCAGTTAACAGCCTAAGTATGTAGCATCACAGACACAGAGGCTATTGACTGCATAAAGTGTATGAGAACATGATTATGTTTTTTTTTTTTAATTTATTTATTTATTTTTTTTATTAGGCCACACAGGGATAGTTAGGTTAATGCGTTGAGGCGGTAGGCCAGTCTGAACAAATGCGTTTTTAGGGCACGCTTAAAACTGGGGGGATTGGGGATTAATCGTATTAACCTGGGTAGTGCATTCCAAAGAATCGGCGCAGCACGTATAAAGTCTTGGAGACGGGAATGGGAGGTTCTGATTATTGAGGATGCTAACCTGAGGTCATTAGCGGAGCGGAGGGCACGGGTAGGGTGGTAGACTGAGACCAGGGAGATGTAGGGTGGTGCTGAGCCATGGAGTGCTTTGTGGATGAGGGTAGTTTGTACTGGATTCTGGAGTGGATGGGTAGCCAGTGTAATGACTGACACAAGGTAGAGGAATCGGTGTAACAGTTGGTGAGGAATATGATCCTGGCAGCAGCATTCAGGACAGATTGGAGCGGGGAGAGTTTGGTAAGAGGGAGGCCGATTAGTAGAGAGTTACAATAGTCCAGACGGGAATGAATAAGAGAAACAGTAAGAGTTTTTGCAGAGTCGAAAGTAAGAAAAGGGCCAATTCTAGAAATATTTTTGAGATGCAGATAAGAAGAGCGAGCCAGTGATCAGATGTGGGGGGTGAATGAAAGCTCGGAATCAAGGATGACCCCAAGGCAGCGGGCATGTTGCTTGGGAGTAATGGTGGAACCGCACACGGAGATGGCAATGTCAGGCAAAGGTAGGTTAGTAGAGGGAGAGAACACGAGGAGTTCAGTTTTTGACAGGTTCAGTTTCAGATAGAGGGAGGACATGATGTTAGAGACAGCGGTAAGACAATCACTGGTGTTTTCTAAGAAGGTCGGAGTGAAAGCCGGAGAAGAGGTGTATAATTGGGTGTCGTCAGCATAGAGATGGTACTGGAAACCAAATCTACTGATTGTTTGTCCAATAGGGGCAGTATACAAAGAGAAGAGGAGGGGGCCTAGGACTGATCCTTGAGGAACCCCAACAGTAAGGGGAAGGGGAGAGGCGGAGGAACCAGCAAAACATACAGTGAAGGATCGGTCAGAGAGGTAGGAGGAGAACCAAGAGAGAACGGTGTCCTTGATGCCGATGGAGCGGAGCATAGTGAGGAGGAGCTGATGATCCACAGTGTCAAATGCGGAAAGATCCAAGAGAATTAGCATGGAATAGTGACCATTAGATTTAGCTGTTAGTAGGTCATTAGAGACTTTAGTGAGGGCAGTTTCAGTAGAGTGTAAAGAGCAAAAGCCAGATTGAAGAGGGTCGAGAAGAGAGTTATCTGAGAGATAGCGGGTAAGACGGGAGTGGACCAGGCGCTCCAGGAGTTTAGAGATGAAGGGAAGATTAGAGACAGGTCTATAATTAGCGGCACAGTTTTGGTCGAGGGAGGGTTTTTTAAGTAATGGATGTATGATGGCATGCTTAAATGAGGAGGGAAAAATACCGGAAGTGAGGGAAAGGTTGAATATTTTTGTTATGTGAGAGGTGACAACCGGGGAAAGGGACTGGAGGAGATGTGACGGAATGGGGTCACTGGTGCAAGTGGTCGGGCGAGAAGATGCAAGGAGCCTGCTTACTTCTTCTTCTGTAACTGGTTCAAAGTCAGAGAGTGAACTAGATGCAGTGGGGGAGGGAGGACAGTGCCTGGTATGAAGAGATTGGGAGATGATTTCCTGTCGAATGTGGTCAATTTTTTCTTTGAAGTAATTGGCAAGATCGTCAGCGCGGAGATCTGTGGTTGGGGCCTGCTCTCTTGGGTTGAGTAGGGACTGGAAAGTGTCGAAGAGACGTTTAGGGTTATTGGACAGTGAGGTGATGAGGGTGTTGAAATAGGTTTGTTTGGAGAGGTGAAGGGCAGAGTTGTATGTTTTTAGCATGAACTTATAATGGATGAAATCTTCGGGTAGATTAGATTTTCTCCACAGATGTTTGGCGCACCTGGAGCACCGCTGCAGGAAACGTGTTTGCAGTGTGTGCCACGGTTGTCGCCGTCTGTGTCGAGTTGCTCTATGTATAGGAGGAGCAGCTTCATCCAGGGCACTTTGCAGGGTTTCATTGTAATGAATGTAATGATAGTCCTCAGAGGTGCTCATGCTCTCATCGGAGGTGCACATGCTTGTTCTCGGAAGCGCACATGCTCGTCCTCAGAGGCGCACATGCTCATCATCAGAGGTGCACATGCTCATCCTCAGATGTGTCCATTGTCATTATCGGGGGTGCACATGCTCGTTCTTGGAGGCGCACATGCTAGTCTTCAGAGGTGCTCATGCTTGTCCTCAGAGTGCTCATGCTCGTCTTCAGAGATGTGTAATGCAGGTGTCTGAATACAATGAACAGAGATCATGAGGCAGAAACAGCCAGGGGTTGATATATTGGTATTTTTATACAACAATAACTTCTAAACAATTAGGGTTAGTAAATATGCAATTTAACAATATAGGGAATCAGAACAGGTTGTGAACAAGCTAGAATGTCTCTCAGTACTTAACGTTAGCGGTGCGCCCAGTCTTGGGAGTCTCCACGTGAGTCAACAATCGACCCCCTTCCAACCTGTAATCCTAGACCCAGCCGACCCCGCTACCGCAGGTGATAGCTGGAAGTGATGGCCCTGCTCACTCGCACAGTTCCTCCTCTCTCGCAGGCGTGCCTCTCCTGTCGTAGGTGTTGCACGGCTCTTTTCGGCTTGACCGTCGGCGGAAGTCTCTCAGGCTCGGGGCAGAGAGAACTGGGCCTCAGCTCTTGACAGGCGTAGTCGGATCATGGAGGTTTGACTAGTGCAGATTACGTTTTTCCAGGTGGTGACCGACACCTGGGTAGCACAGACTCCCCGCTGAGGCCTGTCACGTTGGTCTCAGTGGTGTCTCTGGGCCACGTCTGCCCCGCTCTCTTACGTGGCACCAAATCTCCCCGTGGTTGGGCGCACAGGGAAGTCCGTACAGAGGGTCACCTGATCTGGTCCAGCACATATGTGTCATTGTTTACTGGGTTCTCGGGTCAGGTAGATGCAGGGTTAACTGGGATGGCCTCTTTCTGGGTCCTCGGAGGCTTTTTATAGCCTCTCTGTGAGGTCAATTCTTGTCCTTTATACTCTGACCCTTGGCTGAGTGTGTCTGACCCTGGTGTGCCTCGGCTTTGTGCATGTACTATTGTTTGTCTATTTGGTTTCTGATCTGGTTCCGTCCCTGTTGTGATTCCTGCCTGCCGTTTCTGTTTTTCTATTGCCCGTTCTGGTTTACTGATCTCTTCCTACGTCCTGACTATTCTTGTGACTGCCCCTGTGTTCTGCGCCGACCTCTCTGTGTATGACCTTGGCTTGTGTGACTATGTTTTTTCCTGTCACCCCTTTTAACATCCTTGGGGGTTCCTATCTTTCTTACACTTTCTCCCAGAGCCGATGCAGCCCCGCGCTGCAGGCTCAAACAACGGTGCTAAGCTCCGCCCACCCCCTCTGACACATGGTCACCTGACTGCAGGTCCTGTCTGCCTTCTCTGGAGAGCGGCTAGCCCCTGCAGCGCCGCTGCTACCCCTCTCGCTCACAGCTCCTTGGTGTCACAAGGCTGTCCCCAGCACCAGTCGTCCAGGCTAACCCCCTGCGCAGCCACCGGTGAGTGCCCGTCAGGTAGCTGGTCCTGACATTATAAACGACCGTTACAGTTTTTTTTTTTAAGGAAGGAGATTTAGAAGTGTTTTCTGCATGGATCCTATGCAGGCATTAGCGGATCAGGTGAAACACCTGACGCAAATGTTCCAGAAATTAAATGTGGAGCAGCGCACAATGGCTCAGACCCAGCAGCAGTTGGTAAATACCGTACAGGGGTCTGTCGCTGTGGGGTCTCTGGTTACTGGTGGTAGAGATGTGTCGTTGGTATCTCCTGAATCTCCAGTAAAACTGCCCGACCCCTTCTCAGGGGATAAAAATGAGTTCAAAGCCTTCAGGGAGGGGTGTAAACTTTTTTTCTCCCTGAGGCCTCGTTCTTCTGGGGACGAGTTCCAGAGGGTGGGGTCATTATTTTCCCACTTCGGGGGGCTCCACAAGCCTGGGCCTTTTCTCTCTCTCCTTCTTCTCCTGAGAGGATGACTGTTGATGCCTTTTTTTGGTGCCCTGGGCCGCATCTATGATGAGCCTGACAGAGTCAGTATGGCTGAGGACGTGGTAGTGAGTGTTCGGCAGGGCAAACATTCAGCTGAGTGGTTCTGTTTGGAGTTCCGACGTTGGGCTGCAGAGGTGTACTGGGATAATGCCGACCTTCGAAGGGTATTCCGCAGAGGCCTGTCTGAAAGCCTCCAGGACGCTCTGGCCCTTCATCCTCCACCTGACGCTTTGGAAGATGCCATAACCCAGGCAGTACAGGCAAGGGGACTACGATGGCACTAGTATATTTTTAAAAAAGGTACCCCATTGGAGAATTGTTTGGCAGCTCATTCACTCCATTACAATTCTCAGTAACCCACACCACTACATTGGGTCTACTTCTTACCTCTGTCTCCTGCAATTTTCTCTTCTTTAACTGCCACTAGATCACCAGGGTGAACGTGGTCTGTATGGTGAATTTTGGGCACCGGGGCTGTGATGGCACTATTTTATTTAGTAAAAACAGGACCCCATATTGGGGAATCGGACATTACATTACATTGGGCCTACTTCTTAATTCTGTCTTTTGCAATGTGTTTTTTACCTGCAACTATATCACCAGGGTGAACGTGCTCTGTACTGTTATAGGCCGGTGAAGTTTGGGCAAGGAGGCTGCGATGGCACTAGTCTATTTTAAAAAAGGTACCCCCATTGGGGAATTGTTTGGCAGCTTAGGCACTCCATTACAAGTCTCAGAGACCCACACCACTACATTGGGCCTACTTCTTAACTCTGTCTCCTGCAATGTCTCTTCTTTAAATTGCCACTAGATCACCAGGGTGAACTACTGTATGTAGTTAATCTTCATATACACGTAATCACTATATGTATTTAATCCTTACTGTATATGTACTTATTAACCTGTGTATGTTAACATATACAAAAGTGTACGCACTCACACTACTCAATCATACTATTCCTTGACTTTTGTAGTTTGCAATAAAATTGCGTTGGATTGCAAGTATTAGCCTTATTTAAGGCCGTATCTGAACCTTAGTGTTTAAAACATGGCAAATAAAATTGCCAAATTATGGAGTAAATAATTCTGCAAAGAGGGAACCATCATACCATTAAAAAATACTAGTGGATTTTCATGGGCCCATCGAGTATGTGGGTTCCAAGGCGTAATGGGGTGCATATGACTATGCAGCAGGGCTGGCCTTCCTGCCAATGTGTAAAACAAAGGAGTACGGGAGTACAAAATGAATAATGTGAAGTGGATGTTCCTGTGGCTATCCAGTACCTGGGTTCAAAGGCCTATTGGGGTGCATATGACTTGATAGCAGGGCAGGCCTTGCATTCAATGCAATATTTTTTTAGGAAGACTTCCTGTACGTCTCGTGAAAGGGGTATTGCGGTGCGTCGTAATTCTTGGCAGCCAAGCCACTCACTGCATAGACCCACTGTTTCATAATGATGTCTGATGCCCCTTGTAGCATTTCCCTTACTTCGGGTCTTGAGGGACACTCGCTTTGCACGGGAATAACGTATACAGGCACGATATCTCACACAAATAAAGTCCATTCCGGTTTATTAAAGCGTCATAAACCGCACCGTAAGTCAGGTTGTACATCACCAGCTTACACATAGTCTGTTACTTTAACACGTGTGGCTTTACAAAGCATTCAATAGTCACGCCTTATCTCTTCAGTCACCAGGTGACTGCACAGTTCATTACAGTTCATTGTATGCATCAACGGAACATATTAACCACAAGCAGTCTGTTCCAATGGCAGATACGTCTCTGCCGTATATTACCGTTTTTTTTCTCATACCAGGGGTTGCCTCTCAGAAGCTTCGGCTCCACACACTGACTCCTGCCAGTGCTGGTTCACAGGGAAACTGCCTCACTGGGATCACCGTCCTTGTGCCCAGGGCCCTCGGATAGTCCAGACCCACAGTAGGAACTGTAGCTTCCCCAACATATAAACCATCTCAGGCTCTGTACATGCAGCCTTTCCATGCGTTTCCAGGAAGTCTAATTACAGGCACTTCCAACACACAGGCCATCAGTCCATGATCTTACCAGGTGCTTGCAGGACTCCAGTCCATCCCAGGATAATCCAACACCCTGACCATTCCAGGACTCACACTCTTACCAGGTGCTTGCAGGACTCCAGTCCATACCAGGACAATCCAACACCCTTGAGCATTCAGTCCATAGCCTCAGCAGTGCTTCCAGGACTCCAGTCCATCCCAGAAGAATCCAACACACGGGCTATTGCAGGACTCACTCTTACCAGGCGCTTGCAGGACTCCAGTCCATAGCAGGACAATCCAACACCTCGAGCATTCAGTCCATAGCCTCAGCAGTGCTTCCAGGACTCCAGCCCACTTCAGGACAATCCAACACACAGGCTATTGCAGGACTCACTCTCTTCAGTGCTTCCAGGACATCTCCAATGCCAGGAGACTCCAACACTGACCGTCCACTAGGTCCACGGTCTCAGGTGCTTCCAGGACTTCTCCATACCAGGAGACTCCAACACCGACCGTCCAGGACCTTGCACATGGATCCAACAGATCCATGCAGTCTGACCCTGTGACCCACACCCTGGTCACATTATCTAAGTGTAACCACTCCCCTGGGTGGGAGTGTGGGTGTGTGTGGCTAGTTTGATCCTCCCATCTCTCATAACTAGCCCTGCCAGTCTCCCATTAGCATTACACAATGACTTGTGGGACTACAGGTCCCAGCACACCAACCTAACTTCAGACTGACAGCGCAGAGTGTCTTCCTCTGCAACACACACACCGGCCATTTACACTCCTGCCGGACTTTGTCTTATCACATTTATGCCTCCAAGCGCATCTTGAAGCACGCACACAGCGCCCCCTGGATGTAACGTGGGTCACTGCACCACATACTCTAAAAATAGGCTTTGTGACTATAAGAGTCCCTCCTTCCTAAATGAAACAAGATGGGTCTGCTTATGTGTCACACACCACATGGCCAGCTAAGGTTGTTAAATGTTACAATGACATTTCCCAGTGAATGCATTTGTAGTGGTTGAAAGCAATGTTAAAGTTGAAAAACGCTTCAAAAACACTGCGTCTGAACTAAGCCTAAGTGGGAGAGGAAATTTTCAGTCTGGGGTTAAATATTTGGCTTACAGGCAAGTCATTAACCTGCAAAGGATGGACCTTGACATATTTCCCAGCAAAACCCATTTTGGTTTCGTTTTAATGTTTTTTTTGTGGCACCAGGAAAAATGGCATGAATCTCAGAAATAATTGATTAAAGCTGTGAACCAGGAGTCAGGAATGCTTCCAGGAGCGATCCCCATGATGTTCCTGTGTCGTTTGAGCAGTTTTTCCATCATTTTCAGACATTTTTAGACCTTAAAAGGATCCCGGGGGGGGGACTGCGGCAAAAATATACATGCACGGTGCACTAGGGATTGGCTTCTCTGCAAAACAGTGGAAGAAGCAGTGGTGTGACCTGCAGGCAGAGGTCCTGGAGACTGGGGTTTGGCCCAAAAAGTCGGGTGCTTTGCTGCCATGTGCCTGATCATGCTGGTGGTGGTCAGGCTGGTTGTTTTGCTACCCCTGCTGATGCGCGAATGACAGGTGCTGCAAATGCCCTGTTTGGGGTTATCGGCAGAGACTTTAAAAAATAACCAGACTCGGGAAGATCTAACAGTTGTAATGGCAACTTCTCTCATGTTGGTGTTACGAAGAACGGATGCACGCCTTCTGTCTGTGGCCACCACACTGCTTCTTCCTGCATGTTGTGGTGATATGCCTCCTTCCCCATGTGTGCTGCTGCCTTTGCTCTCTATGTCCTCCTGCCAGGTTGGGTCAGTCACTATGTCATCCACCACCTCGTCTTCCACATCCACACCCTGTTCCTCCTCCTGACTTTCTGGCAATTGTGTCTCATCATCGTCCACCTTTTCTGACACTTTCCCACCATTGCCTTCACGTGAACGTAGCTGGTCAAAGCTTTGGGCATCTGTACATGCGATCTCATCTGTCCCCACTTCAAGTTGACTGGCCAAGAGTTGAAATGGAAAACTGAACAGCTCTTCAGAGTGTCCAAGTGTGGGATCAGTTGTCTCAGGGCACTCGGCATGGTGGGAGGAAGGAGGATCAGGGTGAGGAGTATCCGGGCCACACTCATGGCTACTCAGACTTGACTGTGTGGAAGACATGGTGGTGGTGATGGTGGTGGCTAAGTGACTGGAAGCATTATCCACTATCCAACCAACAACCATTTCACACTGCTCTGGCTTCAATAGTGGTGTGCTGCGGTCACCTAGAAACTGGGACAGGAAGGTGGAGCGATAAGATGTGGGTCTTTGTTGTGGCCCACTTTCACCTTGGCCACAGCCTCATCCTCTGCATGCACCATCATCATCACGTCCACTTCCCTGTCCCTTGCCCCTTTCCTTGCCCATTTTAAAGGGAACCTGTCACCTGAATTTGGCGGGACCAGTTTTGGGTCATATGGGCGGGGTTTTCGGGTGTTTGATTCACCCTTTCCTTACCCGCTGGCTGCATGCTGGCCGCAATATTGGATTCAAGTTCATTCTCTGTCCTCCATAGTACACGCCTGCGTAACACCCGAAAACCCCGCCCATATGACCCAAAACCGGTCCCGCCAAATTCAGGTGACAGGTTCCCTTTAAATGGACTACAGCACTATTTCTAATGCTCAACACAAATATATTTACTTGTAGTGAAATAATATCTGGTCATTATGCCTGCAAATCTACGATTTTTAAAACCCAAACACCAGGCAGGCCTCAGCCTGACATAACAGACTGTATTCAATTTTTTGGGGCTTTTTTGTGAAGAAATTTATGCAAAATAGTGCTGTATAGAATTAGAGTATCAGGCAGCACAAAAAGGGGTCCCGACCTACAATGACCAAACTTGAAGCACGCACGCAGATATATGAGGGCTGTCATGGAAATACCACACTGGTAAATATGTGGCCTTTATATATTTTTTTAAGCTAAATAGTGCTGTATAGAATTAAAGTATCAGACAGCAAAAAAAGGGGTACTCTAGCCTACAATGCCCAAAGTTGGAGCACGCATAGATATGAGGGCTCTCACGGAAATACCACACTGGCAAATATGTGGCCTGTATTTTTTTTAAATGCCAAATAGTGCTTTATATAATTAGAGTAACAGACAGCAAAAACAGCCTTAAATGCAAAAATTTGAAGCACGCAGATATACGAGGCCTATTTCGGTGAATTTAAAACACACAAAAAAAGTGGCACAAGGCTAGCACACACAACTATGCTACGTATGCCTGACAAACTATGATTTTTCAACAGGCCTCAGTCTGATAGAACAGACTGTACATTTTTGTTTTTTTTGGAGTGAATTTTTGGAAAAAAAATGCAACTAAGTATATAGTAAAGAAGCTGCAGCAGCAGACAGTTATGGAGCTTTGGGAGGGATGCAGTGGGAGCAATGGGCGCACATACAGTGCCTGCATTCCTTGCACTGATGTGGATATGCTGTGCCCTGCCTACCTAGCGTTGCAATATCGGGACCCACGAATTAGCCCTAAAAAGGACTTTTGGTTTCTGATGAGTTGTGGGTTTAAGAGTTGCAGACCTACACTATCTCTAAAACCACGATTCTGACCCTATCTCGGCACCAGCTCTCCCTACTCTCGCTGAATCCGGAGATGAATGCGGCGAGCAGGGCGGCGCCAGGTCTCTTATACTCGGGATGATGCTATTAGGCAGCCAACCCCTCTAATGTTTGGGTGAGTGGGTGGTTGCTCTCATCAGTAGCTTGCACCTGTGCTGCTTTAGCATTTATTATCAGGGACCTGCTGCACCCTGCGAGTGCATTTGTCATCTGACAAGGTTTTGGTGAGTTTGCTCTTCATGTTGTCTTTTTATGATGCTGTGCGGCCAAGTCAATCACTGCACGACCACAACAAAGATGGCTGCGGCGTTTCATGGCCTGGCAGACAAACCCTGCACCATGATTGAGTCTCTAAAGTCCTCCAAAAACGCTGGGTGGAGACACCAGTTGCCGCCGAATAATCCCGGAAATGCTCGGTGCTCACCGAGTACACAGAGCATAGTGGTACTCGGGCGAGTAACGAGCAGTGGCGAGCACATTCGTTCATCACTAATAAAGATAACAAATATAAATTTTTGGTGAAGAATCAACAACAAGTGGAACACAAATGTGAAGTTGAACAAAATTTATTGGTTATTTTAAATGTTTGTTGAAATTCAAAAACTGAAAAGTGGGGCGTGCAATATTATTCGGCCCCTTTAACTTAATACTTTGTTGCGCCACCTTTTTTTGTGATTACAGCTGCAAGTTGCTTGGGGTATGTCTCTATCAGTTTTGTACATCGAGAGACTGAAATTCTTGCCCATTCTTCCTTGGCAAACAGCTGGAGCTCAGTGAGGTTTGATGGAGATCGTTTGTGAACAGCAGTTTTCAGCTCTTTCCACAGATTCTCGATTGGATTAAGGTCTGGACTCTGACTTGGCCATTCTAACACCTGGATACGTTTATTTGTGACCATTCCTTTAGAGATTTTGCTTTATGTTTGGGATCATTGTCTTGTTGGAAGACAAATCTCCGTCTCAGTCTCAGGTCTTTTGCAGACTCCAACAGGTTTTCTTCAAGAATGGTCCTGTATTTGGCTCCATCCATCTTCCCATCAATTTTAACCATCTTCCCTGTCCCTTCTGAAGAAAAGCAGGCCCAAACCATGATGCTGCCACCACCATGTTTGACAGTGGGGATGGTATGTTCAGGGTGATGAGCTGTGTTGCCTTTACGCCAAACATATCATTTGGCATTTTTGCCAAAAAGTTCAATTTTGGTTTCATCTGACCAGAGCACCTTCATCCACACGTTTGGTGTGTCTCCCAGGTGGCTTGTGCAAACTTTAAACTACACTTTTTATGGATATCTTTGAGAAATGGCTTTCTTCTTGCCACTCTTCCATAAAGGCCAGATTTGTGCAGTGTACGACTGATTGTTGTCCTATGGACAGACTGTCCCACGTCAGCTGTAGATCTCTGCAGTTCATCCAGAGTGATCATGGGTCTCTTGGCTGCATCTCTGATCAGTCTTCTCCTTGTTTGAGATGAAAGTTTAGAGGCACGGCCGGGTCTTGGTAGATTTGCAGTGGTATGATACTCCTTCCATTTCAATACGATCGCTTGCACAGTGCTCCTTGGGATGTTTAAAGTTTTGGAAATCATTATGTATCCAAATCCGTCTTTAAGCTTCTCCACCACAGTATCACGGACCTGCCTGTTGTGTTCCTTGGACTTCATGATGTTCTCTGTGCTTCAAACAGAACCCTGAGACTATCATAGAGCAGGTTCATTTATGGCACTGAAAGTTAAGGGGCCTAATACTATTGCACGCCCCACTTTTCAGTTTTTTAATTTCCACAAAAATTTAAAATAACCAATACATTTCTTTCAACTTCACAATTGTGTGCCACTTGTTGTTGATTCTTCACCAAAAATTTACATTTGGTATCTTTATGTTTGAAGCGTGATAAACTGTGTAGGAAACATTGCCGGACTGGGACTAAAATTCAGCCCTCGCAATTGAAGTTACACTGGCCCACTTGTCACATGGTGACTGTATAATATCCTTCAAAACCTTATTTCTTGAGCACCATAATAATTAGATAGGGCTCAAGAAATCTTAAGACGTGATCACAAACCAATATTTATTTTAAAATTATATTAATTTTATTAATTTATTACATAAAATATTACAAAAAATTTTCAGAAAAAGGTCACTGGAAAAACAGAGGTCCACAAATGGCATGAAATTTGGCAGATTAATACACTCAGATTTGTTAAATATGGCAGATAGATAATGCAGCAAAGATTTGGTTGGAAATAAAGTGCTCAGTGCATATCAGTACATTTCATGAAATATCAAAATTTACCACTAGATGGTGCTATAGCATCTGCCACATCAATTTTAAGTCACAGAAAATCTAAATTTTCATTATTTATTTACTGCCATAAGGAGGCACATGAAAAGGACAGGATCATTACCAGCTATCAAAAAGTTGCTATTTTAGATTATTTCCGTTCTCAAAAAAATAGAAACTGTGTATAGTTTATGGTATCTAGCTCCCTAAAGGGTATACAACTGCCTCCATATAAAACAGTCCTAACTTATGCATCCTGAAGTAAAGGGGGAAAAATTGGATTTATAGTCAGCTTGTTACTTGAATATCTTATTTGTCCGAAGAAGCAGGGCGGTGAAACGTGCGCGTCGGGGCAGGAGGTCCGTGACACTGGCAGTGGCATCTAATGATTATGGTGCTCAAGGAATAAGATTTTGTCAGTTAATATTCAAAGAATTGTTGCCCAGACTTTATGGGCCTTTTCGATATTTAGTGGACTTTTTTTTTTTTTTTTTTGTATAATATCTTTGTATACTTGTAGGTTACAAGAAGTGAGGGGAGTGTAACACGACTATATAACATATAATCACAGCTGTATCCAGCATTACAGCTCAGTCCTATTTATTGCTTTTAGTTGCACTACCAAGAAAAACCGCTACCTTACCTACATAACTGGATCTCGTAGATAATGAAGAGATTGAGACACCCAAAGGCTGTGGAACCTCATTCTGATGCTCCATAAACTTTGCCCACAGCCACTTTTGGTTCCGCTGCGCAGCACGAGACCCGGTGACTCTGAAGAGCGGTGACATCAGTAACATCACCGCTCTTCAGATATTCCGGGTCTTGCGCTGAGCTCGGCAACTGTGAAGAGCGGTAATGTTACTACCGTCACCGCTCTTCAGAGTCGCTGGGTCTCTCCAGGTCTGGGCTAGTAGTGGGGATGTCTGATAGACACCTCTCCATTACTTACACCAGGGATTGATAGCAGCTGACATTATGCAGCTGACATCAACCCTAAAAATGATTACACATACCAGAATTAAATGCTCTTGCAGTGGAGAAAAGCAGTAGAGTTAGCGCTATTCCCAGGCGCCGGGTGCTAACTACAACTGTCATCATCCTTGCTTCATCTCCCTCCGAAGCATTTCTGCTGTATTTACATGCGCTAATCTCAGGCCACTAAACGAGTGTAATCAACAATACTGAAGTCGTTCGCTTGTTTCCCGGCCTCTTTACACCAACTGAGAAAGAATGAAGGGAACAGAACAATCACAATTAGATCAGTCTGTCCCCATACGGTATCATGTTATCAGCAGCACATCTACAGTTTACATCGGCGATGTGCTGCTGAGAACAAGAAGTTCTGTTCCCACATAAACAATCCAATCACTCGATGAATAGGCAGCATTTTGCTTGTTTAATATAATATACCCCATAGTCCTCCATATATTGTAATGTGCCCTCAGTCCTCCATATAGTATAATACATTCCTCAGTCCTCCATATAGTATAATACACTCCTCAGTTTTCCATATAGTATAATACACTCCTCAGTCCTCCATATAGTATAATACACTCCTCAGTCCTCCATATACTATAATACACTCCGTCCTCAGTCCTCCATATAGTATAATATACTCCTCATAGTCCTCCATATATTAAAATACACTGCTCAGTCCTCCATATAGTATAATACACTCCTCAGTCCTCAATATAGTATAATTTACTGCCACAGTCCTCCAAATAGTATAATACACTTCTCATAGTGCTCCATATAGTATAATGCACCGCCATTGTCATCCATGTAGTACAATTCACTTCTCATAGTATAATGCACCCCATAGTTCTTCATATAGTATAATGTATTCCCCATAGTCCTCGATACAGTATTATGCAGCCCACATATAGTATAATGATGCCACTCCAGAGTATAATGCAGCCACCCCACAGAATATATTGTAGCCCCATAGGATGTAATACAGTACAACCCCCATAGAATGTAATACAGCACAGCCCCATAGAATCTAATGCAGCCAGCCCCCAATAGAATGTAATACAACACAGCCCCCATAGAATGTAATAAAGCCCCCCAATAGAATGATAGAATGTAATGCAGCCAGCCCCCATAGAATGTAATAAAGCCCCCCCAATAGAATGTAATACAGCACAGCCCCCATAGAATGTAATACAGCACAGCCCCCATAGAATGTAATGCAGCCAGCCACCATAGAATGTAATACAGCACAGCACCAATAGAATGTAACACAGCACAGCCCCCATAGAATGTAATACAGCCCTTCCCCATAGAATGTAATACAGCCCTTCCCCATAGAGCATAATACAGCACAGCCCCCATAGAATGTAATACAGCCCCCCATAGCAATGTAATGCAGCCAGCCCCCATAGAATGTAATGCAGCCAGCCCCATAGAATTTAATGCAGCCAGCCACATTAGAATGTAATGCAGCCAGCCTCCATAGAATGTAATGCAGCCAGCCCCCATAGAATGTAATACAGGCCACCCCAATCCTGCCCGGCCACACAGCAGGTACGCGATGATATGATATCATTGCGCACTCGCACTGTCAGAGCGGGGAATGATGGGAGAGGGAGCGACAGCGGACGCTCTGTCCTCCATCATTGCATTCAACTGTACCAGCATCATAGATGCTGGTATAGTTCAATGTGGGGCGGGGAGGGCGATCGGGGGGGTTGAGTCGGCGCTGGTGGGAGGAATTGGCCTTGGCGCCGCTGATACTGGCAGCGGCCCACTCCTGGCATTTGTTGGAAGTGCCCGATGGCCAGTCCGGCCCTGGTAGGAAAATGTGGTTTATTCAACGCGTTTCAAGGTCAGTGCGACCCCTTCTTTAGGAATCTTAAAGCGCCCAGTCGCCTGAAACCCTTGAATAATCCAAGGGATAATTATATTACCAACACAATCAGAGGGATTTATAAATCTGGATCAGAAAACTGTCTATGCTGCCAAAATATTAAACATAAAACGGACAGCATTATTTCTTTCACCACCAAAGACAAATTTATGATCTCTAGTTTTTTTGAATTGCAATGCAGAATATGTAATTTACGTGATTGAGTGCCCTTGTGGCAAACAGTATGTCGGCAGAACTATTCAACCACTGCATCTACGGTTAAATTCACACAGACATAATATAAAAAAGGGCCTCCTCACCCATGGATTACCTCGACTCCGGAGCGGAGCGGGGAGCTCCATGTATTGCTCCAGGATGCAGGCTGCAGTGCCGGGTATTAACATGCGAGACTCGGCCATATTTCTTGCATGTTTGATCCCGGCCATAGACTGGTGCTGCCACGCCTGACAGAGGTGTAAAATTGTTTTCCTTGGGCTCCTCGGTTTCACTGATGTGCCGTAGCCGTGGTTCTCACAGTCAACAGATTTCTGTCTTATCATCTGTGCAGCGAGCGAATACTTTTATCCTCCCCCCAGAAGAGTTCGCTTGTATTTCAGAACAAGTCTACTTTTAAGAAGCCCTCATACATTCCCCTGTCTCACATTCAGTATAATCTTATCTTTATAATATTGAACAATTCCTCCCCAAAAGAACCTTATTTGCCTGTAACGCAGACTGAATTAGATGATTGGGTTGTGCATTTGCCACCTATTTTTAAGAAAGCAACTCCTCTAAATATCTAGGACTACATATCTGTCAAAGTTTTTTATAGCACGATGCACTTTATGTCTCATGTCTTGCGTGATTTCCAAATATATGGATTTGAAGTAAATCTCTCCCATGTTGATTATTGGCACCATACGTTCATTGAACTAACATTCGTTCGAATTGTAACTTCTATAACTTAATGAATCCCCTGTAATGAAATTATTTCTTTGATATATAAAAAGTGTATGTTCGCCAATCGGGCTGGTGATCTACCTATATTGGGAGGCGATCCTGTGACACGGCTGATTTTTGCTGTGGTTCTCTTTTCCCTCGTCTACAGCAGCAAACAGACTTAGTGCTTTATCTTAATCCCGGCTTTATAAAATCGAACAACTCCAAGAAAGAAATAAAGACAACCTGTTTGGAAATATATATATTTTTATTGTTTAGCAGTTTTTTAAATAATAAAAAGATTTCTATTTTATTCAATTAATAATCTATTTTGTTTAAGGTGGAATTCAACATAATAACCGATAGCTTTGATACGCATTTTTTAAGAAACGAACTGTGTGGCTCAGTAGCCTGTGCACTAAGCAGCAGACCTCGGTAATTAGAGAACCTCGTCTCATAGGCTCTTGTCGGATTTTTTTTTTCTTTTCTTCTTTTTTTTCATTGAAGAGACATATAACCTATTAATTAAACCTATTGATAACCGTTTCTTTTAATTTGATATCCTGTAAATGTAAATTAATGCAAGACTATCCTTCAATGAATGATACAAACCCTGTGCCGACAAAGATTCATTAACCTTTGCCAAATCTTTGCTACCTTTTTTCTCCTAGTGCAAGACTGAGACAACATTAATTCATATTTACAGTTCACATTCAGCTTTTCGGTCAGCTCTTTTAAGGTTGGAGGACAGGTCTCCTTCCATTTTCTAGCCAACAGTATCCGAGCCGCTATCAATATATGTGATATCAACCCTCTAATTTGTTTAGGAAATATTTCCAAACCGATGTGTAAAATCGCCATTGAGGGAGTAATTTGTACCATTACCCCCGTAATCTCCATAATCAGCTTCAGCACACCGCCCCAGAAGGATAAAAGCTTCGGGCACAAGTACCAGATATGTCTCTGGTTTCCTACTAATCCACATCCTCGCCAACATAAATGGGAGGATTGCGGATTAAATTTTGCAATTCTCTCTGGGCATAGATACCATCTCATTTGAGTTTTCTTTAATTGTTCCACGTGATTTATACAGGATGACACTCTCTTAACCTCCTTTATGCTATTTCCCCATAGTTTTAATTCTAATACCTCCCCTAACTCTAGTTCCCATTTTTTCATATAGGGCAGTTTAATCTCTTCCACTGGATTAATTAAAGCTCTATAAAACACTGATATTCCTTTTATAATTGGACCTGCTGTTACTATAAGTTTTCCCATCTTTCCCTCTCCCGTAGTACCAGAGTGTCTCGCTATTACAATTTTATTTAGAAAATTCCTAATTTGTAAATACTGATAAAAATATTTTCGTATTCCAATATATTTAATAGCCAATTGATCAAAAGGGATAACTCCAGTGATTTCCATTATATCTGCTAAAGTTTGTATACCTGCCCCTCGCCATTGTTGGAGGTTTAGATAAGGAATATGGGGCTCAATGGCATATATTGATAATGTTTCACATGGAATCCCTAGCAGCGAGGGCAATAACAGTCTCCATAACAGGATTGCCGCCTGCATTGTTGGCAATAAGGGGGAGGTGGGTCCGGTTTGAATTAACTCTGTCTCTAGCGCCAGACGCGTGGAACCCCGTCTAGAATAACATTTTTCTATCTGCATTCATCTGTGGTTTCCAGTCATCTGCCACCATTCTTTTAAACCCACTAATATTGAGGCTCTATGATATGCCATTAGATCCGGAACTCCCATCCCCCCTTCTTCCATAGGTAGATATAGTAACGCCCTTGCTACGCGTGGTTTCTTATATGCCCATATGTATTTACTAACTAATAATTGTAGATCATAAATATATTTTTTTGGTATATTTAGGGGGAGGGTTCTGAAATAATACAAGATCTTTGGTAAGGCTATCATTTTGAAAGCATTAATACGGGCTATCCAAGAAGTGGTGATTTTATGCATATCTTCTAGTAAAATTTTAATTTGTGTATGTAGATTTGTAAAATTTACTTTTATTATCTGATCTGTAGTTGTCAACATTATCCCTAGGTACGGAATTCCTTATTTTAACCACTGAAATGAAAATAATTTCTTCATATCTTGTATGGACTCTATTGATATTGCCACCGGGAGAATTGATGATTTATTCAGGTTTAATTTATAGAACGATATCTCACTGAATTCCTTCAGCTCATCTAAGACTGTCGATAAGGACTGTTTGATGTTCACACAAGAAATAATAATATCATCCGCATAAAGACTTATTTTATGAGCTTCCTTTCCTACCATTACCCCTGAAATTAAAGGCGAAATCCTAATCCTTTCCGCCAGTGGTTCCATACATAGGACAAAAATTATTGGGGGACAGGGGGCAGCCCTGTCGCGTCCCATTTGTGAGTAAATATTATTTGTCTTAACATAGCTGTTAAATTGTTTTTTTTTTATTTTTTTTATGTAATTATAATTTGTAATGGAAATAATTTATGTTTTTGTTGTGTAGGGATGTCACTCACTCAGGTGCGACGGCTGACACTTAGGAGGCAGGTTCCAACAAAAGTTCAAAGGTTTATTGCTTCATAAACCAGTTTTGCATAAACAGGAAAACAAATAGCCTTTAACTCAGGCAAAAGGGAAAAACAACTGTCCGTTCCTTCCGGCTCCGTGCTGGAGCCTAACACACTGGAGACTAGCTGCTCCACACATACACTCACTGGCCACTTTATTAGGTACACCTGTCCAACTTCTTGTTAACACTTAATTTCTAATCAGCCAATCACATGGCGGCAACTCAGTGCATTTAGGCATGTAGACATGGTCAAGACAATCTCCTGCAGTTCAAACCGAGCATCAGTATGGGGAAGAAAGGTGATTTGAGTGCCTTTGAACGTGGCATGGTTGTTGGTGCCAGAAGGGCTGGTCTGAGTATTTCAGAAACTGCTGATCTACTGGGATTTTCACGCACAACCATCTCTAGGGTTTACAGAGAATGGTCCGAAAAAGAAAAAAAATCCAGTGAGCGGCAGTTCTGTGGGCGGAAATGCCTTGTTGATGCCAGAGGTCAGAGGAGAATGGGCAGACTGGTTCGAGCTGATAGAAAGGCAACAGTGACTCAAATCGCCACCCGTTACAACCAAGGTAGGCCTAAGAGCATCTCTGAACGCACAGTGCGTCGAACTTTGAGGCAGATGGGCTACAGCAGCAGAAGACCACACCGGGTACCACTCCTTTCAGCTAAGAACAGGAAACTGAGGCTACAATTTGCACAAGCTCTTCGAAATTGGACAGTAGAAGATTGGAAAAACGTTGCTTGGTCTGATGAGTCTCGATTTCTGCTGCGACATTCGGATGGTAGGGTCAGAATTTGGCGTAAACAACATGAAAGCATGGATCCATCCTGCCTTGTATGGAGCATCTTTGGGATGTGCAGCCGACAAATCTGCGGCAACTGTGTGATGCCATCATGTCAATATGGACCAAAATCTCTGAGGAATGCTTCCAGCACCTTGTTGAATCTATGCCACGAAGAATTGAGGCAGTTCTGAAGGCAAAAGGGGTCCAACCCGTTACTAGCATGGTGTACCTAATAAAGTGGCCGGTGAGTGTATATCCCCTGTGTTAAGCATTTGCCTGTCTTATATAGGGCTAACCACACCCAGTAACCCATCACATGATTAGCCATGTGGTCTGACATCACCACAGGTCCTGAACACACATATATACATGGTTATATACAACAAATAAATACTCCGGGCTACATTACAGCAACAAGGCATTTATGTGGCACATACCTCCCGTCGACTACACACCCCTTAGCCCTGCTACATACCTCCCCCTTCTGCCTAAAGCTGTGGGGCTTGGCACTTTTCCCCACTAAACAAGGGATTCTTGATAGGGCATCCGCATTACCATGCAGCTTTCCGGCCCTATGTTCCACATGGAAACTGAAGTCCTGCAGGGCTAAGAACCAACGGGTGACCCTAGCATTTCTACCCTTTGTTTCCCTCATCCATCTTAGTGGGGCATGGTCAGATATCAGTCTGAATTTACGACCCAGCAGATAGTACCGTAACGTGTGCACCGCCCACTTTATGGCCAAACACTCTTTCTCAACGACTGAATAGTTCTTTTCAGATGAGGACAACTTCCTACTCAGATAGAGGACAGGATGCTCCTCCCCATGTAGCTCTTGGGAAAGGACTGCTCCCACCCCGACATCTGAGGCATCTGTCTGAAGAATAAACTCTTTTTTGAAGTTTGGGGCCATCAGAACGGGTTGCTTACACAAAGCCTCTTTCATTTCTTGGAAGGCTGACTCTGTTTCTTCGGACCACTTAACCATTACTGATTTTGTCCCTTTTAGCAGGTCAGTCAGAGGCGCAGCCACCGTGGCGAAGTTTGGGATGAACCTCCTGTAATATCCCACGATTCCCAGGAAGGCTTTAACTTGCTTCTTGGAAACTGGTTTTGGCCATGTTTGAATTGCCTCCACTTTACTGATTTGGGGTTTTATTTCTCCACGACCCACTATGTATCCAAGGTACTTAGCTTCTTCTTTACCCAAGGCACACTTCCTCGGGTTTATTGTAAATCCGGCCTCTCTTATAGCATCAAACACCGCTTGGACCTTTTCCAGATGACTCTCCCAGTCCGGGCTAAAGATGACGATATCATCCAGGTACGCAGCAGCGTATGCCTTATGGGGTGCAAGGACTCTATCCATAGCCCTCTGGAAGGTCGCCGGAGCTCCCTGTAGGCCAAACGGCATCCGGACATACTGAAAACATCCATCTGGTGTAGAAAACGCCATCTTCTCCTTGGCTTCCTGTGCCATGGGGATCTGCCAATACCCCTTCGTCAAATCCAAGGTGGTTATGTACCTGGCGGGCCCAAGCCTTTCGATGAGCTCATCAACGCGGGGCATGGGATAAGCGTCAAACTTGGAGACCTCATTCAACTTCCGATAGTCGTTGCAAAACCTCCACTCTCCATCAGGTTTTGGGACCAGGACAATTGGGCTCGACCAACCGCTCTTGGATTCTTCAATGACACCAAGTTTCAACATACGCTCCACTTCCTTGGAGATAACTTCTCGACGAGCCTCAGGAATACGATAGGGCTTCACGTTCACCCGCACATGTGGCTCTGTTAGGACCTCGTGCACTATGACCTTCGTCTGTCCTGGCAATTCTGAAAACAGGTCCCTGTTTTTCTGGAGTAACTCCCGGCACTGTTGTTTCTGGGTCTTTGATAGCGTCTCCGCTATAGTAACCGCTCCAACCTCACCTTCTGGGTTGCTTAACAACGATGGAGTTACTGTCAGCTCTCTATCTTGCCACGGCTTGATAAGGTTGACATGGTATACTTGGAATGGTTTCCGTCTTCCTGGTTGGTGAATTTTATAGTTTACTTCACCAAGTTTCTCGACAACCTCATATGGCCCTTGCCATTTGGCCAAGAACTTGCTCTCCACCGTTGGAACTAACACAAGAACTCGGTCTCCCGCATTGAACTGCCTCACTCTTGCAGACCGGTTGTAGACTCTGGCCTGAGCTTCTTGTGCCTGGAGTAGGTGTTCTTTCACAATAGGCATCACCTTTACAATCCTCTGCTGCATCAGCGCCACATGCTCAATGACACTTCTGTGGGGTGTGACTTCGGCTTCCCAGGTTTCCTTGGCTATATCCAGGAGTCCTCGCGGATGTCGGCCATGTAGAAGCTCAAACGGTGAGAATCCTGTGGAGGCCTGTGGAACTTCACGAATGGAAAACATCAGGTAGGGTAAGAGACAATCCCAGTCTCTACCATCTTTCTCTATAGCTTTTCTCAGCATGCTCTTCAGTGTCTTGTTAAATCTCTCAACAAGGCCATCTGACTGGGAATGGTACACCGAGGTCCTCAACTGGGAGATTTTCAGGGCTTTTCACAACTCCTTCATCACTTTGCTCATGAAAGGTGTCCCCTGGTCAGTCAGGATCTCCTTCGGCAGACCTGTCCGGGAAAAGACATGGACCAACTCGCGGTCTATACTCTTCGAGGAAGAATTTCTCAGAGGAATTGCCTCAGGATAGCGTGTGGCATAGTCCAGGATGACTAATATATACTGATGGCCCCGGGCTGATTTAACTAAGGGACCGACCAAGTCCATGGCAATTCTCTCGAACGGGACCTCAATAATGGGCAGGGGCACAAGGGGGTTCCGGAAATGAGGAGTGGGAGCAGTTAGCTGACAAGTAGGGCAGGACCTGCAGTAGTTCACTATTTCCCGGTGACACCCAGGCCAATAGAACCTCTGCACAACCCGTTCCTGCGTTTTATCCACCCCTAGGTGTCCACCCAAGATGTGTGAATGGGCCATGTCCAACACCTTCCGTCTATATGGGCCCGGCACTAGCAACTGCTCTACCAACTCCTCCCTTATTTTCGTGACCCGGTACAACAACTCCCCTCTCATCAGAAAATGGGGAAATCTTGTGTCTGCCCCCGGCTCCTGTACCACCCCGTCAATAACTGTGACATTATTAAAGGCTTCCCGCAGAGTGGGGTCCCTATGTTGGGCAGTCCCAAAATTTTCACCGGTTACCTCTAACTCTATAGTGTCAGATGCAGGGGATACTTCCTCCTCATCCCCAACCAGCACACAAAAAGGAAACCTGTCTGTCTCTGGGTGTGGTGACACCCTTCCAGGGTTCACTGGTTCCCTACTCTTGCTAGGGAGCTCAGAACCTTTTCCCCACAAATCCCAAAACAGACAGAAATCCCGGCCAATAATTATAGGGTGCAACAAGTCCTGCACGACGTCGACTATGTGGGACTCAGTGCCACATGCCGTTTCAATGTCCACCCTGGCCAAAGGGTAGTCCTTGGCATCACCATGTATGCACCGCACGCCGACCTTCTTTCCCGGGAGCAGATGGAGAGGGAAAGTGGCCCTCACCAGGGTCACTAAGCTCCCTGAGTCTAACAGCGCCATTGCTGCTCGACCGTTCACCCTTACGGGACACGCTTGAGGTCCCTCGTTGGGCGGGGAGTTCACACTGCAGGCTGGATACGCATAGTATGAACAACGGCATCCCATGCTGCAGTCCATCTGCTCAGTGGTCTGGGAACAACGGGCAGCTATATGTCCTGGCCCGTGGCACTTCCAGCAAATAATATCACCCGTAGGGACCTTGGGCACCACCTCCCCCGCCCTTTGTGACCTTGGATGCGCCACCCCTTTTTGGGACTCAGCAGCTTTCTGGGACCCCCAGTACGGCATGGGCTGCCTCCCAAAGGAGCCTTCCATCCCTTGGTATCTCTCGACCAGTCCGATCAGTTCGTCGGCATTCTGGGGATCACCCTGGGCAACCCAAGTCTGTATGGACCTCGGGAGGGAATGCACAAACCGATCCATCATCACTCGTTCCACCATCTGTGCAGGTGTACACGACTCTGGCTGCAGCCATTTCTGGACCAGGTGCAACAGATCAAACATTTGAGAGCGAGGCGGTTTGTCCCGGTGATAGGCCCAGCTGTGAACTCGCTGTACCCTGACAGTCAGTGTCACCCCCAAACGTGCGAGAATCTCGACTTTCAATTTGTCATACTCCTTGGCATCCTGCAAGGTCAAATGATAGTACGCCTTCTGGGGTTCTCCCGTCAGGTATGGCGCCAGTACCTCTGCCCACTGCTCTGGCGGGAGTTTTTCCCTCTCAGCGACCCTCTCAAACACCGTCAGGAAGGCCTCAACATCATCCCCAGGAGTCATTTTCTGCAATGCGCGTCTTACCGTCTTCCGGACGTGGGTGTCATCAGCCAAACCTGGGGTTGGGGCACTCGACTTGCCCTGGATGGCGGTTGCCAGAAGCTGCATCTGCTTCCATTGCTCCTGCTGGCTCTGTTGTATCTGCTGCTGGCTCTGTTGTATCTGCTGCATCAACAGCCTGTTGGTCTCTTGCTGCCGTTGCTCCTGCTGGCTCTTCGACTGGACCAAGTGTTTCAGCAGTTCCTCCATTTTCCCCGGCTGGCTTACCACAGACTTGACCCAGGACATTCAATAACAGACTTTTCGTCTCCGCTGGGAACGCTGCCCGCATTCTCCACCAATTGTAGGGATGTCACTCACTCAGGTGCGATGGCTGACACTTAGGAGGCAGGTTCCAACAAAAGTTCAAAGGTTTATTGCTTCATAAACCAGTTTTGCATAAACAGGAAAACAAATAGCCTTTAACTCAGGCAAAAGGGAAAAACAACTGTCCGTTCCTTCCGGCTCCGTGCTGGAGCCTAACACACTGGAGACTAGCAGCTCCACACATATATCCCCCTGTGTTAAGCATTTGCCTGTCTTATATAGGGCTAACCACACCCAGTAACCCATCACATGATTAGCCATGTGGTCTGACATCACCACAGGTCCTGAACTGTTGTGGATTCTGTTTGTGGGCTCCCTCTGGTGGTTACTGTTGGTACTGGGTGACTTTGGTGGGTTGCGGCCTTTGGTTTCCACCTGTCCATCAGTGGCTGGGTGTTTCCTATTTTACCTGGCCTTTCTGTCATTTCCCTTGCCGGCTATCAATGTATTCAGATGTGCTCTGTTTGGTTCCTGCCTACCTGCTCCCAGATCTTTCAGGATAAGCTAAGTGCTGATTTTCAGTTGTTTGGTTTTTTGTCCAGCTTGCTTATTATGTCTCTATGCTAGCTGGTAGCTCTAGTGGACTGAGGTTCTCCCCATGTGCCATGAGTTGGCACATGGGTTCTTGTAATCTCAGGATGGTTTTTTTGATTAGGGTTTTTTGCTGACCGCTCAGTCCCCTTTTGTATCGTTCTGCTTTCTAGTTTACAGCGGGCCTCAATTTGCTAAAACTATATATATCATCTCTATGTGTGTGCCTTCCTCTCATTTCACCGTCAATACATGTGGGGGGCAACTATATCTTTTGGGGTTCATTCCGCTGGAGGCAAGTGAGGTCTTTATTTTCTCTGCAGTGCTAGTTAGCTCTTAGGCTGGTGCGTGGCGTCTAGAACCAACGTAGGCACGCTCCCTGGCTATCTCTAGTTGCGTTTGTCAGGCGTAGGGCAGCGGTCAGCCCAGGTTCCATCACCCTAGAGCTCGTCCGTAATATATTTGTACTTTGCTTGTCCTGTGCTATCCCTAGCCATTGGGATTCATGACAGTATAGCCGGCCCACAAAGTGTTAATTGTTTGGGCTGAAGCAGGTGAAAGAGAAGTGTTTAAGGGAAATTTTTTTTTTTTTTTTCCCTTCAGAGTTTTGCTGCCTAGCCCTTAATTGCTGTCTAGCTGCTTCTTACCTCCTCTTAACCCTTGAATGGCTCTGATCTTAGCTGTTTAACATGGATGTCCAGAGTTTGGCTTCCAGCCTGAGTAATCTCGCGGCAAAAGTTCAAAACATACAGGATTTTGTTGTTCACACTCCCATGTCTGAACCTAGAATTCCTATTCCAGAGTTCTTTTCTGGAGATAGATCTACCTTCCTGAATTTCAGGAACAATTGTAAATTGTTTCTTTCTTTAAAATCTCGCTCCTCTGGAGACCCTGCTCAACAGGTCAAGATTGTAATATCTTTCCTGCGGGGCGACCCTCAGAATTGGGCATTTGCATTGGCACCAGGGGATCCTGCATTGCTCAGTGTGGATGCGTTTTTTCTGGCATTGGGATTGCTCTATGAGGAACCTAACCTGGAGATTCAGGCTGAAAAGGCTTTATTAGCCCTCTCTCAGGGGCATGATGAAGCGGAGATATATTGTCAGAAGTTTCGGAAATGGTCGGTGCTTACTCAGCCAGGGCGGCTGCAAACTTCAGAAATGGTCTTTCTGAGGCCATTAAGGATATTATGGTGGGGTTCCCTACGCCTACAGGTCTGAATGAGTCTATGGCTATGGCCATTCAGATTGATCGGCGTTTACGGGAGCGCAAACCCGTGCACCAGTTGGCGGTGTCTTCTGAACAGGCACCTGAGACTATGCAATGTGATAGAATTCAGTCCAGAAGTGAACGGCAAAATTATAGGCGGAAAAATGGATTGTGTTTCTATTGTGGTGATTCAGCTCATGTTATATCAGCATGCTCTAAACGCACAAAAAGGGTTGATAAATCTTTTGCCATTGGTACTCTACAGCCTAAGTTCATTTTGTCTGTGACTCTGATTTTTTCACTGTCTTCCATTTCCGTCGATGCCTATGTGGATTCGGGCGCTGCCCTGAGTCTTATGGATTGGTCATTTGCTAAACGCTGCGGTTTTAGTCTGGAACCTCTGGAAGTTCCTATTCCTCTGAAGGGAATTGACTCTACACCATTGGCTATGAATAAACCGCAGTATTGGACACAAGTGACCATGCGCATGACTCCCGTTCATCAGGAGGTGATTCGCTTCCTTGTACTTTATAATTTACATGATGTACTAGTGCTTGGTCTGCCATGGTTACAAACTCATAATCCTGTCCTGGACTGGAAAACAATGTCTGTGTTAAGCTGGGGATGTCAGGGGGTTCATGATGATGCACCTCCGATTTCTATCGCTTCATCTACTCCTTCTGAGATCCCTGCCTTTTTGTCTGACTATAGGGATGTTTTTGAGGAGCCTAAGCTCAATTCGCTCCCTCCGCATAGAGATTGTGACTGTGCTATAGAATTGATTCCTGGCAGTAAGTTCCCTAAGGGTCGTTTATTTAATCTGTCACTGCCAGAGTATACTGCTATGCGGAATTATATTAAGGAGTCCTTGGAAAAGGGACATATTCGTCCATCTTCGTCCCCTCTGGGAGCAGGTTTTTTTTTTGTGGCAAAAAAAGATGGTTCCCTGAGGCCTTGTATAGATTATGGCCTTCTGAATAAGATTACAGTCAAGTATCAGTATCCATTGCCATTATTGACTGATTTGTTTGCTCGCATTAAGGGGGCTAGGTGGTTCACTAAGATAGATCTTCGCGGTGCGTATAATCTGGTGCGGATAAAACAGGGTGATGAGTGGAAAACCGCATTTAATACGCCTGAGGGCCATTTTGAGTATTTGGTAATGCCTTTTGGACTCTCCAATGCTCCGTCAGTCTTTCAGTCCTTTATGCACAATATTTTCCGTGAATATCTGGATAAGTTTATGATTGTGTATTTGGATGATATTTTGGTGTTTTCTGATGACTGGGAGTCTCATGTTCTACAGGTCAGGAAGGTGTTTCAGGTTCTGCGGGCCAATTCTCTGTTTGTGAAGGGCTCAAAGTGTCTCTTCGGAGTCCAGAAGATTTCTTTTTTGGGGTACATTTTTTCTCCTTCTACTATTGAGATGGATCCCGTCAAGGTTCAGGCGATTTGTGACTGGACACAACCTACATCTGTTAAGAGCCTTCAGAAGTTCTTGGGGTTTGCTAATTTTTATCGTCGGTTCATTGCTAATTTTTCCAGTATTGTTAAACCTTTGACTGATTTGACTAAAAAGGGTGCTGATGTTGCTGATTGGTCTCCTGCGGCCGTGGAGGCCTTTCAGGAACTTAAGCGCCGGTTTTCTTCTGCTCCTGTGTTGTGTCAACCAGATGTTTCACTTCCTTTTCAGGTTGAGGTTGATGCTTCCGAGATTGGAGCGGGGGCGGTTTTGTCACAGAGAAGTTCTAATGGCTCGGTGATGAAGCCATGTGCATTCTTCTCTAGAAAATTCTCGCCCGCCCAGCGCAGTTATGATGTGGGTAATCGGGAGCTTTTGGCCATGAAGTGGGCATTTGAGGAGTGGCGTCATTGGCTTGAGGGTGCTAAACATCGTGTGGTGGTCTTGACTGATCACAAGAATCTCATTTACCTTGAGTCTGCCAGGCGTTTGAATCCTAGACAGGCTCGTTGGTCGTTGTTTTTTTCTCGTTTCAATTTCGTGGTTTCATACCTGCCAGGTTCAAAGAATGTGAAGGCAGATGCTCTTTCCAGGAGTTTTGTGCCTGACTCTCCTGGAGACTCTGGGCCTACTGGTATCCTTAGGGATGGGGTAATATTGTCCGCCGTATCCCCAGACTTGCGACATGCATTGCAGGAGTTTCAGGTGGATAAACCGGATCGTTGTCCACCAGAAAGACTGTTTGTTCCGGATGATTGGACCAGTAGAGTCATCTCCGAGGTCCATTCTTCTGTGTTGGCTGGTCATCCTGGAATATTTGGTACTAGAGACTTGGTGGCCAGGTCTTTTTGGTGGCCTTCCTTGTCTAGGGATGTGCGTACCTTTGTGCAGTCTTGTGAAGTGTGTGCTCGAGCTAAGCCTTGCTGTTCTCGGGCCAGTGGGTTGTTGTTATCCTTGCCCATCCCGAAGAGGCCTTGGACGCACATTTCTATGGATTTTATTTCTGATCTCCCGGTTTCACAGAAAATGTCCGTTATCTGGGTTGTGTGTGACCGCTTTTCTAAGATGGTTCATTTGGTGCCCTTGCCTAAGTTGCCTTCCTCCTCTGAGTTGGTCCCTTTATTTTTTCAGAACGTGGTTCGTTTGCATGGGATTCCGGAGAATATCGTTTCTGACAGGGGATCCCAGTTTGTGTCTAGATTTTGGCGGACGTTTTGTGCCAAGATGGGCATTGATTTGTCTTTCTCGTCTGCATTCCATCCTCAGACGAATGGCCAGACGGAGCGAACTAATCAGACCTTGGAAACTTATTTGAGGTGTTTTGTTTCTGCTGATCAAGATGACTGGGTTGCTTTTTTGCCACTGGCCGAATTTGCTCTTAATAATCGGGCTAGTTCGGCCACGTTGGTCTCTCCTTTTTTTTGTAATTCGGGGTTTCATCCTCGTTTTTCCTCTGGTCAGGTGGAGCCTTCGGATTGTCCTGGAGTGGACGTGGTGGTGGACAGGCTACATCAGATTTGGAATCAGGTGGTGGACAATTTGAAGTTATCTCAGGAGAAGACTCAGCAGTTTGCTAATCGCCGTCGCCGCGTGGGTCCCCGACTTCTTGTTGGGGATTTGGTGTGGTTGTCTTCTCGTTTTGTCCCTATGAAGGTCTCTTCTCCTAAGTTCAAGCCTCGGTTCATCGGTCCTTATAGGATCTCGGAGATTCTTAACCCTGTATCTTTTCGTTTGGATCTCCCAGCATCGTTTGCTATTCATAATGTGTTCCATCGGTCGTTGTTGCGGAGGTATGAGGTGCCCGGTGTTCCTTCGGTTGAGCCTCCTGCTCCGGTGCTGGTGGAGGGAGAATTGGAGTATGTTGTTGAGAAGATCTTGGATTCTCGTGTTTCCAGACGCAAACTCCAGTATTTGGTTAAGTGGAAGGGTTATGGTCAGGAGGATAATTCCTGGGTGGTCGCCTCCGATGTTCATGCGACTGATTTGGTCCGCGCCTTCCATAGAGCTCACCCTGATCGCCCTGGGGGTTCTCGTGAGGGTTCGGTGACCCCTCCTCAAGGGGGGGGTACTGTTGTGGATTCTGTTTGTGGGCTCCCTCTGGTGGTTACTGTTGGTACTGGGTGACTTTGGTGGGTTGCGGCCTTTGGTTTCCACCTGTCCATCAGTGGCTGGGTGTTTCCTATTTTACCTGGCCTTTCTGTCATTTCCCTTGCCGGCTATCAATGTATTCAGATGTGCTCTGTTTGGTTCCTGCCTACCTGCTCCCAGATCTTTCAGGATAAGCTAAGTGCTGATTTTCAGTTGTTTGGTTTTTTGTCCAGCTTGCTTATTATGTCTCTATGCTAGCTGGTAGCTCTAGTGGACTGAGGTTCTCCCCATGTGCCATGAGTTGGCACATGGGTTCTTGTAATCTCAGGATGGTTTTTTTGATTAGGGTTTTTTGCTGACCGCTCAGTCCCCTTTTGTATCGTTCTGCTTTCTAGTTTACAGCGGGCCTCAATTTGCTAAAACTATATATATCATCTCTATGTGTGTGCCTTCCTCTCATTTCACCGTCAATACATGTGGGGGGCAACTATATCTTTTGGGGTTCATTCCGCTGGAGGCAAGTGTGGTCTTTATTTTCTCTGCAGTGCTAGTTAGCTCTTAGGCTGGTGCGTGGCGTCTAGAACCAACGTAGGCACGCTCCCTGGCTATCTCTAGTTGCGTTTGTCAGGCGTAGGGCAGCGGTCAGCCCAGGTTCCATCACCCTAGAGCTCGTCCGTAATATATTTGTACTTTGCTTGTCCTGTGCTATCCCTAGCCATTGGGATTCATGACACTGAACACACATATATACATGGTTATATACAACAAATAAATACTCCGGGCTACATTACAGCAACAAGGCATTTATGTGGCACATACCTCCCGTCGACTACACACCCCTTAGCCCTGCTACAGTTGTTATGTGTCACTTTTTGAAAATACAATAAATATTAAACTGGAAAAAAAAAAAAGATTCATTAACCTTTTGTTAACCATGAACTTTGACACCACACGTCATCTGACTATTTGGTGCCGTTTTTGGAACTCTGTACTTATTTAAACAATGTGAGTACACTGTGTCTGTATGTTGTATGTGGAATTTCCTGAAGAAAGGTTGGCACTGACCTTGAAACGCGTTGAATAAACCACCGTCTAATTTCATTATCCTTTGGAACCTCATTATTAAGGCAGCGAGATTTCCTACACAGTTTATCATGTCATACGGCCGTTGATCGGCTTGTGGATCTGCAGCAGCTGAAATCTCTACGCGATTTCCATTCAATAGAATCAGGTGAGCAATTCTAAGAAAGCTCTCATGGTTATTTGTAGGATAAGACCCTATTTTGCGCTTTGTGTCTCCATTTTTGTCCAATAGTATGTTTGAAGCATGATATGTGGGAAAAGGTTGAAAAATTCAAGGGAGCCGAATACTTTCGCAAGGCACTGTACTTGCCACAGGTGAGTTTGAACGAGCATCACATGTTTGAAATAAAGTTGTTTATTCACAATTCTGGAATGGGGCCAACAATTATTTCCAGGCCATTTGTGGGGTTTTGTGTTTAAATTATGTCCATTGTGCTTATTTTCTCAGTTTTTGGCCAATACACTCAAAGGAAATAAACATGTGTATAACAAAAAATGTGTAATTGAAATAATTTTCTTGGAGATATACTTAATTTTCTGGAACAATATTGACCATAATTGTAAATATATCCTGGGCCTCATCCTGATATATATCTCTCAAAATAAAGCAATGCAAAAATCAATTCTTGTTCATATTACATAGCTTTTTGTTATGATCCTAGTGGCAAGGATCGCAAGTTAGACTAGCTAAGTAACTAAACCGACGACCAGCTCTGGGGAAGTGGTATCTGGATTGACTGCAACCTGATCCTATCCGCACACAAGTATAGGTAGCCGTGGAATGTTACCTGGAAATCCTAGACGTCTCTTCACGGCCTGAGAAACTACCTATTCCTAGAGGGAAAGTAAAGTCCTTACTTGTGTGATATATGTGATGCAGTAACCCCTGTAACAGGTAGGGGGCGCTGCATGGTCTCCCCGGGATGTGCACGGAGTTGTATTGAGGCCGTGAGAATTGACCTGCAGTGATGTCAGGATCACGTGACCAGCCCATGTGATCCATTACTGTGGGTGTGGTTACAGGTACATAACGTGACCAGAGTGTGGGTCACAGGTTCCTGTGTGGTTCCAGTGTTTGGACCTGAAGGGTCCAAGGGCAAAATCCCTGAGGGAGTTCCTGAGGGCTCGGTGTGTTCCTGTGTTGGAAGCCTGGGAGGAGGCTTCCTGGAAAGCACCTGCTGGCCTGGGATCGTCCTAGGAATGACTAGGATCCCGGAGCAGTGCACAGTGGAACTGGGGAAGCTACAGTCCTTCAGTGGCTCTGGACTGACTGGTGTGTGCCGGCCAGGCAAGTTGGTGATCCCTGTGAGGCAGCTTACCCGGAGGTGCGGACTGGCAAGGAGTCAGCAGGTGGAGCCGGAGCTCCCGTCAGGTACGATACAGGCCGGTAGTGCTTGTGAAGCCCTATGAACTGCGTGGTCTCCCTTGGGAACTGGTTAAGGGAGTACCAGCGTGTTTAGAGACGACAACCCGGAGTCACATGTGCTGTCTGTGAGGCTTAATAAACCGCATGGACTGCTTTGTTTTATAAACCCGTGCCCGTGTGCTTGAATATCGCGGCCAAGTGAGTGTCCCCCAACACTCTCAGTAAGAGAAACCTTACAATTGGTGGAGAATTTTGGCAACAATCCCGCTAGCACACGTGGAGTTAATTGCTGTGGCAGAGCCACGAAGGTGACAAGCGTCTAGCGGTAACTCGGCGGGGTTATGAAAGTGACAAGCGTCTGCTGTGACTCGGCGGGGTCACGAAGGTGACAAGCGGCAGCGGTGGACCCGGGCAGAGCCGTGTGGAGAGTAGCCGTGGTTGCAGCGAGAGGTTCCACAGCAGGCGGAGCTGTAGTGGCTTGTGGTTGGCAGCACCTGGAGGTGCCGGTTGTGTGTGACTGCAGCGGGAGCTGTGGCGGTACCAGCAGGAGCTGGTGAAGTGACATAGAGGAAAAAAATATATATCTATTTTTTTCTCTTTTTGTGCAGACTCTTAAAGGGCCAGTACAAGCCCAGAGACAAAGGGGTGTACTGTGCGAACTGGGGCCTGAGTGCCGTGGGGGAGTCCACCGGGTGTATCCCAGGGAGGGGAGTATCCCTAATAGTGAGCGGTGGCCCAAACGGGGATGGTTGCCCAAAAGGGGGCGGATACCCAAAAAGGGGCGGTAACCCGAATAGGGGTAATGGCCCAAAAAGGGGTGGAATCCCAAAGGGGGGCTGAATCTCGAACCGGGGTGGTATCAAAAAGCGGAGCACTTGCCCAGAAAGGGGGCGGAGCCAAAAAAGGGGCGGCAATCAGTGAGGTGTCACGACTGTGTCCTTTTTGGCTGGATGGAAAGTGTGTGCAAGGGTTGATAGACCCGGGGAGAGAAGCGTCTATGCTGAGAACCCGTCCAGGAGATTCTGAATATCTCCAGGTAGCCACTATCTACATTGTCGCAGCGGAGGTTTCCACATACCATGAGGTGGTTGTAGACCCGATCTTGCCGTATCCTATGGTAATAGGACAAGATTTGGTAGCACTGTGGGAAAAGGCTGAAGTGTTTGTGGATATAATGTGGATGTCAGTTAGTAATGTTGAGAAGGCAGGCCTGACCAGAGGGAAAGGTTCGACTGCCCAACTAACTGACCTGACGTCACTTGAAGTGTGCCACAATACGACTGGTAGTGGTCTGCTGGATAAAACATGTGGAGCTGACACCCAGACAGAGAGTGACTTGCAGGGTCATCAGACTGTGGGGTGTGACACAGATTCTGGGGGTGACTGTGACAAGTCATGGCCAGTAACAAACGCGTATGCCCTGGTGACAGGTGGAGGACGGGGTCCAGGACCTGTGGTAACGGGTGGAGGACGGGGTCCAGGACCTGTGGTGACGGGTGGAGGACGGGGTCCAGGACCTGTGGTGACGGGTGGAGGACGGGGTCCAGGACCTATGGTGACAGGTGGAGGACGGGGTCCAGGACCTGTGCTGACGGGTGGAGGACGGGGTCCAGGACCTGTGGTGACGATTGGTGGCGACTCCCATTCAGACGGTGACGCCAGTGGAAAAGAGTGTAATAAGGTTGACTCAGGCAATTCTTCCTCCCGTCGACGGAGACGTAAAAGAGCCAAAGGGGCTGAACCCGTTGCTCCGTGTGGGGAATTGACGGAAGATGCTGAGGACCTGGGGTGTATGAAGAACTCTGAAGTCCCAGGGAAAAGGGACGAACCTAATGACGTCACCGCTGAGACCCAAGAGAGGGCCGACCCTGACAGTGCAGAGTTGGAGGGTGCGGAAGTGGAGGAGGCCACCAAGGAGATGGTGCCGGAAGTGAATACCTCCTCAAGTGATGGATGTTTCACCAATCCGGAGGATGGGAGAAGCGAGATGGAATTGGTTATAGAGACGGTGAACGACCATGTCGAACAAGAAAGGGTCCTGAAACAAGCGGCTGAGCGCAGAGTGGATGAGCTGGAGAAGGAAGTCTCGGAGCTCAGAGGCCACCTGTTCAGGTGGCAAAGTGTGTATCAGACCCTAAAAGAAGACATTGTAGTGCTTAGAGAAGCACTAAAAGGCCCTCTACAAGGAAAAGAGGTGGTGGTCGCAGACTTCTCGTGCCAGTACCAGAGTGGTAATGAGAGTAAAGCTGAAGAGGAGTTGGCGCTAAAAGCAGAACAAGGTGGTCACCCGGTTGTGACAGGTGTCTTGATGGAAAGGTCCATGGCAAGGCAGGGGCCATCTGTTCTTGAAGGAAGTGAGACTCCGCTCTTCAAGTGCATGATAGATGTACCCGTAGAGGCGCAAGATGCATGTACCCGCGAGGGTGTGCATGAGGCCTTTAAAAAGGCAGTGGAAGCGTCTAGTGTGCACTGGGCACTGGAGACGAAACAGTTGGTGGTACTGTCTACTAAGGAAGTCACAGTGAAGAGGGTGGCTGTCCTGAGGGACATGCACCTACGGTGCCTCCGCACGAAGCAGAGGGTCCTGTGGGAGAATGGTGAGGCCACTCGTTGTTTGGAGCAAGCCAGGAAAGCTCAAAGTCGTCTGGGCTTGGTAGAGGACACAGTCCAAGTGCCCAGAGCTCTGGTAGCGAAGCTCATTGGCCGATTTGGAAAAGCGATGCAGGAGATGGTGGATGTGTCAGGTGTGAAGAGACTGAGGATTCCGGCTGAAGACGAGACCCAGGTGGGTGAAGATGGAATGGTGTCATTCCTGGTTGTCGGGTCCAAGGAGAGTCTAGCGAATATCCGGATGCTCCTGAGGTATCGCGTGGCCTACTTGAGAGAAATAGAGCAGCTAAGACTGTACAGACGGCAGGTCAATAAACAGCTGCAGAACATAAGGTGGCGGCCGCCTTCTTCCCAAGGAAAAGGAAACAAAAAGGACATGTACAGTAGTAGACGTAGTGATGGAGGGTCAGACTCTGATCAGTTGCTAGTCTCGACTGTAAGTGGGAGTAATGTCCGTACCAACCGTGGGTGGCGACCCTGGAGAGAAAGGTCGAGTAAAGAGACAAACTTGACTAAAGGTTTGGTGTCACGGACAGACTGTAACTTAAGGGCCAAAGCTCAAGGCCTACATGTTGACCGCTGGGGGCGGGGTAAACTCAACAACTGGATGGGTCTGTGTGATGCTCAAAACCGACTGAGACGGTTCTCTCGACAGGTAGGGCAAGGCAACGTGCATGACATATCCCGTGATCCCACGTGTATGACAGGTGTTCAACCCTACAGGTGTGAACAGAGGGGGGGGATATGTGATATATGTGATGCAGTAACCCCTGTAACAGGTAGGGGGCGCTGCATGGTCTCCCCGGGATGTGCACGGAGTTGTATTGAGGCCGTGAGAATTGACCTGCAGTGATGTCAGGATCACGTGACCAGCCCATGTGATCCATTACTGTGGGTGTGGTTACAGGTACATAACGTGACCAGAGTGTGGGTCACAGGTTCCTGTGTGGTTCCAGTGTTTGGACCTGAAGGGTCCAAGGGCAAAATCCCTGAGGGAGTTCCTGAGGGCTCGGTGTGTTCCTGTGTTGGAAGCCTGGGAGGAGGCTTCCTGGAAAGCACCTGCTGGCCTGGGATCGTCCTAGGAATGACTAGGATCCCGGAGCAGTGCACAGTGGAACTGGGGAAGCTACAGTCCTTCAGTGGCTCTGGACTGACTGGTGTGTGCCGGCCAGGCAAGTTGGTGATCCCTGTGAGGCAGCTTACCCGGAGGTGCAGACTGGCAAGGAGTCAGCAGGTGGAGCCGGAGCTCCCGTCAGGTACGATACAGGCCGGTAGTGCTTGTGAAGCCCTATGAACTGCGTGGTCTCCCTTGGGAACTGGTTAAGGGAGTACCAGCGTGTTTAGAGACGACAACCCGGAGTCACATGTGCTGTCTGTGACTTGGGACGTTGGTGAAGTGTACGGCGTACGGACACCCTGGCAACTGGGCGAAGTGAGAGGCCCAGCACGTTAGTGTCCGTGAGGCAAAGCCGTACACTGAAGTGTTTGAAGATGCAAGTTAATATCACCAGTTGGTGCCTGTTGTGTTTCATGTTTTGAACTGTGCGTAACCCGGTTTATGAGGCTTAATAAACCGCATGGACTGCTTTGTTTTATAAACCCGTGCCCGTGTGCTTGAATATCGCGGCCAAGTGAGTGTCCCCCAACACTCTCAGTAAGAGAAACCTTACACTTGCCTCAGAGAAATGACCCCAAAGATATAGAAAAGCCCCCCACAAATATTAACGGTGAGTTAAGGGGAAAGCACAAACGCAGAGATGAAATAGATTTAGCAAATGAGGCCCGCTAACACTAGATAGCAGAAAATAGGAAGGGAGCTGTGCGGTCAATAGAAAATCCTACGCAAAATATCCACGCAGAGATTGCTCGAGCCCCCGCACCAACTAACGGTGCGGGGGAAGCAACTCCGTACCCCAGAGCTTACCAGCAGCAAGAACTCACATATTAGCAAGCTGGACTAAACTCATCATACACAGAAATCATATTGCAGACTGATGAGCAAAAAATAATCAAACTGAAACTTAGCTTCTCCAGAAGAGACTGAAAACGAAGATAATCAGGGGAGATCAGAATAGCACTGAATACATCGACAGCGGGCAACAAGTGGAGGTGAAGCAGAGCTAAATAGGAACCTCCCTAGTGCATAACGAGGCAGCTGATCCAGCCACAGACCCGCAGGATAACAAACAAAGCCACCAGGGGGAGCCCAAAAACAAAACTCACACAATACCACCTGTGACCACAAGAGGGAGCCCGAAAACAGAGTTCACAACAGTACCCCCCCCTTGAGGAGGGGTCACCGAACCCTCATCAAAAACCCCCAGGGCGATCAGGGTGAGCCACATGGAAGGCACCAACCAAATCAGCCGCATGAACATCAGAGGCGACAACCCAGTAATTATCCTCCTGACCATAGCCCTTCCACTTAACCAAATACTGAAGCCTCCGTCTAGAAATACGAGAATCCAAGATCTTCTCCACCACGTATTCCAATTCTCCCTCAACCAGCACAGGGGCAGGAGGCTCAACAGAAGGAACCACAGGCACCACATACCTCCGCAACAACGACCGATGGAACACATTATGAATAGCAAACGATGCTGGGAGGTCCAAACGAAATGACACAGGGTTAAGGACTTCCAAAATCTTATAAGGACCGATAAACCGAGGCTTGAACTTGGGAGAGGAGACCTTCATAGGAACAAAGCGAGAAGACAACCACACCAAGTCCCCAACGCGAAGTCAGGGACCCACACAGCGACGGCGGTTGGCAAAGCGCTGAGCCTTCTCTTGTGACAGCTTCAAATTGTCCACCACATGATCCCAAATCTGATGCAACCTATCCACCACAATATCCACTCCAGGACAGTCAGAAGGCTCCATCTGACCCGAGGAAAAACGAGGATGAAACCCCGAATTACAAAAAAAAGGCAAAACCAAAGTAGCAGAACTAGCCCGATTATTAAGGGCAAATTCGGCCAATGGCAAAAAAGTCACCCAGTCGTCCTGATCAGCAGAAACAAAACATCTTAAATAGGTTTCCAAGGTCTGATTAGTTCGCTCGGTTTGGCCATTCGTCTGAGGATGGAAGGCCGACTAAAAAGACAAATCAATGCCCATCTTAGCACAAAAGGTCCGCCAAAATCTAGACACAAACTGGGATCCTCTGTCGGAAACAATATTCTCAGGGATCCCGTGCAAACGAACCACATTTTGAAAAAACTGCGGAACCAACTCGGAGGAGGAAGGCAACTTAGGCAAGGGCACCAAATGGACCATCTTAGAAAAACGATCACACACCACCCAGATGACAGACATTCTCTGAGAGACAGGGAGATTTGAAATAAAATCCATGGAAATGTGCGTCCAAGGCCTCTTCGGGACAGGCGAAGGTAACAGCAAACCACTGGCATGAGAACAGCAAGGCTTAGCCCAAGCACAAATTCCACAAGACTGCACAAAGGAACGCACATCCCGCGACAAGGAAGGCCACCAAAAGGACCTGGCCACCAAATCTCTGGTACCAAATATTCCAGGATGGCCTGCCAACACCGAAGAATGAACCTCGGAAATAACTCTGTTGGTCCATCTATCTGGGACAAACAGTCTCTCCGGTGGACAACGGTCAGGTCTATCCGCCTGAAACTCCTGCAGCACTCATCGCAAATCTGGGGAGATGGCAGACAAAATCACCCCTTCTCTGAGGATACCAGCCGGCTCAGAATCTCCAGGAGAGTCAGGCACAAAACTCCTAGAAAGAGCATCAGCCTTCACATTCTTCGAACCAGGCAGGTACGAGACCACGAAATCAAAACGAGAGAAAAACAATGACCAATGAGCCTGTCTAGGATTCAGCCGCTTGGCCGACTCGAGATAAATCAGATTTTTGTGATCAGTCAAGACCACCACACGATGCTTAGCTCCCTCGAGCCAATGTCGCCACTCCTCAAATGCCCACTTCATAGCCAACAACTCCCGATTACCGACATCATAATTCCGCTCGGCAGGCAAAAACTTTCTTGAAAAGAAAGCACATGGCTTCATCACAGAGCCATCAGAGCTTCTCTGCGACAAAACAGCCCCCGCTCCAATCTCAGAAGCATCAACCTCGACCTGGAAAGGAAGAGAGACATCTGGCTGACATAAGACCGGAGCCGAAGAAAACCGGCGCTTCAGCTCCCGAAAGGCCTCCACAGCCGCAGGAGACCAATTAGTAACATCAGAACCCTTCTTGGTCAAATCCGTCAAAGGCTTAACAACACCAGAAAAATTAGCGATGAAGCAACGGTAAAAATTAGCAAAACCCAAGAACTTCTGAAGACTCTTAACAGATGTAGGCTGAGTCCAGTCATGAATAGCCTGAGCCTTGACTGGGTCCATCTCAATAGTAGAAGGGGAAAAAATGAAACCCAAAAAAGAAACCTTCTGGACTCCAAAAAGACATTTTGAGCCCTTCACAAATAAAGCATTGGCACACAGGACCTGAAACACCATCCTGACCTGCTTAACATGGGACTCCCAATCATCAGAAAAAAACAGAATATCATCCAGATACACAATCATAAATTTATCCAGATACTCGCGGAAGATGTCGTGCATGAAGGACTGAAAGACAGAAGGAGCGTTAGAAAGTCCAAAAGGCATCACCAAATACTCAAAATGGCCTTCGGGCGTATTAAATGCAGTTTTCCATTCATCACCCTGCTTAATACGCACAAGGTTATACGCACCACGAAGATCTATCTTGGTGAACCAACTAGACCCCCTAATGCGAGCAAACAGATCAGATAACAATGGCAAAGGATACTGAAATTTGACCGTGATTTTATTTAGAAGGCGATAATCAATACAAGGTCTCAGGGAACCATCCTTCTTAGCCACAAAAAAGAATCCCGCACCAAGAGGGGAGGAGGAGGGGCGAATAAGTCCTTTCTCCAAAGACTCCTTTATATAACTCCGCATAGCAGCATGCTCCGGCACTGACAAATTGAAAAGTCGTCCCTTAGGAAACTTACTACCAGGAATCAAATTTATAGCACAATCACAATCCCTATGAGGAGGTAGAGAACTGAGTTTGGGCTCATCAAATACATCCTGGTAGTCCGACAAAAACGCAGGGACTTCAGAAGGAGTGGATGAAGCAATTCACACCACAGGAGCGTCGCCATGAATTCCCTGGCAACCCCAACTTGACACAGACATTGCTTTCCAATCCAGGACTGGATTATGAGTCTGCAACCATGGCAGACCCAACACGACAACATCATGCAAATTATGCAGAACAAGAAAGCCAATCAGCTCCTGATGAACAGGAGTCATGCACATGGTAACTTGCGTCCAGTACTGAGGTTTATTCATAGCCAGTGGTGTAGCATCAATTCCCCTTAGTGGAATAGGGAATTTTAAAGGCTCCAAAACAAAACCACAGCGCCGGGAAAATGACAAATCCATCAGGCTCAGGGCAGCACCTGAATCTACAAAAGCCATAACCGGGTAAGATGACAGGGAACAAATCAGGGTAACAGACAAAATGAACTTAGGCTGTAAAGTACCGATGGTGACAGATTTATCAATCTTTTTTGTGCGCTTAGAGCATGCTGAGATAACATGAGCTGAATCACCACAGTAAAAGCACAACCCATTTTGCCTTCTATGATTTTGCCGTTCACTTCTGGTCAGAATTCTATCACATTGCATAGACTCAGGTGTCTGTTCAGAAGACACCGCCAAATGGTGCGCAGGTTTGCGCTCCCGCAAACGCCGATCTGAATGGCCAGAGTCATTGACTCATTCAGACCTGCAGGCGTAGGGAACCCCACCATGACATTCTTAATGGCTTCAGAAAGACCTTTTCTGAAATTTGCAGCCAGGGCACACTCATTCCATTGAGTAAGCACCGACCATTTCCGAAATTTCTGGCAATACACCTCTGCTTCATCTTGCCCCTGAGAGAGGGCCAGCAAGGCTTTTTCAGCCTGGTTCTCAAGATTAGGTTCCTCATAGAGCAATCCAAGGGCCAGAAAAAACGCATCCACACTGAGCAATGCAGGATCCCCTGGCGCCAATGCGAAGGCCCAATCTTGAGGGTCGCCGCGCAAGAAAGAAATAATAATCTTAACTTGCTGAACGGAATCACCAGAGGAACGAGGTTTCAAAGAAAGAAACAATTTGCAATTGTTCTTAAAATTCAGGAACCTAGATCTATCTCCAGAAAACAACTCCGGAATAGGTATTCTAGGCTCTGACATAGGACTGTGAACAACAAAATCCTGAATACTTTGTACCCTTGCAGCAAGATGATCTACACTGGAGGCCAAACTCTGGATATCCATGTCAGCAGCTGAACTCAGAGCCACACCAAGATTAAGAGGAGGAGAGAAGCTAGACACACAGCAGCTAGAAACACGGCAGCAAAAAAAAAAAAATTCTCAAGGCTTCTCTTCTCCTGCTTCTGCCATGCAATTAACACTTTATAGGCCGGCTGTACTGTTATGATCCTAGTGGCAAGGATCGCAAGTTAGACTAGCTAAGTAACTAAACCGACGACCAGCTCTGGGGAAGTGGTATCTGGATTGACCGCAAGCTGATCCTATCCGCACACAACTATAGGTAGCCGTGGAACGTTACCTGGAAATCCTAGACGTCTCTTCACGGCCTGAGAAACTACCTATTCCTAGAGGGAAAGTAAAGTCCTTACTTGCCTCAGAGAAATGACCCCAAAGATATAGAAAAGCCCCCCACAAATATTAACGGTGAGTTAAGGGGAAAGCACAAACGCAGAGATGAAATAGATTTAGCAAATGAGGCCCGCTAACACTAGATAGCAGAAAATAGGAAGGGAGCTGTGCGGTCAATAGAAAACCCTACGCAAAATATCCACGCAGAGATTGCTCGAGCCCCCGCACCAACTAACGGTGCGGGGGAAGCAACTCCGTACCCCAGAGCTTACCAGCAGACAGAACTCACATATTAGCAAGCTGGACTAAACTCATCATACACAGAAATCATATTGCAGACTGATGAGCAAAAAATAATCAAACTGAAACTTAGCTTCTCCAGAAGAGACTGAAAACGAAGATAATCAGGGGAGATCAGAATAGCACTGAATACATCGACAGCCGGCAACAAGTGGAGGTGAAGCAGAGCTAAATAGGAACCTCCCTAGTGCATAACGAGGCAGCTGATCCAGCCACAGACCCGCAGGATAACAAACAAAGCCACCAGGGGGAGCCCAAAAACAAAACTCACACAATACCACCTGTGACCACAAGTGGGAGCCCGAAAAAAGAGTTCACAACAGCTTTTATTGTGTAAAAGCTCACAAAGCATAAAAGCTATAAATGTGGCATCGCTATAATCATACTGACCCGAACAATAAAGCTGTCTTATCATTTTTACCACACGCGGAAAAGGATTGGAAAAAAAACAATTCTTGAATTGCTTGTTTTTGTTCATTCTGCCTCCCAAAAATCACAATAGAAAGTGATCAAAAAACATGTGACCAAACATTGTACCAATAAAAAAGGCCAACAAAAAAGCCATCTCATGACTCTGTCGGCAGAAATATAGAAAATTTATAGCTCTCAAATGTGGTGATGCAAAACTTTTTTTTGCAAAAAAATAAAAAATTTTTATAGTGTGACAGCAGCCAAACATGAAAAAACTATATAAATCTGGTATCGCTGTAATCGCACTGACCCGAACAATAAAGTCGTCTAATCACTTATACTGCACGAGGAACAATGTAAAAAATAAATTAAAACAATTCTCCTGCTGTTGATTTGTTCATTCTGTTTTCCAAAGATCACAGTAAGGCTCGTCTCATATTTATTTTGTGCTGTGCTAAGCACTTACAAAGGGGTTTCTGTGTAAATATCTCAAATATGTGATTCAGACAGAACCCCCAGTGAAAGATTCCCTACAATGAGGCAGACAACTGTGTATGCCATCTGACCTATGATCTGGTGGTGTCCATCATTTAAAACATACATAAAAGTGCAGTCGACCACAGTTTTGTGCACATCTAAAAAGAAGGACAAGGCTGAATAAAGATCTGAAGGAGTCCCGAATAACTCTGCTGCCTCAGTATGATAAATGGATTCCTTGGAGGTTTCATCTGAATCCAGTCACATGGAGATTTAGATTGAAACCTTGATGTAAGTGCTCAGCGTAGAGCGCAGGATAAATGTGATCCAAAATGTTATGTAAAATGTTCCCCATAAAAGCTTCAAATCATTCCACAACAATAAGTCCTCACTCAGGTCTGTCATCTGTTAACGGAAATATAGAGGGCTTCCAGGTTACTGGTAGTACAAAGGCTCTGGAAAAGCAAAATGGCTCCTCACTCCCCAAAAGAAATTCAGCAAATTTTGAGCTCCCAAGACCAAATGCCGGCTCCCTTCTGAGCCTGACAGTGTGCCTAAACCACATTTAGCATCCACATGTTTGGCATTTCTGTAACAATGAGATATCACCTAATTTACACGTCTCCAGAGGCAAGCACACGCTGGGCATAATGTACTGGGCACTAGAATGTACGGTATTACAATGTACGAGAACTACAATGTGCGGGCAGAACAATAACAGATTTGCAATTTTCACTCTGCAACATCCACTGCTGCTTGTTTCTGGAAACACTAATGGAGTCAAATCATCGCTACACCTGTAAATAAATTCCCAAAGGGGTATAATTTCCAAAATGTGGTCACTTGAGGGGGGAATTCTGCTCTTCTAGCACTTAAGGACTGTGTGCATGGAGTCCACAGACTATTCTAGAAAATATGTGCTCCAAGAGTCAAATTTTCCTCCGTCCCTCCCGAGTTTCGCTGCATAGCTAAGCAGTACTGTACAGCCACATACAGTGGCATGTAAATGTTTGGGCATCCCTGGTTTAAATTACTGTTATTGTAAACAGTTAAGCAAGTTGAAAATTAAATGATCTCTAAAAGGCCTAGAGTTAAAGATGACACATTTCCTTTGTATTTTAATTAAAAAATACATATTGTCCTTTTTTACATTTTAGAAATTACAAAAAGGAAAATGTACCATTGCAAAAGTTTGGGCACCTTTGGAGATTTGAATGCTCAGATTACTTTGACCAGGATTTCAGACCTTTATTAGCCTGTTAGGGCTATGACTTGTTTACTATTATCATTAGGAAAGGCCAGGTGATGAAAATTTCCCAGCTTTTTAAAAACCCAGCCTCCTCTAACCTTGTGCCAAAAAACAGCAGCCATGGGTTCTTCTCAGCAGCTGGCTAGTACTCTGAAAATAAAAATGGTAGAGGCTCACAATGCAGGAGAAGGCTATAAAAGGATAGCAAAGCATATTCAAGTTGGCCTTTTCTCAGTTTGAAATGTAACGTAGAAATTGCAGTTAACAGGAACAGTGGAGACCAAGATAAGGTATGGAAGACCAAGCAAAATTTCAGTGAGAGCTGCTTGTAGGATTGCTAGAGAGGCAAATCAGAACTCCTGCCTGACTGCAAAAGAAACTCAAAGAGATCAGAGACACCTGCAAAAATATGACCTTCATGGAAGAGTCATCAGAAGAAACCCTCTCATGCGTCTTCAACATAAAATTCAGCATCAGAAGTATGCAAAAGAACATCTAAACAAGCATCATGCATTTCTGAAACAAGTCCAGTGGATCACTGAGTTAGAATAAAACTCTTTAACGACAATGATCATGGGTATATGTGGAGAAAAAAGGGCATATAATTTCTGGAGAAGAACAGCTCGACAACTGTCAAACATGGGAGTGGATGAATTCTATTTTTGGGTTTTGTGGCATAGAGAACAATGAATTCTATGAAATTTCAACAAATTCTTGATGCATACATAACATAACCATCTGTAAAAAAGCTGAAGTTGAAAAGAGGATGGCTTCTACAAATGGATAATGGTCCTAAACACACATCAAAATCCACAATAGATTTTCACAAAAGGCCCAAGCAGAAGGTTTTACAATGGCCCTCCTAGTCCTCTGATCTGAACATCATTAAAAATCTGTGGCTAGACCTCAAAATAGCAATGCAAGCAAGATGACCCAGGAATCTCTCAAAACTGGAATAATTTTTCAAGGAAGAATAGATGAAAATCTTTCAAACAAGAATTGAAAGACTCTTGGCTGTCTACTAAAGTGTTTACAAGCACTTATACTTTCTAAAGCGGGTGCTACTAGGTGCTAACCATACAGGGTGTCCAAAGTTTTGCATCAGACCATTTTTCTTTATGTAATTTACTATATATATATATATATATATATATATATATATATATATATATATATATATATATATATAGCCTAAAATACAAATGAAATATGTAATCTTTAAAGGGAACCTGTCACCCCCAAAATCGATGGTGAGGTAAGCTCACCATCATCAGGGGCTTATCTACAGCATTCTGTAATGCTGTAGATAAGCCGCCGATGTTACCTGAAAGACGAGAAAAAGACATTAGATTATACTCACCCAGGGGCGGTCCTGCTGCGGTCCGGTCAAATGGGTGTCTCAGGTCCGCTTCGGCGCCTCCTATCTTCATTCCATGACGTCCTCTTCTGGTCTTCTCCTCTTTCAGGTAACATCGGGGGCTTATCTACAGCATTACAGAATGCTGTAGATAAGCCCCTGATGACGGTGAGCTTACCTCACCATCGATTTTGGGGGTGACAGGTTCCCTTTAACTTTAAGCCTTTTAGAGAACATTTCATCTTCAACTCGCTTAACTGTTCACAATAGCAGCAATGTTGACCAGGGGTGACCAAACTTTTATATGCCACTGTAAGGCGTATTTCTACGTTCAGCAGAAATTTGGTGGCAAATCAAATTTTGGTGCCATTTTTGACCATTTGACAATTTAACATCTGGGCCTAAAACAAAATTTTTGTGGTAACAATTTAATTATTTTCCTTCATTGGCCAATGGTGTAAAATGATGGTACATCCGTGGTGTCAATATGATCAATGCACCCCTAGTTGAATTCATTGATAGGTGTAGTTTGTAAAATGGGGTCACTTATGGTGGTATTCTGCTATTTTTGCACCTCAGGGGCTCTTCCAATGGTTAATGGCATTCACAAACCATAACAGTAAAATCTGCACTATATTATGGCGCTCTTTCCCTTTTGAGCTTTGCACTGTTGCTGAAAATAGTTCCCCACTACATGTAGGGTATTGGTGCACTCAGGAAAAATTGCAAAACAAACTGAGATGTCCATTTTTTTTCCTATTAGCTCTTTTAAAAATAAAAACCTTGGGGCTAAAACAACATTTTAGTTTTAAAAATGTAATTATTCTATCTTCCCTGCTCAATTGTATAAAATTGTGTGTGGCATATGTGGTATCAACATGCTCAGTGCACCCCTAGATTAATTCACAGGGGCATGTAGTTTGTAAAATGAGGTCATGTCTGGCAGGGTGGCGTTCTTTTGTTCTGGCACTTCAGGGGCTCTGCCAATGTGACATGGCACCCTCAAACCATTCCAACAAACTCTGAACCCTAATGTGGTGCTTCTTCCCTACTGAGCTTTGCGTTGTACCTCAAAACTAGTTTTGTTCACATATGGGGTATCAGTGTACTTGCACAAAATATTTGGGAGTCCATTTTCTCTTGTTAAAATGTTTGGGACTAAAACAACTTTTTGTGGGAAAAATTTTGTTTTTCATTTTCACAAATCAACGTTGTAAAATTCTGTGAAGCACCTCTGGCTTCTAGGTGTTCACCACATGTCTAGATAAATTCCTTGAGGGGTCTAGTTTCCAAAACTGGGTCTATTATGGGTGGTTTCCACTGTTTAGGCACATAAGGTGCTCCTCAAACACAACATGACGCCCTCAGGCCATTCCATCTAAGTTTGTGTTCCAAAATGTCACTCCTTCTTTTGTGAGCCCCACTGTGCACCCAAACAGTAGTTTTCCAACAGAAATGGGGCTCTCCAAACGCGATATAGGATCTGCTCTTGATTCCAGCCAATTTTGCATTTGAAAAATCAAATGATACTCATTCCCTTCCGAGTCCTGCCATGCACCCAAACAGTAGTTTTCCCAAAAATGGGCTATCTGTGTACTCATGAGAAATTACACAACAGTTTTTTGGGTCTATTTTCTCCTGTTACCCTTGTGAAAAAATTTAACATTTTTTGGCTAAAACAACATTTTTGTGGGAAAAATTTGATTTTTTTTTGTTTTCATGAGTCAACGTTATAAACATCTGTGAAGCACATGGGTGTTCAAGGTGTTCACTACACATCTAAACAAATTCCGTGAGGGGTCTAGTTTCAAATATGAGGTCACTTGTGTTTTTTCTACTGTTTAGGCACATCAGGGGCTCTCCAAACGGTATATGGTATTTGTCCCGATTACAGTTAATTTTGCGTTGAAAATGTTATACAGCGCTCCTTCCCTTCTGAGACTTGCCGTGCATCCAAACAGTAGCTTTCACCCACATATGGGGTACTGGTGTACTCAGGAGTAATCGCACAACAAATTTTAGGGTCCATTTTCTACTATTACGCTTTTAAAAATAATAAAATATTGGGGCTAAAGTAACATTTTTGTGAAAAAAGTAAAAGAGAATTTTTTCCTTCCATGTTCCATTAATTGCTGTGAAGCACCTGAAGGGTTAATAAACATTTTAAATGTGGGTTTGAGCACTTTTAGTTTTTAGAATTATGTCAATTTTGAATATTTTTTGTCATATAGTCCCCCAAAGTCACTTCAAGTGTAATGTGGACCCTAAAAAAAATGGTTTTGTAAATTTTGTTGGAAAAATTAGATATTCTAATAAACTTAAGTTTTAACCCTTCTAACTTCCTAACGAAAAATATGTTTACAAAATGATGCAGATGTAAAGTATTTATGTGGTAAATGTTATTTATTAACTATTTTGTGTGACATGTTTAAGGGCATTCAAATCAAAAGTTTGAAAATTGCGAACATTTCAAACTTTTCGATATTTTCAGAAATAAACACAAATTTATTGAACAAATTTTACCACTGTCATAAAGTAAAATATTTCATGAAAAAAAAAAAAACATTCTCAGAATCAATAGAATCTGTTGAAGCGTTCCAGAGTTATTACCATATGAAATGACACTGGTAGGGAATTGTAAAATTTGGTCTGGTTATGAAAGTGAAAACAGGCTGTGGGTTGAAGGGGTTAATGGCGGTCACTCCTCAGACCTTAACATTAGCCACACCATACACTCCTGCTAGGCCATAATTCTCATGCTGTAGGCCGCAGACAGTTCCTTTTTGCCGTTCACTCGCTCCTGCTACCTTCAATCCCCGGGCAAATTACTCATGTTCCTTTCCGCTAACAAGATCGCGATTCTGATTCTCTACCCAGGTCTTTGCTCACACAATAATGTTCCGATTCCCTAACCAGGTGTCCGCTCACATTATCGAGGTTCCCATTCCCCAACTGAGTCTCCGCTCACACTATCGAAGTTCCTATTCCCCAACCGAGTCTCTGCTCACCCTATGAAGGTTCTGATTCTCTACCCAGGTCTACGCTCACACAATGAATGTTCTGATTCCCTAACCGGGTCTCCGCTAACATGATCAAGGTACCCATTTCCCAACCGGGTCTCCACTCACACTATCGTAGTTCTGATTCTCCAACCGGGTCTCTGCTCACTTGATTGAGGTTCTGATCCTCCAGCTGGGTCTCTGCTGTCTGTTAACTTAACCTCGATGAACAGAATTTTCAATCCACTATAGAAGCACTGCAAACTTTGCTTCATCCACATCTGATGATGGCCTTGTGTTTCCGATCACATTCTAGAAGGTTAAATCTTACAGGTGACTTATTGCAAGCCTTTGCGACTACTTACTCCTGCCCTGACCACTGTGGCCTTTTTTTATTTTTATGCTTCATCACAGCAGATCACATATTTCTTGTGTAACAAGCTTCTATCTGCCTTCCATTCAACCTGTCTCATTTCCCTTGGTTCCACTATTCTTCCAGGTTCCTAAACAGATCACCACTTATCAGTAGATGGCAGCATCTGCACACAAATGCTTCACAGTACTTTCAAATTATATCACTTCGCTTCTCTTACACATGCACACTGCCACTTTACTCAATATGGGACTGCAGAACATTGTTGTCAGGTTCTAGAGCCCTCTTCTCGAGATTTCTAGGGGTCCCAGTTGACAAATCTTTACCAAACGGCCAGTTATACTGTATCCAGTGCATAGGGTAAATCTTGCTATTATGGTAATAACCCTTTAATTGAATTTCAACCTTTGACCATTTTATGTTTGAAAGCTCCTCAGGATCCTCTATCTATGCTGATGAAACTCCTCCGAACTAGTCTGATGACAGCTCGTCAGTGTCACTTCTACCTGCTGATGGTGCTGAATCTCTACTCACCTAGTCAGATGACAGCTCTCTCCTCCTTACTGGTGAATATCTACCTAGTTAGCCTGATTGGTGGACCCGCTATGTCCCTTCTTCCTGTTACTGCTAAAATCTCACGCAACTATCATTCAAGATTGATGGGTGGTGGATGAATACAAATGGCCTCATGAGCTCTTTCACTGCCTAATTGGACTAATGGTGTACCCATCTTGACTACTTCCTGGTGGCACCAATCATGGTTGCAAACTGTCTGTAAATTTATGGAAAGTATGTAAAAACCCAGTGCTTTTCTAGGCCATTTGTAGCATCTGGCAGAAAAAAGCACCGTACGTGAATCTTCCCCCCACCCCTGAAGTTTGCACTGCGCATGCACTAAAAAGGTTGTTATGCGCAATATAAACAGGACCCATCCCGAAAAAAGAGTCGAGCATGGAGGTGACTGGAGTCAGCGCCGCTCACCTTAAACTTGTCATCACAGCTAAGTGTAAAGGGGTGACTTGGTACGTCACGTACCTCCCCGCTTTTGGACTCTTATACATGTTTCTAGTGTGGCACTCTGATGTTTTAGCAATGCTAATGTAATGTGTGGTTTCCTGCCGTTTATTAATGTGCACTGTAATGTATTTGTCATGTACTGTAATGTGTTGTATTGTGTTTTAGTTTAGGGATAGATTAGTATAAGGGAATTAGAATAGGGAGGACACAGTAGAAATAGAGCATAGGATAGATAACAGTGTTAGTTACAGGCAGCACAGGGGTTAAGTAGATGGGAGGGCACAGAGAAGAGCAGCAGGGGGATATAGGAGAAAGACTTCCTGTGTAGTGAGGAGTTCCCCAGCAGCTTGCCCGAAGGCAAGATGCCTGTAGAATACAGGATTACAGGCTGATCTAACTTCAGTAGAAATGCCTTAAGACATGGAAGACATGGAAATGATGCTCAGTAGTGTGTGTGTGGCCTCAATGTGCCTGTATGACCTCCCTACAACGCCTGGGCATGCTCCTGATGAGGCGCTGGATGTTCTCCTAAGGGATCTCCTCCCAGACCTGGATTAAAGCATCATTCAATTTATGGACAGTGGTGCAATGTGGCATTGGTTGATGGAACGAGACATGATGTCCTAGATGTGCTCAATTGGATTTAGGTCTAGGGAACAGGCAGGCTAGTCCATAGCATCAATGCCTTCATCATGCATGAATTGCTGACAAACTTCAGACACTAGCATTGTCATGCATCAGAAGGAACCCACGGCCCACTGCACCTGCATATGGTCCCACAATTGGTCTGAGCAGAGGCGTAGCTAGGGTTTTGGTTATCCAGGGGGCGAAGCTTCTGAGTGGGCCCCTAACCAGGTAACCTTGATTACAACTCGGTGAGGCACCCTATAAGTGGAGGAGAACCTCAGCAGATGACCGCGCTGTTACTGAAGATAATCTCTATATAAAGACCAATATGGATATTACTGCCATATGGTCAGTGGTAAATACCAGCCCTGCAGATCATATAAGAGATCACAGCACAGTTACAGATAATGTCTTACCGCTGACGTCCTTTCTGATGGAATTTTTCACTTTTCCCGTCTGGCCCAGACCGACATGACAACTTCTTCCTGTAACGACTCGTCTGCAGAGAATACAACAAAGACACATTTCACTTCTCATATTCCAGCCCCATCACCATCTATTCCCAACCTGCACAAACTCCTCATCCTGCTGATACCCCAATACTGAGCTGCCGTATGTGACCCTATTACTGCACCTGATACCCCAATAACGAGCCGCTGCTGCCGTATGTGTTCCTAATACTGCACCTGATACCCCAATACTGAGCCGCTGCTGCCGTATGTGTTCCTAATACTGCACCTTATATCCCAATACTGAGCCGCTGCTGCCGTATGTGTCCCTATTACTGCACCTGATACCCCAATGCTGAGCCACTGCTGCAATATGTGTCCTTATTACTGCTCCTGATACCCCAATACTGAGCCGCTGCTGCCGTATGTGTCCCTATTACTGCCCCTGATACCCCAATACTGAGCCGCTGCTGCCGTATGTGTCCCTATTACTGCACCTGATACCCCAATACTGAGCCGCTGCTGCCGTATGTGTCCCTATTACTGCACCTGATACCCCAATACTGAGCCGCTGCTGCCGTATGTGTCCCTATTACTGCCCCTGATACCCCAATACTGAGCCGCTGCTGCCGTATGTGTCCCTATTACTGCACCTGATACCCCAATACTGAGCCGCTGCTGCCGTATGTGTCCCTATTACTGCACCTGATACCCCAATACTGAGCCGCTGCTGCCTTATGTGTCCTTATTACTGCCCCTGATACCCCAATACTGAGCCGCTGCTGCCGTATGTGTCCCTATTACTGACTCTGATACCCTAATACTGAGCCGCTGCTGCCGTATGTGTCCCTATTACTGCCCCTGATACCCCAATACTGAGCCGCTGCTGTCATATATGTCCCCATTACTGTACCTGATACCCCAATACTGAGGCGCTGCTGCCGTATGTGTCCCTATTACTGCCTCTGATACCCTAATACTGAGCCTCTGCTGCCGTATGTGACCCTATTACTGCACCTGATACCCCAATACTGAGCCTCTGCTGCCGTATGTGACCCTATTACTGCACCTGATACCCTAATACTGAGCCGCTGCTGCCGTATGTGTCCCTATTACTGCACCTGATACCCCAATACTGAGGCGCTGCTGCCGTATGTGTCCCTATTACTGCCCCTGATACCCTAATACTGAGCCGCTGCTGCCCTATGTGACCCTATTACTGCACCTGATACCCCAATACTGAGCCGCTACTGCCGTATGTGTCCCTATTACTGCCCCTGATACCCCAATACTGAGCCGCTGCTGCCGTATGTGACCCTATTACTGCACCTGCTGTGTGGTTCTCTGTGCCCTCTAAATTCTAAAGCATGCCTCTATAATATAGTAATGCCGGGTGCAAGTGCCCTAGAAAACAGTGCCCATATTTTGCCCCTAGAAAGTAATATTGTCCTGTGTGCCCCTTTGATAGCCACAGTAACCTGAGTTCCCCTATAACAATAAGTGCCCACTTTACATTTAATAATGTCCCGAGTCTCCCCCTGTACAGCTCCCCTATACACAGCATCATGCTCTCTTATACACAGTATAATGCACCCACACAGTATACTGACTCCTTAGTAGCCCCCAAACTGTTTGATGGCTCCAACAATGTATAATGACCCCCACACTGTAATCTCCATACTGTATGATGGTCCCCTAGATAGCCTCCATATACAGTAGAATAATGCACCAAATAGTCCACAATATAGTATAATGCACTCCCCATAGTCAGACTCTATAGCATACGGCAGCCCCCATAGGCAGACCCTGTAATAAGGCAGTACCTTCATAGGCAGACTCTGTAGTTTAAGGCAGCACCCTCATAGGCAGACCCTGTAATAAGGCGGCAGACCCAGCAATAAGGCAGCACCCCATAGTCAAACTCTATAATAAGGCAGCTCCCATAGTCAGACCCTGTAATAAGGCAGCACCCCTATAGGCATACCCTGTAATAAGGTGGCAGACCCTGTAATAAGGCAGCCCCCATATAGTCAGACCTTGTAATAAGGCAGCACCCCCATAGTCAGACCCTGCAATAAGGCAGCCCCCATAGTCAGACCCTGCAATAAGGCAACCCCCTTAGTCAGACCCTGTAATAAGGCAGCACCCCCATAGTCAGACCCTGTAATAAGGCAGCACCCCCATAGTCAGACCCTGTAATAAGGCAGCCCCCATAGTCAGACCCTGTACTAAGGCAGCCCCCTTAGTCAGACTCTGTAATAAGGCAGCACCCCCATAGGCAGACCCTGTAATAAGGCAGCACCTCCATAGGCAGACCCTGTAATAAGGCAGCACCCCCATAGTCAGAACCTGTAATAAGGCAGCACCCCTATAGTAAGACTCTGTAATAAGGCAGCACCCCCATAGTCAGACCCTGTAATAAGGCAGCACCCCCATAGTCAGACCCTGTAATAAGGCAGCACCCCTATAGTAAGACTCTGTAATAAGGCAGCACCCCCATAGTCAGACCCTGTAATAAGGCAGCACCCCTATAGTCAGACCCTGTAATAAGGCAGCCCCCATAGTCAGACCCTGTATTAAGGCAGCACCCCTATAGGCAGACCCTGTAATAAGGCAGCACCCCTATAGGCAGACCCTGTAATAAGGCAGCCCCCATTAAAAAATAAATACTCACATCTCTTTTTCCAGGTTCCTGCGGTGCTCCCGCTGATCTTCTGACAGCGGGCGCCGGGCAGTGACGTCATTGCGCCCGCTGTCAATGTCAGCGATGACAGGGGGATGATGGGAGAAGGAGTGCAACGCTCATTCTCCCATCATTGCGATCAGCTGTATCGGCTAAATGCCCGTCCAGCTGATCTTCCGATGATGGCGGGGGCCCACTGCTGGCACCGAGCCCCCCTCTGCCTGCTCAGGGGCCCCATAGCGTCAGAGCAGGGAGATCGATTCTCCCTGCTCTGCCGCAGAAAGTAACTGTATCAGCGCGCTGCGCATGCCGATACAGTTACAATAGCGTAGCTCCGGGTGAGCCCCCTCAGAGCACTGGGTCCGGGGCCACCGCACCCTCTGCCCCCTGGTAGCTACGCTACTGGGTCTGAGGATCTCATCCTGGTACCTAGTGGCAGTCAGGCTACCTCTGGCGAGCACATGGAGGGCTGTGTGGCCCTCCAAAGAAATGTCTCCCGACACCATTACTGACCCACTGCCAAACCGGTCATGCTGAAGGATGTTGCAGGCAGCAGATCGCTCTCCACGGCGTCTCCAGACTCTGTCACATCTGTCACATGTGCTCAGTGTGAACCTGCTGTCTTCCGTGAAGAACAAAGGGCGCCAATGTCGAATTTGCCAATCTTGATGTTCTACGGCAATTCACTCTGCTTATAGCCCAACACCCACTTGTGGTCATCAGGCCTTCATACCACCCTCATGGAGTCTGTTTCTGACAGTTTGAGCAAACACATGGATGTTAGTGGTGACAGGTGACCAACAAAACATAGTTCTGGCATTTTATTTAATTACCAAATAAATAATTTTATATTTTAGAATTTTACAAACAAAACAATAAGAAAAAAAAATTCCAATATTTAGAATGGGAAAATGGGGTTGATTCGAAATGTAAAGATTTTAGGTGTTTCAGAAATTATTTTTAATATATCTTTTCTTTTCATTCATTTAGTCCTCCTAGGGGACATGAATCACTTGACTGTCCATATACCACACTTCAATACTATGTTAATTTCACATCAGAGAGTAATACTAATTTCCTATAAAACCCAGGCACTATGCCCTACTATTTTCCTGGAAATGGCACTTGTCAGTGTCAAAATCAGACTTTGTCTAGAGTTCTCAGGAACTGCAACAAAGGAAAAACTTCCGATCACACTGGTGAATATAGGTATACAATATTGCACACTACACCAATGACTACTCAGCTTCCATGTTGATTAGGAATAATGGTTAATGTCCTCTCAATTTACTGATGCCATATATTATGTAAGCTGTGTTTGAGTTCTATGAATGTCAAATATCCAGACTAGTTAGCTGGGACCATTGTCTAAGATATAGCTGGAGAAGCAATTCCAACCAGAATACGAAGTGCTCATGTGTTGTCACCCTACTATGGACAGGTGTCAGCTTCTCACTCTTGCATGTCATGCTAACATGTCATACAAGTTGCCACCAGGACTCTATATGAGTGTTTCAAGCATGGACTAAAAATAAAATGCAACAATGTAATGTGTTCCACTATCCTTACAATATAAATTAAGTGTTGTAGTAGAGGGAGCAGTCTGTGTAACATGGGAGGGGCACAGGGAGCAGTCTGTGTAATATAGGAGGATCACAGGGAGCAGTGTGTGTAACATGGGAGGAGCACAGGGAGCAGTGTGTGTAACATGGGAGGAGCGCAGGGAGCAGTCTGTGTAACATGGGAGGAGCACAGGGAGCAGTCTGTTTAACATGGGAGGAGCACATGGAGAAGTCTGTGTAACATGGGAGGAGCACAGGGAGCAGTCTGTGTAACATGGGAGGAGCACAGGGAGCAGTCTGTGTAACATGGGAGGAGCACAGGGAGCAGTCTGTGTAACATGGGGGGAGCACAGGGAGCAGTCTGTGTAACATGGGAGGATCACAGGGAGCAGTGTGTGTAACATGGGGGGAGCACAGGGAGCAGTCTGTGTAACATGGGAGGAGCACAGGGAGCAGTCTGTGTAACATGGGAGGAGCACAGGGAGCAGTCTGTGTAACATGGGAGGAGCACAGGAAGCAGTCTGTGTAACATGGGAGGAGCACAGGGAGCAGCCTGTGTAACATGGGAGGAGCACAGGGAGCAGTCTGTGTAACATGGGAGGAGCACAGGAAGCAGTCTGTGTAACATGGGAGGAGCACAGGGAGCAGCCTGTGTAACATGGGAGGATCACAGGGAGCAGTGTGTGTAACATGGGGGGAGCACAGGGAGCAGTCTGTGTAACATGGAAGGACCACAGGGAGCAGTCTGTGTAACATGGGAGGAGCACAGGGAGCAGTCTGTGTAACATGGGAGGAGCACAGGGAGCAGTCTGTGTAACATGGGAGGAGCACAGGGAGCAGTCTGTGTAACATGAGAGGAGCACAGGGAGCAATCTGTGTAACATGGGAGGAGCACAGGGAGCAGCTTGTGTAACATGGGAGGAGAAATAGAGGAAAAAAGCCAGCTCACCAAGCCACCACCGCAGGTGCACGGAACTCCATGCTGATCAACGAGGTCAAATGCAAAGGAAAAAAAAAACATGTTCCAACTCCATGGTAAAATTCAGCCGTTATATCTTTATTTAAATCCTGTTTAAAAACGATGGCTGTAAAGCTCTCCACGGGCACACAGGACAACGAGCGACGCGTTTCGATCCAAACGGATCTTTATCCAAGCTACAAATGTGAATGCACATTAACAATATATATAGAAACTAACAACGATTGAAATTTCTACAAGCAATCACATGACATGTCAGATGATATATTGAAGGTTCTGAATATCTGTATCAAAAACAAATGTGAATAACAACAAAAAAAGGACTCAGAACATTAAAAACATGATAAACCACACAATTAAACATTAATAGTAATACATCAGTTCATTACGTTTGTTTAATCCCATTGGAGATCGTGTATTTAAATAATATATCCAAAAACCCCACGTGTGTGGAGACGCCGATTGACGTCACCACCCCGCAAGGGTCTGTTCACATGTACAATACCATAAACCTGAAAAAACTTGGTACTTCGATCATGCTGCGTGATAAAGTGTTTAGATGCTGCCGATGCACTGCGGGGTGAGTTACCCGTATGTACTATATCATACAAATGTTCAGTAATGCGAACCTTCAATTTCCGCAAAGTACACCCGATATAAGAAAGCTGACATGCAGTACAATCAATTTTATACACTACAAATGTAGTGTTGCAATTGATATACTGTTTTATATTAAATGTCCGCGAATTATCTGAATTATTAAAAATTTTAGTAACGAAAGCATGAGCGCAAGTTTTGCAATGATTTGAACCAGATTTATAAAAACCATTATAATGAAGCCACGTTTCATCTGTCCTCGTTTTTGTGTGATACATACTGGGAGAAATCCTGTTCCCGATAGTGGGAGCTCCTCTCGATACTATGTTGACACCTGTGTTCAGAATTTTGGATAAACTCTCATCTTCATGCAAAACTGGGAGAAATCTGTTGATAACTTCCTTTATTTGGTTAAACTGGAGACTAAATTGAAAACAGACGAAAGGTCTTTTGGTTAATTTATTACGGAAATCAACAGAAAAATTTCCCTCCTTGCACGAAATGAGATCCTCACGTTTCTTATGGGTCAGAATTTTCTGCGCTCTATTAAGAGTCCAGGAAGGATAGCTGCGGCGTCTTAATTTGTCAGACACTCTGTTGATCTCTAGATCAAGGTCCAAATCCCTGCTACAATTACACTTCACTCTGATAAATTCCCCCATGGGGACAGACTGAATAGAGGGCTTAGGATGACCATTATTCGCATGCAAAATGGAATTCCCACTCAATGATTTATGATGCTTTTTTTGTGATAATGACCTGATCCACTATTCCACTCAAGTCAAGATCAAAAAAATTAATTTGCTTTTTGTGATACCTAAAAGTAAAGCGAATATTATAGTCATTAGAATTGAGATAATCAATGAAGCTAGGTATGACAGATACATCGGACCCCCAAATGATGAGCAGGTCATCAATGTATCATACCACCTAACCTGGGAAAGAAAAGGATTGGACACTGAAAAAACAAACTCATATTCCCAAAAAGCCATAACCAGATTAGCTAAAGAAGGTGAACATTTACCACCCATTGCCACACCGGATTTTTGTAAATAATAACCACCATCAAAAGAAAAAAAATTGTGTGTCATGAGAAAAAATATAACTTGTAAAATAAAATGACACAAATCATCTGAATAGTTACTGAATTTCTCAAGATGAAACTGAAGGGCTTTCATGGCTAAATGGTGAGGAATACAAGTGTATAAAGAGACAACGTCACAACACAGCCATGAATATTCAGATGACCACACTTTGTCGGAAAAAACATTCAAAACTTCTTTAGAATCCTTAATGTAACCCGGGGTCCTTCGTACTAAGGGCTGTAAAAGTGAGTCGACCCATTCACATAAATGTTCATTAGCAGAGCCGATCCCGGACACGATTGGTCGCATAGGGGGAACGGCCTCATTTTTGCGGATTTTTGGAAGCCCATGTAAAATGGGACACACTGGATCCTGGACTGTAAGATATTCCATTTGTCTCTTGGTCAGAACACCGAGACTATACCCTTCTTGTATAATTGCATCCACTTGATTTTTAAATTTACTTGAAGGATCAGTTTTAAGTTCCTCATATATGTCAGAGTCAGACAATAATTCCATAATTTTAAGGTGATAGTCCTGAGAATTTAAAACTACCACCATGCCCCCTTTATCGGACATTTTTGTGGTTATATCCTCCATATCAGTTAGTTCTTGTAACATTTTCCACTCTCCTAATTTTCTTTTCTTGACACAGTTTTTCATTTATCTATTAGTGCCTATTAGGGTTGAGCGAAACGGATCGTTCATTTTCATAAGTCGCCGACTTTTGGTAAAGTCGGCGTCTCATGAAACCCGACCCGATCCCTGTGTGGGGTCGGCCATGCGGTACGCGATCTTGGCGTCAAAGTCGCGTTTCGTATGACGCGTTTAGCGCCATTTTTTCAGCCAATGAAGGAGCGTGGGCAGAGTGATGACAAAGGGGTCAGGGGCGTGCACGCCTATCATTATTTTATCGCTTGTGCGCAGTAGCGATTTGGAATGTGTAACACGAAATTTTCTGTGCTGGGACGGAGGGGGAGGGGGAGAGAGAGAGAGAGAGAAAGAGAAAAAAATATATAAATATAAATAATCCACATTGACGTGCATAGGGTTTCGTGTTCCGGACGATCCTGGACTTTGCGCAGTAATCGGCCGATTTCACCCTACTCGACTTTTCCAAAAGTCGGGTTTCGCGAAACATGACTCGACCCTAAAAAAGTCAAGGTCGCTCAACCCTAGTGCCTATTGTTTGCTATGGACGTGATGTTCTTTTACTTCACTTCACTCTGGACCTCTAACTTTATCTTGTTTGATTGTTTGGTGCCTATTGTTTGCTATTGGCTCATTGTGCCTTTATTCAACTTTTGGGCCCTGATCTTCATTTGGTTTATTTTATTTTTACTTTAATTTTTGCTTTGTATGTATGATATCTGTACCATTGACATTGTTTCCTTACATATGTTTTATTTTTTCTAGCGACCTATTTTGATAAAGACTCGGGACGAGTCGAAACGTCAGCTTAAACTTCTGGTCGCCTTCTGCATTATTGAATCTTATGTTTAATGTAGCACAAATAAATTCCACTATCTTTGCATTATTTACTCCCAGAGTGTGCGGTGTATATTGTTCATATTGATATTTATGGGCTTATCCAGTCCACTACACCAGCACCTCGCCAATTATCTATCCTAGTGCACACCAATTTTCTCTTCACATACTTCTTACTTGTGGCAGGAAGAAGCCCTTAAGGGTGATATCTTTAGTCATCTGATGTGGTAGATTGGTTCGTACAATATTAGCGAATCTCTGAACCTCGTGGATTACAGCATCTGTGTATGGCATGTGTTTGCGGTGCGCCATCTGAGGCTCGGTTGATCGGATAACTTTTTCAAATTCTTTCTGAACTTTTTCTGTTATCAAAGAAATAATTGCTCTTAATGTCTTCAAGTCTTAGCTGAAAGCCAACACTTATTATTCCTTACCTGTTAATACTGGTGAATATGGAATGATGGTTTGTAAGCCCCTTCCATCCCACCACTTCTCCACCTCTTTAAAGCTATGTGTTATGACACTTAGATACATTCTTTCACCGTTATGTTCAACCATTGAGGTGGCTATGAGATGAAGGATTCCTGTGCAATTTTTACCACTTACTTCTCTCTCACAGACTGCTAGAACCGCCTGTTGCAGACTACATGTCCCTTTTACCCCATAGATGGTTTCTTGCACCCCTTTTCCATTCACATTATGCCCAATTCCCCCTTATTTTACCCAAACTACAATCTCTCTGCCTTCATTTCTCACACAGTAGGTAACACGCTCCTATCTCAATCACAAACTGCTCCATTTTACAAAGGTTGTTCCCCTTGTGTATTATGAACCGCTCGTCAGAAACCCCTATACCTAGAACAGACTGCTCACTATGGCTTTTCACATCACACAGACTAATCCATATGCTTTACACATTATACAGACTGCTCCCTGTGCTCCTCCTTTGCTACACAGACTGCTCCCTGTGCTCCTCCCATGTTACAGACTGCTCCCTGTGCTCCTCCTGTTACACAGACTGCTCTCTGTGCTCCTCCCATGTTACACAGACTGCTCCCTGTGCTCCTCCCATGTTACAGACTGCTCCCTGTGCTCCTCCCATGTTACACAGACTGCTCCCTGTGCTCCTCCCATATTAAGCAGACTGCTCCCTGTGCTCCTCCCATGTTACACAGACTGCTCCCTGTGCTCCTCCCATGTTACACAGGCTGCTCCCTGTGCTCCTCCCATGTTACACAGACTGTTCACCGTGCTCCTCCCATGTTACAGACTGCTCCCTGTGCTCCTCCCATGTTACACAGGCTGCTCCCTATGGTCCTCCCATGTTACACAGACTGCTCCCTGTGCTCCTACCATGTTACACAGACTGCTCCCTGTGCTCCTCCCATGTTACACAGACTGCTCCCTGTGCTCCTCCCATGTTACACAGACTGCTCACTGTGCTCCTCCCATGTTACACAGACTGTTCTCTGTGCTCCTCCCATGTTACACAGACTGCTCCCTGTGTTCCTCCCATGTTACACAGGCTGCTCCCTATGGTCCTACCATGTTACACAGACTGCTCCCTGTGCTCCTCCCATGTTACACAGACTGTTCCCTGTGCTCCTCCCATGTTACACAGACTGTTCACTGTGCTCCTCCCATGTTACAGACTGCTCCCTGTGCTCCTCCCATGTTACACAGGCTGCTCCCTATGGTCCTCCCATGTTACACAGACTGCTCCCTGTGCTCCTACCATGTTACACAGACTGCTCCCTGTGCTCATCCCATGTTACACAGACTGCTCCCTGTGCCCCTCCCATATTACACAGACTGTTCCCTGTGCTCCTCCCATGTTACACAGACTGCTCCCTGTGCCCCTCCCATATTACACAGACTGCTCCCTGTGTTCCTCCCATGTTACACAGACTGCTCCCTTTTCTCCCATGTTACACAGACTGCTCCCTGTGCTCCTCCCATGTTACACAGACTGCTCCCTGTGCTCCTCCCATGTTACACAGACTGCTCCCTGTGTTCCTCCCATGTTACACAGACTGCTCCCTGTGCTCCTCCCATGTTACACAGACTGCTCCCTGTGCTCCTCCCATGTTACACAGACTGCTCCCTATGCTCCTCCCATGTTACACAGACCGCTCCTTGTGCTCCTCCCATGTTACACAGACTGCTTCCTGTGCTCCTCCCATGTTAAGGAAAAAAAACATGTTCCAGCTTCATGGTAAAATTCAGGAGTTATATCTTTATTAAATCCTGTTTAAAAATGATGGCTGTAAAGCTCTCCACGGGCACACAGGACAACGAGCGACGCGTTTCGATCCAAGCAGATTGTTCATATTGACAAGTAAGATGTAAAACATTATATTGCCTTTTTTCTTTTATTTAAGGACATTTCTGTTTTTTGTTTTGTTTATATGAACTAATGAGACATTTAGAATAATATAACAGATTGTCTACAATCATCCTTCACAAATACCATAGGATTAGTCATACTACGCCCGCTGAGATCACTGTCAGAGACTGGAATAAAATGAACTAAATCAGCACAGACCGGAGCACAGATTTAACCTATTTTATTCTAGTCTCTGATGTTCTCCAATCTAATCTGTTTCCAGCAGCCATAAGTCTTTTCGGTGGTTGTGATCACATAACCCTACCAGGCGGGCACCATTGCCCACATACTCCCCATTTTATCCAGATAAGACTCTATTGTGCTTATTAACCTTCCATCTCTTACCCTAACTTGACTGAATTCATACGGGCGCTGCAGAAAAATTCCATTAATATACAGTTCCTTGCGAAAGTATTCGGCCCCCTGGAACTTTTCAACCTTTTCCCACCTATCATGCTTCAAACATAAAGATACCAAATGTACATTTTTGGTGAAGAATCAACAAAAAGTGGAACACAATTGTGAAGTTGAATGAAATTTATTGGTTATTTTACATTTTTGTGGAAATTCCAAAACTGAAAAGTGGGGCGTGCAATATTATTCGGCCCCTTTACTTTCAGTGCAGCAAAGTCCCTCCAGAAGTTCATTGTGGATCTCTGAATGATCCAATGTTGTCCTAAATGCCTAATGATGATAAATATAATCCACCTGTGTGTATTAAAGTGTCCGCATAAATGCATCTGCTCTGTGATAGTCTCAGGGTTCTGTTTGAAGCACAGAGAGCATCATGAAGACCAAGGAACACAACAGGCAGGTCCGTGATACTGTTGTGGAGAAGTTTAAAGCCGGATTTGGCTACAAAATGATTTCCAATTCTTTAAACATCCCAAGGAGCACTGTGCAAGTGATCATATTGAAATGGAAGGAGCAGCATACCACTGCAAATCTACCAAGACCCGGCCGTCCCTCTAAACTTTCATCTCAAACAAGGTGAAGACTGATCAGAGATGCAGCCAAGAGGCCCATGATCACTCAGGATGAACTGCAGAGATCTGCAGCTGAGGTGGGACAGTCTGTCCATAGGACAACAATCAGTCATACACTGCACAAATCTGGCCTTTATGGAAGAGTGGCAAGAAGAAAGCCATTTCTCAAAGATATCTATAAAAAGTGTGGTTTAAAGTTTGCAACAAGCCACCTGGGAGACACACAAAACATGTGGAAGAAGGTGCTCTGGTCAGATGAAACCAAAATCGAACTTTTTGGCAACAATGCCAAACGATATGTTTGGCATAAAGGCAACACAGCTCATCACCCTGAACACACCATCCCCGCTGTCAAACATGGTGGTGGCAGCATCATGGTTTGGGCCTGCTTTTCTTCAGCAGGGACGGGGAAGATGGTTAGAATTGATGGGAAGATGGATGGAGCCAAATACAGGACCATTCATGAAGAAAACCTGTTGGAGTCTGCAAAAGACCTTAGACTGAGACGGAGATTTGTCTTCCAACAAGACAATGATCCCAAGCATAAAGCAAAATCTACAATGGAATGGTTCACAAATAAACTTATCCATGTGTTAGAATGGCCAAGTTAAAGCCCAGACCTCAATCCGATCGAGAATCTGTGGAAAGAGCTTAAAACTGTTCACAAACGATCTCCGTCAAACCTCACTGAGCTCGAGCTGTTTGCCAAGGAAGAATGGGCAAGAATTTCAGTCTCACGATGTACAAAACTGATAGAGACATACCCCAAGCGACTTGTAATCACAGCAAAAGGTGGCACAACAAAGTATTAAGTTAAAGGGGCCGAATAATATTGCACGCCCTACTTTTCAGTTTTTGAATTTCCACAAAAATTTTAAATAACCAAAAAATTTCATACAACTTCACAATTGTGTTCCACTTGTTGTTGATTCTTCACCAAAAATTTACATTTGGTATCTTTATGTTTGAAGCATGATATGTGGGAAAAGGTTGAAAAGTTCCAGAGGGCCGAATACTTTCGCAAGGCACTGTAGTTTTTGGAACAGACTGGAAAAAATACAACTTAAATATTATATGGAAATATGCAATTAACAAGATATGAAGCTTAAGATATAGTGTGGAAATATGGACACAATATGGAGGTACTTTCAGGTAAAACCTTACTTATCCATATTTACTGTCTCATGTTCATCATAAGGCTATGTGCCCACGTTGCGGATTCTTGTGCGGATTTGTGCAACGTGTGCACATACAATAAGACTCCAGTAGATGGCTACCCTGTAGATAAACTGGTGCTTGAAAGTTTGTGATCCATTTAGAATTTTCAATACTTCTGCATAAATTTGACCAAAAACGACATCAAATTTTCACAAAATTATGAAATGTAGAGAAACAGAATCAAATTAAACAAATAAGTCCAAAATATTAGATTTTATCATTGTTAAATGAGGAAAATGATGCAATATCACGAGTGGGAGTGTGAACCTTTGTTTTCAGTATCATGTCTGATGTGACTCCATTGTACAACAATAGTTACATCTAAACGTTTTTGGTAATTGTTGATTAGTTCTGCACGTTGGCTTGGAGGAATTTTAGCCCATTCCTCAAAACAAAATAGCTTCAACTCTGTTACAGTGCCTTGCAAAAAATATTCGGCCCCCTTGAACTTTTCAACCTTTTCCCACATATCATGCTTCAAACACAAAGATACCAAATGTAAATTTTTAAGTAAAAGGGCCGAATAATATTGCACGCGCCACTTTTTAGTTTTTGAATTTCCACAAAAAATTAAAATAACCATTAAATTTTGTTCAATTCACAATTGTGTTCCACTTGTTGATTATTCACCAAAAAGTTCCAGGGAACCGAATACTTTCACAAGGCACTGTATTTAGTTGGTTTTTTTTCATGAACTGTTCACTTCAGATTCTTCCACATTACTTCTATTATATTTATAGGAGAACAAAAGGAAGCTTTCTTGAATTTATAAAAACAATAAATTTATTGATTACAAAAAACACTCCATAAAAAACACCGATAAAATACACATAGTACAATAGCACAAACACGTTATCTGTAAATACCCGTGTAAATAACACAAAAGTGTAACAAGAGACACCAGGACTGAAAAAGAGCGTACCACATGAATCATTAACCATATATATTTTAATGTATACCGTAACTAAGGAGCAACCAAGCTTAGAAATCCATGTGTTACTGTAGATGGAATAAATATTCAGTCTATCACTCCCTGTATGTCCTATACCATGTAGACTGGAGTGGTGGAAAGACTGTAGACCATGCGCTATACACCCCCTACGGTCCTAGGCACCATGACCTTAAGGACCCTGGAAACGCTAGTGGCCCTAAAATAATGCTTGATATATTAAGCACATGGAAAGCTGGTCTCACCTGGTGTGGGGACGCTCCTGCACGCACCCCGACGCGCGTTTCGCTACTTGTAAGCACTCGCTTTATCAAGGGGAATAGTGTGGATTGGGAATGGTTTACAGGACCTTATATCGTCCTGACAACGGCCATGTGACCATCATGTGATGGTACCCGCCCCCCGGCCGTGTTAAGCGGCGCATGCGCACATCGCTGCAGTCATCTCCCCGCCCCAGCCCGGGCATGCCCCGCCGCACATGGGAGCAGGCACCAGTGGTCCCGATCACATGCGCAGATGAGCGCCGCCGGACGAGAGCGGGCGACCAACCCCAGCAACACTGCTAATGCGCACCACAACCGGGGTACATATAATAACCACGTAGCCTGTACAGCTAAGAAAATATACATATGTGCTGCATGAATATTCAAAGGAAGCTATCCCATACAAGCAGGGGTCCAAACTTTTGCAAATGTTCTCCAAATATGTTGGTACCGTCCGATCTTGTGTTCCAAATGACCATATGGATCTTTTGCTGCTTGTATCCTATGCAGATGTGACGGAGCTTAATAATACTGCAGTATTCACTGCTCACTATGGGAAAAACCTACATCATATAAAACAACAAGAAAGAAAAAGAAAGTGATTAAAACCAAACACAAAACACATAGATAAAATACAGGATGGCTAAGCGGGAAGATGAGTGATATAATCAAGGGGGGAATGATTTTACAAAAATGCAGCAAAATTCAGGGATTCATTTAGGCCAGCCGGTTTCATGGTTCCCAACGTTACAATCCATCGCAATTCACGCTGCGCTAGCAGCTTTTTTACGTCCCCCCCTCTGATGCCAGTATGTATAACATCTATGCCTCTAACTAAGAAGTTTCTAGGGTTACATTTATGTACCATGTGGAAGTGCCTCGGTATTGTTTTGAGAGTTGACACATCTTCTACTGTTGCGGCAGCCTCAATATCTCGCACGTGCTCTCTAATTCGTATTCTTAATTCTCTAGATGTTAACCCGATATATATAAGGGGGCAGCCACAAGTAGCGTAATAAATTACGTTCTGTGTACTGCACGAGATATATTCCCCTATTTTGAACTCTTTATGATCTACTGACGCAAAAGATGACGTTTGGTATGCATTACTGCATGCTACACAATGACCGCATTTGAAAAAACCCTTTCTGGGTTGTGTATTACCAAAGTAATTTTTAGTTGGAGCCACATAGTGGCTCCTAACTAGTAGATCTCCTAAATTTTTAGCGCGCCGGGATGTCATAAGAGGTGTATCTGACAAAAAGGGTCTCAGGGAGGGTTCCGCACCAAGCACTGGCCAGTATCTGGTCAGTATACCTCGCATACTGTCCCACTCATGGTTATATGTTGAAATAAATCGTATATTATCATCCTTTTTCTTCTTATGCTTTTTTTGATACAGCAAAGAAGTGCGGGACACTGACTTAGCCTTGTTGTACCCGTGCTTAATGCACCTCCGACTATAACCACGCTGTTCAAAACGTTCTCTCAAGTCTGAGGCCTGCATTTCAAATCTCTGGTCCGTCGAGCAGATCCGCCGCATCCTCAGGAACTGTCCAACCGGGACGGCCCTTACTGTGGACTGGTTGTGCGCAGTCGTGGCGTGAATCAATGAATTAACAGATGTTTCCTTACGAAAGACATCAGTCTGGATGGTGGATGTGGGATCCACCTCCAGGCTGATGTCCAGGAAGTCAATTTTAGTCTTATTGTATTTATAAGTCAACTTAATGTTGAAATCATTTTTATTCAAATCCGCCATGAACTCATCTAACTGCCGCACCGTCCCCCGCCAAAACATCAAAACGTCATCAATATAGCGTAACCAGCACAGCACATGGTCCGCGGCCCCCGACCCGGCGTCACCAAAAACCAACCTCTCCCAGAAACCCAAAAAGAGGTTAGCGTACGCCGGGGCACAGGCCGCGCCCATGGCCGCGCCACGCTTTTGTTGATAAAACTGATCTTTGAAAGTAAAAAAGTTATGCGTGAGGACAAAGTGCAGCAGCTCAAGAATGAGCTCACACAGGGGGCCATCCAGGTTGGAGGTCCCGAGGAAGAAGCGGACCGCCCGAATGCCATCATTGTGGTTGATGCAGGTGTACAAGGTTTCTACATCAGCTGTTACAAGAATGATATCATGACCTACAAAGGCGCCGTCAACCCTCGTGAGGACATCCGTCGTGTCCTTGACAAAAGAGGGTAATGTCTCTACAATTGTTTTTAAATAATAATCTACAAATTTGCAAATGGGGTCACATAGACCACCTATACCTGACACGATCGGACGTCCCGGAGGGTTGACGGCGTGCTTGTGCACCTTTGGAAGTAAGTAAAAGATAGGTATCTTTGGGAATTTAACACTGAGGCCCTCAAAAACTTTTTTGTCAATGACCCCGGAATCCAAAGCTCTCAGTAAGATTTTTTGGAGTTGTGCCGAGAAGGACACCACTGGATTATATCCAATTTTGGTATAGACATCATTATTACGTAGCTGTCGATAGGCCTCCCGTTCATATTTAGCCACGGGCCAGATCACGATATTCCCTCCCTTGTCAGCCGCTTTGAATACAACATCATCCATAGATTGTAACTCACGGATGCTATCTCTTTCTGCATGGGTCAAATTATCATACCGGCGATAGGTTGATAATTTCTTCAGATCATTACTAACTAATTTAGTGAAGACATCTACCGCCGGGCAGAGTGACAAGGGAGGGAAACTCGTGGATCTGGGGAGGATATCTCTGGGGAACCTACCTTCCGTAGTCGGAGTCTGTTCATCCAATAATTCCTCCAGAACTCTTATGGTGTCCCTCTCTGCAGCACTCCAACCTTCCAAATCATTGCCTCCTTTACTGTGTAATTTTTTTAAGATGAGCTTACGTGAGAATATTTGAAGGTCTTTCAAAGCTGTAAAATAATCGTATTTGTTAGTGGGAGAGAATGAGAGGCCCCTACTCAACACCCGCAATTGTGTGTGGGTCAATTGGTGGTCCGACAGATTAATTACCTGCAGACCTCCCTGAGACCCCTTTTCAGACTGTTTCGCCTCATTTCTTTTTTTAGTATATTGCCGAGTATTAGCTTTTTTATGAGTATCACTTGTGGAGGCCACCTCGTTTTCCACCTCCATACGATTTTTCTTTACCTGTTGCATCTCTCCCCTATAAGATCGAATGGAAGCCGACCTTGAGCGTGATTGAGATTCGTTCCTATAATAGGAACGAGATCGTTCATTGGGGTTCCTCCACTTATACATTCTGTTTTGTTGTTTGTCAAGGACATCGCGTTGGAATTTTTTCGCCTTAGTTTGTTGAATATCCTCTGCCCATTTTTGTGCTTCCTCTTGTATTTCAGAGTTCAATTTTTTTAGAGCATCCAATGTCATCTCTTTTTTAATTGAATTCTGTAATTCGTCCATTTCTTTTTCTATACTGGACAGAGATTCAGTATTCATTTCTTTCAGTATGTCCATGAACCCGGCAGAGCAATTATTAGCATGTTTTTCCCATTTTTCACGTATTTCTAAATTTTCTACTGGGAATGAGGGAAATATTTGAACTCTTAATCCCCTAGGGATTAATTCCCTTTGTAAATATTTGTCCAGAAAAGCGTGATTCCACCAAATTTTGGTTCTTTTTCTTGTGAGATCCTTGAATTTAGTAATCATCTCACTTAACCCCTTGTCCTTCCCCTCACCACCTGTACCACTGGTGTCCTTAATTACGTCATTCAATTGTGTGAGCCATGCTCCATCGCGGGCTCTATAGTCCATATTAGTATACCTGGAATTAACTGTGAGAAACACAGAAAACAATATAATTAACCAGTTGTCCAGAAGCATCATTGCGACCACCGTGTGTCACCAAAGACCATAGTCATCTTCCTTATAAAGCATGATATTTATAGGAGAACAAAAGGAAGCTTTCTTGAATTTATAAAAACAATAAATTTATTGATTACAAAAAACACTCCATAAAAAACACCGATAAAATACACATAGTACAATAGCACAAACACGTTATCTGTAAATACCCGTGTAAATAACACAAAAGTGTAACAAGAGACACCAGGACTGAAAAAGAGCGTACCACATGAATCATTAACCATATATATTTTAATGTATACCGTAACTAAGGAGCAACCAAGCTTAGAAATCCATGTGTTACTGTAGATGGAATAAATATTCAGTCTATCACTCCCTGTATGTCCTATACCATGTAGACTGGAGTGGTGGAAAGACTGTAGACCATGCGCTATACACCCCCTACGGTCCTAGGCACCATGACCTTAAGGACCCTGGAAACGCTAGTGGCCCTAAAATAATGCTTGATTTATTAAGCACATGGAAAGCTGGCCTAAATGAATCCCTGAATTTTGCTGCATTTTTGTAAAATCATTCCCCCCTTGATTATATCACTCATCTTCCCGCTTAGCCATCCTGTATTTTATCTATGTGTTTTGTGTTTGGTTTTAATCACTTTCTTTTTCTTTCTTGTTGTTTTATATGATGTAGGTTTTTCCCATAGTGAGCAGTGAATACTGCAGTATTATTAAGCTCCGTCACATCTGCATAGGATACAAGCAGCAAAAGATCCATATGGTCATTTGGAACACAAGATCGGACGGTACCAACATATTTGGAGAACATTTGCAAAAGTTTGGACCCCTGCTTGTATGGGATAGCTTCCTTTGAATATTCATGCAGCACATATGTATATTTTCTTAGCTGTACAGGCTACGTGGTTATTATATGTACCCCGGTTGTGGTGCGCATTAGCAGTGTTGCTGGGGTTGGTCGCCCGCTCTCGTCCGGCGGCGCTCATCTGCGCATGTGATCGGGACCACTGGTGCCTGCTCCCATGTGCGGCGGGGCATGCCCGGGCTGGGGCGGGGAGATGACTGCAGCGATGTGCGCATGCGCCGCTTAACACGGCCGGGGGGCGGGTACCATCACATGATGGTCACATGGCCGTTGTCAGGACGATATAAGGTCCTGTAAACCATTCCCAATCCACACTATTCCCCTTGATAAAGCGAGTGCTTACAAGTAGCGAAACGCGCGTCGGGGTGCGTGCAGGAGCGTCCCCACACCAGGTGAGACCAGCTTTCCATGTGCTTAATATATCAAGCATTATTTTAGGGCCACTAGCGTTTCCAGGGTCCTTAAGGTCATGGTGCCTAGGACCGTAGGGGGTGTATAGCGCATGGTCTACAGTCTTTCCACCACTCCAGTCTACATGGTATAGGACATACAGGGAGTGATAGACTGAATATTTATTCCATCTACAGTAACACATGGATTTCTAAGCTTGGTTGCTCCTTAGTTACGGTATACATTAAAATATATATGGTTAATGATTCATGTGGTACGCTCTTTTTCAGTCCTGGTGTCTCTTGTTACACTTTTGTGTTATTTACACGGGTATTTACAGATAACGTGTTTGTGCTATTGTACTATGTGTATTTTATCGGTGTTTTTTATGGAGTGTTTTTTGTAATCAATAAATTTATTGTTTTTATAAATTCAAGAAAGCTTCCTTTTGTTCTCCTATAAATATCATGCTTTATAAGGAAGATGACTATGGTCTTTGGTGACACACGGTGGTCGCAATGATGCTTCTGGACAACTGGTTAATCACATTACTTCTATTGTAGAACGACTTGTGGCTTTGGTTAGTTGTCTTTCCTCATAACACATGTTCTCTTTACATTACGTTCATGAACAGACATCTTGACATTTTCCTTTAGAATTTGCTGGTAAATTCATAATTCATTTTTCCATAAATGATGGCAGTCATCCTGGTTTCATCTCACAACCAAAGATACTTGAGATCTGTACAATATCTCAAAATTAATGGGCAGCTTTCCTTGTGTTCACCCCACTTTCAAGGGGTTATCTCACCATTACAGGAAATTGTACACTTTATGATTAAAGTGAAGAAATATGAGTTACATACTGTATGAGTATGTGGAGGTTGCTAATAATATAGCCTTTCTTGAAATTCTGCACTGTATTCAATATTGAAAAAGCCGCATCATTCTTGATCAATACTGTGCTATCCACATAGCGGTCCAGTCAATGAGATGTCTACAGCTGGAGGAGCATTTGGCCATGCACATCTATCAGTCTCCTCCGCTGCACATGTGCAAGTTTCATGTTTGCAGAGTGCTTCAGTGGAGGAGCCTGAATGACATGTATAGCCCCTGCCTCGGTATGAACAATCTACTATATAATGTCTAAGGGTCACTTCCGTCTGTCTGTCCTTCTGTCTGTCTTTCTTTCTGTCACGGATATTCATTGGTCGCGGCCTCAGTCTGTCATGGAATCCAAGTCGCTGATTGGTGGTGGCAAAACGCCCACGACCATTGCCACGACCAATCAGCAACGCGCACAGTCCGGAAGAAAATGGCCGCTCCTTACTCCCCGCACTCAGTGCCCGGCGCCCGCATACTCCCCTCCGGTCACCGCTCACACAGGGTTAATGCCGGCGATAACGGACCACGTTATGCCGTGGGTAACGCACTACGTTACCGCCACTATTAACCCTGTGTGACCAAGTTTTTACTATTGACTGCCTATGCAGTATCAATAGTAAAAACATCTAATGTTAAAAATAATAAAAAAATAAAAAATCATTATATACTCACCTTCCGCCGCCTTTCCCGCTCCTCGCGATGCTCCAGCTGGTCCATGGAAGCGGCACGTTCCGGTGGCAAGGATGGTCTGGGAGAAGGACCTGCCATGATGTCAAGGTCATGTGACCGCGACGTCATCACAAGTCCTGCGCGCCTGTGCGAGAAGGACCTGCCGTGACGTCACGGTCATGTGACCGCGACACGGTCATGTGACCGCGACGTCATCACAGGTCCTGCGCGCCTGCGCGAGAAGGACCTGTCATGACGTCACGGTCACGTGACTGCGACGTCAGCACACCCTGGGACCGGAAGCTGCCGCCTGCACCTCACACAGGCGACAGAACTACAACGCGCCTGTTGAAGGTGAGTATATGTTTATTTTTTATTTTTTTAACCTGTGACATACGCGGCTGGGCAATATACTATGTAGCTGGGCAATATACTAAGTGACTGCCCAATATACTACGTGGCTGGGCAATATACTATGTGGCTCTGTGCTGTATACTACGTCGCTGTGCAATATACTACATGGCTCTGTGCTGTATACTACATCACTGGGCAATATACTGCGTGACTGGGCAATATACCACGTCACTGGGCAATATACTACGTGACTGGCCAATATACTACGTCGCTGGGCAATATACTACGTCGCTGGGCAATATACTACGTGGCTGGGCAATATACTACATCACTGGGCAATATACTACGTCACTGGGCAATATACTACGTCACTGGGCAATATACAATGTAACTGGGCAATATACTACGTGACTGGGCAATATACAACGTAACTGGGCAATATACTACGTTGCTGGGCAATATACTATGTGGCTGGGCAATATACAACGTAACTGGGCAATATACTACGTGGCTGGGCAATATACTACGTGGCTGGGCAATATACTATGTCACTGGGCAATATACTACGTCACTGGGCAATATACTACGTAACTGGGCAATATACTACGTGACTGGGCAATATACTACGTCACTGGGCAAATATACTACGTCACTGGGCAATATACTACGTGGCTGGGCAGTATACTAGGTCACTGGGCAATATACTACGTCACTGGGCAATATACTACATCACTGGCAATATACTACGTCACTGGGCAATATACAACGTAACTGGGCAATATACTATGTGGCTGGGCAATATACTATGTGGCTCTGTGCTGTATACTACGTGGCTGGGCAATATACTACGTCACTGGGCAAATATACTATGTCACTGGGCAATATACTACGTCACTTGGCAATAGACTACGTCACTGGGCAATATACTACGTCACTGGGCAATATACAACGTAACGGGGCAATATACTATGTTGCTGGGCAATATACTACGTAACTGGGCAATATACTACGTGACTGGGCAATATACTACGTCACTGGGCAATATACTACGTCACTGGGCAATATACTACGTAACTGGGCAATATACTACGTGACTGGGCAATATACTACGTCACTGGGCAAATATACTATGTCACTGGGCAATATACAACGTAACTGGGCAATATACTATGTGGCTGGGCAATATACTTTGTGGCTGGGCAATATACTACGTCACTGGGCAAATATACTATGTCACTGGGCAATATACTACGTCACTTGGCAATAGACTACGTCACTGGGCAATATACTACGTCACTGGGCAATATACAACGTAACGGGGCAATATACTACGTTGCTGGGCAATATACTACGTAACTGGGCAATATACTATGTGACTGGGCAATATACTACGTCACTGGGCAATATACTATGTCACTGGGCAATATACTACGTAACTGGGCAATATACTACGTGACTGGGCAATATACTACGTCACTGGGCAAATATACTACGTCACTGGGCAATATACTACGTGGCTGGGCAGTATACTACGTCACTGGGCAATATACTATGTGACTGGGCAATATACTACGTCACTGGGCAATATACTACGTCACTGGGCAATATACTACATCACTGGCAATATACTACGTCACTGGGCAATATACAACGTAACTGGGCAATATACTATGTGGCTGGGCAATATACTATGTGGCTGGGCAATATACTACGTCACTGGGCAAATATACTATGTCACTGGGCAATATACTACGTCACTTGGCAACAGACTACGTCACTGGGCAATATACTACGTCACTGGGCAATATACAACGTAACGGGGCAATATACTACGTTGCTGGGCAATATACTACGTGGCTGGGCAATATACTACGTCACTGGGCAATATACTATGTGGCTGGGCAATATACTACGTCACTGGGCAATATACTACGTCATTGGGCAATATACTAAGTAACTGGGCAATATACTACGTGGCTGGGCAGTATACTACGTCACTGGGCAACATACTACGTGACTGGGCAATAAACTACGTCACTGGGCAATATACTACGTGGCTGGGCATTATACTACATCACTGGGCAATATACTATGTGGCTGGGCAATATACTACGTCACTGGGCAATATACTACGTCACAGGGCAATATACAATGTAACTGGGCAATATACTACGTGACTGGGCAATATACTACGTCACTGGGCAAATATACTACGTCACTGGGCAATATACTACGTCACTGGGCAATATACAACGTAACTGGGCAATATTCTACGTGGCTGGGCAATATACTACGTCACTGGGCAATATACTACGTCACTGGGCAATATACTACGTCACTGGCAATATACTACATCACTGGGCAATATACAACGTAACTGGGCAATATACTATGTGGCTGGGCAATATACTATGTGGCTGGGCAATATACTACGTCACTGGGCAAATATACTATGTCACTGGGCAATATACTACGTCACTTGGCAATAGACTACGTCACTGGGCAATATACTACGTCACTGGGCAATATACTATGTGGCTGGGCAATATACTACGTCACTGGGCAATATACTACGTCACTGGGCAATATACTACGTAACTGGGCAATATACTACGTGGCTGGGCAGTATACTATGTCACTGGGCAATATACTACGTGACTGGGCAATAAACTACGTCTCTGGGCAATATACTACGTGGCTGGGCAATATACTACATCACTGGGCAATATACTATGTGGCTGGGCAATATACTACGTCACTGGGCAATATACTACGTCACAGGGCAATATACAATGTAACTGGGCAATATACTACGTGACTGGGCAATTTACTACGTCTGTTGTGAACTCTGTTTTCGGGCTCCCTCTTGTGGTCACAGGTGGTACTGTGTGAGTGTTGTTTTTGGGCTCCCCCTGGTGGCTCTGTTTGTTTCCTGCGGGTCTGTGGTTGGGATCAGCTGTCTCGTTATCCACTAGGGAGGTTTCCTATTTAGCTCTGCTACACCTTCACTTGTTGCCTGCTGTCGATGTATTCAGTGCTATTCTGTTTACTCCTGACTATCTTCGTTTTCAGTCTCTTCATGAGAAGCTAAGTTTCTGTTTGATTATTTTTTGCTCATCAGTCTGCAATATGATTTCTGTGTATGATGAGTTTAGTCCAGCTTGCTAATATGTGATTTCTTGCTGCTGGTAAGCTCTGGGGTACGGAGTTGCTTCCCCCGCACCGTTAGTTGGTGCGGGGGCTCGAGCGATCTCTGCGTGGATATTTTGTATAGGGTTTTCTATTGACCGCACAGTTCCCTTCCTATTTTCTGCTATCTAGTATTAGCGGGCCTCATTTGCTAAATCTATTTCATCTCTACGTTTGTGCCTTCCCCTTAACTCACCATTAATATATGTGGGGGCTTTTCTATATCTTTGGGGTCATTTCTCTGAGGCAAGTGAGGTCTTTACTTTCCCTCTAGGGATAGTCAGTTTCTCAGGCCGTGAAGAGACGTCTAGGATCTCCAGGTAACGTTCCACGGCTACCTATAGTTGTGTGCGGATAGGATCAGGTTGCGGTCAATCCAGTTACCACTTCCCCAGAGCTAGTTGTCGGTTTAGTTCCTTAGCTAGTCAGACTTTCGATCCTTGCCACTAGGATCATAACAGTACAGCAGGCCAATAAAGTGTTAAGTGCATGGCAGAAGCAGGATAAGAGAAGCCTTGAATTTTTTTTTTTTTCCTTTGCTGCCGTGTGTCTAGCTGCTGTATGTCTAGCTTCTCTCCTCCTCTTAATCTTGGTGTGGCTCTGAGTTCAGCTGCTGACATGGATATCCAGAGTTTGGCTTCCAGTGTGGATCATCTTGCTGCAAGGGTACAAAATATTCAGGATTTTGTTGTTCACAGTCCTATGTCTGAGCCTAAAATACCTATTCTGGAGTTGTTTTCTGGGGATAGATCTAGGTTCCTGAATTTTAAGAACAATTGCAAATTATTTCTTTCTTTGAAACCTCGTTCCTCTGGTGATTCCGCTCAGCAAGTTAAAATTATTATTTCCTTCTTACGTGGTGAGCCTCAAGATTGGGCCTTCGCATTGGCGCCAGGGGATCCGGCATTGCTCAGTGTGGATGCGTTTTTTCTGGCCCTTGGATTGCTCTATGAGGAACCTAATCTTGAGAACCAGGCTGAAAAAGCTTTGCTGGCCCTCTCTCAGGGGCAAGATGAAGCAGAGGTGTATTGTCAGAAATTTCGGAAATGGTCGGTGCTTACTCAATGGAATGAGTGTGCCCTGGCTGCAAATTTCAGAAAATCTCTTTCTGAAGCCATTAAGAATGTCATGGTGGGGTTCCCTACGCCTGCAGGTCTGAATGAGTCAATGACTCTGGCCATTCAGATTGATCGGCGTTTGCGGGAGCGCAAACCTGCGCACCATTTGGCGGTGTCTTCTGAACAGACACCTGAGTCTATGCAATGTGATAGAATTCTGACCAGAAGTGAACGGCAAAATTATAGACGGCAAAATGGGTTGTGCTTTTACTGTGGTGACTCAGCTCATGTTATCTCAGCATGCTCTAAGCGCACAAAAAAGATTGATAAATTTGTCACCATCGGTACTTTACAGCCTAAGTTCATTTTGTCTGTTACCTTGATTTGTTCCCTGTCATCTTACCCGGTTATGGCTTTTGTAGATTCAGGTGCTGCCCTGAGTCTGATGGATTTGTCATTTGCCAGGCGCTGTGGTTTTGTTTTGGAGCCTTTAAAATTCCCTATTCCACTAAGGGGAATTGATGCTACACCATTGGCTATGAATAAACCTCAGTACTGGACTCAAGTGACCATGTGCATGACTCCTGTTCATCAGGAGGTGATTCGCTTTCTTGTACTGCATAATTTGCATGATGTTGTCGTGTTGGGTCTGCCATGGTTACAGACTCATAATCCAGTCCTGGATTGGAAAGCAATGTCTGTGTCAAGTTGGGGTTGCCAGGGAATTCATGGCGACGCTCCTGTGGTGTCAATTGCTTCGTCCACTCCTTCTGAAGTCCCTGCGTTTTTGTCGGACTACCAGGATGTATTTGATGAGCCCAAACTCAGTTCCCTACCTCCTCATAGGGATTGTGATTGTGCTATAAATTTGATTCCTGGTAATAAGTTTCCTAAGGGACGACTTTTCAATTTATCAGTACCAGAACATGCTGCTATGCAGAGTTATATAAAGGAGTCTTTGGAGAAAGGACTTATTCGCCCCTCCTCCTCCCCTCTTGGTGCGGGGTTCTTTTTTGTGGCTAAGAAGGATGGTTCTCTGAGACCTTGTATTGATTATCGCCTTCTAAATAAAATCACAGTCAAATTTCAGTATCCTTTGCCATTGTTATCTGATCTGTTTGCTCGTATTAGGGGGTTTAGTTGGTTCACCAAGATAGATCTTCGTGGTGCGTACAACCTTGTGCGTATTAAGCAGGGTGATGAATGGAAAACTGCATTTAATACGCCCGAAGGCCATTTTGAGTATTTGGTGATGCCTTTTGGACTTTCTAACGCTCCTTCTGTGTTTCAGTCCTTCATGCACGACATCTTCCGCAAATATCTGGAAAAATTTATGATTGTGTATCTGGATGGTATTCTGTTTTTTTCTGATGATTGGGAGTCCCATGTTAAGCATGTCAGGATGGTGTTTCAGGTCCTGCGTGCCAATGCTTTATTTGTGAAGGGCTCAAAATGTCTTTTTGGAGTCCAGAAGGTTTCTTTTTTGGGTTTCATTTTTTCTCCTTCCACTATTGAGATGGACCCAGTCAAGGTCCAGGCTATTCATGACTGGACTCAGCCTACATCTGTTAAGAGTCTTCAGAAGTTCTTGGGTTTTGCTAATTTTTACCGTCGCTTCATCGCTAATTTTTCTGGTGTTGTTAAGCCTTTGACGGATTTGACCAAGAAGGGTTCTGATGTGACTAATTGGTCTCCTGCGGCTGTGGAGGCCTTTCGGGAGCTGAAGCGCCGGTTTCCTTCGGCTCCGGTCTTATGTCAGCCAGATGTCTCTCTTCCTTTTCAGGTCGAGGTTGATGCTTCTGAGATTGGAGCGGGGGCGGTTTTGTCGCAGAGAAGCTCTGATGGCTCTGTGATGAAGCCATGTGCTTTCTTTTCAAGAAAGTTTTCGCCTGCCGAGTGGAATTATGATGTCGGTAATCGGGAGTTGTTGGCTATGAAGTGGGCATTTGAGGATTGGCGACATTGGCTCGAGGGAGCTAAGCATCGTGTGGTGGCCTTGACTGATCACAAAAATCTGATTTATCTCGAGTCTGCCAAGCGGCTGAATCCTAGACAGGCTCATTGGTCGTTGTTTTTCTCTCGTTTCGATTTCGTGGTCTCGTACCTGCCTGGTTCGAAGAATGTGAAGGCTGATGCTCTTTCTAGGAGTTTTGTGCCTGACTCTCCTGGAGATTCAGAGCCGGCTGGTATCCTCAGAGAGGGGGTGATTTTGTCTGCCATTTCCCCAGATTTGCGACGAGTGCTGCAAGAATTTCAGGCGGATAGACCTGACCGTTGTCCACCGGAGAGACTGTTTGTCCCAGATAGATGGACCAGCAGAGTTATTTCCGAGGTTCATTCTTCGGTGTTGGCGGGCCATCCTGGAATTTTTGGTACCAGAGATTTGGTGGCCAGGTCCTTTTGGTGGCCTTCCTTGTCGCGGGATGTGCGTTCCTTTGTGCAGTCTTGTGGAATTTGTGCTCGGGCTAAGCCTTGCTGTTCTCGTGCCAGTGGATTGCTGTTGCCTTTGCCTGTTCCGAAGAGGCCTTGGACGCACATTTCCATGGATTTTATTTCGGATCTCCCTGTCTCTCAGAGAATGTCTGTCATCTGGGTGGTTTGTGATCGTTTTTCTAAGATGGTCCATTTGGTGCCCTTGCCTAAGTTGCCTTCCTTCTCCGAGTTGGTTCCGCTGTTTTTTCAAAATGTGGTTCATTTGCACGGGATCCCTGAAAATATTGTGTCCGACAGAGGATCCCAGTTTGTGTCTAGATTTTGGCGGACCTTTTGTGCTAAGATGGGCATTGATTTGTCTTTTTCGTCGGCCTTCCATCCTCAGACGAATGGCCAAACCAAGCGAACTAATCAGACCTTGGAAACCTATTTAAGATGTTTTGTTTCTGCTGATCAGGACGACTGGGTGACTTTTTTGCCATTGGCCGAGTTTGCCCTTAATAATCGGGCTGGTTCTGCTACTTTGGTTTCGCCTTTTTTTTGTAATTCTGGGTTTCATCCTCGTTTTTCCTCGGGTCAGGTGGAGCCTTCTGACTGTCCTGGAGTGGATTTTGTGGTGGATAGGTTGCATCAGATTTGGAATTATGTGGTGGACAATTTGAAGCTGTCACAAGAGAAGGCTCTGCGCTTTGCCAACCGCCGTCGCTGTGTGGGTCCCCGACTTCGTGTTGGGGACTTGGTGTGGTTGTCTTCTCGCTTTGTTCCTATGAAGGTCTCCTCTCCTAAGTTCAAGCCTCGGTTTATCGGTCCTTATAAGATTTTGGAAGTCCTTAACCCTGTGTCATTTCGTTTGGACCTCCCAGCATCATTTGCTATTCATAATGTGTTCCATCGGTCGTTGTTGCGGAGGTATGTGGTGCCTGTGGTTCCTTCGGCTGAGCCTCCTGCCCCGGTGCTGGTTGAGGGAGAATTGGAATACGTGGTGGAGAAGATCTTGGATTCTCGTATTTCTAGACGGAGGCTTCAATATTTGGTTAAGTGGAAGGGCTATGGTCAGGAGGATAATTCCTGGGTTGTCGCCTCTGATGTTCATGCGGCCGATTTGGTTCGTGCCTTCCATGTGGCTCACCCTGATAGCCCTGGGGGTTTTGATGAGGGTTCGGTGACCCCTCCTCAAGGGGGGTACTGCTGTGCACTCTGTTTTCGGGCTCCCTCTTGTGGTCACAGGTGGTACTGTGTGAGTGTTGTTTTTGGGCTCCCCCTGGTGGCTCTGTTTGTTTCCTGCGGGTCTGTGGTTGGGATCAGCTGTCTCGTTATCCGCTAGGGAGGTTTCCTATTTAGCTCTGCTACACCTTCACTTGTTGCCTGCTGTCAATGTATTCAGTGCTATTCTGTTTACTCCTGACTATCTTCGTTTTCAGTCTCTTCATGAGAAGCTAAGTTTCTGTTTGATTATTTTTTGCTCATCAGTCTGCAATATGATTTCTGTGTATGATGAGTTTAGTCCAGCTTGCTAATATGTGATTTCTTGCTGCTGGTAAGCTCTGGGGTACGGAGTTGCTTCCCCCGCACCGTTAGTTGGTGCGGGGGCTCGAGCGATCTCTGCGTGGATATTTTGTATAGGGTTTTCTATTGACCACACAGTTCCCTTCCTATTTTCTGCTATCTAGTATTAGCGGGCCTCATTTGCTAAATCTATTTCATCTCTACGTTTGTGCCTTCCCCTTAACTCACCGTTAATATATGTGGGGGCTTTTCTATATCTTTGGGGTCATTTCTCTGAGGCAAGTGAGGTCTTTACTTTCCCTCTAGGGATAGTCAGTTTCTCAGGCCGTGAAGAGACGTCTAGGATTTCCAGGTAACGTTCCACGGCTACCTATAGTTGTGTGCGGATAGGATCAGGTTGCGGTCAATCCAGTTACCACTTCCCCAGAGCTAGTTGTCGGTTTAGTTCCTTAGCTAGTCAGACTTGCGATTCTTGCCACTAGGATCATAACATACGTCACTGGGCAAATATACTACATCACTGGGCAATATACTACGTCACTGGGCAATATACAACGTAACTGGGCAATATACTACGTGGCTGGGCAATATACTACGTGGCTGGGCAATATACTATGTCACTGGGCAATCTACTACGTCACTGGGCAATATACTACGTCACTGGGCAAATATACTACATCACTGGGCAATATACTACGTGGCTGGGCAGTATACTACGTCACTGGGCAATATACTACGTGGCTGGGCAATATACCACGTCACTGGGCAATATACTACGTCACTGGGCAATATACTACGTCACTGGGCAATATACTACGTCACTGGCAATATACTACGTCACTGGGCAATATACAACGTAACTGGGCAATATACTATGTGGCTGGGCAATATACTACATCACTGGGCAATTATACTATGTCACTGGGCAATATACTACGTGGCCGGGCAATATACTATGTGGCTGGGCAATATACTACATCACTGGGCAAATATACTATGTCACTGGGCAATATACTACGTCACTTGGCAATACATAACCAAAATCCAATAGTGGACTCACCACCTCAAAAGACAATATTAACCAACAAGCACCATACCCATAGCAGGTGAAAAAGAGGCATAGGCAAATATTAAAAAAACCATATATACTTTATTATACAATAATAAAAAAAAAAAAAAAAACAAGACAAGGATATTCATAAAAAACTGATGGCAGGCAGAGCAGGACAATATAACAACATACTCATGAGTAATTAAGGCAGTAAAAAACGCACCATAGTGTAATCATACAACATAGTTAATAAGTCTGCATAATGACTTATATTTTTAGTCTATATATGCAGAATAAACTAATGAAGACGTACATATACAAATTGATGCACTATGCTTAAATTACTCCAGGAAATAATCTCTATATAAAACTCCCCAGGGAAAGCATTACCAATCTCTTATGGGAGCCCAAACTATCAAAATTGTTTCTCCTTTATGAGCAGCATAACAATATAAGAAAGTGTCTAGTGCAGCTGAAATAAAGTGCTATATCATATCATTAGCTCTAATGGCAGGTACAACCCATTAACATTAGCTAAATCCTAAGCGGCTATAATTCCATATCACTTACATAAGTATGCTTCCTGTCCTGCATGCTCCTCAGTCACCCCGACAGCGCCGTTTTGCCTTTGTGGCTTCCTCAAAATAGGGGCATATGTGTACGCTGCAAAAGGCTATTGCCTTTATACCCCCGCCCACAGCTGATTCTAATGTCGGCGTGCCCGGCGTATAATTGCGCATGCGCCAATGACGGACTTCCCCAAGCTAAACAGTGACCTCCTATCCTCCGCGCCAGGAACGCAAGTGTGACACGCTCTGCGTCGCCTTATTTGAGCGGAGGAGGAGAGCACAGGGTCGTCCCCAATAGCGCATGCGTCAGCCGGACAGCGAGATCTTTGAACATAACTCAGAGAAAATACTAAAAAACAATGGACAATGGGCATTTTATAATACAAACAAACAATAAGTGGATCCCTAGTGTGAAATATAACAGTGTGATCAATTAATAAATATAAATATAAACTTATGCTCAATACAAAATTAAATATAAAATTATCAATATTGTAAATATAACAAAAAATAAATAATAAATAAATCAGTGAAATTACATAAATAATCATGTGCACTCAATAAAGTACTTATGTGACTATAAATATCATAATTACAAGCCCAGTAACAAAATACCATAATTTGCATAATAAATACTTTAAGAGACCAAGTCCCACTACACTTATAACACACATAGTACATAATAAAGTTTCTTCTTATACAAATGATAGGATGCCGGTTCAGGGAAGCATTAATTTCCACTATTCTTCACATATTGATTCTTTATATTATTGAAATCCATTTCTTATATAAGAACCACCTCCCACAGAAACGAATCCTCCTAAGACTAGGGATAAAATCAGTAAATTGGTGAAAAAATTAAAAAATCAACATACACACAAACAAATTAAAAACAGGAAAAGGGGAAAAGAAAGATAAATGATTAGATTACCTATATTGCACTAGAGACCTCTGTTTACAGGAATGCGTTGAACCCTAAACTCTCATTAAGGCCATTTTTTGATTTATTTGATCATTGGCCCGAATCTTCAGCCCTGTAGGATCACAGTTGTGGCACTTTCTAAAATGCTTTGGCAGAGTTTTAAGGGAATTGATATAATGTTTTCAGAAAGCCAACAGCCACGAATACTCTGTTATCTGCCTCCTCTGCTCATCATAGGTCCACGTTGATCTGGATTCCCACAGGACAATTTATGAGGATAAAAAGGATTTGCACCACAGAAGAAGATTTTCTTGAACAAGCAAAGGATCTTACTCGCAGATTGCAGGACCGAGGATATAGCAATAGACAAATAAAAAGAGGATTTAAAAAGGCGTCAAAATTCTCTAGGGAAGATCTGTTGTACCATCAAAAAAGGAAAAATGAAACAGGGGCAGCCAATCAGGTGAGATTTATCACAGAGTACAATAAACAATGGCCAGAACTAGTGTTGAGCATTCCGATACTGCAAGTATCGGGTATCGGCCGATATTTGCTGTATCGGAATTTCCGATACCGAGATCCGATACTTTTGTGGTATCGGGTATCGGGTATCGCAACAACATTAATGTAATACTGTGTAAAAGAGAGAATTAAAATAAAAAATATTGCTATACTCACCTCTCCGACGCAGCCTGGACCTCAGCGAGGGAACCGGCAGCGTTGTTTGTTTAAATTTCGCGCTTTTACTTGGTTACGTGAAGTCCCGGCTTGTGATTGGTCAGGGCGGCCATGTTGCCGGGACGCGGACCAATCACAGCAAGCCGTGACGAAATTACGTCACGGCTTGCTGTGATTGGCCCGCGTCCCGGCAACATGGCCGCCATTAACCAATCACAAGCCGTGACGTCACGGGAGGCTGGACATGCGCATATTTTAAAAAGCGCGCGTGTCCAGCCTCCAGTGACGTCCCGGCTTGTGATTGGTCAGGGCGGCCATGTTGCCGGGACGCGGACCAATCACAGCAAGCCGTGACAAAATTTCGTCACGGCTTGCTGTGATTGGTCCGCGTCCCGGCAACATGGCCGCCCTGACCAATCACAAGCCGGGACTTCACGTAACCAAGTAAAAGCGCGAATTTTAAACAAACAACGCTGCCGGTTCCCTCGCTGAGGTCCAGGCTGCGTCGGACAGGTGAGTATAGCAATATTTTTTATTTTAATTCTTTATTTTACACATTTATATGGATCCCAGGGTCTGAAGGAGAGTTTCCTCTCCTTCAGACCCTGGGAACCATCAGGAATACCGTCCGATACTTGAGTCCCATTGACTTGTATTGGTATCGGGTATCGGTATCGGATTGGATCCGATACTTTGCCGGTATCGGCCGATACTTTCCGATACCGATACTTTCAAGTATCGGACGGTATCGCTCAACACTAGCCAGAACTTGTCTCTATTATGAATAAATATTGGAGAATATTGCAGTCGGACCCAATATTAAAAAAGGTGTTGTCAAACTACCCTCTAATGACACCAAAACGGTCAAGGAATCTGAATGACATGTTGGTATACAGTCATTACTCAGGTCCATCATTGTTAAGTACTAAGAGGGAGGTAAAAGGTTTCTTTCCGTGCACCTCTTGTAAGGCCTGTAGTAATCATGTTAAAAGTACTACCTTTGAGAACTTTGATGGATCTAGAGTGTATAAAATTTGGAAGCCCCTCACATGTACATCAAAGGGTGTGATATACCACGCGCGCTGTCCCTGTAATAAAATCTATATAGGACTGACTACACGAGAATTAAGAGTGAGGACAAGAGAGCATATAAGGGACATTGAAAAGTCAGCAGTAATTGAGGATATAAATTCCCTTAAAACTCTGCCAAAGCATTTTAGAATGTGCCACAACTGTGATCCTACAGGGCTGAAGATTCGGGCCATTGATCAAATATGCCTTGGCCCTAGGGGTGGTAATCTTGGAAGGATTCTAGCCCAAAAAGAAAGTAGGTGGATCTATCTACTGGGGACTATGGCCCCTAATGGCCTTAATGAGAGTTTAGGGTTCAACGCATTCCTGTAAACAGAGGTCTCTAGTGCAATATAGGTAATCTAATCATTTATCTTTCTTTTCCCCTTTTCCGGTTTTTAATTTGTTTGTGTGTATGTTGATTTTTTATTTTTTTCACTAATTTACTGATTTTATCCCTAGTCTTAGGAGGATTCGTTTCTGTGGGAGGTGGTTCTTATATAAGAAATGGATTTCAATAATATAAAGAATCAATATGTGAAGAATAGTGGAAATTAATGCTTCCCTGAACCGGCATCCTATCATTTGTATAAGAAGAAATTTTATTATGTACTATGTGTGTTATAAGTGTAGTGGGACTTGGTCTCTTAAAGTATTTATTATGCAAATTATGGTATTTTGTTACTGGGTTTGTAATTATGATATTTATAGTCACATAAGTACTTTATTGAGTGCACATGATTATTTATGTAATTTCACTGATTTATTTATTATTTATTTTTTGTTATATTTACAATATTGATAATTTTATATTTAATTTTGTATTGAGCATAAGTTTATATTTATATTTATTAATTGATCACACTGTTATATTTCACACTAGGGATCCACTTATTGTTTGTTTGTATTATAAAATGCCCATTGTCCATTGTTTTTTAGTATTTTCTCTGAGTTATGTTCAAAGATCTCGCTGTCCGGCTGACGCATGCGCTATTGGGGACAACCCTGTGCTCTCCTCCTCCGCTCAAATAAGGCGACGCAGAGCGTGTCACACTTGCGTTCCAGGCGCGGAGGATAGGAGGTCACTGTTTATCTTGGGGAAGTCCGTCATTGGCGCATGCGCAATTATACGCCGGGCACGCCGACATTAGAATCAGCTGTGGGCGGGGGTATAAAGGCAATAGCCTTTTGCAGCGTACACATATGCCCCTATTTTGAGGAAGCCACAAAGGCGAAACGGCGCTGTCAGGGTGACTGAGGAGCACGCAGGACAGGAAGCATACTTATGTAAGTGATATGGAATTATAGCCGCTTAGGATTTAGCTAATGTTAATGGGTTGTACCTGCCATTAGAGCTAATGATATGATATAGCACTTTATTTCAGCTGCACTAGACACTTTCTTATATTGTTACTAGATGGCAGCCCGATTCTAAAGAATCGGGAGTCTAGAATCCATATATACTTTATTTATTCAAATGTAAGAATAATACAATTAATAAATAATAGTAAGAAAGAACAAAAAATGGCTGCACTCACCAGCTCTTGACAATTCTTGTTATTTAAGGTACAGTTACACAGGATCCATGAACATGCTTATGAGGGGAGGGATGAAAGACATCAGACAACAACTTTGCGTGTTGTGGCAAATGCCACAACAACGGTTCTTTGCTTAAGAACAATAATGTAAATAATAAATAATATGTATCAATAACTATGTATATTGGTATGTTCTATGACATTTTAAAATATTTCATTATTATGTGGAAGGGCTCTTAGTACCCATACTGGCGCATACTTGTGTGCCCATCAGGTATTTTCACAGTAATTTTACATCTGATGGGTTGGTATGAAACGTTTTTAATCATCTCTTGGGCTTAGCTAAGCCTTCATTTTAAATAATTCTAATAAGTACAACAGAAATAAAAGCCTTTTTGTGTATCCAAATTTTTTGTGTTTATTTTTACAGAAGTGTAAAATTTAAGAAATCAACGTTCATAGTACACCGATGGGCTAATATAAGCATGCCCATCAACCACGTCATGGTAGCCTTTGAACTGATGGGTCCTAACTAACTGATTCCTATTTCTTAATACTCAAACCTCTTTCACATCTGCATGTTTCTGATATTTGCAGAAGTAATGTTAAAAACAATACAACTTCCACACTTGGCACCAAAGAACTGACCTACAACACACTTTCAGCAAGTGCCATGCAATGTAGATGAAGCTTGGAGTTAACTTGCAGTAAATGCGGCAAACGCGGCTTCGACAATTGCATTAAATGCAGCCACAACAAAAACACTGGTAAGTGGAGATTTTGTGGCGAAAACTGCAGAAACCACATGTGCCGCACCTGCCGCAAGTGAAGTACAAATTCCGTATACATTGCATGCAACTTACAGCAAGAGTGGCGTGGGTCAGCCCTTAGGCAGGAAGTGCAGAAATAGCCTTTTTTCCACCATAAATTCTCCAAATAGCAGAAAAATGTTGATGTGAAAGCAAAATCTCTATTCTTTCCCTATCTATCTAAATATGTACCTATCTATATATCTATTTCTATGTACAGAACACACCTGGAGATAGAGATGTGTGTGAACAGCCATCCCACCCGTCTCTTACCTGTTCACAAAAACCTCACCCTTTTTAAAAACAAAATGAAATCTCTCAGCAGCTATACTGCTGGAGCTTCAAATACAGGTTCCTATCACCAAATACAGGCATTTGGATGATACACATCTTACATCTTGTACTTAATGTGTGTTCTACTTACCTATAAAAATATGTATTGATATATCATATTTCTAAATTTATGTAGATATGATATAGAGTTATTAACCCTATATGCTAATGAGTACGTATGTTATATACGTATTTCCTACATAAGTACTTAAAATCTATATGTCTATGGCTACACTAATTTTTTTTTGTTTTTGTTTTTTTTCCTTATCTCTATACATAGAATTTGCCTATTGCTGTCTGTTATTAGAAAAACTGAATAATGAAAAAAAAGAAAAGTAACTTTAAACTAAAATATTTTTGAAGATAATATTACGTGTGAAGACTTTAGTACTATCAGCCAATAATTGTCCTTGAAATGGTGTATTAACCACTTTAACCCTCACATTGCAACATTGCTTCACCCTGGAAAAAGCAACATACAATTGACCATGGGCAAAAGCAGGTTCTGGTAGATAAATGCCAACTCGATGGAGGGTCTGGCCTTGAGATTTATTTATGGTCATTGCAAATGCGGGCTTGATGGGAAATTGTCTCCGTCTTAATTTAAAAGGTAATCCAGTCTCTGATGGACACAAATCAATTCGTGGAATGAATACCACATTTCCTGCTGCTGACCCACTAATTACTTTGGCCAGTATGATATTGGCATGTAAGGCAGTGACAATGAGCCGCGTACCATTGCAGAGACCTTTGTTCGTGTTCAGATTACGTAATAACATGACAATGGTGCCAATTTTAAGTTTCAGCCGATGTGAAGGCATTCCAGTTGGTGTTAGTGAATTCAAAAACTCAAGTGGGTATTGATCGAGGTCATCAGCTTCATCAGGATCGATGGAATCATCACTGATATATTCAGTATAGTCACCTATCAATAAATCCATGACTTGGGAATTGACTTTCTCAACGTCCTCATTTTTTGGACATAAAATTGCATGAGATGCAGCTGTATTTATGCTTTCGGTGTCATTCACATCAATACAAAGATTATCTCCAAAAATTTCAATTATTAAAGAGCCAGTGCATACCATGTCTGGAGGAATTTCAATTACATAATCTCCAAGATTATGTTCATTAGATAGTTCACCATTTCCCAGTTGAAGCAACCAACTGCTGTAGTGAGGATCAATGGAGCGCATGTTGTTAATAAGTGGCAGGCGAGTAAAATGTTGCCAGTGTTGTGAATATTTTATACAGCTCTCTACAACATCAGTTCTTGTCCCATGAGGGATGACAGGAAGACATTGTCTAAAGTCACCTCCAAAAACAATCACTTTACCTCCAAACGGTGTTTTTTCTTTGTGAGCTACATTTGTTGTCATGACATCACGTAAAACTCTATCAATGACATGCAATGCATATTTGGATAGCATTGTGCACTCATCAATAATAAAAAGTTTAGTGCTGTGCAAATCTTTTGCTGCATCGGTATCATTCTTAATCCTGGAAACAGATGTTTCATTCACAGGAATTGGAATCCCATAAAGAGAATGAATGGTTCGTCCACCTTGTAGCAAGTTGGCGGCAATTCCAGTAGTGGCAGCAGGTGACACAATGTCTCCTTGTCCTCTTAGCTGATGTAGGAGTAGATGATATAGGTACGTTTTTCCGCTGCCACCAGGACCATCAAGGAAAAAACACTTTGCTGTAGAATTAGTGTCTTCTAAAGCTTGAGTGATAGCATCAAAAGCAAAAAGTTGGTCCTCATTTAGAGTAGCTTTCATTTCAGCAGCTGCTGATAACTCATAATCTTTATCATACTGTGGGAGGAGGTGTTGTTTCTTGACTGGACGTGGCAAATTAAAATCAGTATAAGTTTTGCCATGAGCTTTAAGAACATGTTGGACATCTGTTATAGCATAGCCTTCACAATTGACACACTCCAGAGTGTCGGAGTGGTATGCATAGCAGTAGTCTTCTACAAAGTGTTCCTTAAATTCATCCCATAAGTCCCGAGGTTTAGCTGGAGGACCAAAAATACAAATGTAGGCAAACATGTCACGTAGCTGTGCTGGCATGTTGAGAATACTGGCATCAAGTAATGTATTTCTCCACAGACTATCATCAAATAGTAAGCCAAGAGCTAATGCCGCATCTTTGAAGGTTTCATGTGTGACTCCGTGTACAGTTTTTATGCTGTCAAAACTGGTTGCACCTTTGACATGTAACAATAACAATCTTAAATAGTAGCGTTCTTGGTCTTTCACACTGACAGTATACATTCGTCCAATCACAGAACCACCTGCTCGCTTTCTAACTTCCCAAGAACCTTCTTTCCAAACATAGTTTTCGGGAATTTCACGGTATAAATAAATATGAGCATGATGGTCGTTCTGATTAAGCTTGAAGTAGGCCATAAGTGTAGAATTTTGATGGAGCTTTTGTTTGATGTTTCCAATAGAGTCATCCTCATGAAAATAGAGTGGCTGAGAATGCGGTAGATGTACAGCAAGGCGAATGATGCTATGAGATTGTTTATGCATTGGATATGAGAATATTCGCCAAGATGCCTCTGGTGCACTGACATATCTTGAATCCATGAATTGGTGTGTTTCATCATGTTGGATGTTAGTCTGGCAGATTTCAAGATTGGCTTTATCATGTCCTTTGTAGACGTATTTAAATAAATATTTCACAGCCTGAATGGAACCACAAACTTCGACATTTATATGGCACTTGTATTTTAGTAGCAGGAACGGATTATATGGAACCACCCACGAATTGTCAATCATGTTAGAATGGTGTTGAAAAGATGGGCCAAAGTGTCTGCGATAAGTAGGATAGGCGTCCTTAGCTATGATGGTTCTTGGTTGCAAATCTTTAGGGAAACCTTTTGTACACTTCCCCAGATCCATACAGGGAGAATTTGGGTTGTGTTCTCCACACGGACCATGAATCATATGTTGGAGAACAATTTTATGGAGCTGAGGGTAGTGGGTAGGATTGGGAATTTCAGCCCACACTGTATTGTCTATGTCCTCCTCAGTCCTTAATTTGGAGTTGCTGTCCAGAATAATCAAAATGTGAGCGTGTGGAAGGCCACGTTTTTGAAATTCAATTACATGAACCATAGCGCAAACTTTCCCAAATAATCCGTTGTTAATGTCTTTTAAGAGTGCTTCCAGTTTTATTTTGAAAACACGTGCCACCAAATCAGGTCTATGTTCCACACGCTGCCAAGGTTCCAAATTCTCAGTAATCTCATTCCATTTCGGATTACAGGTCATGGTGATGAATAGATCAGGACGACCATATTTAGTCACAATAGCCATGGCATCCTGGTACCGCTGCTGCATATTCCTGGGACTGCCTTCAAACGAAGATGGTAAAATGACCATTTTTCCAATGGGGATGCCCTTCTCAATGGATTTTTTTCTGGAGATGTTCCTGGAGTACACAATAATCCTCTACTTTCAAATCCTTTTGGTGTTGACGGATATAATTTAGGCGATTTGCCTCGATTTTCACATAAGCATCCACTAAGTACTGCTGAGTGAGTTTGCCACCATTCAGGAGTGGATTAAACTGATTACGGACAGACAGCACATAGCAGTAATATTGCAGTTGTGTAACTCTGCGTGGACTTTGCCCTTGTTGCTTGAGGCCATCATGCCAGCCCTGGTCTCCGTAAGGGAAAAATAAAGGATAGAGTAAAGCATCTAAATTACTGTGTAGAATGCTGACCTGTTGTGTTCTTGGCGCCAAAGGATTTTTGGGGTCCGGTTGTAAATGTATTAAAATATCACGATTAAATGGTGGCTCTCCATTGTCATTTTCAAATACGACACCAACTTCATTGACAGTTGGATTATTATATCGGCGAGGGTCTTGATTCCGATCTTGTTTAAGGGCCATGATGATATTTGGCATGAGAGTGCCATTAGCTTCAGCTTTAAGATGTTCTTCATGTTCCACATCTCGTAACATTTTGTAGGCAGCAACAAAGGGATTCACATTGTCTAACTGAAGAGCAATTATACTCATCAAAGTGGGATGACATTTTTGATTTTGTTCACAGTTTAAACGTTGTTCATTCGCGGTAGCGGTATCCAAAATATACAGTTGGGCATAAGCTGGAACTTGATCATCACTGGGATGTAGGGTTCCAGTACGATGATATATTTGTCCATGTATACGGAAACAGTAAGGGCCATGTCCAGGTGGAGGGGATATATTGGCACCCATGGAGGCGAAAGCAAATGAGCTGTTAATACTACGAATATTTTCCATGAGATTCTTACTGAACTCACTCTCCCCTGTCAGCAATCGTTTAAAGACCTCAGGATATTGGGGTATAGGTATATGCACTTTACTCTTGTGACAACACAGAGTAAAATTTTTATCTGCTGGTATCTCAGCATTAAAATGTAATGCTTGACAATGTTCACATAAATAGTTCATAGGACCACAGGAGTGTTCTACTATGGTACTGTCATCATTAGTAAAACCTGTAGGATGTTGAGGTACAGGTTGTGGTAACGGAGCATTGGAATGTTTCTTTAAGCCAACATATATAAAACGTGGACCTGGTAGAGGATCTTCACTGTCCACAGATTCAATCACTGAGGAGTTGGAAGGTGTATCGTGGTCAGGGTTTATTAATATGGAGGTGCAAGCGGTTTTTTTGCGCCGTTCACGGCGTGCACCAGCTGCATTTGGTAATGGTTTGTTTGTTGCCTTAGAAGAGTCAGGTGTGAAGCATGTCTTATAAGCAGACTTAACGGTGTACAGGCGACGGCGTTTATCATTTGGAGTGTAAGTAGGACAGTGTTTGCGCTTACGTGCAGATTTACCAACGGTTAAAGGAGCTTCAGGCTGCACACATTCTATGAATGGAGACAAAGAAGCTGTATTGTGGGCAGAATCTATGACTGAGGACGTGGAAATATTATGTTTGCAACGTTGAGAGCGTGCAGCAGCAGCTTTATTACTTAATCGATTAGTTTTGTCCTTAAAAGACTCATTAGTAATGCGTTTATTGCAAGCAGCATTAACAGTGTCCAGGCGCTTGTGTCTGTCCTCTGTAGTCTCGTTAGCACGCTGTTTGCGCTTACGTGCGGCATCGGCGGCTTTTCGCTCTGCGTCATTGGTATACTTATTATCAGACCTGATGTTACGTGCGCCATCAGCAGCTTTGGGCTCTGTGTCATTAGTATACTTAACAGTGTCCAGGCGCTTGCATCTATCCTCTGTACTCTTGTTAGCACGCTGTTTGCGCTTACGTGCAGCATCGGTGTCTTTTCGCTGTGCGTCATTGGTATACTTATTATCAGACCTGATGTTACGTGCGCCATCAGCAGCTTTGGGCTCTGTGTCATTAGTATACTTAACAGTGTCCAGGCGCTTGCATCTATCCTCTGTACTCTTGTTAGCACGCTGTTTACGCTTACGTGCAGCATCGGCGGCTTTTCGCTCTGCGTCATTGGTATACTTATTATCAGACCTGATGTTATGTGCGCCATCAGCAGCTTTGGGCTCTGTGTCATTAGTATACTTAACAGTGTCCAGGCACTTGCATCTCTCCTCTGTACTCTTGTTAGCACGCTGTTTGCGCTTACGTGCAGCATCGGCGGCTTTTCGCTCTGCATCATTACCATACTTTATATCAGACCTGATCTTATGTGCGCCATCAGCAGCTTTGGACTCTGTGTCATTAGTATACTTAACAGTATCCAGGCGCTTGCATCTATCCTCTGTACTCTTGTTAACACGCTGTTTGCGCTTACGTGTGGCATCGGCGGCTTTTCGCTCTGCATCATTACCATACTTTATATCAGACCTGATCTTACGTGCGCCATCAGCAGCTTTACACTCTGTGTCATTAGTATACTTAACAGTATCCAGGCGCTTGCATCTATCCTCTGTACTCTTGTTAACACGCTGTTTGCGCTTACGTGCGGCATCGGCGGCTTTTCGCTCTGCATCATTACCATACTTTATATCAGACCTGATCTTACGTGCGCCATCAGCAGCTTTGGGCTCTGTGTCATTAGTATCTTTACTATTAGAGCTCATGTTGGCTAAGCTAAACAGCTTTAAGCGTGGTGGTGGCAAACAACAGGTTAATAAGAGGCAGTGTCAGGTAGTAGGAAAATAGCCAGTTAATAATAGGCAATAGTTCTTTGCAGGAATACAGATATTAATAAATAGGCAGTTTATATTGCAGAGAAATTGCTGGGCAATAATGGACAATGTCCTTATGTGGCAAATAATAGAGCAATATACCCAGTGTGGCAAAGAAGAGGTTAATAAACGGCAGTCTCTCAGTATAACAGTCAGTGAATAATAGGCAGTATATGGAGAAAACACCAAACAAAAGTTCAAAATTGGTGTGAAAATGTCACTGAACCACTTCACAACTAAATATATATAGTTTTGGTAAATGGTATTATCATTTTTTTGACGAAATTCGGCAGGAGCTTGAAGAGCGACGTCACTGGGACCGCCTCCACGCAGTACAAACTTGCTGTGAGGTAAAAATTCAAAAATCACACCAAAATGGCGGGCGGAGTGTGTCACAGTACGGCACATTTCTGATTGGTCGCTCGCGGCAGGCGGCAACCAATCAGAAAAGTGCCGCGCACCACGAAGGCATATATCTTTGTCCACCCTGAGCGGGTGTAGGACGCTGGTGACGTCACTTATCTCCGGACATTATCTCCGGACAAAGCCACGGAAGTTGGCACAAATTGCCGGAAGTAGTATTCTAGGCAATTATATATTAGATTTTAATGTTATCAGTGTTTACCTTTGAACGTTTATATTGTATTGTCCTGTCACCAGCCATGTGTACAATTATCGGCCGAAAGCCTCTCTGGAACCAATAATCACCCCATGTAAAGGTATCTTTATAAGTTAAAGATTCAGAATACTATGACTTTTATCATATCCTGAACAGTCAAGTTTTTTATGAACCGTTAAGGTTTTCTGGTTGAAGTAAAAAAAATCTGAGTGTTTACAGTTTGAAACCATAAAATGTTGAAAAATTATGTCATTCTTGAGTATATCACTCAATGGTGCTCATAAACGTGTCAAATTTGATCTATAATATACTTTAATATACGTTACTTTAATCTTTAATATACTTAAGAACAGGGCCCCAGACATCACACAGGGGGTCTGAAACACCGCACAGTGGTCCAAAATATCGCTGTGCTCTGCCTGGGGCCCCATATGCTGCCTGGGGCCCCTGTGCTCTGCCTGGGGCCCCATATGCTGCCTGGGGCCCCAGTGCTCTGCCTGGGGCCACTGTGCTCTGCCTGGGGCCCCATGTTCTGCCTGGGGCCCCTGTGCTCTGCCTGGGGCCACTGTGCTCTGCCTGGGGCCCCATATGCTGCCTGGGGCCCCTGTGCTCTGCCTGGGGCCCCATATGCTGCCTGGGGCCCCTGTGCTCTGCCTGGGGCCCCATAGGCTACCTGGGGCCCCTGTGCTCTACCTGGGACCACTGTGCTCTGCCTGGGGCCCCATATGCTGCCTGGGGCCCCTGTGCTCTGCCTGGGGCCCCATGTTCTGCCTGGGGCCACTGTGCTCTGCCTGGGGCCCCATAGGCTGCCTGGGGCCCCTGTGCTCTGCCTGGGACCACTGTGCTCTGCCTGGGACCCCATATGCTGCCTGGGGCCCCTGTGCTCTGCCTGGGGCCACTGTGCTCTGCCTGGGGCCCCATATGCTGCCTGGGGCCCCTGTGCTCTGCCTGGGGCCCCATATGCTGCCTGGGGCCCCTGTGCTCTGCCTGGGGCCCCTGTGCTCTGCCTTGGGCCCCATGTTCTGCCTGGGGCCCCTGTGCTCTGCCTGGGGCCACTGTGCTCTGCCTGGGGCCCCTGTGCTCTGCCTAGGGCCCCATATGCTGCCTAGGGCCCCTGTGCGCTGCCTGGGGCCCCTGTGCTCTGCCTGGGGCCCCATGTTCTGCCTGGGGCCACTGTGCTCTGCCTGGGGCCCCATAAGCTGCCTGGGGCCCCTGTGCTCTGCCTGGGGCCCCTGTGCTCTGCCTGGGGCCACTGTGCTCTGCCTGGGGCCCCATATGCTGCCTGGGGCCCCTGTGCTCTGCCTGGGGCCCATATGCTGCCTGGGGCCCCTGTGCTCTGCCTGGGGCCCCTGTGCTCTGCCTGGGGCCACTGTGCTCTGCCTGGGGCCCCATATGCTGCCTGGGGCCCCTGTGCTCTGCCTGGGGCCCCATATGCTGCCTGGGGCCCCTGTGCTCTGCCTGGGGCCCCGTGCTCTGCCTGGGGCCCCATGGTCTGCCTGGGGCCACTGTGCTCTGCCTGGGGCCCCATAGGCTGCCTGGGGCCCCTGTGCTCTGCCTGGGACCACTGTGCTCTGCCTGGGGCCCCATATGCTGCCTGGGGCCCCTGTGCTCTGCCTGGGGCCACTGTGCTCTGCCTGGGGCCCCATATGCTGCCTGGGGCCCCTGTGCTCTGCCTGGGGCCCCATATGCTGCCTGGGGCCCCTGTGCTCTGCCTGGGACCACTGTGCTCTGCCTGGGGCCCCATATGCTGCCTGGGGCCCCTGTGCTCTGCCTGGGGCCACTGTGCTCTTCCTGGGGCCACTGTGCTCTGCCTGGGGCCCCATATGCTGCCTGGGGCCCCTGTGCTCTGCCTGGGTCCCTATATGCTGCCTGGGGCCCCTGTGCTCTGCCTGGGGCCCCTGTGCTCTGCCTGGGGCCCCATGTTCTGCCTGGGGCCCCTGTGCTCTGCCTGGGGCCCCATGTTCTGCCTGGGGCCCCTGTGCTCTGCCTGGGGCCACTGTGCTCTGCCTGGGGCCCCATATGCTGCCTGGGGCCCCTGTGCTCTGCCTGGGGCCCCTGTGCTCTGCCTGGGGCCCCTGTGCTCTGCCTGGGGCCCCATAGGCTGCCTGGGGCCCCTGTGCTCTGCCTGGGGCCCCTGTGCTCTGCCTGGGGCCACTGTGCTCTGCCTGGGGCCCCATATGCTGCCTGGGGCCCCTGTGCTCTGCCTGGGGCCCCATATGCTGCCTGGGGCCACTGTGCTCTGCCTGGGGCCCCATAGGCTGCCTGGGGCCCCTGTGCTCTGCCTGGGGCCCCTGTGCTCTGCCTGGGGCCCCATGTTCTGCCTGGGGCCACTGTGCTCTGCCTGGGGCCCCATAGGCTGCCTGGGGCCCCTGTGCTCTGCCTGGGACCACTGTGCTCTGCCTGGGGCCCCATATGCTGCCTGGGGCCCCTGTGCTCTGCCTGGGGCCCCATATGCTGCCTGGGGCCCCTGTTCTCTGCCTGGGGCCCCATATGCTGCCTGGGGCCCCTGTGCTCTGCCTGAGGTCCCATAGGCTGCCTGGGGCCCCTGTGCTCTACCTGGGACCACTGTGCTCTGCCTGGGGCCCCATATGCTGCCTGGGGCCCCTGTGCTCTGCCTGGGGCCACTGTGCTCTGCCTGGGGCCCCATATGCTGCCTGGGGCCCCTGTGCTCTGCCTGGGTGTAGGACACTGGTGACGTCACTTATCTCCGGACATTAGCTCCGGACATTAGCTCCGGACATTAGCTCCGGACATTAGCTCCGGACAAAGCCACGGAAGTTGGCACAAATTGCAGGAAGTAGTATTCTAGGCAATTAATCTCCGGACATTAGCTCCGGACATTAGCTCCGGACATTAGCTCCGGACATTAGCTCCGAACATTAGCTCCGGACATTAGCTCCGGACAAAGCCACGGAAGTTGGCACAAATTGCAGGAAGTAGTATTCTAGGCAATTATATATTAGACTAAATGGCAGCCCGATTCTAAAGAATCGGGAGTCTAGAATCCATATATACTTTATTTATTCAAATGTAAGAATAATTTGGTGGGCGGGGACCCTCGGCCTCCGATTTGGTTGGCGGGGCCCCACGGCCTCCGCTTTGGTGGGCGGGGCCGGGCCCCTCGGCCTCCGCTTTGGTGGGCGGGGCCGCTCGGCCTTCGATTTGGTGGGCGGGGCTCCTCGGCCTCCGATTTGGTTGGCGGGGCCCCTCGGCCTCCGATTTGGTTGGCGGGGCCCCTCGGCCTCCGATTTGGTGGGCGGGGACCCTCGGCCTCCGATTTGGTGGGCGGGGCCCCTCGGCCTCCGATTTGGTTGGCGGGGCCCCTCGGCCTCCAATTTGGTGGGCGGGGACCCTCGGCCTCCGATTTGGTGGGCGGGGACCCTCGGCCTCCGATTTGGTGGGCGGGGACCCTCGGCCTCCGCTTTGGTGGGCGGGGCCCCTCGGCCTCCGATTTGGTGGGCGGGGTCCCTCTGCCTCCGATTTGGTGTGCGGGGACCCTCGGCCTCCGCTTTGGTGGGCGGGGCCCCTCGGCCTTCGATTTGGTGGGCGGGGCCCCTCGGCCTCCGATTTGGTTGGCGTGGACCCTCGGCCTCCGATTTGGTGGGCGGGGACCCTCGGCCTCCGATTTGGTGGGCGGGGACCCTCGGCCTCCGATTTGGTGGGCGGGGTCCCTCGGCCTCCGATTTGGTGGGCGGGGATCCTCGGCCTACGATTTGGTGGGCACGGCCCCTCGGCCTCCGCTTTGGTGGGCGGGGCCCCTCGGCCTTCGATTTGGTGGGCGGGGCCCCTCGGCCTCCGATTTGGTGGGCGGGGACCCTCGGCCTCCGATTTGGTGGGCGGGGACCCTCGGCCTCCGATTTGGTGGGCGGGGACCCCCGGCCTCCGATTTGGTGGGCGGGGACCCTCGGCATCCGATTTGGTGGGCGGGGACCCTCGGCCTCCGATTTGGTAGGCGGGGCCCCTCGGCCTCCGATTTGGTGGGCGGGGACCCTCGGCCTCCGATTTGGTTGGCGGGGCCCCTCGGCCTCCGATTTGGTGGGCGGGGACCCTCGGCCTCCGATTTGGTGGGCGGGGACCCTCGGCCTCCGATTTGGTGGGCGGGGACCCTCGGCCTCTGATTTGGTGGGCGGGGAGCCTCGGCCTCCGCTTTGGTGGGCGGGGCCCCTCGGCCTCCGATTTGGTGGGCGGGGCCTCTCGGCCTTCGATTTGGTGGGCGGGGCCCCTCGGCCTCCGATTTGGTTGGTGTGGACCCTCGGCCTCCGATTTGGTGGGCGGGGACCCTCGGCCTCCGATTTGGTGGGCGGGGACCCTCGGCCTCCGATTTGGTGGGCGGGGACCCTCGGCCTCCGATTTGGTGGGCGGGGACCCTCGGCCTCCGATTTGGTGGGCGGGGACCCTCGGCCTCCGATTTGGTGGGCGGGGCCCTTCGGCCTCCGATGTGGTGGGCGGGGCCCCTCGGCCTCCGCTTTGGTGGGCGGGGCCAGGCCCCTTGGCCTTCGCTTTGGTGGGCGGGGCTGCTCGGCCTTCGATTTGGTGGGCGGGGCTCCTCGGCCTCCGATTTGGTTGGCGAAGCCCCTCGGCCTCCGATTTGGTTGGCGGGGCCCCTCGGCCTCCGATTTGGTGGGCGGGGACTCTCGGCCTCCGATTTGGTGGGCGGGGACCCTCGGCCTCCGATTTGGTGGGCGGGGACCCTCGGCCTCCGATTTGGTGATCAGGGACCCTCGGCCTCCGATTTGGTGGGTGGGGCCCCTCGGCCTCCGATTTGGTGGGCGGGGACCCTCGGCCTCCGCTTTCGTGGGCGGGGCCCCTCGACCTTTGATTTGGTGGGCGTGGCTCCTCGGCCTCCGATTTGGTTGGTGGGGCCCCTCGGCCTCCGATTTGGTGGGCGGGGACCCTCGGCCTCCGATTTGGTGGGCGGGGACCCTCGGCCTCCGATTTGGTGGGCAGGGACCCTCGGCCTCCGCTTTGGTGGGTGGGGCCCGTCAGCCTCCGATTTGGTGGGCGGGGCTTCTCGGCCTCCGATTTGGATGGTGTGGACCCTCGGCCTCCGATTTGGTGGGCGGGGACCCTCGGCCTCCGATTTGGTGGGCGGGGACCCTCGGCCTCCGATTTGGTGGGCGGGGACCCTCGGCCTCCGATTTGGTGGGCGGGGCCCTTCGGCCTCCGATGTGGTGGGCGGGGCCCCTCGGCCTCCGCTTAGGTGGGCGGGGCCAGGCCCCTTGGCCTTCGCTTTGGTGGGCGGGGCTGCTCGGCCTTCGATTTGGTGGGCGGGGCTCCTCGGCCTCCGATTTGGTTGGCGAAGCCCCTCGGCCTCCGATTTGGTTGGCGGGGCCCCTCGGCCTCCGATTTGGTGGGCGGGGACTCTCGGCCTCCGATTTGGTGGGCGGGGACCCTCGGCCTCCGATTTGGTGGGCGGGGACCCTCGGCCTCCGATTTGGTGATCAGGGACCCTCGGCCTCCGATTTGGTGGTCGGGGACCCTCGGCCTCCGCTTTGGTGGGTGGGGCCCCTCGGCCTCCGATTTGGTGGGCGGGGACCCTCGGCCTCCGCTTTCGTGGGCGGGGCCCCTCGACCTTTGATTTGGTGGGCGTGGCTCCTCGGCCTCCGATTTGGTTGGTGGGGCCCCTCGGCCTCCGATTTGGTGGGCGGGGACCCTCGGCCTCCGATTTGGTGGGCGGGGACCCTCGGCCTCCGATTTGGTGGGCAGGGACCCTCGGCCTCCGCTTTGGTGGGTGGGGCCCGTCAGCCTCCGATTTGGTGGGCGGGGCTTCTCGGCCTCCGATTTGGATGGTGTGGACCCTCGGCCTCCGATTTGGTGGGCGGGGACCCTCGGCCTCCGATTTGGTGGGCGGGGACCCTCGGCCTCCGATTTGGTGGGCGGGGCCCCTCGGCCTCCGATTTGGTGGGCGGGGACCCTCGGCCTCCGATTTGGTGGGCGGGGACCCTCGGCCTCCGATTTGGTGGGCGGGGCCCTTCGGCCTCCGATGTGGTGGGCGGGGCCTCTCGGCCTCCGATTTGGTGGGCGGGGCCAGGCCCCTCGGCCTCCGCTTTGGTGGGCGGGGCTGCTCGGCCTTCGATTTGGTGGGCGGGGCTCCTCGGCCTCCGATTTGGTTGGCGAAGCCCCTCGGCCTCCGATTTGGTTGGCGGGGCCCCTCGGCCTCCGATTTGGTGGGCGGGGACTCTCGGCCTCCGATTTGGTGGGCGGGGACCCTCGGCCTCCGATTTGGTGGGCGGGGACCCTCGGCCTCCGATTTGGTGGGCAGGGACCCTCGGCCTCCGATTTGGTGGTCGGGGACCCTCGGCCTCCGCTTTGGTGGGTGGGGCCCCTCGGCCTCCGATTTGGTGGGCGGGGACCCTCGGCCTCCGCTTTCGTGGGCGGGGCCCCTCGACCTTTGATTTGGTGGGCGGGGCTCCTCGGCCTCCGATTTGGTTGGTGGGGCCCCTCGGCCTCCGATTTGGTGGGCGGGGACCCTCGGCCTCCGATTTGGTGGGCGGGGACCCTCGGCCTCCGATTTGGTGGGCGGGGCCCTTCGGCCTCCGATGTGGTGGGCGGGGCCCCTCGGCCTCCGCTTTGGTGGGCGGGGCCAGGCCCCTTGGCCTTCGCTTTGGTGGGCGGGGCTGCTCGGCCTTCGATTTGGTGGGCGGGGCTCCTCGGCCTCCGATTTGGTTGGCGAAGCCCCTCGGCCTCCGATTTGGTTGGCGGGGCCCCTCGGCCTCCGATTTGGTGGGCGGGGACTCTCGGCCTCCGATTTGGTGGGCGGGGACCCTCGGCCTCCGATTTGGTGGGCGGGGACCCTCGGCCTCCGATTTGGTGATCAGGGACCCTCGGCCTCCGATTTGGTGGTCGGGGACCCTCGGCCTCCGCTTTGGTGGGTGGGGCCCCTCGGCCTCCGATTTGGTGGGCGGGGACCCTCGGCCTCCGCTTTCGTGGGCGGGGCCCCTCGACCTTTGATTTGGTGGGCGTGGCTCCTCGGCCTCCGATTTGGTTGGCGGGGCCCCTCGGCCTCCGATTTGGTGGGCGGGGACCCTCGGCCTCCGATTTGGTGGGCGGGGACCCTCGGCCTCCGATTTGGTGGGCAGGGACCCTCGGCCTCCGCTTTGGTGGGTGGGGCCCGTCAGCCTCCGATTTGGTGGGCGGGGCTTCTCGGCCTCCGATTTGGATGGTGTGGACCCTCGGCCTCCGATTTGGTGGGCGGGGAACCTCGGCCTCCGATTTGGTGGGCGGGGACCCTCGGCCTCCGATTTGGTGGGCGGGGCCCCTCGGCCTCCGATTTGGTGGGCGGGGACCCTCGGCCTCCGATTTGGTGGGCGGGGACCCTCGGCCTCCGATTTGGTGGGCGGGGCCCTTCGGCCTCCGATGTGGTGGGTGGGGCCTCTCGGCCTCCGATTTGGTGGGCGGGGCCAGGCCCCTCGGCCTCCGCTTTGGTGGGCGGGGCTGCTCGGCCTTCGATTTGGTGGGCGGGGCTCCTCGGCCTCCGATTTGGTTGGCGAAGCCCCTCGGCCTCCGATTTGGTTGGTGGGGCCCCTCGGCCTCCGATTTGGTGGGCGGGGACTCTCGGCCTCCGATTTGGTGGGCGGGGACCCTCGGCCTCCGATTTGGTGGGCGGGGACCCTCGGCCTTCGATTTGGTGGGCAGGGACCCTCGGCCTCCGATTTGGTGGTCGGGGACCCTCGGCCTCCGCTTTGGTGGGTGGGGCCCCTCGGCCTCCGATTTGGTGGGCGGGGACCCTCGGCCTCCGCTTTCGTGGGCGGGGCCCCTCGACCTTTGATTTGGTGGGCGGGGCTCCTCGGCCTCCGATTTGGTTGGTGGGGCCCCTCGGCCTCCGATTTGGTGGGCGGGGACCCTCGGCCTCCGATTTGGTGGGCGGGGACCCTCGGCCTCCGATTTGGTGGGCAGGGACCCTCGGCCTCCACTTTGGTGGGTGGGGCCCGTCAGCCTCCGATTTGGTGGGCGGGGCTTCTCGGCCTCCGATTTGGATGGTGTGGACCCTCGGCCTCCGATTTGGTGGGCGGGGACCCTCGGCCTCCGATTTGGTGGGCGGGGACCCTCGGCCTCCGATTTGGTGGGCGGGGACCCTCGGCCTCCGATTTGGTGGGCAGGGACCCTCGGCCTCCGCTTTGGTGGGTGGGGCCCGTCAGCCTCCGATTTGGTGGGCGGGGCCTCTCGGCCTCCGATTTGGATGGTGTGGACCCTCGGCCTCCGATTTGGTGGGCGGGGACCCTCGGCCTCCGATTTGGTGGGCGGGGACCCTCGGCCTCCGATTTGGTGGGCCGGGCCCTTCGGCCTCCGCTTTGGTGGGCGGGGCCGCTCGGCCTTCGATTTGGTGGGCGGGGCTCCTCAGCCTCCGATTTGGTTGGCGGGGCCCCTCGGCCTCCGATTTGGTTGGCGGGGCCCCTCGGCCTCCGATTTGGTGTGTGCTCTGCCTGGGGCCACTGTGCTCTGCCTGGCGCCCCATATGCTGCCTGGGGCCCCTGTGCTCTGCCTGGGGCCCCATATGCTACCTGGGGCCCCTGTGCTCTGCCTGGGGCCCCTGTGCTCTGCCTGGGGCCACTGTGCTCTGCCTGGGTGTAGGACACTGGTGACGTCACTTATCTCCGGACATTAGCTCCGGACATTAGCTCCGGACATTAGCTCCGGACATTAACTCCGGACATTATCTCCGGACATTAGCTCCGGACAAAGCCACGGAAGTTGGCACAAATTGCAGGAAGTAGTATTCTAGGCAATTATATATTAGATATATATATATATATATATATATATATATATATATATATATATATATATATATAATGCTGTCTGGCGCTCACACTGTCCGGCCCCTGTAATAAAGCACAGAGGACAACACTCTGCCATTCTCACCTTATGTCCTGAGAGCTGCAAAACGTCAAGAAACTGGATAGAACTACAAATCCCGGCGTGCTCCACAGCAGATAAAACGTCACTTCCGGTGTCCAGTTATTTGCGTCACCTCCCTGAGAACGAAGCCCGCTGATTGGGTTCCGTCTAAACACACTCACTCCTGGGTATACATGTCACGTGACTTGTCTGACTGTTGTTACTATGGCAGCCGGATGACTGATTGCGCCTCAGTCATTAATACAAATGCAAATTATGTAAATTAATAGACGTCTTGTCAGTTCTAAGGAAAATGGGTTCAGACTCGGTTCCTCTCAGTGAATCCCTGCAAAATACTGTGCACAATATACTAATGGCCGCCATGGGGATTGGCACAGTGTATCCCAGTGTGTAGTGTGCTGCAATGTATACTAGTGAAGAAACAGCATTTTTAGCATCATTTTTATTGCACTTTGCAGCATTATGTTACAATTTAATTATAACTTTTACACCACTTATCATTTCCGTTTTTCATGTTTCCTATAATATAAAACGTGTAAATGTCAGTCGTACTGTCAGTAAATTTCCTTGATCCTGGCATTTGATTATCCTGACATTCCGATAATCCGGCACATGAGGCAAATGGTGACTTTTACTGCACAAAATTCATTAAAAAAATCGATTGCTGATTAATCCCAGATGACGATGTGAAATCCCCTCCTGACATTTAGGACGAGTTCAGACATCCGGTCCATGGGGACGAGGGTCTCCTGACACAAATTCAACAGCCTCATATCTGCCCCATAACTACGCCACTGTGTACGATACCGTAATATATGGACGTCCGAATTCCTACTAAAACCCCTATTTATTAAATGGCGATTCTAATTTATTATAGGAGAGGGAATAATTTACTGTCCGACAGCTGTGACCCTCAATGATTCAGAGAAGGGGGCTCTACAAACAAGGGCTCTGCAGAGCTTAGTCTAGAAGGGGACGGAGGTGCACATGTTCAGCCTCGGAGGTGCACATGCTCATCATGGGAAGTGCCCATGCTCGTTCTTGGAGGCGCACATGATAGTCCTCAGAGGTGCTCATATCTCATTGGAGGTGCACATGCTTGTTCTCGGAAGCGCACATGCTCTTCCTCAGAGGCGCACATGCTCATCATCAGAGGTGCACATGCTCATCCTCAGATGTGTCCATTGTCATCATCGGAGGTGCACATGCTCGTTCTTTGGAAGCGCACATGCTAGTCCTCAGAGGTGCTCATGCTTGTCCTCAGAGTGCTCATGCTCGTCTTCAGAGGTGTGTAATGCAGGTGTCTGAATACAATGAACAGAGATCATGAGGCGGAAACAGCCAGGGGTTGATATATTGGTATTTTTATACAACAATAACTTCTAAACAATTAGGGTTAGTAAATATGCAATTTAACAATATAGGGAATCAGAACAGGTTACGAACAAGCTAGAAAGTCTCTCAGTACTTAACGTTAGCGGTGCGCCCTGTCTTGGGGGTCACCACCCCTTCCAACCTGTAATCCTAGACCCAGCCGACCCCGCTACCGCAGGTGATAGCTGGAAGTGATGGCCCTGCTCACTCGCACAGTTCCTCCTCTCTCGCAGGCGTGCCTCTCCTGTCATAGGTGTTGCACGGCTCTTTTCAGCTTGACCGTCGGCGGAAGTCTCACAGGCTCGGGGCAGAGAGAACTGGGCCTCAGCTCTTGACAGGTGTAGTCGGATCATGGAGGTTTGACTAGTGCAGATTACGTTTTGCCAGGTGGTGACCGACACCTGGGTAGCACAGACTCCCTGCTGAGGCCTGTCACGTAGGTCTCAGTGGTGTCTCTGGGCCATGTCTGCCCCGCTCTCTTCCGTGGCACCAAATCTCCCCGTGGTTGGGCACACAGGGAAGTCCGTACAGAGGGTCACCTGATCTAGTCCAGCACACAAGTGTCATGGTTTACTGGGTTCTCGGGTCACGTAGTTGCAGGGTTAACTGGGATGGCCTCTTTCTGGGTCCTGGGAGGCTTTTTGTAGCCTCACTGTGAGGTCAATCCTTGTCGTTTATACTCTGACCCTTTGCTGAGTGTGTCTGACCCTGGTGTGCCTCTGCTTTGTGCATGTACTATTGTTTGTCTGTTTGATTTCTGATCTGGTTCCGTCCCTGTTGTGATTCCTGCCTGCCGTTTCTGTACCATCTATTGCCTGTTCTGGTTTACTGATCTCTTGCCACGTCCTGACTATTCTTCTGACTGCTCCTGTGTACTGCGCTCTTTGTATGACCTTGGCTTGCATGACTTCGTTTTTACCTGTCACCCCTTTTAACATCCTTGTGGGTTCCTCTCTTTCTTACACTTTCTCCCAGAGCCGATGCAGCCCCGCGCTGCAGGCTCAAACAACGGTGCTAAGCTCCACCCACCCCCTCTGACCCATGGTCACCTGACCGCAGGTCCTGTCTGCCTTCTCTGGAGAGCAGCTAGCCCCTGCAGCTACCGCTCTCGTTCACAGCTCCTTGGTGTCACAAGGCTGTCCCCAGCACCAGTCGTCCAGGCTAACCACCTGCGCAGCCATTGGTGAGTGCCCGTCAGGTAGCTGGTCCTGATATTATAAACGACCGTTACAGTTTTTTTTGTTTTTTTTTTAAGGAAGGAGATTTAGAAGTGTTATCTGCATGGATCCTATGCAGGCATTAGCGGATCAGGTGAAGCACCTGACGCAATTGTTCCAGAAATTGAATGTGGAACAGCGCACAATGGCTCAGACCCAGCAGCAGTTGGTAGATACCGTACAGGGGGCTGTCGCTGTGGTGTCCCTGGGTACTGGTGGTAGAGATGTGTCTCCTGAATCTCCAGTAAAACTGCCCGACCCCTTCTCAGGGGATAAAAATGAGTTCAGAGCCTTCAGGGAGGGGTGTAAACTTTTTTTCTCCCTGAGGCCTCGTTCTTCTGGGGACGAGTTCCAGAGGGTGGGGTCATTATTTTCTCACTTAGGGGGGCTCCACAAGCCTGGGCCTTTTCTCTCTCTCCTTCTGCTCCTGAGAGGATGACTGTTGATGCCTTTTTTTGGTGCCTTGGGCCGCATCCATGATGAGCCTGACAGGGTCAGTATGGCTGAGGATGTGGTAGTGAGTGTTCGGCAGGGCAAACATTCAGCTGAGTGGTTCTTTTTGGAGTTCCGATGTTGGGCTGCAGAGGTGTCCTGGGATGATGCCGCCCTTCGAAGGGTATTCCGCAGAGGCCTGTCTGAAAGCCTCCAGGACGCTCTGGCCCTTCATCCTCCACCTGACGCTTTGGAAGATGCCATAACCCAGGCTGTACGGGCAAGGGGCCTGTTATGACCTGGTGGTTAAGGAGCCACACTGATATGACCTGGTGGCTAAAAGGCAACATGGGACGAGCTCTGAGGAGGTGATATCTCTACTGACCGCAGTTCCTAATCCTAACAACAACACTAGTAATAGCCGTGGGATGTTCCTGACTCTCCCTAGACACCTCGTCACAGCCTAAGAACTAACTACCCCTAAAGAAGGAAATAGAAAGCTATCTTGCCTCAGAGAAAACCCCAAAAGGAAAGATAGCCCCCCACAAATATTGACTGTGAGTGGAGAGGGAAATGACGTACACAGAAATGAAATCAGATTTTAGCAAAGGAGGCCAATACTAAACTAGATAGACAGAATAGAAAAGGATACTGTGTGGTCAGTATTAAAAACTAAAAATCCACGCAGAGTTTACAAAAATGAACTCCACACTGACTCACGGTGTGGAGGGGCAAATCTGCTTCCCCAGAGCTTCCAGCTAGCCTGAATATAACATAATGACAAGCTGGACAAAAAGAGACATATTAGCTGAGCAATAGAGTCCAAAGCAAATGGACAATCAAAGAACTAGCAAAAACTTATCTTTTGCTGAAAAGGACAGGCCATATGAGAAATCCAAGGAGAGAACCAAATCCAACCAAGAACATTGACAGCTGGCATGAACTAAAGCCCAGAGCAGGTTTAAATAACAAACCCAGGCAAGACGATTAGTGAAGGCAGCTGCTACAGCTAACCTCAAGGAGCAGCAGTTCCACTCAAAACCACCAGAGGGAGCCCAAGGGCAGAACTCACAAAAGTACCATTAACAACCACAGGAGGGAGCTCCAGAACGAAATTCACAACAGTACCCCCCCTTGAGGAGGGGTCACCGAACCCTCACCAGAGCTCCCAGGCCGATCAGGATGAGCCAAATCGAAAGCACGAACCAAATCGGCAGCATGAAGATCGGAGGCAACAACCCAAGAATTATCCTCCTGGCCATAACCCTTCCACTTGACCAGATACTGAAGCTTCCGCCTCGAAAAACGAGAATCCAAAATCTTCTCCACCACATATTCCAATTCCCCCTCAACCAACACCGGAGCAGGAGGATCAACGGAGGGAACCATAGGTACCACATATCTCCACAACAAAGATCTATGGAACACATTATGAATGGAAAAAGAAGCTGGAAGGGCCAAACGAAAAGACACCGGATTGATAATTTCAGAAATCTTATAAAGACCAATAAAGCGAGGCTTGAACTTAGGGGAAGAAACCTTCATAGGAACATGACGAGAAGACAACCAGACCAAATCCCCAACACGAAGCCGGGGACCAACACACCGACGACGGTTATCAAAACGTTGAGCCTTTTCCTGAGACAACGTTAAATTGTCCACCACATGAGTCCAAATTTGCTGCAACCTGTCCACCACAGAATCCACACCAGGACAGTCAGAAGGCTCAACCTACCCCGAAGAAAAACGAGGATGAAAACCAAAGTTACAAAAGAAAGGCGAAACCAAGGTAGCCGAACTAGCCCGATTATTAAGGGCAAACTCGGCCAACGGCAAAAAGGTCACCCAATCATCCTGATCAGCAGACACGAAGCATCTCAAATAGGTTTCCAAGGTCTGATTGGTTCGCTCCGTTTGGCCATTTGTCTGAGGATGAAATGCTGAAGAAAAAGACAAATCAATGCCCATTCTAGCACAAAAAGACCGCCAAAACCTAGAAACAAACTGGGAACCTCTGTCAGACACAATATTCTCTGGAATACCATGCAAATGAACCACATGCTGAAAAAATAATGGAACCAAATCAGAGGAGAAAGGCAACTTAGGCAAAGGTACCAAATGGACCATCTTAGAAAACCGGTCACAAACCACCCAGATGACAGACATCTTCTGAGAAACAGGAAGATCAGAAATAAAATCCATGGAAATATGCGTCCAGGGCCTCTCAGGGATAGGCAAAGGCAAAAGCAACCCACTAGCACAGGAACAACAAGGCTTAGCCCGAGCAAAAGTCCCACAGGACTGCACAAAAGAACGCACATCCCGCGACAAGGAAGGCCACCAAAAGGACCTAGGAACCAAATCTCTGGTACCAAAAATCCCAGGATGACCAGCCAATACCGAACAATGAACCTCAGAAATTACCTTGCTAGTCCATCTATCAGGAACAAACAGTTTCCCCACTGGACAAGCTTGATGGTCTCTGTTTTTCTCCCGTTTTGATTTTGTGGTCTCGTATATTCCGGGATCTAAGAATGTGAAGGCTGATGCCCTTTCTAGGAGTTTTTTGCCTGATTCTCCGGGAGTCCTTGAGCCGGCTGGTATTCTCAAGGAGGGGGTGATTCTTTCTGCCATCTCCTCTGATTTGCGGCGGGTACTTCAGGAGTTTCAGGCTGATGAGGCTGATGAGGTTTATCAGCCTGAAAATCCTGAAGTACCCGCCGCAAATCAGGGGAGATGGCAGAAAGAATCACCCCCTCCTTGAGAATACCAGCCGGCTCAAGGACTCCCGGAGAATCAGGCAAAAAACTCCTAGAAAGGGTATCAGCCTTCACATTCTTAGATCCCGGAATATACGAGACCACAAAATCAAAACGGGAGAAAAACAGAGACCATCAAGCTTGTCTAGGATTCAACCGCTTAGCAGACTCGAGGTAAATCAGATTCTTATGATCAGTCAAGACCACAACGCGATGCTTGGCTCCCTCAAGCCAATGTCGCCACTCCTCAAATGCCCACTTCATAGCCAACAACTCCCGATTGCCGACATCATAATTACGCTCAGCAGGCGAAAACTTTCTGGAGAAGAAAGCACACGGTTTCATCAAAGAGCCATCAGAACTTCTCTGAGACAAAACGGCCCCTGCCCCAATCTCAGAAGCGTCAACCTCAACCTGAAAAGGGAGAGAAACATCTGGCTGACGCAACACAGGGGCAGAAGTAAAACGACGTTTAAGCTCCCGAAAGGCCTCAACAGCCGCAGAGGACCAATTCATCACATCAGCGCCTTTCTTCGTCAAATAGGTCAGAGGCTTTACCACACTAAAAAAATTAGCAATAAAGCGGCGATAAAAATTAGCAAAGCCCCAAAATTTCTGAAGGCTCTTTACAGATGTGGGTTGAGTCCAATCATGAATGGCCTGGACTTTAACAGGGTCCATTTCAATAGCCGAGGGAGAAAAAATGAAACCCAAAAAAGAAACCTTCTGAACTCCAAAGAGGCACTTAGACCCCTTCACAAACAATGCATTAGCACGAAGGACCTGAAATACCATCCTGACCTGCTTCACATGAGACTCCCAATCATCGGAAAAAACCAAAATATCATCCAAATATATAATCATGAATGTATCCAGATAATTCCGGAAGATATCATGCATAAAGGACTGAAATACCGATAGAGCATTAGAGAGCCCGAATGGCATCACAAGGTATTCAAAATGGCCTTCGGGCGTATTAAATGCTGTTTTCCATTCATCACCCTGTTTAATACGAAAAGATTATACGCCCCTCGAAGGTCGGTCTTAGTAAACCAACAAGCACCCTTAATCCGAGCAAACAAATCAGAAAGTAAAGGTAAAGGGTACTGGAATTTGACCGTGATCTTATTGAGAAGGCGATAATCTATACAAGGCCGCAAGGAGCCATCCTTCTTGGCAACAAAAAAGAACCCCGCTCCCAACGGTGACGAAGACGGGCGAATATGCCCCTTCTCCAAGGACTCCTTTACATAACTCCGCATAGCGGCATGCTCTGGCACAGACAGATTGAAAAGTCGGCCCTTAGGGAACTTAGAGCCAGGAATTATTATTATTATTATTATTATTATTTATTGTTATAGCGCCATTTATTCCATGGCACTTTACATGTGAGGAGGGGTATACATAATAAAACAAGTACAATAATCTTAAACAATACAAGTCATAACTGGTACAGGAGGAGTGAGGACCCTGCCCGCGAAGGCTCACAATCTACAAGGGATGGGTGAGAATACAGTAGGTGAGGATAGAGCTGATCGTGCAGCGGTTGGTTGATCGGTGGTTACTGCAGGTAGTAGGCTTGTCAGAAGAGGTGGGTCTTCAGATTCTTTTTGAAGATTTTGATGGTAGGCGAGAGTCTGATGTGTTGTGGTAGAGGGTTCCAGAGTAGGGGTGATACGCGAGAGAAATCTTGTGTACGATTGTGGGAAGAGGAGATAAGAGGGGAGTAGAGAAGGAGATCTTGTGAGGATCGGAGGTTGCGTGTAGGTAAGTACCGGGAGACGAAGTCACAGATGTATGGAGGAGACAGGTTGTGGATGGCTTTGTATGTCATCGTTAGGGTTTTGTACTGGAGTCTCTGGGCAATGGGGAGCCAGTGAAGGGATTGACAGAGGGGAGAGGCCGGAGAATAGCGAGGGGACAGGTGGATTAGTCGGGCAGCAGAGTTTAGAATAGATTGGAGGGGTGCGAGAGTGTTCGAGGGGAGGCCACAGAGCAGGAGGTTGCAGTAGTCGAGGCAAGAGATGATGAGGGCATGGACTAGGGTTTTTGCAGATTCTTGGTTGAGGAATGAACGGATTCGTGAAATATTTTTGAGTTGAAGTCGGCAGGAAGTGGAAAGGGCTTGGATATGTGGTTTGAAGGAGAGATCAGCATCAAGGATTACCCCGAGGCAGCGAGCTTGTGGGACTGAGGAGAGTGGGCAGCCATTTACTGTAATGGATAGGTTCGTTGGGGGGTTCGCGTGAGATGGGGGAAAGATGATGAATTCTGTTTTGTCCATGTTAAGTTTGAGAAATCTAGCGGAGAAGAAGGATGAAATAGTGGACAGACATTGAGGGATTCTGGTTAGTAGGGAGGTGATATCTGGTCCAGAGATGTAGATCTGTGTGTCGTCAGCATAGAGGTGATACTGAAAGCCATGAGATTCTATGAGCTGTCCCAGGCCAAAGGTGTAAATGGAGAAGAGCAGGGGCCCAAGGACTGAACCTTGTGGGACTCCGACAGATAGGGGGCGAGGTGAGGAGGTGGTGTGTGAGTGGGAGACGCTGAATGTCCGGTCTGTTAGGTATGAGGAGATCCAGGATAGGGCCAAGTCTGTGATGCCAAGGGATGAGAGGGTCTGTAATAATAGGGAATGTGTTGTGAACTATATTTCTTGGCTCCCTTTTGTGGTCATTAGCGGTATGGCACTTGGATTGTCTTTCCCCAGGTTTGCACTCACCTGGTTCGTTTGGCCTTGGGTGTTCCTATTTAAACTTCCTGGATTCTCAGTCTTGTGCCTGGAATCGTTGTTAGCAGACCATGTCTGTTTTCTCCTGTCTCCTGGTCTCCTGAGTTTTGCAAGATAAGCTAAGTCTGCTTTCTTATTTTTGTTCATTTGCATTTTCTCTTATTGTGTTCCAGCTTGTTAAAGATGTGATCCCTGATTTTGCTGGAAGCTCAAGGGGGCTGATATTCTCCCCCCACACCGTTAGTCGGTGCGGGGGTTCTTGGATATTCAGCGTGGATATTTTGTAGGGTTTTTTGCTGACCGCATAAGTCATCTTCCTATTTTCTGCTATTAGTCAGTGGGCCTCTCTTTGCTAAATCTAGTTCATTCAGTGTTTCAGTCCTTTATGCCTGACATTTTCTGGAAGTATCTGGATAAATTTATGATTGTTTATCTGGATGATATTCTGGTTTTCTCTGATGATTGGGATTCTCATGTAAAGCAGGTCAGGATGGTGTTTCAGGTTTTGCGTGATAATGCTTTGTTTGTGAAGGGCCCAAAGTGTCTCTTCGGAGTGCAGAAGGTTTCCTTTTTGGGTTTTATTTTCGCCCCTTCTACTGTGGAGATGGACCCAGTCAAGGTCCGAGCTATTCATGATTGGACTCAACCCACGTCTGTTAAGAGTCTTCAGAAGTTCTTGGGTTTTGCTAATTTCTACCGTCGTTTTATTGCTAATTTTTCTAGCGTTGTTAAACCTTTGACGGATATGACCAAGAAAAGTTCTGATGTTGCTAATTGGGCTCCTGCGGCCGTGGAGGCTTTCCGGGAGCTGAAGCGCCGGTTTACTTCGGCGCCTGTTTTGTGCCAGCCAGATGTCTCACTTCCCTTTCAGGTTGAAGTGGACGCTTCTGAGATCGGTGCAGGGGCTGTTTTGTCGCAGAAAGGCTCTGGTTGCTCTGTGATGAGACCATGTGCTTTTTTTTCTAGGAAATTTTCACCTGCTGAGCGGAACTATGATGTTGGTAATCGGGAGTTGTTGGCTATGAAGTGGGCATTTGAGGAGTGGCGTCATTGGCTCGAAGGAGCTAAGCATCGTGTGGTGGTCTTGACTGATCACAAAAATCTGATGTACCTCGAGTCTGCTAAGCGCCTGAATCCTAGACAGGCTCGTTGGTCGTTGTTTTTCTCCCGTTTTGACTTTGTGGTCTCGTACCTGCCTTTTTCAAAGAATGTGAAGGCTGATGCTCTTTCTAGGAGTTTTGTGCCTGACTCTCCTGGAGTCTCAGGGCCAGCGGGTTACTTTTGCCCTTGCCCGTCCCGAAGAGGCCTTGGACGCACATTTCCATGGATTTCATTTCAGATCTTCCGGTGTCTCAAGGAATGTCTGTCATCTGGGTGGTCTGTGATCGTTTTTCCAAGATGGTCCATTTGGTGCCCTTGCCTAAGCTGCCTTCCTCTTCCGATCTGGTTCCTTTGTTCTTTCAGAATGTGGTTCGTTTGCACGGCATTCCTGAGAATATCGTGTCTGACAGAGGATCCCAGTTTGTGTCCAGATTCTGGCGATCTTTTTGTGCTAGGATGGGCATTGATTTGTCATTTTCATCTGCCTTTCATCCTCAGACTAATGGCCAAACGGAGCGAACTAATCAGATGCTGGAGGCTTATTTGAGATGTTTTGTTTCTGCGGATCAGGATGATTGGGTGACCTTCTTGCCATTGGCTGAATTTGCCCTCAATAATCGGGCAAGTTCCGCTACTTTGGTTTCGCCATTTTTCTGCAACTCTGGTTTTCATCCGCGGTTTTCCTCGGGTCATGTTGAACCTTCTGACTGTCCTGGGGTGGATTCCGTGGTGGATAGGTTGCAGCAGATTTGGAATCATGTGGTGGACAACTTGAAGTTGTCACAGGAGAAGGCTCAGCGTTTTGACAACCGCCGCCGCGGTGTGGGTCCCCGACTTCGTGTTGGGGATTTGGTTTGGTTGTCTTCTCGGTTTGTCCCTCTGAAGGTTTCCTCTCCTAAGTTTAAGCCTCGCTTTATTGGCCCTTATAAAATTTTGGAAGTCCTTAATCCGGTGTCGTTTCGTTTGGATCTTCTGGTGTCGTTTGCCATTCACAATGTGTTCCATAGGTCTTTGTTACGGCGGTACGTTGTGCCTATGGTTCCTGCTGTTGAGCCTCCTGCTCCGGTGTTGTTTGAGGGCGAGTTGGAGTGCGTGGTGGGGAAGATCTTGGATTCTCGTCTCTCTAGACGGAGGCTTCAGTATCTCGTCAAGTGGAAGGGCTATGGTCAGGAGGATAATTCCTGGGTTGTCACCTCTGATGTTCATGCGGCCGATTTGGTTCGTGCCTTTCACGCTGCTCATCCTGATCGCCCTTCTGGTCTTGGTGAGGGTTCGGTGACCCCTCCTTAAAGGGGGGGTACTGTTGTGAACTATATTTCTTGGCTCCCTCTTGTGGTCATTAGCGGTTTGGCACTTGGATTGTCTTTCCCCAGGTTTGCACTCACCTGGTTCGTTTGGCCTTGGGTGTTCCTATTTAAACTTCCTGGATTCTCAGTCTTGTGCCTGGAATCGTTGTTAGCAGACTATGTCTGTTTTCTCCTGTCTCCTGGTCTCCTGAGTTTTGCAAGATAAGCTAAGTCTTCTTTCTTATTTTTGTTCATTTGCATTTTCTCTTATTGTGTTCCAGCTTGTTAAAGATGTGATCCCTGATTTTGCTGGAAGCTCAAGGGGGCTGATATTCTCCCCCCACACCGTTAGTCGGTGCGGGGGTTCTTGGATATTCAGCGTGGATATTTTGTAGGGTTTTTTGCTGACCGCATAAGTCATCTTCCTATTTTCTGCTATTAGTCAGTGGGCCTCTCTTTGCTAAATCTAGTTCATTCTTACGTTTGTCTTTTCTTCTTACCTCACCGTTATTATTTGTTGGGGGCTTGTATTATAACTTTGGGGTCTTTTCTCTTGAGGCAAGAGAGGTCTTGTTTTCTCTGAAAGGGTTAGTTAGTTCTCCGGCTGGCGCGAGACGTCTAGAATCAACGTAGGTACGTTCCCCGGCTGCTGCTAGTTGTTGTGCTAGGATCAGGTATACGGTCAGCCTAGTTACCACTTCCCTATGAGCTGGTTTTTGTGTTTGCAGACTTAGCTGGATCTCCTGAGATCCTCTGCCACTAGGATCATAACAGGAATGGTCCACTGTGTCAATGGCAGCAGACAGGTCAAGAAGGAGGAGAACAGAGTAGTGTCGCTTGCTCCTGGCGGTTAAGAGGTCATTGGTGACCTTAGTTAGGGCAGTTTCAGTGGAATGGTGTGACCGGAAGCCAGATTGTAAGCGGTCAAAGAGGGAGCAAGAAGAGAGATGGGAGGACAGTTCAAGGTAGACGTGTTGTTCCAGTAGTTTTGAGGCATAGGGGAGAAGTGATATAGGGCGATAGCTAGATACAGAGGAAGGGTCAAGAGAGGGCTTTTTGAGGATAGGTGTGATGGAGGCATGTTTAAAGCTTGAGGGGAAAACACCAGTTGTTAGTGATAGGTTGAAGAGATGGGTTAGGGTTGGGATGAAGATTGTGGTGAGGTTTGGGATGAGGTGGAATGGGAGCGGGTCAAGTGCACAGGTGGTGAGATGTGATCTTGAGAGTAGAGTGGCGAGTTGATCTTCTGTAATGGTGGAGAAGTTGGTTTTGGAGGTGGAGGGTAGGGAAGTTGGGAGGAAGGGCCCTGGGGCTTGTTGACCAAAACTGTCTCTGATGTTATCAATCTTCTGCTTGAAGAATGAGGCAAAGTCTTCAGCAGAGATAAGTGGGGAGGGAGGAGGTGCTGGGGGACAGAGGAGAGAATTGAAGGTGTTGAATAACTGTTTAGGGTTGTGAGACAGGGAGGATATGAGAGATGAGAAGTAGGTTTGTTTAGTTGTGGCGAGTGTGGTCTTGAAAGTAGTGAGGGACTGTTTGAATGTGATGAAGTGCTCGTTGGAGTGGGATCTTTTCCATCTGCGCTCAGCAGCCCTGGAAGCTCGCCTCAGTTCCTTGGTCAGGCTGGTGTGCCAGGGCTGTCTGTTGATTTTGCGAGCTTTGGTATGTGTAAGTGGGGCAGCAGATTCCAAAGCTACAGCTATTGTGGTGTTATATAGAGCGGCAGCGTCATCCGCATTGTGTATGAACTTATGTCTGTGAGAGGGAGGAGGGATTCAGATAATGAATGTAGGTCAAGATGTTTAAGATTTCTGCGAGGGTGTGAAAGTTTGTGGGGTGGGGTTTGTAGACATGGAGTGGAGAGAGATGAGAATGTGAGAAGGTTGTGGTCAGAGAGAGGAAGAGGTGAGTTAGAGAGGTTAGATAGGGAGCAGAGGCGGGTGAAGATGAGGTCCAGTGTGTGACCATCTTTGTGAGTGGCTGCAGAAGACCATTGAGTGAGGCCGAAGGAGGAAGTGAGAGATAGAAGTTTAGTGGCAGCTGAGAGGGAAGTGTCAATGGGGATGTTGAAATCGCCCATGATGATAGTGGGGATGTCTGCAGAAAGGAAATGACGTAGCCAGGTGGTGAAGTGGTCAAAGAGGATGGTGGCTGGCCCTGGGGGGCGGTAAATGACAGCCAGTTGGAGGTTGGAGGGGGAGTAGATGCGCACAGAGTGCAACTCAAAGGAAGGGAGGGCAATAAAGGGTGGCAGTGGGATTGGGGTGAAGGAGCAGTTTTCTGACAGGAGAAAACCAACTCCTCCGCCATGCTTGCTGCTGGGGCGGGGTGTGTGAGAAAGGTGGAAGCCACCGTAAGAGAGTGCAGCAGGAGAGGCTGTGTCAGAAGGGGTGAGCCAGGTTTCGGTGATGGCGAGGAAGGAAAGTTTGGTAGTAACAAAAGGATCATGGATGTAGGGAAGCTTGTTACAGACAGAGCGAGCGTTCCACAGAGCTCCTGTTAGTGGGACTGGGGAAGCGGGGGCTGGGTGAATGGGTATAAGATTAGAGAGGTTACGGAAGTTTGTGATGGAGTGTGGGTGGGAGGTAGAAATGACTGTGGGAATATGGTGAGGAGGACCAGGATTTGGAGAGATATCACCAGCAGTGAGAAGGAGCAGAGATAGTGTTAGCAGGTGGGAGCAGGAGAGGGCGTGAGGGGGCTGCCTGTGCTTTGAGACAGAGGATTGTATGTTAAGGAACAGTTCTGAGGAGGAGGTGAGATGGATGGGAAGGATTGAAGAGGAGATGAACAGTTCCTTACTTGGTGTGGGGATTGGGGGAGGTAGCAGAAAGTGAAAGATTATAGGGGTAAAAGTGACAACAAACAGAAACATTGTTTGCAGTGACTGGCCAGTTACCTTCAGTTCCCTTCAGGTTCAATTCAGGTTTTAATTCTAATGTAATCCACACTTTTAGAACACACTTCTAGAAATCACACTGCAGACTCAAGTCATGCAGACTTGTGCTATGCAATATATGTACAACTAAGTGCGTTCAGGTGTGAAGCAGAGAGGAGTGGTCTCTGCTCATCTTGGTCAGAGAATTAAGAGAGGACCAGATGCATACAATCAAGCCTAAGTAAAACAAGGTCATAAATATCACAGAGTGAGCTCGGGTTCGCTGAAAGGCATACCATATGAAAGCAAAGAGCAGAGGAAAGTTTGTGTGCAAAGCTGGGTGATGTACTATGTGCACTTCATAGCAGGAGAGCTAGGTGGATGAACATACCATATGAAAGCAAAGAGCAGAGGAAAGTCTGTGTGCAAAGCTGGGTGATGTACTATGTGCGCTTCATAGAAGGAAAGCTGGGTGGATGAACATACCATATGAAAGCAAAGAGCAGAGGAAAGTCTGTGTGCAAAGCTGGGTGATGTACTATGTGCGCTTCATAGCAGGAGAGCTGGGTGGATGAACATACCATATGAAAGCAAAGAGCAGAGGAAAGTCTGTGTGCAAAGCTGGGTGATTTACTATGTGCGCTTCATAGCAGGAGAGCTGGGTGGATGAACATACCATATGAAAGCAAAGAGCAGAGGAAAGTCTGTGTGCAAAGCTGGGTGATGTACTATGTGCGCTTCATAGCAGGAGAGCTGGGTGGATGAACATACCATATGAAAGCAAAGAGCAGAGGAAAGTCTGTGTGCAAAGCTGGGTGATGTACTATGTGCGCTTCATAGCAGGAGAGCTGGGTGGATGAACATACCTGTTGGAAGAATAGAGATGCTTGTTAGAGTGCGATGGTGGCAGGTAGCAGGGCATAGTCTGTATACATCTTTCAGGTTTTAATTCTAATGTAATCCACACTTTTAGAACACACTTCTAGAAATCACACTGCAGACTCAGGAATCAAATTAATAGCACAATCACAGTCCCTATGAGGAGGCAGGGAACTGGACTTGGGCTCATCAAATATATCCTGGAAATCCAACAAAAACTCAGGAACTTCAGAAGAAGGGGATGAGGAAATTTACATCAAAGGAATATCACTATGTATCCCTTGACAACCCCAACTAGTCACAGACATAGATTTCCAATCCAGCACTGGATTATGTACCTGTAACCATGGAAAACCCAGCACAACAACATCATGCAAATTATGCAACACCAAAAAGCGAATATTTTCCTGATGTGCTGGAGCCATGTACATGGTTAACTGTGTCCAGTACTGAGGTTTATTCTTGGCCAATGGCGTAGCATCAATCCCCCTTAAGGGAATAGGGCTCTGCAAAGGCTCCAAGGAAAAACCACAGCGCTTGGCAAATTCTAAGTCCATTAAGTTCAGGGCAGCGCCAGAATCCACAAATGCCATAACAGAAAAGGACGACAATGAGCAAATCAGGGTAACAGACAAGAGAAATTTAGGCTGTACAGTACTAATGGTAACAGACCTAGCGACCCTCTTAGTACGCTTCGGACAATCAGAAATAGCATGAGTAGAGTCACCACAGTAAAAGCACAGCCCATTCTGACGTCTGAATTTCTGCCGTTCTGCTTTAGTCAAAATCCTATCACATTGCATAGGCTCAGGACTCTGCTCAGAGGACACTGCCATATGGTGCACCACCTTGCGCATGCGCAGGCGCCGATCAATCTGAATGGCCAAAGACATTGATTCGTTCAAACCAGCAGGCGTGGGAAACCCCACCATAACATCTTTAAGGGCTTCAGAAAGACCCTTTCTGAAAATCGCTGCCAGGGCATACTCATTCCATTTTGTGAGCACAGACCACTTTCTAAATTTCTGGCAGTATACTTCTGCTGCTTCCTGACCCTCACACAGAGCCAGCAAGGTTTTTTCTGCCTGATCCACAGAATTAGGCTCGTCATACAGCAATCCGAGCGCTTGAAAAAATACGTCTATATTGAGCAATGCAGGATTTCCTGGCTCAAGGGAGAATGCCCAGTCCTGCGGGTCGCCACGCAGCAAAGAAATAACAATCTTCACCTGCTGAATGAGGTCACCAGAGGAACGGGGTCTCAGAGCAAAAAACAATCTGCAATTATTTTTAAAGTTCAAAAATTTAGATCTATCCCCAGAAAACAAATCAGGAATAGGAATTCTAGGCTCTAAAACCGGAGTCTGAACAACATAATCTTGGATACTCTGTACCCTTGCAGCGAGTTGATCCACACGCAAGGACAGACCCTGAATATTAGCACCAGAATCCTGAACCACCCAGAGATTAAGGGGAAAAAAAAAGACAAAACAAGCTGCAAAGGAAAAAAAATGACTCAGAGCTTTCTTTTCCCTCTTTTGAGATGCATTTAACACATTGTTGGCCAGCTGTACTGTTATGACCTGGTAGTTAAGGAGCCACACTGATATGACCTGGTGGCTAAAAGGCAACATGGGACGAAATCTGAGGAGGTGGTATCTCTACTGTCGCAGTTCCTAATCCTAACAACAACACTAGTAATAGCCGTGGGATGTTTCTGACTCTCCCTAGACACCTCATCACAGCCTAAGAACTAACTACCCCTAAAGAAGGAAATAGAAAGCTATCTTGCCTCAGAGAAAACCCCAAAAGGAAAGATAGCCCCCCACAAATATTGACTGTGAGTGGAGAGGGAAATGATGTACACAGAAATGAAATCAGATTTTAGCAAAGGAGGCCAATACTAAACTAGATAGACAGAATAGAAAAGGATACTGTGCGGTCAGTATTAAAAACTAAAAATCCACGCAGAGTTTGCAAAAATGAACTCCACACCGACTCACGGTGTGGAGGGGCAAATCTGCTTCCCCAGAGCTTCCAGCTAGCCTGAATATAACATAATGACAAGCTGGACAAAAAGAGACATATTACCTGAGCAATAGAGTCCAAAGCAAATGGACAACCAAAGAACTAGCAAAAACTTATCTTTTGCTGAAAAGGACAGGCCATATGAGAAATCCAAGGAGAGAACCAAATCCAACCAAGAACATTGACAGCTGGCATGAACTAAAGCCCAGAGCAGGTTTAAATAACAAACCCAGGCAAGACGATTAGCGAAGGCAGCTGCTACAGCTAACCTCAAGGAGCAGCAGTTCCACTCGAAACCACCAGAGGGAGCCCAAGGGCAGAACTCACAAAAGTACCATTAACAACCACAGGAGGGAGCTCCAGAACGGAATTCACAACAGGGGCCTACGATGGCACTAGTATATTTTTAACCCCTTCACCCCCAAGGGTGGTTTGCACGTTAATGACCGGGCCAATTTTTACAATTCTGACCACTGTCCCTTTATGAGGTTATAACTCTGGAACGCTTCAACGGATCTTGGCAATTCTGACACTGTTTTCTCGCGACATATTGTACTTCATGATAGTGGTAAAATTTCTTCGATATAAATTGCGTTTATTTGTGAAAAAAACGAATATTTGGCGAAAATTTTGAAAATTTCGCAATTTTCCAACTTTTAATTTTTATGCCCTTAAATCACAGACATATGTCACGCAAAATACTTAATAAGTAACATTTCCCACATGTCTACTTTACATCAGCACAATTTTGGAACCAAAATTTTTTTTTGTGACGGAGTTATAAGGGTTAAAAGTTGACCAGCAATTTCTCATTTTTACAACACCATTTTTTTTTAGGGACCACATCTCATTTGAAGTCATTTTGAGGGGTCTATATGATAGAAAATACCCAAGTGTGACACCATTCTAAAAACTGCACCCCTCAAGGTACTCAAAACCACTTTCAAGAAGTTTATTAACCCTTCAGGTATTTCACAGGAATTTTTGGAATGTTTAAATAAAAATGAACATTTAACTTTTTTTCACACAAAATTTATTTCAGATCCAATTTGTTTTATTTTACCAAGGGTAACAGGAGAAAATAGACCCCAAAATTTGTTGTACAATTTGTCCTGAGTATGCTGATACCCCATATGTGGGGGTAATCCACTGTTTGGGCACATGGCAGAGCTCGGAAGGAAAGGAGCGCCATTTTACTTTTCAATGCAAAATTGACTGGAATTGAGATGGGACGCCATGTTGCATTTGGAGAGCCCCTGATGTGCCTAAACATTAAACCCCCCCCCACAAGTGACACCATTTTGGAAAGTAGACCCCCTAAGGAACTTATCTAGATGTGTGGTGAGCACTTTGACCCAACAAGTGCTTCACAGAAGTTTATAATGCAGAGCGGTAAAAATAAAAAATCATATTTTTTCACAAAAATGATCTTTTCGCCCCCAATTTTTTATTTTCCCAAGGGTAAGAGAAGAAATTGGACCCCAAAAATTGTTGTGCAATTTGTCCTGAGTACGCTGATACCCCATATGTGGGTGTAAACCATTGTTTGGGCGCAGGGCAGAGCTCGGAAGGGAAGGAGCGCCATTTGACTTTTCAATGCAAAATTGACTGGAATTGAGATGGGACGCCATGTTGCATTTGGAGAGCCCCTGATGTGCCTAAACATTGAAACCCCCCACAAGTGACACCATTTTGGAAAGTAGACCCCCTAAGGAACTTATCTAGATGTGTGGTGAGCACTTTGACCCAACAAGTGCTTCACAGAAGTTTATAATGCAGAGCCGTAAAAATAAAAAATCATATTTTGTCACAAAAATGATCTTTTCGCCCCCAATTTTTTATTTTCCCAAGGGTAAGAGAAGAAATTGGACCCCAAAAATTGTTGTGCAATTTGTCCTGAGTACGCTGATACCCCATATGTGGGTGTAAACCATTGTTTGGGCGCAGGGCAGAGCTCGGAAGGGAAGGAGCGCCATTTGACTTTTCAATGCAAAATTGACTGGAATTGAGATGGGACGCCATGTTGCATTTGGAGAGCCCCTGATGTGCCTAAACATTGAAACCCCCCACAAGTGACACCATTTTGGAAAGTAGACCCCCTAAGGAACTTATCTAGATGTGTGGTGAGCACTTTGACCCAACAAGTGCTTCACAGAAGTTTATAATGCAGAGCCGTAAAAATAAAAAATCATATTTTTTCACAAAAATGATCTTTTCGCCCCCATTTTTTTATTTCCCCAAGGGTAAGAGAAGAAATTAGAGCACAAAAGTTGTTGTGCAATTTGTCCTGAGTACGACGATACCCCATATGTGGGGGTAAACCACTGTTTGGGCGCATAGCAGAGCTCGGAAGGGAAGGAGCGCTATTTTACTTTTCAATGCAAAATTGACTGGAATTAAGATGGGATGCCATGTTGCGTTTGCAGAGCCCCTGATGTGCCTAAACATTAAAAACCCCCACAAGTGACACCATTTTGGAAAGTAGACCCCCTAAGGAACTTATCTAGATGTGTTTTGAGAGCTTTGAACCCCCAAGTGTTTCACTACAGTTTATAACGCAGAGCCGTGAAAATAAATTCTTTTTTTTTTCACAAAAATGATTTTTTAGCCCCCAGTTTTGTATTTTCACAAGGGTAACAGGATAAATTGGACCCCAAAATTTGTTGTCCAATTTGTCCTGAGTATGCTGATACCCGATATGTGGGGGGGAACCACTGTTTGGGCGCATGACAGAGCTCGGAAGGGAAGGAGCGCCATTTGGAATGCAGACTTAAATGGATTGGTCTGCAGGCGTCACGTTGCATTTGCAGAGCCCCTGATGTACCCAAACAGTACAAACCCCCCACAAGTGACCCCATATTGGAAACTAGACCCCCCAAGGAACTTATCTAGATGTGTTGTGAGAACTTTGAACCCCCAAGTGTTTCACTACAGTTTATAACGCAGAGCCGTGAAAATAAATTCTTTTTTTTTTCACAAAAATGATTTTTTAGCCCCCAGTTTTGTATTTTCACAAGGGTAACAGGATAAATTGGACCCCAAAATTTGTTGTCCAATTTGTCCTGAGTATGCTGATACCCAATATGTGGGGGGGAACCACTGTTTGGGCGCATGACAGAGCTCGGAAGGGAAGGAGCGCCATTTGGAATGCAGACTTAAATGGATTGGTCTGCAGGCGTCACGTTGCATTTGCAGAGCCCCTGATGTACCCAAACAGTACAAACCCCCCACAAGTGACCCCATATTGGAAACTAGACCCCCCAAGGAACTTATCTAGATGTGTTGTGAGAACTTTGAACCCCCAAGTGTTTCACTACAGTTTATAACGCAGAGCCGTGAAAATAAAAATTATTTTTTTTTTCACAAAAATGATTTTTTTAGCCCCCAGTTTTGTATTTTCACAAGGGTATCAGGATAAATTGGACCCAAAAAGTTGTTGTCTAATTTGTCCGGAGTATGCTGATACCCCATATGTGGGGGGGAACCACTGTTTGAGCGCATGACAGAGCTCGGAAGGGAAGGAGCGCCATTTGGAATGCAGACTTAAATGGATTGGTCTGCAGGCGTCACGTTGCATTTGCAGAGCCCCTGATGTACGCAAACAGTACAAACCCCCCACAAGTGACCCCATATCGGAAATTAGACCCCCCAAGGAACTTATCTAGATGTGTTGTGAGAACTTTGAACCCCCAAGTGTTTCACTACAGTTTACAACGCAGAGCCGTGAAAATAAAAAATCTTTTTTTTCCCACAAAACTTATTTTTTGGCCCCCAGTTTTGTATTTTCCCAAGGGTAGCAGGATAAATTGGACCCCAAAAGATGATGTCCAATTTGTCCTGAGTACGCTGATACCCCATATGTTGGGGTAAACCCCTGTTTGGGCACACGGGAGAGCTCGGAAGGGAAGGAGCACTGTTTTCCTTTTTCAACGCAGAATTGGCTGGAATTCAGATCGGATGCCATATCCCGTTTGGAAAGCCCCTGATGTGCCTAAACAGTGGAAACCCCCCAATTATAACTGAAACCCTAATCCAAACACACCCCTTACCCTAATCCCAACAGTAACCCTAACCACTCCTCTAACCCAGACACACCCAACCCTATTCCCAACCGTAAATGTAATCCAAACCCTAACCCTATCTTTAGACCCAACCCTAACTGTAGCCCCAACGCTAGCCCTAACCCTAGCAATAACCCTAGCCCTAACTCTAGTCCTAACTCTAGCCCTAACCCTAACCCTAATGGGAAAATGAAAATAAATACATTTTTTAATTTCTTTATTTTTCCCTAACTAAGGGGGTGATAAAGGGGGGTTTGATTTACTTTTATAGCGGGTTTTTTAGCGGATTTTTATGATTGGCAGCCGTCACACACTGAAAGACGCTTTTCATTGCAAAAAATATTTTTTGCGTTACCACATTTTGAGAGCTGTAATTTTTCCATATTTGAGTCCACAGAGTCATGTGAGATCTTGTTTTTTGCGGGATGCGTTGACGTTTTTATTGGTAACATTTTCGGACACGTGACATTTTTTGATTGCTTTTTATTCCGATTTTTGTGAGGCAGAGTGATCAAAAACCAGCTATTCATGAATTTCTTTTGGGGGAGGCGTTTATACCGTTCCACGTTTGGTAAAATTGATAAAGCAGTTTTATTCTTCGGGTCAGTACGATTACAGCGATATCTCATTTATATCATTTTTTTAATGTTTTGGTGCTTTTATGCGATAAAAACTATTTTATAAAAAAATAATTATTTTGGTATCGCTTTATTCTCAGGACTATAACTTTTTTATTTTTTTGCTGATGATGCTGTATGGCAGCTCGTTTTTTGCGGGACAAGATGACGTTTTCAGCGGTACCATGGTTATTTATATCAGTCTTTTTGATCGCGTGTTATTCCACTTTTTGTTCGGTGGTATGATAATAAAGCGTTGTTTTTTGCCTCGTTTTTTTTTTTTTTTTCTTACGGCGTTTACTGAAGGGGTTAACTAGTGGGCCAGTTTTATAGGTCGGGTCGTTACGGACGCGGCGATACTAAATATGTGTACTTTTATTGTTTTTTTTATTTTATTTAGATAAAGAAATGTATTTATGGGAATAATATTTTTTTTTTTTTCATTATTTTGGAATATTTTTTTTTTTTTTTTTTTTTACACATTTGGAAAATTTTTTTTTTACTTTTTTACTTTGCCCCAGGGGGGGACAATACAGATCGGTGATCTGTCAGTTTGCATAGCACTCTGACAGATCACTGATCTGCGAGAAGTGCAGGCTGCTTCACAGTGCCTGCTCTGAGCAGGCTTCTGTGAAGCCACCTCCCTCCCTGCAGGACCCGGATCCGCGGCCATCTTGGATCCGGGTCTGGAGCAGGCAGGGAGGGAGGTAAGACCCTCGCAGCAACGCGATCACATCGCGTTGCTGCGGGGGGCTCAGGGAAGCCCGCAGGGAGCCCCCTCCCTGCGCGATGCTTCCCTGCACCGCCGGCACATCGCGATCATGTTTGATCGCGGTGTGCCGGGGGTTAATGTGCCGGGGGCGGTCCGTGACCGCTCCTGGCACATAGTGCCGGATGTCAGCTGCGATATGCAGCTGACACCCGGCCGCGATCGGCCGCGCTCCCCCCGTGAGCGCGGCCGATCGGCTATGACGTACTATTCCGTCCTTGGGAAGTAGGGCCCACCCCACATGGACGGAATAGTACGTCTAATGACAGAAAGGGGTTAAAACAGGTACCCCATTGGAGAATTGTTTGACAGCTCATGCACTCCATTACAATTCTCAGTAACCCACACCACTACATTGGGTCTACTTCTTACCTCTGTCTCCTGCAATTTTCTCTTCTTAAACTGCCACTAGATCACCAGGGTGAACGTGCTCTGTATGGTGAATTTTGGGCACGGGGGCTGTGATGGCACTATTTTATTTAGTAAAAGCAGGACCCCACATTGGGGAATCGGAGAACAAATCCTTATTTTTTGACAGTTACGGATTACAACCTGACGCCGCCGTATTTCCAAAGACGATTATTCAATTTTTAAGAAGAAACACAGCGACGTATTGTTATCAGAACCGCCAACTGCAAGACTCTATGTCAAGTTTTTGCAGTCAGTTTTGTATTTACGTGTTGTATCACGTCGCTGCAGGAATGACGTTGAAGAGAGTACTGAAAAAGTTTACAAATGATTTAAAACGTAATGATCGTCTAGTTGCCTCTTTTGTACAAAATCTTTCTAACTCTATTACGATTTTACATACGCCATTATGCGGCTATAATCAGTCTTGCAAACCTCCCTGCGCAACATGATCTTTGTTGTGAAATTGGATTTTGGGCTCCCCCGGTGGCCACTGGTGGAATTGAACTTGTGTGCATCATCCCCTCTGTTCACCTGTTCCCATCAGGATGTGGGAGTCGCTATTTAACCTTGCTCCTCTGTCACTTCCATGCCGGTCAACATTGTAATCAGAAGCCTTTCTGTGCATGTTCCTGCTACCAGACAACTTCCAGCTAAGTCGGACTTTTGTCCTTGTTTGTTTTTTGCATTTTGTTCCAGTTCACAGCTGCAGTTTCGTTTCTGTGTCTGGAAAGCTCTTGTGATCTGAAATTGCCACTCTGATGTTATGAGTTAATACTAGAGTCTTAAAGTAATTTCAGGATGGTGTATTGATAGGGTTTTCAGCTGACCATGAAAGTACCCTTTCTGTCTTCCTGCTATCTAGTAAGCGGACCTCGATTTTGCTAAACCTATTTTCATACTACGTTTGTCATTTTCATCTTAAATCACCGCCAATATATGTGGGGGCCTCTGTCTGCCTTTCGGGGAAATTTCTCTAGAGGTGAGCCAGGACTATATTTTCCTCTGCCAGGATTAGTTAGTCCTCCGGCCGGCGCTGGGCGTCTAGGGATAAAACGCAGGCTACGCTACCCGGCTACTGTTAGTTGTGCGGCAGGTTTAGTTCATGGTCAGTTTAAGTTTCCATCCTTCCAAGAGCTAGTTCCTATGTATGCTGGGCTATGTTCTCTTGCCATTGAGAACCATAACAGTTTGACCGGACCCACAAAGGGTTAAATTAATTGGCAGAGAAAGGAGAGAAAAAAGAAGTCTGCTGAAAAATTTTTTTTTTTTTTTTTTTTTCCTTCAGTTCTGAGTGTGCTTTCAATTGAATCACTTGCAAGTCTGCCTATATTGCAGCCTTCCTCTCTCTCTCTCCTTCTAATCCTGGAATGGCTCTGTGTTCACCTGTTTAAAATGGATATTCAGAGTTTAGCTGCAGGTTTGAATAATCTCACCACGAAAGTTCAAAATTTACAAGATTTTGTTGTTCATGTTCCTATATCTGAACCTAGAATTCCTTTGCCTGAATTTTTCTCGGGGAATAGATCTTGCTTTCAAAATTTCAAAAATAATTGCAAGTTGTTTTTGTCCCTGAAATCTCGCTCTGCTGGAGATCCTGCTCAGCAGGTCAGGATTGTGATTTCCTTGCTCCGGGGTGACCCTCAAGATTGGGCTTTTGCATTGGCTCCAGGGGATCCTGCGTTGCTCAATGTGGATGCGTTTTTTCTGGCCTTGGGGTTGCTTTATGAGGAACCTCATTTAGAGCTTCAGGCGGAAAAAGCCTTGATGTCCCTATCTCAGGGGCAAGATGAAGTTGAAATATACTGCCATAAATTCCGTAAATGGTCTGTGCTTACTCAGTGGAATGAGTGCGCCCTGGCGGCGAATTTCAGAGAGGGTCTCTCTGATGCCGTTAAGGATGTTATGGTGGGGTTCCCTGTGCCTGCGGGTCTGAATGAGTCCATGACAATGGCTATCCAGATCGATAGACGTCTGCGGGAGCGCAAACCTGTGCACCATTTGGCGGTGTCTACTGAGAAGACGCCAGAGAATATGCAATGTGATAGAATTCTGTCCAGAAGCGAACGGCAGAATTTTAGACGAAAAAATGGGTTGTGCTTTTATTGTGGTGATTCAACTCATGTTATATCAGCATGCTCTAAGCCTACTAAGAAGCTTGATAAGTCAGTTTCAATTGGCACTTTACAGTCTAAGTTTATTCTATCTGTGACCCTGATTTGTTCTTTATCATCTATTACCGCGGATGCCTATGTCGACTCTGGCGCCGCTTTGAGTCTTATGGATTGGTCCTTTGCCAAACGCTGTGGGTATGATTTAGAGCCTCTTGAAACTCCTATACCTCTGAAGGGGATTGACTCCACCCCATTGGCTAGTAATAAACCACAATACTGGACACAAGTAACTATGCGAATTAATCCGGATCATCAGGAGATTATTCGCTTTCTTGTGCTGTATAATCTACATGATGTGTTGGTGCTTGGATTGCCATGGCTGCAATCTCATAACCCAGTCCTCGACTGGAACGCTATGTCTGTGTTAAGCTGGGGATGTAAGGGGATGCATGGGGACGTACCTTTGGTTTCCATTTCGTCATCTATTCCCTCTGAGATTCCTGAATTCTTGTCTGACTATCGTGACGTTTTTGAAGAACCTAAGCTTGGTTCATTACCTCCGCACCGGGAGTGCGATTGTGCCATAGATTTGATTCCGGGTAGTAAATACCCTAAGGGTCGTTTATTTAATCTGTCTGTGCCTGAACATGCTGCTATGCGAGAATATATAAAGGAGTCCTTGGAAAAGGGACATATTCGTCCTTCGTCATCTCCCTTAGGAGCCGGTTTTTTCTTTGTGTCTAAGAAAGATGGCTCTTTGAGGCCGTGTATTGATTATCGGCTTTTGAATAAAATCACGGTTAAATATCAATATCCGTTGCCACTGCTGACTGATTTGTTTGCTCGCATAAAGGGGGCCAAGTGGTTCTCTAAGATAGATCTCCGTGGGGCGTATAATTTGGTGCGAATTAAGCAGGGGGATGAGTGGAAAACCGCATTTAATACGCCCGAGGGCCACTTTGAGTATTTGGTGATGCCTTTTGGCCTTTCAAATGCCCCTTCAGTCTTTCAGTCCTTTATGCATGACATTTTCCGTGATTATTTGGATAAATTTATGATCGTGTATCTGGATGATATTCTGATTTTTTCGGATGACTGGGACTCTCATGTCCAGCAGGTCAGGAGGGTTTTTCAGGTTTTGCGGTCTAATTCCTTGTGTGTGAAGGGTTCTAAGTGCGTTTTTGGGGTTCAAAAGATTTCCTTCTTGGGATACATTTTTTCCCCCTCTTCCATCGAGATGGATCCTGTCAAGGTTCGGGCTATTTGTGATTGGACGCAACCCTCTTCTCTTAAGAGTCTTCAGAAATTTTTGGGCTTTGCTAACTTTTATCGTCGATTTATTGCTGGTTTTTCTGATGTTGTTAAACCATTGACTGATTTGACTAAGAAGGGTGCTGATGTTGCTGATTGGTCCCCTGCTGCTGTGGAGGCCTTTCGGGAGCTTAAGCGCCGCTTTTCTTCCGCCCCTGTGTTGCGTCAGCCTGATGTTGCTCTTCCTTTTCAGGTTGAGGTCGACGCTTCTGAAATCGGAGCTGGGGCGGTTTTGTCGCAAAGGAGTTCCGACTGCTCCGTGATGAAACCTTGTGCTTTTTTTTCTCGTAAATTTTCGCCCGCCGAGCGGAATTATGATATTGGGAATCGGGAGCTTTTGGCCATGAAGTGGGCTTTTGAGGAGTGGCGTCATTGGCTTGAGGGGGCTAGACATCAGGTGGTGGTATTGACCGACCACAAGAATTTGATTTATCTTGAGTCCGCCAGACGCCTGAATCCTAGACAGGCGCGCTGGTCGTTGTTTTTCTCTCGGTTTAATTTTGTGGTGTCATACCTACCGGGTTCTAAGAATGTTAAGGCGGATGCCCTTTCTAGGAGTTTTGAGCCTGACTCCCCTGGTAATTCTGAACCTACAGGTATCCTTAAGGATGGAGTGATATTGTCTGCCGTTTCTCCAGACCTGCGGCGGGCCTTGCAGGATTTTCAGGCGGATAGACCTGATCGTTGCCCACCTGGTAGACTGTTTGTTCCTGATGATTGGACCAGTAAAGTCATTTCTGAGGTTCATTCTTCTGCGTTGGCAGGTCATCCTGGAATCTTTGGTACCAGGGATTTGGTGGCAAGGTCCTTCTGGTGGCCTTCCCTGTCACGAGATGTACGAGGCTTTGTGCAGTCTTGTGACGTTTGTGCTCGGGCCAAGCCTTGTTGTTCTCGGGCTAGTGGATTGTTGTTGCCCTTGCCTATCCCGAAGAGGCCTTGGACGCACATCTCGATGGATTTTATTTCGGATCTTCCTGTTTCTCAGAAGATGTCTGTCATCTGGGTGGTGTGTGACCGTTTCTCTAAGATGGTCCATTTGGTTCCCCTGCCTAAGTTGCCTTCTTCTTCCGAGTTGGTTCCTCTGTTTTTTCAAAATGTGGTTCGTTTGCATGGTATTCCGGAGAATATCGTTTCTGACAGAGGAACCCAATTCGTGTCTAGATTTTGGCGGGCATTCTGTGCTAGGATGGGCATAGATTTGTCTTTCTCGTCTGCTTTCCATCCTCAGACTAATGGCCAGACCGAGCGGACGAATCAGACTTTGGAGACATATTTGAGGTGTTTTGTGTCTGCAGATCAGGATGATTGGGTTGCTTTTTTGCCTTTAGCGGAGTTTGCCCTCAATAATCGGGCCAGCTCTGCCACCTTGGTGTCTCCTTTTTTCTGTAATTCGGGGTTTCATCCTCGATTTTCCTCCGGTCAGGTGGAATCTTCGGATTGTCCTGGAGTGGATGCTGTGGTGGAGAGGTTGCATCAGATTTGGGGGCAGGTGGTGGACAATTTGAAGTTGTCCCAGGAGAAGACTCAGCTTTTTGCCAACCGCCGGCGTCGGGTTGGTCCTCGGCTTTGTGTCGGGGACTTGGTGTGGTTGTCTTCTCGTTTTGTCCCTATGAGGGTTTCTTCTCCTAAGTTTAAGCCTCGGTTCATCGGCCCGTACAAGATATTGGAGATTCTTAACCCTGTGTCCTTCCGTTTGGACCTCCCTGCATCTTTTTCTATTCATAATGTTTTTCATCGGTCATTGTTGCGCAGGTATGAGGTACCGGTTGTGCCTTCCGTTGAGCCTCCTGCTCCGGTGTTGGTTGAGGGCGAGTTGGAGTACGTTGTGGAAAAAATCTTGGACTCCCGTGTTTCCAGACGGAAACTCCAGTATCTGGTCAAATGGAAGGGATACGGTCAGGAGGATAATTCTTGGGTGACTGCCTCTGATGTTCATGCCTCCGATCTGGTCCGTGCCTTTCATAGGGCTCATCCTGATCGCCCTGGTGGTTCTGGTGAGGGTTCGGTGCCCCCTCCTTGAGGGGGGGGGTACTGTTGTGAAATTGGATTTTGGGCTCCCCCGGTGGCCACTGGTGGAATTGAACTTGTGTGCATCATCCCCTCTGTTCACCTGTTCCCATCAGGATGTGGGAGTCGCTATTTAACCTTGCTCCTCTGTCACTTCCATGCCGGTCAACATTGTAATCAGAAGCCTTTCTGTGCATGTTCCTGCTACCAGACAACTTCCAGCTAAGTCGGACTTTTGTCCTTGTTTGTTTTTTGCATTTTGTTCCAGTTCACAGCTGCAGTTTCGTTTCTGTGTCTGGAAAGCTCTTGTGATCTGAAATTGCCACTCTGATGTTATGAGTTAATACTAGAGTCTTAAAGTAATTTCAGGATGGTGTATTGATAGGGTTTTCAACTGACCATGAAAGTACCCTTTCTGTCTTCCTGCTATCTAGTAAGCGGACCTCGATTTTGCTAAACCTATTTTCATACTACGTTTGTCATTTTCATCTTAAATCACCGCCAATATATGTGGGGGCCTCTGTCTGCCTTTCGGGGAAATTTCTCTAGAGGTGAGCCAGGACTATATTTTCCTCTGCCAGGATTAGTTAGTCCTCCGGCCGGCGCTGGGCGTCTAGGGATAAAACGCAGGCTACGCTACCCGGCTACTGTTAGTTGTGCGGCAGGTTTAGTTCATGGTCAGTTTAAGTTTCCATCCTTCCAAGAGCTAGTTCCTATGTATGCTGGGCTATGTTCTCTTGCCATTGAGAACCATAACAGATCTTGCTCTGTTTCTGTTATATTACTAAAGTGTTTTTATAGCGTTATTTCATTTTTGTAATGCGTACTATACATTGCTTAGATCTAATTAGTTCTTGCTCACGTGTCAATAGAAAATCTTGTTTTGTGGTGTCTTCTAGCTAAAAATACCTGAAGCTATAGAAAAACTTGTTTAGCTTATATTTCTAGATAAAATCTGACTCGTACTGAAAAAGTTTACAAATGATTTAAAATGTAATGATCGTCTAGTTGCCTCTTTTGTACAAAATCTTTCTAACTCTAATAAAAATACCTGAAGCTATAGTTAGTGGTGCCTTCTAGCTAAAAATACCTGAAGCTATAGAAAAACTTGTTTAGCTTATATTTCTAGATAAAATCTGACCCGAAGGTATAAGGCTGTGAGTACTAATAAACAGTTTGCTGAAAAACTGATTAGCTGCACTTGCTATCTAGAACTAGTTGAGCGACCCTGGAACTTTTTTCATTTCTTTAAATATTAGCTTTGAAATGACTGTATTGTTACCTATAGCCGTGTTTGTATATCGCTGTATTTTTTAGATCTATTTACACCTTTTTCATTTCATGATTTGTGTATACCTCTACGTGAAGCTACAATAAATGTATTTTATTTTTTAAGCGTTGTTTTTATTACGTTATTATGAAAGCTACAACCTATTGTTAGGGCACATGGGATGCGTGTGTTCTCATCTTAGTTGTTGTCTGCTGCCAAATTGAATGTGAGATGTTACGGCCGGAGGAATCAGGACACAAATGCAAGCATTTGTCTCGAAAGACTTCCTGATCTTTATTGGTGGACCGCTCTTTTTATAAGAGAAATCGGGCGGTCTCAGCACATTACATCATGGGTTTTTCCAACTTGTCAATTATCACAAAACTCTTTTGATCTTACATGTTCTATGTTATTATCTTTATTAGCAGGAGGAGAGGAAACAAATCCAAAGGGGATAACCTTATGTCTTTTACTAAAATTGCTTTATTAAAGTGCAAGATATGGAGGCAATGGTGACAACACAGTCACCCAACAAATATCTAAAAACAAATAATACACACAAGACACCAGGAAAAACAACAACTGCTGACCCATAGCAAAAGAATATATTGGTATAGCAGTCAGCATTAATGGTCAAATATACAAAACTAGCAGGGTAACATGGCCATTACTCAGCGGCCTGCCTAGACAATTACTAGGTCCCATTAAAAACAGTGTCACAATAACCCATACAACTGGTATATCATAAGTATAGAGCGAGACTACAATAGGCAAACAATAGATGGTTAATACATCACCCCACAGGTATAGTACTGAGCAGATGCAGGATCCTGGTGTCCGCCCCGACGCACGTTTCGGAACCCTTCGTCAGGGGGCGCATAGTGCAGGATAGAAAGTGTGCTATATAAATAGGCCAGAAACCGGAAGTGAACGCCGGCCGAAACCCGGAAGTAGCCGTGCGTGTCATAGCAGCCGCCGGTACAATAGAGGGAGATGGCGTCATCCAGGTCATGCGGGCCGGTGCACGTGGGGCCCCACGTGATCCGCCCACAACAAACACTGGGTCGCCATTCACCAAAAGACCAACCGGCGGGCGCATGCGCAAAACAGCATACGGTACGGAAACAGTCTAAAAAGTGAGGGGGAGCGAGAAAGAGTGAAAAAAGCGCAGCGATCTAATGAGTAGCGCCATCAGATTACAGGCAATACTCAAAGTATGGAGAATTAACAATCATATACATAGACTTGAAGCAATAATACATTGTTAAGTAGAAAAATTATGAAACAAAAGAATTATTTTATATCATGTCAATACAAGCATATATTACAGTCAAACATACAGTATATGGCGTTCTCCTCAGTACAAAACATATGTCCGTAATAACAGGTAAAGAGGGGGAATAACCATATAGTAAGTCCATGTATTGGAATAATGTAAAAATCACTCGTAAAAAGTCTTCATAATTTGAGTGCCACGCAGAGAATATCCACTAGATGGTAGTAGTGAAGCAGTTTTCCACTTTTATTCAAACTCTTTTCTCTTATTTCTTCATTCTTTTCTTTTATCTTCCACCTTCATATAAGACCTTCTCCGAAAATACACAGCATGGATGGAAAGGACATCACGGAAATGGCCGAAAGACAAGCCTACATACACTAGAACTAAAAACAGGTAAAACAGTTAAAAGGCGTTGGGGAAGAATATGCTATCAGCAAGAGCACTCGACAGTCGGATGATCACAAGAATGGGACAAAACTTAGATTCTCATTGAGGCCGAGGGGGTAAATTGTCTGCAGAGTCCAAATCCATTTCGCCTCTAGGCGTGCGAGCCTAGTTGTTAGTTTGCCACCCCTAATGCCAATGTTCAGGCTATCAATACCTCTAAACCTAATTAGTTTACCATCACATCCGTGATGTTCCTTAAAATGTCTAGGGAGTGTTGTAAGTTTTGTAGTGTCTATTGTGGGATCGGCAGCCGCCTCAATTCCACGTACATGCTCACGTATACGGATTTTGAAGTGGCGTGATGTAAGGCCTATATATATTAGGCCACATGGACATGTGGCATAATAAATAACCCGGCGTGTCATACAATTTATCATTTTTTTAATGTCAAATATTTTTTCTCCACTAGAGTCGGAGAAGACCTGGGTTTGATCCATATTAGAGCACGCCACGCAGTGGCCACAGGGTGAGGAACCAAGACGGGGAGGAGCACTATCAAGGAAAGTAACCCTAGGTATCCCCTCATAATGACTCCTCGTCAGATGATCTTTGAGGTTCCTAGCACGCCTAAAGGAGATAAGAGGACGCTCCGGTAGAATCTTAGAGATAGTTTTATCTACCATAAGAATTGGCCAGGATCTGGATAGAGCTTCACGAATTTTATGCGCCTGAGAATTGAAATTGGTCACAAAACGTATTTGTCTATCAGACTGCCTAGACCGGCTGGATATCTGATTATAGACCAGAGACTCACGGGGGGCAGATTTAGCCCTATTATAGGCTTTCTTAATCGCCCGTTTACTGTATCCCCTACTGAGAAATCTACTCCGAAGCTCTTTAGCCTGTCGCTCAAAGTCTGCTTCGGTAGAGCAGATCCTCCGCAAGCGGAGAAACTGCCCCACCGGTACCGCTCTGACGACATGTGAAGGATGGCATGATGATGCATGTAGTAAGGAATTCGTGGATGTCGGCTTCCGGAACAAGTCGGTTTGTAAAAAACCGAGCTGGTCCTTCTTGAGCATGACATCCAGGAATTCCACAGACTCCCTATTCCAATGATATGTAAGATGGATATTCAAGTCATTGATATTTAGTTCATCCATAAGCATGACCAACTCTTGAGGAGGTCCCTGCCAGATCATGAGTATGTCGTCAATGTAGCGGGCCCAGAGAAGGGCCCGGTCCATTGACGACCCCCGATCTGACAGGAAGAGGTCCCTCTCCCACAGCCCAAGGAACAGGTTAGCATAGGAGGGCGCAAAGGCCGCCCCCATGGCTGTTCCTTGGAGCTGCAGGAAGAAGGACCCCTTAAAAACAAAAAAATTATGGGTTAAAGCAAATTCAAGTAATTCCAACAAAAGTTTTCCAAATTCAGAGGAGGAGCCGGACAACTCGAGGAAAAAACGTACAGCATTCAGACCGTCCCTATGTTTGATGTTTGTGTATAAGGATTCAAAATCAGCCGTCATTAAAATTGCATCCTCGTCCAAATGGACTGAGTCAACTTTCTTGAGGAGATCCCCAGTGTCCCTCAAAAAGGAGGGTAAATTAGAGACCAATGGTTGGAGATGTAAATCTATCCACTGATTTACTTTCTCAAGGAAGTTCCCGTTCCCAGAGATGATAGGTCTGCCAGGTGGCACCCTGGTATCCTTGTGCACCTTGGGAAGGAGATAAAAGGTAGAGACGGTAGGTTCTATAACACGAAGTGCCAAAGATAGTTCTTTTGTAATAATTCCTCCGGCAACAGCAGCATCTAGAATATTATCCAGTTGTGTACTGAAGGCCGACAAGGGGTTAAAGGTCAATTTTTTGTAGCATACGGTGTTACATAGTTGCCTAAAGGCCTCCTTCTCATACATAACTTTAGGCCAGATGACCACATTACCTCCCTTGTCGGCCGGTTTCAGCACAACATCTGGAATATTCTTAAGGTAGCGCAGTCGTGTCCTCTCGTCTCTACTTAAATTGTCCCTCCCAAGGTGCTGTGGTATCTTAAGAAGATCCTGGGTGACCACCTGGACAAACATATCAATGGGAGTGCATGTAGACAAAGGAGGGAACCTCCTTGAGCGTGGTCTAATAGTGGGTGGGATCTTACCTCCCTCCGCGATATTTTCACTGGAGAGCTCCTCAAGAATCCTCAATGTATCCTGCTCCTCCTCTGTAGGGAAAAGTTGGTGAAGGTTATCGTCAAAGAAATAACGTTTAAATAATACAGACCGAGCAAACAAGTGAAGATCTTTAATCACCGAAAAAGTGTCAATACCCGCCACCGGGGAAAAAGAAAGGCCTCTACTTAAAAGAGAAAGGTCAGATGGAGAAAGAACATGGTTACTAAGGTTAATCACCTTATTGTCCCTCTCTAATTGGTCGGGTGAACGGGGGGTCCGTCTCTTATACGGGTGGTAACCCCGTGCTCTATTGCCAGTAACACCAGATCTTGTGATGATTGAATATGAGGAAGTATCGGACTGTTCACTCAAAGAAGAGATGGAGGTCACTGATGGTACACTTTTAAGACGTTGTTGACTAGTTTTCGCCTTCCTCCATAGGTATACAGTATGTTGCTGATAATCCCTTTGGTCACGATTAAATTTATTAATTTGGGATTCATGGATCTTCTTGACCACTGAGTCAAGGGTCTTTTCCAAATTAAGATCAAATATAGTAATCTTTTCAGCGGGACAGCCAGAACGAAGCTCACTTTGTGTAGAGTCGATCAATTTATCCAACTCACATATGTTATTTGAGTTCAAATTGATCAATAATTTAATTAATGCTAATGAGCATGTACTACAGGTATCTTCCCAGTTAGAAACAAATTGGGCATCCTCCACTGGAAAAGTGGGAATTACACGGACTCTCAGTCCCCTTGGTATCATGTTAGCGGCCACGTATCTTTCAAGGAACGCACGGTTCCACCATAATTTGGTTCTTTTAATCAATAGGTCCTGAATGGAGGAACGCAGATCCTCCCACTTGCGATCATCAGACTGTGGAGCACTCACACTGCCCCCAAACACTTGTTCCACTTGGCCTAGCCAGGCCTTCTCTTTAGCTTTATAATCCATATGGATACCACCGAAACCTGTGCAAAACACAGCAAGCACGAATTGAAAGAAGAAAGGGGTAGCCAGCGGCAAAAAATATTTATAATATAACATCTGGGATGGTCACATTGAAGTATATGTATATTAAATAGTAATAACTCCCAGTGAGCACTATTTTTGCCCTAGTGTTGGATTTAAGACGGTTATCATAAACAACATATGAGCAGGAGGAGAGGAAACAAATCCAAAGGGGATAACCTTATGTCTTTTACTAAAATTGCTTTATTAAAGTGCAAGATATGGAGGCAATGGTGACAACACAGTCACCCAACAAATATCTAAAAACAAATAATACACACAAGACACCAGGAAAAACAACAACTGCTGACCCATAGCAAAAGAATATATTGGTATAGCAGTCAGCATTAATGGTCAAATATACAAAACTAGCAGGGTAACATGGCCATTACTCAGCGGCCTGCCTAGACAATTACTAGGTCCCATTAAAAACAGTGTCACAATAACCCATACAACTGGTATATCATAAGTATAGAGCGAGACTACAATAGGCAAACAATAGATGGTTAATACATCACCCCACAGGTATAGTACTGAGCAGATGCAGGATCCTGGTGTCTGCCCCGACGCGCGTTTCGGAACCCTTCGTCAGGGGGCGTATAGTGCAGGATAGAAAGTGTGCTATATAAATAGGCCAGAAACCAGAAGTGAATGCCGGCCGAAACCCGGAAGTAGCCGTGCGTGTCATAGCAACCACCGGTACAATAGAGGGAGATGGCGTCATCCAGGACATGCGGGCCGGTGCACGTGGGGCCCCGCGTGATCCGCCCACAACAAACACTGGGTCGCCATTCACCAAAAGACCAACCGGCGGGCGCATGCGCAAAACAGCATACGGTACGGAAACAGTCTAAAAAGTGAGGGGGAGCGAGAAAGAGTGAAAAAATTGCCGCGCTTTTTTCACTCTTTCTCGCTCCCCCTCACTTTTTAGACTGTTTCCGTACCGTATGCTGTTTTGCGCATGCGCCCGCCGGTTGGTCTTTTGGTGAATGGCGACCCAGTGTTTGTTGTGGGCGGATCACGTGGGGCCCCACGTGCACCGGCCCGCATGACCTGGATGACGCCATCTCCCTCTATTGTACCAGCGGTTGCTATGACACGCACGGCTACTTCCGGGTTTCGGCCGGCGTTCACTTCCGGTTTCTGGCCTATTTATATAGCACACTTTCTATCCTGCACAATGCGCCCCCTGACGAAGGGTTTCGAAACGTGCGTCGGGGCGGACACCAGGATCCTGCATCTGCTCAGTACTATACCTGTGGGGTGATGTATTAACCATCTATTGTTTGCCTATTGTAGTCTCGCTCTATACTTATGATATACCAGTTGTATGGGTTATTGTGACACTGTTTTTAATGGGACCTAGTAATTGTCTAGGCAGGCCGCTGAGTAATGGCCATGTTACCCTGCTAGTTTTGTATATTTGACCATTAATGCTGACTGCTATACCAATATATTCTTTTGCTATGGGTCAGCAGTTGTTGTTTTTCCTGGTGTCTTGTGTGTATTATTTGTTTTTAGATATTTGTTGGGTGACTGTGTTGTCACCATTGCCTCCATATCTTGCACTTTAATAAAGCAATTTTAGTAAAAGACATAAGGTTATCCCCTTTGGATTTGTTTCCTCTCCTCCTGCTCATATGTTGTTTATGATAACCGTCTTAAATCCAACACTAGGGCAAAAATAGTGCTCACTGGGAGTTATTACTATTTAATATACATATACTTCAATGTGACCGTCCCAGATGTTATATTATAAATATTTTTTGCCGCTGGCTACCCCTTTCTTCTTTCTTATTATCTTTATTACTATAGTATCATTATTCTAATGATTATTGCTTTTAGTCCAATTCTGTACCGCTATCGCCCTAATGGCTGTTTTGGGTCAAGCTGACATCTGTCTATGCACGCATCTTTGGTTTATTGGGGATCAATTCACCTACGTGCAGGTACATTTACTCTCGATAAGACTAGGGGATTTACACGGATCTTGGTACATCCTGGTACAGAGTAACAAACAGAATTTAGTCTTATAACAGTGAATTAGAAAACCTTAAAGTGACATGAATCTAATGTTAAGCAAAGCGTGCATATAAGTTTGATTTAAGTATATCTTCATATGCCATACATTCTCCCCTTAACAGTCCCCCCTTTGGAGATATGCAAAATCAAACTCTGATCTCGTCGAGCCTATCGATCTGTCCTCCTGGCCTACCTGACTCAAAATGCTGGACCCTAACTAACTAATCTTCACCGTATAGACGAGACGACCCATCTCTAGTAGATGGACCCCCTCCTAACGGACTTTGCACAGGAGGAAGTCAGATCCTGGTCTTTCCCTCATCGGTGTGTTTCAGGCAGACATATTCCGGGGGATGTGGATATGACATTCCTCTCGTGGTTTCACAGCAGCATCTTCCATCTAGGGGATCTTTGAAATCAGCATGTATGGTCATCATCACTTTGGTTTCCATGGTCCTCATCATCATTTTCTTAAGGCATGTAGCTATGCTGGTAAAGAATTAAGGCTAATACAGTTAAAACAGATAGAATAGTTATTGAAAACTTAATGGGTCAATAAGTGCCTTTATGGCATCACCAGTGTATTCTATAAACCGTTGTTGGTTATAGTATAGGTAGTTTATCCACTGTATGTTCTTATTTATGGGAATGATAGGTTTAAGCCCAACTGCTGTCTTGTTTCTGGCTTTGAATCTATCAGATACCCACTGTGTGCCCCCACTGGTATCTATGCTTCTTAGCCAAAATGTACCTTTTGTGCCACCATTCTCCCTCCCAAGTTTAGTACTTGAGCCTAGTGCATATAACCCTTGGTCATTTTCTGAAGGGTTGTCAATGGTGAGGTACAGGACTATGCATCCCTCCTTGGGGCAATGAGTTGCAGGGATGTGGAGTATTGACTCTGGAAATGGGGATTTGGACAGGGTCATGCGGGTTAATAGGCTAATTCCCCATTTGTCTCTGCGTTGCAGGGCCTGGACTGGTTGATATCCCCAGTCACTTTCACCAGTTTGCCACCCAACAAGTGACCAATCCTCACAGTTTGAACCTTCCCCTGTTTCAGCAGTGGTGACACAGATACATTGTGTATTTAGCCATATGTCAAACTGTGCCATGGGGCCTGGGCATTCTACTATGAGGCAATAGTCAAATTGATATGTTACTCTTGGGGTGGAGATATTATACCAAAATGTCACTATACCCTCCTCATGTGTGACTACCCCTTGGTGACTGGTTACCCCTTGGACTAGGTGAAGGATAAGTGTCAGATGGATGAAGAGTGGCAGCCGCCACTGGACTCTGGATCTGGCATCTCCTTGCAGTGGGAAGCGTGGACCCATGGACTGCTGTGGTAGTAGACAGGACTTGGAACGAGCTGTCATCTCTAGGTTTGAGGGTACGTCTGTTGAACCTCTTGGTGATGAGGAATCAGTCATCGGGCAGGATCTGGTGGGCACCTTCTAGGTCCTCAGGATCTGGGATGGGTGGAACTTGAGAACAAATTTAGTCACATGTCTCATTTAACAATAAACTTAGTCTGCATATAGACAACTGTAGTTATAAAAGGTATAACCCTAAACTGGGAATATTAGTAGGATCTTATAGTGCTGAGTTTGTAGGACCTGCTAGTGTGTGTGTGTTTGCACATGTGCATGTGAGACCTAAGGGAAAGACTAAACCTCCTTATGCTATAGCTCCACTGTTTCCTGTCTAGCATTAAGTATGTAGGGTCTTTTGTTCAAGGCCTTCAATTTCCCTTGTTCATCCGTAGGCGTGTTTTCTTTGGTGTGGCTCCATTTTGGTTCCTTTTGTTCTTCTCTTCTTTGGATGCTTGCTTCTGGAATGTTGGGACATCTTTTTCCAGGGTTAGTCCTTTTTTTTTTTTTTTTCCTCTGGATCCATATTAGAGTACAGATGAGATGTTTCTGTGTTGCTGCTTCTTTTGCTGTTGCTTCAGTTAGTCTGCTGCCCACTGCTTCCCTTGAGGTGTCTCCAGTGTGTGTGCGTCTTCACCTTTTACCACCGCAACTCTTCCTGGCATCAACAAGGACTCCATTAGTTATTGTATGGCTTAGTGGCGTCTGACCGGCATTCCTTTAGCCATGAGGAAGTCTCTTTCCCTCCAGATTGGTCATAGCTTCGGGTTGAGTGGACCTCTTGCATGCTCCCGTCAAGGCCCGCAGTCCTGCCTTTGGGTGGAGGCAGCGGGTTTGCTGGCAGCAAGTATCTTCCGTAGCTACTGCTATACCAGTGTGCGAATGGCCTTCTTGGTCTGCATACCTTGGTCAAACCACAAAGAGCGTCAGGATCTTCCAGAGGTTTTCTTGTCTCATGACAGTGAGACAATCGCAATGAGCCATTCCAGAGTCGACTACCTCTTCCACTGATGTGTAAGAGATGTGATCTTCACCCTCTCCCCCCTTGGCAGAGGTAGACAGCACATCTGGAGATGGTGACGTTGTCCGGGAGCAGAATAGGGCATTGCAGACATAGGACAGCAGAATAGGGTTTTGGGCCAGGATCTTCAACTTGTGACTAGTGTTGAGCATTCCGATGCTGCAAGTATCGGGTATCGGCCGATACTTGCTGTATCGGAATTTCCGATACCGAGATCCGATATTTTTGTAATATCGGATATCGGTATCGAAACAACATTAATGTAAAAAGGTGTAAAAGAAAGAATTAAAATAAAAAATATCGCTATACTCACCTGTCCGATGCAGCCGGGACCTCGGCGATTGTAAGCGGCAGCGTTGTTTCTTTAAAATTCGCGCTTTTACATGCTTACGTGAATTCCCGGCTTCTGATTGGTCAGGGCGGCCATGTTGCCGGGACGCGGACCAATCACAGCAAGCCGTGACGAAATTACGTCACGGCTTGCTGTGATTGGTCCGCGTCCCGGCAACATGGCCGCCATTAACCAATCACAAGCCGTGACGTCACGGGAGGCTGGACACGCGCTTATTTTGAAAAGCGCGCGTGTCCAGCCTCCCGTGACGTCACGGCTTGTGATTGGTCACGGCGCCATATTGCCGGGATGCGGACCAATCACAGCAAGCCGTGACGAAATTACGTCACGGCTTGCTGTGATTGGTCCGCGTCCCAGGAACATGGCCGCCATTAACCAATCACAAGCCGTGACGTCACGGGAGGCTGGACACGCGCTTATTTTGAAAAGCGCGCGTGTCCAGCCTCCCGTGACGTCACGGCTTGTGATTGGTCACGGCGCCATATTGCCGGGACGCGGACCAATCACAGCAAGCCGTGACGTAATTTCGTCACGGCTTGCTGTGATTGGTCCGAGTCCCGGCAACATGGCCGCCCTGACCAATCAGAAGCCGGGAATTCACGTAAGCAAGTAAAAGCGCGAATTTTAAAGAAACAACGCTGCCGCTTACAATCGCCGAGGTCCCGGCTGCGTCGGACAGGTGAGTATAGCGATATTTTTTATTTTAATTCTTTATTTTACACATTTATATGGTTCCCAGGGCCTGAAGGAGAGTTTCCTCTCCTTCAGACCCTGGGAACCATCAGGAATACCGTCCGATACCTGAGTCCCATTGACTTGTATTGGTATCGGGTATCGGTATCGGATTGGATCCGATATTTTGCCGGTATCGGCCGATACTTTCCGATACCGATACTTTCAAGTATCGGACGGTATCGCTCAACACTACTTGTGACCCATAATGATGTTAGAAGCCGTGTCCAGCACAGGTGGGTTGCAGTGTGGCTCTCATGCACGTTGGGACTCCCCGGGCCACTGGTTTAAGAGTAGAACCCAGGAGGGTGTTGTCTCCTTTTGTGAGACTCCGTCAGGACTCCAGTTGCATGGCTTGCTTCTCCATGACAAAACAGGCAGAACAGTTTGTTATAGCCTGGCAGTCCTAGAGCAGGAGAGGATGTAAGTGCAGATTAGCATGTCAAACCCATTGATGGCTTCCTTGGTTGAACTGAAAGGAGTGTCCTTGAGGCATGTGTAAAGGCATCAAGGCTCCAGGGACGGCAGGAAACTAGTCCAATGAAGGGCAGTGGGATGACGGCTGCAGTTTCCATGGCAGCAGGGCTCCTGACTCCAGTTCCATCTTCATAGGCTGGACTTTGAGCCTGCCAATTTCTTCCGGGCCTCGTGTCCGCAGTGAGTCTGGGATCGATGCCATCAGTTCAATGTCCACACGATCTACAGGTGTGTCCTGTAAAGAGAAGAGACCGTACACTTCGGCAGACTGCTCCTGTGAAAGTGACAGTTCGTCCTTATGAAACAGACTGCTGGCTTGAAGTTTTGGTAGTAGATCTGATCCTAGTAAAACTGACAGGGAAGGTGTGTGAGACAACCAAATGAGACAGCATACTCTGTAGGTTTTAGGCCTTTGTGTAGGGGTCTGATCCTTGGAGTGTACCGTGTGTTACCATTCACCCCTTCAAAAGGCACTACTTCATCCATGAGAAAGTCTGGGTCAGGTAAGTCAATGTTCCTGATTACTATTCTAGCTGCTTCAGGTCCTCACCTGGAAATTGGAGGGTATACCCTCAACCTCTATATGGATGAGAGGTGTTGCTTCTCTCGGGTATTTTTGTGGACTGTAAGAGTATACGTACTTTCATGGGTTGCAGATTCAGTATGCCAATACCCTATTAGGGTCTGGAGCTCGGTAGTGGTGGGTGTCAAAGTTTCTTCTAATTGACTAACTTGCATTTCAAATCTGAGATTCTGAAACTTTTGATTACATCGATGGAAGAAACTATCCACAGGTTCTCCTTTCCCCTGCATGACATCCTGGAGAATGGGGGTCTGGGTTGGCAGGCGGTTCTTAGCCCAGACGTAAAGCTTACGGAGGAAATATTCTCCGGATACACATGACTCAAGCCATTCTACATGGAAGTTGTCAGGCTCAAGGGCTAGTCGCATCCTTGGCCAAAGGAAATATCCTGCTGTAATTTGAGTGAGCCTTTCTAAATCTGCCCATGAGGCAGAGTGTGCCTTCTGTATTTGACGCATCCTTTTATAAAATGGCATGGGATGTTGCACTGGGTCTGGCAAGCTGCTCACTAGGGTGTCTGTCTCCTAGTATTTCCAGGGGTCCTTGTGTGGAGTAGGCTGTGTGCGAGAGTGTAAGCTTTGAGGTTTAGAAGATGATGATGTACTCCCACCATATATTGGTGGATGCTGTGGATTATCAGTCTGAGCTGTTGATTCCTGTCTTCCCTCTTCTGCTTGATTATGTACCTCCATGTCATGTTCATCTTCTCCTTCATTATTCTTTTTATAGACTGCATTAATTAATAGAGCTATAGTGGATGCTGGACAGGATGTAGCATAAGGTATTCTGTCTACTTATATAGTTGGATAGAAAGTAGGGCTATTTGGGTTGGTCATCTGACAGTCAGAACAAGTCTCACGGTATTCTGCATTCTGTGTCTGACAGATGGTACATGTCCAGTCGTCGGGAATGTATATGGGCGGTATCAATGACTGTAATGCAGATGTTGTAACTGAAACATTTTCTGTAGGCGCCTGTTTGGCATAAAATTCAGTATCCTTATCATATTCCTCTCTCCATACCTGTCTTCTAACTTCCTTTACCATTTTATAAAATTCTTCAAGGTTCTGTAGGATTTCATAATACCTAAACCTGGGACCCTGCTCTCTACTCATTAACACATTCTTCCATACCTTCCTATCTAATCCTCCCCCCTTTGGGGTCGGAGGGTTCTTAACATGCGTTTTCTTTCCTTGCTCCCCTATGGGTCCTGTCTGTCTTATGTGTGTTGACTGACTACTCCCACCCATTCTCTCATCTGAATTCTGAGTGCGTCTGAGGGACATGTGTGTCTATCTCTTGAGACAAGTTCCCGCAGGGTTTTGAACAGTTGGATATATGTGACTGTGAAAGCTGTATGTACTCCTTATGTCAAAGGAAAGGGGTCTTTAGTGATATTGTGATGTCTAGTATTTTGAACACAGTGATATAGGAAGTTAGCTAACAATTACCACCAGGGTATTTAACAATTCTTGTATACCCAGAAAATGCATAGTCTAAAAACACCAGATAAACTGCTAGAATATCTGCTTCCACAACACTTTCACTTTAACAATAATCATATTCAAAACATTTCACAGAAAAATGCAGTGACGTTAGTCAAACAATAACTAAAGAGTAATAATGGACTTTGGATCTCACACTACCGGAGATATCTGTACAAGTGAAAGCAGTTACCATTCAAGGAATTCTCTTCCTACATGAACACATTCTAACAACTAACTTTGCAGTTCTAAAGTATACAAAACAAAACCGGTTAACTAATTCTCTAATCTCACAACATATATATATACAGAATGAATTCAAAACTTTTACCATATGCAAGTACGCCTCCTGCCAGCACACCATACACTATACAAACAGACAAAAGACAGTTTAAACTGGCACTGATGTCAGATACTGTGAATCCCTGACAACAAAACACTTCACAATCTGCCAATCTATATGCCAGCCTGATCTGTAGAGATAAAAAGTCTATACCTGGGCGAAACACACTTTAGGTAGACAGGGAGAGAGCAATCACTCAGTCACATCAATACGGTAATTGTAATTACCCTTCCACCCTTATAGAATAAAACCTATGAACTTATGCTGCAGCCAACATCATCACCATAGCCAGGTGATCTCCGGTGGGCATCCGCAAGAAGTCACCAACCACTTAGAGGTTGTAAAATCACTCAGAGTAATCAAGCCGCTACTCCCACTTCCACTAGTCCACTGGGAGAGACACAGTTCAGACTTCTGCAACCATCGGTCAAGCCGAGAGCAGGACCGGAACCAGAGTGACAGTGAAATTGCTCAGTACGTCTCCCTATCTTTTTCAGGCTGGCTGACGTAGTACCACATATGCAAACAAACAAAACAGCAAAGCAGAGAGGCAAAAGCAGATAAGGCAGACAATTAAGGAAATCGTGACCAGGGTGGGTTTTTGGTGCTAGGACTTGTCAGAACGGTCACTATGTCCGAGTCTGACAGCCGACTGACCTTTATCTCAGCCCGGAAACACTGGAGGGTTATAGGCAAGATGAATGATTTTCTTACCTAGTAAGAGGTCCACTTCTCCACCCTCGAGTGGTCCAGTCCAAGATTGGAGGTCTTCCTTGCGGCTGGTCAGGTTCGAACTTTCGTCCTAGCCCCACGTTCGGACGCCAAATGTTAGGGCACACGGGATGCGTGTGTTCTCATCTTAGTTGTCTGCTGCCAAATTGAATGTGAGATGTTACGGCCGGAGGAATCAGGACACAAATGCAAGCAATTGTCTCGAAAGACTTCCTGATCTTTATTGGTGGACCGCTCTTTTTATAAGAGAAATCGGGCGGTCTCAGCACATTACATCATGGGTTTTTCCAACTTGTCAATTATCACAAAACTCTTTTGATCTTACATGTTCTATGTTATTATCTTTATTACTATAGTATCATTATTCTAATGATTATTGCTTTTAGTCCAATTCTGTACCGCTATCGCCCTAATGGCTGTTTTGGGTCAAGCTGACATCTGTCTATGCACGCATTCTACTTATCTTTGGTTTATTGGGGATCAATTCACCTACGTGCAGGTACATTTACTCTCATTAAGACTAGGGGATTTACACGGATCTTGGTACGTCCTGGTACAGAGTAACAAACAGAATTTAGTGTTATAACAGTGAATTAGAAAACCTTAAAGTGACATGAATCTAATGTTAAGCAAAGCGTGCATATAAGTTTGATTTAAGTATATCTTCATATGCCATACATTCTCCCCTTAACACTATGACTGTATTGTAACCTATAGGCGTGTTTGTATATCGCTGTATTTTTTAGATCTATTTACATCTTTTTTCATTTCATGATTTGTGTATACCTCTACGTGTAGCTACAATAAATGTATTTTATTTTTTAAGCGTTGTTTTATTACATTATTATTATGAATCTTGGAATCCTGAGACTTCCTTCTCACACAAAACACGTCTTGACAAGTTTTCCTACACACCCTGGAGGGCTATGAAAGCTACAGACAGCTGTCATTAACCCATGGACTGTCTTCTCACATAAAACATGTCAAGACATGTTTTTTGTACACTGGAGAGGTTTAGACAGGAAGTGGGGAGGACCTGGGCTCTTCACCTATCAAGAACTACCACATAAGCCCAATCTTACACACTGGAGAAGTTTAGACAGGAAGTGGGGAGGGCTCTACCTCTCCGCCTTTCAAGGAATGCCACATAAGTCCATTCTAACACACTGGAGAGGTTTAGACAGGAAGTGGGGAGGGCTCTACCTCTCCACCTATCAAGGAATGCCACATAAGCCCATTCTAACACACTGGAGAGGTTTAGACAGGAAGTGGGGAGGACGGCCTCTCCACCTATCAAGGAATGCCACATAAGCCCACAAGATGGGCGGCGAATGGGCTGTCATGGGGGATGTAACAGTGGCTGGACAGGGCGGCTTCCGGGGCGGGGACGGAACTGACGTAACAGGTTTTGACACACTCAGGGTGGCTTCCGGGGCGGGCACGGAACTGATGTCATAGATAGTGACGCACAGAGGGGCGGAGAGTGGGCGGCAAATGGGGAGGAGAGGGGAGGGGTTAAGACCAGAAGTAGGGCGGGGTTAGTGTTAGAAGGTGGCAAAAAGGGGCGGGGCACCTGTCAAAAACCGGAAGTGGGCATTTTGACGAGAGGGGGGTACTCTTACTACTACTAGTTTGCAATAAAATTGCATTGGATTGCAAGAATTAGCCTTATTTAAAGCCCTATCTGAACCTTAGTGTTTAAAACATGGCAAATAAAATTGCCAAATTATCCAGTAAATAATTCTGCAAAGAGGAAACCATCATACCATTAAAAAAATACTAGTGGATTTTCATGGGCCCATCGAGTATGTGGGTTCCAAGGCGTAATGGGGTGCATATGACTATGCAGCAGGGCTGGCCTTCCTGCCAATGTGTAAAACAAAGGAGTACGGGAGTACAAAATGAATAATGTGAAGTGTATTTTCCTGTGGCTATCCAGAACCTGGGTTCAAAGGCCTATTGGGGTGCATATGACTTGATAGCAGGGCAGGCCTTGCATTCAATGCAATATTTTTTTAGGAAGACTTCCTGTACCTCTCGTGAAAGGAGTATTGCGGTGCGTCGTAATTCTTGGCAGCCAAGCCACTCACTGCATAGGCAATAACAGCTTAGGAGACCCACTGTTTCATAATGGCCCTTTAAGAATATTAATGCCGCCTGATGCCTCTTGTAGCGTTTCCCTTACTTCAGGTCTTGAGGGACACTCGCTTTGCACGGGAATAACGCATACAGGCACGATATCTCACACAAATTAAGTCCATTCCGGTTTATTAAAGCGTCATAAACCGCACCGTAAGTCAGGTTGTAGATCACCAGCTTACACATAGTCTGTTACTTTAACACGTGTGGCTTTACAAAGCATTCAATAGTCACGCCTTATCTCTTCAGTCACCAGGTGACTGCACAGTTCATTACAGTTCATTGTATGCATCAACGGAACATATTAACCACAAGCAGTCTGTTCCAATGGCAGATACGTCTCTGCCGTATATTACCTTTTTTTCCCATACCAGGGGTTACCTCTCAGAAGCTTCGGCTCCACACACTGACTCCTGCCAGTGCTGGTTCACAGGGAAACTGCCTCACTGGGATCACCGTCCTTGTGCCCAGGGCCCTCGGATAGCCCAGACCCACAGTAGGAACTGTAGCTTCCCCAACATAGAAACCGTCTCAGGCTCTGTACATGCAGCCTTTCCATGCGCTTCCAGGAAGTCTAATCACAGGCACTTAGAACACACAGGCCATCAGTCCATGATCTTAGCAGGTGCTTGCAGGACTCCAGTCCATTCCAGGATAATCCAACACCCTGACCATTCCAGGACTCACACTCTTACCAGGTGCTTGCAGGACTCCAGTCCATACCAGGACAATCCAACACCCTTGAGCATTCAGTCCATAGCCTCAGTAGTGCTTCCAGGACTCCAGTCCATCCCAGGACAATCCAACACACGGGCTATTGCAGGACTCACTCTTACCAGGCACTTGCAGGACTCCAGTCCATAGCAGGACAATCCAACACCTCGAGCATTCAGTCCATAGCCTCAGCAGTGCTTCCAGGACTCCAGCCCACTTCAGGACAATCCAACACACAGGCTATTGCAGGACTCACTCTCTTCAGTGCTTCCAGGACATCTCCAATGCCAGGAGACTCCAACGCTGACCGTCCACTAGGTCCACGGTCTCAGGTGCTTTATAATTATAATTATAAGGCACAGAGGAATGACAGAGGACGTTGGTACGGTCAGCAAGGTACTCCCTCAGCATCTTCTCAAACTTGGCAATCCTTGGGAGAGTCCCCCATGCCTCAGTGCAAGGGCGATGGGAGGGTCTGAGAAAAATCTCCCAGAACCTTGCCAGTGTTCCACTGCCTCTGCTGGATTGGAGTTGTGTCTCCCTCACCTGTACTCTTGCTTTGCCAACAAACTCTGTCTGTGACCTCTGCTGCCAGCGCTTTCAGATGGGAATTTTTTAATAATTCCGCAAGAAGGGCCCTCTGGCCCTCCAACATTTTAGAACACCTGTCTGCCTCTAGAATAAGAGATATAAAGTTCTCCGTGTAGCATTGGTCTAAAAGTGTCACCAATCAGGTTTTCCTGTCACCCAAAATTTCGAGAATGCCAGGGGGCGGTCACGCGTCGGCCTGACGAAGCCGACGCGAAAAGCGCGTTGGGGCAACGGTGTGGTCCGGTCCTGGTGCCTCTGCTTGGGTAAGAATCCGGGGGGGGGGGAATCTTTGATATTACACTGTATGATATGAGCCAGTGTACAGGGCTCATTAGATTTTCACATACCGCTTCATCTACCCCCCGGCTCAATACCTGCATTTGACTCTGCACTATGCATGTAATCTTTGTATATTTGGCATCAGCCTGAGTGCTGCACCGGTTTTTTTGATCTGTGCTATTACTCTCTCGTTCTCTTTTTATGATTATGATTCTGTATCTCTTTAAGTGTATTGTTATATATGTTGGGTACTTTTTTGTAAACTGATTAATAAATTATATAAGTATTCTTTTTGGACGTGAACTCCATTTTTTCTGTCTTATAAATATTTGCTCTAGGAGTGTCCTCATTTTACCAAGCATGTTTTCCCAGTAGACTCACCCACTGTGGTTAAGAGTATGTGGAAGAACAGTGAATTGTTTTCTTTCATCTTGGGCTTGTTATATTATTAGTGTAGATTGTAAGCTGTCATGAGGAGGGTAGTTTTATTTCTGCTTAATTATTTTATTATTGTTATCGTTGTTACTTAGTGTAGATTGTAAGCTGTCACAAGCAGGGTCATTTTATTTTGGTTTAATTATTGTATTATTGTCACCGTTCTTAGGACTGTTGTGTTTGAAACTGTTAAACTGTAAATATATTGTTGCTATATATTATTATTAGATCACAGAGAAGCAGGATGAAGACGTTAATTATGGCATCATTGCCGCTCACCATCTTGGTGGATTCCTCAAAGTTTTGGAGGATGATACATCCATGTCCATTACTGAGATCTTATGTGTGAAGTCAGAACTGAAGATGGTAGTCACCAACTGCCCTCTTCTGCTCACAAATCCTTTCCATCATCTACAGTGTAGAGTTCCAATGCTTGGGGACATCACACAATAATCAGTGAACCAGAAGCTGCAAATGCTGCTGAAGCACGACAAGGGCGGATGAACCTCTAGCTGACTTTCTAAAATGGGTACACAGGTCATTGTACTTTCCCTAGCAGATCCAGCAGCTCCATGTTGCCTTTCATAAACTGTTGAACAATGAGGTTAAGCACAGAGGCCAGGAATGGCACATGTGTGAGCTCACCTTGCCTCAGAGCAGCCACCAGGTTCTGAACATTGTTATACACGGCCATTTCTGGCTGTAGGTTCAGCGGTGTCAGCCACAGATCTGACCGCTCTTCAGAGCTGTCCACAACTCTTAAGCATTGTGCAGTTTGTCACCTAAGCATATTAGCTTCAGCACAGCTTTTTGCCACTTGGATGAGGCATTTCTGCAGTACTTCCAGCTTGTGACTGATGTGCTACTTTCGGTGATGAAGGATGAAAAGGAGGCGGAGGAGGTGCAGGAGCTGTAAACTGTGGGGGCAACCCAGATTGACAAAGAGCCCGCAATACTCGGGGTTGGGAGGATGTGCACCATCCCAAGGTTGGACTGGTTCCCAGCTTACACTATGTTAACCAAGTGTGCCATCAGCAAGATGTAATCTGTTTGCCAACAGCACTTCACCGCGTGTCTGTGGTTAGGTGGACTTTCCAGGTAACAGCATTGTGGAGGGTATGGGTAATATTGTGGGACACTTGCCTGTGTAATGCTGGGACGGCACACCAGGACAAATAGTTCTGCATGTTCGGAGCCTCAGAATGATCCTCAACTCTGCCCTCTCTTTCAAGCTACATATCCAAGCCCTTGCCTCCTCCCGCCCACTATAACTCAAAAAACATTTCCCGGATCCGTACATTCCAAGAAACTGCAAAAATGTTTGTGCACGCCCTCATCATCTCCCGCCTCGACTATTGCAATCTTCTACTCCCTGGCCTCCCCTCTAGCACTCTTGCACCACTCCAATCTATCGTAAACTCCAATAAAACAAGCAAAAAGCAGCACCACTCCAATTATTGGTGAAAAAAACAACCTTAGTCCTTTATTACATAATAAAGATCATGGACAAGGTATTGCGGGTAAAACAAGTGCTGATTATGCAGGCAATAGGTCGACGGCCGTTTCACGCAATAAGCACTTCCACGGGTCCAGATACAGAGAATGGTAAGTCAGTTCTTTTAATTACACACATGTGATCACATTTGCATGCAATTAAAAATCATGAAAAACACATGCGGCGATGTCAGCATAACATACAACAAGAATGTGTATTTTAAAAACTGTTCCTCAGAACAGTATAATCCAGAATGACAAAACATTCAAACATTGAATGCAAATACAAAGGCTGCTTAGAGGTGATAAAACCCGTGTGAGACAAGTAATCTGAAAAACAGAAAAAGAAACATCAAGGAACATAAAAAAATAAATAAAAATAAATAAAATTTTCTCAAAACATCTTTTTAAAGAAATTCTGCAAAAAACATGAATAATCCAATCTCTCATTCAGTCCCAATGGACCTTGGGCATTTACTTTAACCCCTTCACCCCCAAGGGTGGTTTGCACGTTAATGACCGGGCCAATTTTTACAATTCTGACCACTGTCCCTTTATGAGGTTATAACTCTGGAACGCTTCAACGGATCTTGGCGATTCTGACATTGTTTTCTCGTGACATATTGTACTTCATGATAGTGGTAAAATTTCTTTGATATTACCTGCGTTTATTTGCAAAAAAAATGGAAATTTGGCGAAAATTTTGAAAATTTTGCAATTTTACAACTTTGAATTTGTATGCCCTTAAATCACAGAGATATGTCACACAAAATACTTAATAAGTAACATTTCCCACATGTCTACTTTACATCAGCACAATTTTGGAACCAAAATTTTTTTTTGTTAAGGAGTTATAAGGGTTAAAAGTTGACCAGCAATTTCTCATTTTTACAACACCATTTTTTTTTAGGGACCACATCTCATTTGAAGTCATTTTGAGGGATCTATATGATAGAAAATACCCAAGTGTGACACCATTCTAAAAACTGCACCCCTCAAGGTGCTCAAAACCATATTCAAGAAGTTTATTAACCCTTCTGGTGCTTCACAGGAATTTTTGGAATGTTTAAATAAAAATGAACATTTAACTTTTTTTCACAAAAAATTTACTTCAGCTCCAATTTGTTTTATTTTACCAAGGGTAACAGGAGAAAATGGACCCCAAAAGTTGTTGTACAATTTGTCCTGAGTACGCCGATACCCCATATGTGGGGGTAAACCACTGTTTGTGCGCATGACCGAGCTCGGAAGCGAAGGAGCGCCATTTGACTTTTCAATGCAAAATTGACTGGAATTGAGATGGGACGCCATGTTGCGTTTGGGGAGCCCCTGATGTGCCTAAACATTGAAACCCCCCACAAGTGACACCATTTTGGAAAGTAGACCCCCTAAGGAACTTATCTAGAGGTGTGGTGAGCACTTTGACCCACCAAGTGCTTCACAGAAGTTTATAATGCAGAACCGTAAAAATAAAAAATCATATTTTTTCACAAAAATTATCTTTTCACCCCCAATTTTTTATTTTCCCAAGGGTAAGAGAAGAAATTGGACCCCAAAAGTTGTTGTACAATTTGTCCTGAGTACGCTGATACCCCATATGTGGGGATAAACCACTGTTTGGGCGCATGGGAGACCTCGGAAGGGAAGGAGCGCCGTTTGACTTTTCAATGCAAAATTGACAGGAATTGAGATGGGACGTCATGTTGCGTTTGGAGAGCCACTGATGTGCCTAAACATTGAAACCCCCCACAAGTGACAACATTTTGGAAAGTAGACCCCCTAAGGAACTTATCTAGAGGTGTGGTGAGCACTTTGACCCACCAAGTGCTTCACAGAAGTTTATAATGCAGAACCGTAAAAATAAAAAATCATATTTTTTCACAAAAATTATCTTTTCACCCCCAATTTTTTATTTTCCCAAGGGTAAGAGAAGAAATTGGACCCCAAAAGTTGTTGTACAATTTGTCCTGAGTACGCTGATACCCCATATGTGGGGGTAAACCACTGTTTGGGCGCATGGGAGAGCTCGGAAGGGAAGTAGCACCGTTTGACTTTTCAATGCAAAATTGACAGGAATTGAGATGCGACGCCATGTTGCGTTTGGAGAGCCACTGATGTGCCTAAACATTGAAACCCCCCACAAGTGACACCATTTTGTAAAGTAGACCCCCTAAGGAACTTATCTAGATGTGTTTTGAGCGCTTTGACCCACCAAGGGCTTCACAGAAGTTAATAATGCAGAGCCGTAAAAATAAAACATAAATTTTTTCCCACAAAAATTATTTTTTTAGCCCCAGTTTTGTATTTTCCCGAGGGTAGCAGGAGAAATTGGACCCCAAAATTTGTTGTCTAAGTTGTCCTGAGTGCGATGATACACCATATGTGGGGAGAACCACTGTTTGGGGGCATGGGAGGGCTCGGAAAGGAAGGAGTGCCATTTGGAATGCAGGCTTAGATGGAATGGTCTGCAGGCGTCACATTGCGTTTGCAGAGCCCCTAATGTACCTAAACAGTAGAAAACCCCCACAAGTGACACCATGTTGGAAAGTAGACCCCCTAAGGAACTTATCTAGATGTGTGGTGAGCGCTTTGACCCACCAAGGGCTTCACAGAAGTTTATAATGCAGAGCCGTAAAAATAAAACTAAAATTTTTTCCCACAAAAATTATTTTTCAGCCCCCAGTTTTGTATATTCCCGAGGGTAACAGGAGAAATTGGACCCCAAAAGTTGTTGTCCAATTTGTCCTGAGTGCGCTGATACCCCATATGTGGGGGGGAACCACCGTTTGGACGCATGGAAGGGCTCGGAAGTGAAGGAGCGCCATTTGGAATGCAGACTTAGATGGAATGGTCTGCAGGCGTCACATTGCGTTTGCAGAGCCCCTAATGTACCTAAACAGTAGAAACCCCCCACAAGTGACACCATGTTGGAAAGTAGACCCCCTAAGGAACTTATCTAGATGTGTGGTGAGCGCTTTGACCCACCAAGGGCTTCACAGAAGTTTATAATGCAGAGCCGTAAAAATAAAACTAAAATTTTTTCCCACAAAAATTATTTTTCAGCCCCCAGTTTTGTATTTTCCCGAGGGTAACAGGAGAAATTGGACCCCAAAAGTTGTTGTCCAATTTGTCCTGAGTGCGCTGATACCCCATATGTGGGGGGAACCACCGTTTGGATGCATGGGAGGGCTCGGAAGGGAAGGAGCGCCATTTGGAATGCAGACTTAGATGGAATGGTCTGCAGGCGTCACATTGCGTTTGCAGAGCCCCTAATGTACCTAAACAGTAGAAGCCCCGCACAAGTGACCCCATTTTGGAAACTAGACCCCCCAAGGAACTTATCTAGATGTGTTGTAAGAACTTTGAACCCCCAAGTGTTTCACTACAGTTTATAACGCAGAGCCGTGAAAATAAAAAAAAAATTTTTCCCACAAAAATAATTTTTTAGCCCCCAGTTTTGTATTTTCCCAGGGGTAACAGGAGAAATTGGACCCCAAAGGTTGTTGTCCTATTTGTCCCGAGTACGCTGCTACCCCATATGTTGGGGTAAACCCCTGTTTGGGCACACGGGAAAGCTCGGAAGGGAAGGAGCACCGTTTTACTTTTTCAACGCAGAATTGGCTGGAATTGAGATCGGACGCCATGTCGCGTTTGGAGAGCCCCTGATGTGCCGAAACAGTGGAAACCCCCCAATTATAACTGAAACCCTAATCCAAACACACCCCTAACCCTAATCCCAACAGTAACCCTAACCACACCTCTAACCCTGACACACCCCTAACCCTAATCCCAACCCTATTCCCAACCGTAAATGTAATCTAAACCCTAACCGTAACTTTAGCCCCAACCATAACCCTAACTTTAGCCCCAACCCTAACTGTAGCCTTAACCCTAGCTCCAACCCTAGCCCTAATGGGAAAATGGAAATAAATACATTTTTTTTTCCCTAACTAAGGGGGTGATGAAGGGGGGTTTGATTTACTTTTATAGCGAGTTTTTTAGCGGATTTTTATGATTGGCAGCTGTCACACACTGAAAGACGCTTTTCATTGCAAAAAATATTTTTTGCGTTACCACATTTTGAGAGCTATAAATTTTCCATATTTTGGTCCACAGAGTCATGTGAGGTCTTGTTTTTTGCGGGATGAGTTGACGTTTTTAATGGTAACATTTTCGGACATGTGACAGTTTTTGATCGCTTTTTATTCCGATTTTTGTGAGGCAGAATGACCAAAAACCAGCTATTCATGAATTTCTTTTGGGGGAGGCGTTTATACCGTTCCGCGTTTGGTAAAATTGATAAGCAGTTTTATTCTTCGGGTCAGTACGATTACAGTGATACCTCATTTATATTATTTTTTTATGTTTTGGCGCTTTTATATGATAAAAACTATTTTATGGAAAAAATAATTATTTTTGCATCGCTTTATTCTCAGGACTATAACTTTTTTATTTTTTTGCTGATCATGCTGTATGGCGGCTCGTTATTTGCGGGACAAGATGATGCTTTCAGCGGTACCATGGTTATTTATATCTGTCTTTTTGATCGCGTGTTATTCCACTTTTTGTTCGGCGGTATGATAATAAAGCGTTGTTTTTTGCCTCGTTTTTTTTTTTTTTTTTCTTACGGTGTTTACTGAAGGGGTTAACTAGTGGGCCAGTTTTATAGGTCGGGTCGTTACGGACGCGGCGATACTAAATATGTGTACTTTTATTGTTTTTTTTATTCTATTTAGATAAAGAAATGTATTTATGGGAATAATATATTTTTTTTTTTTCATTATTTTGGAATATTTTTTTTTTATTTTTTTTACACATTTGGAAATTTTTTTTTAACTTTTTTACTTTGCCCCAGGGGGGGACAATACAGATCGGTGATCTGCCAGTTTGCATAGCACTCTGACAGATCACCGATCTGAGAGAAGTGCAGGCTGCTTCACAGTGCCTGCTCTGAGCAGGCTTCTGTGAAGCCACCTCCCTCCCTGCAGGACCCGGATCCGCGGCCATCTTGGATCCGGGTCTGGAGCAGGCAGGGAGGGAGGTAAGACCCTCGCAGCAACGCGATCACATCGCGTTGCTGCGGGGGGCTCAGGGAAGCCCGCAGGGAGCCCCCTCCCTGCGCGATGCTTCCCTGCACCGCCGGCACATCGCGATCATGTTTGATCGCGGTGTGCCGGGGGTTAATGTGCCGGGAGCGGTCCGTGACTGCTCCTGGCACATAGTGCCGGATGTCAGCTGCGATAGGCAGCTGACACCCGGCCGCGATCGGCCGCGCTCCCCCCTTGAGCGCCGCCGATCGCGCTGGACGTACTATTCCGTCCGTGGTCATGGGGGCCCACCCCACCTCGACGGGATAGTACGTCCGATGTCAGGAAGGGGTTAATAATCCATTTAGTGGGGGGTGTGGCCTGGACTGCTATGGCGTAGGTTGTGTGGTGTGGGAGCTCCTAAGGAAAATCCTCTACAATCAACTAAAATCGTCTTAAAAAGTTTTTATTGTCAAATCCTCGGTTGGATCTTATTCAGTGCCTCATCTGGGTCACAATGATCCAAAAATTATTTTAATTTTACCACATAAATTTTAGAAATCAGCCCTAGGACAGTTTAGGCCTTCAAACTACAGGGTTGAGGTAATCCAGCCTCAGGAAGCTAATACCTTCTAACAAGCGGCTCAGCTAATAAGCCAAAGGAACTGAGGTAAAAAAAACCATCAGATTTTATTATAAACTCCCTCTCTGGCTTTGGTAGTGAGGAGGAGGGAAGTGACAGCCACAGGCACATACTGTGGAGCGGTCTCTGCACGGCTGCTTCTCCCTCCCCTATTGACTAGGGATATACTGTGTTCATTAGCATAAAGCGACAAGCCTCCCCGGATTGAAAGAAGGAGGCAGAAGAAAGCGATCCAGAAGCATCGGGGGAAGATCCGGTGCAGTGACGCGATAACAGCTTCATATAGAAGCCGACGTTGACACTCCTCCGGACCTCGGAACAAAAGGCGGGAAAAAGACAGCCGCCATTTTATTGGTGGACAGCGGTGGATCAGAGAGCGCGAGAGACCAGTGTCTGTCAGCGACAGGAAAGAAAAAGATCTGCGCCGGCCAACACAACACAGGCTCCGGATCCAAGTAGCACCGGGTTCAGACAGCGGTAAGTTCCGGCCCCCTGCTGGGAACGAGGTCACGCCGGCGGTCATTCAGCGAGGAGGACAGCGAGGAGCGACGGCTACAGCGGTGAAATCACACATACAGCCATCTCCGCAGGAGTGACAGGAAGACTTCGGTACAGCATAAACTGCTGTTAAAACAGCTAGGAGCCCTGCAGGGCTCATAAAGCAAAAGAGCTAAAACCTCCTTTACCCCCAGTTCGCTGAGGTATTCATATCAGTCTTTGGCAGGATTACATCCAGGTAACTGGTTCTTTTAGTGAAGCTGACTGGGAAGGTCTAAATCCAGACTTGTTATTTGGAGAGTCTTATTTCTACCCTGGTTCCTTCATTATTAACACAGGTCTCTACCATCAACACAAAATTGATATTTTTGTAGGAGAACAATCAACACCTGAAAGTTGTTTGTTTTGGGGAATTATCTACACCCTTTAATTATCAGGCACAAAGTATTATATAAGCATGCTCTACTAGGAAAACTATATAAGCTAATTGTTGGCAGCCATTGGCAATCAATAGTGGCATTCTATTTGTATGCCCCAGTGATTTAAACTACACTCTTTAATTTTCAGGTGCTAGGTATTATATAAGCATACTCCTCTGAAATTACTGTGAAACCATATAAACCACCTGTTGACACAGTTAGCTGCCTGTTCTCATTCTCTGAGACCGTCCTAGTGGACACTTTTTGTGAACCCAGCTATTGCTTGGGGATACATTGATATTTTTTGTAGGAGAACATCAGCACCTGAAAGCTATTTGTTCATTTTGGGGAAGTAATCTACACCCTTTAATTAACAGGCACGAAGTATTATATAAGCATGCTCTGATAGGAAAACTATATAAGCTACTTGTTGGCAGCCAATGGCAATCATTACCTGAATTCTATTTGTATGCCCCAGTGATTTAATCTGCACTCTTTTATTTTCAGGTGCTAGGCACTATACAAGCATTCTCTTCTGAAATAGCTGTGAATCTATATAAGCCACCTGTTGACACAGTTAACTGCCTGTTTTCATTCGGATAAATTCTATTACCACACTCACAGGGGTATTTCCATAGTTGCTCCCCTTTTGCTGTTTGAGACCACTTTGTGGTGATTTTTTATATACCAGGGCCAGCCTCACCAGAATTATCCTGAGATCAACATAGAGGACATTGTCTACAATTCCAGCTTTGTTTGGGGCTACTATTTGTGGACCGTCCTAGTAGACACTCTCTGCAAATCAAGCTATTGCTTGGGGATAACAATGAGCAAGAACTCGACTAAACCCCAATTCTTAAACATGGCTGGCCTCATCTATACCTCAAAAACCCCAAAGGTACAAGGGGTCTGGGCGCAATCCATTAAAGGACTTGACAAACACAATAAGTCCCAATAGATCCAGGTCTCCATTAAAAGATGATGAGGAATTAGACTATGATAAACTCCCCAATTCAAACAGAGTAAAAAAGAACCTCCCAAACACTTTTGTAGAGATGGACTCATCTACATCTTTAGGCCGGCCTCACACTTGGCGTAAGACAATACGCCACGTATTATACGTCCGTACTACGGCCGTAATACGGAGAAATGTTCCCAAAATAGTGATCCGTAGTCAGGGTGTGTCAGCGTATTTTGCGCATGGCATCCTCCGTATGTAATCCGTATGGCATCCGTACTGCGAGATTTTCGCGCAGGCTTGCAAAACCGACATCTAATGGATTTATGTGCTCAAATGTTCGGGAAAACATATATACAGTATATATATATATATATATATATGTCATTGAGACACATATATATATTCTGTATTTAGATTTCATTCAGCGCGATATCTGTGAAAAGCCGGTAATTCAATTGCTGGCTTTTCATTTCTCCTGCACAAACCCGACAAGATATGAGACATGGTTTTCATACAGTAAACCATCTCATATCCCCTTTTTTTTTTGCATATTCCACACTACTAATGTTAGTAGTGTGTATGTGCAAAATTTCAGCGCTGTAGCTGCTAAAATAAAGGGTTAAATGGCGGAAAAAATTGGCGTGGGCTCCCGCGCAATTTTCTCCGCCAGAATGGTAAAGCCAGTGACTGACGGCAGATATTAATAGCCAGGAGAGGGTCCATGGTTATTGGCCCCCCTGGCTACAAACATCTGCCCCCAGCCACCCCAGAAAAGGCACATCTGGAAGATGCGCCTATTCTGGCACTTGGCCACTCTCTTCCCACTCCCTGTAGCGGTGGGATATGGGGTAATGAAGGGTTAATGCCACCTTGCTATTGTAAGGTGACATTAAGCCAGATTAATAACGGAGAGGCGTCAATTATGACACCTATCCATTATTAATGACGTCACCGCTCTGCTTTCCGGCTATGGCGCTTACACAGTGGAGAGAAGCAGAATGCCGGGGGACAGACACCGGAATGTAAGTATGTACTTTTTTTTTTTTTTACGTTTACGCTGGTAACCAGGGTAAACATCGGGTTACTAAGCGCGGCCCTGCGCTTAGTAACCCGATGTTTACCCTGGTTACCCGGGGACTTCGGCATCGCTCCAGCGCCGTGATTGCAACGTGTGACCGCAGTCTACGACGCTGGAGCGATAATCATACGATGCTACGACGTCACGAATCGTGCCGTCGTAGCGATGTAAATGGTACTGTGTGACGGTACCCTAAGGTAGCAGATCTGGAAGACCGAAATCGGAGAAATAACATCAAAATTAGGGGTATTCCTGAGAATATAGGCCCAAATAATTTGGAAGAGTACAACAAGAAATTATTCAGAAAAATAATCCCTACCCTTACTGATCAAGACCTAGAAATAGACAGAATCCACAGGTTGCGAAAACCGCCCACTATTCCTAAAGATCTACCCAGAGACATACTAATGAGAATCCATTATTTCAAAAGAAAAGAAAAAATTCAAAATTACTTTAAAGAAAATAAAAACTTCCCTGAGCCATTCGAAAAACTCAAATTATATGCCGATCTCTCCAGAGATACGATCGAAGGGAGGAAAGCTTTCCAGAATATCACCATACCTCTCAGAGACAATGAGATCTCTTATAAGTGGGGATTCCCGCTCAAATTACTAGTAAATTACAGAGGCAATGTTATCGCTCTAAACTCCCCAGAGGAAGGCAGGGACTTCTTAAAATCCATAAATATCCCATTATATTCACGACACAAAGCTCACCCTGATTCTGACAGCAAGACATGAAAGGGTTTTGATATATTTATATTGAGTGATCTAAATGGGAAAACACCCGGGTACAATGCTATACCTTACCCTAGGATGTTTAACTATTCTATTAATCTGTTATTGTTAGTAACGAGTTTGTGTATTTAATATATTGAGTTTATGTTCATCAACAAAGAGGATGTTGCTCGGGAACGAGTAACACGGACTTTTTCCCCCAACAGGTGAAGTCAGGTTCACTGAAGTGAACCCCTTCAAGTGGACATTCCAGTTTATTGTTTATTGTTATCACTTGTATTAAACACTTATAGGTTTGTTAAGATTTTCTTCACAGGTTTGCAAAATAGGCATCCATATAATTTAGATCATAATGAGTTTAAAACTATTATCCTACAATGTAAGAGGACTTAATAGTCCACACAAAAGACATACACTCTGGAAAGAAATAAGTAAAAGTCAAGCTGAAATAATTTGTATACAGGAATCCAAATTTAAAGACAAGGCCAACCCAAAATTCTCACATAAAAATTTCCCATATATTTACAAGTCTGACAATGTGAAAAAGAAAGCCGGTGTGATCACAGTCATCAAAGGCACAATTTCATTTGAATTCATAGAGGAGGTCAAAGATGTTAAAGGTAGATTCCATATTCTTATTTGTTCATTAAACAACCAGGTATGCACAATTATCAATATCTACGCCCCCAATACGGGTCAAATAAATTTCCTGAACAAAATAAATAAAAAAAGTCATGTCAGTTAAGAGAGGTGCCATGATTTGGCTGGGAGATTTCAATCTGGTCCCAAATGCAAATATGGACTCGTCCACCCCAAATAGATACAGACCAAACAATTTAGACAACTGGAACCATCATAACGAATTATTTGATATCTTTAGGTGTCTTAACACCACATCAATCGAATTCTCTCATTTTTCTGACCCTCACCAATCAGCGTCACGTATTGACTTAATTTTATCAGATATTTTTACACTTCCCAAGTTCCATAGAATTAATATAGAAAGGAAAACCTTCTCAGACCACTCTCCAGTATCAGCTGAAGTCGGGAGGGTCTCCCCTGTGCTGGAGAGAATGTGGAGAATACGGAAGCTTGCTACATGTGTTTTGGAAGTGTCCAAGGGTGAAACCCTTATGGAGACAGGCCACAAAATTAATCAACAAAATTTTAAAAGACAACATCATAGTTACCCAAGCAATGGCCTTGTTGTCTTTACAATGGGAAAACGTTGACACAAATGCGAGACTTATTATAATCCACATTTGTTTAGTGATTAAACAAATTATAGCATTCCATTGGAAAAATCCAATCTTACCGGCCTTTACTGAAATCATAGACCAAATTAATCTACATAAAGCATATGAAGAAAACTTCGCAATAGCAAACAACTATTATAAGAAATATGATAGGAAATGGAAGAAATGGGTTGAGATATATCCCAACTTACCACATTAAAAGGAAAGGTGACAATTAATGCATACCTGTGAAGGTAATATATGTTAACCTGTTAATAATTGTTAATAATTAATCGAATTCTGTTATGACTGGACAGCAAGTCCACAAAGTTTCTCTTACCCTCTTCCCATTCCCACTTCCCTCATCCCCCTCCCTCTCCCCACCCTTATTCCTTATTTCCTTGAATGTTGAATATATGATTATCTACAAAATACAATATTAAATTTCAAAATGTTTAATAAAAATTATTTGAAGGAAAATAATCCATTTAGCTTCACACCTCAAAAGGATTTTATTATGATCACCCCCGCTTGGTGGTAATTTAACCACTTCCAAGCCTGCAAAACGCAGGAACAGTTTTTAAAATGCACATTCTTGTTGTATGTTATGCTGACATCGCCGCATGTGTTTTTCATGATTTTTAATTGTATGCAAATGCGATCACATGTGTGTATTTAAAAGAACTGACTTACCATTCTCTGTACCTGGACCCTTGGAAGCGCTTATTGCGTGAAACGGCCGTCGTCCTATTGCCTGCATAATCTGCACTTGTTTTACCCGCAATACCTTGTCCATGATCTTTATTATGTAATAAAGGACTAAGGTTGTTTTTTTCACCAATAATTGGAGTGCTGCTGCTTTTTTCTTGTTTTATTGGACTCTGTATGCACCTGGATCGCCCCCACACCGCCGCAGGGCCGAGGGGTACCCGGAGCCGGGCCTCTGAGTCTCAGTCCTGGGGTTGTCACGGTGGCTAGACCCGGTCCGTGGCCCTGTCTGTCAGTGGGGGACGTCCGGTAGAATAAGTGATGATGATGGTGCAGTAACGGTGGTGTAGCGGTGCAGTTGTGGGGTGCAGGTCGCGGTAAATAACGAGGACACCAGGTTGCAGTCTCTTTACCTCTTTACTGGAGATCTCTCAGTCCGCAGTCCAGAATACGGTCCACCAGGCTGCGCAAGTCCGGTCGGTCCGATGGCACTTCCAGAGTTCTCCTCACAGGTGGAAATCAGTGCCCTCCTTCTTAGCGCTATGTGTTGTAGTCCTTCCCTGCTGTGCTCACGGAAAGTACCCCACAACTGTTGTGTCTGTTTCTTAAGTTCCCTCACAACTCGATTCACTGATGTTCTTCTCGTATTCCATCCCTCCCTGTTATTCAGGTTGGAACGGCACCCGTTTGTCAGGTAGGCCTGGAGTTCTTCCGGGACCCTAGAGACGCCCCTCTCCCGCAATTGCCCCCCAAGACTTCATAGGTGATAAGTGGTAGACAGCCCGCCTTAAACTGACTGCCCTGCCGCTGTTTGGAGTATGGCTTGAAGCTGTATGCTATTCCACTCCCTCGGCGTTCCGGCCACCGGTAATGCGCCTCAGTAGGATGTTGCTCCGGTCCTACAGCATGACCCCTACTGGTATTCTCCTTTTTGCTTGATCTCGTTTCTCACTCAGCACAATCTATCTCGCTTCTAGTCCTTTCTTGGGCACCGCCACTATGCTGAGCAGGCACGGTCCCGTTACGTTCGTTCAAGTCGCCAAGCCTCTGTCAGGATCCCACCCCTGACAGAGACCCTACTGTATCTTCCCCCACAACACCCTCTGCCACAAGGTGTTGCCTGGTTCCAACCCAGTCAGCTTCTCTTCTAACTTCCTGCCTGACCCCCAGTTTACCCACTATGGTGGGGAGTGGCCTAATGAATAGAACCCTTAGCTCCCCCCGGAGGCCCTGCTGTGAAACATATTGGTGTCTGTGATACCTGGTCAGATGAACTCCTTCAGTGCCACCGGACGCACCATGGCTCCCCATAGTGGCGGAGCCACAGCACTGCAACGACCAGGACTCTGGGGCGCTGCACTCCCCCCTGGTTAAACACAGTACTCCGGGACTGGGAAGAAAACAACAATACAAGTTAGCAAAAAGACATACAATTTTGTTGAGTGCAAAACAATAAGTATACTTGAACAGGCTTCCCTTTATGGGAGGTGAGGACACTTGAACGTTACAAACATAATTAAATATCATAGCAACAGGCTACAATTAACTCTCATTACCCAACCGGGTATTCTACTAAGTGCAATTTAATGAACAATAATTTAACATTGCCTTCAATGAACATACACTCCTAGCTCGCTAAAGGCCTTCCCATAATCACATTACAGGGCAAGTTAACTTTTCATTCTCCTACTTTGAACCTGCAGGACCGCCTGTCCCTATGGCACCAGACCTACTGCCTCTCCTTTCTTTTACAGGACCGCCCCGTTCAGCCAGGGCCTACTGCCTTTCTCTACTATACATGGTATAGACATAACATTCCTTTCAATTAGAGAACATGGAGCCGGCTCTACTTGGCTCCTATTAGGACTCACTCACTAACCCCGACGGGTTCACTCTCTGTCCTCGGTAACACATTATTAACTCTTCTAAACTTTCTATGGAGGACTCAGGGTCTACCTTCTATCCCCATTACCTTATCAACATTATTAACTATTTCCTTATATCATCAATCTTCATTACTACTTTCTTTCTTCCAACTATGCAGGACATTCTGTCTACCCCTACGGGCCCACTGCATCTTCCTTCTAGCTCACACACTTTCTTCTAAGGAACATCATCAACATTTCTCTTTACAGTTTAACCATTTCAATACACATAACTCTTACATGTCAACATTATCATTTTACTTTCACATTACTGTTCTAAAACAGTATCACTCATAAGTACGCTGTTATACATCCCCTTTAAGAGAGGATCAAGTCTTTCTGAGGTAGCTCGTCTTCTCAGCCTACCAGTCTTTATTCAGCAAAGGTTCCAGAACGGTATCTTCGCAAAGAGTCTTTAAATAAAACCAGTAGGAAGCGCCTTTAATAAGGTGCAAACTATTTACAAGAAAGTTTGGATCATGCACTGTTCATGATTCAGCAGTTTATAAAACTTGTGCAAAACTGTAGAAAAAAAAACAAACAATAAGGATCCCGGGTAAACAAAGGGATCCATAAAAGGGGTTAACCCTGGACGGGTTCAGTAGCAAACAATCAGAAACAGTAACTATTTACATTTTCAAGCATTAAAATCTCAGAATCCCCCACGAGGCGCCACCTGGCGGGGGAACCCCTGCGATACAGGCAGTTCAGGTTCCAGGTTCACTCCCGCGGCCAGGTACACCCCATGGGTGCAGGTCTGTTGCACAACCAGATCGTGTGCGGTGATGAGGGTCTGCGTTCCTACTTCTTTCTGCACTGGTACATCAGGAGCATCAGTTACTTGAAAAGACACTTCTTTGGCCGCTGCGGTGGTTGCGGGGATCATGTGGCAGATCGCAGGTTCCGTGATCAGACAGGTGGGAGTGACCAGAGTGGTTGCAGTTCGGTCAGACGGGGGCACTTTAGCTACAGGGGCTGGTTTCTCTTTCTTATAGACGTTCAGCGCAAACCACCCCTTTTCCCCAAAATGCCGGGTGTAAGTAACGCTGTCCCCCGGGTAGAGGTCTCGATCGGGGTGGCCCTCTCTGAGGTGCGACTCGACATCCCGTCGGTTAACAAAGACCTCCGCGTACAGCCCCGGTTCTTTAATAAAGCCCCAGCCTCCTCGGAGTTTAAAGGTGGTGACGATGCCCTGCCTGCGCGGGGCCTGGTGAGTGGTGGGGTCCTTACGGGCCCGGTCCTTAACCGCCAAGTCCTTTTGATGGTGGGCCTCCCGCCCAGCCTGATATATTTTCTCCTCCTCTCGCCACCGTTGTTCTAGCTGGACCTGGTATTCCTCCCAGCTTAGGGCCTGTACCATCTCCCCCTTCTGGGTCTCCACCCCGGGGAACCCCATAAGATTGGATCCGGGGTTCACCCAGCGGCACACCGTGCGCTCCGCATGGACCTCACACAGCAAGGGAGTAGGGGTGATTGGGGCTCGCATACGGTGTTCCATGCCCGTGGCTTCCTCCCATGGTAGCAGGCGCTGGAGTTTATGGGTTCCCGGGAGAGGTGGTGCCGCTACGGGACCCACTAACACACCCTCGGCTGGCGGGGCAGGATCGGCGGACTCACCAACTGGTACAAGTTCGCTTTCTGCAGCAGGTCCTGCTGGTTCTTCCGGTGAGAACTCCGATGTCCGGGAACCCTCTGCCGGCACCACCGGGTGCGGAGCCTGGACTCTCACATTCAGTTGGAGGAGCTGGTTATATAAGTCCTCCATCTCGGCTCTCAGGAATCTGGTGTTATCCACGGAGGACGGGTTGCTGGGCTCATCCAGGTAGTCGGGGGAGACTTCCACCTCAACCCCACTATCGGGTTCGGAGCTGCTGGCCATAACGTCCTCCACGTGGGTCACTTCCTGGTCTTTTTCCCGCTCTCTCCTTCGGAAGCGGTTTCGTTTTCTCTGCCTCCGCCCCCCATTAAGGATTAGGAGGCGGATCTCCGCTGCTGACGGACACGTCCTCACCGTGCAGAAATATTTAGACTGGGCGGCCATTGCTGTTCGCGCTCTCCAGCTTGCCTACGCCCCTTTCACGCCCCTTCTCTTCTCCTGCGCTTCTCCTCAGCGCTGCAATGGCGGCGGATTTTGGCGCGAACTTTTGGCGGCAAGTGGCAATCCACAGTCTTTCAATAAAGTACAGTCCAAGCACAATAAGTCACAATTCCAAGGCACACATGACCTGATTCTTCAGGCTTAAGTAGATCCTGTTCGTGACGCCAAGTTGGAGTGCCCCCACACCGCCGCAGGGCCGAGGGGTACCCGGAGCCGGGCCTCTGAGTCTCAGTCCTGGGGTTGTCACGGTGGCTAGACCCGGTCCGTGGCCCTGTCTGTCAGTGGGGGACGTCCGGTAGAATAAGTGATGATGATGGTGCAGTAACGGTGGTGTAGCGGTGCAGTTGTGGGGTGCAGGTCACGGTAAATAACGAGGACACCAGGTTGCAGTCTCTTTACCTCTTTACTGGAGATCTCTCAGTCCGCAGTCCAGAATACGGTCCACCAGGCTGCGCAAGTCCGGTCGGTCCGATGGCACTTCCAGAGTTCTCCTCACAGGTGGAAATCAGTGCCCTCCTTCTTAGCGCTATGTGTTGTAGTCCTTCCCTGCTGTGCTCACGGAAAGTACCCCACAACTGTTGTGTCTGTTTCTTAAGTTCCCTCACAACTCGATTCACTGATGTTCTTCTCGTATTCCATCCCTCCCTGTTATTCAGGTTGGAACGGCACCCGTTTGTCAGGTAGGCCTGGAGTTCTTCCGGGACCCTAGAGACGCCCCTCTCCCGCAATTGCCCCCCAAGACTTCATAGGTGATAAGTGGTAGACAGCCCGCCTTAAACTGACTGCCCTGCCGCTGTTTGGAGTATGGCTTGAAGCTGTATGCTATTCCACTCCCTCGGCGTTCCGGCCACCGGTAATGCGCCTCAGTAGGATGTTGCTCCGGTCCTACAGCATGACCCCTACTGGTATTCTCCTTTTTGCTTGATCTCGTTTCTCACTCAGCACAATCTATCTCGCTTCTAGTCCTTTCTTGGGCACCGCCGCTATGCTGACCAGGCACGGTCCCGTTACGTTCGTTCAAGTCGCCAAGCCTCTGTCAGGATCCCACCCCTGACAGAGACCCTACTGTATCTTCCCCCACAACACCCTCTGCCACAAGGTGTTGCCTGGTTCCAACCCAGTCAGCTTCTCCTCTAACTTCCTGCCTGACCCCCAGTTTACCCACTATGGTGGGGAGTGGCCTAATGAATAGAACCCTTAGCTCCCCCCGGAGGCCCTGCTGTGAAACATATTGGTGTCTGTGATACCTGGTCAGATGAACTCCTTCAGTGCCACCGGACGCACCATGGCTCCCCATAGTGGCGGAGCCACAGCACTGCAACGACCAGGACTCTGGGGCGCTGCACACCTTCTTCATAGCAAGCACCTCCAGCAAGGTGAAGGTTTCTGGAATGTGTCCGTGATTCAGAGCTCATTCATCCTCTAACAGTGAGTACTAAGAGCGGTTTTTCTCAGTGCCATTCATATTTCTTCTTACTGATTTGCATGTGTTGGATTCTGTGGAATAGAGCACGAGACTTGCTCAGTACTCGAAGAAACTGTTATATTTTCTTATAATGGATCTGGACAATATCTCCGATGAGACACTTCCAGCGCAAGACGGGCTACTACAAGGTCATGCTGATGCAGGTAATTTTTTCATTGACTGCAATACTAAAGACGAACTTGAGGTGATTAGCACTAAATCTTTGATATATAAAATACAATCGCTGGCTGAGAAAGAAATAAGAACGTTCTGTACTATTGAATCTCGTAAGTCTTACATTGATTGCAATAGAGTACCTCGAGGCCTGAGAATTTTTAAAGAACCTTCCCAATTCCAAGATTTGGTTTTTAAAAGTGAATGGGAGGCTATCCATCTTGAATGCTCTCAGAAGTTACTGAGATTAGTGACTGCTAAAAACGAACGAGAGTACGCTGTGGTATGCGGCCAGTTGGAAAAAGCTAAATTGGAACTTTCTTCACGGCATAATGAAAATCAAATTAAAAATTTTCAAAAAAAATTGGACAGAAAATTGATAGTAACACAGATTGAAACAAAACCGAAGAAAAAAGAAAAATTCATGAGGGATAAACAGGATTTTGACACTGGAAGAATTTTTACATGGAAACAACAAGCCACCAAAAAACGGACATTTATTAAAAAAAAACATAATCAAAGATTTTTTCTTAGAAAGAAACGGATTAATGATGGGTGGTTTACAGATTCGGACTCTAGTGCAGCTGAGGATTGTGCAGAATCGGATGTTTCCACTCCTGGTGTATCAACAGTCCCTTTAGGCGTCCTAAGACAAGACAAGGGGGCAGGCGTTCCAAATCCAGGAAAGAAGCGCAAACAGGTCTCATGGAGACATTAGGTGACTCTGGTGATACAACTGTTATAAATTTGTCACGTAAAATGTTGACCTCAGACCATGTTTTTTTTACTCTCAAAAGGTTTGAATTATTGCATTCCCGCAGCATTTGATTTAACTGAGTTTAAAATTGATTTGTTTAAGAGTGTCAGAAAATTACATTTGTATAAAACATTCATTGATAAAAATGCAGATCCCACTCATGCGGAGACAAGAAATCTGATCTCCATTGGAACGTTGGGCTTTATGGCATATCCTCCTGATGATATTTCTCATAACAATGATGTGCAATTACTTCTTGATATTTCTAGCCCAAATTAATGTTTGTTACAACCGCAGGACACTATTATTTCTGGTCTTCCTTTTACAGGAGGTGTGAGATCAAGTTTTGTTCCCCCATCCACCCCAGGTAATGTCATAGATTTGTTCCAAGAGCTAGTAGTTAAAGACATTGAGGCTCTAATCTACCAGACTCCGCCAAAAAATCTTACTTTACAACAACAAAAAGCGCTAAGAGAGATGCAATCATGGGATGATGTTTTTCGTAGCGCAGATAAAGGCGGTAATATAGTCATATTAGAAAAGGATTATTACATATAAGAGGCATTGTCCCAATTGAATCAAACAGACACATATATACGCCTCACTAGTAATCCTATTTCTAAGTATAAAACTTCTCTGTCATTTCTGCGTAAAAATGTTGAAAATGGAGTGTTGACTCAAAAGGAAGGTGAGAAATGGTTTCCTTCATTCTCTTGTATCCCTCATTGGTATACAATTCCAAAAATCCACAAGTCAGTTTCACACCCTCCTGGACGACCGATCGTGTCAGGTCTGAATTCTGTCACAGAACCTCTCTCCCATTATCTAGATTGGTGTTTAAAACCACTGCCGTCCCAAATTCCCTCTTTTGTGTGCGATTCTGGTGACTTTCTCAGATTTTACAGTCAATTGAATGGCAACCTAATTTCTCGTTAGCCTCTATTGATATAGAGAGTCTATACACCAGAATCCCGCACAAGCTTGGTATAGCAGCGGTAGAGAGAATTTTATATAACTCAAATAAATCGTCCACATTCGTTTCCTTTATATTGGAAGGGCTTGATTTTGTATTAACTCATGACGCATTCAAATTTCTGGATCAGTGGTACCTACAAGTGGTCGGTACCGCAATGGGTACGCCCGTAGCATGCGTTTTCGCCAATTTGTTCTTGGCAGCCTTTGAGGAGAAGTTTATTACTGGTATAAAGAATCCCTTCTTGAAGCATATAAAATGCTATTTACGTTATGTGGACGATATATTTGTTATCTGGGATGGTGATATTTCTGATTTCGAAAAATTTGTGGCGTATTTGAATAACATCAATGATGAAAATATGCGCTTTACTTCTAATTTTGGATGTAAAAATTTGTGTTTTCTTGACATTGATATAAACATTAAAGATGATGCTGTCATAACAAAAGTTCACAGAAAACCCACAGCTTCCAACTCATTGTTACATTATGATTCTGCCCACCCGCATTATACGAAAAAAAGTTTGCCTTACAGCCAGATGTTGCGTTTAAGGAAAATAAATAATGATGAAAGTGTGTTTCAACAGCAATTAGACGATTAAAAAATGCAGTTTGAGGCAAGAGGTTATCCAAAAAATTTGTTGAATGCATCTGAACAACGTGTTAAAAAAGTAACGCAATCTGCTTTGTTGAGGAAGAAATCAGGTCGCTCCTCAATGCGTTCTGGTAGTTCACAAAGGATTTTTAACTTTTGCTTTGAACATACCTATCTTGATCAGGCGATTTATTTGTCCATATACAAGCACTGGCACGTTTTAGCTTCAGATGGGGTCTTGCACAAACGCGGTGAAATCGCTTCACGCTTCTCCTATAGACGGACGACTAATCTAACCGATATGTTAGTGAAACACCGTATTTCTCAACGTAATACTAACTGGCTTTCTACTAATACCCCAAAAGGCAATTTTCGTTGTGGGGATTGCAATTTCTGTTCTTATCATCAAACAGGTAAATCGGTACAAATTGGCTCTATATATCATCATCTAAGAGACTTGATCACATGTAAAACCAAATATGCGGTGTATATAATTTTTTGTTCATGTTCCTTCTATTATATAGGTAAGACTATAAGATCTGTGTTTATTAGATTCCGTGAATATTTTCATTCAGTCACAATGGGCAAAGGCTCCCCTAGGTTCATTAAGCACATTCAAGAAAAACATGATGGTAACCCTCGCTGCCTGCGTTTTGCAGGCTTGGAAGTGGTTAAATTACCACCAAGCGGGGGTGATCGTAATAAAATCCTTTTGAGGCGTGAAGCTAAATGGATTATTAAAGCAAATGCCCAAGGTCCATTGGGACTGAATGAGAGATTGGATTATTCATGTTTTTTTGTAGAATTTCTTTAAAAAGATTTTTTGAGAAATTTTTTTTTTTTTTTTGATGTTCCTTGATGTTTCTTTTTCTGTTTTTCAGATTACTTGTCTCACACGGGTTTTATCTCCTCTAAACAGCCTTTGTATTTGCATTCAATGTTTGAATGTTTTGTCATTCTGGATTATACTGTTCTGAGGAACAGTTTTTAACCCCTTCACCCCCAAGGGTGGTTTGCACGTTAATGACCGGGCCAATTTTTACAATTCTGACCACTGTCCCTTTATGAGGTTATAACTCTGGAACGCTTCAATGGATCTTGGCGATTCTGACGTTGTTTTTTCATGACATATTGTACTTCATGATAGTGGTAAAATTTCTTCGATATAACTTGCGTTTATTTGTGAAAAAAACGAATATTTGGCGAAAATTTTGAAAATTTCGCAATTTTCCAACTTTGAATTTTTATGCCCTTAAATCACAGACATATGTCACGCAAAATACTTAATAAGTAACATTTCCCACATGTCTACTTTACATCAGCACAATTTTGGAACCAAAATTTTTTTTTGTTAGTGAGTTATAAGGGTTAAAAGTTGACCAGCAATTTCTCATTTTTACAACACCATTTTTTTTAGGGACCACATCTCATTTGAAGTCATTTTGAGGGGTCTATATGACAGAAAATACCCAAGTGTGACACCTTTCTAAAAACTGCATCCCTCAAGCTACTCAAAAAAACTTTCAAGAAGTTTATTAACCATTCAGGTGTTTCACAGAAATTTTTGGAATGTTTAAATAAAAATAAACATTTAACTTTTTTTCACACAAAATTTATTTCAGCTCCAATTTGTTTTATTTTACCAAGGGTAACAGGAGAAAATGGACCCCAAAACTTGTTGTACAATTTGTCCTGAGTACGCTGATACCCCATATGTGGGGGTAAACCACTGTTTGGGTGCATGGCAGAGCTCGGAAGGAAAGGAGCGCCATTTGACTTTTCAATGCAAAATTGACTGGAATTGAGATGGGACGCCATGTTGCATTTGGAGAGTCCATGATGTGCCTAAACATTGAAACCCCCCACAAGTGACAACATTTTGGAAAGTAGACCCCCTAAGGAACTTATCAAGATGTGTGGTGTGCACTTTGACCCAACAAGTGCTTCACAGAAGTTTATAATGCAGAGCCGTAAAAATAAAAAATCATATTTTTTCACAAAAATGATTTTTCGCCACCAATTTTTTATTTTCCCAAGGGTAAGGGAAGAATTTGGACCCCAAAAATTGTCGTGCAATTTGTCCTGAGTACGCTAATACCCCATATGTGGGTGTAAACCATTGTTTGGGCGCATGGCAGAGCTCGGAAGGGAAGGAGCGCCATTTGACTTTTCAATGCAAAATTGACTGGAATTGAGATGGGACGCCATGTTGCATTTGGAGAGCCCATGATGTGCCTAAACATTGAAACCCAGCACAAGTGACACCATTTTGGAAAGTAGACCCCTTAAGGAACTTATCTAGATGTGTGTTGAGCACTTTGACCCAACAAGTGCTTCACAGAAGTTTATAATGCAGAGCCGTAAAAATACAAAATCATATTTTTTCACAAAAATGATCTTTTCGCCCCATTTTTTTATTTCCCCAAGGGTAAGAGAAGAAATTAGACCACAAAAGTTGTTGTGCAATTTGTCCTGAGTACGTCGATACCCCATATGTGGGGGTAAACCACTGTTTGGGCGCATAGCAGAGCTCGGAAGGGAAGGAGCGCTATTTTACTTTTCAATGCAAAATTGACTGGAATTAAGATGGGATGCCATGTTGCGTTTGGAGAGCCCCTGATGTGCCTAAACATTAAAAAACCCCACAAGTGACACCATTTTGGAAAGTAGACCCCCTATGGAACTTATCTAGATGTGTTTTGAGAGCTTTGAACCCCCAAGTGTTTCACTACAGTTTATAGCGCAGAGCCGTGAAAATAAAAATTCTTTTTTTTTTCACAAAAATGATTTTTTAGCCCCCAGTTTTGTATTTTCACAAGGGTATCAGGATAAATTGGACCCCAAAAGTTGTTGTCCAATTTGTCCTGAGTACGCTGATACCCCATATGTGGGGGGGAACCACTGTTTGGGCGCATGACAGAGCTCGGAAGGGAAGGAGCGCCATTTGGAATGCAGACTTAAATGGATTGGTCTGCAGGCGTCACATTGCATTTGCAGAGCCCCTGATGTACCCAAACAGTACAAACCCCCCACAAGTGACCCCATATTGGAAACTAGACCCCCCAAGGAACTTATCTAGATGTGTTGTGAGAACTTTGAACCCCCAAGTGTTTCACTACAGTTTACAACGCAGAGCCGTGAAAATAAAAAATCTTTTTTTCCCACCAAACTTATTTTTTAGCCCCCAGTTTTGTATTTTCCCAAGGGTAGCAGGAGAAATTGGACCACAAGAGATGATATCCAATTTGTCCTGAGTACGCCGATACCCCATATGTTGGGGTGAACCCCTGTTTGGGCGCACGGGAGAGCTCTGAAGGGAAGGAGCACTGTTTTACTTTTTCAACGCAGAATTGGCTGGAATTGAGATCGGATGCCATGTCCCATTTGGAGAGCCCCTGATGTGTCTAAACAGTGGAAACCCCCCAATTATAACTGATACCCTAATCCAAACACACCCCTTACCCTAATCCCAACAGTAACCCTAACCACACCTCTAACCCAGACACACCCTACCCTATTCCCAACCGTAAATGTAATCCAAACCCTAACCCTAACTTTAGCCCCAACCCTAATTGTAGCCCTAACACTAGCCCTAACCCTAGCCCCAACCCTAGCCCTAACCCTAGCCCCAACCCTAACCCTAACCCTAACCCTAGCCCTAACCCTAGCCCTAACCCTAATGGGAAAATGGAAATAAATACATTTTTTTTTATTTTTCCCTAACTAAGGGGGTGATGAAGGGGGGTTTGATTTACTTTTATAGTGGGTTATTTAGCGGATTTTTATGATTGGCAGCCGTCACACACTGAAAAACGCTTTTTATTGCAAAAAATATTTTTTGCGTTACTACATTTTGAGAGCTATAATTTTTCCATATTTTGATCCACAGAGTCATGTGAGATCTTGTTTTTTGCGGGACGAGTTGACGTTTTCATTGGTGAAATTTTCGGGCACGTGACATTTTTTTGATCGCTTTTTATTCCGATTTTTGTGAGGCAGAATGATCAAAATCCAGCTATTCATGAATTTCTTTTGGGGGAGGCGTTTATACCGTTCCACGTTTGGTAAAATTGATAAAGCAGTTTTATTCGTCAGGTCAGTACGATTACAGCGATATCTCATTTATATCATTTTTTTATGTTTTGGCGCTTTTATACGATAAAAACTATTTTATAGAAAAAAAAATTATTTTGGTATCGCTTTATTCTCAGGACTATAACTTTTTTACTTTTTTGCTGATGATGCTGTATGGCAGCTTCTTTTTTGCGGGACAAGATGACGTTTTCAGCGGTACCATGGTTATTTATATCTGTCTTTTTGATCATGTGTTATTCCACTTTTTGTTCGGCGGTATGATAATAAAGCGTTGTTTTTTGCCTCGTTTTTTTTTTTTTTCTTACGGTGTTTACTGAAGGGGTTAACTAGTGGGGCAGTTTTATAGGTTGGGTCGTTACGGACGCGGCGATACTAAATATGTGTACTTTTATTGTTTTTTTTTTTTTTAAAGAAATGTATTTATGGGAATAATATTTTTTTCTTTATTTAGGATTTTTTTTTTTTTTTTTACACACATGTGGAGAATTTTTTTTTTAACTTTTTTACTTTGTCCCGGGGGGGACATTACAGATCGGTGATCTGACAGTGTGCACAGCACTCTGTCAGATCGGCGATCTGCTGTGCAGGGCTGCAGGCTTACCAAGCGCTTGCTCTGAGCAGGCACTCGGTAAGCCACCTCCCTCCCTGCAGGACCCGGATGCCGCGGCCATCTTGGATCCAGGACCTGCAGCGAGGAAGGAGGCAGGAGACCCTCGGAGCAACGCGATCACATCGCGTTGCTTCGGGGGTCTCAGGGAAGCACGCAGGGAGCCCCCTCCCTGCGCGATGCTTCCCTATACCAGCGGCACACCGCGATCATGTTTGATCGCGGTGTGCCGGGGGTTAATGTGCCGGGGGCAGTCCGTGACCGCTTCTGGCACATAGTGCCGGTTGTCAGCTGCGATATGCAGCTGACACCCGGCCGCGATCGGCGGCGCTCCCCCCGTGAGCGCGGCCGATCGCATATGACGTACTATCCCGTCGGTGGTCATACGGGCCCACCTCGACGGGATAGTACGTCATATGTCAGAAAGGGGTTAAATGCACATTCTTGTTGTATGTTATGCTGACATCGCCGCATGTGTTTTTCATGATTTTTAATTTTATGCAAATGTGATCACATGTGTGTATTTAAAAGAACTGACTTACCATTCTCTGTATCTGGACCCGTGGAAGCGCTTATTGCGTGAAACGGCCGTCGTCCTATTGCCTGCATAATCTTCACTTGTTTTACCCACAATACCTTGTCTATTATGTAATAAAGGACTAAGGATGTTTTTTTTTCACCAATAATTGGAGTGCTGCTGCTTTTTTCTTGTTTTATTGGACTCTGTATGCACCTTCTTCATAGCAAGCACCTCCAGCAAGGTGAAGGTTTCTGGAATGTGTCCGTGATTCAGAGCTCATTCATCCTCTAACAGTGAGTACTAAGAGCGTTTTTTCTCAGTGCCATTCATATTTCTTCTATCCTAAACTCTGCTGCCTGAGTAATCCAACTGTCCCTCTGTTATTCCCCAGCATCTCCTCAATGCCAGGCCCTTCACTGCCTTCCTATTGCCCAGAGGCTACAGTTCAAAACCCTAACTATGACAAACAAATCCTTCCACAACCTGTCTCCTCCATACATGGTCTCCCAATGTCCGACTGGGTCATGGCTTCCACTACGCTAACCCAGTGTGCCGCCAGCAAGATGTACCGTACCTGCCCACAAGCACTTGTCCATGTGTCCGTGGTTAGGTGCACTTTCCAGTAACAGCATTGTTGAGGGCCCAGGTACTCTTGTGGGACACGTGCTTGCTTGTGTAATGCCGTGCCGGCAGACCAGGAGAAATTGTGGCAGGTGGGGACCGAGTACCTTGTGACGGTCGCTGCCATCAGGTTGCGGAAAGCTTCTGTCTCCATTTTAAGCAAAAGCAGATGAGAAATGTGGGAATTTAGTACTGTGGCCTGAGTGGCTTTGGCTCCGTATTTCCACTTGCGTTCCAAGGACTGGGGTATGGACAACTAAATGCTGCACTGTGATAAGGACATGCTTGTTGATGGTGCTAGTTGAGTTTGTGTGCAACTACAGATGCAGGGTAGGAGGCATCTTTGCATGCCCCATGGACAAGGGATTAGTTTGCACGTACAACTGCGGAAGAAGCAGTGGTATCACCCACAGACACTGATCATGGAACCTGGTGTTCGGTGCTTTGCTGCCCTGTGCTTGATCATGCTGGTGGTGGATAGGCTGGTAGTTTTGCTACCCCTACTGATGCAGGCATGACCGGTGGTGCAAATGGCTTTTTTGGGGTTACTGGCAGAGTCTTTAAAAAACAACCAGACTGTTACGGAAACATTCAGTGTCTTCATCTTCCACACCACCTCCTCACCTCAACCCTCGTCTTTCAGTGTTTCCCAAGGCTCAGTTCTAGGACCCCTACTCTTCTCCATCTACACCTCCGGCCTGGGACAGCTCATGTAATGGCGTGGTTTGCTATATCATCAGTACACCGATGACACAAAGATCTACCTATCTGTACCTGACATCACCTCTTACTGACCAAAATCACACGTCTTCCCGCTATTTCATCCTTCTTTTCTGCTCGCGTTCAAAAAGTGGACATAGACAAAACGGAATACATCATCTTTCAACCATGTCAAGCTGAGTAGACAAGAGAGCTGTGTATGCATCATTCTGTACCACTTTAGTAAGAGGTAAAGTTTTCCCAAGAGAAAATCAATTTCCAGACATTCATTGCCTTTTTTGCACATTGTTTGCAGCTGTGACCTTCATCTTCTTGGTGGGGATGTGGTAAAGTTCCAAGTTGTCATCAATACCATCATCGTCCATACCTTGTAAAGAGGAAATCTGGTGTTTCCCAGGCTCGTGGTTATCTACGTTAGTGGCATTGCTTTAACAGTGTTCGTTACACTAGAACAAATAATTTTCGACTGACATTTTGATATTATTGGTAATATGCATGGGTGAAGAGGAAGAACCTTGTGCCACGGATGTGTTGATAGTTACGGATGGTGCACTCCTCTTTAAACTTAGTTTTTCACGAGCATCCATCAGTTTGTTTGCCTTCCCTGCAACCCTGATCTGCTTTCTCTAATTCAGCATCTCACAAACATGTTGCACTTTGCCCTTTATACGTACACGTGCGTCTTTGGCAATATATTGTTTATGGGCATTTTTTATGCCGAGCTTCACACGTGCATCTGTGACATCGATCTTCTGACGGGCATGAAACACATTCTGGTAATTGGTGGTGGATAAACGAATAATCATTGTAGGCTGTATCCTGGATCACATACCTCCCATAGCCACCGCTGTTATTAATTCTGTACGTTCCCATTCCTGCCATCTCTATGCCCCTTTCCTGATCACTTGATCCAACGATTAGACCATCATATTTTTACTAAAAAACCTGCACCTTTCCAGCAGCAACTGTGTAGGAAACCACGTTACTGTTTTCCAAGGTTTTTATGATGCCCCTAAAAAAAATGTACACATTATGTTGATGTGTACCCCCCAGGAGGAAATGTCTGTCAGCCCATACACTTTGTGTATGGACATTCCAAGTATAGGTGAAGCGCTCATTTGTAATGTTAAAAATTTTTTATGAGACCCTCCTCCACGTTTCTTTCAAGGGGGATTAAGGTGCGTGCAAATTACGGCCAGGCCTTGCATTCACTTCATGGACAAAATTTATGGTAATAAAAAAAAAAAATAATGGGAACTTTTGTTTCATGTGGTCATCCAGTACGTGGTTTCAAATTGTTATAGGAGTGCATGTAACATTGGTGCAGGGCAGGCCTTGCATTCAGTGCATAAGCAAACAGTATGGGAGACACACTTTTTTCTAATGGGAACAATTTTGTCATGAGGCAGTAAAGTACGTCTGCTGTAAGGTATATTGGACTGCATGTAACTTCGGGGCAGGCCAGGCCTTGCATTCAATGCAACATTTTTTTCAGCCCTCCTGTACCTCTCGTGAAAGGTGTGTTGGGGTGCGTCCTAATTGTTGGCAGCCCAGCCACTCAGGAACATTTTTGTTTGGAGTTAATTATTTTGCCTTTTATACAAGTCATTACCCTGCAAAGGATGTACTGTACCTTAACATATTTCCAAGCAAAATCCATTTGGGTTTCGGTTTTGTATCTTTTTTAGTGCACCTGTACAAATGGCGTGATGTTCCCGTGTCATTTGAGCAGTGTTTCCATAATTTTCAGATGTTTTTATACCTTAAAAGGACCCCCGGGTGGTTAAAATGCTCGGGTTTCCCATAGACTTACAGTACATTGGGCTTGTTGTTCTGGCCGAGTACACGAGTTTTACAAATTGCTCAACCCGAGCAACGAGCACCTGAACATTTTAGTTCTCGTCCATCACTAGCTCTTACCCATCTTTTCTAGATGCCATGATGAGATTTTACATCCACAGCTTGTCCCTGCAGTCTTCCATCTTCTTTGGTCTTTTGCAGCACACCCCAATACGATGACCTTAAAAGTAACTGTCATTCGAATGCTTATAATGTCCCTGTATACTAATATTTCCCCATTCTGTGACTTTGAATAAATAATTGTGCCTTATTGTGCTCCCTGCACAAAATATGACCTCCCACAATGTCCCTCTTAAGGCACATGTCTTCCACACTTATATGTCCTATAAAATATTGCCTTTACACTGTCGATCCTTATGAACTATAGCCGCTATTGTTCACCCTTATCCGCTATAGCCGTTACACTGTTCTACTTTGTTAGCTATGACCACTATGTCTGTCTTCATTAGCATGACCGATTCCATGTCCTCCATGATTATATAGAACCACCACACTATTAAGTTTTATTAGCTACAACTGAAATTCTGTCATTACTGATTAGCTATAACCACCACACTGTCCCCATCTTAATTGTCAGACAGTATGCTGATCTCTTTTCATACTGGGCCCCCTCTTCACACTGTCCCATCACACTGTGTTGTCACCAAATCTCTATACTGTCCCTCCTGCTCTTTCTGCATACTGTCCCCTCCTTGCTGTACCCTCAAACTGTCTGACAGAATAGCCATCCATAACAATATAGACACTCCGTAACTGGAATTAGTTAAATCCCTTAACGGACTTTAGGCCTGGCCCCAAAGGTAGAAGAAATTTATTTTTTAGGCACACTACTCGTACAGACACAGCTGCAGAGAACACAGAGGCTTTTGGGCACAGTACCCCCACAGAAGTTAATAACAAATTTCACCCACAAAGTATGTTTCCACTTTTATCCCACAGAAGCTGATATCAAATTTCACAAACAGGCAATGGACCACACTACCCCAACAGGCAGGGTTGCAGAGTTCACACAGCAGCTTAAAGGCATAGGACTCTCACAGATATGGGTTAAATAAAACACACAGCGGCTTTTCGTAAACTACTTCCACAGATATGAGATCAAGAATACACATAGCGGCTTAAAGGCACCTTACTTCCACAGATATGGATTCAATAATACACACAGAGTCTACACACGGTAGTCTCACAGACACAGGTGCAGAGTACACATCGACAGTGTTTTTGTAAAACTGCAAACACGCAAAACCTAATACTGTCCCTCAGTACATCAAGAAAAAAGAAAAAAATGGTGCTGCACAGCCTAGCTTCCCTGGAGTGAACCGTGGTTCACATGTAATGTGAACGGAGAGTCCGACGTCAGAACTGGAGGTGCTCGCATGGAAACAGTGGAACAATGAATGAAACCAAGAAAAAAATGCGGCAGCACTCACCAGGAAGTGTGGTCCAATCTTTTATTGAAGCATATTCATAGCCGCGTCTTCACGGCTCGGGGGAGTGCAGGAGAGAGGAGGTGAGCCGGAGTGACGACGATTGTTTCGCGCTGAAGCAGCGCTTCAACAGGTCTGCTTCAGCGCGAAACGATCGTCGTCACTCCTGCTCACCTCCTCTCTCCTGCACTCCCCCGAGCCGTGAAGACGCGGCTATGAATATGCTTCAATAAAGGATTGGACCACACTTCCTTGTGAGTGCTGCCGCATTTTTTTCTTGGTTTCATTCACTGTCCCTCAGTACAACTGCGTCCTGTCCCTAAGCTAAGCATAGTAGAAATGCATAGTAGGAATAAAAAATAAGAATCTTAAACCAAGAGGAACAGGTCCAAGTGGAGGAGGAGGTGCATGTGGTGGTACAGGTGGAAGAGGCAAAGGAGGAGGTAGCCAACACAGTATTTTTTTTTTTATTTGAGGAGGAGTCCCCCAAATAAAATGAATGGCAAATAAAGTTGAAGACAGGCTGGGTGCAGCTGTAATACTTGTTTAGTCATCCAAAGATTTGGACAAGTCATGTGAGATCCATGCCTAGTTCATTTTAAAGGATTTTGGCTTCCCCACGTTGGCTAGGAACAGGTGGATGCTCCTGTCTGTGATAACACCCCTGCTGTGCTAAACATTTGTTCCGATAGTACAGCACATCCAAAGTATAATGGGCAAGCTTAGGCCATGTGTCCAATTTGGAGACCCAGAAGTCAAATGGGGCAGACCCATCTGTTATTATGTGTAGACATGTGGACAGGTAAGTTTTAATATTTGGTGCTTACTGTCATTTTCTTTTGAGGTAGGCAGAGTTTTATGTGCATATTTTCCCCATAGAATTGCATTAGATATGGAAATGCACTAAAACCACATTAAATATGATTAGTACATAACGTAATCAATTAAGTTTTGTTGAAGTCAAATACAGGGAAGTATGAAAAACAAAGCAGCTTAACTGAAAGCATGAAATACCAAAAGAGAAAAAAAAGCAAGTAAAAGAAAAGCACTGAAAAAATGCTATGAAAAAAAAAGCAAATAATCTAATTTACATAATGTGTGCAGAAATGCTGCAGAAAATCATAAACTGATCAAATACTCATCTAAGAGTTACATTCTACATTGGCAAAGTTTAGAACAATGAAGTATCCGGACGAGACTTATTTTCTTCTTTTGAGGAACCAAGAGTGAACTCTTCTTTGACATATGTAATGTCAGTGGAAAACCTTTGATCTGTCTAAGGATCAAACATCAATAATTGTTTTTTTAATGAGTTTTGTTCACTGAAAGAACTTTCTATAAAAATAGATAAACTTTGAAGAAGTAAAAATAATCACGTAAAGGTTTGTTGATCTGTTCCACCATTTTTGTAACATGTGGGTTACATAAGAGACATGTCTAAGTCTGAACCTGAAATCTTGATGAAAACATTATGTAAATGTTTGTTGATCCCCTCCACCATACGATATAAAAGGCATGTCTGAATCTCAAATCTTAATCCTGTCATCATCAGTGGTTTGGAAGATGCATGCCTTCAGCTATAAACCTTTCACTGTAATGTGAGACTTCTTTCTCCACCGCAGGTTCTTCTGAGGACATGTGGCCCCTTGATCCAGTCACAGTTCTTTTGTTTCTCACAACATTTATTTTCCTGGCAATTGTTATACATAAACAGAAGGAACATGTTCACCCAAATTATCCTCCTGGTCCAAAGCCATGGCCAATAGTCGGAAATATTCTCAACCTGAATATTCAGAAACCTTACTTATCATTTCAGAAGCTAAGATCTAAAGATCATCAACATTTATAGGTGTCTCATGATTTACTGTACATAAAAGGAATGCATGGAGTGTATTTTTCTCACAGGTGAAGGAATTTTGGAGGTACATGATACTTTATGTGGTATACAAACATATTGGTTACACTCTTAGGGCTTGTTCAGAAGTCCGTACACATCGCTCTGATCTTGGAACTCAATACACAAACTGACCATGATTCTCCCGACTCGAGTGTGACAGCCTCATGGAAATATGTGAAGGCATCATGCTCTCAAAATATGGCAATCCATACGCAGAGATATACACACTGCGTGAAGAGATCGACTCTAACCTCATTCATGCACTAACATCTCTACCCATGAGCACATATTGCCCCTTCCAATTATTATAGTAACATAGTTATTAAGGTTGAAAGAAGACTTTAAGTCCATCCAGTTCAACCCATAGCCTAACATGCCCTAACATGTTGATCCAGAGGAAGGCAAGAAAACCCATGTGGCAAAGAGTAAGCTCCACATTGGGGAAAAAAATTCCTTCCCGACTCCACATATGGCATGTGATTTGTTTATTTTCACAGCTCAACATTATAAACTTCTGTAAAGCACCTTGGGGTTCAAGGTGCTCACCACACATCTAGTTACATTCCTTAAAGGGTCTTGTTTCCAAAATTGGGGTCACTTATGTGGGGTTTCCACTGTTTAGGCACATGAGGGGTTCTCCAAATAGGGGAATGGAGGCCACTAATGATTCCTGCAAATTTCAAAAGTCAAATGGAGTCCTGCCGTGTGCCCAAACAATAGTTTTCTAATCCACATATTGGGTATCAGCATACTAAGGAGAAATTTCTCCTGTATTCCTTATGAAATTAAAAAAAATGGGGCTAAAATAGCATTTTTGTCGGAAAAATTTGATTTTTGATTTTCACAGGTTAACGTTACAAACTTCTGTTAAGCATCTGGGGGTTTAAACATCTATATAGATTCCATGAGGGGTCTATTTTCCAAAATGGTGCCGCTTGTGGGGGTTTTGTAGTTTTTAGGAACATTAAGGGCTATCCAAGCGCGACATGGCATCCACTAATGATTCTAGCCAATTTTGTGTTCAAAAAGTCTAACTGTGCTCCTTCCCTTCCAAGCCCTGCCATGCACCCAAACAGTACTTTTTCCTCACATATGGGGTATCAAGGAATTGCTCAAGAAATGTTGGGGTCCATTTTTCCTATTTCCTTTGTGAAAATAAAGAAATTTGGGTCTAAATTACATTTTTTGTGAAAAAGTTAAAGGTTTATTTTTTCCTTCCACATTGCAAAAAATTCCTGTAAAGCACCTGAAGGGTTAATAAATGTATTGAATGTGGTTTTGGGTATTTTTTTGTCATGTAGACACCTCATAACTTCTTCAAACGTGATTTGGCCCCTAAAAAAATGGTTTTGAAAATTATGTTGGAAAATGAAAAGTTGGCAATCAAATTTTAACTCTTCTAACTTCCTAACTAAAAAAAAGTTTAAAAATTGTGCTTATGTAAAGAAGACATGTGAGAAATGTCATTTATTAACTATTTTGTGTGGCATGATTGTGATTTAAGGGCATAAAAAGTAAACATTTGAAAATTGCTAAATTTATTATATTTTCTCCAAAATTCCGATTTTTTCACAAACACAAGTCATATTGAAGAAATTTTACCACTATCATGAAATACAATATGTCACGAAAATACAAACTCTCTCATATTCACTGGGATCCTTGACGCTTTCCAGAGTCACATAAAGTGACACTGGTCAGAATTGTAAAATTTGGCTTGGTCATGAAGGTGAAAACAGACTTCGGGGTGAAGGGGTTAAGGAGATATGTGTTTAACATAAAGTACAAATTACCGTATATACTCGAGTATAAGCCGACCCGAGTATAAGCCGACCCCCCTAATTTTGCCACAAAAAACTGGGAAAACTTATTGACTCGAGTATAAGCCTAGGGTGGAAAATGCAGCAGTTACCGGTGAATTTCAAAATTAAAAATAGATACTCCATACCGTTCATTATGGCCCCATAGATGCTCCACATAAAGCTGTGCCACATATAATGCTCTGCACCGTTCATTATGGCCCCATAGATGCTCCACATAAAGCTGTGCCATATATACAATGCTCTGCACCATTGCCCCATAGATACTCCACATAAAGCTGTGCCATATATACAATGCTCTGCACCGTTGCCCCATAGCTGTGCCATATATACAGTGCTCTGCACCGTTGCACCATAGCTGTGCCATATATATATAATGCTCTGCACCGTTGCCCCATAGCTGTGCCATATAGTGCTCTGCACCGTTGCCCCATAGCTGTGCCATATATATAATGCTCTGCACCGTTGCCCCATAGCTGTGCCATATAGTGCTCTGCACCATTGCCCCATAGCTGTGCCATATAGTGCTCTGCACCATTGCCCCATAGCTGTGCCATATAGTGCTCTGCACCGTCCATTATTGCCCCATAGCTGTGCCATATAGTGCTCTGCACCATTGCCCCATAGCTGTGCCATATAGTGCTCTGCACCATTGCCCCATAGCTGTGCCATATAGTGCGCTGCACCGTCCATTATTGCCCCATAGCTGTGCTGCTGCTGCTGCAATAAAAAAAAAAAAAAACATACTCACCTGTCTTGCTTGCAGCTCCTCGGCGCCATCTTCCCGGCGTCTCTCCGCACTGACTGATCAGGCAGAGGGCGGCGCGCACACTATATGCGTCATCGCGCCCTCTGCCTGAACAGTCAGAGCGGAGAGACGCCGGGAAGATGGCGCGACGCCCGGCGTGTGGAACGAGGACAGGTGAATATGTCATACTTACCTGCTCCCGGCGTCCCGCTCCTTCCCCCTGCCTGTCTTCGGTGCCGCAGCCTCTTTCTCTATCAGCGGTCACCGGCACCGCTTCATTAGAGAAATGAATAGGCGGCTCCGCCCCTATGGGAGGTGGAGCCGCCTATTCATTTCTCTAATGAGCGGTCCCACGTGACCGCTCAGGGGAAGAGGCTGCGGCACCGAAGACAGTGTGACAGGCAGGGGGAGCGCCAGGATTGCCGGGACTAGGTAAGTATATGACAGTGCTCACCCGCCGACCCCACCACCGATCACGACTCGAGTATAAGCCGAGAGGGGCACTTTCAGCCCAAAAATTTGGGCTGAAAATCTCGGCTTATACTCGAGTATATACGGTACTTTTTTGTAACCTCTGGTGTGTATTCAGAAAAAAAATCATCATGGTACAGTCTTAGATATTAGGCTTTTATGATGGAGTGGCCCGTTACAGATAGGGGGCACCACATGGTCTCTTCAGAATTCGCACGGAGGCATATTGAGGCCATAAGAATGCATGGCAGTCACGGGTATAACTGTGGTGATCAGACAAAGCATGGCTGGATTGTAAATGGCCGGTATGTGTCGCAGAGGAAGTCTGCTCTATAAGCCAGTAATGTTGTTCTGGAACCTGTAGCACCACAAGTATTTGCTTAGTTTTAGAGGGAGGCTTGCAGGGCTAGTTTCAGAGCTGGGCAGGTCAAATTAGCAACACACACCTCCCACCTATGGGAGTGGTTACAACTATGTAATGTGACCAGGGTGTGGGTCACATGGTTCATAGTGTTTGGGCCTGAATGGTCTGTGTTGTAGGTCCTGAAAGAGGTCAGGTCTGTGTTGGAAGCTCCGGCGAGTGGAGAGATCCTGAAGAGCACGTGGAGAGACCGTGGACCTCGATGGTCGGTGTTGGAAGCTCCTGTGAGTAGAGACTTCCTGGAAGCACCTGGTGAAACCATGTACCTACAGAGCCTGGGAGGGCTTCTGTGCTGGCAAAGCCAGGACTGACAAGGAGTCAGCGTGAGGAGCGGAGCTCCTGGAAGATAACCTCAGACAAGGGGGTTGTAATATACGGCAGAGAGGTTTATCTGCCACATGGACAGACTGTTAGTCATGATATGTTTGTGGATGTAATGATAAGAACTTTACGTTATGTGGTTTATGTGGAGTTAATTAACCAAAGAGACTGATTTATGTGAGAAAACCTCTCCTGTGTGCTTTAATCCCGTGCCAAGTGAGTGTCCCCCAACCCACTCAGGTAGTACTATCTCACACTTTGTTCTCAAAAGTTTTTGTGTGCACATTCACCATATGGGTTGGAGAATCTCTTGATGTAAGAAATATATTCATAAAACTCTTTGATACAGTGGATATAGGCCAATTTGGAATCTGTCTCTCAGATGTACATTGCTATACTTTTTTTTAACATTTAGGTTTTGATATTTGGCGCATATAAGAGAGTTCCCAGGTGTTTATACCAAAGCAAATATGCTTGGGCAACATCTGTTAGTCCATGAAAATGTGATTCTATTCACATGGTTATCATTTCATTCATGCTAGATGGCAGGCTGCATGGATGTATGATGTGTCCGTACTGCCTGTCATTCCACTGACCCTGAGCACCATGTGCTCAGTGTCTGCCTGTGAACAGCTATTCCCTGTCTGAGGGCACCAAAATTCTCACGTTGATCTGCTGTGAAGTCAATGAGCTTGAACTGTGGTGATCTCATGACTGACTTTTTCCCACGATGCTGAGGTCACGGCTGTTTATCCCTGTTGGGAACGCAGCCTCATTGACTGGAGGTAACCTTGATGACATCACCGCTAGTCATTGAGGCTGTGCTCACAGCAGTTTATACACCAGTGGTTCTCAGCCTGGACCATTGCATCTTGGCATCGTCCAGGTTGAAAACTATTAATCCATAGACATGGATTAAGGCGTGGGACAGAACGACCAACAGGTATGGTATATTGTTGTTTTTATTTTAGTTTTATTACAGGAGAACGAGGGCTTAGTTGGAACTAGGCGTTAGGTGAGTATAACTATGTTTGTTATTTTTAAATAAAATGGAAAACTGTGTTTAGGCTTATTTCTAATAAAGGACTTCATTCTGGCTGTGTCTTTATTTACCTTGTAACTATAGGATTGGTAATGGATAGGTGTCTTACAGATGACTTTCCATTAGTAATCCGTGGGCTTGATGTCATCTGACATTACAAAGGTGACATCAATCCCAACAAATATGATTCCCATTTGCGACCACTACAGGGCAAGTGGGAAGAGCCGGGAAAAGCGCCAGAATCGGCGCATCTAATAGATATGCCTTTCTGGGCAGCTGTGGGCTGCTATTTTTAGGCTGGGGGGCCCAATATCTAGACTTACCAGCCTAAGAATGCCAACCCCCAGCTGTCTGCTTTAGCAAGGCTGGTTGTCAAAAATGGGGGGGACTCCACAATTTTTTTTAAATTATTTATTTATTTAAATAATTAAAAATAAGGAGTGGGGACCCCTCTATTCTTGATAACCAACCTTGGTGAAGCTGACAGCTCAGGGTTGCAGCCCCCAGCTATGAGTTTTGCCTGGCTGATTGTCAAAAATAAAAAATGATTTCACCGCCGATCAAAATCACTACGCCGATGTTTCTCACGCTGTCACACAACGTGGGAAACACAGGCCTTTGAGCTGTGTATGTTCGGCTATAGACTAAATCAGTAAATATTGCAAATTCGGCGATTGTGAGCCGAACCGAACATTGAAATATTCGCTCAGCTCTACATTTAACATGCATCAACTATGCAAACAAAGAGTTAATATAAATAAAACAAATCATTTTTCTAGTTCCTTCCTTTTGGATATTTAGTATCTAGGTGTAATATCCATAAAGCTATTATAGTGGTGAGATGTTTTTTGCCAGTTTCCATCAAGTTTTGGACATGTAACCCTTTCTAGACTGAAAAACATTTACTTTACATATTGCTAAATAAACTTTTTTTATTTCACCTGGTTGGTATGCCAAGAATCCGCTCCTTTCCTTCATTATGGCTATGCTCAGTTTTATATGCAGATTTTCCCCATAGAATTGCATTACATTCGGAAATGCACTAAAAATACATTAAATATGATGCACATAGCTTTATCTATTAAGATTTATCAAAGCCAAACACCAGGAAGTAGGAAAAACAAAGCAGCTTTACTTAAAGCATGATATTCCAAAAGAGAAAAAACAAAAAAACAAAAAAGCACTCAAAAATGCCATGAAAAAAACTAGAAATCTAATTTACTTAATAGGTGCAGAAATACTGCAGAAAATCATACACTGACCAAATACTCATCTAATAGTTACATCATTCTACGTCTTTAATGTTTAGTACAATGAAGTCACCGAACAAGACATATTTTCTTATTTTGAGGACCCAAGAGTCAACTGTTCTATGACACCCCTACAGTATGTAGTGTCAGTGAAAAGCCTTTGATTTGTCTAAGGGTCAAACAGCAAGAATTGGTTTTCCAATGAGTTTTGTTCACTGAAACAACTTTCTACAAAATTAGATTAACTTTGAATAAGTAGAAAATATTTATGTACTTGTTTGTTGACCCGCTCCACCATTTATGTAATGGGTGGGTGACAAAAAAGGCATGTCTGGATCTGAAAGCTTCATGAAAACATTATGTAAATGTATGTTGATCTGCTGCACCATATGATATAAAATGCATGTCTCGATATGAAAACTTTCGTAATACTGTGGTTTGGAAGGTACATGCCCTCAACTATTAAAGTTTCATTATAATGTAAGATTCATTTCTTCACCACAGGTTCTTCTGAGGACATGTTGCCTCTCGATCCAGTCACAGTTCTTTTGTCCATCATAACATTTATTTTTTTGACAACTGTTATATATAAAAAGAAAGAACATGTTCACCTGAATTATCCTCCTGGTCCAAAGCCATGGCCAATAATCGGAAATATTCCTATTCTGGATGTTCAGAAGCCTTACTTATCATTTCAAGAGGTAAGACTTGTAGATCATCAAAATTTAATTGATTTTTCATGATTTGCTATATATAAACGTAATGCATGGAGTGCCACAAACAATTTTTGATGCAGAAAAAGACTGTATATTTTCTGACAGCTACAGGGATTTTGGAGGTACATGATACTTTAAGTAGTCTACAAACATAATGGCTACACTCTTAGGGTTCATTCAGACATCTGTGCATATCATTTTGATCTTGGACACCAATACACAACCCGAGCTTGACAGCCTCATGGAGCCACCACGCTCCAGTTGGGAGACCTGCAGCCAAGAATGGACCGATATGCATGGATGTCTGATTAAGCTATCGAGACAAAGACCTCCATGGTTTTTCTTCACTTGATGAATCATTATTGGGCCTGAAACATGCCACAAACAGGGTATTCAGATGCAGGGTTAGAGCTGCAGACCAAATCTTGTGAAATAAAGCCTGGAAACACCTCTGCCCTCATTAATCCAGAAGTTATATAGAGATGTGCATGGCATCATGTATTTACTGACTTGGGGGGTGAAATCAAAACTTTTCATCATGGTTAGCCATAGATAATTGTATTTTCCCAACATTTTTGATTATACTATATTTTTCTAATGTACTTTTCCTATTGTGTAATATTTCAAATAGTTGCACTATTATTTTAAGGTAAGTTAGACTAAGGTGCAGACAGAGTGAAAGACACTTTCTGATTTTCACCCTTGCCACATGCAAGGAAAGTTGGAATTGCCTGAAATCCCATTTCTTTGTCAGTTAACAGTGGCAAATAGGTGAAGCAGTTTCGTACAGTAGGTTAAGACACCAGAATTGTGGTAAGGATGTGCCCTGCTAAGGGAAATAACTAAACATGAGAAGATCTTGTGAAACTGGAATTTGCCAGTTTGTAAATTTTCTCACAAAATTCAATTTGCGGCAAATAACTTTGCACGAATCTCAATTTTTGAAAACTTGTAATTGTTCAGAAAATATATAAGGGGTAGAGGGGAGATAGAGGATCAAGCTGACCATAAGAGTTTACACTCTATATGAGATTGAGAGAGGACCTTACTGATCAAAAGCTAACTGTCTACGGGACAGAGAAAGTTGGCCAGTGACTCTGGAGATGGAAATCAACTGTACCTTACGAACTATGCTCCACGGGGGTAATTATAGTCGTTAGACCGTCAGTAGCATTCACATGTCTCGGGAGCTTGGTGGACCCTCTTGGTATTTTATCCTGAATTATCAAATTTATAATTATGATTATACCTTGGAAAATGTGTACGCACTGAACAGAATACAAGAACATTTTCTTAAATCCATTCTTTCAAAATCAAAACAAATGCAAAGTAAAAGAGGCTATAGACCTCAATCAAATGGCTGGAATTAGACAGAACAAAGTCTAGGTACACTAAAGGCTACTCATCTACTGAACATCAGCTGCACAATGTTTGTCACGGTACACACAGTAAGGAGACAGACGATACATTCTATTCTGCAAGACATGTGACATATTCAAGAATATATAATTTTGCTCAATTCTCAATTCATTATTAAAGGGACCTTCCACTCCTAGGACAACCACTTCTCACTCTGAATGTTAGCCCCAATTAAAATGAAAACAATTATATTCACCTCCCATTCCGCCACGGTTCCAGCAGTGTCAGGATTTGTGTTCTCTGGGCTCCTGTGAGGTTATTATGACTTGTGAGCCTTGCGCCCAATCAGCACTGGCATCACTGTCCCCAACTTTGGACACAAAAGTAATCAAGAGGAGATAGAGCTGTTGTTGGCCTCTCACTTCTTCTTGATTACCTAGGGGTCACATGACATAACAACTTTACATGAGCCCCAGGAACGCAAGTGCCGACACCCCTGAAACTTCGCTGGAAAGGGAAGTGAGTATAAGTGTTTTCTTTTAATGTGGGCAAACATTCAGAGTGAGAAGGGGCTATCCTAATAGTAGACAACCCCTTTAAAGGGTCCCAGGATTTTAAGCTATCCCCTATCCATAGCATAATGGATAAGCTACTGATTATTGGGTATCCAACTGCAAGGACCCACAATGATTCTGATAATTAGGCTTCAAAAACATAAGTTCTCCATCTTGAATGAAGTAGAGGTGAATATGCTTGACCTCTGGTCCATTCATTATCCCGCGTAACGATGGTGGGTCCACAGGCTGGGCTTGCCCTGGAGGGGCGTAACTAAGTGACTAGTGAGTATTCACTAGATCCACTGATAGTGAGGATAGGCTTAGCAGCCAGTAGTCACCAGGTACCACGGCAGGACAGTCCCTAAATCTGCAGTAGCTGACACGAGGGTAAAAGGTACAGATGGATCGAGGCCAAGACGTGGTCAAACAATCTGAAGTCATAACAGGCAGCATGGGTTTAACCCCTTTCTGACCTCGGACGTACTATACCGTCCGAGGTCAGAAGCCTCGCTTTGATGCGGGCTCCTGCAGTGAGCCCGCATCAAAGCCGGGACATGTCAGCTGTTTTGAACAGCTGACATGTGCCCGTAATAGGCGCGGGCAGAATCGCGATCTGCCCACGCCTATTAACTAGTTAAATGCCGCTGTCAAACGCAGACAGCGGCATTTAACTACCGCTTCCGGCCGGGCGGCCGGAAATAAGCGCATCGCCGACCCCCGTCACATGTATCGATGATACAATGAGCGATGCTTCTCCATTGTAGCCATAGAGGTCCTTGAGACCTCTATGGTTACTGATGCACGGTAGCTGTGAGCGCCACCCTGTGGTCGGCGCTCATAAACACCTGATTTTCTGCTACATAGCAGCGAACATAAGATCGCTGCTATGTAGCAGAGCCGATCGCGTTGTGCCAGCTTCTAGCCTCCTATGAGGCTATTGAAGCATGGCAAAAGTTAAAAAAAGTAAAAAAAATGTGAAAAAGATAAAAAAATATTTTCGCCCCATTCAAAATAAATCAATAAAAACAAAAATTCAAATCTACACATATTTGGTATCGCCGCGTTCAGAATCGTCCGATCTATCAATTAAAAAAAAGCATTAACCTGATCGCTAAACAGCGTAGCGAAAAAAAAAATCAAAACGTTTTTCTGGTCGCCGCTACATTGCATTAAAACGCAATAACGGGCGATCAAAAGAACGTATCTGCACCGAAATGGTAATATTAAAAACGCCAGCTGGGCATGCAAAAAATAAGCCCTCAACCGACCCCAGATCATGAAAAATGGAAACGCTACAGATATCCGAAAATGGCACAATTTTTTTTTTTTTTAGCAAAGTTTGGAATTTTTTTTCACCACTTAGATAAAAAAGAACCTAGTCATGTTAGGTGTCTATTAACTTGTAATGACCTGGAAAATCATAATGGCAGCTCAGTTTTAGCATTTAGTGAACCTAGCAAAAAAGCCAAACAAAAAGACAAGTGTGGGATTGCACTTTTTTTGCAATTTCACCGCACTTGGGATTTTTTTCCCGTTTTCTAGTACACGACATGCTAAAACCAATGATATCGTTCAAAAGTACAACTCGTCCCGCAAAAAATAAGCCCTCACATGGCCAAATTGACGGAAAAGTAAAAAAGTTATGGCTCTGGGAAGGAGAAGAGGGAAAAACGAACACGGAAAAATGGAAAATCCCAAGGTCATGAAGGGGTTAATATATGTAGCCGAGGTCGGGAGTGGAGAGGTCAGGATAAACGGGAAGGCAAGCCTTGTCAGAAAACTGGAGAGACAGTACAAGAAAAGCACCTTAAAGGAATGTAGACAAAAACTGAACTAGAACCTTAGATGAGGCAACGAGTGGAGGGATGATTTGCCTAATAAACACCCTGCTGCTTGGGGATTGGCCAGAGGATCTCACCTCTACAAGACCCCTTTGGGCTAAATTCCTTCAGAAAGTGGCCATGCCTCCATATATCCAGGTGGAGACTTACCAGCAGCAGGAGGATGCAGCAGTGTTGGAAATGCTACAAGAGACAGTTTCTGACTGGGGTGAGCAGTGCTGCGACTGCAGTGAGTAGGGAGGTGCTTACCACCTGTGCAAGTCACCAGCCTGAGAGCCTACTGGTGAAAGCATTGTGCAGCTCTGAATGGAGCTGAGGTCCAGCATTTGTATTTCCACTCTACTTAAGATGGGGCTCTGAAGAGCCCAGTTTGCATGTTTCCACATTCCCTTTCTCTTGATTATTAGGGTATGTGTCCACGGTCAGGATGGCCGGCGGCATCATCAGAGCGGCGAAGCCGCTCGGCGCTAAGCCCCGCCCCCTTCTGGGATGCGATGATGCCGGATGTGTTCATTGTACACATCCGGGATCATCGCACCCCTCGCATAGGGCCCTGTGTTATTCCTTGCGGTGGCAGCATCGCCGCAAGGAACATGGACATGCTGCGATCTAAAAAGACGCGCAGCATGTCCGGAGTCGCAGGGCCGCCGCGTGCGTGTTTCCACGCATAGTGGACACGGGATTTCAAAAAATCCCCTCCACTATGCTGGAACATTTGGACGCTTCGTGTTTGACGCTGCGGCCCCACACAGCGTCAAACACACAGCGTTTCCTGACCGTGGACACGTACCCTTAGGGGTTCTTTTGAATTCTGAGAATAACTTTTCAGAAGTTTTACCCAGTGTAAAGTCTGGCCATAGAAAGCCTTTGTAATTGTTTATTTTTTTGTAATTAGTAGCAAAAGTGTTTCAGATGCCAAAAATTGATATTTTTTTGACTCGTGGTTAAAAAGCTATTACTTCTTCACTTTCAAAGCATCACACCTGTTTTATATCCTTACAAAAGGGATAATTTTTGGACGGCTTATGAAAAAGCTATTGCTTTTAAATTTAGAAAAAAAACAAGAAGAAGAAAAAACTCTTGACAGGGAAAAAATGTTAACCACCCCTTATGAAAAAGCCACGGCTCCTTCTGTTTGCACCACCTGTGTATAAACACCAGTGAGACATTCATCTGCCCCACAAAAAGGGATAATTTTTTTACTGATTTTACAATTTAAGTAGCTTTACAAGTTTGATAATGAAGTGTGCTGTTAAATAGGATGTTGGTTACCCTCAGTTACCATTAATTTTCATTAATCAAATAAGTTGTCAAATGAACAGTAATTTGTCTGTGTTTGCATTATAGAGCTCAAGAGTTTCAGTACAGTCCTAGGAAACCTCCAAGTGTTGCACATATATTTTCTAGGCAGAGGTTTTGCAACATTAATAATCAATTTTTTGAGGAAAATTAGTTGATGGTGGCAAATTCGAATTTCAAAAGATCCGCTCATTTCTAATTTTGCTATTACTTTTTCAGCTCGCTAAGACGTATGGCCCAGTGTTCAGTATAACGATAGGAGTCCAGAAGATGGTTGTGCTTTGCGGATATGATGTAGTGAAAGAAGCTCTTGTCAACCACGCAGAGTATTTCTCTGACAGACCTAATGTGCCGGCTTTCACTGATTATTCAAAAGGATACGGTACTGTATATATTGGATGGAACATTTTATATTTACAGTTACACAGATAAATAATAAGTAGGGACGGGATTCTTATTTTGCTTATTTTCAGTCAGGAATCAGATATTTGTAATTTAAAGCAGTCTCCATACCATGTGGCTAGGCCAGCTTATGTTTTTCAAGGCAAGCTATAGTTTTGATTGATACAATTTTTAGGTAAACGCTCTTCATTACATTTTTGAGAGGAAGGGCCAATGACTGAACAAAATATAAGTCTTGGAGTTTCGATTTTCTTATCTTAGTATATTTTAATAGTGTGGACTTTTAAGGAGAGATTATACTGAATAATATGTTAATTTTAGTATGTTATTAATAGGTTAAAGTTCATTAGTTTTGGATTTTGTGTGATTTTACTGGACAACTCATTCTTAATAGCTCCACAAAATAAAAAATACATACAAACTACATTTTATTTTATTTTTTACACATTTCAGAATTTTCTCACTGCTTAACCCCTTCACCCCCAAGGGTGGTTTGCACGTTAATGACCGGGCCAATTTTTACAATTCTGACCACTGTCCCTTTATGAGGTTATAACTCTGGAACGCTTCAACGGATCTTGGCGATTCTGACATTGTTTTCTCGTGACATATTGTACTTCATGTTAGTGGTAAAATTTCTTCGATATAACTTGCGTTTATTTGTGAAAAAAACGAATATTTGGCGAAAATTTTGAAAATTTCGCAATTTTCCAACTTTGAATTTTTATGCCCTTAAATCACAGACATATGTCACGCAAAATACTTAATAAATAACATTTCCCACATGTCTACTTTACATCAGCACAATTTTGGAACCAAAATTTTTTTTTGTGACGGAGTTATAAGGGTTAAAAGTTGACCAGCAATTTCTCATTTTTACAACACCATTTTTTTTTAGGGACCACATCTCATTTGAAGTCATTTTGACGGGTCTATATGATAGAAAATACCCAAGTGTGACACCATTCTAAAAACTGCACCCCTCAAGGTACTCAAAACCACTTTCAAGAAGTTTATTAACCCTTCAGGTGTTTCACAGGAATTTTTGGAATGTTTAAATAAAAATGAACATTTAACTTTTTTTCACACAAAATTTATTTCAGCTCCAATTTGTTTTATTTTACCAAGGGTAACAGGAGAAAATAGACCCCAAAAGTTGTTGTACAATTTGTCCTGAGTACGCTGATACCCCATATGTGGGGGTAAACCACAGTTTGGGCGCATGGCAGAGCTTGGAAGCAAAGGAGCGCCATTTGACTTTTCAATGCAAAATTGACTGGAATTGAGATGGGACGCCATGTTGCATTTGGAGAGCCCCTGATGTGCCTAAACATTGAAACCCCTAACAAGTGACACCATTTTGGAAAGTAGACCCCCTAAGGAACTTATCTAGATGTGTGGTGAGCACTTTGACCCAACAAGTGCTTTACAGAAGTTTATAATGCAGAGCCGTAAAAATAAAAAATCATATTTTTTCACAAAAATGATCTTTTCACCCCCAATTTTTTAATTTTCCCAAGGGTGAGAGAAGAAATTGGACCCCAAAAATTGTTGTGCAATTTGTCCTGAGTACGCTGATACCCCATATGTGGGTGTAAACCATTGTTTGGGCGCAGGGCAGAGCTCGGAAGGGAAGGAGCGCCATTTGACTTTTCAATGCAAAATTGACTGGAATTGAGATGGGACGCCATGTTGCATTTAGAGAGCCCTTGATGTGCCTAAACATTGAAACCCCTAACAAGTGACACCATTTTGGAAAGTAGACCCCCTAAGGAACTTATCTAGATGTGTGGTGAGCACTTTGACCCACCAAGTGCTTCACAGAAGTTTATAATGCAGAGCCGTAAAAATAAAAAATCATATTTTTTCACAAAAATGATCTTTTCACCCCCAATTTTTTATTTTCCCAAGGGTAAGAGAAGAAATTGGACCCCAAAAATTGTTGTGCAATTTGTCCTGAGTACACTGATACCCCATATGTGGGTGTAAACCATTGTTTGGGCGCAGGGCAGAGCTCAGAAGGGAAGGAGCGCCATTTGACTTTTCAATGCAAAATTGACTGGAATTGAGATGGGACGCCATGTTGCGTTTGGAGAGCCCCTAATGTGCCTAAACATTGAAACCCCCCACGAGTGACACCATTTTGGAAAGTAGACCCCTTAAGGAACTTATCTAGATGTGTGTTGAGCACTTTGACCCAACAAGTGCTTCACAGAAGTTTATAATGCAGAGCCGTAAAAATAAAAAATCATATTTTTTCACAAAAATGATCTTTTAACCCCCATTTTTTTATTTCCCCAAGGGTAAGAGAAGAAATTAGACCACAAAAGTTGTTGTGCAATTTGTCCTGAGTACGACGATACCCCATATGTGGGTGTAAACCATTGTTTGGGCGCATAGCAGAGCTCAGAAGGGAAGAAGCGCTATTTTACTTTTCAATGCAAAATTGACTGGAATTAAGATGGGATGCCATGTTGCGTTTGGAGAGCCCCTGATGTGCCTAAACATTAAACCCCCCCCCACAAGTGACACCATTTTGGAAAGTAGACCCCCTAAGGAACTTATCTAGATGTGTTTTGAGAGCTTTGAACCCCCAAGTGTTTCACTACAGTTTATAACGCAGAGCCGTGAAAATAAAAATTTTTTTTTTTTTCACAAAAATGATTTTTTAGCCCCCAGTTTTGTATTTTTACAAGGGTATCAGGATAAATTGGACCTCAAAAGTTGTTGTCCAATTTGTCTGGAGTACGCTGATACCCCATTTGTGGGGGGGGACCACTGTTTGGGCGCATGACAGAGCTTGGAAGGGAAGGAGCGCCATTTGGAATGCAGACTTAAATGGATTGGTCTGCAGGCGTCACGTTGCATTTGCAGAGCCCCTGATGTACCCAAACAGTACAAACCCCCCACAAGTGACCCCATATTGGAAACTAGACCCCCCAAGGAACTTATCTAGATGTGTTGTGAGAACTTTGAACCACCAAGTGTTTCACTACAGTTTATAACGCAGAGCCGTGAAAAAAATTTTTTTTTTTTTTTCACAAAAATGAAATTTAGCCCCCAGTTTTGTATTTTCACAAGGGTATCAGGATAAATTGGACCCTAAAAGTTGTTGTCCAATTTGTCCTGAGTACGCTGATACCCCCTATGTGGGGGGGAACCACTGTTTGGGCGCATGACAGAGCTCGGAAGGGAAGGAGCGCCATTTGGAATGCAGACTTAAATGGATTGGTCTGCAGGCGTCACGTTGCATTTGCAGAGCCCCTGATGTACCCAAACAGTACAAACCCCCCACAAGTGACCCCATATTGGAAACTAGACCCCCCAAGGAACTTATCTAGATGTGTTGTGAGAACTTTGAACCCCCAAGTGTTTCACTACAGTTTATAACGCAGAGCCGTGAAAATAAAAATTATTTTTTTTTTTTTCACAAAAATGATTTTTTAGCCCCCAGTTTTGTATTTTCACAAGGGTATCAGGATAAATTGGACCCTAAACGTTGTTGTCCAATTTGTCCTGAGTACGCTGATACCCCCTATGTGGGGGGGAACCACTGTTTGGGCGCATGACAGAGCTCGGAAGGGAAGGAGCGCCATTTGGAATGCAGACTTAAATGGATTGGTCTGCAGGCGTCACGTTGCATTTGCAGAGCCCCTGATGTACCCAAATAGTACAAACCCCCCACAAGTGACCCCATATTGGAAACTAGACCTCCCAAGGAACTTATCTAGATGTGTTGTGAGAACTTTGAACCCCCAAGTGTTTCACTACAGTTTACAACGCAGAGCCGTGAAAATAAAACATATTTTTTTTCCCACAAAAATGATTTTTAGCCCCCCAAATTTTTATTTTCCCAAGGATAACAAGAGAACTTGGACCCCAGAAGTTGTTGTTCAATTTGTCCCTAGTACGCTGATACCCCATATGTTGGGGTAAACCCCTTTTTGGACGCACGGGAGAGCTCGGAAGGGAAGGAGCACTGTTTTACTTTTTCAACGCAGAATTGGCTGGAATTGAGATTGGACGCCATGTCGCGTTTGGAGAGCCCCTGATGTGCCTGGACAGTGGAAACTCCCCAATTCTACCTGAAACCCTACCCCTAACCTCACCCCTAACCGTTTACTGAACATTTTCTGACAGTCATAAGTGCCACGTATATAAGTGCCACGTATATAAGTGCCACGTATTTAAGAGCCACGTATTTACGTGCCACGTATTTAAGTGCCACGTATTTAAGTGCCACGTATTTAAGTGCCACGTATTTAAGTGCCACGTATTTCAGTGCCACGATATTTCAGTGCCACGTATTTCAGTGCCACGTATTTCAGGCACTGAAAAATACGTGGCACGTAAATACTTCAGTGCCACGATATTTCAGTGCCACGATATTTCAGTGCCACGTATTTCAGTGCCACGTATTTCAGTGCCACGTATTTCAGGCACTGAAAATACGTGGCACGTAAATACGTGGCACGTAAATACGTGGCACTGAAATACGTGGCACTGAAATACGTGGCACTTAAATATGTGGCACTTAAATACGTGGCACTTAAATACGTGGCACTTAAATACGTGGCACTTAAATACGTGGCACTTAAATACGTGGCACTTAAATACGTGGCACTTAAATACGTGGCCACTGAAATATCGTGGCACTTATATACGTATATACGTATATAAACGTATATTTCAGTGCCACGTATTTCAGTGCCACGTATTTCAGGTTAGGGGTAGGGTTAGGGGTAGGGTTAGGGTTTTTTTTTTTTTTCTTGTTTTCTTGTGTTTTTCTATAAAAACGCATGCGTTTTACCGCGTTTACATGCATTTTTTCACACATGTGGTTTTTTAAAAAAACGCATGCAGATAAAAACGCAAGTGTGAAACCAGACTAAAAGACGCTTTTTATAGCAAAAACGTTTTTGCGTCTCCACATTTTGAGACCTATAATTTTTCCACAGAGTCATGTGAGGTCTTGTTTTTTGCGGGACGAGTTGACGTTTTTATTGGTAACATTTTCGGACACGTGACCATTTTTTATCACTTTTTATTCCGATTTTTGTGAGGCAGAATAACCAAAAACCAGCTATTCATGAATTTCTTTTGGGAGAGGCGTTTATACCGTTCTGCGTTTGGTAAAATTGATAAAGCAGTTTTATTCTTTGGGTCAGTACGATTACAGCGATATCTCATTTATATCATTTTTTTATGTTTTGACGCTTTTATACGATAAAAACTATTTTATAGAAAAAATAATTATTTTGGCATCGCTTTATTCTGAGGACTATAACTTTTTTATTTTTTTGCTGATGATGCTGTATGGCGGCTCGTTTTTTGCGGGACAAGATGACGTTTTCAGCGGTAACATGGTTATTTATATCCGTCTTTTTGATCGCGTGTTATTCCACTTTTTGTTCGGCGGTATGGTAATAAAGCGGTTTTTTGCCTCGTTTTTTTTTTTTTTTTTCTTACGGTGTTTACTGAAGGGGTTAACTAGTGGGCCAGTTTTATAGGTTGGGTCGTTACGGACGCGGCGATACTAAATATGTGTACTTTTATTGTTTTTGTTTGTTTTTTTTAGATAAAGAAATGTATTTATGGGAATAATATATTTTTTTTTATTATTATTTATTTAGGAATTTTTTTTTTTTTTTTTACACATGTGGAAATTTTTTTTTTTACTTTTTTACTTTGTCCCAGGGGGGGACATCACAGATCGCAGATCTGATAGTGTGCACAGCACTCTATGAGATCCGCGATCATCCTTTCATCGGAGCAGGCTGCAGCTTTCATCTGCAGCCTGCTCCGACCCGGAAGTGCTCCCTGCAGGACCCGGATACAGCCCCTCGGCCATTTTGGATCCGGGGCCTGCAGGGAGAAGACGTTCGGTACGAGGTGAGTACATCACCTTGTACCGATCGTCTCAGGGAAGCACGCAGGGAGCCCCCTCCCTGCGCGATGCTTCCCTGTACCGCCGGTACACCGCGATCATGTTTGATCGCGGTGTGCCGGGGGTTAATGTGCCGGGGGCGGTCCGTGACCGCTCCTGGCACATAGTGCCGGATGTCAGCTGCGATATGCAGCCGACACCCGGCCGCGATCGGCCGCGCTCCCCCCGTGAGTGCGGCCGATCGCGTATGACGTACTATCCCGTCGGCGGTCATGGGGGCCCACCCCACCTCGACGGGATAGTACGTCAAATGTCGGGAAGGGGTTAAATAAAAAATCTTTACAAGTTAGAAATTCCTATAATCCTACTGATCAAGAGCACCATGTTGTCAGGTCAGTTTTACAGCCAAATATTCAATGTCTTGAAAAACACCCCTTGCAAATTTATTAAAAAGAAACACTGAAATATCACATGGTCATAAGTCTTCAGCCCCTTTGCTCAGTATTGAGTAGAAGCACCTTTTGAGCTGGTACAGGTATGAGTCTTCTTGGGAATGATGCAACAAGTTTTTCATACCTGGATTTGGGGATTCTCTGCCATTCTTCCTTGCAGATCATCTGCAGTTCCGTCAGGTTGGATGGTGAACGTTGGTGGACAGCCATTTTCAGGTCTCTCCAGAGATGCTCAATTGGGTTTAGGTCAGGGCTCTGGCTGTACCAGTCAAGATTGGTCACAGAGTTGTTCTGAAGCCACTCCTTTGTTATTTTAGCTGTGGTTAGGGTCATTGTCTTGTTGGAAGGTGAACCTTCGGCCAAGTCTGAGGTGCAGAGCTCTCTGGAAGATGTTTACATCCAGGATATCGCTGGCCTTCACTGCAATCATGTTTCCTTCAATTGAAACCAGTCATCCTGTCCCTGCAGCTGAAAAAACACCCCCATAGCATGATGCTGCCACCACCATGTTTCACTGTTGGGATTGTATTGGGCAGGTGATGAGCAGTGCTTGGTTTTCTCTACACATATTGCTTAGAATTATCACCAAAAAAAGTCTATATTCATCTCATCAGGCCAGAGAATCTTATTTCTCATAGTCTGGGAGTCCTTCATGTGTTTTTTTAGCAAAGTCTATGCGGGCTTTCATATGTCTTGCACTGAGGACAGGCTTCCGTCGGGCCACTCTGCCATAAGGGTCTGACTGGTGGAGGGCTGCAGTGATAGTTGACTTTGTGGAACTTTCTCCCATCTCTCTACTGCATCTTTGGAGCTCAGCCACAGTGATCTTGGGGTTCTTCTTTACCTCCCTCACCAACGCTCTTTTCCCACGATTGCTCAGTTTGCCTGGATGGCCAGGTCTAGGAAAACTTCTGATGGTCCCAAACTTCTTCCATTAAAGGATTATGGAGGCCACTGTGCTCTTTGGAACCTTGAGTACTGCAGAAATTTTGTTGTAACCTTGGACAGATCTGTGCCTTGCCACAATTCTGTCTCTGAGCTCCTTGGCCAGTTCCTTTGACCTCATGATTCTCATTTGGTCTGACATGCACTGTGAGCTGTGAGGTCTTATATAGACAGGTCTGCGCCTTTCCAAATCAAGTCCTATCAGTTTAATTAAACACAGCTGGCCTCCAATGAAGGTGTAGAACCATCTCAAGGAGGATCACAAGGAAATAGACAGCATGTGATTTATATATGAGTGTCTGAGCAAAGGGTCTGAATACTTATGACCATGTGATATTTCAGTTTTTCTTTTTTAATAAATATTCAAAAATGTCTACGTTTCTGTTTCTTTCACTCAAGATGGGGTGCAGAGTGTACATTAATGAGAAAAAAATTAACTTTTTTGAATTTACCAAATTGCTGCAATGAAGCAAAGAGTGAAAAATTTAAAGGCATCATCAGCATCATCAGCGCTTGCGCAGTAGCATCTATCAACAAGCAAGAGATACTACTGTGCATGTGCCTCTTCCAGAGACATTTTTTGCAGTCAATTTTTTCCCCTCAAACAAAAATGTGCTGCCGGTGGTGCTTGCGCAGTAGCATCTTTCGACAAGCGATAGATGCTACTGCGCATGCACCACGGCACCATTTTGCTGTAGCAAATTTAAAAAAAAAAAAAAAAAAAGCTACAATATGAACTAGCACAGTATTTAAAAGGATCAGTGACCTGTCATTTAAGGCCAAAAGGATGAATATGTGAACAGAGCACCAAATAAACACCTACCTACGGGTCACCCCGGTGCATGAGAAGCTCATTAACTGAAAACTGCACATACAGGTTAAACAACAACCACAAGATGGATTTTTTCAGGGGTCCTCTCTCCTCTGTACCAGTCTGTCATTGTAAATTTGTTTACTGTAAGCGATATCTATAACCCTGTACGTAACCCCTTTTCTCATGTACAGCAACACGGAATTAATGGTGCTATATAAATAAATAATAATAATAACATAGTAAAACAAAAGAAAAGGTGGAATTACACTGGCCTCAGCAATATTAACTTAAGGTATTAAGGATACCCATGGACCCCATGTTTGATTTCCATTTAGTAACATATGACGAATATGAGTGTAAAAGGGAAAACAAATTTGAATAAAACATTGAAATAAAGAATGGAGAGATGATCTAATTTGTCTGTGGCCTCTGGATCAGGCCTGTACAGCTTTATTTCAACCCAAATAAAAAACTCTGTTTACATTTTTGTAACTGACAAATTATGATTTTATTTTAACGAGGTCTGCAGACAGGTTCATTTCACCGCCACAAAATGACAATGTGGGATACAGCAGGCTGTTTCACATTTAGCCCCTGGTAAAATTATAATTTAGGTCTGCAGATAGTTTTACTTCACCACAGCACTAAATTACAAGATGGGATACAGCAGGCTGTTTAATTTTTTTTCACTAGTTATATGTGAATTAGAATTCTATACTCATGCATGGATCACAATAGAAGCAATGCACAACACGTGCCCTGCTGGATTTGTTTGTGCACCTCAGTATGACCAAAAAAGGAAAAAAAAAGTGCTGGAAGGTAAATTTAACTGCCACACTGGACACTAGCTACCTACAGAATCTGACTGATGTACAGCCACGCATCTAACTACCTAAAATGTGGGATACATCAGGCTTTTTCACATTTACCTACTGAAATAATATTATTTAGAATGCTATATTTGTGCACGTCACACAATAGAAGCAGCGCACAACACACTTGTAGGACATGTGCCTGCCGGCTTTGTCTGACAATCTCAGTAATGCTCAAAAAAAAAACCAATTCCAGAAGGTAAATTTTACAGCCACACTGGACACTATCTACCTACACTATCTGGCTGCTATACAACCGCCTAACGAAATAGCTGAAATTTGGATGCAAACAGTGGCAGCATCAGGAGCAACCTCTCTGAGCTGTATCAGTGTCAAAATGGCACTAAAACAACAAGTCCGCTATTGATATTCAGAGGGACGTGATTTCAGCAACCAATGACACAAGCCATTGTGTCAGGACATTGTGGGTGATTCCTGCGCCCTGATTGGCTAGCTGCAATGTGCACACATAAAGTTAGGGGAAAAAATAAATGACTGCTGTGCTGTGCTTACAACAAGAATGCCGCACCTTCTGCAACCCCCCTCCCCTCATCACACACGTGCCAAACGCTCATTATACACCACCATTATCGTTGCTAAAGTGTGGGAAATATTTTTGTGACAACACAAATATTTTCTCGCACTTTTACTGAATGATACCGATTTTTACCGATTTTATGCAATTTTGCTCAGGTTTCTGATCAAGGATCCATATCTTATCCATATTTTATCAAGGATAAAAATTATTATTATTATTATTATTATTATTATTATTAAATGTGCTATATTCGTGCCAAATTTATATTTGGCAAACATTTGCTGATCAAATTCGCTCAGCTCTACTTATCAAGATCACCTCCATCCTTGGTGGTTAACGTCTGGTAATGAGGGCTTGGATTCTGCTCAGACCCTACTTCGTCAGGCCTTGGATCCAACATGAAAAAATTTTGGGCTTCGGTGCAGATGCTTTCCTCCTCTGGATTCTGTGATTATTTGGAGTAGACCTCTGATGCCTATGGAATACAATGTGTGAACAGCTCTTTAGAATGGCCCATCTGAGGTTCCCCACAGTCAGTTGGCTGTTTGGAAATTTTTACTGCAGAGGGAAACAAGGGTGATTGGGTTGACACCTCTGAGGATTGTATTGTGCATGATGTTAAGGTCCAGGAAGAGGAGGAGAGGCCACTTGATGCGGCACCTGCCATCCAGTCAAGCGCATGCTCTTTCTGAGCCTCATCTACAAGGTGTACCACTGTGTGGCTAGTAAAGAAAGGGAGTCGAGTAGGCCGGCCAGTAACAGATGTTGTCAGTGGTCATTGGATAGGACGAGACAGTGTTTGATCAATTGAGCTTTCATTCACATTAACACCTAAACCATATACACGTGAAACACTACTACCTTGTTTTTTACCGCTCATATTATAAGAAGCCTTCCCCTCTTGTACCCTGCTGTTTCACAACCTTAAGGTACCGTCACACTGAGCAACTTTCCAACGAGGACAGTGGTCCGTGATGTTGCAGCGTCCTGGATAGCGATCTCGTTGTGTTTGACACGCAGCAGCGATCAGGATCCCGCTGTGACATCGCTGGTCGGAGCTAGAAGTCCAGAACTTTATTTTGTCGCTGGATCACCCGCTGTCATCGCTGGATCGGTGTGTGTGACACCGATCCAGCGATGTGTTCGCTTGTAACCAGGGTAAACATCGGGTTACTAAGCGCAGGGCCACGCTTAGTAACCCGATGTTTACCCTGGTTACCATTGTAAATGTAAAAAAAAAAACAGTACATACTTACATTCCGGTGCCTGTCACGTCCCTCGCCGTCAGCTTCCCGCACTGACTGTGAGCGCCGACCGTAAAGTAAAAGCAGAGCACAGCGGTGACGTCTCCGCTGTGCTGTGCTTTACAGCCGGCACTGACACAGTCAGTGTGGGAAGCTGACGGCGAGGGACGTGACAGACGTGCCTGAACAACACTTATGTCTAATGATTTGTAAGTGGAAATATAGCCTTCTGATTTGCCACTGAAACACAGTTTTAACACAAATGATTTGGAGTAGTTAATTGGGCTTCGTGGCTGCAACACTATATTAGGCCTAACGATTTTTAAGTGGAAATCTGGCCTTCTGATTTGCCACTGAAACACAGTTTTAGCACAAACGATTTGGAGTAGCAAATGGAGCTTCCAGAGACTGCCACACAGTATTTGCACAATCTATTTAGATGCTGGAACATCGATTTCACACAAGACAAATTTACTTTCAGCAGCAGCACAAGCGCAGGAGAGACCAATCTGCACTATGACACTGAGCAAATGGCGCCAGCAAAACAAGATGTCCACTTTTTATATGGCCAGGAACATGCAACTTCTGCAACCAATCAGAGGAGACCTTGTGTCATGACTTTGTGCATAGTTTCTGCACCCTGATTAGTTGCTGTAATCAACACACATAAAGTTAAGGGAAAGAAAGTGCACGCCAGTGGTGTAACCTCTCCACGTGCTCCTCAAACTCGTCCCCCCGGCTTCCCGCTCATCGTACATCACTACTATCATAGCCAAACTAATAACAAAAGCATCAGTGAAAATACAATGATTTACTGAACTGTTACCAACTTTTGCTTTTTGACTTTAAGTAAAAATGCTTGTGAAACGAACTCAAATCTGAATGTGCTACGTTCGTGCCGAATTTGAGATTAGAGATCGTTTTCCAGACACATCCGCTCATCTCTAAGTAGGAGGCCATATTTCCTCTAAAAAATTGATAGGTCTAATTTTGGGGTTCAGACAGGAGGCCCTGTTTGCTAGTCCAAATTGTTTGGGATAAAACTGTGTTACAGTGAGGAATCAGGAGGCCACATTTCTTCTTAAACATTGTTAAGTCTAATTTTGGGGTTCAGACAGGAGGTCCTATTTGCTAATCCAAATCATTTGGGACAGGTGACTGACAGGTGTGGACATAAGGATGTGAAATAGCAATTTACAAGAGGAGAAGGGTACATACAACACGAGTGGGAAAAAGCAAGGTCGTGGTGGAAGTAGAAATAGGCTTAGTGTTCGGTTGTATGTGGGTTAGGTGTAAATGTTAATGAAAGCTCAATCGAGCAAACACCGTCTCATCCTATCCAAGGACCACTGACAAAATTTGTTATTGGATGTGCTACTCCACTCCCTTTCTTAGGCAGACGCACAGTGGTACGCCTTGTAAATGAGGGCCAGTAAGAGCATGTGCTCCAGTGGATGGCAAGAGCTGCATCAAGTGGCCTCTTTTCCTCTTCCTCCACCTTTACATCACCCACACAGTATAATCCTCAGAGGTGGAACCCCAATCACCCTTGTTTCCTCCCACATCACAAATTTCAAAACACCCATCTGACTGTAGAGAACCACAGAAGGGCCATTCTACAGACCTGGTCAAACATTCTATTCCATGGGCATCAGAGGTCTGCTCCAAAGATTCACCAATGCCCCAAATCTTTTCATGTTGGATCCTGGGCTGGAAGAAGTAGGGTCACAGCAGAATGCAGACCCTCATCACCAGATGTTAACCAACGGGGTGGAGGTGATTCTAAAGAGACTCAGATACCAGAGGCACTTGCGGACTATACTGTGCTGTCAAGGCAGTAAAAGGAGGAGGGTGATTCTCAGGGTGAAGAGTGAGAGAACAGAGAGGATGATGATGATGATGAGGTTGTAGATCCCACTTGGTGTGAACCAAGAGGTACAAAGCTGAGTAGCTCAGCGGAAGAGGTGTAGGAGGAAGATGAGGAGGTTACGACAAGTCTGGCTGTGGCTAGCACCGGTTGTGAGTCTGCAGTATGCAGGGTTGGCAAGGGATTTTTGAGACCACAAAAGATGACCCATCTCATGTTATTTTCCAATTTTGCAAAAAAAAAACCCAGTAGAGGCTAAAATTGCAATAATTTGACAACTACATGCATAGACCGTCACGTGTGATCAACATGCCTTAGTCTAGGAATCTCACTGCACTAAAATTTGGACTACTGGGCCTTGCCAAGCACTGGCAATCACATCTGCTGCTTCTTCTTCTTCCACCCTACTCCTCCCTCTCTCAGCACAGTAGCCAGCCCTCAGTCCTGTAGTTGTGGTCACCTAAAAGAATGTTTCCTCCTACACATGCCAAAGCTAAGAGCTTGAAATCCAACTCCAAATCTTCAATCTGTTGGCCACAGAAATGCTGCCTTTATGCCTGGTGGATACAGACAGTTTCAGAAAGTTGATGGCCATCGCAGTCCTCCAGTACCAGTTGCCCAGTTGCAATTACTTCTCCAAGAAAGCTGTGGCTGCGCTACACCAGCATGTCACTGACAACGTCACTCATTCCCTGAAAAAATCTATGTCTTCCAGGGTGCATTTCACCACTGACACCTGGACGAGCAAACATGGGCAGAGGCATTACATCTAACTGACTGGGTACTGGGTGACTCCCATGGCTGTGGGGGCAGGAGGTCAGGTGGCTGCTCTACATGTCTTGGAACCCACAAGGTTTGCGAGACAAACATTTGTATCTAACACTTCCTCTACTGCTTCTGGCTCCTCCACCTCCTTCAGGGCTTCCACCTGTGCCCTCAGCCTTAATGAAACACAAATTTGAACAGTGTAGAGAGAATTCCCCCATTTCCTTACTGCGCAGCCAGAGCTCACTATTATCAGGCAGTGTTTAAATTAATATGCCTTGGAGATCGCAGTCACACAGCTCAAGAGTTGTGTACAGCTATCCAGGCTGAGTTAGAGCAATGGCTGTCTTTACTGAACCTGGAGCCAAGAAAAGGCCATGGGCGGTAACGGCCTTGCTGCGGCCCTATGCTGGGGAAACCTCACACACGTGCCTTGCATGGCTCACGTCCTCAACCTGGTGGTACAACAATTTCTACTCCACTATCCCAGCTTGGATGCACTGCTGCAGAAAGCAATGTCACTGTATGCTCACTTCCAAGGATAAATTTATAGTGGGCACCATCCAATGATGTAGCGATCAACTAAATGCGTACCAAATAATTATAATGAAAAGACAAAGATAAAGAAGTATGCATACATATGGCTCACCATAGTAATAACAAAGCTATTAATTAATTAATTAATAGATAAAGCACATGCCAAAAACATATATTTAAAACAGTTAAAAAGCCTGACAGCTGTGGAAAATCATGACAAAAAAGACACAGATGATTTTAATGGACCCCAACCCTGTATGCTCACTTCCAACGATTGCACCCAGCAGCTTTTTGACTTACATTTAGTGTTGAGCGATACCGTCCGATACTTGAAAGTATCGGTATCGGAAAGTATCGGCCGATACCGGCAAAGTATCGGATCTAATCCGATACCGATACCCGATACCAATACAAGTCAATGGGACTCAAGTATCGGACGGTATCCCTGATGGTTCCCAGGGTCTGAAGGAGAGGAAACTCTCCTTCAGGCCCTGGGAACCATATTAATGTGTAAAATAAAGAATTAAAATAAAAAATATTGCTATACTCACCTCTCCGACGCAGCCTGGACCTCACCGAGGGAACCGGCAGCGTTCTTTGCTTAAAATGCGCGCTTTTACTTCCTTCCGTGACGTCACGGCTTGTGATTGGTCACGTGCCGCCCATGTGGCCGCGACGCGACCAATCACAGCAAGCCGTGACGTAATTTTCAGGTCCTTCTAGACATTCAGTATTTTAAAATTACGTTCCGGCTTTGTGATTGGTCGCGTCGCGGTCGCGGCTTTTCCTGCTTTGCACACACGGTGGAGATCTAGGATCACACGCTCAGGTACTGCAGCAACTTCCATTGGTCCATCTTGGAAGGTCCTGTAGGTGCTAGGACTAAGTCCTGCTTTGCACACACTGAGCATGCCCAGGGCAAGATCTCTCAGTGGAGGTCTAGGGTCACATGCTCAGGTACTGCAGCAATTTCCATTGGTCCTTCTTGGAAGGTCCTGTAGTTGCTGCGACTATAAAGGGTTCTCATGACCGCACGGCCATGAGCTAGTATCAAATATGTATGAGCTCAGCGCCAGTGTGGTCGTGTGTGTGGTCAGGGACCCAGCTGAAATAATCCCCTAGAATGCTGGCACCTCCGGCGAGGAGTTTTTGTGTGTATGCAGTCAGGGACCCGGCTGAAATAAGCCCCTAGATTGCTGGCACCTCCGGCGAGGAGTTTCTCATGAGTGAATTCAGGGCTGGCTAATAGCCATTAGAAATCCGACTCCACCGGAGAGGAGCAGCATGTTTGGTTGGGACTGCATGACCACTGTCGGCTCTACTCAGTAGCTGTGTTCCCTGTGAGCTAAACAAGGCACGACATTCTCTTTACTACGGGCTCTGTGAAGTAACAGAGTTTGTTTATTCTAATTTACTTCACCGCCTTACTTAGCAGCAGGTTCCTTCCTGCACGGTGGATTCCGGGTTGCGAACGCACCTATCTCATTAATAAATATATTCGGTGCGTTCCGCCAACCCTAACACAATATCTCAAAGTTCTGGACTGTTGCACTGGTGGGTGCCATGGTGAGGTGGATTATAGTGATTGAGAGGGTCTCATGGTTTACGACTTTAACATGATGCCCGTATTCTTAGAATTAGAAATGGTGCTGAATACTGAGTTGCCACTGTTAGATTCACGGTACAAGAGTACATTTTGCCAGATGCTTCCTCCCCTGGAAAGGGACGCACGCATGCGGGAGTATCGAAATACGCTTGTAGACAATCTTAAGATTGTTTTTTCCCAAGATAGCAGTGAAGCACACAGTGTGCATCGCAGTTCTAGACATCCAACCCCAGGATCGTCAAGGCATCATCACAAAGTTATTAGCAACAGCAGCATTGTAAGTGGCACAAGCAATTTCTGTTAGTCATTTCACACTTTTTTTTAGAACAGCCGTGCATCAGCAGAACAGAGTACAAGACTGACACATTGTGAATGACTGGAAAAGATGGTGCGGGAGTATCTTGAGCTCAAAATAAATGCCAAAGCTGTTAATGCCCGCCCAGACCTGATACTTCATGCACGTCCCATGGCTGACTGCTTGTGTGACATTATAAAATGTTCTACTGTGGGTTAGTTGATCAGTCAACTACCTATTTTACTTTCTTTACATGTTTCTACCAATAGTACTCTATGAAACTAATGCTTTTGCATCTGAGTGTGGGTGGGAAAAAATAATGGAGCTGTTGCGTGAGATATCACGGCTCACTTTAAAGAAGGCTCCCATAACCACCTGGTTTTCATTGAAACTTCAATTCAAAGCTCTAAATGCTGGCCCAGACCCTGATACCTTATGCATGACACATTGCTGACTGCTGCTGTGCCCTTATCAAATTTCTACTGTGGGTCACGTAATACAACTTTTCATGGTGTCAGCCACTAATTTTAGCTGTTTAGGAAGCTTTTGTATGGTATTGTATATATGTTGGTTTTGGCCTCCCATTGAATTTAATGGGGTTCGTTGAACTGTTCGACGAGCATTGTGAAGTTCAACAAACCAAACCTTGAAAGATTTGCTCATCTCTAGCACCGAGTGCTGGATAAGTGGCAATTTATCAGTCCTGCACTGGCACTTGCAAAGCAAGAGAAACAGCTACTATGAACTCAGGAGACCTTACTGTTCTTGCTGACAATTAAAAAAGTAATTGAAAAAAAATGCGTGGGGGTCCTCCGTGTGTTTCATAATCAGCAGAGGGAAAGCCAACAGCTGGGGGCTGATGTTAAAATTCTTGGAAAGAGAGAATATTTATACTATATTAATACAATCTTCCAAGACGATTAAGATTATTATTATTATTATTTATTATTATTGTGCCATTTATTCCATGGCGCTTTACATGTGAAAAGGGTATACATAATAAAAAAACAAGTACAGTAATGTTAACCCCTTCATGACCCAGCCTATTTTGGCCTTAATGACCTTGCCGTTTTTTGAAATTCTGACCAGTGTCCCTTTATGAGGTAATAACTCAGGAACGCTTCAACGGATCCTAGCGATTCTGAGATTGTTTTTTCGTGACATATTGGGCTTCATGTTAGTGGTAAATTTAGGTCGATAATTTCTGAGTTTATTTGTGAAAAAAACGGAAATTTGGCAAAAAAATTGAAAATTTCGCAATTTTCACATTTTGAATTTTTATTCTGTTAAACCAGAGAGTTATGTGACACAAAATAGTTAATAAATAACATTTCCCACATGTCTACTTTACATCAGCACAATTTTGGAAACAATTTTTTTTTTTGCTAGGAAGTTATAAGGGTTAAAATTTGACCAGTGATTTCTCATTTTTACAACAAAATTTACAAAACCATTTTTTTTAGGGACCACCTCACATTTGAAGTCATTTTGAGGGTTCTATATGGCTGAAAATACCCAAAAGTGACACCATTCTAAAAACTGCACCCCTCAAGGTGCTCAAAACCACATTCAAGAAGTTTATTAACCCTTCAGGTGTTTCACAGCAGCAGAAGCAACATGGAAGTAAAAAATGAACATTTAACTTTTTAGTCACAAAAATGATATTTTAGCAACAATTTTTTTATTTTCCCAGCGGTAAAAGGAGAAACTGGACCACGAACGTTGTTGTCCAATTTGTCCTGAGTACGCTGATACCTCATATGTGGGGGTAAACCACTGTTTGGGCGCACGGCAGGGCTCGGAAGGGAAGGAGCGCCATTTGACTTTTTGAATGAAAAATTGGCTCCAATCTTTAGCGGACACCATGTCACGTTTGGAGAGCCCCCGTGTGCCTAAACATTGGAGCTCCCCCACAAGTGACCCCATTTTGGAAACTAGACCCCCCAAGGAACTTATCTAGAAGCATAGTGAGCACTTTAAACCCCCAGGTGCTTCACAAATTGATCCGTAAAAATGAAAAAGTACTTTTTTTTCACAAAAAAATTATTTTAGCCTCAATTTTTTCATTTTCACATGGGCAACAGGATAAAATGGATCCTAAATTTTGTTGGGCAATTTCTCCTGAGTACACCAATACCTCACATGTGGGGGTAAACCACTGTTTGGGCACATGGTAAGGCTCGGAAGGGAAGGAGCGCCATTTGACTTTTTGAATGAAAAATTATCTCCATCGTTAGCGGACACCATGTCGCGTTTGGAAAGCCCCTGTGTGCCTAAACATTGGAGCTCCTCCACAAGTGACCCCATTTTGGAAACTAGACCCCCCAAGGAACTCATCTAGAGGCATAGTGAGCACTTTAAACCCCCAGGTGCTTCACAAATTGATCCGCAAAAATGAAAAAGTACTTTTTTTTCACACAAAATTTCTTTTAGCCTCAATTCTTTCATTTTCACATGGGCAACAGGATAAAGTGGATCCTAAAATTTGTTGGGCAATTTCTCCTGAGTATGCCGATACCTCATATGTGGGGGTAAACCACTGTTTGGGTGCACGGCAAGGCTCGGAAGGGGAGGCGTCCCATTTGACTTTTTGAATGGAAAATTAGCTCCAATCGTTAGCGGACACCATGTCGCGTTTGGAGAGCCCCTGTGTGCCTAAACATTGGAGCTCCCCTACAAGTGACCCCATTTTGGAAACTAGACCCCCCAAGGAACTTATCTAGATGCATAGTGAGCACTTATAACCCCCAGGTGCTTCACAGAAGTTTATAACGCAGAGCCGTGAAAATAAAAAAATAAATTTTCTTTCCTCAAAAATGATTTTTAGCCCAGAATTTTTTATTTTCCCAAGGGTAATAGGAGAAATTGGACCCCAAATTTTGTTGTCCAGTTTGTCCTGAGTACGGTGATACCCCATATGTGGGGGTAAACCACTGTTTGGGCGCACGGCAGGGCTCGGAAGGGAAGGCACGCCATTTGGCTTTTTGAATGGAAAATTAGCTCCAATCATTAGCGGACACCATGTCGCGTTTGGAGAGCCCCTGTGTGCCTAAACATTGGAGCTCCCGCACAAGTGACCCCATTTTGGAAACTAGACCTCCCAAGGAACTAATCTAGATGTGTGGTGAGCACTTTGAACCCCCAAGTGCTTCACAGAAGTTTATAACGCAGAGCCGTGAAAATAAAAAATGTGTTTCCTTTCCTCAAAAATATTTTTTAGCCCAGAATTTTTTTATTTTTGCAAGAGTAACAGGAGAAATTGGACCCCAAAAGTTGTTGACCAGTTTCTCCTGAGTACGCTGATACCCCATATGTGGGGGTAAACCACTGTTTGGGCACATGCCGGGGCTCGGAAGGGAAGTAGTGACGTTTTGGAATGCAGACTTTGATGGAATGGTCTGCGGGCATCATGTTACGTTTGCAGAGCCCCTGATATGCCTAAACAGTAGAAACCCCCCACAAGTGACCGCATTTTGGAAACTAGACCCCCCAAGGAACTTATCTAGATGTGTGGTGAGCACGTTCAACCCCCAAGTGCTTCACAGAAGTTTACAACGCAGAGCCGTGAAAATAAAAAATCATTTTTCTTTCCTCAAAAAAGATGTTTTAGCAAGCAATTTTTTATTTTCACAAGGGTAACAGGAGAATTTGGACCCCAATATTTGTTGCCCAGTTTGTTGTGAGTATGCTGATACCCCATATGTGGGGGTAAACCACTGTTTGGGCGCACGTCAGGGCTCGGAAGGGAAGTAGTGACATTTGAAATGCAGACTTTGATGGAATGGTCTGCGGGCGTCACATTGCATTTGCAGAGTCCCTGATGTGCCTAAACAGTAGAAACACCCCACAAGTGACCCCATTTTGGAAACTAGACCCCCAAGGAACTTATCTAGATGTGTGGTGAGCACGTTCAACCCCCAAGTGCTTCACAGAAGTTTACAACGCAGAGCCGTGAAAATAAAAAATCATTTTTCTTTCCTCAAAAAAGATGTTTTAGCAAGCAATTTTTTATTTTCACAAGGGTAACAGGAGAATTTGGACCCCAATATTTGTTGCCCAGTTTGTTGTGAGTATGCTGATACCCCATATGTGGGGGTAAACCACTGTTTGGGCGCACGTCAGGGCTCGGAAGGGAAGTAGTGACATTTGAAATGCAGACTTTGATGGAATGGTCTGCGGGCGTCACATTGCATTTGCAGAGTCCCTGATGTGCCTAAACAGTAGAAACACCCCACAAGTGACCCCATTTTGGAAACTAGACCCCCGAAGGAACTTATCTAGATGTGTGGTGAGCACTTTCAACCCCCAAGTGCTTCACAGAAGTTTATAACGCAGAGCCGTGAAAATAAAAAATAATTGTTCTTTCCTCAAAAATTATGTTTTAGCAAGTAATTTTTTATTTTTGCAAGGGTAACAGGAGAAATTGGACCCCAACAGTTGTTGCCCAGTTTGTCCTGAGTACGCTGGTACCCCAAATGTGGGGGTAAACCACTGTTTGGGCGCACGTCGGGGCTTGGAAGGGAGGGAGCACCATTTGACTTTTTGAATGCAAGATTGGCTGGAATCAATGGTGGCGCCATGTTGCGTTTGGAGACCCCTGATGTGCCTAAACAGTGGAAACCCCTCAATTCTAACTTCAACACTAACCCCAACACACCCCTAATCCTAATCCCAACTGTAGCCATAACCCTAATCACAAACCTAACCCCAACACACCCCTAACCACAACCCTAACCGCAACACACCCGTAACCCTAATTCCAACCCTAATCCTAACCCTAATCCCAACCGTAGCCCTAATCCCAACCCTAACCACAACTGTAACCCCAACACACCCCTAACCCTATCCGTAACCCTAACCACAAGCCTAATCTTAACCCTATTTCAAACCCTAGCCCTAATTCCAACCCTAACTCTAATTCCAACCCTAACCCTAAGGCTATGTGCCCACGTTGCGAATTCGTGTGAGATTTTTCCGCACGATTTTTGAAAAATCTGCAGGTAAAAGGCACTGCGTTTTACCTGCGGATTTACAGCAGATTTCCAGTGTTTTTTTGTGCGGATTTCACCTGCGGATTCCTATTGAGGAACAGGTGTAAAACGCTGCGGAATCCGCACAAAGAATTGACATGCTGCGGAAAATACAACGCAGCGTTTCTGCACGGAATTTTCCGCACCATGGGCACAGCGGATTTGGTTTTCCTTAGGTGTACATGGTACTGTAAACCTGATGGAAAACTGCTTCGAATTCGCAGCGGCCAATCCGCTGCGGATCCGCGGCCAATCCGCTGCGGATCCGCGGCCAATCCGCTGCGGATCCGCGGCCAATCCGCTGCCGATCCGCTGCCGATCCGCTGCCGATCCGCTGCCGATCCGCTGCCGATCCGCGGCCCATCCGCTGCGGATCCGCTGCCAATCCGCTGCGGATCCGCGGCCGATCCGCTGCCGATCCGCTGCGGATCCGCGGCCGATCCGCTGCCGATCCGCTGCGGATCCGCGGCCGATCCGCTGCGGATCCGCGGCCGATCCGCTCTGTGTGCACATGCCATAACCCTACCCCTAACCCTACCCGTAACCCTAACCCTACCCCTAACCCTACCCCTAGTTCTAACCCTAGTTCTAATCCTAACCCTAGTGGAAAAAAAAAAAAAAAAAAAATTCTTTATTTTATTATTGTCCCTATGGGGGTGATAAAGGGGGGGGGGTGTTATTTATTATTTTTTTATTTTGATCGCTGTGATAGAACCTACCACAGCGATCAAAATGTACCTGTAAGGAATCTGCCGACTGGCAGATTCGGCGGGCGCACTGAGCATGCGCCCGCCATTTTCCAACATGGCGGCGCCCAGCGAGGAGACGGCCGGACACCGGGAGGATCGGTAAGTATGAAGGGGTGGTGGGGGGGTGGATCGGAGCACGGGGGGGGGGAACGGAGCACAGGGGGGGTGGGTCTGGGCAAGGAGGGAGCGGACAGGAGATCGGGGGAGCCGGCAGGCGGACGGAGGGGACCGGACCCCATAACGGAGGACGGGGGGGGCGATCGGTGGGCGTGGGGGGGGGGCACTTCAGTATTTCCAGCCATGGCCGATGATATTGCAGCATCGGCCATGGCTGGATTGTAATATTTCACCAGTTTTTTAGGTGAAATATTACAAATCGCTCTGATTGGCAGTTTCACTTTCAACAGCCAATCAGAGCGATCGTAGCCACGGGGGGGTGAAGCCACCCCCCCTGGGCTGAAGTACCACTCCCCCTCTCCCTGCAGATCGGGTAAAATAGGAGTTAACCCCTTCACCCGATCTGCAGGGACGCGATCATTCCATGACGCCACATAGGCGTCATGGGTCGGATTGGCACGGGTTTTCATGACGCCTACGTGGCGTCATGGGTCGGGAAGGGGTTAAACAATACAAGTCATGACTGGTACAAGAGGAGAGGTACGAGGAGGGCTCACGATCTACAAGGGATGGGTGAGGATACAATAGGCAAGGACAGAGCTGGTCGTGCAGAGGTTTAGTTGATCTGTGGGTACTGCAGGTTGTAGGCTTTTTGGAAGAGGTGAGTCTTCAGATTCTATTTGAAGCTTTCCAAGATAGGTGAGTTTGATATGTTGGGGTTGAGAGTACCAGAGTAGGGGGATGTGCGGTAGAAAGCTTGTATGCAATTGTGGGAAGAGGAGATAAGAAGGTAGTAGAGAAGGAGATCTTGTGAGGATCGGCGGTTACATGTAGGTAAGTACCGGGACACAAAGTCACAGATGTATGGAGGAGACAGATTGTAGATGGCTTTGTATGCCATAGTTAAGGTTTTGAACTGGAGACTCTGGGTAATAGGGAACCAGTGAAGGGATAAACAGAGAAGAGAGGCTGGGGAATAGCGGGGAAAGACAGGTTGATTAGTCAGGCAGCAGAGTTTAGGATAGATTGGAGAGGTACGAGAGTGTTAGAGGGGAGGCCACAATGTAGGAGGTTGCAGTAGACAAGGCAGGAGATGAAGAGGGCATGCACTTGTTTTTGCAGATTCTAGTTGGGGAAGTAACAGATCCAGGAAATATTTTTGAGTTGAAGTCAGCAGGAAGTGGAAAGGGCTTGGATATGTGGTTTGAAGGAGAGATCAGAGTCAAGGATTACCCCAAGGCAGCGAGCTTGAGGGACTGGGGACAGTGAGCAGTAGCACATGATTCTCAGTGTCTCTGCTGGCTGGCAGACTGTATGGTCGCATCATGCAACAATGCAGCCTGCCATCTAGATGAAGCAGAGCTAGATCCATAGCTGGACAAATAGATTATTATCTTCTCGGCGGACAGGTAACGAATATTGTGGTTTATTATTTTACTTATGTTACAGGAGACCATGGCTTTGGTGAACTGGGCAATGACATGAGTATGGCTTTAATTTAGATTCATTGAAGGAGTTGTCATGCTGCTGCAGTGCAGTATAACGCAACCTCCATGAGAGGGAGTTTGAGAGGGAAGTGAGACTGCGTACACAGAGAAGCACCACAGAGTAGCAGCACAGGTGCCACCAAGTGGTGAGAGAATGGTCAGACAAGCCGAGTCAAAATACAATCAGAGGCAGAAGAACCAAAAGGGATAAGCAGTAAACGTGGTCAGGAACAAGCCAGGAGGTTCAGCAGCGGTCAGAAGCGGATAAGACAAAGTCAGAAGGCAGAAGCATTTCCGAATATGAGCCAAGTCAGGAACCAGAGAATCATACAGACAAACAGGGAAATGCTAGGAAAAGGGCAGACAGAGGGAGTCAACAGACACGGACAAGTCAAGGATCACAGCAGGATAAATTAAGAGCTACCAGTCAGGTTCACACGCCGAAGGCAGAACTGTAGCTGACACCGCCAGCAGGATGCATGGGAGCTAAATAGCAAACCTGAACCCAGAATGAGGCAGAGCAAAGTTAACCCTAGACATGATCTGCCTGGAAAAAGGGCAGACAGGAATAAACCCTGTAACGGATCATGACAGGAGTCTGTGTCATTCTTTCAATTAAAAGACTTTATTCTTGGTGTGTTTATTTTAATTATTTCTTTAAGTAATTTAAAAAACTTCATGGAGACACCTCTATTCTTGATAACCAGCCATGCTAATGCTGACAGCTGAGGGCTGCAGCCCACAGCCATCAGTTTTACCTGGCTGGTTATCAAAAACACAAGGGAGCCCACATCAAATTTGTTTTAAATTATTTACTTACAGCCCAATTGATAGGTAAATTGATGCCACTTTTCCTGGTGTCTACCCCTAATTTTAGCTGTTTTGGAGGCATTTTTGCCCCTTTAAAGGTGTTGTCTATGCATTTGGTTTTGCCACCTATTGAAGTTAATGAAGTTCTGGTATGTCCATCAAACCATTCAGCGAAAATGTTCGGCGAACATCAGAAGATTTTGCCGATTCGAACTGAACCTTGAAAGGTTCCCTCATGTTTAATTAGGATACAGAATTAAGAATGTTTGTCAAATTATTGAAATGCAGTGAAGCATTTTATAATGGAAATGTATACTCCTTTTGAGGGTGGAAGTTGCAATAACAATTCTAACACTAAAATGCAATCATACAAGGCAATAAAAGATAATAATGGGTAATGGCATCTCTGTCCTAATACCCTGGCCTATAGTGCCCCACATTCTGTCTCATGCTCTCCACCATCGTCACTTAGTAAATTGGTAGTAACAATCACATTACAGACCCTAACGGGAGTCAGGGGTGCTACTCTGTAAGAACGCAATTCTCTTATCAATTAATTGCTTCAAACATGCAGTTATTCTGGCCGTTTCCTGAAGCGTGGCCCTCCAATTCCCTCTGTGCCGTAATTTACACTACAGTCGTATTCAATTCACTGGTCGTCTCTCTCTCTCGTCATCTCAATTTCTCAGGTCAGCTCATGCTCTTGAGTCAATTTAATATCTCCCATCAGATCTACAGTATCTCTAGTCATTTCAGTTTCTCTGGACGTCTCACTCTAGCTCTCTCTCTCGGATCGCTCTTCCTCGATCAAGTCTGTGGCTTTGTTTCACCGTTCGGGCCTTTGCTGATAGTTATGGCTATAAGTCAGCTAAGCTACGTCCATACATCTGTCCTGATACAGGTCCAGCCATCAATTCTTCCCCTTCTCTGCCCTCCTGGGCTTTTTTATAATTCCTAACTGCTACACAGCTATCGCCTGACCTGGTATTTCCCCCAATCTCTTTCCCCAATGGAACATGCACTTCACTCTTCAGTTTCTGCTATGCAATTCTCTATGCTTTCCCTTTTCCTATCATTTTTGACCAGCAGATGGCGATTCTGTTAGGCATTAAATGTGTGAGTCCTCTCACTTTTCCCAACTCCTTACACAAGTACAACACATGTCTTAATAAATTGGGTCAAAAGTTCATGGGAAATGAAGACAGTCCCATTCTCTTTAATGTCAGGGTTGGCTATAGATAGCTTGTTGACTTCAAGCCCATAATAAAAAGTACAGAAGAGTGGGGGCAACCATGAAGGTTACCTAAGTGTGTTAGGGGTCAAGTTCCCGCTTCTGCACAGGGGGAATCTCAGGCCGTCTCTGCTGCGGTCTCCCATTCTTCTCCTGCCGCAGTGGAGCCTGCTCAGCAGGGACGTCGGTCCCAGCGTCTTGCTAAGTCCCACTCTGTACAAAGAGTTACTGCTTATTTTCTGGCTTCTGCCATTGAAGTCAGTGCTGGGCAGTGGCGAACAGACGCTTCTGGGACTAAGTCCTGCTTTTCTCGTTCTAAGCATGCCCTGAGTGAGATCTCTCAGTGGAGATCGAGGGTCACATGGTCAGACACTGCAGCTAAGTCCATTGGTCCTTTCAGGAATGTCCCTTAAGTGCTAAGGCTAAGTCTTGCTTTGCACATACTGAGCATGCTCAGGGCAAGATCTCTCAGTGGAGATTTAGGGTCACATGCTCTGGTATGACAGTCTCTCATTGGTCCTTTTAGGAAGGTCTTTTACTTGCTGCAGCTATATAAGGCTCGCATGGCCGCATGGCCATGCGCTAGTGTACATTTGTATACGTGTGTTTGTTGTGAGTGCAAGTCGTTCATTAAATACCCCTACCTTATTGTATGAAAGATCGCGTAAGGTGTATGGCTGCTACCTAGCGCCCGACTAAACACTCCACGTGTTACACACGAGTCAGCGTCTATCGCTGTGACCGCCAGTGCGGCGCCACGCGCCAGTAGTGCGCTTCTTAACCCAAGTCTGGGTACTAGTGGTGTCTGCCAGCACGGCACAGTTCGCACTTCGGTGCTCTTACTATACCTACACACCCAGTTGCGGTGTGGTGAGCAAGTAGTCTGTACGGACTTCTACCCTGAGTCTTGGGATTGAGTTCGCCGACTCCTTGCTTGCACTCATTTGTGCGGTATTGCGGACCTGTGGCTTAGCAGGGTTCGCTTCCACCGCCATATAGTGCCGCCATTTGCTAGCAGCGGGTTTTCACCTGCACGGTGGAAGTACGGTAATACCAATTTCTGAAATGTAAGTGGCAAGTAAGAGGGAATAGGGACTGGTTGATGATGATAAATATATTCTCCATGTCTATTCTTCAGGCATTGGCTTGTCTAATGGACATAATTGGAAAGCCATGAAAAAGTTCACTCTTTCTAAATTTCGAGATTTTGGTGTGGGGAAAAGAATAATGGAAGACAAGATTAATGAGGAAGCCAATTGTTTAGTACAGACATTTAAATCCTACAAAGGTTAGTGATAATTCTTATTATCTTAAAGCTTACAAGTATATGGTTCTGAGTCATTGAATCATTGATAGGTCATGTCTTTGTAAGACCATTGTAAACTATAAAAAGCATTAACCCTGTTTACAAGAATATAACTACCATAATACTGTCTCCTATCTACATGTATACAACTACTATAATACTTCCCCATATGTATAAGAATACAACTACTATAATACTGCCTCTATGTACAAGAATACTACTACTCTAATACTGCTCCTATGTACAAGAATATAACTACTGTAATATTACTCCTTTGTACAAGAATATAACTATTATAATACTGCTCCTATGTACAAGAATATAACTACAATACTACTGCTCCTATATACCAGGATATAACTACTATAATACTGCTCCTATGTACAAGAATATAACTACTATAATACTGCTCCTATATACAAGAATATAACTACTATAATACTGCTCCCTATGTACAAGAATATAACTACTATAATACTGCTATTATGTACAACAATACAACTACTATAATACTGCTCCCTATGTACAAGAATATAACTACTATACAACTGCTCCTATATACAAGGATATAACTACTATAATACTGCTCCTATGTACAAGAATATAACTACTATAATACTGCTCCTGTATACAAGAATATAACTACTATAATACTGCTCCCTATGTACAAGAATATAAGTACTATACAACTGCTCCTATATACAAGGATATAACTACTATAATACTGCTCCTATGTACAAGAATATAACTACTATAATATTGCTCCTGTATACAAGAATATAACTACTATAATACTGCTCCTATGTACAAGAATATAACTACTATAATACTGCCTCTGTATAAGAATATTACTGCTATAATACTGCTCCTATGTGCAAGTATATAACTACTATAATACTGCTCCTATATGCAATAAAATAATTACAATAATAATGTTCCTATGTACAAGAAAATAGTAACAATAAAACTGCTCCTATGTAGAAGAATATAATTACTATGATATTGCCTCTATGTACAAGAATATAGCTACTATAATACTGCCCCCTATGTACAAGAATATAAGTACTATAATACTGAAAAGAAAAAGCAACGAAGATCAGCTCACCTCCTCTCAGTCCCAGCGCACGGATCATGCAGTGCTGCAAGTGGTACGAAGAAAAAGCAGAAGTCCAGCGTGGGTGATGTCCATAAAAAATACCTTTTATTCCATTTTTGTTAAAAGCACATAAATGCAAAGTCCATCTTCATATCCATAGACACAAAAACGGGTGATTCATACCAGTGACAGTCACAGGCTTAAAGTGCATTAAAATCAAACGCGTTTGATTTTAATGCACTTTAAGCCTGTGACTGTCACTGGTATGAATCACCCGTTTTTGTGTCTATGGATATGAAGATGGACTTTGCATTTATGTGCTTTTAACAAAAATGGAATAAAAGGTATTTTTTATGGACATCACCCACGCTGGACTTCTGCTTTTTCTACTATAATACTGCTCCTATGTAGAAGAATATAATTACTATGATATTGCCTCTATGTACAAGAATATAGCTACTATAATACTGCCCCCTATGTACAAGAATATAAGTACTATAATACTGCTCCTATGTACAAGAATACAACTACTATACTGGTACTATGTACAAGAATATAACTACCATAATACTGCTCCTGTGTACAAGAATATAACTGCTATAATACTGCTCCTATGTACAAGAATATAACTACTATAATACTGCTCTATGTACTAGAATATATCTACTAAAATACTGCCTCTATGTACAAGAATATAACTACTATAATACTGCTGCTATGTACAAGAATATAACTACTATAATACTGCTCCTATGTACAAGAACATAACTACTATAATACTGCTCTATGTACAAGAATATAACTACTAAAATACTGCCTCTATGTACAAAAATATAACTACTATAATACTGCTCCTGTGTACAAGAACATAACTAATATAATACTGCTCTATGTACAAGAATATAACTACTATAATACTGCTCTATGTACAAGAATATGACTACTAAAATACTGCTCCTTTGTACAAGAATATAACTACTATAATACTTCTCCTATGTACAAGAATATAACTACTATAATAGTGCACCTATGTACAAGAATATAACGACTATAGTACTGCCTCCTATGTACAAGAATATAACTACTATAATACTGATCCTTTGTACAGGAATATAACTACTATAACACTGCACCGATGTACAAGAATATAACTACTAAAATACTGCTCCTATGTACAAGAATATAACTTTTATAATACTGCTCCTATGGACAAGAATATAACTACTATCATACTGCTCCTATGTACAAGAATATAACTACTATAATACTGCTCCTACGTACAAGAATACAACTACTATAATACTGCTCCGTTGTACAAGAATATAACTACTATAATACTGCTCCGTTGTACAAGAATATAACTTGTCATGATCTCTGCAAGCAGAGATCATAGCAAGCCTATAGAGGGACAAGCTCTCGGAAGATGGAACTATACTGACCATGAACTAAGCCTGCCGCGCAACTAGAAATAGCCAGGTAGCATTTCCTATTTATCGCTAGATGCCCAGCTCTGGCCTAAGACCTAAATAGCTAGCAGAGGGAAATATAAGACCTGGCTCACCTCTAGAGAAATATTCCAAAGAAGACAGTAGCCCCCCACATATAATGACGGTGAGTTCAGATGAAACAACAAACGCAGCAGGAAAATAGTCTTAGCAAATTTGAGGTCCGCTTACTAGATAGCAGAAGACAGATAGTATACTTTCATGGTCAGCAGAAAAACACTAACAAAACACCATCCAGAGATTACCTTAAACTCTGGCATTAACTCATAACGCCAGAGTAGCAATCCCTGATCAACGAGAGCTTTCCAGACACAGTAACAAAACTTCAGCTGTGAACTGGAACAAATAGGCAAAACGAAACATGGACAAAAGTCCAACTTATCTAGTAGTTGTCTAGAAGCAGGAACAAGCACTGAGAGGCATCAGATAACATTGTTGACCGGCAAGAAACCACCAGAGAAATGAGCTTAAATAGCGACACCCACTACTGATGGAACCAGGTGAAACAGGAAAGAGGATGACAAGTCCAATTCCACAAACGGCCACCGGGGGAGCCCAGAATCCAAATTCACAACAGTACCCCCCCCTCAAGGAGGGGGCACCGAACCCTCACCAGATCCACCAGGGCGACCAGGATGAGCCCTATGGAAGGCACGAACAAGATCAGAAGCATGAACATCAGATGCATTGACCCAAGAATTATCCTCCTGGCCGTAACCCTTCCAGTTGACCAGATACTGGAGTCTCCGTCTGGAAACACGAGAGTCCAAAATTTTCTCCACAACGTACTCCAACTCACCCTCAACCAACACCGGAGCAGGAGGCTCAACTGAAGGTACAACAGGTACCTCATACCTGCGCAATAACGACCGATGAAAAACGTTATGAATGGAAAAGGACGCAGGGAGGTCCAAACGGAAAGAAACAGGATTAAGAATCTCCAATATTTTATAAGGGCCGATGAACCGAGGTTTAAACTTAGGAGAAGAGACCCTCATAGGGACAAAACGAGAAGACAACCACACCAAATCTCCAACACAAAGCCGAGAACCAACACGACGATGACGGTTGGCAAAACGCTGAGTCTTCTCCTGGGACAACTTCAAATTGTCCATAACCTGCCCCCAGATGTGATGCAATCTCTCCACCACCGCATCCACTCCAGGACAATCCGAGGATTCCACCTGACCGGAGGAAAATCGAGGGTGAAACCCCGAATTACAGAAAAACGGGGACACCAAGGTGGAAGAGCTGGCCCGATTATTGAGGGCGAACTCTGCCAATGGCAAAAAAGCAACCCAATCATCCTGGTCAGCAGAGACAAAACACCTCAGATATGTCTCCAGGGTCTGATTAGTCCGCTCGGTCTGGCCATTAGTCTGAGGGTGAAAAGCAGATGAAAAAGACAAATCTATGCCCATCCTAGCACAGAATGCCCGCCAAAATCTAGACACAAATTGGGTACCTCTGTCAGAAACAATATTCTCAGGAATACCGTGCAATCGGACAACATTCTGAAAAAACAGAGGAACCAACTCAGAAGAAGAAGGCAACTTGGGCAGAGGAACCAAATGGACCATTTTAGAGAAACGGTCACAGACCACCCAGATGACAGACATCTTCTGGGAAACAGGCAGATCTGAAATAAAATCCATCGAGATGTGTGTCCAAGGCCTCTTAGGAATAGGCAAGGGCAACAGCAGTCCGCTAGCCCGAGAACTACAAGACTTGGCCCGAGCACAAACGTCACATGACTGCACAAAGACTCGCACATCTCGTGACAGGGAAGGCCACCAGAAGGATCTTGCCACCAAATCCCTGGTACCAAAAATTCCGGGATGACCTGCCAATGCAGAAGAATGTACCTCAGAGATAACTCTGCTGGTCCAATCATCCGGAACAAACAGTCTATCAGGCGGACAACGATCCGGTCTATCCGCCTGAAACTCTTGCAAGGACCGCCGCAGATCAGGAGAAACGGCCGACAAAATTACTCCCTCCCTAAGGATACCTGTGGGTTCAGAATTACCAGGAGAGTCCGGGTCAAAACTCCTAGAAAGGGCATCTGCCTTAACATTCTTAGAACCCGGTAGGTATGACACCACAAAATTAAAGCGAGAAAAAAATAAAGACCAGCGCGCCTGTCTAGGATTCAGGCGTCTGGCAGTCTCAAGATAAATCAAATTTTTGTGGTCAGTCAATACCACCACCTGATGCCTAGCCCCCTCGAGCCAATGGCGCCACTCCTCAAACGCCCACTTCATGGCCAAAAGCTCCCGATTCCCAACATCATAATTCCGCTCTGCGGGCGAAAATTTGCGAGAAAAGAGGGCACAAGGCCTAATGACGGAGCAGTCGGAACCTTTCTGCGACAACACTGCCCCAGCTCCGATCTCCGAAGCGTCAACCTCAACCTGAAAAGGCAGATTCACATCAGGCTGACGCAACACAGGGGCAGAGGCAAAACGGCGCTTAAGCTCCTGAAAGGCCTCTACAGCATGAGAGGACCAATTAGCAACATCAGCGCCTTGTCTGGTCAAATCAGTCAGTGGTTTAACGACATCCGAAAAACCAGCAATAAATCGGCGGTAAAAGTTGGCAAAGCCCAAAAATCTCTGAAGACCCTTAAGAGAGGAGGGCTGAGTCCAGTCACAAATAGCTTGCACCTTGACGGGATCCATCTCAATGGAAGAGGGAGAAAAAATATACCCCAAAAAGGAAATCTTCTGGACCCCAAAAACGCACTTAGACCCCTTCACACATAAAGAATTAGACCGCAGAACCTGAAAAACTCTCCTGACCTGCTGGACATGAGAGTCCCAGTCTTCAGAAAAAATCAGAATATCATCCAGATATATTATCATAAATTTATCCAGAAAATCGCGGAAAATATCATGCATAAAAGACTGGAAAACTGAAGGGGCATTAGAAAGACCAAAAGGCATGACCAAATACTCAAAGTGGCCCTCGGGCGTATTAAATGCGGTCTTCCACTCATCCCCCTGCCTGATCCGCACCAAATTATACGCCCCACGAAGATCAATTTTAGAGAACCACTTAGCACCCTCTATACGAGCAAACAAATCAGTAAGCAATGGCAATGGGTATTGATACTTAACAGTGATCTTATTCAAAAGCCGATAATCAATACATGGTCTCAAAGAGCCGTCCTTTTTTGAGACAAAGAAAAACCCAGCTCCCAAGGGAGAAGAAGATGGACGAATATGTCCCTTTTCCAAAGACTCCTTTATATATTCCCGCATAGCAGCATGTTCCGGCACAGACAGATTAAACAAACGACCCTTTGGATATTTACAACCCGGTATCAAATCTATGGCACAATCGCACTCACGGTGCGGAGGTAACGACCCAAGCTTGGGTTCGTCAAAGACGTCTTGATAATCAGAGAGGAACTCAGGGACTTCAGAGGGAATGGACGACGAAATAGAAACCAAAGGTAAGTCCCCATGAATACCCTTACATCCCCAGCTCAACACAGACATTGCTCTCCAGTCCAAGACTGGGTTGTGAGACTGCAACCATGGCAATCCCAGTACCAAATCGTCATGTAAATTATACAGCACCAGGAAACGAATAATCTCCTGATGATCCGGATTGATACGCATGGTTACTTGTGTCCAGTATTGTGGTTTATTATTAGCCAATGGGGTGGAGTCAATCCCCTTCAGAGGAATAAGAGTCTCCAAAGGCTCTAAATCAAAACCACAACGATTGGCAAAGGACCAATCCATAAGACTCAGAGCGGCGCCAGAGTCAACATAGGCGTCCGTGGCAATGGATGACAAAGAGCAAATCAGGGTTACAGACAAAATAAACTTAGACTGAATGGTGCCAATGGAAACAGACTTATCAAGCTTCTTTGTACGCCTAGAGCATGCTGATATAACATGAGTAGAATCCCCACAATAGAAACACAATCCATTCTTCCGTCTAAAATTCTGTCGCTCGCTCCTGGACAGAATTCTATCACACTGCATACTTTCTGGCGTCTTTTCCATAGACACCGCCAGATGGTGCACCGGTTTGCGCTCCCGCAGACGCCTATCAATCTGAATAGCCATTGTCATGGACTCATTCAGACCTGCAGGCACAGGGAACCCCACCATAACATCCTTAACGGCATCAGAGAGACCCTCTCTGAAAGTTGCCGCCAAGGCGCACTCATTCCACTGAGTAAGCACAGACCATTTACGGAAATTCTGGAAGCTAGCTCTATTCCCTGTAAAGAACTCCGGCAAAGGAATTCTCGGCTCAGATACCGGAGCATGTACCACAAAATCTTGTAAATTTTGTACTTTCGTGATGAGATTATTCAAACCCGCAGTTACACTCTGGAGATCCATTATTGTCAGGTGCACACAGAGCCATACAGAGATTAGGAGGAGAGAGAGAAAAAAGACTGCAGCAAGGCAGACTGGAGGGAAAAAAAAAAAAAAAAAAATTCCAGCAGACTTCTTATAACTCTCCTTTCTCAACCTGGGTCTTTAACACTTTATTGGCCGGTCAAACTGTCATGATCTCTGCAAGCAGAGATCATAGCAAGCCTATAGAGGGACAAGCTCTCGGAAGATGGAACTATACTGACCATGAACTAAGCCTGCCGCGCAACTAGAAATAGCCAGGTAGCATTTCCTATTTATCGCTAGATGCCCAGCTCTGGCCTAAGACCTAAATAGCTAGCAGAGGGAAATATAAGACCTGGCTCACCTCTAGAGAAATATTCCAAAGAAGACAGTAGCCCCCCACATATAATGACGGTGAGTTCAGATGAAACAACAAACGCAGCAGGAAAATAGTCTTAGCAAATTTGAGGTCCGCTTACTAGATAGCAGAAGACAGATAGTATACTTTCATGGTCAGCAGAAAAACACTAACAAAACACCATCCAGAGATTACCTTAAACTCTGGCATTAACTCATAACGCCAGAGTAGCAATCCCTGATCAACGAGAGCTTTCCAGACACAGTAACAAAACTTCAGCTGTGAACTGGAACAAATAGGCAAAACGAAACATGGACAAAAGTCCAACTTATCTAGTAGTTGTCTAGAAGCAGGAACAAGCACTGAGAGGCATCAGATAACATTGTTGACCGGCAAGAAACCACCAGAGAAATGAGCTTAAATAGCGACACCCACTACTGATGGAACCAGGTGAAACAGGAAAGAGGATGACAAGTCCAATTCCACAAACGGCCACCGGGGGAGCCCAGAATCCAAATTCACAACAATAACTACTATAATACTGCTCCGTTGTACAAGAATATAACTACTAAAATACTGCTCCTATGTACAAGAATATAACTACTATAATACTGCTCCTATATACAAGAATGTAACTACTATAATACTGCTCCTATGTACTAGAATACAACTACTATAATACTGCTCCTACTACAAGAATATAACTACTATAATACTGCTCCTATGTACAAGAATATAACTACTATAATACTGCCCCTATGTACAAGAATATGTCTACTATATTACTGCCCCCTATGTACAAGAATATTACTACTATAATGCTGCCCCCATGAACAAGAATATAACTACTATCATACTGTCCCCTTTATACAAGAATATAACTACTATAATACTGCTCCTATGTACAAGAATATAACTACTATAATACTGCCCCTATGATAAAGAATATAACGACTATAATACTGCCCCTATGTACAGGAATATAACTACTATAATACTGTCCCCTATATACAAGAATATAACTACTATAATACTGCCCCTATGTACAAGAATATAACTACTGTAATACTGCTCCTATGTACAAGAATATAACTACGATAATAGTGGTCATATGTACAAGAATACAACTAGTATAATACTGCTCCTATGTACAAGAATATAACTACTATAATACTGCGCCTATGTACAAGAATATAACTACTATAATACTGCCCCTATGTGCAGGAATATAACTACTATAATACTGTTCCCTATATACAAGAATATAACTACTATAAAACTGCTCCTATGTACAAAAATATAACTACTATAATACTGCCCTCTATGGACAAGAATATAACTACTATAATACTGCTCCTATGTACAAGAATATAACTACTATAATACTGCACCTATGTACAAGAATATAATTACTGTAGTACTTCCTCCTATGTACAAGAATATAACTACTATAATACTGAAGGAAAAGCAGAAGTCCAGCGTGGGTGATGTCCATAAAAAATACCTTTTATTCCATTTTTGTTAAAAGCACATAAATCCAAAGTCCATCTTCATATCCATAGACACAAAAACGGGTGATTCCTACCAGTGACAGTCACAGGCTTAAAAGTGCATTAAAATCAAAAGCGTTTCAACGGTCTTGCCGCCTTACTCATTGTGATAAAAATAAAATGAAAGAGGGCTGCTCCTATATACAAGAATATAACTACTATAATACTGCTCCCTATGTACAAGAATATAACTACTATAATACTGCCCCTACAGTATGTGCAGGAATATAACTACTATAATGCTGTTCCCTATATACAAGAATATAACTACTATAAAACTGCTCCGTTGTACAAGAATATAACTACTATAATACTGTCCCCTGTATACAAGAATATAACTACTATAATACTGCTCCTATATACAAGAATATAACTACTATAATACTGCTCCCTATGTACAAGAATATAACTACTATAATACTGCCCCTATGTGCAGGAATATAACTACTATAATACTGTTCCCTATATACAAGAATATAACTACTATAATACTGCTCCTATGTACAAGAATATAACTACAATACTACTGCTTCTATATACCAGGATATAACTACTATAATACTGCTCCTATGTACAAAAATATAACTACTATAATACTGCCCTCTATGGACAAGAATATAACTACTATAATACTGCTCCTATGTACAAGAATATAACTTCTATAATACTGCACCTATGTACAAGAATATAATTACTGTAGTACTGCCTCCTATGTACAAGAATATAACTACTATAATACTGCTCCGATGTACATGAATATAACTACTAAAATACTGCTCCTATGTACAAGAATATAACTTTTATAATACTGCTCCTATTTACAAGAATATAACTACTATAATACTGCTCCTATGTACAAGAATATAACTTTTATAATACTGCTCCGTTGTACAAGAATATAACTACTATAATACTGATCCATTGTACAAGAATATAACTACTATAATACTGCTACTGTGTACAAGAATATAACTACTACAATACTGCTCCTATGTACAAGAAAATAACTACTAAAATACTGTTCCTACATACAAGAATATAACTACTATAATACTGTCCCCTGTATACAAGAATATAACTACTGTAATACTGCCCCTATGTACAAGAATATAACTACTGTAATACTGCTCCTATGTACAAGAATATAACTACAATACTACTGCTCCTATATACCAGGATATAACTACTATAATACTGCTCCTATGTACAAGAATATAACTACTATAATACTGCTCCTATATACAAGAATATAACTACTATAATACTGCTCCCTATGTACAAGAATATAACTACTATAATACTGCTATTATGTACAAGAATACAACTACTATAATACTGCTCCCTATGTTCAGGAATATAACTACTATACAACTGCCCCTATATACAAGGATATAACTACTATAATACTGCTCCTATGTACAAGACTATAACTACTATAATACTGCTCCTATATACAAGAATATAACTACTATAATACTGCTCCCTAAGTACAAGAATATAACTACTATACAACTGCTCCTATATACAAGGATATAACTACTATAATACTGCTTCTATGTACAAGAATATAACTACTATAATATTGCTCCTGTATACAAGAATATAACTACTATAATACTGCTCCTATGTACAAGAATATAACTACTATAATACTGCCTCTGTACAAGAATATTACTGCTATAATACTGCTCCTATGTGCAAGTATATAACTACTATAATGCTGCTCCTATATACAATAAAATAATTACAATAATAATGTTCCTATGTACAAGAAAATAGTAAAAATAATACTGCTCCTATGTAGAAGAATATAATTACTATGATATTGCCTTTATGTACAAGAATATAACTACTATACTACTGCCCCCATGTAGAAGTGTATAACTACTATGTATCTCGCATGTGGAAACCAAGCTGTGGAGCCGGCACTCCAGAGCGGAGCGTGCAGCCGCATAGGAACACATGGAGCTGCAAGGCTCTGCTCCAAAGTGCCGGCGCCAGAGCTTGGTTTCCACATGCGAGATACGGACGTGTGCCTCGCATGTGGAAATGAGCCCTAATACTGCTCCTATGTACAAGAATACAACTACTATAATACTGGTACTATGTACAAGAATATAACTATCATAATACTGCTCCTGTGTACAAGAATATAACTGCTATAATACTGCTCCTATGTACAAGAATATAACTACTATAATACTGCTCTATGTACAAGAATATATCTACTAAAATACTGCCTCTATGTACAAGAATATAACTACTATAATACTGCTGCTATGTACAAGAATATAACTACTACAATACTGCTCCTATGTACAAGAACATAACTACTATAATACTGCTCTATGTACAAGAATATAACTACTAAAATACTGCCTCTATGTACAAAAATATAACTACTATAATACTGCTCCTATGTACAAGAACATAACTAATATAATACTGCTCTATGTACAAGAATATAACTACTATAATACTGCTCTATGTACAAGAATATAACTACTAAAATACTGCTCCTTTGTACAAGAATATAACTACTATAAGGCTGTGTGCACACGTTGCCTTTTTTGGCATTTTTTTCGCTATAAAAACCTGATAAAAACGCATAAAAAGTGCATACATATGCATCCAATCAAATATAATGCATTTTGCAATTTTTGTGCACATGATGTGTTTTTTCCGTGAAAGAAAGCGCATTGGGGTAAAATACGCATCATGTTCATTAATTTTGCCGATGCATTGGGAAAAAAAACGCGCAAAGAAACGCATCAAAAACGCAAAAAAAACGCATGCGGATTTCTAGCAGAAAATGTCCGGTTTTCTTCAGGAATTTTCTGCAAGAAATCCTGATGTGTGCACATACCTTAATACTGCTCCGATGTACACGAATATAACTACTATAATACTGCCCCTATGTACAAGAATATAACTACTATAAAACTGCTCCTATGTACAAAACTATAACTACTATAATACTGCCCACTATGTACAAGAATATAACTACTATAATACTGCTCCTATGTACAAGAATATAACTACTATAATACTGCCCATATGTACAAGAATATAACTACTATAATACTGCCCCTATGTACAAGAATATAACTACTATAATACTTCTCCTATGTACAAGAATATAACTACTATAATACTTCTCCTATGTACATGAATATAACTACTATAATAGTGCACCTATGTACAAGAATATAACTACTATAGTACTGCCTCCTATGTACAAGAATATAACTACTATAATACTGATCCTTTGTACAGGAATATAACTGCCCCCATGAACAAGAATATAACTACTATAATACTGTCCCCTTTATACAAGAATATAACTACTATAATACTGCTCCTATGTACAAGAATATAACAACTATAATACTGCTCCTACATACAAGAATATAACTACTATAATACTGCTCCGTTGTACAAGAATATAACTACTATAATACTGTCCCCTATATACAAGAATATAACTACTATAATACTGCCCCTATGTACAAGAATATAACTACTGTAATACTGCTCCTATGTACAAGAATATAACTACGATAATACTGGTCATATGTACAAGAATACAACTAGTATAATACTGCTCCTAAGGTACAAGAATATAACTACTATAATACTGCCCCTATGAACAAGAATATAACTACTATAATACTGCCCCTATGTACAGGAATATAACTACTATAATACTGTCCCCTATATACAAGAATATAACTACTATAATACTGCCCCTATGTACCTATGTACAAGAATACAACTACTATAATACTGCTCCTATGTACAAGAATATAACTACTATAATACTGACCCTATGTACAAGAATATAACTACTATAATACTGCCCCTATGTACAGGAATATAACTACTATAATACTGCCCTCTATATACAAGAATATAACTACTATAATACTGCCCCTATGTACCTATGTACAAGAATATAACTACTATAATACTGCTCCTATGTACAAGAATACAACTACTATAATACTGCTCCTATGCACAAGAATATAACTCCTATAATATGACCCTATGAACAAGAATATAACTACTATAATACTGCCCCTATGTACAGGAATTTAACTACTATAATACTGCCCCCTATATACAAGAATATAACTACTATAATACTGCCCCTATGTACAAGAATATAACTACTATAATACTGCCCCTATGAACAAGAATATAACTACTATAATACTGCCCCTATGTACAAGAATATAACTACTATAATACTGCCCCTATGAACAAGAATATAACGACTATATTACTGCCCCTATGTACAGGAATATAACTACTATAATACTGTCCCCTATATACAAGAATATAACTACTATAATACTGCCCCTATGTACAAGAATATAACTACGATAATACTGGTCATATGTACAAGAATACAACTAGTATAATACTGCTCCTATGTACAAGAATATAACTACTATAATACTGCGCCTATGTACAAGAATATAACTACTATAATACTGCCCCTATGTGCAGGAATATAACTACTATAATACTGTTCCCTATATACAAGAATATAACTACTATAAAACTGCTCTTATGTACAAAAATATAACTACTATAATACTGCCCTCTATGGACAAGAATATAACTACTATAAAACTGCTCCTATGTACAGGAATATAACTACTATAATACTGCACCTATGTACAAGAATATACTTACTGTCGTACTGCCTCCTATGTATAAGAATATAACTACTATAATACTGATCCTTTGTATGTACTAGAATATAACTACTATAATACTGCTCCGATGTACAAGAATATAACTACTAAAATACTGCTCCTATGTACAAGAATATAACTTTTATAATACTGCTCCTATTTACAAGAATATAGCTACTATAATACTGCTCCTATGTACTAGAATATATCTACCATAATACTGCTCCATTGTACAAGTATATAACTACTATAATACTGATCCATTGTACAAGAATATAACTACTATAATACTGCTCCTATGTACAGTAATATAACTACTATAATACTGCTCCTATGTACAAGAATATAACTACTAAAATACTGCTCCTACATACAAGAATATAACTACTATAATACTGCTCCGTTGTACAAGAATATAACTACTATAATACTGTCCCCTGTATACAAGAATATAACTACTATAATACTGCCCCTATGTACAAGAATATAACTACTGTAATACTGCTCCTATGTACAAGAATATAACTACGATAATACTGGTCATATGTACAAGAATATAACTACGATAATACTGGTCATATGTACAAGAATATAACTAGTATAATACTGCTCCTATGTACAAGAATATAACTACTATAATACTGCTCCTATGTACAAGAATATAACTACTATAATACTGCCCCTATGAACAAGAATATAACTACTATAATACTGCCCCTATGTACAGGAATATAACTACTATAATACTGTCCCCTATATACAAGAATATAACTACTATAATACTGCCCCTATGTACAAGAATACAACTACTATAATACTGCTCCTATGTACAAGAATATAACTACTATAATACTGACCCTATGAACAAGAATATAACTACTATAATACTGCTCCTATGTACAAGAATATAACTACTATAATACTGCCCCTATGAACAAGAATATAACTACTATAATATTGCCCCTAAGTACAGGAATATAACTACTATAATACTGTCCCCTGTATACAAGAATATAACTACTATAATACTGCCCCTATGTACAAGAATTAAACTACTATAATACTGCTCCTATGTACAAGAATATAACTACTATAATACTGCCCCCTATGTACAGGAATATAACTACTATAATACTGACCCTATGAACAAGAATATAACTACTATAATACTGCCCCTATGTACAGGAATATAACTACTATAATACTGTCCCCTATATACAAGAATATAACTACTATAATACTGCCCCTATGTACAAGAATATAACTACTATAATACTGCCCCTATGAACAAGAATATAACTATTATAATACTGCCCCTATGTACAGGAATATAACTACTATAATACTGTCCCCTATGTACAAAAATATAACTACTATAATACTGCCCCCATGTACAAGAATATAACTACTATAATACTGCCCCTATGTACAAGAATATAGCTACTATAATACAGCCCCTATGTACGAGAATATAACTACTATAATACTGCCCCTATGTACAAGAATATAACTACTATAATACTGCCCCTATGTACAAGAATATAACTACTATAATACTGCCCCCATGTACAAGAATATAACTACTATAATACTGCTCCTATGTACAAGAATATTACTATAATACTGTCTTCATCCAGATCCCATGCTGTAATAATGTGCCAGATTGCAACCCATATCCTGTAATAATGTCCTTTGGCCTGGCCGCCATCCTGTGATGTCACATTCAGTTGAAAACAGCACTGATATTGGTGGGCCCCTGACTTTTGGGTCTGTTTGTGGTCACATCCTCTGTGACTATGAACGTTACAACCCTGAAGTCCTAGGTAGATGAATTTAACTTCTTAACATCTTCATCAACCGTTCTAATATCTATTTAGAATTTGTATCTATCTTTAGTAATAAACAGACATTTTGCTTCCTAATCTTTATATTCCCTTTCTTTTTGCTGTTCCTTTAGGTAAACCCTTTGACAACACTATGCTCGTGTACTCTGCCTTCTGTAATATCATTGTATCTATAGTATTTGGACATCGCTTTGATTCTGACGACCCGGAACTTGAGAGGCTTTTGATCCTAGTAATGAACATTACTAGTTCACTTGGTAGTCCCATTTCCTTGGTAAGTTCATTGTTATTTTGACTTTTTTGCAATGTTCTAGTGTATGTACTTTGTTTATTACCCAGCAATAAGCTACTGAGGGGGCAGAGCGTCCTCCGCTCATAGGGCTCCACCCAGACCAGTGTAAGCTATCCAGCAGGAACGTGGGATGCAGTGACGAACGAGAGGCAGAGCAAGGGTTAACAGGTTTATTTACACAGGAGATACTCCACACAGGGAGGAAAAGAGTTAATGGTATTAAAGACACAGTGCAATACAACGGTTCAAATATTAGCAAACGTATAAGGGAGTCAATACTGCAGCTCCTGCTGCGAACTCAATGGTGCTGGCAACGGCCGATGCAGTGTCTCCTCATTAATGGGGTCAAGCAGACAATACCCCATCTTCTGGTGACAGTGGTCGGTCACCGGTACCTTCCACTGCCCCTAGTCCATATACTGTAGATGCCTCCAAGGTTGCGGGCCATGGTACAGTCTAAGCCCGACTTGTCTCCTGTACTAATCTCCTGACAATCTCGGTCAAACAGGCCCAAAGTGGCTGACGGTAATACGGTAACGGTCTTGTACGATCCCAGCGTGGCTCGGTAGGCGTTTAGTGGCCCAGTCTGTACTCTCCAGCTCACTCCTGTGGAGAACGGGTGTAGTACTCACGGACACGGAGGTTGGACTCACGCCGCACGTCTCTTCCTCTCTGGTCCCTGCTGATGGCGGTGGGCGATGGAGGCACTGATTTGCACGCTGCTGGTGCCCTCACTGCAGGACACTTCTCTCTCTGGCTGCTGCACAGCTGGCTCAGCTCTACTTGGTGTGCACGGCTCAGCTCTGTGTATTCGGCTCTGCTTTGCACGGCTCTGCAGCGGCCCCTCTCTCCAGATTGCTGCTGGGCGCGCTTGGCTCTGCAGGCGATGTCTATGCGGCCTCCTGCATTGCCAATACTCTCTGAGGGCAAGGGAGACCAAGCACGCCACTCACTGCTCTGCACGCTGCTCTGCTCTAGCCTGCAACTCCCCTCTTGCGCGCGCTTGCTCCTCTCTGGCTGCGCGCCCTTTTCTGGCTCTCCCCGCCTCTCTGGGTCTGCAGGAATGTCCCTCCCACTCAGGCTTCCCTCAGGCTCCAGGGGGAGGTCCGCCTCCTCCAAGCTGTCCACCGGGAACAGAGGATGCAGCCTTTCTAGTTCCTGACCCGGAATGCAGGTACCCGAGGTCCGGTCTATCTCCCTACACCTACGCCACCGTTAACTATATCGATGTGCTCTACTGCTCCCCATTCTGTAAATCACAGGTCGCTTTAAGCCTGCAGTCTACAGAACAGCAGTATGATGCACTGGCCGACATCCTATGAGTGTGGCGGTGTTATGACAGTGCATTGCTTTGCTGGTGGACATATCAGGATCCTGAATTAGGTGAGTAAATTATGTTTTTTTTTATTAAAACTTTTGGTGTGATGTGGGGCATCATAAACAATAGGGGACCCTCACATAGTGTGGGGGTTACTGTGGAGACCCTAAAATGGTAGGGAGGCTATCATACAAAGTGAGGCCATTATACAGTTTTGAAGCTATTGTGGTGGCAATTATACAGATTGGGGGCTAATGCAAAGGGCATTATACAGTGCGAGTTCAACTGTGAGGGCCATTATACTGTGTGAGGGCTACTGTGGGGGTCATTATACACTGTTTTTGGTGAGCAGTGGGAACATCATACTATGTGTAGTGAAGCTGTGGGGGGTGCTGTAGGCCCTTTATACTGTGTATAGGGGAACCATCTGGGCATCATACTATGTATAGGGAGCTGTTGGCCCATTATACTGTGTGTAGGGGAGATGTGGGCCAATTATACTTTGTATAGAGAAGTTGTGGGCTCATCACTCTGTGTATAAGGAAACTGTGGGGGCATTACACTGTGTGTGTGTGTAGGGGAGTTGTGGGCCCATTATACTGTGTATAGGAGAAATGTGGGGACATTATATTCTTTCTAAGAGACCTGGGGTCCAACTGTGTATTTGGGAGCTGTACATTGAGGGATACAGGGGACATTATTACACATTAAGTGGACATTTGAGAATCATTACTGTTATAGGGCACCTTACAAGGTGCACAGGGGGTATTACTACTTTCTAGGGTCAAAATGTGAACACTTTTTGTTAGGGCGCTTGCACAGGGCTTTCAAGTTTTCTATGGGGACATTTTACCAACTAGAAGGCACCAAAAAGGCTTTTTTGCTATGTAAGGGGCATAGTGGTGGGCACTATTAATTGGGGCACTAAGAGGAGCTCTGTTTTTGTACCACACAGCAGATGCAGTAATAGAGGCATGGCAGCCATGGCTCAGTATTGGGGTGACAGCAGGATGAAGAGTTTGTACACATTTGGGCATAGATGGGGACGGTGCTGGATATGTTATAAGTCAAATGTGTCTCTGTTGTAATCCCTGCAGATGAGTTAAGACTGGAAGAAGTAGTCATGTTGGTCTGGGCCAGATGCAAAAGAAAAGTAATATTGTCAGCTGTAAGTCACTATCTGTAACTGTACTGTAGTTTCTTATTTGGTCACCAGGACTGGTATCTACCACTATATGTCACTGTATGGCAGTAAGATCAGTGTTGGTCTATGTGTACAGATTTATCTTCAGTAACAGCCAGGTCATCTCCTGAGGTTCTCCTATACCCACTATTAGGGTGCTCCACCATAGATGTAATCAGGGTAACTGGTTAGGAGCCCACTCAGATTTTTTCCCCCCATTCTGATCTGAACCTGTAGCTTCGCCTCTGAAAAAAGCACAGTGTATTCTGCCATGCACTAGGCTTCACTCAGGCCTCGAGACTCCTAACACCATAGGAAGTCCCACGAGAGTGCACTGAGCATGGACACGTTTATCTTCTGCAAATTAATTGCCCCTTATTACAAAGAGATCATTGAGCATCAGTTGTTGTACACTATATTTCTAGAACTAAAGCTTCATTTCCTCCATTTTCTCCCTGTAGCTGCTACTCCAGAAAACCTGCTAAACAGGATTTAAATGCTATTTTCCTGCCAATTACCCCTATATCTACAGGTGAATAGGATTTCTGCATGTGACAGATTCCCTTCAAACCATAGATATTGTAATGCCTGCTGCAGCACAGCAGCACACAACCTCCACCAGGGGGTGCGGGTGAAGGAAAAATAGGTACACTCACAGTGAAATCACAGAGCAGCAGGCAGGAGCCACTAGGTAGCGAAAGAGTAGTCAGAAAAAGCCGGGTCAGCAACAGAGAGGGAATGAAGTACCAGAGGTCACAGCAATACATGTGGTCAGAAACAAGCTAAAGAAGTAAGAGCCGATCGGGAGCAGGAAAGCCAGAGATGCAAGACAGGCAAACAGGTCAGAGGACAAGCAGAGTCAAATACCAAGGGGTCACAACACAGAAAGCGAGTACTACAAAGAGAAGAGTCACAGGGGAATACAGGAACGGGACCTAGATAAACGGGCAGAGGATAAATCAGGGTATAACGGGGTCAGTTGCTCAAGCCAGAGACAGGAACTATAACTGACACTGCTTCCAGGTAACAGTGGACTGAAATAGCCAAACAGATCCCAAAACGAGGCCAGGAAGATTAGCCCCCGCATGACCATCCGGGGGAGAGAATAATCGGAAACAAACCCCGGACTGGATCATGACAGATATGTTTCTGATGACATATCAGTGCAGAATGTTATGATTTTGTTGTGATTTTTGCTATAATTTGCAGTAAATGCCACAATAAACTGCAACATGACAACTATATCTAATTATATCCTTAGCTGTATGCTAGGAAGAAGAGGGGGCAAAAAAATTGGAGGAACACAAAATGCAGGATCCGTCCTCATAGATTTTATCTACAGTCTGTCATGGTTAGGACAGGGTTAATGTCCTGTTCTCTCGGGGTTAATGTTGTTAGCCTCTCTTTCAAGATGGGAGGGCTATTTATACTCGCTCCTAACCTGGTATCCTTGTCAGCTATAGGTTTTTCTGCAGTCTTTATGCTTGACCTCTGAAGTGTGTGTTGGTTTGCATACTGTCTTGCTGTCACGTGCATAATTCGTTTCCCTGGATTACTGACTTCTGGCTTGGCTTCTGACTATTCCCTGACTCTCCCTGTAGGTATCTTGTAATCTCCTGACTATGACTTTTGCTTGTTTCACTATTCTTTTATGCTTGGTCCTTCTCTGTTTCCTGGCATCTGGCTCCACCCCCTGACCGCCTCCCACTCTGTCACATGATCTTAGGTCCTGTTGCTTTACCTGATCACTCTGTCTCATGTGGAAGGTCCCGTTGGTGATCAGGTTAGTTACCCGGTGTCTGGTCCAGCTCTGTTGCTGCTGGGTGCAGTTTCCCCTGCAACATTAACACTGGGTATCGTGACACAGTCTAGTTAATACGTGTTAATTAGAATTTTGTAGTGGTACATTAGAGTGTACTCATTTTTTGCAACATGGTCTTGAATTAATTTGTTGGGAAAATTACTGTTTTGAGTGTCCAAAATAACAAATCTTGTTTGAATTCAATGTCCGACATTTGCGGGAGTATTTTATAGGATAGTATTTCATAGAAAATGTTGCTTCTGAAAGGAAACTAAAGGTCTTTTGACAAATCTGTTTAGGTGTACTCATTTATGCTGAACACTGTATATGCAATGGCTTCATTTATATTTCCCTCCACAGTTGTACAATGCATATCCATCCCTGTTGCGCTGGTTTCCAGGAAGTCATAAAACCATCCTAAAAATCACTGATGAGTTACACTCCATAATTAAAGACATGGTGATGAAGCTAAGGAATGAACTCGATGTCAATAACCCAAGAACATTTATAGATTGCTTTCTGGTCAAACAGAAAGAGGTAAAGTAATAAGATAGACATGTTGTAATAGGGGTTGCCTGGTAGAAATGGAGAGGGGGCATTTATCTGTGCAAGAAGCCGAGGAGGATTCAGATTTTACTGAGCAACAAGCTTCCATAATATAGCAAACTTAAAGCACCATTTTTTCAGCTTTCGAGTGGCGCTTTTAATGTAAGCCTCATGCCCCTGTTCTTGTACTCACCTTCTGACAGCTTCATTTTTTACCAAGCCGATCTGGTCCTGCCGTTACAGTAGCTTCTGACTGTTCAGAAGTAAGAAGTAGTGATGAGCGAGTGTACTCGTTGCTTGGGTGGTCTCTGAGTATTTGTGACTGCTCTGAGATTTAGTTTTCCTTGCCTCAGCTGGATATTTTGCGGCTACTAGACAGCTTGATTACATGTGGGGATTCCCTACCAACCAGGGAACCCCCACATGTACTCAGGCTGGGTAGTAGCTGTAAATCATGCAGCTGTGTCAACAAAAACTAAATCTCCGAGCAGTCACAAATACTCAGAGACCACCCAAGCGTACTCGGGAAAACCCAAGCAACGAGTACACTCGCTCATCACTAGTAAGAAGTAGGGTTGAGCGAAACGGAGCGGTCAATTTCATAAATCGCCGACTTTCGCCAAAGTCGGGTTTCGTGAAACCCGAGCCGATCACAGTGTGGGATCGGCCATGCGGTCGGCGATCTTTGCGCCAAAGTCACGTTTCATATGACGCGTTCAGCGCCATTTCTCAGCCAATGAAGGTGGACACAGAGTGTGGGCAGCGTGATGACATAGGTCCTGTTCCCCACCATCTTAGAGAAGGGCATGGCAGTGATTGGCTTGCTTTCTGCGGCGTCACAGGGGCTATAAAGGGGCATGCACGCCGACCGCCATCTTACTGCTGCCGATCAGCGCATAGGGAGAGGTTGCTGTAGCTTCGTCTGAAGCAGGGATATTGTTAGGGAGGGAAGATAAACCCCCAAACCGCTTGTGCTGTAGCGATTTCCACTGTCCAACACCACCTTTTCTTGGCAGGGACAGTGGAGGCTAGATTTCTGTGCTCTGTAGCTTATAAGGCTCCCTGATAGCTGCATTGCTGTTTGTACGCCGCTGTGCAAACCAACTACTTTTTTAAAAGCAAAAGTCCTGTTGCTCCTTTCTGCACAGTTCTCTTGTTTATTTGTCCACACTTTTGTGTGCAGCAGTCCTTTTTATTGCTGGCTGCCATACTTGTCCTGAGATCATTGTAGGGAGATTGTTATTGTAGTACAGTCCCTTTTTTCATCTTCCAGACATTTTCTGCCACTAAAACTGTGTAGTGTAATACAGTGGGCCTGATTTTTTCCTGCATTCTCCCACACATAAAAAGGGAGATTTATATTGCCATTGAGTGCATCTGCATCAGTCCTGTTTGTGGCATATCTGCCAGCCACTTTCTGCCACTCAAACTGCATAGTGTAATACAGTGGGCCTGATTTTTCAAACAGTCTCACACACCTATAAAGGGAGTTTTAAATTCACAACAAGTTTACGTACACCTTCTACCTGGTTTTACAGTACCATATAACGGTTGTTAGTTTGGTTACATTTTTCCAAGAATGAGGAAGTCTGGTGGAAGAGGTCGTGGCCGTGGGCGGTCATTGCCAGCTGGTAATGATGGTAGTGGTGGTGGTTGTGCAGCATCAGGTGGTCATGAGAAAAGCAATATAGCCCCTAAGTCTCGAGTTGTTGAGCCAGCGTCATCGTCTGGCTACACAATGCCTTGAACGCTCCCTTTTCTGGGAGTAGGAAAACCGCTTTTACAGCCGGAGCAGCAGGAAAAAGTTTTGGCTTTCCTTGCTGCCTCTGCCTCTAGCTCTTTCGCCTCCTCTACGGAAAGTGCAAAATTTAATAGCAGCGCGTCGTCAGTGGATGCTCCCGGTCAGGAACAAGTCGCTTCCTTGTGTCCTTCACCCAGAACAACAGTGAGGGATGCGTCAGGCGACACAACAGGTTACTCCATGGAGCTCTTTACACATACCGTGCCTGGGTTAGAAAGGGAAATTGTTAACAGGCCATGTCCATTAAAAGATGAATCGGACATGGAGTGCACAGATGCACAGCCACAGCTAGATCATTAGCATAATGACTCATTGACTCATATCACAACATTGCCCTCCCAGTGTACTGAGCCAGAATCTGACCCTGATGAGACTATGGTGCCCCATCCCGAACGCTATAGCACCGGCTTACACGGTGACACAGAGGAAGGTGCACAGCACATAGAAAAGGAGGTGATAGATGACCCAGTTGTTGACCCCGATTGGCAGCCATTGGGGGAACAGGGTGCCGCTGGCAGTAGCTCTGAAGCGGAGGAGGAGGAGCTGCAGCAGGCATCAACATCGCAACAGCTTTCATCTGGCAGGCCTGTATCTGGCCAAAAACGTGTGTCAAAACAAAAAACAGTTGTAGGACAGCGTGGCCATCCAGTTAAAGTAGCACAGTGTTCAATGCCTGAAATGGTATTCGATAGTATGAAGAGTGCAGTCTTGCAATTTTTTAACCAAGATCCGAATGATCAGTGCAAAGTGATCTGTAAGAAATGCTCAAGGACCTTTAGCAGAGGTCAGAATGTCAAAAATTTAAATACAACTTGCATGCGTAGACATTTAACCACCATGCACTTGCAAGCCTGGACTAACTACCAAACGTCTAGTAACATTGTTGCACCCGCTCACAATGCAGCTATTCAGCAACGCTACATTCCTTCCCTCACTGTAAGCCCACCGTTTACGACACCACCTGCAGCAAATGTGGAGGTATCGTCGCAAGGCCAAAGCAGTCAGGGAATCACCAGGTTCTTGGGAGGAAACACTGTATGTAGGCCAACAGCAAGAATACCATCACCAACCCTCTCTCAGTCTGCCATGTCCACCACCACCCCCTACCATATGCAGCTCTCCAGTCCAGCTCACCCTACAAGAGACTCTCATTAGGAAAAGGAAGTACTCATCCTCTCATCCGCGTACACAGGGTTTGAACGCCCACATTGCTAGACTAATCTCGTTAGAGATGATGCCCTACCAGTTGGTTGAAAGCAAAGCTTTCAAAGCCCTGATGGCCTACGCAGTGCCACGCTATGACCTACCTAGTCGACACTTCTTTGTGAGAAAAGCCATCCCAGCCCTCCACCAGCATGTCAAAGACCGCATTGTCCATGCACTCAGGCAATCTGTCAGTAGAAAGGTGCACCTCACAACAGATGCATGGACCAGTAGACATGGCCAGGGACGTTACATGTCCATCACGGCACACTGGGTTAATGTGCTGGATGCAGGTTCCACAGGGGACAGCCATAGTGGGACAGTTCTGCCTAGCCCACGGTCTAGGAAACAGTTGGCTGTAGGCATTTGCCACCCCTCCTCCTCCTCCTCGTCCTCCAGCAGAAGCGAGAGCTCGTCCACAGACCGCAGTCGCACGACCACTCCATCCGCAGCTGGCAGTGTTGCACATGAGGTGTCCCATTACAGCTAGTGGTAAGCGTCAGCAGGCTGTGTTGGAAATGGAGTGTTTGGGCGACAATTGACACACCGCGGAAGTTCTGGCCGAGTTCTTGCAGCAAGAAATTCGTCATGGCTGGGCAGTGTACATCTTGAGGCAGGCAAGGTAGTCAGTGATAACGGAAGGAATTTTATGGCTGCCATAGCCCTTTCACAACTGAAACATTCCTTGCCTGGCTCACACCTTGAACCTGGTGGTGCAGTGCATCCTGAAAAGTTATCCGGGGTTACCCGCCCTGCTCCTGAAGGTGCAAAGACTTTGCTCGCACATCCGCCGTTCGCCCGTACACTCCAGCCGTATGCAGAACCATCAGCGATCTTTGAAGCTTCCCCAGCACCGCCTAATAATCGACGTTGCAACAAGGTGGAACTCCACACTGCACATGCTTCACAGGCTGTGCGAACAGAGGCGTGCTGTTATGTATTTGTGGGAGGATACACATACACGGGCAGGCAGTTGGATGGCTGACATGGAGTTGTCAGGTGTGCAGTGGTCGAAGCTACAAGACCTGTGTCAAGTCCTTCAGTGTTTTGAGCAATGCACACACCTGGTTAGTGCAGACGATGCCATCATAAGCATGAGCATCTCCCTAATGCATCTGCTGATGCAAAGTTTGACGCACATAAAGGAGCAGGCGTCTGCAGCCGAGGACGAGGGAAGCCTTGATGACAGTCAGCCATTGTCTGCTCAGGGAAGTCTCCTGGAGGAGGTGGTGGACGAAGAGGAGGAGGAGGACGAGGAGGATGATGGGGATGAATATTTATGGGAGGAAGAAGCTTCTCAGGGGGCAATAGAAACTGGAGGCGTTGCAAGGTCAGGTACAGGGTTTTTGAGGGAGACAAGTGATGTTGATTTGCCAGAAAGTGCTCCTCAACCCAGCACAAGCATTGATTTGACACCTGGAACATTGGCCCACATGGCTGATTATGCCTTCCGTATCCTAAAAAGGGACCCCCGCATTCTCAAAATGATGACCGATGACGATTACTGGTTGACCTGCCTCCTGGATCCACGCTATAAGGGGAAATTGCAAAATATCATGCCACATGAGAACCTTGAGCAAATATTGGCTACCAAACAAGCAACTCTAGTAGACTGCTTGGTTCAGGCATTCCCAGCACACACCGGCGGTGATGGTTCTCACACGAGCTGCATGGGGCAACATGGCAGAGGTGTTAGAGGTGCACAACTCAGAAGTGGCGTTGGACAGAGGGGTTTTATGACCAGGTTGCGGAGTGGTTTCGCAATGACCGCAGACATGACAGGTACTGCAGCATCAATTCAAAGTGACAGGAGACAACATTTGTCCAGTGGTTGGTTGCTAACTATTTTTCTTCCCTTATCGATGTTCTCCCTCACACGTCATTCCCATTTGAATACTGGGCATCCAAAATAGACACCTGGCCTGAATTGGCAGAATATGCTTTACAGGAGCTTGCTTGCCCAGCTGCTAGTGTGCTATCAGAAAGAATATTCAGTGCTGCTGGTTCAATACTGACCGAAAAAAGGACTCGTCTGGCTACCCAAAATGTTGATGATCTAACCTTCATTAAAATAAACCAATCATGGATTTCGAATTATTTTGCCCCACCTTTCCCTGCTGACATCTAGCTTTCCTGTAAAAAGATCTTGATTTTGGACTCGTTTTACTGACTGCTCCAATTTCTCCATTTGCAGCTGCTGTATGTCCACCATTGGCCATTTTTACACCTCCCTAAATGGTCTGACTCCCCCCACGGGGCCGTGGTCACCACTTGGCGCAAGCACCTGTGCGAGTGCCGTTTGGCTGAACAGGTGGGTGTGCCCACTTTTGGGCGACGGCACTGGCAGAGGGTCCCTCATAGTACAATGAAGTGTCTCTGGCGGTGGCGGTGCACACCCAACGTCAGACACACCGTCGTAACATGAGGGGCCCTGGGCCAGTTCCACCGCCCACGAGAGAGTGTTTCCCCACCCCAGCTCAAACAGTGCTCTACCACTTGCAAAATTACCTCTCACTGCTCCACCACTGTTTAGTCTGTGCTGTTAAATCCTTCAATGGCACTGCCAATACCAATTTGTTGACATGATTGATGCTAGTAAAAATATTCAGGGGCCCTGTCCTACATTTACACCAGTTAATACTTTGCGCCAACTACCACTGTCTGCAAGTCAGCAGAGGAGCCCACCCCTGTACCAAGGTGTGCCACCTGTTTACTTGTGAAAATTTTTTTTTGCCAGACATTAACCTCATTTTATTATTTTGGCCTACTAACTGTGTCAGACACTCCTTACAGTTATCCTCCGCTGAACAAAGCTAGGCTGCCTGCATACTCCTGTAACCTATTTTTAACTGCATTTTGCCTATTACTATTTGGGCCCTACTAACTGTGTCTTCCCCTCGGTGCAATCGTCCTCCGCTGAACACACCAATGCTGCCTGTGTAACCCTGTAACCTATTTAAAACTGCATAGAGCCTACTTTTTTTATTTTAGGCCTATTAAGTCTTTCTGCGGTCCCTCCTTGCAATCGTCCTCCGCTGACCACACCAATGCTGCCTGTGTACCCCTGTAACCTATTTAAACCTGCATACAGCCTACTTTTTTATTTTAGGCCTAGTAAGTCTGCGCCACTCCTTCCAATTGTCCTCCGCTGACCACACCAATGCTGCCTGTGTACCCCTGTAACTGTAACCTATTTAAACCTGCATAGAGCCTACTTTTCATTTTAGGCCTAGTTAGGCTGTTTTCACACTTGCGTTTTGATCTGCAGCGTTTTTTAAAAAAACGCATGTGGTGAAAAATTGCATGTGTTTACATGTGTTTTTTCCCGCGTTTGCGTTTTTGAAACGCATGCTGAGAAGTGTGTGACAGCTGCCAATCATCAAAATCAACTAGAAAACACACTATTAATAGAATTAGCTAGGGTTAGGGTTAGGGTTAGGGGTAGCTTTTTATTAGAATGTCCTGGTCACCAGGTCACTGATAAGCCACCCCCCACCATCAAGGTGATAAAGGGATCCAAACCCTAACCCTAACCCTTGAGATCCTAACCCTAACCCTACCCCTAACCCTACCCCTAACCCTAGCCATAACCCTTGGGATCCTAACCCTAACCCTAACACTACCCCTAACCCTAGCTCTAACCATAACCCTTGGGATCCTAACTAGTGTTGAGCATTCCGATACCGCAAGTATCGGGTATCGGCCGATACTTGCGGGTATCGGAATTCCGATACCGAGAGCCGATACTTTTGTGATATCGGGAATCGGTATCGGGATTAATATCAATGTGTAAAAGAAAGAATTAAAATAAAAAATAGGGATATACTCACCTCTCCGACGCAGCCTGTCATGAATCCCCAATGGCTAGGGATAGCACAGGATGAGCAAAGTATAATAAATATCGGACGAGCTCTAGGGTGATGGAACCTGGGCTGACCGCTGCCCTACGCCTGACAAACGCAACTAGAGATAGCCAGGGAGCGTGCCTACGTTGGTTCTAGACGCCACGCACCAGCCTAAGAGCTAACTAGTACTGCAGAGAAAACAAAGACCTCACTTGCCTCCAGAGGAATTAACCCCAAAGATATAGTTGCCCCCCACATGTATTGACGGTGAAATGAGAGGAAGGCACACACATAGAGATGATGTATATAGCTTTAGCAAATAGAGGCCCGCTGAAAACTAGAAAGCAGAATGACACAAAAGGGGACTGAGCGGTCAGCAAAAAACCCTAATCAAAAAAACCATCCTGAGATTACAAGAACCCATGTGCCAACTCATGGCACATGGGGAGAACCTCAGTCCACTAGAGCAACCAGCTAACAAAGAGACATTCTAAGCAAGCTGGACAAAAAACCAAACAACTGAAAATCAGCACTTAGCTTATCCTGAAAGATCTGGGAGCAGGTAGGCAGGAACCAAACAGAGCACATCTGAACACATTGATAGCCGGCAAGGGAAATGACAGAGAGGCCAGGTAAAATAGGAAACACCCAGCCTCTGATGGACAGATGGAAACCAAAGGCCGCAACCCACCAAAGTCACCCAGTACCAGCAGTAACCACCAGAGGGAGCCCGCAAACAGAATCCACAACAGTACCCCCCCCTTGAGGAGGGGTCACCGAACCCTCACGAGAACCCCCAGGGTGAGCTCTATGGAAGGCGCGGACCAAATCAGACGCATGAACATCGGAGGCGACCACCCAGGAATTGTCCTCCTGACCATAACCCTTCCACTTAACCAAATACTGGAGTTTGCGTCTGGAAACACGAGAATCCAAGATCTTTTCAACAACATACTCCAATTCTCCCTCCACCAGCACCGGAGCAGGAGGCTCGACCGAAGGAACAACAGGCACCTCATACCTCCGCAACAACGACCGATGGAACACATTATGAATAGCGAACGATGCTGGGAGATCCAAACGGAAAGATACAGGGTTAAGAATCTCCGAGATCCTATAAGGACCGATGAACCGAGGCTTGAACTTAGGAGAAGAGACCTTCATAGGGACAAAACGAGAAGACAACCACACCAAGTCCCCAACAAGAAGTCGGGGACCCACGCGGCGACGGCGATTAGCAAACTGCTGAGTCTTCTCCTGAGATAACTTCAAATTGTCCACCACCTGATTCCAAATGTGATGTAGCCTGTCCACCACCACGTCCACTCCAGGACAATCCGAAGACTCCACCTGACCAGAGGAAAAACGAGGATGAAACCCCGAATTACAAAAAAAAGGAGAGACCAACGTGGCCGAACTAGCCCGATTATTAAGAGCAAATTCGGCCAGTGGCAAAAAAGCAACCCAGTCATCCTGATCAGCAGAAACAAAACACCTCAAATAAGTTTCCAAGGTCTGATTAGTTCGCTCCGTCTGGCCATTCGTCTGAGGATGGAATGCGGACGAGAAAGACAAATCAATGCCCATCTTGGCACAAAACGTCCGCCAAAATCTAGACACAAACTGGGATCCCCTGTCAGAAACGATATTCTCCGGAATCCCATGCAAACGAACCACGTTCTGAAAAAACAAAGGAACCAACTCAGAGGAGGAGGGCAACTTAGGCAAGGGCACCAAATGAACCATCTTAGAAAAGCGGTCACACACAACCCAGATAACGGACATTTTCTGTGAAACCGGGAGATCAGAAATAAAATCCATGGAAATGTGCGTCCAAGGCCTCTTCGGGATGGGCAAGGATAACAACAACCCACTAGCCCGTGAACAGCAAGGCTTAGCTCGAGCACACACTTCACAAGACTGCACAAAGGTACGCACATCCCTAGACAAGGAAGGCCACCAAAAAGACCTGGCCACCAAGTCTCTTGTACCAAATATTCCAGGATGACCAGCCAACACAGAAGAATGGACCTCGGAGATGACTCTACTGGTCCAATCATCCGGAACAAACAGTCTTTCTGGTGGACATCGATCCGGTTTATCCACCTGAAACTCCTGCAATGCGCGTCGCAAGTCTGGGGATACGGCGGACAATATAACCCCATCCCTAAGGATACCAGCAGGCCCAGTGTCTCCAGGAGAGTCAGGCACAAAACTCCTGGAAAGAGCATCTGCCTTCACATTCTTTGAACCTGGCAGGTATGAAACCACGAAATTGAAACGAGAAAAAAATAACGACCAACGAGCCTGTCTAGGATTCAAACGCCTGGCAGACTCAAGGTAAATGAGATTCTTGTGATCAGTCAAGACCACCACGCGATGCTTAGCACCCTCAAGCCAATGACGCCACTCCTCAAATGCCCACTTCATGGCCAAAAGCTCCCGATTACCCACATCATAATTGCGCTCGGCGGGCGAGAATTTTCTAGAGAAGAAAGCACATGGCTTCATCACCGAGCCATTAGAACTTCTCTGTGACAAAACCGCCCCCGCTCCAATCTCGGAAGCATCAACCTCCACCTGAAAAGGAAGTGAAACATCTGGTTGACACAACACAGGAGCAGAAGAAAACCGGCGCTTAAGTTCCCGAAAGGCCTCCACGGCCGCAGGAGACCAATCAGCAACATCAGCACCCTTTTTAGTCAAATCAGTCAAAGGTTTAACAATACTGGAAAAATTAGCAATGAACCGACGATAAAAATTAGCAAACCCCAAGAACTTCTGAAGGCTCTTAACAGATGTAGGTTGTGTCCAGTCACAAATAGCCTGAACCTTAACGGGATCCATCTCAATAGTAGAAGGAGAAAAAATGTACCCCAAAAAAGAAATCTTCTGGACTCCGAAGAGACACTTTGAGCCCTTCACAAACAGAGAATTGGCCCGCAAAACTTGAAACACCTTCCTGACCTGTAGAACATGAGACTCCCAGTCATCAGAAAACACCAAAATATCATCCAAATACACAATCATAAACTTATCCAGATATTCACGGAAAATATTGTGCATAAAGGACTGAAAGACTGACGGAGCATTGGAGAGTCCAAAAGGCATTACCAAATACTCAAAATGGCCCTCAGGCGTATTAAATGCGGTTTTCCACTCATCACCCTGTTTTATCCGCACCAGATTATACGCACCACGAAGATCTATTTTAGTGAACCACCTAGCCCCCTTAATGCGAGCAAACAAATCAGTAAATAATGGCAATGGATACTGGTATTTGACTGTAATCTTATTCAGAAGGCGATAATCTATACAAGGCCTCAGGGAACCATCTTTTTTTGCCACGAAAAAAAAACCTGCTCCCAGAGGGGACGAAGATGGACGAATATGTCCCTTTTCCAAAGACTCCTTAATATAATTCCGCATAGCAGTATGCTCTGGCAGTGACAGATTAAATAAACGACCCTTAGGGAACTTACTGCCAGGAATCAATTCTATAGCACAGTCACACTCTCTATGGGGAGGGAGCGAATTGAGCTTAGGCTCCTCAAAAACATCCCTATAATCCGACAAAAACGCAGGGATCTCCGAAGGAGTAGATGAAGCTATAGAAATCGGAGGTGCATAATCATGAACCCCGTGACATCCCCAGCTTAGCACAGACATTGTTTTCCAGTCCAGGACAGGATTATGAGTTTGTAACCATGGCAGACCAAGCACTAGTACATCATGTAAATTATACAGTACAAGGAAGCGAATCACCTCCTGATGAACGGGAGTCATGCGCATGGTCACTTGTGTCCAATACTGCGGTTTATTCATAGCCAATGGTGTAGAATCAATTCCTTTCAGAGGAATAGGAACTTCCAGAGGCTCTAGACTAAAACCGCAGCGTTTAGCAAATGACCAATCCATAAGACTCAGGGCAGCGCCTGAATCCACATAGGCATCGACGGAAATGGAAGACAGTGAAAAAATCAGAGTCACAGACAAAATGAACTTAGACTGCAGAGTATCAATGGCAAAAGATTTATCAACCCTTTTTGTGCGTTTAGAGCATGCTGATATAACATGAGCTGAATCACCACAATAAAAACACAAACCATTTTTCCGCCTATAATTTTGCCGTTCACTTCTGGACTGAATTCTATCACATTGCATAGCCTCAGGTGCCTGTTCAGAAGACACCGCCAACTGGTGCACGGGTTTGCGCTCCCGTAAACGCCGATCAATCTGAATGGCCATAGCCATAGACTCATTCAGACCTGTAGGCGCAGGGAACCCCACCATAATATCCTTAATGGCCTCAGAAAGACCATTTCTGAAGTTTGCAGCCAGGGCGCACTCATTCCACTGAGTAAGCACCGACCATTTCCGAAATTTCTGACAATATATTTCCGCTTCATCATGCCCCTGAGAGAGGGCTAATAAAGCCTTTTCAGCCTGAATCTCTAGGTTAGGTTCCTCATAGAGCAATCCCAATGCCAGAAAAAACGCATCCACACTGAGCAATGCAGGATCCCCTGGTGCCAATGCAAATGCCCAATTCTGAGGGTCGCCCCGTAGGAACGATATAACAATCTTGACCTGTTGTGCAGGGTCTCCAGAGGAGCGAGATTTCAAAGAGAGAAACAATTTACAATTGTTCCTGAAATTCAGGAAGGTAGATCTATCTCCAGAAAAAAACTCTGGAATAGGAATTCTAGGTTCAGACATGGGAGTGTGAACAACGAAATCCTGTATGTTTTGAACCTTTGCCGCGAGATTACTCAGGCTGGAAGCCAAACTCTGGACATCCATGATAAACAGCTAAGATCAGAGCCATTCAAGGGTTAAGAGGAGGTAAGAAGCAGCTAGACAGCAATTAAGGGCTAGGCAGCAAAACTCTGAAGGAAAAAAAAAAAAAATTTTCCTTGAACACTTCTTATACTCCTGCTTCAGCCCAAACAATTAACACTTTGTGGGCCGGCTATGCTGTCATGAATCCCCAATGGCTAGGGATAGCACAGGATGAGCAAAGTATAATAAATATCGGACGAGCTCTAGGGTGATGGAACCTGGGCTGACCGCTGCCCTACGCCTGACAAACGCAACTAGAGATAGCCAGGGAGCGTGCCTACGTTGGTTCTAGACGCCACGCACCAGCCTAAGAGCTAACTAGTACTGCAGAGAAAACAAAGACCTCACTTGCCTCCAGAGGAATTAACCCCAAAGATATAGTTGCCCCCCACATGTATTGACGGTGAAATGAGAGGAAGGCACACACATAGAGATGATGTATATAGCTATAGCAAATAGAGGCCCGCTGAAAACTAGAAAGCAGAATGACACAAAAGGGGACTGAGCGGTCAGCAAAAAACCCTAATCAAAAAAACCATCCTGAGATTACAAGAACCCATGTGCCAACTCATGGCACATGGGGAGAACCTCAGTCCACTAGAGCAACCAGCTAACAAAGAGACATTCTAAGCAAGCTGGACAAAAAACCAAACAACTGAAAATCAGCACTTAGCTTATCCTGAAAGATCTGGGAGCAGGTAGGCAGGAACCAAGCAGAGCACATCTGAACACATTGATAGCCGGCAAGGGAAATGACAGAGAGGCCAGGTAAAATAGGAAACACCCAGCCTCTGATGGACAGATGGAAACCAAAGGCCGCAACCCACCAAAGTCACCCAGTACCAGCAGTAACCACCAGAGGGAGCCCGCAAACAGAATCCACAACAGCAGCCTGCACCTTACCGAGGGAATCGGCAGCCTTTTTGCTTAAAATGCGCGCGTTTACTGCCTTCCGTGACGTCACTAATTCTAGGCATTCAGGATTTGAAAATTACGTCACGGCTTGTGATTGGTCGCGTGCCGCCCATGTGACCGCGACGCGACCAATCACAAGCCGTGACGTAATTTTCAGGTCCTGAATGCCTAATTCTAGGCATTCAGGACCTGAAAATTACGTCACGGCTTGTTTTGATTGGTCGCGTCGCGGTCACATGGGCGGCACGCGACCAATCAGAAGCCGTGACGTCACGGAAGGCAGTAAACGCGTGCATTTTAAGCAAAGAAGGCTGCCGGTTCCCTCGGTAAGGTGCAGGCTGCGTCGGAGAGGTGAGTATATCAATATTTTTTATTTTAATTCTTTATTTTACACATTAATATGGATCCCAGGGCCTGAAGGAGAGTTTCCTCTCCTTCAGACCCTGGGAACCATCAGGGATACCGTCCGATACTTGAGTCCCATTGACTTGTATTGGTATCGGGTATCGGTATCGGATTAGATCCGATACTTTGCCGGTATCGGCCGATACTTTCCGATACCGATACTTTCAAGTATCGGACGGTATCGCTCAACACTAATCCTAACCCTAACCCTACCCCTAACCCTAACACTACCCCTAACCCTAACCATAACCCTTGGGATCCAAACCCTAACCCTAACCCTACCCCTAACCCTAACACTACCTTTAACCCTAGCCCTAACCATAACCCTTGGGATCCAAACCCTAACCCTAACCCTACCCCTAACCCTAACACTACCCCTAACCCTAGCCCTAACCATAACCCTTGGGATCCTAACCCTAACCCTACCCCTAACCCTAACACTACCGCTAACCCTAACCATAACCCTTGGGATCCTAACCCTAACCCTACCCCTAACCCTAACTCTACGCCTAACCCTAACCCTAACCACAACCCTTGGGATCCTAACCCTAACCCTACCCCTAACCCTAACACTACCCCTAACCCTAACCATAACCCTTGGGATCCTAACCCTACCCCTAACCCTAACCATAACCCTAGGTATCCTAACCCTAAGGGTTAGGATCCTAACCCTAACCCTAAGGGTTAGGGTTAGGATCCCTAGGGCTAGGGTTAGGGTTAGTATTCCTAGGGTTACTAGGGATCCTAACCCTAACCCTAACCGTTACCCTAGGGATCCTAACCCTAACCCTAAGGGTTAGGATCCTAACCCTAACCCTAAGGGTTAGGGTTAGGATCCCTAGGGTTAGGGTTAGGATCCCTAGGGTTACTAGGGATCCTAACCTTAGGGTTAGGGTTTGGATCCCTATGGTTAGGGTTAGGATTTTCTTGTTGTTTTTGTGTTTCCTTGTTTTTCTATAAAAACGCATGCGTTTTTAACGCAAACAAACGCATGTGCTTAAAAACGCATGCGTTTACATAGACAGCAATGCATTTTTTTGCCGCAAAAAAATGCATGCGTTTTTTCGCGGCAAAAAAACGCCGCTAGAAATTACTACAGGTTGCATTTCTGCAAATGAACGCACGCGTCAAAAAACGCATGCGTTGCCGAAAACGCGTCAAAACGCATGCGAAAAAATGCATGCATTTTTAATGTTAAGAATAGGGAAAAAAAACACATGCGTTTTTTAGCGCTAAAACGCAGCTTACAAAAACGCGAGTGTGAAACCAGCCTAAGTCTGTCTGCGGTTCCTCCTTCCAATCGTCCTCCGCTGACCACACCAATGCTGCCTGTGTACCCCTGTAACCTATTTAAACCTGCATAGAGCCTACTTTTTTATTTTAGGCCTAGTAAGTCTGCGCCACTCCTTCCAATTGTCCTCTGCTGACCACACCAATGCTGCCTGTGTACCCCTGTAACCTATTTAAACCTGCATAGAGCCTACTTTTTTATTTTAGGCCTAGTAAGTCTGACTGCGGTCCCTCCTTGCAATCGTCCTCCACTGACCACATAATCGGTCACATGATCGGGGGTCAGCGATGCTTCAGTATTGTAACCATAGAGGTCCTTGAGACCTCTGTGCTTACTGATCGCCGGTAGCTGTGAGCGCCACCCTGTGGTCGGCGCTCACAGCACACCTGATTTTCTGCTGCATAGCAGCGATCTGATGATCGCTGTTATGTAGCAGAGGCGATCGAGTTGTGCCTGCTTCTAGCCTCCCATGGAGGCTATTGAAGCATGGCAAAAGTAAAAAAAAAGTTAAAAAAATGTGAAAAAAATAAAAAATACATAAAAGTTTAAATCACCCCCCTTTCTCCCCAATCAAAATAAATCAATAAAAAAAATCAAACCTACACATATTTGGTATCGCCGCGTTCAGAATCACCCATTCTATCAATAAAAAAAAAGCATTAACCTGATCGCTAAACGGCGTAATGAGAAAAAAATCCGAAACGCCAGAATTACGTTTTTTTGGTCGCCGTGACACTGCATTAAAATGCAATAACGGGCGATCAAAAGAACGTATCCGCACCAAAATGGTATCATTAAAAACGCCAGCCCTCAACCGACCCCAGATCATGAAAAATGGAGACGCTACGAGTATCGGAAAATGGCGCAATTTTTTTTTTTTAGCAAAGTTTGGAAATTTTTTTCACCACTTAGGTAAAAAATAACCTAGTCATGTTAGGTGTCTATGAACTCGTAATGACCTGGAGAATCATAATGGCAGGTCAGTTTTAGCATTTAGTGAACCTAGCAAAAATGCCAAGCAAAAAACAAGTGTGGGATTGCACTTTTTTTGCAATTTCACCGCACTTGGAAATTTTTTCCCGTTTTCTAGTACACGACATGGTAAAACCAATGATGTCCTTCAAAAGTACAACTCGTCCCTCAAAAAATAAGCCCTCACATGGCCAAATTGACGGAAAAATAAAAAAGTTATGGCTCTGGGAAGGAAAATCCCAGGGTCATGAAGGGGTTAAACTGCATTTGGCCTACTAGTTTGATTGGGGCCTACTAACGGTATCTGCCGCTCCTTGGTGTTCTCCTCCACTGAACAAAGCTGAGCTTCAATCTTCAGGCTTTCGGCCTATATCAGATATAAAACTGCATTTGGCCTACTAGTTTGGTTGGGGCCTACTAACGGTATCTGCCGCTCCTTGGTGTTCTCCTCCACTGAACAAAGCTGAGCTTCAATCTTCAGGCTTTCGGCCTATATTTACAAATTTTAAACTGCATTTGGCCTACTAGTTTGGGTGGGGCTTACTAACGGTGTCTGCCGCTCCTTGCTTTTCTCCTCCACTAAGCAAAGCTGAGCTTCAATCTTCAGGCTTTCGGCCTATTTTTTTAATATGAAATTGCATTTGGGATACTAGTTTGGTTGGGCCTACTAATGGTGTCTGCCGCTCCTTGCTGTTCTCCTCCACTGAACAAAGCAGTGCCGCCTGGTTAGTCCTGTTACCAATTTTGAACTGCATTTAGCCTACTTACTTATTTGTGCCTACTCACTGTGTCAGCCTCTCATTACAGTTGTCCTCCACTGAACAAAGCAATGCCGCCTGGTTAGTCCTCTTACCAATTTTGACCTGCATTTAGCCTACTTACTTATTTTGGCCTACTCACTGTGTCAGCCTCTCATTACAGTTGTCCTCCACTGAACAAAGCAATGCCGCCTGGTTAGTCCTGTTACCAATTTTGAACTGCATTTAGCCCACTTTATTATTTGGAACCTATATCTGTGTTTCCTCCGCATCCTGCCCATTGCCCAGCCAGCGCTAGATGAGTCTGCTGGTACATTGACCCAGACCACTACATTCCCCTTGCACGCTACACAGCCAGAATCTGACCCTGCTGAAAGTCAGGTTCCCCTTCCCGCATACTATACCACCTTACACGGGGACAAAGAGGAAGGTGCAGATGAAAGTGCAGGTTCCTTCATCAGGTGGGGGGGCATACTCGTTGGCGACATCACTGGCACAGGGCCCCTCATAGTATGCAAAAGTGTCGCTGCCGGTGGGAGGCACCCCCGACGTGCAAACACAGTGCCGTACTTTGAGGGGCCATGTGCCAGTGCCAATGCAAATGAGTGGGTCCCCCCCTGCTTGCTCAGGATCACAGCACTTGCAAAGTTGAAATACCTACCTCTCCCTGCTCCACCACGTTTCATGGGCCCACTAAAAACTTGAACCAGTCCTACCCCCCACAACTTTAGCCAAATGACCCCCAATTTCCAATGCCTAACTATTATTATAAAGTAAATTAAGATTGACAAGCTTCAGTAACAAGAATGGATGTTTTTGCCATTAAAATGGGCACTGTAGGTCTTTTCCTGGCCTCCACTCACTGCCAACTATGCTTCCCCATTGACTTGCATTGGGTTTCGTGTTTCGGTCGATCCCAGAGTTTTCTCGATAATCGGCCGATTTCACTCGACTCGACTTTTTAGAAAGTCGTGTTTTGCGAAACCCGACTCGATCTTAAAAAAGTAAAAGTCGCTCAACCCTAGTAAGAAGAGCTCAATGCAAGTCTACGAGAGCCAGAATTTGATGCATTGAAAAGTTACTTCAAGCTCGCTTCATGAAACACTGGAGCTGCAGACAAATCACTTTTCGACGAAGAATGACCAAATCGACGCTGGAAAAGGATCAAGGTGGCGGCAGATGAATATGAGACAGGAGGCAGGGAAATTACATTTAAAGCACCACTCCAGTGGTGCAATAAATAAAATGCTGGAGTGGTGCTTTAAGCCAGGTTGAGATACTGGATTCAAGCAGAGATAAAGGCTTATTGGGATTTTTTTCAGCACAATTTTGCACGGTAAAAGAGACTTTTCATTGGATTTTTTTTTATTTAAACTAAATGCTTCTTACAATTGGGGCCACTCTACTGATTCTGGAACAGTTTTTCTTTTTCTTCTGTGCTCTCCCGTTCCAAAGTTATGCCCCATGTAATAAGAAACGGTAAAGATATTGCCTTTCACTAACTAGGTGTATACAACGATACTTCTCTGTGGGCTTGGTCATGTTTTGGTTGGCCATTGTGAGAGGAGGCAACACAAACGCCCACAGACAAGTTCTATATTAAACGAAGTGAAAGTGTATGGGAAAATTTGTATCTTTACTACCAGGAGGCAAAACATTGGAACCTACATTATCCTACTTTGCTCCAGTATTCTTTATGTTTCCTATCTATTTGTTTGTAGTGTTCCTTGATATATTTCATATTTGTGCCTTTCAGGAGAAACCAGATCCTGAGTTTTATTTTCATGATGAGAGCCTAACATCTCTTGTTTCGGACTTACTCAATGCTGGCATAGAGACATCTGCTTCCACCATGAGATGGGCCCTTCTATTAATGATGAAATATCCTGAAATTCAAAGTAAGGAGATGTCACAATACAGTGCTGTAAAAAAAATATACAAGTATGTTAAATTATATATAATTAAAAGGTTTGTAAAATAAAAAGTTATGTCCTGTCCACAGGATAGAGCATTGTAACGGAGGTGCACATGCTCAACCTCTACTGCATACTCCAGTCATTGTCTATTGGACTGCTGGAAATAACAGACAACTGTACTCAGCTTTCAGACAGTCCTATAGATAATGAAAGGAACAATATGTGAGCATGCACACCTTTTCTACATTCAATACAGGGCTGCAGAGCACAATTCTCTGGTTCTAGAGCCCCATTCTCACAATCACTGGGGGTCCCAAAAGACAGATCCTTAGAAATAAGCTATTTATACTGTTTGCTGTGCATAGGAGATAACGTGTTATTATGGGAGTGAACCTTTAATTGAATTTCAACCTTTGAACACCATGTCATGTTTGAAAGCTTCTCAGTATCCTTACTCTGCTGGCAAATCTCCACCCACCAAGGCTGATGACAGCTCCTCAGTCTTCTCCTTACCTGCTGCTGAATCCTTCCTCCCTACTACAGAATATCTATCCAGTTTACCTGGCTGGCATCTCCTCTGTGTCCCTATGTCAGGACAGGAACCCAGTAGATCTTGTGCACCAGGCGGTAGCTCTTCCCTCTGAGCTATTCAGCTCGCTGGTCAGTTCCATGTTAACCCAAACACTTTTGTTTCTGATTGTTTCCACCTTGAGTTCCTGTTTGTCTCCACCCTGAGTTCCTTATTGGCTCCACACTAATAAAGCACCCTATGTAAACCTGACATTGCACTCCCTTCCTTGCAAGATTATTGAACTACTAGCCTCTAGTCAAGTTTCCATTCACCTGCTGCTTATCCTCAAGATTCTACTACTGCTCCATGCATCGACCCCTAGCTATTCTTGACTATGCTACGTGCTGCTTCTTAAAACTACATTGCTGCACCTGTATACTGACTCCTTGGCTATTCCTGACTATGCTACCTTCTGGTACAACCCCTAGTGGATGCAATACACTACTCCAACCCAGGTCAGTCCATGACGTCCTACTTTCTGTGAGCCAGGCTGCCTAGAGACATGCTGCAGTACCTGTGGAAACCCCCCGGAGTTGCCCGAATTGTTACCAGTGCAGATTACATGGTGGCCGCCCTTCTTGATTCACGTTAAAAGGACAACGTACCATCATTACTTCCATCACTGAAGAGAGATCGCAAAAAGCGTGAATACAAGCACATGCCAGCAGAGAAACAACTAATGGCTTTCCCACCTGACAGCGGCAGCTCATTGGTACATCAAGGCAGAGGTGGAGGAGAAGGTCGCTAACGTGACTGGGGCTTCACAAGCACCTTGGAGGGTGAGTTTAGCATGATCGAAGTGTGGTAATCCTTTATAAGCACACCACAACATCCAGCACAACCCTCTGATATAGTCTGCATATCCAGGAGGCAGCTTTGCAACAACAGGGTGGAAGAGTACATGATCAAACGTCTCCATGTACTAACAGTTGAGTTTACCCCATTTAATGTCTATGTCTCCAAATTGGAGACATGGCCTGAGCTTGCTGGTGAGCTATGCACATCTCTGGACGCATTGTGAGCATGGGATTTCTTGAAATCCCATCCACTATGCTGTAAAATCTGAATGCTGCAGGTTGAACGCTGCACAAGTATGACCTTAATGAACCTGTTAGGCCGATGTCACACCAAGTGTAAGAAAATACGGTCCGTTTTTTATGGCAGAGATACGCAGAAAAGTTCATGAACCGTGATCCGTATTCAACGTGAGGATGCAATTTTCTTTCTTGACGGCTTGCAAAATGGACATAGAATGGATCCATGGGCTCAAATATTCGTGAAAACATATATACAGTCTATATATATATATATATATATATATATATATATATATATATATATTCACATATATACTGTATATTTATATTTAATACAGAGCTAGATAACAGAAAAGCCGGTAATTCAATTGCCGGCTTTTGCTATCTCCTTATCAAACCTGACAGGATATGAGACATGGTTTATATACAGTAAACCAATTCATATCCGTTATATTTTTACATATTCCTCACTAATAATGTTAGAAGTGTCTGTGTGCAAAATTTGGGAGCTCTAGGTTTTAAAATAAAGGGTTAAATCACTGAAAAAACTGGCGTGGGCTCCCGCGCAATTTTCTCCACCAGAGTGGGAAAGCCAATGACTGAGGGCAGATATTAATAGCCTAGAGAGGGTTCATGGTTATTGCCCCTCCCCTGGCTAAAAACATCTGCCCCCAGCCACCCCAGAAAAGGCCTTGTAACATGAGAGGAGCATAGGGAGCAGTCTGTGTAACATAGGAGGATCCTAAAATACAAATTTTATTAAATATAGATTTTAAAATGCCAACAACCAATGGCACACCAAAGAAAAAAAGAAAAACACACCGTGAAAAAACTGGGGTGGGGGAAGAGTCATACCCTAGTATATGTCTATACCGTAACTGCCTAACTGCGGGGGTTGGCACCCTAGGGGAAGGGTAATGGCGCCCCCGCTCCGCGATGGCTGACCCTGGGGTCCCTGATATAGCCCTGATATACCCTCAAGGTCCCTCTACCCGGACACAATAGTACTAAAGGTACCCCTATTAGCTATACATAGATCAGTCCTATATCTAGGGAGACCTAAACCCCACACCGTGCATAATAAAAACAGATGGAGAACATGTGATAAAGGCGTTTGGTGGCAGAATATGCAAAGTAGCCCTGATTATAGATACTCTTTGGCATAAAATTTTTTTGCCTACCATGGATTGCCACAATGTCATTGGCCCCAGCTCTAATGCAATACCAAATGTCTCACCCAGTATATGGGAAACTGAGCACATAAAGTGGTGAACAATACGTTCAAGAGCTATTAAGTAGGTTTTAACCCTTTAGCAAAGAATGCCTATTATAATAATCCTAATAGCATTAGTCTCAGTACCACTACATAGGTGTATCGCTCAATGGATGCTTATTATGAACACATCAGACAATGAACAATACCTTCCAAAAATCATTTAATAGGTTACATATGTGCCCCCTATTGCAAGAGCTAGAGACTATCAATCCGTATGTATATTGATACTCATCATTCAGGTGCATTAAGGTGCAATGCCGCCCGCCTTATGTCTGCTTAGCCTCAACGCGTTTCGCCTCTCTGGCGAAACTGATAGCGTTCACAACTTATCGAGAAACATGGCAGGAAATCGGGCCTCCTGATGAGCCAGAGAGGCGAAACGCGTTGAGGCTAAGCAGACATAAGGCGGGCGGCATTGCACCTTAATGCACCTGAATGATGAGTATCAATCTGTTAAATATGTAGGAGAGCATGAGGAGCACTTTATGCTACATAATGGAAGCAATCTGTGTATAAGTGGGGCATGGAGGCAGTTTGTGATTTAAATAGGAACATGTTGCTTACTCTGTGAGAAGTGACGGCACAGAGATCAGTTTGTGAAAGTGGAGAATTGAACATTCTCTTTGTTGATCAGGGGCATAAGGAACAGTTTGTGGAGTAAAGCAGGCATGTAGTTTGTGGCAGAGAATATAAGGAACAATCTATGCGAGAATAGTAAGTGGTAAAAATTGCACAGGAATCCCTTACCACATAGTGATCAAAATAATTGCAAATAAGGGTGAAAGTCCTTTTCCAAGGGTCATTCCACATGTCATGAAGAAAGAGAATAGGTGGGTGGAAGGGGCTTACAAACTGTCACTCCGTAGGTAGCAGTATTGACGCTTAACCCCTTAGTGACAGAGCCAATTTGGTACTTAATGACCAAGCCAATTTTTACAATTCTGACCACTGTCATTTTATGAGGTTAACTCTGGAACGCTTTATCGGATCCTGCTGATTCTGAGAATGTTTTTTCGTGACATATTGTACTTCATGTTAGTGGTAACATTTCTTCGACATTACTTGCGATTATTTTATGAAAAAAAACGGAAATATGGCGAAAATGTTTACAATTTTGCAATTTTCAAAATTTTTATTTTGATGCCCTTAAATCACAGAGATATGTCACGAAAAATAGTTAATAAATTACATTTCCCACATGTCTACTTTACATCAGCACAATTTTGGAAATAATTTTTTTTTTTTGTTAGGGAGTTATAAGGGTTAAAAGTTGACCAGCAATTTCTCATTTTTACAACACCATTTTTTTTTTAGGGACCACATCACATTTGAAGTCATTTTGAGGGGTCTATATGATAGAAAATAACCAAGTGTGACACCATTTTAAAAACTGCACCCCTCAAGGTGCTCAAAACCAATAAGTTTATTAACCCTTTACGTGCTTCACAGGAACTGAAACAATGTGGAAGGAAAAAATGAACATTTAACTTTTTTTGCAAACATTTTACTTCAGAACCTTTTTTTTTTTATTTTCTCAAGTGTAAAAACAAAAATGTAACCATAAATTTTGTTGTGCAATTTCTCCTGAATACGCTGATACCCCATATGTGGGGGTAAACCACTGTTTGGGCGCACCGCAGAGCTTGGAAGAGAAGGAGTGCCGTTTTACTTTTCAATGTAGAATTGGCTGGAATTGAGATCGGACGCCATGTCGCGTTTGGAGAGCCCCTGATGTGCCTAAACAGTGGAAACCCCCCACAAGTGACACCATTTTGGAAACTAGACCCCTTAAGGAACTTATCTAGATGTGTGGTGAGCACTTTAAACCCCCAGGTGTTTCACAGAAGTTTAAAACGTAGAGCCGTGAAAATAAAAAAAATCACATTTTTTCTACAAAAATGATCTTTTAGCCCCCAAATTTTTATTTTCTCAAGGGTAACAGTTGAAATTAGACCACAAAAGTTGTTGTCCAATTTCTCTTGAGTACGTCGATACCCCATATGTGGGGGTAAACCACTGGGCGCACTGCAGAGCTTGGAAGAGAAGGAGTGCCGTTTTACTTTTTCAATGTAGAATTGGCTGGAATTGAGATCGGATGCCATGTCGCGTTTGGAGAGCCCCTGATGTGCTTAAACAGTGGAAACCCCCCACAAATGACCCTATTTTGGAAACTAGATCCCCCACAGAACTTATCTAGATATGTGGTGAGAACTTTGAATGCCCAAGTGCTTCACAGAAGTTTATAATGCAGAGTCGTGAAAATAAAAAATATTTTTGTTTTCCACAAAAAAGATTTTTAGCCCCCAAGTTTTTATTTTTACAAGGGTAACAGGAAAAATTGGACCCCAAAAGTTGTTGTCCAATTTGTCCTGAGTAGGCTTGTACCCCATATGTGGGGGTAAACCACTGTTTGGGCGCACGGCAGAGCTCGGAAGGGAAGGAGCGCCGTTTTGGAATGCAGACTTTGATAGATTGGTCTGCGGGCGTTATGTGGCGTTTGCAGAGCCCCTGATGTACCTAAACAGTAGAAACCCCCCACAAGTGACCCCATTTTGGAAACTAGACCCCCCAAGGAACTTATCTAGATGTGTGGTGAGAACTTTGAATGCCCAAGAGCTTCACAGAAGTTTATAATGCAGAGTCGTGAAAATAAAAAATATTTTTTTTTCCACAAAAAAGATTTTTAGCCCCCAAGTTTTTATTTTCACAAGGGTAACAGGGGAAATTGGACCCCAAAAGTTGTTTTACAATTTATCCCGAGTACGCTGATGTCCCATATGTGGGGGTAAACCACTGTTTGGGTGCACAGCAGAGCTCAGAAGGGAGGGAGCACCATTTGACTTTTTGAGCGCAAAATTGTCTGTCGTGTTTGTAGACCCCCTGATGTACCTAAACAGTGGAAACCCCCCAATTCTAATGCCAACCCTAACCCCAACACACCCCTAACCCTAATCCAAACCCGATCCATAATCCTAATCACAACCCTAACGATAATCACAACCCTAACCCTAAAACAACCCTAATCTCAACCCTAACCATAACCCTAATCAAAACCCTAAATCCAACACACCCCTGATCCTAATCTCAACCCTAACCTCAAACCTAATCCCAAACCTAACCCTAATGCCAACCCTATCCCTATTACCAATTCTAATCCAAATCCTAATCCCAACTCTAACCCTAACTTTAGCCTCAACCCTAGCCCTAACTTTAGCCCCAACCCTAGCCCTAACTTTAGCCCCTAACACTAACTTTAGACCCAACCCTAACCCTAACTTTAGCCCCAACCCTAACCCTAGCTTTAACCCTAACCCTAAATTTAGCCCCAACCCTAACCCTAACCCTAAATTTAACCCTAACCCTAGCCCTAACTTTAGCCCCAACCCTAACCCTGTTGTGAACTATATTTCTTGGCTCCCTCTTGTGGTCACTAGCGGTATGGCACTAGGATTGTTTTTCCCCAGGCTGGTACGCACCTGGTTCGTTAGGCCTTGGGTGTTTCTATTTAGACTTCCTGGAAACTCAGTCTAGTGCCTGGAAACGATGTAATCAGTCTATGCCTGTTTTCTCCTGGTCTCCTGATTTTTGCAAGATAAGCTAAGTTCTGCTTTCTTATTTTTGTTTATTTGAATTGCTCTCATTCTAGTCCAGCTTGTTCAAAATGTGATTCCTGATTTTGCTGGAAGCTCAAGGGGGCTGATATTCTCCCCCCACACCGTTAGTCGGTGCGGGGGTTCTTGGATATTCAGCGTGGATATTTTAGTAGGGTTTTTGCTGACCGCATAAGTCTACTTCCTATTTTCTGCTATTAATATTAGTGGGCCTCTCTTTGCTGAATCTAGTTCATACTTACGTTTGTCTTTTCTTCTTACCTCACCGTTATTATTTGTTGGGGGCTTGTATTATAACTTTGGGGTTCTTTTCTCTTGAGGCAAGTGAGGTCTTATTTTCTCTGAAAGGGTTAGTTAGTTCTCCGGCTGGTGCGAGACGTCTAGAATCAACGTAGGTACGTTCCCTGGCTACTTCTAGTTGTGTGCTAGGATTAGGTATGCGGTCAGCCAAGTTACCACCTCCCTATGAGCTGGTTTTTGTGTTTGCAGACTTTGCTGGAACTTCTAAGATCCTCTACCACTAGGATCATAACAGTATTTCAGGTCGAAAAGTGAATATTTAATGCATTGCAGAAGCGGGATTAAAAGAAAAGAAGTTCTGAGTTATTTTTTATTTTTTATTTTTTTCTTCTTCCCCTTTTTCTCTGAGTGGCTTGAAGCTCTGCTGCAGACATGAATGTTCAGACTCTGATTACTAGTGTGGATCAGCTTGCTGCACGAGTGCAGGGCATTCAGGATTTTGTTACTCGTAGTCCTATGTCAGAGCCTAAGATACCTATGCCTGAGCTGTTCTCTGGAGATCGATTTAAATTTGTGAATTTTAGGAATAATTGTAAATTGTTTCTATCTTTGAGACCTCGTTCGTCTGGAGACTCAGCTCAGCAAGTTAAAATTGTTATCTCCTTCTTGCGTGGCGACCCTCAGGATTGGGCTTTCTCATTGGAGCCAGGAGATCCGGCATTGGCAAATATTGATGCGTTTTTTCTGGCGCTCGGATTGCTTTATGAGGAGCCCAATCTTGAAATTCAGGCAGAAAGAGCGTTGCTGGCTATCTCTCAGGGCCAGGATGAAGCTGAAGTGTATTGCCAAAAATTTCGGAAATGGTCCGTGCTTACTCAATGGAATGAGTGTGCTCTGGCCACAAATTTCAGAAATGGCCTTTCTGAAGCCATTAAGAATGTGATGGTGGGTTTTCCCATTCCTACAAGTCTGAGTGATTCTATGGCTCTGGCCATTCAGATTGATCGGCGTTTGCGGGAGCGCAAATCTGCTAATCCTCTGGCGGTGTTGTCTGAACGGACACCTGATTCAATGCAATGTGATAGAATTCAGACTAGAACCGAACGGCAAAATCATAGACGTCAGAATGGGTTGTGTTTTTACTGTGGTGACTCTACACATGTTATCTCAGCATGCTCTAAACGCCTAACAAAGGTTGTTAATCCTGTCGCCATTGGTACTTTACAGCCTAAATTTATTTTGTCTGTGACTTTAATTTGCTCATTGTCTTCCTACCCTGTCATGGCATTTGTGGATTCAGGTGCTGCCCTGAGTCTTATGGACTTGTCGTTTGCCAAGCGCTGTGGTTTTGTCCTGGAGCCTTTAGAAAATCCTATTCCTCTTAGAGGAATTGATGCTACGCCTCTGGCGGAGAATAAACCGCAGTATTGGACACAAGTGACCATGTGCATGACTCCTGAACATCGAGAGGTGATTCGTTTTCTTGTTCTGCATAAGATGCATGATTTGGTCGTTTTGGGTCTGCCATGGTTACAGACCCATAATCCAGTTTTGGATTGGAAGGCTATGTCTGTGTCAAGTTGGGGTTGTCAGGGAATTCATTGCGATTCCCCGTTGGTGTCTATTGCTTCTTCTACTCCTTCTGAAGTTCCTGAGTATTTGTCGGACTATCAGGATGTATTCAGTGAGTCCAGGTCCAGTGCCCTTCCTCCTCATAGGGACTGTGACTGCGCTATAGATTTGATTCCTGGTAGTAAATTTCCTAAGGGACGATTATTTAATCTATCTGTACCTGAGCATGCCGCGATGCGTTCTTATATAAAGGAGTCTTTGGAGAAGGGACATATTCGTCCATCCTCTTCCCCTCTTGGTGCGGGATTCTTTTTTGTGGCCAAGAAAGACGGGTCTTTGAGACCTTGTATAGACTATCGGCTTCTGAATAAAATCACGGTCAAGTTTCAGTATCCTTTGCCACTATTGTCGGACTTGTTTGCTCGGATTAAGGGTGCCAGTTGGTTCACCAAGATAGATCTTCGTGGTGCGTACAACCTTGTGCGCATTAAGCAGGGAGATGAATGGAAAACTGCATTTAATACGCCCGAAGGTCATTTTGAGTACTTGGTGATGCCTTTTGGGCTCTCTAATGCCCCTTCAGTATTTCAGTCCTTTATGCATGACATCTTCCGGAAGTATCTGGATAAATTTATGATTGTTTATCTGGATGATATTCTGTTTTTTTCTGATGATTGGGATTCTCATGTAAAGCAGGTCAGGATGGTGTTTCAGGTTTTGCGTGATAATGCTTTGTTTGTGAAGGGCTCAAAGTGTCTCTTTGGAGTGCAGAAGGTTTCCTTTTTGGGTTTTATTTTCTCCCCTTCTATTGTGGAGATGGACCCAGTCAAGGTCCGAGCTATTCATGATTGGACTCAACCCACGTCTGTTAAGAGTCTTCAGAAGTTCTTGGGTTTTGCTAATTTCTACCGTCGTTTTATTGCTAATTTTTCTAGCGTTGTTAAACCTTTGACGGATATGACCAAGAAAGGTTCTGATGTTGCTAATTGGGCTCCTGCGGCCGTGGAGGCCTTCCGGGAGCTGAAGACCCGGTTTACTTCGGCGCCAGTTTTGTGCCAGCCTGATGTCTCACTTCCCTTTCAGGTTGAAGTGGATGCTTCTGAGATTGGTGCAGGGGCTGTTTTGTCGCAGAAAGGCTCTGGTTGCTCTGTGATGAGACCATGTGCTTTTTTTTCTAGGAAATTTTCGCCTGCTGAGCGGAACTATGATGTTGGTAATCGGTAGTTGTTGGCTATGAAGTGGGCATTTGAGGAGTGGCATCATTGGCTCGAGGGAGCTAAGCATCGTGTGGTGGTCTTGACTGATCACAAAAATCTGATGTATCTCGAGTCTGCTAAGCGCCTGAATCCTAGACAGGCTCGTTGGTGGTTGTTTTTCTCCCGTTTTGACTTTGTGGTCTCGTACCTGCCTGGTTCGAAGAATGTGAAGGCTGATGCTCTTTCTAGGAGCTTTGTGCCTGACTCTCCTGGAATCTCAGAGCCAGCTGGTATTCTTAAAGAGGGAGTAATCTTGTCAGCCGTTTCTCCTGATTTGCGACGTGTGTTGCAGAAATTTCAGGCTGGTAGACCTGATCCTTGCCCACCTGATAGACTGTTTGTTCCTGATAAATGGACCAGCAGAGTTATTTCCGAGGTTCATTCCTCGGTGTTGGCAGGGCATCCTGGGATTTTTGGTACCAGAGATTTGGTGGCTAGGTCCTTTTGGTGGCCTTCCTTGTCGCGGGATGTGCGTTCTTTTGTGCAGTCCTGTGGGATTTGTGCTCGGGCTAAGCCTTGCTGTTCTCGTGCCAGCGGGTTGCTTTTGCCCTTGCCCGTCCCGAAGAGGCCTTGGACACACATTTCCATGGATTTCATTTCAGATCTTCCGGTGTCTCAAGGAATGTCTGTCATCTGGGTGGTGTGTGATCGTTTTTCCAAGATGGTCCGTTTGGTGCCCTTGCCTAAGTTGCCTTCCTCTTCCGATCTGGTTCCTTTGTTCTTTCAGAATGTGGTTCATTTGCACGGCATTCCTGAGAATATCGTGTCGGACAGAGGATCCCAGTTTGTGTCCAGATTCTGGCGATCTTTTTGTGCTAAGATGGGCATTGATTTGTCGTTTTCATCTGCCTTTCATCCTCAGACTAATGGCCAAACGGAGCGAACTAATCAGACGCTGTAGGCTTATTTGAGATGTTTTGTTTCTGCGGATCAGGATGATTGGGTGACCTTCTTGCCATTGGCTGAGTTTGCCCTCAATAATCGGGCTAGTTCCGCTACTTTGGTTTCGCCCTTTTTCTGCAACTCTGGTTTTCATCCTCGTTTTTCCTCGGGTCATGTTGAACCTTTTGACTGTCCTGGGGTGGATTCCGTGGTGGATAGGTTGCAGCAGATTTGGAATCATGTGGTGGACAACTTGAAGTTGTCACAGGAGAAGGCTCAGCGTTTTGCCAACCGCCGCCGCGGTGTGGGTCCCCGACTTCGTGTTGGGGATTTGGTTTGGTTGTCTTCTCGGTATGTCCCTCTGAAGGTTTCCTCTCTTAAGTTTAAGCCTCGCTTTATTGGTCCTTATAAAATTTTGGAAGTCCTTAACCCGGTGTCTTTTCGTTTGGATCTTCCGGTGTCGTTTGCCATTCACAATGTGTTCCATAGGTCTTTGTTACGGCGGTACGTTGTGCCTGTGGTTCCTGCTGTTGAGCCTCCTGCTCCGGTGTTGGTTGAGGGCGAGTTGGAGTACGTGGTGGAGAAGATCTTGGATTCTCGTCTCTCTAGACGGAGGCTTCAGTATCTGGTCAAATGGAAGGGCTATGGTCAGGAGGATAATTTCTGGGTGGTCGCCTCTGATGTTCATGCGGCCGATTTGGTTTGTGCCTTTCACGCTGCTCATCCTGATCGCACTGGTGGTCTTGGTGAGGGTTCGGTGACCCCTCCTTAAAGGGGGGGTACTGTTGTGAACTATATTTCTTGGCTCCCTCTTGTGGTCACTAGCGGTATGGCACTAGGATTGTTTTTCCCCAGGCTGGTACTCACCTGGTTCGTTAGGCCTTGGGTGTTTCTATTTAGACTTCCTGGAAACTCAGTCTAGTGCCTGGAAACGATGTAATCAGTCTATGCCTGTTTTATCCTGGTCTCTTGATTTTTGCAAGATAAGCTAAGTTCTGCTTTCTTATTTTTGTTTATTTGAATTGCTCTCATTTTAGTCCAGCTTGTTCAAAATGTGATTCCTGATTTTGCTGGAAGCTCAAGGGGGCTGATATTCTCCCCCCACACCGTTAGTCGGTGCGGGGGTTCTTGGATATTCAGCGTGGATATTTTAGTAGGGTTTTTGCTGACCGCATAAGTCTACTTCCTATTTTCTGCTATTAATATTAGTGGGCCTCTCTTTGCTGAATCTAGTTCATACTTACGTTTGTCTTTTCTTCTTACCTCACTGTTATTATTTGTTGGGGGCTTGTATTATAACTTTGGGGTTCCTTTCTCTTGAGGCAAGTGAGGTCTTATTTTCTCTGAAAGGGTTAGTTAGTTCTCCGGCTGGTGCGAGACGTCTAGAATCAACGTAGGTACGTTCCCCGGCTACTTCTAGTTGCGTGCTAGGATTAGGTATGCGGTCAGCCAAGTTACCACCTCCCTATGAGCTGGTTTTTGTGTTTGCAGACTTTGCTGGAACTTCTAAGATCCTCTACCACTAGGATCATAACATAACCCTAAGGCTACTTTCACACTTGCGTTGTGTGGCATCCATCGCAATCTGTCGTTTTGGACAAAAAACGGATCATGCCAATGTGCCCGCAGGATGCCTTTTTTGCCCATAGACTTGTATTGCTGACGGATGGCCACACATCGCATCCGTCGTGCACGGGATCTGTTGTGTTTTGGTGGACCGTCATCACAAAAAAAGTTCAATGTAACCTTTTTTTTGTATGTCTCGTCCGCCATTTCCGCTCATGTGTGGCTGTAACTCTGCCCCCTCCTCCCCAGGACATTGACTGGGCAGCGGATGCGTTGAAAAACTGCATCCGCTGCCCACGTTGTGCACAATTTTCACAACGTGTGTCGGTACGTCGGGCCGATGCATTGCGACGGCCCCGTACCGACATAAGTGTGAAAGAAGCCTAACCCCAGCCCTAACCCTAGCCTTAATCCTAACCCTAAATTTAGCCCCAACCCTAACCCTAACCTTAATTTTAGCCCCAACTCCTCTCTCCTGCCGGCCGGCAGATGGCAGCAGAGAGCGGGCGTACTGCGCATGCGCCCGCCATTTTCTTTCCATAGGAAGAAGCCGGCAGGCAGGAGGGGACGCAGGAGGACCCAGGGACACTGGTAAGTATAGCAGGGTCCCCGAATCCCCCTATTTCTCTGTCCTCTGATGTGCGATCACATCAGAGGACAGAAAATGACCGATCGCTTTTTTTTTGCGACCGCCGGTAAACAGTTAATTACCGGCGATCACAAAACAGGGGTCGGTAAAAACCGACCCCGATCATGTTCTTTGGAGTCTCGGCTACCCCCGGCAGCCGAGACCCCAAAGATCTTCCGGGTGCCGGCCGGCAGGCGCACTGCGTATGCGCCCGCCATTTTTTTGCCGGAAGAAGACGGCGGCGCCCATCGGGAGCCACGAGGAGCAGCGGGGGAGACAGGTGAGTATTGGGGGGCTATCGGGGACTCCATTTTTCTGTCCTCTGATGTGCGATCACATCCGAGGACAGAGAAATTGAAAGGGAGATCGCGGTTTTTTTTTTTGCGATTGCCGGTAAACGGTTAATTACCGGCGATTGCAACTCGGGGGTCGGTAAAAAACCCCGGAATCATGTTCTCTGGGGTCTCGGCTACCCCCGGCAACCGAGACCCCAGAGAAAATCCGACTCTGGGGGGCGCTATTCACTTTTTCCGCAGCGCCGTTAATTAACGCTGTGGCGCTGTGGTTTAAGTACCCTTAACTGCCACCGTTATAAGGCGTATCGGCGGTCGTTAAGAGGTTAAAAATACTGTATTAAGTGTTGGCTTTTAACTAAAACTAAAATACATTATGGGTAATTATAAGTAATTTTGTCTTTGATAACAGAAAATGTTAAAAAAGAAATTGAAAAGGTTATCGGATCATCCGAGCCTCAGATGGCGCACCGCAAACACATGCCATACACAGACGCTGTAATCCACGAACTTCAGAGATTCGCCAATGTTGTGCCAACCAATCTGCCACATATGACTACTGAAGATGTCACACTGAAGGGTTTCTTCCTACCAAAAGTAAGAAGTAAAATATGGTATTGCTTGACTTTTGTTAATTTAAGGAAGCTTCTGTTTTTTTGTTTATAAGAACTATTGAGGCACTTAGTAATAATAAAAGAGATCATTGTAATCATCCTTCACAATTTAGAGAATTGTTCTAACTCTGCCCACTGAATTTACCAAGTGTTGCAAAAAATGTTCTGCACATAGTTTGAGGCCAGACTGGAAAAAATACAACTTAAATATATAGTGAAAAACATAATTAACAAAATGTAAAGCTTACAATATAATGTGAAATGTGGAAACACTATAGATGTAATTACAGGCAAAACTATACTGTTAATCGATAAGTATTGTCACGTTTTTATTAGGCCATCAGTATGTGTAAAGCGCTTTCCGTTCACTGCTCTCCACCCCCACTCAGCGTCCACGATAATGACTATAGGCACTGGCCTCAGGGATAACAGTTGCATTTACTTTCACAGGAATGGGAAAATATGACACGGAGTAACTGCTTCACAGCTCACGGGGTTAAACCACAGCAAATACAGTGCAGAGTTAGATTATGACATGGAATTGAGGCTTTGGAGCTTTAAAAACCTGCTTCTTTATATGTAGTGCTTGTAAGTTGTTATAGATAGATTCAGAGTCTTTTGTAGCTTTATGCAGAAGATTTTACGTAGCAAGAGTATTCCACCAACCTGGGATTCCTGGGGTAATTTCTAAGCTATTCAGGCCTACCAGAGGGTCTTGAAGAGAGGGAACCTCCACATGTGCTGTGCTCCCAGAGACAGTTTGTTTCAGACTGGGGTTTTCCCAGCTCTCCTGGTCTAGACAGGTGGAAACTAGAATAGCCCCTCCTCTTGAAACCTCAGTTCTTGTATACATTTCACCAGCAGATGGTGCTGGAACATAAGAAATTAGAAAATACCTGGAAAAATACAAGGCACATTAAGGCACATGTCTTAATAACAGTAAAAAGGGTAGCTAGAATGTGAGCTATAGTGTACAGTCCAGGTGTAGTTAAAGGGACAGTCATAACCTGAGCCAGGTCACTACATACTCCCCCTCTTAAGGTGGGCCATCCTCGGTGATTGTACAAATTGAGAACAGCTAATGAAGGAAGGAGATATATATGTAATGTTAAGTAACAACATGGCAAGAATGTTAAGACATATGGAAGAACAATGTACAATAACAACTGTAAAACAAGAAGGTGATAGGGCCCATTTGGGCCCATTTGCAAGAGTCTCTTTCCGCAATATATTATGATCCATATGAAAGGCTCCGGAATGGCACTTTTAGAGGTAAGGAACAGTCAATAACAAGTCCATGGCTGTATATAAAATAATGCAAAGAATAAATAAGGTGGTTGGTATAACCCAGAAGCTGACTCTTAAACATTGCTAAACTAACTATCTAGCTGACCAAATAAGTACAAGAATATATACACATGGGAATCATACGGTCTTTAATCTCTCCAATGGGCTGGAAGTATTCCTTTTGTGCTTTGCTCCGAATGCGTGAACACGTGATCATCCTCTTGTGCAGAAATGATACGGTCTGCTGGTTCAGGTGGAGTTGGTGGAGGAATAGCGACTGGGGCAGGAACTGAGATGGGAACATACTGATAGCACGAAGGATAAATTGATAGTTGTAGAGGGGCTCCTTTACCATAGGTTGTCTGGGTGATGGTTCCAAGACAGGAACTGGTGTGTAGACCGGCATGAATTGAGGAGGAAGTAAGGACATCACCAGGAGATCCTCTTTGATACATAACTTCATGCGGTCTCTGTGCGCCGTCTGTGCGGTCATTCCAGGTTTCTTCACTTCGTATACATCTGACTCGGGATATAAATTAGCTTTAACTGTATTTGGCTCTGTTTCCCAAAGGGAATCGAGTTTCCCTGTATGGTGGCACTTGTTTAGCCATACCTTGTCTCCAATTTGAAGTGGAAATGCATTAGTTCTTTGGTTGTAACTCTCTTCCTGTCGACGGTGAGCCTTACTCATGCGGTAATCAACAATCTGTTTAGCTTTGTGTAATCTTCGCTGATGCTGTGAGATCCAATCAGTTTTAGGCAAGGGATTGATCACATCGGGAACTTGGATTCCAAGAGCATGATCTTTTGGAAGCTGGCCTTGTTTTCCAAACATCAGGTAATATGGTGAGTAGCTTGTAGAACAGTGGACAGTATTGTTGTAGATTTCCACTAACTCGCCAAGTAATTGAGGACACTCAGTTTTTTTGATAAGAGATGCTGTTCGCAGCATAGTGATGAAGGTCTGGTTGACTTTCTCTTGCAAATGCTGTTCCCTTGGGGATGATAGGCAGTTGTTCTTAGCGTCTTTCACTCATGGAACTAGCAGAGTTTCTGTAATGTGAATGAAAGACAGGCCCACAGTCTGTGACAACTGCTTCAGGGCAACCGTAATGTCTCACATATTTATGGTAGAAGGTGATAGCTGTAGACCGAGCTGTGAGATCTTTCACTTGTACAACGGCAAGGTATGGTAAGGGCATGGTATGGTAAGGGCATAGGTGTAGCCTCAATGAGTTGGTGCCAGCTTCACGTCAATAAGGGCAACTAGGTCATTTGGTTTCTGAGAATGGATTGGATGAGGAGGAGCTCTGGCATCTCTCTTACCAGCCTTGGTGAGGATGCAAGCTGAACATTCACAACACCAATTTTGTATGTCTGTAGACATCCCAATCCAGTTTTGTGCACGCCAAAGCGCCCAGACTGGTCTTGGTAGGCATCAAGAACAATTCTGGCATCTCGCTGTGGGATTAGAATATGATGTAACCTTTCACCTGAAACAGGATCTAAGGTATTGTTCAGGATCAAGCCCTTTTGATTGAAGAGTCTTTTGCACTGCCTCCAAAGACGTTTAAACTCAAAATCAGGGCATTGTCTGCATCTTCTGTCAGATATTCTTCCCATAGTTAGGTAATCATAGATCTCACCTAGGACATGAGACTTATTTTGAAGGGTTTGCCATCTCGATGGATCTTGGAATAGGTCAGGTTTCTGTTGAGGGACTTCATCAGTTTGTATAGCAGCAAAGGCGTTCTGCGTAGCAAACCTTCGATAGAAAGGCAGCATCTCAACATCTTCCCACAGATCTTCCTCAGGAGTCTCTTCTCCTACAGGCAGATTAGGTAATACATCGGCATTGATGTTGGTCTTGCCACTGTGATACTTAATGTCAATACAGAAATTTTCCAATCTTGAAGCCCATCTCTTTTCCAGTGCACTTAACCATGTAGTATTAAGGTGAGCGAAGGCTATTGTCCATATAAACGTTGAAGGGTGTGGTGTTATGATCCGGTGGTAAGATCACCAAACTGACCTGACAGGTAAACCAGAATATTAGGTCAAGCTCTGGGGATGTGGGAACTATACTGACCGCAACCCTGATCCTATCCACACACAACTAAAGGCAGCCGTGGAGCGTTACCTGAAAACCTAGACGCCTCTTCACAGCCTGAGAAACTGGCTACCCCTAGAGAGAAAGCAAAGACCTCACTTGCCTCAGAGAAATAACCCCAAAGTTATAGACAGCCCCCCACAAATAATAACGGTGAGTTAAGGAGAAAATACAAACGTAGAAATGAAACAGGTTTAGCAAATGAGGCCCGCTAACACTAGATAGACAGAAGATAGTAAGGGATCTGTGCGGTCAGTACATAAACTATCAAAAACATCCACACAAAGAATGCAGAACCCCCACACCGACTCACGATGTGAGGGGCGCACTCTTGCACCCCAGAGCTACCAGCAAGCGAAAAAATCACATAAAAGCAAGCTGGACTGAACTCATTAGATACTGAGAAACGTTTTCAAGGAAATAATGAGCAATAAGAACAAGCAAGACTTAGCTTCTCCAGGAGGAGACAGGTCACAAGGGAGGTCCAGGAGAAATCAGAACCAGTACTGAATACAACGACAGCAGGCAACAAGTAAAGGTCCAGGTGAGTTAAATAGGAGCCAGCCTAGCAGGAAATGATGCAGCTGAGCCCAGCTACAGACCAGCCATATCGCTAAAGGCCACCAGAGGGAGCCCAAGAACAGAACTCACACATTATAACTCATGACCACAGGAGGGAGCCCGAGAACGGAATTCACAACAGTACCCCCCCCTTGAGGAGGGGTCACCGAACCCTCACCAGAGCTCCCAGGCCGATCAGGACGAGCCAAATGAAAGGCAAGAACCAAATCGGCCACATGGACATCGGAGGCGACAACCCAGGAATTATCCTCCTGACCATAGCCCTTCCATTTAACCAAGTACTTGAGCTTCTGTCTCGAAATACGAGAATCCAAGATCTTCTCCACCACATACTCCAACTCCCCCTCCACCAAGACCGGAGCAGGAGGATCCACAGAAGGGACCACAGGCACCACGTATCTCCGCAACAATGACCTAGGGAACACATTATGAATGGCAAACGATGCTGGGAGGTCCAAACGAAATGACACAGGGTTGAGGATTTCCAAAATCCTATAAGGACCGATGAAACGAGGCTTGAACTTAGGAGAGGAAACCTTCATAGGAACGTAACGAGAAGACAACCATACCAAATCCCCCACACGAAGTTGGGGACCCACACAGCGACGGCGGTTAGCAAAGCACTGAGCCTTCTCTTGTGACAACGTCAAGTTGTCCACCACATGGTTCCAAATCTGCTGCAACCTATCCACCACAGAATCCACCCCAGGACAGTCAGAAGACTCCACCTGACCTGAGGAAAAACGAGGATGAAAACCAGAATTGCAAAAAAAAGTCGAAACCAAAGTAGCAGAACTAGCCCGATTATTGAGGGCGAACTCAGCCAAGGGCAAAAAAGTCACCCAATCATCCTGATCAGCAGAAACAAAACATTTCAGATAAGTTTCCAAGGTCTGATTAGTTCGTTCGGTTTGGCCATTCGTCTGAGGATGGAAGGCCGACGAAAAAGACAATTCAATGCCCATCTTAGCACAAAAGGACCGCCAAAACCTGGACACAAACTGGGATCCTCTGTCAGACACAATGTTCTCCGGAATACCATGCAAACGAACCACATTCTGAAAAAACAGTGGAACCAAATCGGAGGAGGAAGGCAGCTTAGGCAGGGGCACCAAATGGACCATTTTAGAAAAACGATCACAAACCACCCAGATGACAGAAATCCTCTGAGAAATAGGAAGATCCAAAATAAAATCCATGGAAATATGCGTCCAAGGCCTCTTCGGGACAGGCAAAGGCAAAAGCAAACCACTGGCACGAGAACAGCAAGGTTTGGCCCGAGCACAAATCCCACAGGACTGCACAAAGGAACGCACATCCCGCGACAAGCAAGGTCACCAAAAGGACCTAGCCACCAAATCCCTGGTACCAAAAATCCCAGGATGACCCGCCAGCACCGAAGAATGAACCTCGGAAATGACTCTACTGGCCCATCTATCCGGGACAAACAGTTTCTCCGGTGGACAACGGTCAGGTCTATTGGCCTGAAATTCCTTCAGCACCCGTCGTAAATCAGGAGAGATGGCAGACACAATCACCCCCTCTCTGAGGATACCAACCGGTTCAGAAACTCCAGGGGAGTCAGGCACAAAACTCCTAGAAAGGGCATCAGCCTTCACGTTTTTCAAACCCGGAAGATAAGAAACCACGAAATCAAAACGGGAGAAAAACAGCGACCATCGAGCCTGTCTAGGATTTAACCGCTTAGCAGACTCGAGATAAGTCAAATTCTTGTGATCAGTCAAGACTACCACATGATGCTTGGCTCCCTCAAGCCAATGGTCGCCACTCCTCAAATGCCCACTTCATTGCCAACAACTCCCGATTACCAACATCATAATTCCGCACAGCAGGCGAAAACTTTCTTGAAAAGAAAGCACATGGTCTCATCACAGAGCCATCAGAGCTTTTCTGCGACAAGACAGCCCCTGCTCCAATCTCAGAAGCATCAACCTCGACCTGGAAGGGAAGAGAGACATCCGGCTGGCGCAAGACAGGAGCAGAAGAAAACCGACGTTTCAGTTCCTGAAAGGCCTCCACGGCCGCAGGAGACCAATTCGTCACATCAGAACCCTTCTTGGTTAAATCCGTCAAAGGCTTAACCACACTAGAAAAATTAGTGATGAAGCGACGGTAAAAATTAGCAAAACCCAAGAACTTCTGAAGACTCTTCACTGATGTAGGTTGAGTCCAGTCATAAATTGCCTGGACCTTGACTGGATCCATCTCAATAGTAGAAGGAGAAAAAATAAAGCCCAAAAAGGAAACCTTCTGGACTCCGAAGAGACATTTAGAGCCCTTCACAAACAAGGCATCGGCACGCAGGACCTGAAATACCATCCTGACCTGCTTCACATGAGACTCCCAATCATCAGAAAAGACCAAAGTATCATCCAGGTACACAATCATAAATCTATCCAGATACTCTCGGAAGATGTCGTGCATGAAGGACTGAAACACAGAGGGGGCATTAGAAAGCCCAAAAGGCATCACCAAGTACTCAAAATTGCCTTCGGGCGTATTAAATGCTGTTTTCCATTCATCGCCCTGCTTTATGCGCACAAGATTATACGCTCCTCGAAGATCTATCTTGGTGAACCAACTGGCCCCCCTAATCCGAGCAAACAGATCGGACAACAGTGGCAAAGGGTACTGAAATTTGACCGTGATTTTATTTAGAAGGCGATAATCTATACAGGGTCTCAGAGAACCATCCTTCTTGGCCACAAAAAAGAACCCCGCACCCAAAGGGGACGAGGACGGGCGAATATGCCCTTTCTCCAAAGACTCCTTTATATAACTCCGCATAGCGGCATGTTCTGGTACAGATAAATTAAAAAGTCGTCCCTTAGGGAACTTACTACCAGGAATCAAATTTATGGCACAAACACAATCCCTATGAGGAGGTAGGGCACTGGATTTGGGCTCATCAAATACATCCTGGTAGTCCGACAAAAATTCAGGGACTGTAAAGGCTCCAAGATAAAACCACAGCGCCTGGCAAATGACAAATCCATCAAATTCAGGGCAGCACCTGAATCCACAAGAGCCATAACTGAGTAGGATGACAGAGAGCAAATCAAAGTAACAGACAAAATGAATTTAGGCTGTACAGTACCAATGGTGACAGACTTAGCGGAGTTTTTTGTGCGCTTAGAACACTCTGAGATAACATGAGCAGAATCACCACAGTAAAAGCACAACCCATTCTGACGTCTGTGATTTTGCCGTTCAATTCTGGTCAGAATCCTGTCACATTGCATAGACTCAGGTTTCTGTTCAGAAAATACCACCAGATGGTGCACAGGTTTGCGCTCCCGCAAACGCCGATCAATCTGAATGGCCAAAGACATTGACTCATTCAGACCCGCAGGCGTGGGGAACCCCACCATAACATCCTTAAGAGCTTCAGAAAGACCCTTTCTGAAAATCGCTGCCAGGGCGCACTCATTCCATTGAGTGAGCACAGACCATTTCCTAAACTTCTGACAGTAAACCTCTGCTTCATCCTGACCCTGAGAGAGAGCCAGCAAAATCTTTTTCACCAAGATCTATCTTGGTGAACCAACTGGCCCCCCTAATCCGAGCAAACAGATCGGACAACAGTGGCAAAGGGTACTGAAATTTGACCGTGATTTTATTTAGAAGGCGATAATCTATACAGGGTCTCAGAGAACCATCCTTCTTGGCCACAAAAAAGAACCCCGCACCCAAAGGGGACGAGGACGGGCGAATATGCCCTTTCTCCAAAGACTCCTTTATATAACTCCGCATAGCGGCATGTTCTGGTACAGATAAATTAAAAAGTCGTCCCTTAGGGAACTTACTACCAGGAATCAAATTTATGGCACAAACACAATCCCTATGAGGAGGTAGGGCACTGGATTTGGGCTCATCAAATACATCCTGGTAGTCCGACAAAAATTCAGGGACTTCAGAAGGAGTAGAGGAAGCAATTGACACCAAAGGAGCATCGCCATGAATTCCCTGGCAACCCCAACTTGACACAGACATTGCTTTCCAATCCAGGACTGGATTATGAGCCTGCAGCCATGGCAGACCCAACACGACAACATCATGCAAATTATGTAGCACAAGAAAGCGAATCACCTCCTGATGTGCAGGAGTCATGCACATGGTCACTTGAGTCCAGTACTGAGGTTTATTCTTGGCCAATGGCGTAGCATCAATTCCCTTTAGAGGAATAGGGAATTGTAAAGGCTCCAAGATAAAACCACAGCGCCTGGCAAATGACAAATCCATCAAATTCAGGGCAGCACCTGAATCCACAAGAGCCATAACTGAGTAGGATGACAGAGAGCAAATCAAAGTAACAGACAAAATGAATTTAGGCTGTACAGTACCAATGGTGACAGACTTAGCGGAGTTTTTTGTGCGCTTAGAACACTCTGAGATAACATGAGCAGAATCACCACAGTAAAAGCACAACCCATTCTGACGTCTGTGATTTTGCCGTTCAATTCTGGTCAGAATCCTGTCACATTGCATAGACTCAGGTTTCTGTTCAGAAAATACCGCCAGATGGTGCACAGGTTTGCGCTCCCGCAAACGCCGATCAATCTGAATGGACAAAGACATTGACTCATTCAGACCCGCAGGCGTGGGGAACCCCACCATAACATCCTTAAGAGCTTCAGAAAGACCCTTTCTGAAAATCGCTGCCAGGGCGCACTCATTCCATTGAGTGAGCACAGACCATTTCCTAAACTTCTGACAGTAAACCTCTGCTTCATCCTGACCCTGAGAGAGAGCCAGCAAAATCTTTTCTGCCTGGTCTACTAAATTAGGTTCCTCATAAAGCAATCCAAGCGCCAGAAAAAACGCATCTACATTTAGCAATGCAGGATCTCCTGGCGCCAGAGAGAATGCCCAATCTTTTTTTGTGATAGTACCCCTCCGAGGTTTTGGTAGCTGGCATCCATGTAGAAACGGAAAGGATAGCGGTAGTCAGGATACACCAGAATTGGAGGTGAAATGAATAGGCGTTTTAGTGTCTGAAAAGCAGTTTATTGTTGTTCAGACCAATTAATTGGGAGTCTTTGATCATAGTTTTCTCTAGGGCAACCTCATAGCAGTTCTGTGAGTGGTTTAGCTGTCTGTGCGAAACGAGGTATAAAGCGGCGATAGTAGCCCTCAAAACCTAGGAAACTTCTGACTTCGATCACAGTTCGTGGGATGTCCCAGTCCTTGACAGCTGCAATCTTATCAGGATCAGGCTGGATGCCTTCGGCACTGACAACATGACCCAGGTAGTTGACCTACGGCTTGAGCAGATGGCACTTCCATGGCTTTAATTTCAGGCCATGGTCAATGAGTATTTGAAATACCTCTGCAAGGTGGTATAAGTGCGGGAATACATGATCACATCATCAAGATACAACAAAATTCTCTGGAAGTTAAGGTGACCAAGACATCTTTCTGTGAGTCGTTGAAACATAGCAGGGGCATTGCATAACCCAAACGGCATACCGTTAAACTTGAAGAGTCCCATCGGAGTGGTGATGGCCTATCCTCAGGAGCCATGGGTAACTGCCAGCACCCGCTGGTTAAATCAAGAGTGGAGAAGTATGCCGCTGAGCCAAAAGCAGTGATGGATTCTTTAATCCATGGGAGAGGATAGGCATCTTTGTGTGTAACATTGTTCAACTTTCTGTAGTTTACACAAAATCTCATGTTGCCCTCCTTCTTGTTCTCCAGGATGATAGGTGCCACCCACGGGCTTTGACTTTCTCAAATAACTTCAGAATCTTTCATCTCCTTTAACAGCTTCTTTACTTCCTCATAGTTAGCAGGAGGTACTGGATGGTGTCTTTCTTTGCTAGGGAGATGATCACCGGTCTGGATCTTGTGCTGGATCAGAGAAGTCTTGCAGAAGTCAAGTGGATGCTTGCTAAAAGCTTGGCTGTGCCACTTAGCAAGTTTTGTGACATCATGGATGAGTTCGATGGGATATTAGCATCCCCAACATTAAGTTTGTTCCACCAGAAGGTAGTGGGTGAATTAATGCCTTTGGGAGTGGCTTTCCTTGACCTTTGATGAGCTAGTGTCTTTTTTTATCTAGGATGTCTTCTGGATCAAGACTGTACAGTTGAGAATCTAAATTGAAGTTACATAGCTCGATAGGTGCATCACTCAGGTTGACTTGCCGTATTGGTACTCTACCATTGGAGATGGTGACGATACTTCTGGCAGCTTTTACCAGCGGCAGCCCCTCAATCTTGATGGAGTCAAGAAGAGCTACATAGTCTTTGTTGTTAATTCCAGGTCAAGCTCGGCACCATACTAGAGTATCGCTGTTGGCCATCAGGGTAACTGGTCATGTGTCGGTGATACGCAAACGGCAGATTTCGCCTTTACAGTTGGCAAACTTCTGTTGGGCACAGAGCACTTTAATAGTCCGCTGGGCGACATGCCTGTAAGGGGAAGTAGCAGAAGTAAGAGAGGCATGCAAGGCATCGAGCAATTGAGGAAATACATGATGCATAACATTCATGCCTAGCACTACTGCTGTGGTATCTCCCTCAGCCTCAGTAATTACTGGGAAATAGATTGACCATTACTTGCAATCACACATAACTTCGCTTTGCCCACAGGATTCAGAACATCATAGTACCAATTCCTTTCAAAGGTTCGGCGTTCAATTGTGATAACTTTAGAACCAGCGTCTACTAAAGCTTCTAAAGGTACACCATTAAGCCATATGGTTATATACGGGCATTTGGATATGAACCGGGAGATCCATTGCAATTGTGCCTCTGGGCCCTTGAATTCACCTCCTGAGGGGTGGCCCTTGGCCTCAGGGGTGACCAGTTTAACTTATAGCATTGATACTTATAGTGCACAGGATGCTCACAATAAGTACAGTAGACACAATCACCAGAAGAAGGTCTTCCAGAACCTGGGCAACTAGATCGTGGCTCTGGGGACATTCTATGACTTACAGATGACTCACATGATGCAGGGGGTTGGCTATTTAGCTCCTTTAAGGTTTGGCATATAGAATCAAGGACTTGGACAAGTGCATCTGTGGTAGAAGGTGCATGAATGAGAGTAGAGGCTGACACAGACCATGTGACCTGCATAAAGAGAGACAGGTGAAAGTGGGGATACGGTGGATATTCTAGCAGCCAGGTTAGGGGAATAAGGAGCAGGAGCCTAGCTGGTACAAGGTCAGTACCCACTACCCGCAAAGCTAGAGCTTTAAAGTCTGGATTCCACACCTTTTATGAATCTGTCAGTGATTATGTTTTCTGCAGCCACAGGGTCTAGAGTGTCTATTTGCTGTAAAGCCCTGTATGCAGACTGAAGGGCTAATGCGTAGTCCCTCAGGGTTTCACCTGGATCCTGACATCTGTTGTAAAATTTGAGACAAACCTCGGTGGGTGATTGGCATTCAAATTAGTTTCTAATGCTGGTGAGGATCTGTTCTATTCTGGTCTTCTCAGTAGATGGCCAGGAAGGGACTTCTTTGGCACTCGGACCTTCAAGCTGTCCCAGTAGAAGTTGTATTCGCTGATGGGGAGAGAGCGAGAAAAGTTCAAGAGTGCACATTAGCTTTTCTTTGAACCCAGCAAGGGTATGAGGATCTCCCCTGTAACTTGGGAGACTAGCAGTGTGACAGGGTTTGTGACAGAGCAGCAAGAGACACCAGGCCGATAAATAATTCAACCAGATTTATTGGAACAGAGAACTGGGATAACACGAATTAAAGTAATTCTGCAGCGTCTGTAATGAGTAGTGTTGAGCGATACCTTCCGATATCGGAAAGTATCGGTATCGGATTGGATCAGCCAAAATCGGCAAAATATCGTATCTCGCCGATACCCGATACCAATGCAAGTCAATGGGACAAAAATATCGAAATTAAAATAAACCCTTTCTTTCCTTGTAGGTTCATTCTACATGAAGGAAAACAACTAAGAATAATGTAGGATCTATTGGGGGAGGTGGCGGAGACATTAAAGGCATAGAGGTTTAGCCCAATCAAATAGAATAGCAGGAATTTTTTTTTTAAGACGTTCGGAGTTACAAAGATATTGACTATGTTAAGAATTTTTTTATTTTGTCAGATATTGATGTTTCACTACTTCCACGCCCTTCACCTTTTTTTTACTTCTCTCACACTTTCTTCTTCATCATCATCAGCATCTTTGACATCAACTTCTTCTTAATCTTCACCTTATTCATCTTCTTCTTCATCTTCTACCTATTATTTTTTTTTTGTTACATTCTTCATATTCTTTTTATTCAACTATTATTCTTCTTCATATTCTACTTCATCATATTCTTATTTGTGACAGGCATTCCTGTAGTTGTTATCTATAAAAGTTTGAAGATTACACCTTCCGTTCTGCCTGTCACAAAAGAGTTACATTTGTCCGTGTTCAGTTTCGCCTGCAGCATCAGGCTTTATCCAGGGGCACCACGAGGAGGAACGGACTCACCCCCATACACTGCTTAGTCTTCTTCTGCTTATAATTTAGATAATATCTTTTGCTCTGATATTTAGTGTTATGCTTAATGTTCTTCTGCTCTTTGTTCTGCAGCCTCTTGTTCTTTTGCTTCTCGGTCTTCCATGTCGTCATCTCCAGGGTCGTCGTCATCGTCGTCGTCATCGGGGTGGTCTTCAGGGTCATCGTCTCCAGGGTCGTCATCATCTCAGTGGTTGTCGTCTCTGGTGTCGTCGTCATCTTAGAGGTGGTCTTCCGGGTCTTCATCTTTAGGGTCTTGAACTTGGAAATGTAGCAGAAGGTACAAGAAGGCTGAGAAAATGCTGAGAACCAGCTGATGGAACTGGAACTCGGATGGCTACCCGAAGGTCCAAGAGCCAATGGAACTTCCGAGGACCAGCTGACGTTACTGGAACCCGGTTACTAAGCAGGAGGTACCCGTGCCAGAAAGCACTACCAAGGACCACCTGACGTTGGTGGAACTCGGATACCCAGAAGGAGGCACCTAAGCCAAAGGCTCTGCCTGGAACCAGCTGATGGTACTGGAACCAGGATGGGGAGCAGAAGGTACAAGAGCAAGAGACACTGCTGAGAACCAGCTGACGGTACTGGAACCCGGATGGGTAGCCAAAGGTCCAAGAGCCAATGGAACTACCAAGGACCAGCTGACATTACTGGAACCCAGTTACTAAGCAGGAGGTACCCGTGCCTGAAAGCACTACCAAGGACCACCTGACGTTGGTGGAACTCGGATACCCAGAAGGAGGCACCTAAGCCAAAGGCTCTACCCGGAACCAGCTGACGGTACTGGAACCAGGATGGGGACCTATTCAAGATTGTCTTCCTAGAGCCCCAACTAGCAGTGTGGGAGAAAAGGGTCAGCAGGGGGAGCAGAGTGTAGGCCAAAGCCTGCACTGGTGGCAGCTTTGTGTCTGCGTGGCGTTTGCAGGACACGTTGCCGGCTACACAGCAGGGGAACAGCTGGTGTTTCTGAACCCCACTGACACATTGGCGGGTGTTTTTCTCTGTGCAGCCAGCACTTCCGGGCACCAACTGGCGGTGTTAGAGCCCGGGGTCTGCAGGAGGAGCAGAGTGTAGGCCGAAGCCTAATTGAACCAATTTTAAAGGTCACCTTTAACCCCCCCTCAGGTGTTACAAACTAGAAGAGCCACCTTTTGCAGCAGTAATGCTGCACAAGTCCAAGGTTGCTCTTTTAATTTAGTTCCTTGCACACGCTGAATGAAACGCGTATAAAATTTAGCCCCTTATACAGTCAAAATGACTTGGAGGCCGGAGTTTCCTTCTTAATGAGACGCAGCACAGCTGTCAAAAATACCACCTTGGTGCTGGGCGCGGCCTCCTGAGCGTCGCTTTTTGCTGTACAGGAGTCTGCGCTGTTCTGTTATCCCTTGGCCATGCGCTGTTAGCGCTGCCCGTCTTCTGACATCATTTCATGTCGGCCGGTGCGGTTCGCAATGCCCACGAATCCCAGACCCGCAGTGTCTTTTCATGTATTCACACTGCGGGGCTGGGATTCATGGCCTTGCGCAGTAAATATGTTCGCCTCTCACTCGTGTCCTTACACCTGCTTCAGACTGTGCGGCGTCGGCTGATCCCTTATCGCGTGCCACGGCCATGAAGCCGCACAGTCTGAAGAAGGCGGAAGGAGATGAGTGACAGTCGAAGATATGCACTGCTCATGCCCATCAATCACACCCTCGCCATCAAAATAAATAAGACACCGAGGGGCGTTGTGTCGGGCAGGGTGGCCGCAGAGGCGCAGCCACCCAACTAATGATGCGCTATCAAGGGGGTGCTGCGTGTCATTACAAAGGAAAGTCACACCTCAGGGACGCTTTAATGGTCTCGGGGGACACATTTTATACGTGTTGAGTTCGACGTGTGCCAGGAGAATAACTTAATGAGCCACCTTGTACAAATGCAGCATTACTGCTGTACAAGGTGGCTGTTATACATACAAACGCCGGGGGGGGACAGGTTCCCATTAATTTCAGTTGTTATGTCTGCGTGGCGTTTGCAGGACACGTTGCCGGCTACACAGCAGGGGAACAGCTGGCGTTGCTGAACCCCACTGACACATTGGCTGGTGTTTTTCTCTGTGCAGCTAGCGCTTCCGGGCACCAACTGGCAGTGTTAGAGCCCAGGGTCAGCAGGAGGAGCAGAGTGTAGGCCAAAGCCTGCACTGGCGGCAGCTTTGTGTCTGCGTGGCGTTTGCAGGACATGTTGCCGGCTACACAGCAGGGAAACAACTGGCATTGCTGAACCCCACTGTCACATTGGCGGGTGTTTTTCTCTGTGCAGCTAGCACTTCCGGGCACCAACTGGCGGTGTTAGAGCCCAGGGTCTGCAGGAGGAGCAGAGTGTAGGCTGAAGCCTGACTGGATCAAATTGAAAGGGAACCTTTAACCCCCCCAAGGCGTTTGTAGCTGAAAGAGCCATCTTGTGCAGCACTGGATGCAAACGGAAAAGGTGGCTCTTTTAATTATGCTCCTTGCAAACCCAGAACTAAACACTTATAAAATGTGTCCCCTGATACCGTGAGACCGTCTTTGAGGTGGGACTTTCCTTCGTAATGGGACGCAGCACAGCCGTCATTCCTACCCCCTTGGCGCCGTACGCCGCCTCCTCAGCATTGTTGGAATCTGTCACCGAGCCGGTGCTGTTATGTTCAACCTCGGTCATGCGCAGTTAGCGCTGCCCGTCTTCTGACATCACTTGTTGTCAGGCGGGCTGTGCCTGTGCGGTCACGCTGCCCGTGATCCCACCTCGCTGTGTCATCTAATGTAATCCCACTGCAGGCCTAGGATCCATGGGCATGCGCAGTGCATATCCTTGCCTCACACTCCCCTCCTTCCGGCTTCTTCAGACTGTGCGGTGTCACAGCCGTGGCATGCTATTAGGGATCAGCTGACGCCGCACAGTGTGAAGAAGCCGGAAGGAGGGGAGTGTGAGGCGAGGATATGCACTGCGCATGCCCATGGATCCCAGGCCCGCAGTGGGATTACATTAGATGACACAGCGAGGTGGGATCACGGGCAGCGCAACCGCACAGGTACAGCCCGCCTGACACCAAATGATGTCAGAAGATGGGCAGCGCTAACTGCGCATGACCGAGGTTGAACATAACAGCGCCGGCTCGGTGACAGATTCCAACAACGCTGAGGAAGCGACGCATGCCGCCAAGGGGGTAGGAATAATGTCTGTGCTGCGCCCTACCACGAAGGAAAGTCCCACCTCCGGGACGGTTTTACGGTATCAGTGGACACATTTTATAAGTGTGAAGTTCTGCGTGTGCAAGGAGCTAAACTAAAAGAGCTACCTTTTCCTTGTGCAGCTTTACTGCTGAACAAGGTGGCTCTTTCAGTAACAAATGCCTGGGGGGGACAGGTTCCCTTTAATTTCAGTTGTTGTCTCAGCGTGGCGGTCGCAGGACACGTTGCCGACTACACAGCTGGGGAGCAGCTGGCGTTACTGAACCCCAATAACAGAGGAGCGACTGTTGACTGTGCAGACAGCACTTCCGGGCAGCAACTAGCGGTGTTGAAGCCCAGGGACAGCAGGAGGAGCACCATGGAGGTATTGCCACAACACAGTAGGGGAGCAGCTGGCGTTACTGAACCTCAATAACACGGCAGCAAATGTTGACTGTGCAGACAGCACTTCCGGGCAGCAACTAGCGGTGTTGAAGCCCAAGGACAGCAGGAGGAGCAGGATGGAGGTATTGCCGCAACACAGCAGGGGAGCAGCTGGCGTTACTGAACCCCAATAACAGAGAAGGGACTGTTGACTGTGCAGACAGCACTTCTGGGCAGCAACTAGCGGTGTTGAAGCCCAGGGTCAGCAGGAGGAGCAGGATGGAGGTATTGCCGCAACACAGCAGGGGAGCAGCTGGCGTTACTGAACCTCAATAACACGGCAGCAAGTGTTGACTGTGCAGACAGCACTTCCGGGCAGCAACTAGCGGTGTTGAAGCCCAAGGACAGCAGGAGGAGCAGGATGGAGGTATTGCCGCAACACAGCAGGGAAGCAGCTGGCATTACTGAACCCCAATAACAGAGGAGGGACTGTTGACTGTGCAGACAGCACTTCCGGGCAGCAACTAGCGGTGTTGAAGCCCAAGGACAGCAGGAGGAGCAGGATGGAGGTATTGCCGCAACACAGCAGGGGAGCAGCTGGCGTTACTGAACCCCAATATCAGAGGAGCGACTGTTGACTGTGCAGACAGCACTTCCGGGCAGCAACTAGCGGTGTTGAAGCCCAGGGACAGCAGGAGGAGCAGGATGGAGGTATTGCCGCAACACAGCAGGGGAGCAGCTGGCGTTACTGAGCCCAAATAACACGGCAGCAAGTGTTGACTGTGCAGACAGCACTTCCGGGCAGTAACTAGCGGTGTTGAAGCCCAAGGACAGCAGGAGGAGCAGGATGGAGGTATTGCCGCAACACAGCAGGGGAGCAGCTGGCGTTACTGAACCCAAATAACACTGCAGCAAGTGTTGACTGTGCAGACAGCACTTCCGGGCAGCAACTAGCGGTGTTGAAGCCCAAGGACAGCAGGAGGAGCAGGATGGAGGTATTGCCGCAACACAGCAGGGGAGCAGCTGGCGTTACTGAACCCAAATAACATGGCAGCAAGTGTTGACTGTGCAGACAGCACTTCCGGGCAGCAACTAGTGGTGTTGAAGCCCAGGGACAGCAGGAGGAGCAGGATGGAGGTATTGCCGCAACACAGCAGGGGAGCAGCTGGCGTTACTGAACCCCAATAACACTGCAGCAAATGTTGACTGTGCAGACAGCACTTCCGGGCAGCAACTAGCGGTTTTGAAGCCCAGGGACAACAGGAGGAGCAGGATGGAATTATTGCCGCAACAAAGCAGGGGAGCTGCTTGTGTTACTGAACCCCAATAACAGAGGAGGGACTGTTGACTGTGCAGACAGCACTTCCGGGCAGCAACTAGCGGTGTTGAAGCCCAGGGACAGCAGGAGGAGCAGGATAGAGGTATTGCCGCAACAAAGCAGGGGAGCAGCTGGCGTTACTGAACCCCAATAACAGAGGAGAGACTGTTGACTGTGCAGACAGCACTTCCGGGCAGCAACTAACGGTGTTGAAGCCCAAGGACAGCAGGAGGAGCAGGATGGAGGTATTGCCGCAACACAGCAGGGGAGCAGCTGGCGTTACTGAACCCCAATAACACAGCAGCAAGTGTTGACTGTGCAGACAGCACTTCCGGGAAGCAACTGGCGGTGTTGAAGCCCAGGGACAGCAGGAGGAGCACGATGGAGGTATTGCCACAACACAGTAGGGGAGCAGCTGGCGTTACTGAACCTCAATAACACGGCAGTAAATGTTGACTGTGCAGACAGCACTTCCGGGCAGCAACTAGCGGTGTTGAAGCCCAAGGACAGCAGGAGGAGCAGGATGGAGGTATTGCCGCAACACAGCAGTGGAGCAGCTGGTGTTACTGAACCCCAATAACAGAGGAGGGACTGTTGACTGTGCAGACAGCACTTCCGGGCAGCAACTAGCGGTGTTGAAGCCCAGGGACAGCAGGAGGAGCAGGATGGAGGTATTGCCGCAACACAGCAGGGGAGCAGCTGGCGTTACTGAACCCCAATAACAGAGGAGCGACTGTTGACTGTGCAGACAGCACTTCCGGGCAGCAACTAGCGGTGTTGAAGCCCAGGGACAGCAGGAGGAGCAGGATGGAGGTATTGCCGCAACACAGCAGGGGAGCAGCTGGCGTTACTGAACCTCAATAACACTGCAGCAAGTGTTGACTGTGCAGACAGCACTTTCGGGCAGCAACTAGCGGTGTTGAAGCCCAGGGACATCAGGAGGAGCAGGATGGAGTTATTGCCGCAACAAAGCAGGGGAGCAGCTTGTGTTACTGAACCCCAATAACAGAGAAGGGACTGTTGACTGTGCAGACAGCACTTCCGGGCAGCAACTAGCGGTGTTGAAGCCCAGGGACAGCAGGAGGAGCAGGATGGAGGTATTGCCGCAACACAGCAGGGAAGCAGCTGGCATTACTGAACCCCAATAACAGAGGAGGGACTGTTGACTGTGCAGACAGCACTTCCGGGCAGCAACTAGCGGTGTTGAAGCCCAAGGACAGCAGGAGGAGCAGGATGGAGGTATTGCCGCAACACAGCAGGGGAGCAGCTGGCGTTACTGAACCCCAATATCAGAGGAGCGACTGTTGACTGTGCAGACAGCACTTCCGGGCAGCAACTAGCGGTGTTGAAGCCCAAGGACAGCAGGAGGAGCAGGATGGAGGTATTGCCGCAACACAGCAGGGGAGCAGCTGGCGTTACTGAACCCAAATAACACTGCAGCAAGTGTTGACTGTGCAGACAGCACTTCCGGGCAGCAACTAGCGGTGTTGAAGCCCAAGGACAGCAGGAGGAGCAGGATGGAGGTATTGCCGCAACACAGCAGGGGAGCAGCTGGCGTTACTGAACCCAAATAACATGGCAGCAAGTGTTGACTGTGCAGACAGCACTTCCGGGCAGCAACTAGCGGTGTTGAAGCCCAGGGACAGCAGGAGGAGTAGGATGGAGGTATTGCCGCAACACAGCAGGGGAGCAGCTGGCGTTACTGAACCCCAATAACACTGCAGCAAATGTTGACTGTGCAGACAGCACTTCCGGGCAGCAACTAGCGGTTTTGAAGCCCAGGGACAACAGGAGGAGCAGGATGGAATTATTGCCGCAACAAAGCAGGGGAGCTGCTTGTGTTACTGAACCCCAATAACAGAGGAGGGACTGTTGACTGTGAAGACAGCACTTCCGGGCAGCAACTAGCGGTGTTGAAGCCCAGGGACAGCAGGAGGAGCAGGATAGAGGTATTGCCGCAACAAAGCAGGGGAGCAGCTGGCATTACTGAACCCCAATAACAGAGGAGAGACTGTTGACTGTGCAGACAGCACTTCCGGGCAGCAACTAACGGTGTTGAAGCCCAAGGACAGCAGGAGGAGCAGGATGGAGGTATTGCCGCAACACAGCAGGGAGCAGCTGGCGTTACTGAACCCCAATAACACAGCAGCAAGTGTTGACTGTGCAGACAGCACTTCCGGGAAGCAACTGGCGGTGTTGAAGCCCAGGGACAGCAGGAGGAGCACGATGGAGGTATTGCCACAACACAGTAGGGGAGCAGCTGGCGTTACTGAACCTCAATAACACGGCAGTAAATGTTGACTGTGCAGACAGCACTTCCGGGCAGCAACTAGCGGTGTTGAAGCCCAAGGACAGCAGGAGGAGCAGGATGGAGGTATTGCCGCAACACAGCAGTGGAGCAGCTGGTGTTACTGAACCCCAATAACAGAGGAGGGACTGTTGACTGTGCAGACAGCACTTCCGGGCAGCAACTAGCGGTGTTGAAGCCCAGGGACAGCAGGAGGAGCAGGATGGAGGTATTTCCGCAACACAGCAGGGGAGCAGCTGGCGTTACTGAACCTCAATAACACTGCAGCAAGTGTTGACTGTGCAGACAGCACTTCCGGGCAGCAACTAGCGGTGTTGAAGCCCAGAGACAGCAGGAGGAGCAGGATGGAGTTATTGCCGCAACAAAGCAGGGGATGTTTAATAAACTGAGCAGAGCATGATGCCCCAAACGAACCAATAACAACAGCACAACATGACAACTATTGTGCAAACTAGAAATTTTATTAATAAATGCAAAATACTAAAAACAACACAGATATATGAGGGTATGGTGTATGACTACTATGAACACCATCAGGAACACGCATAAGTGCAAAAGTCACAAGGGTAGTTGTAAAGACCTATGGCATGGTAGTACAAATAACGCTAGCAGTGTAATGCACCATATGGAAATACCCCAGAAAGGGGGAGCGTGGGCACTAATTATGTCAATTGACCAATAACTTGATGCAGGAAAATCCCACCATGCCTGACACCCACCCCTATTGCAACTGCCCGAGAATAAATATAAAGTAACTAAACCATGAACTACCGGCTGAGCTTACCCATATATGCAATGTCCTGTATATGGTGTCCAAATAAAAGTGCCCCGACGCACGTTTCGCGATTGTCGCTTCTTCGGGAGGCAGTGTGTGTGTGGCAAACTGAGGAGTGTTTTGTATCATTGTAGCAGCTGCTGCTAATTAGCGTTGGTGATAAGCGGCGCATGCGGGTGGACACACTCAGACGCGCCGCGCTACTTCCGGCCATCCCAGCGGTGCACAGAGAAGGGAAATGTCCCCGTGACGTCATCAGATCTGTGCGTCGCTGTTAAAGGATGCCGTTTAGGAGGCGCGGCCTATCCAAGAGTCCACTGCGCATGCGCACCACCCGCGGCCATTTTGGAAAAGGGAATGAATGCTGGCAAGTCAAAAATAAGGTAAAGTATAGCTGCACATTTGTAAAAAGACATGAAATGTATATAAATTGGACCTAAAGAACCCACGCTACCGTTAGAACACAATGAATCATGAATAATTAACATAAGACTGATGCTGGACATAAAAAAGATGGAAATAACATCAATAAATACATAATGCTCTAAAAGTGCTAAGAAAGCGGCGAACATTGCCACTCCCCCTCTGATATATAATAAGAGAAGGTTATCCCAGCAGGTACACAGCCTCTTCCAAATGGGCACGCTTAGAGATGGCATCACCGGTAAACGATGTAAAAGGTGCAATACAGCTGTAACTAAAATATGAAAACAAAAGGAAAAGGAAAAAGACAATGATTAAAAACCAAAATTAAAAACGAAAGAAACAGGGAAGCAATGTTTTGATACAAGACGCGCCTATAGAAAAGGGACAAACGATAATTTTTCATTAAGGCCATTCGGGGCCATAGTCCCCAGGAGCACAATCCAGCGGCACTCAACCTGTGCTAACGTACGTTTGAGGTCGCCACCCCTATTGCCCAGATGGACCCGATCGATACCCCGTACCTTAAATGTATCAGGGTTACAATTGTGATGTGTCTTGAAGTGTCTTGGGATCGTTTTAAGTTCCAAGATGTTATCAATGTCCCTAGCTGCCTCAATATCCCTGACATGTTCTCGGACCCTGACACGAAGTTCACGAGATGTGAGGCCTACATAGATTAAATTGCATGCACAAGTAGCGTAGTACACCACATAAGTGGTGCTACACGATATATAACTTGTGATCCGGAAGTCCCTACCACCCCCAGCCGCAGAAAAGGAAGTGGTTCTAATTATGTTCTTGCATGCCTTACAGGAGCCGCAGGGAAAACAACCCCACCGTTGTGGTCCTGAACCAAAAATTCTTGGGGGTGCAGAGACGTAGTGACTCCTCACCAGCTGATCTTTAAGACTCTTCCCCCTTCTCGCTGTAAGAAGGGGGCGGTCCGGCAAGATGGAGGTATTGCCGCAACACAGCAGGGGAGCAGCTGGCGTTACTGAACCCAAATAACATGGCAGCAAGTGTTGACTGTGCAGACAGCACTTCCGGGCAGCAACTAGCGGTGTTGAAGCCCAGGGACAGCAGGAGGAGCAGGATGGAGGTATTGCCGCAACACAGCAGGGGAGCAGCTGGCGTTACTGAACCCAAATAACACGGCAGCAAGTGTTGACTGTGCAGACAGCACTTCCGGGCAGTAACTAGCGGTGTTGAAGCCCAGGGACAGCAGGAGGAGCAGGATGGAGGTATTGCCGCAACACAGCAGGGGAGCAGCTGGCGTTACTGAACCCAAATAACACTGCAGCAAGTGTTGACTGTGCAGACAGCACTTCCGGGCAGCAACTAACGGTGTTGAAGCCCAAGGACAGCAGGAGGAGCAGGATGGAGGTATTGCCGCAACACAGCAGGGGAGCAGCTGGCGTTACTGAACCCAAATAACATGGCAGCAAGTGTTGACTGTGCAGACAGCACTTCCGGGCAGCAACTAGCGGTGTTGAATCCCAGGGACAGCAGGAGGAGCAGGATGGAGGTATTGCCGCAACACAGCAGGGGAGCAGCTGGCGTTACTGAACCCCAATAACACTGCAGCAAATGTTGACTGTGCAGACAGCACTTCCGGGCAGCAACTAGCGGTTTTGAAGCCCTGGGACAACAGGAGGAGCAGGATGGAATTATTGCCGCAACAAAGCAGGGGAGCAGCTTGTGTTACTGAACCCCAATAACAGAGGAGGGACTGTTGACTGTGCAGACAGCACTTCCGGGCAGCAACTAGCGGTGTTGAAGCCCAGGGACAGCAGGAGGAGCAGGATGGAGGTATTGCCGCAACAAAGCAGGGGAGCAGCTGGCGTTACTGAACCCCAATAACAGAGGAGAGACTGTTGACTGTGCAGACAGCACTTCCGGGCAGCAACTAACGGTGTTGAAGCCCAAGGACAGCAGGAGGAGCAGGATGGAGGTATTGCCGCAACACAGCAGGGGAGCAGCTGGCGTTACCGAACCCCAATAACACGGCAGCAAGTGTTGACTGTGCAGACAGCACTTCCGGGAAGCAACTGGCGGTGTTGAAGCCAAGGGACAGCAGGAGGAGCACGATGGAGGTATTGCCACAACACAGTAGGGGAGCAGTTGGCGTTACTGAACCTCAATAACACGGCAGTAAATGTTGACTGTGCAGACAGCACTTCCGGGCAGCAACTAGCGGTGTTGAAGCCCAAGGACAGCAGGAGGAGCAGGATGGAGGTATTGCCGCAACACAGCAGTGGAGCAGCTGGTGTTACTGAACCCCAATAACAGAGGAGGGACTGTTGACTGTGCAGACAGCACTTCCGGGCAGCAACTAGCGGTGTTGAAGCCCAGGGACAGCAGGAGGAGCAGGATGGAGGTATTGCCGCAACACAGCAGGTGAGCAGCTGGCGTTACTGAACCCCAATAACAGAGGAGCGACTGTTGACTGTGCAGACAGCACTTCCGGGCAGCAACTAGCGGTGTTGAAGCCCAGGGACAGCAGGAGGAGCAGGATGGAGGTATTGCCGCAACACAGCAGGGGAGCAGCTGGCGTTACTGAACCTCAATAACACTGCAGCAAGTGTTGACTGTGCAGACAGCACTTCCGGGCAGCAACTAGCGGTGTTGAAGCCCAGGGACAGCAGGAGGAGCAGGATGGAGGTATTTCCGCAACACAGCAGGGGAGCAGCTGGCGTTACTGAACCTCAATAACACGGCAGCAAGTGTTGACTGTGCAGACAGCACTTCCGGGCAGCAACTAGCGGTGTTGAAGCCCAAGGACAGCAGGAGGAGCAGGATGGAGGTATTGCCGCAACACAGCAGGGGAGCAGCTGGCATTACTGAACCCCAATAACAGAGGAGGGACTGTTGACTGTGCAGACAGCACTTCCGGGCAGCAACTAGCGGTGTTGAAGCCCAAGGACAGCAGGAGGAGCAGGATGGAGGTATTGCCGCAACACAGCAGGGGAGCAGCTGGCGCTGCTGAACCCCAATAACAGAGTAGCGACTGACTGTGCAGACAGCACTTCCGGGCAGCAACTGGTGGTGTTGAAGCCCAGGGACAGCAGGAGGAGCAGAGAAACAGAGTGTAGGCTGAGTCCTGACTGGATCAAGTTGAAAGGGAACCTTTAACCCCCCCCCCAAGGCTTTTGTAGCTGAAAGAGCCATCTTGTGCAGCACTGGATGCAAACTGAAAAGGTGTCTCTTTTAATTATGCTCCTTGCAAACCCAGAACTAAACACTTATAAAATGTGTCCCCTGATACCGTGAGACCGTCTTTGAGGTGGGACTTTCCTTCATAATGGGACGCAGCACAGCTGTCATTCCTACCCCCTTGGCGCCGTGTGCCGCCTCCTCAGCGTTGTTGGAATCTGTCACCGAGCCGGTGCTGTTCTGTTCAACCTCGGTCATGCGCAGTTAGTGCTGCCCGTCTTCTGACATCACTTGTTGTCAGGCGGGCTGTGCCTGTGCGGTCACGCTGCCCGTGATCCCACCTCGCTGTGTCATCTAATGTAATCCCACTGCAGGCCTGGGATCCATGGGCATGCGCAGTGCATATCCTCGCCTCACACTCCCCTCCTTCCGGCTTCTTCAGACTGTGCGGTGTCACAGCTGTGGCATACTATTAGGGATCAGCTGACGCCGCACAGTGTGAAGAAGCCGGAAGGAGGGGAGTGTGAGGCGAGGATATGCACTGCACATGCCCATGGATCCCAGGCCCGCAGTGGGATTACATTAGATGACACAGCGAGGTGGGATCACGGGCAGCACAACTGCACAGGCACAGCCCGCCTGACACCAAATGATGTCAGAAGATGGGCAGCGCTAACTGCGCATGGCCGAGGTTGAATATAACAGCGCCGGCTCGGTGACAGATTCCAACAACGCTGAGGAAGCGGCGCATGCCACCAAGGGGGTAGGAATAATGTCTGTGCTGCGCCCTACCACGAAGGAAAGTCCCACCTCCGGGACAGTTTTACGGTATCAGTGGACACATTTTATAAGTGTGAAGTTCTGCGTGTGCAAGGAGCTAAACTAAAAGAGCTACCTTTTCCTTGTGCAGCTTTACTGCTGAACAAGGTGGCTCTTTCAGTAACAAATCCCTGGGGGGGACAGGTTCCCTTTAATTTCAGTTGTTGTGTCAGCGTGGCGGTCGCAGGACACGTTGCCGACTACACAGCTGGGGAGCAGCTGGCGTTACTGAACCCCAATAACAGAGGAGGGACTGTTGACTGTGCAGACAGCACTTCCGGGCAGCAACTAGTGGTGTTGAAGCCCAAGAACAGCAGGAGGAGCAGGATGGAGGTATTGCCGCAACACAGCAGGGGAGCAGCTGGCGTTACTGAACCCAATATCAGAGGAGCGACTGTTGACTGTGCAGACAGCACTTCCGGGCAGCAACTAGCGGTGTTGAAGCCCAGGGACAGCAGGAGGAGCAGGATGGAGGTATTGCCGCAACACAGCAGGGGAGCAGCTGGCGCTGCTGAACCCCAATAACAGAGTATCGACTGACTGTGCAGACAGCACTTCCGGGCAGCAACTGGCGGTGTTGAAGCCCAGGGACAGCAGGAGGAGCAGAGAAACAGAGTGTAGGCTGAGTCCTGACTGGATCAAGTTGAAAGGGAACCTTTAACACCCCCCAAGGCGTTTGTAGCTGAAAGAGCCATCTTGTGCAGCACTGGATGCAAACGGAAAAGGTGGCTCTTTTAATTATGCTCCTTGCAAACCCAGAACTAAACACTTATAAAATGTGTCCCCTGATACCGTGAGACCGTCTTTGAGGTGGAACTTTCCTTCTTAATGGGACGCAGCACAGCTGTCATTCCTACCCCCTTGGCGCCGTGTGCCGCCTCCTCAGCGTTGTTGGAATCTGTCACCGAGCCGGTGCTCTTATGTTCAACCTTGGTCATGCGCAGTTAGCGCTGCCCATCTTCTGACATCACTTGTTGTCAGGCGGGCTGTGCCTGTGCGGTCACACTGCCCGTGATCCCACCTCGTGTGTCATCTAATGTAATCCCACTGCAGGCCTGGGATCCATGGGCATGCGCAGTGCATATCCTCGCCTCACACTCCCCTCCTTCCGGCTTCTTCAGACTGTGCGGTGTCACAGCCGTGGCATGCTATTAGGGATCAGCTGACGCCGCACAGTGTGAAGAAGCCGGAAGGAGGGGAGTGTGAGGCGAGGATATGCACTGCACATGCCCATGGATCCCAGGCCCGCAGTGGGATTACATTAGATGACACAGCGAGGTGGGATCACGGGCAGCGCAACCGCACAGGCACAGCCCGCCTGACACCAAATGATGTCAGAAGATGGGCAGCGCTAACTGCGCATGGCCGAGGTTGAACATAACAGCGCCGGCTCGGTGACAGATTCCAACAACGCTGAGGAAGCGGCGCATGCCGCCAAGGGGGTAGGAATAATGTCTGTGCTGCGCCCTACCACGAAGGAAAGTCACACCTCCGGGACGGTTTTACGGTATCAGTGGACACATTTTATAAGTGTGAAGTTCTGCGTGTGCAAGGAGCTAAACTAAAAGAGCTACCTTTTCCTTGTGCAGCTTTACTGCTGAACAAGGTGGCTCTTTCAGTAACAAATCCCTGGGGGGGGACAGGTTCCCTTTAATTTCAGTTGTTGTGTCAGCATGGCGGTCGCAGGACACGTTGCCGACTACACAGCTGGGGAGCAGCTGGCGTTACTGAACCCCAATAACAGAGGAGCGACTGTTGACTGTGCAGACAGCACTTCCGGGCAGCAACTAGCGGTGTTGAAGCCCAGGGACAGCAGGAGGAGCAGGATGGAGGTATTGCTGCAACACAGCAGGGGAGCAGCTGGCGTTACTGAACCCAAATAACACGGCAGCAAGTGTTGACTGTGCAGACAGCACTTCCGGGCAGCAACTAGCGGTGTTGAAGCCCAGGGACAGCAGGAGGAGCAGGATGGAGGTATTGCCACAACACAGCAGGGGAGCAGCTGGCGTTACTGAATACCAATAACACTGCAGCAAATGTTGACTGTGTAGACAGCACTTCCGGGCAGCAACTAGCGGTGTTGAAGCCCAGGGACAGCAGGAGGAGCAGGATGGAGGTATTGCCGCAACACAGCAGGGGAGCAGCTGGCGTTACTGAACCCCAATAACAGAGGAGAGACTGTTGACTGTGCATAGAGCAATTCCGGGCAGCATCTAGCGGTGTTGAAGCCCAGGGACAGCAGGAGGTGCAGGATGGAGGTATTGCCACAACACAGTAGGGGAGCAGCTGGCGTTACTGAAACTCAATAACACGGCAGCAAGTGTTGACTGTGCAGACAGCACTTCCGGGCAGCAACTAGCGGTGTTGAAGCCCAAGGACAGCAGGAGGAGCAGGATGGAGGTATTGCCGCAACACAGCAGGGGAGCAGCTGGCGTTACTGAACCCCAATAACAGAGGAGGGACTGTTGACTGTGCAGACAGCACTTCCGGGCAGCAACTAGCAGTGTTGAAGCCCAAGGACAGCAGAAGGAGCAGGATGGAGGTATTGCCGCAACACAGCAGGGGAGCAGCTGGCGTTACTGAACCCCAATAACAGAGGAGCGACTGTTGACTGTGCAGACAGCACTTCCAGGCAGCAACTAGTGGTGTTGAAGCCCAGGGACAGCAGGAGGAGCAGGATGGAGGTATTGCCGCAACACAGCAGGGGAGCAGCTGGCGTTACTGAACCCCAGTAACACGGCAGCAAGTGTTGACTGTGCAGACAGCACTTCCGGGCAGCAACTAGCGGTGTTGAAGCCCAGGGACAGCAGGAGGAGCAGGATGGAGGTATTGCCGCAACACAGTAGGGGAGCAGCTGGCATTACTGAACCTCAATAACACTGCAGCAAGTGTTGACTGTGCAGACAGCACTTCCGGGCAGCAACTAGCGGTGTTGAAGCCCAAGGACAGCAGGAGGAGCAGGATGGAGGTATTGCCGCAACACAGCAGGGGAGTAGCTGGCATTACTGAACCCCAATAACAGAGGAGGGACTGTTGACTGTGCAGACAGCACTTCCGGGCAGCAACTAGCAATGTTTAAGCCCAGGGACAGCAGGAAGAGCAGGATGGAGGTATTGCCGCAACACAGCAGTGGAGCAGCTGGTGTTACTGAACCCCAATAACAGAGGAGGGACTGTTGACTGTGCAGACAGCACTTCCGGGCAGCAACTAGCGGTGTTGAAGCCCAGGGACAGCAGGAGGAGCAGGATGGAGGTATTGCCGCAACACAGCAGGGGAGCAGCTGGCGTTACTGAACCCCAATAACAGAGGAGCGACTGTTGACTGTGCAGACAGCACTTCCGGGCAGCAACTAGCGGTGTTGAAGCCCAGGGACAGCAGGAGGAGCAGGATGGAGGTATTGCCGCAACACAGCAGGGGAGCAGCTGGCGTTACTGAACCTCAATAACACTGCAGCAAGTGTTGACTGTGCAGACAGCACTTCCGGGCAGCAACTAGCGGTGTTGAAGCCCAGGGACAGCAGGAGGAGCAGGATGGAGTTATTGCCGCAACAAAGCAGGGGGAGCAGCTTGTGTTACTGAACCCCAATAACAGAGAAGGGACTGTTGACTGTGCAGACAGCACTTCCGGGCAGCAACTAGCGGTGTTGAAGCCCAGGGACAGCAGGAGGAGCAGGATGGAGGTATTGCCGCAACACAGCAGGGGAGCAGCTGGCATTACTGAACCCCAATAACAGAGGAGGGAGTGTTGACTGTGCAGACAGCACTTCCGGGCAGCAACTAGCGGTGTTGAAGCTCAAGGACAGCAGAAGGAGCAGGATGGAGGTATTGCCGCAACACAGCAGGGGAGCAGCTGGCGTTACTGAACCCCAATAACAGAGGAGCGACTGTTGACTGTGCAGACAGCACTTCTGGGCAGCAACTAGCGGTGTTGAAGCCCAGGGACAGCAGGAGGAGCAGGATGGAGGTATTTCCGCAACACAGTAGGGGAGCAGCTGGCGTTACTGAACCTCAATAACACGGCAGCAAGTGTTGACTGTGCAGACAGCACTTCCGGGCAGCAACTAGCGGTATTGAAGCCCAAGGACAGCAGGAGGAGCAGGATGGAGGTATTGCCGCAACACAGCAGGGGAGCAGCTGGCATTACTGAACCCCAATAACAGAGGAGGGACTGTTGACTGTGCAGACAGCACTTCCGGGCAGCAACTAGCGGTGTTGAAGCCCAAGGACAGCAGGAGGAGCAGGATGGAGGTATTGCTGCATCACAGCAGGGGAGCAGCTGGCGTTACTGAACCCCAATATCAGAGGAGCGACTGTTGACTGTGCAGACAGCACTTCCGGGCAGCAACTAGCGGTGTTGAAGCCCAGGGACAGCAGGAGGAGCAGGATGGAGGTATTGCTGCAACACAGCAGGGGAGCATCTGGCGCTGCTGAACCCCAATAACAGAGTATCGACTGACTGTGCAGACAGCACTTCCGGGCAGCAACTGGCGGTGTTGAAGCCCAGGGACAGCAGGAGGAGCAGAGAAACAGAGTGTAGGCTGAGTCCTGACTGGATCAAGTTGAAAGGGAACCTTTAACCCCCCCCCCAAGGCGTTTGTAGCTGAAAGAGCCATCTTGTGCAGCACTGGATGCAAACTGAAAAGGTGTCTCTTTTAATTATGCTCCTTGCAAACCCAGAACTAAACACTTATAAAATGTGTCCCCTGATACCGTGAGACCGTCTTTGAGGTGGGACTTTCCTTCATAATGGGACGCAGCACAGCTGTCATTCCTACCCCCTTGGCGCCGTGTGCTGCCTCCTCAGCGTTGTTGGAATCTGTCACCGAGCCGGTGCTGTTCTGTTCAACCTTGGTCATGCACAGTTAGTGCTGCCCGTCTTCTGACATCACTTGTTGTCAGGCGGGCTGTGCCTGTGCGGTCACGCTGCCCGTGATCCCACCTCGCTGTGTCATCTAATGTAATCCCACTGCAGGCCTGGGATCCATGGGCATGCGCAGTGCATATCCTCGCCTCACACTCCCCTCCTTCCGGCTTCTTCAGACTGTGCGGTGTCACAGCCGTGGCATACTATTAGGGATCAGCTGACGCCGCACAGTGTGAAGAAGCCGGAAGGAGGGGAGTGTGAGGCGAGGATATGCACTGCACATGCCCATGGATCCCAGGCCCGCAGTGGGATTACATTAGATGACACAGCGAGGTGGGATCACGGGCAGCTCAACTGCACAGGCACAGCCCGCCTGACACCAAGTGATGTCAGAAGATGGGCAGCGCTAACTGCGCATGGCCGAGGTTGAATATAACAGCGCCGGCTCGGTGACAGATTCCAACAACGCTGAGGAAGCGGCGCATGCCGCCAAGGGGGTAGGAATAATGTCTGTGCTGCGCCCTACCACGAAGGAAAGTCCCACCCCCGGGACGGTTTTACGGTATCAGTGGACACATTTTATAAGTGTGAAGTTCTGCGTGTGCAAGGAGCTAAACTAAAAGAGCTACCTTTTCCTTGTGCAGCTTTACTGCTGAACAAGGTGGCTCTTTCAGTAACAAATCCCTGGGGGGGACAGGTTCCCTTTAATTTCAGTTGTTGTGTCAGCGTGGCGGTCGCAGGACACGTTGCCAACTACACAGCTGGGGAGCAGCTGGCGTTACTGAACCCCAATAACAGAGGAGGGACTGTTGACTGTGCAGACAGCACTTCCGGGCAGCAACTAGTGGTGTTGAAGCCCAAGAACAGCAGGAGGAGCAGGATGGAGGTATTGCCGCAACACAGCAGGGGAGCAGCTGGAGTTACTGAACCCCAATAACAGAGGAGAGACTGTTGACTGTGCAGACAGCACTTCCGGGCAGCAACTAGCGGTGTTGAAGCCCAAGGACAGCAGGAGGAGCAGGATGGAGGTATTGCCGCAACACAGCAGGGGAGCAGCTGGCGTTACTGAACCCCAATAAGAGGAGCGACTGTTGACTGTGCAGACAGCACTTCCGGGCAGCAACTAGCGGTGTTGAAGCCCAGGGACAGCAGGAGGAGCAGTATGGAGGTATTGCCGCAACACAGCAGGGGAGCAGCTGGCGTTACAGAACCCCAATAACACTGCAGCAAGTGTTGACTGTGCAGACAGCACTTCCGGGCAGCAACTAGCAGCGTTGAAGCCCAGGGACAGCAGGAGGAGCAGGATGGAGGTATTGCCGCAACACAGCAGGGGAGCAGCTGGCGTTATTGAACCCCAATAACAATGCAGCAAGTGTTGACTGTGCAGACAGCACTTCCGGGCAGCAACTAGAGGCGTTGAAGCACAGGGACAGCAGGAGGAGCAGGACGGAGGTATTGCTGCAACACAGCAGGGGAGCAGCTGGCGTTATTGAACCCCAATAACACTGCAGCAAGTGTTGACTGTGCAGACAGCACTTCCGGGCAGCAACTAGAGGCGTTGAAGCCCAGGGACAGCAGGAGGAGCAGGATGGAGGTATTGCCGCAACACAGCAGGGGAGCAGCTGGCGTTATTGAACCCCAATAACACTGCAGCAAGTGTTGACTGTGCAGACAGCACTTCCGGGCAGCAACTAGCGGCGTTGAAGCCCAGGGACAGCAGGAGGAGCAGGACGGAGGTATTGCCGCAACACAGCAGGGGAGCAGCTGGCGTTACTGAACCCCAATAACAGAGGAGCGACTGTTGACTGTGCAGATAGCACTTCCAGGCAGCAACTAGCGGTGTGTAGCCCAGGGACAGCAGGAGGAGCAGGATGGAGGTATTGCCGCAACACAGCAGGGGAGCAGCTGGCGTTATTGAACCCCAGTAACACTGCAGCAAGTGTTGACTGTGCAGACAGCACTCCCGGGCAGCAACTAGCGGCGTTGAAGCCCAGGGACAGCAGGAGGAGCAGGATGGAGGTATTGCCGCAACACAGCAGGGGAGCAGCTGGCGTTATTGAACCCAAATAACACTGCAGCAAGTGTTGACTGTGCAGACAGCACTTCCGGGCAGCAACTAGAGGCGTTGAAGCCCAGGGACAGCAGGAGGAGCAGGATGGAGGTATTGCCGCAACACAGCAGGGGAGCAGCTGGCGTTATTGAACCCCAATAACACTGCGGCAAGTGTTGACTGTGCAGACAGCACTTCCGGGCAGCAACTAGCGGCATTGAAGCCCAGGGACAGCAGGAGGAGCAGGACGGAGGTATTGCCGCAACACAGCAGGGGAGCAGCTGGCGTTACTGAACTCCAATAACAGAGGAGCGACTGTTGACTGTGCAGATAGCACTTCCGGGCAGCAACTAGCGGTGTGAAGCCCAGGGACAGCAGGAGGAGCAGGATGGAGGTATTGCCGCAACACAGCAGGGGAGCAGCTGGCGTTATTGAACCCCAGTAACACTGCAGCAAGTGTTGACTGTGCAGACAGCACTTCCAGGCAGCAACTAGCGGCGTTGAAGCCCAGGGACAGCAGGAGGAGCAGGATGGAGGTATTGCCGCAACACAGCAGGGGAGCAGCTGGCGCTGCTGAACCCCAATAACAGAGTAGCGACTGACTGTGCAGACAGCACTTCCGGGCAGCAACTAGCGGTGTTGAAGCCCAGGGACAGCAGGAGGAGCAGAGAAACAGAGTGTAGGCTGAAGCCTGATTGGAGCAAGTAGAAAGGGAAGCTTTAACCCCCCACCAAGGCGTTTGTAGCTGAAAGAGCCATCTTGTGCAGCACTAAGGATGCAAAAGGAAAAGGTGGCTCTTTTAATTATGCTCCTTGCAAACGCAGAACTAAACACTTATAAAATGTGTCTCCTGATACCGTGAGACCGTCCCGGAGGTGGGACTTTCCTTCGTAATGGGACGCAGCACAGCCGTCATTCCTACCCCCTTTGTGCCGTCAGAAGACGGGCAGTGCTAAGCATGCATGGCCAAGGGATTACATAACTGCGCAGGCTCCGGGACAGATTCAAACAAGGCTGAGGAGGCGGCGCATGGCACCAAGGGGGTAGGAATGATGGCTGTGCTGCGTCCTGAAGGAAAGTCCCACCTCTGGGACGCTTTTACGGTATCAGTCGACACATTTTATAAGTGTTAAAATCTGCGTGTGCAAGGAGCTAAACTAAAAGAGCTACCTTTTCCTTGTACAGCATTACTGCTGCACAAGGTGGCTCTTTAAGTAACAAATGCCTGGGGGGGGACAGGTTCCCTTAAATTTAAGTTGTTGTGTCAGCGTGGAGGTTGCAGGACACATTGCCGGCTACACAGCTGGGGATCAGCTGACGTTACTGAAACCCAATAACACTGGGTCGTATGTTTTGACTGTGCAGACGGCACTTCTGAGCCTCAACTGGTGGTGTTGGAACCCAGGAATTACAGTTCAGGTGGTAGAAAGATGAACACAACAGGAGACCTTAATACTGTAGACACCCAATTATTTAATCAGGAAGAGGTGTGGCAAATTCCTGCGAGATCCAGGCCTCGTTCATTTTCAGAAAAGTAAGCCGGTCAACGTTATCGGAGGAGAGTCGCATGCGACGGTCTGTTAGTACACCACCTGCGGCACTAAAGACGCGTTCCGATAATACACTAGCCGCAGGGCAAGCCAGCACCTCCAATGCATACTGGCTTAGCTCTGGCCATGTATCCAGCTTACAGACCTGTTGTGAACTCTGTTTTCGGGCTCCCTCTTGTGGTCAGAGGTGGTATTGTGTGAGTTTTGTTTTTGGGCTCCCCCTGGTGGCTTTGTTTGTTATCCTGCGGGTCTGTGGCTGGATCAGCTGCCTCGTTATTCACTAGGGAGGCTCCTATTTAGCTCTGCTTCACCTTCACTTGTTGCCGGCTGTCGATGTATTCAGTGCTATTCTGATTACTCCTGGCTATCTTTGTTTTCAGTCTCTTCTTGAGAAGCTAAGTTTCTGTTTGATTATTTTTTGCTCATCAGTCTGCAATATGATTTCTGTGTATGATGAGTTTAGTCCAGCTTGCTAATATGCGATTTCTTGCTGCTGGTAAGCTCTGGGGTACGGAGTTGCTTCCCCCGCACCGTTAGTTGGTGCGGGGGCTCGAGCAATCTCTGCGTGGATATTTTGCATAGGGTTTTCTATTGACCGCACAGTTCCCTTCCTATTTTCTGCTATCTAGTGTTAGCAGGCCTCATTTGCTAAATCTATTTCATCTCTGCGTTTGTGCCTTCCCCTTAACTCACCGTTAATATTTGTGGGGGCTTTTCTATATCTTTGGGGTCATTTCTCTGAGGCAAGCGAGGACTTTACTTTCCCTCTAGGAATAGTCAGTTTCTCAGGCCGTGAAGAGATGTCTAGGATTTCCAGGTAACGTTCCACGGCTACCTATAGTTGTGTGCGGATAGGATCAGGTTGTGGTCAATCCAGTTACCACTTCCCCAGAGCTAGTCGTCGGTTTAGTTACTTAGCTAGTCAGATTTGCGATCCTTGCCACTAGGATCATAACAGTACAGCCGGCCCATAAAGTGTTAATTGCATGGCAGAAGCAGGAGAAGAGAAGCCTTGAGAATTTTTTTTTTTTTTTTTGCTGCCGTGTGTCTAGCTGCTGTGTGTCTAGCTTCTCTCCTCCTCTTAATCTTGGTGTGGCTCTGAGTTCAGCTGCTGACATGGATATCCAGAGTTTGGTTTCCAGTGTAGATCATCTTGCTGCAAGGGTACAAAGTATTCAGGATTTTGTTGTTCACAGTCCTATGTCAGAGCCTAGAATACCTATTCCGGAGTTGTTTTCTGGAGATAGATCTAGGTTCCTGAATTTTAAGAACAATTGCAAATTGTTTCTTTCTTTGAAACCTCGTTCCTCTGGTGATTCCGTTCAGCAAGTTAAAATTATTATTTCTTTCTTGCGTGGCGACCCTCAAGATTGGGCCTTCGCATTGGCGCCAGGGGATCCTGCATTGCTCAGTGTGGATGCGTTTTTTCTGGCCCTTGGATTGCTCTATGAGGAACCTAATCTTGAGAGCCAGGCTGAAAAAGCTTTGCTGGCCCTCTCTCAGGGGCAAGATGAAGCAGAGGTGTATTGCCAGAAATTTCGGAAATGGTCGGTGCTTACTCAATGGAATGAGTGTGCCCTGGCTGCAAATTTCAGAAAAGGTCTTTCTGAAGCCATTAAGAATGTCATGGTGGGGTTCCCTACGCCTGCAGGTCTGAATGAGTCAATGACTCTGGCCATTCAGATTGATCGGCGTTTGCGGGAGCGCAAACCTGCGCACCATTTGGCGGTGTCTTCTGAACAGACACCTGAGTCTATGCAATGTGATAGAATTCTGACCAGAAGTGAACGGCAAAATTATAGATGGCAAAATGGGTTGTGCTTTTACTGTGGTGACTCAGCTCATGTTATCTCAGCATGTTCTAAGCGCACAAAAAGATTGATAAATCTGTCACCATCGGTACTTTACAGCCTAAGTTCATTTTGTCTGTTACCCTGATTTGTTCCCTGTTATCTTACCCGGTTATGGCTTTTGTAGATTCAGGTGCTGCCCTGAGTCTGATGGATTTGTCATTTGCCAGGCGCTGTGGTTTTGTTTTGGAGCCTTTAAAATTCCCTATTCCACTAAGGGGAATTGATGCTACACCATTGGCTATGAATAAACCTCAATACTGGACGCAAGTGACCAAGTGCATGACTCCTGTTCATCAGGAGGTGATTCGCTTTCTTGTACTGCATAATTTGCATGATGTTGTTGTGTTGGGTCTGCCATGGTTGCAGACTCATAATCCAGTCCTGGATTGGAAAGCAATGTCTGTGTCAAGTTGGGGTTGCCAGGGAATTCTTGGCGACGCTCCTGTGGTGTCGATTGCTTCGTCCACTCTGTCATGATTCCCCAATGGCATGGGAACATCAGAAACACAAAATAACAGACTAGCCCTCGGGTGATGGAAACTCAAGCTGACCGTGACCTAAATCTACCACACAACTAACAGTAGCCAGGAAGCATTCCTACGGCTGCCTAGATGCCATGCGCCAGCCGGAGAACTAACTACGCCTGGAAGAGGAAGGAACAGACCTGGCTTACCTCTAGTGAAATTCCCCAAAGATGATAGTAGCCCCCACATATATTAACGGTGAGTTCAGAGGAAAAGACATACACAGTATGAAGGTAGATTTAGCAAAGCGAGGTCCACTTACTAGATAGAGGAAGGATACAAAAGAGGACTTCACGGTCAGCTGAAAAAACCCTTTCAAAAACCCATCCTGAAATTACTTTAAGACTCCTGTGTCAACTCATGACACAGGAGTGGCAATCTCAGTCCACAAGAGCTTCCAGTAACAGGAAATGACAAACTGTAAACTGGACAAAAAATACAAAACAAAAGGACAAGAGTCCACTTAGCTGATCAGCAGACTGGTAGCAGGAACATGCAACTGAAAGACTCAGGTTACAATGATGACCGGCAAGGAAGTGACTGGAGAGCAAGGCTAAATAGGGAACTCCCAAAACTGATGGAAGCAGGTGAGCTGAGGCAGAAAAGAACACACAAGTCTCCAGTACCACCAGCCACCACTAGGGGAGCCCAAAAAGCGGATCACAACACCACTCCTTCTGAAGTCTCTGCGTTTTTGTCAGACTACCAGGATGTATTTGATGAGCCCAAACTCAGTTCTCTACCTCCTCATAGGGATTGTGATTGTGCTATAAATTTGATTCCTGGTAGTAAGTTTCCTAAGGGATGACTTTTCAATTTGTCAGTGCCGGAGCATGCTGCTATGCGGAGTTATATAAAGGAGTCTTTGGAGAAAGGACTTATTCGCCCCTCCTCCTCCCCTCTTGGTGCGGGGTTCTTTTTTGTAGCTAAGAAGGATGGTTCCCTGAGACCTTGTATTGATTATCGCCTTCTAAATAAAATCACGGTCAAATTTCAGTATCCTTTGCCATTGTTATCTGATCTGTTTGCTCGCATTAGGGGGTCTAGTTGGTTCACCAAGATAGATCTTCGTGGTGTGTATAACCTTGTGCGTATTAAGCAGGGTGATGAATGGAAAACTGCATTTAATATGCCCGAAGGCCATTTTGAGTATTTGGTGATGCCTTTTGGACTTTCTAACGCTCCTTCTGTGTTTCAGTCCTTCATACACGACATCTTCCGCGAATATCTGGATAAATTTATGATTGTGTATCTGGATGATATTCTGTTTTTTTCTGATGATTGGGAGTCCCATGTTAAGCAGGTCAGGATGGTGTTTCAGGTCCTGCGTGCCAATGCTTTATTTGTGAAGGGCTCAAAATGTCTTTTTGGAGTCCAGAAGGTTTCTTTTTTGGGTTTCATTTTTTCTCCTTCTGCTATTGAGATGGACCCAGTCAAGGTTCAGGCTATTCATGACTGGACTCAGCCTACATCTGTAAAGAGTCTTCAGAAGTTCTTGGGTTTTGCTAATTTTTACCGTCGCTTCATCGCTAATTTTTCTGGTGTTGTTAAGCCTTTGACGGATTTGACCAAGAAGGGTTCTGATGTGACTAATTGGTCTCCTGCGGCTGTGGAGGCCTTTCGGGAGCTGAAGCGCCGGTTTTCTTCGGCTCCGGTCTTATGTCAGCCAGATGTCTCTCTTCCTTTCCAGATCGAGGTTGATGCTTTTGAGATTGGAGCGGGGGCTGTTTTGTCGCAGAGAAGCTCTGATGGCTCTGTGATGAAGCCATGTGCTTTCTTTTCAAGAAAGTTTTCGCCTGCCGAGCGGAATTATGATGTTGGTAATCGGGAGTTGTTGGCTATGAAGTGGGCATTTGAGGAGTGGCGACATTGGCTCGAGGGAGCTACGCATCGTGTGTTGGTCTTGACTGATCACAAGAATCTGATTTATCTCGAGTCTGCCAAGCGGCTGAATCCTAGACAGGCTCGTTGGTCGTTGTTTTTCTCTCATTTTGATTTCGTGGTCTCGTACCTGCCTGGTTCGAAGAATGTGAAGGCTGATGCTCTTTCTAGGAGTTTTGTGCCTGACTCTCCTGGAGATTCAGAGCCGGCTGGTATCCTCAGAGAGGGGGTGATTTTGTCTGCCATCTCCCCAGATTTGCGACGAGTGCTGCAAAAATTTCAGGCGGATAGACCTGACCGTTGTCCACCGGAGAGACTGTTTGTCCCAGAAAGATGGACCAGCAGAGTTATTTCCGAGGTTCATTCTTCGGTGTTGGTGGGCCATCCTGGAATATTTGGTACCAGAGATTTGGTGGCCAGGTCTTTTTGGTGGCCTTCCTTGTCGCGGGATGTGCGTTCCTTTGTGCAGTCTTGTGGAATTTGTGCTCGGGCTAAGCCTTGCTGTTCTCGTGCCAGTGGTTTGCTGTTACCTTTGTCTGTTCCGAAGAAATCTTGGACGCACATTTCCATGGATTTTATTTCAGATCTCCCTGTCTCTCAGAGAATGTCTGTCATCTGGGTGGTTTGTGATCATTTTTATAAGATGATCCATTTGGTGCCCTTGCCTAAGTTGCCTTCCTTCTCCGAGTTGGTTCCGCTGTTTTTTCAAAATGTGGTTCATTTGCACGGGATCCCTGAAAATATTGTTTCCGACAGAGGATCCCAGTTTGTGTCTAGATTTTGGCGGACCTTTTGTGCTAAGATGGGCATTGATTTGTCTTTTTCGTCGGCCTTCCATCCTCAGACGAATGGCCAAACCGAGCGAACTAATCAGACCTTGGAAACCTATTTAAGATGTTTTGTTTCTGCTGATCAGGACGACTGGGTGACTTTTTTGCCATTGGCCGAGTTTGCCCTTAATAATCGGGCTAGTTCTGCTACTTTGGTTTCGCCTTTCTTTTGTAATTCGGGGTTTCATTTTCGTTTTTCCTCGGGTCAGGTGGAGCCTTCTGACTGTCCTGGAGTGGATATTGTGGTGGATAGGTTGCATCAGATTTGGAATCATGTGGTGGACAATTTGAAGCTGTCACAAGAGAAGGCTCAGCGCTTTGCCAACCGCCGTCGCTGTGTGGGTCCCCAACTTCGCGTTGGGGACTTGGTGTGGTTGTCTTCTCGCTTTGTTCCTATGAAGGTCTCCTCTCCTAAGTTCAAGCCTCGGTTTATCGGTCCTTATAAGATTTTGGAAGTCCTTAACCCTGTGTCATTTCGTTTGGACCTCCCAGCATCGTTTGCTATTCATAATGTGTTCCATCGGTCGTTGTTGCGGAGGTATGTGGTGCCTGTGGTTCCTTCTGTTGAGCCTCCTGCCCCTGTGCTGGATGAGGGAGAATTGGAATACGTGGTGGAGAAGATCTTGGATTCTCGTATTTCTAGACGGAGGCTTCAGTATTTGGTTAAGTGGAAGGGCTATGGTCAGGAGGATAATTCCTGGGTTGTCGCCTCTGATGTTCATGCAGCTGATTTGGTTCATGCCTTCCATGTGGCTCACCCTGATCGCCCTGGGGGTTTTGATGAGGGTTCGGTGACCCCTCCTCAAGGGGGGGTACTGTTGTGAACTCTGTTTTCGGGCTCCCTCTTGTGCTCACAGGTGGTATTGTGTGAGTTTTGTTTTTGGGCTCCCCCTGGTGGCTTTGTTTGTTATCCTGCGGGTCTGTGGCTGGATCAGCTGCCTCGTTATTCACTAGGGAGGTTCCTATTTAGCTCTGCTTCACCTTCACTTGTTGCCGGCTGTCGATGTATTCAGTGCTATTCTGATTACTCCTGACTATCTTCGTTTTCAGTCTCTTCTTGAGAAGCTAAGTTTCTGTTTGATTATTTTTTGCTCATCAGTCTGCAATATGATTTCTGTGTATGATGAGTTTAGTCCAGCTTGCTAATATGCGATTTCTTGCTGCTGGTAAGCTCTGGGGTACGGAGTTGCTTCCCCCGCACCGTTGGTTGGTGCGGGGGCTCGAGCAATCTCTGCGTGGATATTTTGCATAGGGTTTTCTATTGACCGCACAGTTCCCTTCCTATTTTCTGCTATCTAGTGTTAGCGGGCCTCATTTGCTAAATCTATTTCATCTGTGCGTTTGTGCCTTCCCCTTAACTCACCGTTAATATTTGTGGGGGCTTTTCTATATCTTTGGGGTCATTTCTGTGAGGCAAGCGAGGACTTTACTTTCCCTCTAGGAATAGTCAGTTTCCCAGGCCGTGAAGAGACATCTAGGATTTCCAGGTAACGTTCCACGGCTACCTATAGTTGTGTGCGGATAGGATCAGGTTGCAGTCCATCCAGTTACCACTTCCCCAGAGCTAGTCATCGGTTTAGTTACTTAGTTAGTCAGATTTGCGATCCTTGCCACTAGGATCATAACACAGACCTAAAACTGGAAAGGGGAAGAGCCGTCTGGGAGTACAGTAAGAGGGCAAGACATGTAGTCTGTCACCTTCTGACGGAACTGTTACCTCCTGCTGACTGGAGCCGCCTGTGATGGTGTAGACATTTGTGGCGGGCACACAAAACTGTGCCACAGTTGGGCCATACTGGTCTTGCCTTGGGCAGAGGCACTGCTTCTGCTCCCTCTTTGTGCAGAGCCTCCTCCACTGCCTCGACGCACTGAGCTGCTTTGTAAAGCACTAGCAGCACTGCTCTCAGTTGGACTGGAGAAGATGATGGAATTCACCAGTGTGGCTTGGTACTCCTGCATTTTACGCTCCCGGTTCAACTGTGTGATGAGGCTTTGTACGTTGTCCCGGTAGCGAGGATCGAGGAGGGTCTACTGTTATGGTTCTCAATGGCAAGAGAACATAGCCCAGCAAACATACGAACTAGCTCTTGGAAGGATGGAAACTAAACTGACCATGAACTAAACCTGCCGCACAACTAACAGTAGCCGGGTAGCGTAGCCTGCGTTTTATCCCTAGACGCCCAGCGCCGGCCGGAGGACTAACTAATCCTGGCAGAGGAAAATATAGTCCTGGCTCACCTCTAGAGAAATTTCCCGGAAAGGCAGACAGAGGCCCCCACAAATATTGGCGGTGATTTTAGATGAAATGACAAACGTAGTATGAAAATAGGTTTAGCAAAATTGAGGTCCGCTTACTAGATAGCAGGAAGACAGAAAGGGCACTTTCATGGTCAGCTGAAAACCCTATCAAAATACCATCCTGAAATTACTTTAAGACTCTAGTATTAACTCATAACATCAGAGTGGCAATTTCAGATCACAAGAGCTTTCCAGACACAGAAACGAAACTACAGCTATGAACTGGAACAAAATGCAAAAACAAACAAGGACTAAGTCCAACTTAGCTGGGAGTTGTCTAGCAGCAGGAACATGCACAGAAAGGCTTCTGATTACAATGTTGACCGGCATGGAAGTGACAGAGGAGCAAGGCTAAATAGCGACTCCCACATCCTGATGGAAACAGGTGAACAGAGAGGATGATGCACACCAGTTCAATTCCACCAGTGGCCACCGGGGGAGCCCAAAATCCAATTTCACAACAGTACCCCCCCCTCAAGGAGGGGGCACCGAACCCTCACCAGAACCACCAGAGCGATCAGGATGAGCCCTATCATGATTCTCAATGGCGAGAGAACATAGCCCAGCATATATGAGAACTAGCTCTTGGAAGATGGAAACTATACTGACCATGAACTAAACCTGCCGCACAACTAGAAGTGGCCGGGTAGCATGCCTACGTTTTTTAACCCTAGATGCCCAGCGCCAGCCGGAGAACTACCTAATCCTAGCAGAGGAAAAGACAGTCCTGGCTCACCTCTAGAGAAATTTTCCCAAAAGGCAGACAGAGGCCCCCACATATATTGGCGGTGATTTAAGATGAAATGACAAACGTAGTATGAAAATAGGTTTAGCAAAATCGAGGTCCGCTTTCTAGATAGCAGGAAGACAGAAAGGACACTTTCATGGTCAGCAGAAAACCCTATCAAAACACCATCCAGAAATTCCTTTAAGACTCTAGCATTAACTCATAACACCAGAGTGGCAATTTCCGATCACAAGAGCTTTCCAGACACAGTAACGAAACAGCAGCTGTGAACAGGAACAAAATGCAAAAACACACAAGGACAAAAGTCCAACTTAGCTGGGAGTAGTCTAGTAGCAGGAACAAGCACAGAAGGCTTCTGATTACATTGATGACCGGCAAGAAACTGACAGAGGAGCAAGGTTATATAGCGACTCCCACATACTGATAGGAGCAGGTGAACAGAGGGGATGATGCACACAAGATCAATTCCACAAGTGGCCACCGGGGGAGCCCAGAATCCAATTTCACAACAGTACCCCCCCCTCAAGGAGGGGGCACCGAACCCTCACCAGAACCACCAGGGCGATCAGGATGAGCCCTATGAAAGGCACGGACAAGATCGGAGGCATGAACATCAGAGGCAGTGACCCAAGAATTATCCTCCTGACCGTATCCCTTCCATTTGACCAGATACTGGAGTCTCCGTCTGGAAACACGAGAGTCTAAGATCTTTTCCACAACGTACTCCAACTCACCCTCAACCAACACCGGAGCAGGAGGCTCAACGGAAGGCACAACCGGTACCTCATACCTGCGCAACAATGACCGATGAAAAACATTATGAATCGAAAAGGATGCAGGGAGGTCCAAACGGAAGGACACAGGGTTAAGAATCTCCAATATCTTGTACGGGCCGATGAACCGAGGCTTAAACTTAGGAGAAGAAACCCTCATAGGGACAAAACGAGAAGACAACCACACCAAGTCCCCAACACAAAGCCGAGGACCAACACGACGACGGCGGTTGGCAAAAAGCTGAGTCTTCTCCTGGGACAACTTCAAATTGTCCACCACCTGCCCCCAAATCTGATGCAACCTCTCCACCACAGCATCCACTCCAGGACAATCCGAAGATTCCACTTGACCGGAGGAAAATCGAGGATGAAACCCCAAATTACAGAAAAACGGGGACACCAAGGTGGCAGAGCTGGCCCGATTATTGAGGGCGAACTCCGCCAAAGGCAAAAAAGCAACCCAATCATCCTGATCCGCAGACACAAAACACCTCAAATATGTCTCCAAGGTCTGATTAGTCCGCTCGGTCTGGCCATTAGTCTGAGGATGGAAAGCAGACGAAAAAGACAAATCTATGCCCATCCTAGCACAGAATGCCCGCCAAAATCTAGACACGAATTGGGTCCCTCTGTCAGAAACGATATTCTCAGGAATACCATGCAAACGAACAACATTTTGAAAAAACAGAGGAACCAACTCGGAAGAAGAAGGCAACTTAGGCAAGGGAACCAGATGGACCATCTTAGAGAAACGGTCACACACCACCCAGATGACAGACATCTTCTGAGAAACAGGTAGATCCGAAATAAAATCCATCGAGATGTGCGTCCAAGGCCTCTTCGGGATAGGCAAGGGCAACAACAATCCACTAGCCCGAGAACAACAAGGCTTGGCCCGAGCACAAACGTCACAAGACTGCACAAAGCCTCGCACATCTCGTGACAGGGAAGGCCACCAGAAGGACCTTGCCACCAAATCCCTGGTACCAAAGATTCCAGGATGACCTGCCAACGCAGAAGAATGAACCTCAGAGATGACTCTACTGGTCCAATCATCAGGAACAAACAGTCTACCAGGTGGGCAACGATCAGGTCTATCCGCCTGAAACTCCTGCAAGGCCCGCCGCAGGTCTGGAGAAACGGCAGACAATATCACTCCATCTTTAAGGATACCTGTGGGCTCAGAATTACCAGGGGAGTCAGGCTCAAAACTCCTAGAAAGGGCATCCGCCTTAACATTCTTAGAACCCGGTAGGTACGACACCACAAAATTAAACCGAGAGAAAAACAACGACCAGCGCGCCTGTCTAGGATTCAGGCGCCTGGCAGACTCAAGGTAAATTAAATTTTTGTGGTCAGTCAATACCACCACCTGATGTCTGGCCCCCTCAAGCCAGTGACGCCACTCCTCAAAAGCCCACTTCATGGCCAAAAGCTCCCGATTCCCAATATCATAATTCCGCTCGGCGGGCGAAAATTTACGGGAAAAAAAAGCACAAGGTCTCATCACGGAGCAGTCGGAACTTCTCTGCGACAACACCGCCCCAGCTCCGATTTCAGAAGCGTCGACCTCAACCTGAAAAGGAAGAGCAACATCAGGCTGACGCAACACTGGGGCGGAAGAAAAGCGGCGCTTGAGCTCCCGAAAGGCCTCCACAGCATCAGGGGACCAATCAGCAACATCAGCACCCTTCTTAGTCAAATCAGTCAATGGTTTTACAACATCAGAAAAACCAGCAATAAATCGACGATAAAAGTTAGCAAAGCCCAAAAATTTCTGAAGACTCTTAAGAGAAGAGGGTTGCGTCCAATCACCAATAGCCTGAACCTTGACAGGATCCATCTCGATGGAAGAGGGGGAAAAAATGTATCCCAAGAAAGAAATCTGTTGAACCCCAAAAACACACTTAGAACCCTTCACACACAAGGAATTAGACCGCAAAACCTGAAAAACCCTCCTGACCTGCTGGACATGAGAGTCCCAGTCATCCGAAAAAATCAGAATATCATCCAGATACACAATCATAAATTTATCCAAATAATCGCGGAAAATGTCATGCATAAAGGACTGGAAGACTGAAGGGGCATTTGAAAGACCAAAAGGCATCACCAAATACTCAAAATGGCCCTCGGGCGTATTAAATGCGGTTTTCCACTCATCCCCCTGCTTGATTCGCACCAAATTATACGCCCCACGGAGATCAATCTTAGAGAACCACTTGGCCCCCTTTATACGAGCAAACAAATCAGTAAGCAGTGGTAACGGATATTGATATTTAACCGTGATTTTATTCAAAAGTCGATAATCAATACACGGCCTCAAAGAGCCGTCTTTCTTAGACACAAAGAAAAAACCGGCTCCTAAGGGAGATGACGAAGGACGAATATGTCCCTTTTCCAAGGACTCCTTTATATATTCTCGCATAGCAGCGTGTTCAGGCACAGACAGATTAAATAAACGACCCTTAGGGTATTTACTACCCGGAATCAAGTCTATGGCACAATCGCACTCCCGGTGCGGAGGTAGTGAACCAACCTTGGGTTCTTCAAAAACGTCACGAAAGTCAGACAAGAATTCAGGAATCTCAGAGGGAATAGATGATGAAATGGAAACCAAAGGTACGTCCCCATGAGTTCCTTTACATCCCCAGCTTAACACAGACATAGCTCTCCAGTCGAGGACTGGGTTATGAGATTGCAGCCATGGCAATCCCAGCACCAAAACATCATGTAGATTATACAGCACCAGAAAGCGAATAACCTCCTGGTGATCCGGATTAACACGCATAGTCACTTGTGTCCAGTATTGTGGTTTATTACTAGCCAATGGGGTGGAGTCAATCCCTTTCAGAGGTATCGGAGCCTCCAGTGGCTCCAAATCATACCCACAGCGTTTGGCAAAGGACCAATCCATAAGACTCAAAGCAGCGCCAGAGTCGACATAGGCGTCCGCGGTAATAGATGACAAAGAACAAATCAGGGTCACAGATAGAATAAACTTAGACTGTAAAGTGCTAATTGAAACAGACTTGTCAGGCTTCTTAGTACGCTTAAAGCATGCTGAAATAACATGAGTTGAATCACCACAATAGAAGCACAACCCATTTTTTCGTCTAAAATTCTGCCGCTCGCTTCTGGACAGAATTCTATCACATTGCATATTTTCTGGCGTTTTCTCAGTAGACACCGCCAAATGGTGCACAGGTTTGCGCTCCCGCAGACGCCTATCGATCTGAATAGCCATCGTCATGGACTCATTCAGACTCGCAGGCACAGGGAACCCCACCATAACATCCTTAATGGCATCAGAGAGACCTTCTCTGAAAATCGCCGCCAGTGCGCACTCATTCCACTGAGTAAGCACAGACCATTTGCGGAATTTTTGGCAGTATATTTCAGCTTCATCTTGCCCCTGAGACAAGGACATCAAGGCCTTTTCCGCCTGAAGCTCTAAATGAGGTTCCTCATAAAGCAACCCCAAGGCCAGAAAAAACGCATCCACATTGAGCAACGCAGGATCCCCTGGTGCCAATGCAAAAGCCCAGTCTTGAGGGTCGCCCCGGAGCAAGGAAATTACAATCCTGACCTGCTGTGCAGGGTCTCCGGCAGAGCGAGACTTCAGGGACAAAAACAATTTGCAATTATTTTTAAAATTTTGAAAGTGAGATCTATTCCCCGAGAAGAATTCAGGCAAAGGAATTCTAGGCTCAGACATAGGTGCATGAACAACGAAATCTTGCAAATTTTGTACCTTTGTGGCGAGATTATTCAAACCTGTAGCTACACTCTGAAGATCCATTTGAAACAGGTGAACACAGAGCCATTCAAGGATTAGAAGGAGAGAAAGAGAGGAAGGCTGCAGTATAGGCAGACTAGCAAGTGATTCAATTAAGAGCACACTCAGAACTAGAGGAAGAAAAAAATAAAAAAATAAAAATTGTAGCAGACTTCTTTTTTCTCTCCTTTCTCAGCCAGTAATTTAACCCTTTTTTGGCCGGTCAAACTGTCATGATTCTCAATGGCGAGAGAACATAGCCCAGCATATATGAGAACTAGCTCTTGGAAGATGGAAACTATACTGACCATGAACTAAACCTGCCGCACAACTAGAAGTGGCCGGGTAGCATGCCTACGTTTTTTAACCCTAGATGCCCAGCGCCAGCCGGAGAACTACCTAATCCTAGCAGAGGAAAAGACAGTCCTGGCTCACCTCTAGAGAAATTTTCCCAAAAGGCAGACAGAGGCCCCCACATATATTGGCGGTGATTTAAGATGAAATGACAAACGTAGTATGAAAATAGGTTTAGCAAAATCGAGGTCCGCTTTCTAGATAGCAGGAAGACAGAAAGGACACTTTCATGGTCAGCAGAAAACCCTATCAAAACACCATCCAGAAATTCCTTTAAGACTCTAGCATTAACTCATAACACCAGAGTGGCAATTTCCGATCACAAGAGCTTTCCAGACACAGTAACGAAACAGCAGCTGTGAACAGGAACAAAATGCAAAAACACACAAGGACAAAAGTCCAACTTAGCTGGGAGTAGTCTAGTAGCAGGAACAAGCACAGAAGGCTTCTGATTACATTGATGACCGGCAAGAAACTGACAGAGGAGCAAGGTTATATAGCGACTCCCACATACTGATAGGAGCAGGTGAACAGAGGGGATGATGCACACAAGATCAATTCCACAAGTGGCCACCGGGGGAGCCCAGAATCCAATTTCACAACAGAGCCCTATGAAAGGCACGGACCAAATCGGAGGCATGAACATCAGAGGCAGTCACCCAAGAATTATCCTCCTGACCGTATCCCTTCCATTTGACCAGATACTGGAGTTTCCGTCTGGAAACACGGGAGTCCAAGATTTTTTCCACAACGTACTCCAACTCGCCCTCAACCAACACCGGAGCAGGAGGCTCAACGGAAGGCACAACCGGTACCTCATACCTGCGCAATAATGACCGATGAAAAACATTATGAATAGAAAAAGATGCAGGGAGGTCCAAACGGAAGGACACAGGGTTAAGAATCTCCAATATCTTGTACGGGCCGATGAACCGAGGCTTAAACTTGGGAGAAGAAACCCTCATAGGGACAAAACGAGAAGACAACCACACCAAGTCCCCAACACAAAGCCGAGGACCAACCCGACGCCGGCGGTTGGCAAAAAGCTGAGTCTTCCCCTGGGACAACTTCAAATTGTCCACTACCTGCCCCCAAATCTGATGCAACCTCTCCACCACAGCATCCACTCCAGGACAATCCGAAGATTCCACCTGACCAGAAGAAAATCGAGGATGAAACCCCGAATTACAGAAAAAGGGAGACACCAAGGTGGCAGAACTGGCCCGATTATTGAGGGCAAACTCCGCTAAAGGCAAAAAAGCAACCCAATCATCCTGATCTGCAGACACAAAACACCTCAAATATGTCTCCAAGGTCTGATTCGTCCGCTCGGTCTGGCCATTAGTCTGAGGATGGAAAGCAGACGAGAAAGACAAATCTATGCCCATCCTAGCACAGAATGCTCGCCAAAATCTAGACACGAATTGGGTACCTCTGTCAGAAACGATATTCTCCGGAATACCATGCAAACGGACCACATTTTGAAAAAACAGAGGAACCAACTCGGAAGAAGAAGGCAACTTAGGCAGGGGAACCAAATGGACCATCTTAGAGAAACGATCACACACCACCCAGATGACAGACATCTTCTGAGAAACAGGAAGATCCGAAATAAAATCCATCGAGATGTGCGTCCAGGGCCTCTTCGGGATAGGCAAGGGCAACAACAATCCACTAGCCCGAGAACAACAAGGCTTGGCCCGAGCATAAACGTCACAAGACTGCACGAAGCCTCGCACATCTCGAGACAGGGAAGGCCACCAGAAGGACCTTGCCACCAAATCCCTGGTACCAAAGATTCCAGGATGACCTGCCAACGCAGAAGAATGAACCTCAGAAATGACTTTACTGGTCCAATCATCAGGAACAAACAGTCTACCAGGTGGGCAACGATCAGGTCTATCCGCCTGAAACTCCTGCAAGGCCCGCCGCAGGTCTGGAGAAACGGCAGACAATATCACTCCATCCTTAAGGATACCTGTAGGTTCAGAATTACCAGGGGAGTCAGGCTCAAAACTCCTAGAAAGGGCATCCGCCTTAACATTCTTAGAACCCGGCAGGTAGGACACCACAAAATTAAACCGAGAGAAAAACAACGACCAGCGCGCCTGTCTAGGATTCAGGCGTCTGGCGGACTCAAGATAAATTAGATTTTTGTGGTCAGTCAATACCACCACCTGATGTCTAGCCCCCTCAAGCCAATGACGCCACTCCGCAAAAGCCCACTTCATGGCCAAAAGCTCCCGATTCCCAACATCATAATTCCGCTCGGCGGGCGAAAATTTACGCGAGAAAAAAGCACAAGGTCTCATCACGGAGCAATCGGAACTTCTCTGCGACAAAACCGCCCCAGCTCCGATTTCAGAAGCGTCGACCTCAACCTGAAAAGGAAGAGCAACATCAGGCTGACGCAACACAGGGGCGGAAGAAAAGCGGCGCTTAAGCTCCCGAAAGGCCTCCACAGCAGCAGGGGACCAATCAGCAACGTCAGCACCCTTCTTAGTCAAATCAGTCAATGGTTTAACAACATCAGAAAAACTAGCAATAAATCGACGATAAAAGTTAGCAAAGCCCAAAAATTTCTGAAGACTCTTAAGAGAAGAGGGTTGCGTCCAATCACAAATAGCCTGAACCTTGACAGGATCCATCTCGATGGAAGAGGGGGAAAAAATATATCCCAAAAAGGAAATCTTTTGAACCCCAAAAACGCACTTAGAACCCTTCACACACAAGGAATTAGACCGCAAAACCTGAAAAACCCTCCTGACCTGCTGGACATGAGAGTCCCAGTCATCCGAAAAAAATCAAAATATCATCCAGATACACAATCATAAATTTATCCAAATAATCACGGAAAATGTCATGCATAAAGGACTGAAAGACTGAAGGGGCATTTGAAAGACCAAAAGGCATCACCAAATACTCAAAGTGGCCCTCGGGCGTATTAAATGCGGTTTTCCACTCATCCCCCTGCTTAATTCGCACCAAATTATACGCCCCACGAAGATCTATCTTAGAGAAACACTTGGCCCCCTTTATGCGAGCAAACAAATCAGTCAGCAGTGGCAACGGATATTGATATTTAACCGTGATTTTATTCAAAAGCCGATAACACAGGTCAACAAAAAAAAAATTTTTTTCTGGTGTCCAAAATATTTTAATGAATTTGGGGTATTTTTGGGGTGCTGATTCTGAATATGCTATCAGTTTTGCCAGATTGGCTCAAGTTTTTGAGATTTTTGGTATCTTATTTATAGCACTTGTTGGTAAATGCGACACATCATCTCATTAATTTCTTTGGATTAGTACTTGAACTGAGCAGTTCTCAATATAGTTTTGTGTTAATTAGTGTTCTAAAAGTTTGTTCATAGCTTGATTTTTGCACTAACTTTATGTTGTTGTCTGTTTTCCAGTGAAAAGCATGAACTCATCAAGAAGAAGTTGTCTTAACGATCCAGACTCATTCTGTTACATTTGTGGTGAATACACACTGCCAAAACATAGAAGAAACATAACAGACTTCGTAAAAAAAAGTGTATTTTGCCTATTTTGGGGTTATGCTTGGGGACCAAGACAAGTTTTGGGCACCACACATAGTGTGCAAAGCATGTATCGAATTATTACGAAAATGGAGCAAAGGACAAAGAAAAAGCTTCAAATTTGGTGTTCCAATGGTGTGGAGAGAGCCAAAAAATCATCATGATGACTGTTATTTCTGTGCAGTGCAAGTGCAAGGATTCAATAAGCATAAGAAACGAAAATGGGAGTAACATGGAATCTGCAAGAAGGCCTGTCCCTCATTGTGAAGATGTGCCTGTACCTGTGTTTACCATAAATAACAGTCATCATGATGATTTTTTGGCTCTCTCCACACCATTGGAACACCAAATTTGAAGATTTTTCTTTGTCCTTTGCTCCATTTTCGTAATAATTCGATACATGCTTTGCACACTATGTGTGGTGCCCAAAACTTGTCTTGGTCCCCAAGCATAACCCCAAAATAGGCAAAATACACTTTTTTTACGAAGTCTGTTATGTTTCTTCTATGTTTTGGCAGTGTGTATTCACCACAAATGTAACAGAATGAGTCTGGATCGTTAAGACAACTTCTTCTTGATGAGTTCATGCTTTTCACTGGAAAACAGACAACAACATAAAGTTAGTGCAAAAATCAAGCTATGAACAAACTTTTAGAACACTAATTAACACAAAACTATATTGAGAACTGCTCAGTTCAAGTACTAATCCAAAGAAATTAATGAGATGATGTGTCGCATTTACCAACAAGTGCTATAAATAAGATACCAAAAATCTCAAAAACTTGAGCCAATCTGGCAAAACTGATGACATATTCAGAATCAGCACCCCAAAAATACCCTAAATTCGATGAAATATCTTTGGCACCAAAAATGCTGTTGACCAGTGTAATCAATGCACGGCCTCAAAGAGCCATCTTTCTTAGCCACAAAGAAAAAACCGGCTCCTAAGGGAGATGACGAAGGACGAATATGTCCCTTTTCCAAGGACTCCTTTATATATTCTCGCATAGCAGCATGTTCAGGCACAGACAGATTAAATAAACGACCCTTAGGGTATTTACTACCCGGAATCAAATCTATGGCACAATCGCACTCCCGGTGCGGAGGTAATGAACCAAGCTTAGGTTCTTCAAAAACGTCACGATATTCAGTCAAGAATTCAGGAATCTCAGAGGGAATAGATGATGAAATGGAAACCACAGGTACGTCCCCATGCGTCCCCTTACATCCCCAGCTTAACACAGACATAGCTTTCCAGTCAAGGACTGGGTTATGAGATTGCAGCCATGGCAATCCAAGCACCAACACATCATGTAGGTTATACAGCACAAGAAAGCGAATAATCTCCTGGTGATCCGGATTAATCCGCATAGTTACTTGTGTCCAGTATTGTGGTTTATTGCTAGCCAATGGGGTGGAGTCAATCCCCTTCAGGGGTATAGGAGTTTCAAGAGGCTCCAGATCATACCCACAGCGTTTGGCAAAGGACCAATCCATAAGACTCAAAGCGGCGCCAGAGTCGACATAGGCATCCGCGGTAATAGATGATAAAGAACAAATCAGGGTCACAGATAGAATAAACTTAGACTGTAAAGTGCCAATTGAAACAGACTTATCAAGCTTCTTAGTACGCTTAGAGCATGCTGATATAACATGAGTTGAATCACCGCAATAGAAGCACAACCCATTTTTTCGTCTAAAATTCTGCCGTTCACTTCTGGACAGAATTCTATCACATTGCATATTCTCTGGCGTCTTCTCAGTAGACACCGCCAAATGGTGCACAGGTTTGCGCTCCCGCAGACGCCTATCGATCTGGATAGCCATTGTCATGGACTCATTCAGACCCGCAGGCACAGGGAACCCCACCATAACATCCTTAATGGCATCAGAGAGACCCTCTCTGAAATTCGCCGCCAGGGCGCACTCATTCCACTGAGTAAGCACAGCCCATTTACGGAATTTCTGGCAGTATATTTCAGCTTCGTCTTGCCCCTGAGATAGGGACATCAAGGCCTTTTCCGCCTGAAGTTCTAACTGAGGTTCCTCATAAAGCAACCCCAAGGCCAGAAAAAACGCATCCACATTGAGCAACGCAGGATCCCCTGGAGCCAATGCAAAAGCCCAATCCTGAGGGTCGCCCCGGAGCAAAGAAATCACAATCCTGACCTGCTGAGCAGGATCTCCAGCAGAGCGAGATTTCAGGGACAAAAACAACTTGCAATTATTTTAGAAATTTTGAAAGCAAGATCTATTCCCCGAGAAAAATTCAGGCAAAGGAATTCTAGGTTCAGATATAGGAACATGAACAACAAAATCTTGTAAGTTTTGAACTTTCGTGGTGAGATTATTCAAACCTGCAGCTAAACTCTGAATATCCATTTTAAACAGGTAAACACAGAGCTGTTGTGAAATTGGATTCTGGGCTCCCCCGGTGGCCACTTGTGGAATTTAACTTGTGTGCATCATCCCCTCTGTTCACCTGCTCCTATCAGTATGTGGGAGTCGCTATATAACCTTGCTCCTCTGTCAGTTTCTTGCCGGTCAACAATGTTATCAGAAGCCTTCTGTGCTTGTTCCTGCTACTAGACAACTCCCAGCTAAGTTGGACTTTTGTCCTTGTGTGTTTTTGCATTTTGTTCCTGTTCACAGCTGCTGTTTCGTTACTGTGTCTGGAAAGCTCTTGTGATCGGAAATTGCCACTCTGGTGTTATGAGTTAATGCTAGAGTCTTAAAGGAATTTCTGGATGGTGTTTTGATAGGGTTTTCTGCTGACCATGAAAGTGTCCTTTCTGTCTTCCTGCTATCTAGAAAGTGGACCTCGATTTTGCTAAACCTATTTTCATACTACGTTTGTCATTTCATCTAAAATCACCGCCAATATATGTGGGGGCCTCTGTCTGCCTTTTGGGAAAATTTCTCTAGAGGTGAGCCAGGACTGTCTTTTCCTCTGCTAGGATTAGGTAGTTCTCCGGCTGGCGCTGGGCATCTAGGGTTAAAAAACGTAGGCATGCTACCCGGCCACTTCTAGTTGTGCGGCAGGTTTAGTTCATGGTCAGTATAGTTTCCATCTTCCAAGAGCTAGTTCTCATATATGCTGGGCAATGTTCTCTCGCCATTGAGAATCATGACAGTTTGACCGGCCAAAAAAAGGGTTAAATTACTGGCTGAGAAAGGAGAGAAAAAAGAAGTCTGCTACAATTTTTTTTTTTTTTTTTTTCCCCTCTAGTTCTGAGTGTGCTCTTAATTGAATCACTTGCTAGTCTGCCTATACTGCAGCCTTCCTCTCTTTCTCTCCTTCTAATCCTTGAATGGCTCTGTGTTCACCTGTTTCAAATGGATCTTCAGAGTGTAGCTACAGGTTTGAATAATCTCGCCACAAAGGTACAAAATTTGCAAGATTTTGTTGTTCAGGCACCTATGTCTGAGCCTAGAATTCCTTTGCCTGAATTCTTCTCGGGGAATAGATCTCACTTTCAAAATTTTAAAAATAATTGCAAATTGTTTTTGTCCCTGAAGTCTCGCTCTGCCGGAGACCCTGCACAGCAGGTCAGGATTGTAATTTCCTTGCTCCGGGGCGACCCTCAAGACTGGGCTTTTGCATTGGCACCAGGGGATCCTGCGTTGCTCAATGTGGATGCGTTTTTTCTGGCCTTGGGGTTGCTTTATGAGGAACCTCATTTAGAGCTTCAGGCGGAAAAGGCCTTGATGTCCTTGTCTCAGGGGCAAGATGAAGCTGAAATATTCTGCCAAAAATTCCGCAAATGGTCTGTGCTTACTCAGTGGAATGAGTGCGCCCTGGCGGCGATTTTCAGAGAAGGTCTCTCTGATGCCATTAAGGATGTTATGGTGGGGTTCCCTGTGCCTGCGAGTCTGAATGAGTCCATGACGATGGCTATTCAGATCGATAGGCGTCTGCGGGAGCGCAAACCTGTGCACCATTTGGCGGTGTCTACTGAGAAAACGCCAGAAAATATGCAATGTGATAGAATTCTGTCCAGAAGCGAGCGGCAGAATTTTAGACGAAAAAATGGGTTGTGCTTCTATTGTGGTGATTCAACTCATGTTATATCAGCATGCTTTAAGCGTACTAAGAAGCCTGACAAGTCTGTTTCAATTAGCACTTTACAGTCTAAGTTTATTCTATCTGTGACCCTGATTTGTTCTTTGTCATCTATTACCGCGGACGCCTATGTTGACTCTGGCGCTGCTTTGAGTCTTATGGATTGGTCCTTTGCCAAACGCTGTGGGTATGATTTGGAGCCACTGGAGGCTCCGATACCTCTGAAAGGGATTGACTCCACCCCATTGGCTAGTAATAAACCACAATACTGGACACAAGTGACTATGCGTGTTAATCCGGATCACCAGGAGGTTATTCGCTTTCTGGTGCTGTATAATCTACATGATGTTTTGGTGCTGGGATTGCCATGGCTGCAATCTCATAACCCAGTCCTCGACTGGAGAGCTATGTCTGTGTTAAGCTGGGGATGTAAAGGAACTCATGGGGACGTACCTTTGGTTTCCATTTCATCATCTATTCCCTCAGAGATTCCTGAATTCTTGTCTGACTTTCGTGACGTTTTTGAAGAACCCAAGGTTGGTTCACTACCTCCGCACCGGGAGTGCGATTGTGCCATAGATTTGATTCCGGGTAGTAAATACCCTAAGGGTCGTTTATTTAATCTGTCTGTGCCTGAACACGCTGCTATGCGAGAATATATAAAGGAGTCCTTGGAAAAGGGACATATTCGTCCTTCGTCATCTCCCTTAGGAGCCGGTTTTTTCTTTGTGTCTAAGAAAGACGGCTCTTTGAGGCCGTGTATTGATTATCGACTTTTGAATAAAATCACGGTTAAATATCAATATCCGTTACCACTGTTTACTGATTTGTTTGCTCGTATAGAGGGGGCCAAGTGGTTCTCTAAGATTGATCTCCGTGGGGCGTATAATTTGGTGCGAATCAAGCAGGGGGAGGAGTGGAAAACCGCATTTAATACGCCCGAGGGCCATTTTGAGTATTTGGTGATGCCTTTTGGTCTTTCAAATGCCCCTTCAGTCTTCCAGTCCTTTATGCATGACATTTTCCGCGATTATTTGGATAAATTTATGATTGTGTATCTGGATGATATTCTGATTTTTTCGGATGACTGGGACTCTCATGTCCAGCAGGTCAGGAGGGTTTTTCAGGTTTTGCGGTCTAATTCCTTGTATGTGAAGGGTTCTAAGTGTGTTTTTGGGGTTCAAAAGATTTCTTTCTTGGGATACATTTTTTCCCCCTCTTCCATCGAGATGGATCCTGTCAAGGTTCAGGCTATTGGTGATTGGACGCAACCCTCTTCTCTTAAGAGTCTTCAGAAATTTTTGGGCTTTGCTAACTTTTATCGTCGATTTATTGCTGGTTTTTCTGATGTTGTAAAACCATTGACTGATTTGACTAAGAAGGGTGCTGATGTTGCTGATTGGTCCCCTGATGCTGTGGAGGCCTTTCGGGAGCTCAAGCGCCGCTTTTCTTCCGCCCCAGTGTTGCGTCAGCCTGATGTTGCTCTTCCTTTTCAGGTTGAGGTCGACGCTTCTGAAATCGGAGCTGGGGCGGTGTTGTCGCAGAGAAGTTCCGACTGCTCCGTGATGAGACCTTGTGCTTTTTTTTCCCGTAAATTTTCGCCCGCCGAGCGGAATTATGATATTGGGAATCGGGAGCTTTTGGCCATGAAGTGGGCTTTTGAGGAGTGGCGTCACTGGCTTGAGGGGGCCAGACATCAGGTGGTGGTATTGACTGACCACAAAAATTTTATTTACCTTGAGTCTGCCAGGCGCCTGAATCCTAGACAGGCGCGCTGGTCGTTGTTTTTCTCTCGGTTTAATTTTGTGGTGTCGTACCTACCGGGTTCTAAGAATGTTAAGGCGGATGCCCTTTCTAGGAGTTTTGAGCCTGACTCCCCTGGTAATTCTGAGCCCACAGGTATCCTTAAAGATGGAGTGATATTGTCTGCCGTTTCTCCAGACCTGCGGCGGGCCTTGCAGGAGTTTCAGGCGGATAGACCTGATCGTTGCCCACCTGGTAGACTGTTTGTTCCTGATGATTGGACCAGTAGAGTCATCTCTGAGGTTCATTCTTCTGCGTTGGCAGGTCATCCTGGAATCTTTGGTACCAGGGATTTGGTGGCAAGGTCCTTCTGGTGGCCTTCCCTGTCACGAGATGTGCGAGGCTTTGTGCAGTCTTGTGACGTTTGTGCTCGGGCCAAGCCTTGTTGTTCTCGGGCTAGTGGATTGTTGTTGCCCTTGCCTATCCCGAAGAGGCCTTGGACGCACATCTCGATGGATTTTATTTCGGATCTGCCTGTTTCTCAGAAGATGTCTGTCATCTGGGTGGTGTGTGACCGTTTCTCTAAGATGGTCCATCTGGTTCCCTTGCCTAAGTTGCCTTCTTCTTCCGAGTTGGTTCCTCTGTTTTTTCAAAATGTTGTTCGTTTGCATGGTATTCCTGAGAATATCGTTTCTGACAGAGGGACCCAATTCGTGTCTAGATTTTGGCGGGCATTCTGTGCTAGGATGGGCATAGATTTGTCTTTTTCGTCTGCTTTCCATCCTCAGACTAATGGCCAGACCGAGCGGACTAATCAGACCTTGGAGACATATTTGAGGTGTTTTGTGTCTGCGGATCAGGATGATTGGGTTGCTTTTTTGCCTTTGGCGGAGTTCGCCCTCAATAATCGGGCCAGCTCTGCCACCTTGGTGTCCCCGTTTTTCTGTAATTTGGGGTTTCATCCTCGATTTTCCTCCGGTCAAGTGGAATCTTCGGATTGTCCTGGAGTGGATGCTGTGGTGGAGAGGTTGCATCAGATTTGGGGGCAGGTGGTGGACAATTTGAAGTTGTCCCAGGAGAAGACTCAGCTTTTTGCCAACCGCCGTCGTCGTGTTGGTCCTCGGCTTTGTGTTGGGGACTTGGTGTGGTTGTCTTCTCGTTTTGTCCCTATGAGGGTTTCTTCTCCTAAGTTTAAGCCTCGGTTCATCGGCCCGTACAAGATATTGGAGATTCTTAACCCTGTGTCCTTCCGTTTGGACCTCCCTGCATCCTTTTCGATTCATAATGTTTTTCATCGGTCATTGTTGCGCAGGTATGAGGTACCGGTTGTGCCTTCCGTTGAGCCTCCTGCTCCGGTGTTGGTTGAGGGTGAGTTGGAGTACGTTGTGGAAAAGATCTTAGACTCTCGTGTTTCCAGACGGAGACTCCAGTATCTGGTCAAATGGAAGGGATACGGTCAGGAGGATAATTCTTGGGTCACTGCCTCTGATGTTCATGCCTCCGATCTTGTCCGTGCCTTTCATAGGGCTCATCCTGATCGCCCTGGTGGTTCTGGTGAGGGTTCGGTGCCCCCTCCTTGAGGGGGGGGTACTGTTGTGAAATTGGATTCTGGGCTCCCCCGGTGGCCACTTGTGGAATTTAACTTGTGTGCATCATCCCCTCTGTTCACCTGCTCCTATCCGGATGTGGGAGTCGCTATATAACCTTGCTCCTCTGTCAGTTTCTTGCCGGTCAACAATGTTATCAGAAGCCTTCTGTGCTTGTTCCTGCTACTAGACAACTCCCAGCTAAGTTGGACTTTTGTCCTTGTGTGTTTTTGCATTTTGTTCCTGTTCACAGCTGCTGTTTCGTTACTGTGTCTGGAAAGCTCTTGTGATCGGAAATTGCCACTCTGGTGTTATGAGTTAATGCTAGAGTCTTAAAGGAATTTCTGGATGGTGTTTTGATAGGGTTTTCTGCTGACCATGAAAGTGTCCTTTCTGTCTTCCTGCTATCTAGAAAGTGGACCTCGATTTTGCTAAACCTATTTTCATACTACGTTTGTCATTTCATCTAAAATCACCGCCAATATATGTGGGGGCCTCTGTCTGCCTTTTGGGAAAATTTCTCTAGAGGTGAGCCAGGACTGTCTTTTCCTCTGCTAGGATTAGGTAGTTCTCCGGCTGGCGCTGGGCATCTAGGGTTAAAAAACGTAGGCATGCTACCCGGCCACTTCTAGTTGTGCGGCAGGTTTAGTTCATGGTCAGTATAGTTTCCATCTTCCAAGAGCTAGTTCTCATATATGCTGGGCAATGTTCTCTCGCCATTGAGAATCATGACACAGAGCCATTCCAGGATTAGAAGGAGAGAGAGAGAGAGAAAGGCTGCAATATAGGCAGACTTGCAAGAGATTCAATTACAAGCACACTCAGAACTGAGAAAAAAAAAAATAAATCTTCAGCAGACTTCTCTTTTCTCTCCTTTCTCTGTCAATTAATTTAACCCTTTTAGGCCGGTCAAACTGTTATGGTTCTCAATGGCAAGAGAACATAGCCCAGCAAACATACGAACTAGCTCTTGGAAGGATGGAAACTAAACTGACCATGAACTAAACCTGCCGCACAACTAACAGTAGCCGGGTAGCGTAGCCTGCGTTTTATCCCTAGACGCCCAGCGCCGGCCGGAGGACTAACTAATCCTGGCAGAGGAAAATATAGTCCTGGCTCACCTCTAGAGAAATTTCCCGGAAAGGCAGACAGAGGCCCCCACAAATATTGGCGGTGATTTTAGATGAAATGACAAACGTAGTATGAAAATAGGTTTAGCAAAATTGAGGTCCGCTTACTAGATAGCAGGAAGACAGAAAGGGCACTTTCATGGTCAGCTGAAAACCCTATCAAAATACCATCCTGAAATTACTTTAAGACTCTAGTATTAACTCATAACATCAGAGTGGCAATTTCAGATCACAAGAGCTTTCCAGACACAGAAACGAAACTACAGCTGTGAACTGGAACAAAATGCAAAAACAAACAAGGACTAAGTCCAACTTAGCTGGGAGTTGTCTAGCAGCAGGAACATGCACAGAAAGGCTTCTGATTACAATGTTGACCGGCATGGAAGTGACAGAGGAGCAAGGCTAAATAGCGACTCCCACATCCTGATGGAAACAGGTGAACAGAGAGGATGATGCACACCAGTTCAATTCCACCAGTGGCCACCGGGGGAGCCCAAAATCCAATTTCACAACAGTGTACACCCAATAATCTGCCATGTTGAGAATGTGGACGATGTGGCGGTCGTTTCTCAGGCACTGCAGCATGTAAACAACCATGTGCTGCAGACTGCCAACTGGCCAAGAAACGCTGTCCCCTGCTTGAGGCGTGATCCCTGCCCGCTCTTCATCACCCCACCCTCGCTGTACACACTGACTACTGGACAATTGTGTAACTCCCTCCTCTGGACGGATGTCTTCCTCCTCCATTGACTCCTCCTCATCCTCCTCACAAAGTGTCCCCTGCCTACGCCTTTGTGAGGAACCACGTGGCGCTGACTGTCCAGAAGCTGATGGAAATGGTGACTCCTCATCCTCCACCTCTTCCACAACATCATCCCTTAGCGCTTGCAGTGTTTGTTGAAGCAGGCAGATAAGGGGGACAGTCATGCTGACTATTGCATCATCTGCACTCGCCATCCGCATAGAATAATCGAAGGGACGCAAAACCTGGCAGACGTCCTTCATAGTGGCCCACTCTGTGGTTGTGAAGTCTGAACGTCGCGGAGTGCGACTTCTTTGCGCCTGATGCAGCTGGTACTCCATTATGGCTCGCTGCTGCTCACACAACCGCTCCAACATATGTAACGTGGAATTCCACCTGGTAGGTAGGTCACATATGATGCGATGTTCCAGAAGGTGGAATCGGCGCTGCAGAGCTGCAATGCGCGATCTTGCCGTGCTGGAACGCCGCAAGTGAGCACACTCTAGGCGGACCTTGTGCAGCAGTGCATCAAGATCCGGATAGTCCCTCAGAAAACTCTGCATGACCAAGTTGAGCACATGTGCCAGACATGGGATGTGAGTGAGGTTGCCGAGGCCCAGAGCTGCCACCAGATTTCGGCCATTGTCACACACTACCATGCCTGGCTGGAGATTCGCTGGCACAAACCACACATCGCTCTCCTGCTTGATGGCATTCCAGAGCTCCTGCGCTGTGTGGCTTCGATTCCCCAAAGAAATTAATTTCATGACGGCCTGTTGATGTTTGGCCACGGCTGTGCTCATGTCGGTCGTAACAGGTAAACGTTCACGGGTCCATGTGGAGGTGGACTGTGACTGCTCCTACAGCGATGATTCTGAGGAACTTGTGTATGAGAAGGAGTCAATGCGTACAGACTGGATTCCTGCAATCCTTGGAGTGGGCAGGACACGTCCTGCGCCACTCGCACGATCTGTACCCGGCTCAACAACATTAACCCAATGGGCAGTGAGGGAAAGGTATCGCCCCTGTCCATGTTGACTGGTCCACGCATCGGTGGTGAGGTGGACCTTGCTACTGACGGCGTTCAGTAGCGCGTGTTTTATGTGTCCCTCCACATGCTTGTGCAGGGCAGGGACGGCTTGCCTGCTGAAATAAAAGCGGCTGGGCACATTGTACTATGGGACTGCCAATGCCATCAAGTCACGGAAGCTGTCAGTCTCCACCAGCCTGAATGAGAGCATTTCCAGTGTCAGAAGTTTGGCAATGCCTGCATTCAGAGCCTGTGCTCGGGGGTGGTTTGCCGAGAATGGCCGCCTTTTCTCCCATGCCTGTGCTACCGATGGCTGTAGACTGGGCTGGGAGTGTGAGGATGACTGGGAACGTGGTGCTGTGGGTGGAATTACAGTGGGTCTCTGGACAACAGTGCCAGAGGTTCTTCCATGGCGATCCTGGGAGGAAGCTGAACTAGCTGTGTGTGAGCTGGAGGAAGAGGCAACACGAGCTGAAGAGGTGGTAGGTGCCGCTGTTGGTTGGCCTAGGTCTTCAGTGCGTTTTTGTAACTCCACCGCGTGTCTGGTCCGCACATGTTTCCACATATTTGAGGTATTGAGGTTGCTGACATTTCTCCCTCTTTTGATTTTCTGATGACACACCTTGCATTTGACAAAGCAAATGTCATCTGCAATTGTGTCAAGAAAGGACCAGGCACTGCAAGTCTTGGGAGCGCCCTTTTTGGCTTGTGGAAGAGGCATGCTCCTAACGGGTGCCGAAGTGGAGGCTACAGGCTCCGCAGTCTTCCCCCTCCCTCTCCCTCTTTGGCCCGTTCGGGGAATCTCTTCCTCAGAGTTGCTCCCACTACCTTCCTGTACCTCACGCCATGATGGGTCAAGGACCTCATCATCTACACTACCCTCTGCGACCAACTGCTCCTCCTGGGTAGTCTCAGCAGCACAGCACGCACCAGAAAGTGGCACCTGAGTGTCATCATCAGATGTGTACTGCGGTGTGGTGACCGGAGGCACTGGCCCACCCGCCTCTTCAGAGTCAGAGAGACAAAGCTGTTGGGCATCACTGCACACTGCCTCTTCTTCCATTTCTCCAATGCTGCTTGGCTGGCCCCCTGTTTCCAAGCCAAGAGATTCAGATTACAGAAGTAGAGACGGCTCCTGTCCTGGGCTCTCTGACTGCCTGGGCAATTTGGCAGGTGGTGAAAAGACAGATGGGTGCTCTCCAGTGCTCTATGCCTTAGAGGATGTGGCACTAATTGAAGTCGATGCGTTAGCTGCCATCCATCCGACAACGGCTTCAATTTGGTCTTCACGCAGCAGCGGTGTACGGCGCTCTCCTACAAAGCTGTGCATGAAGGACTGTTCCCTGCTGAAACTGGGTGATGATGAGTCACCGGTGCCCGCAGAAGGCACAGAATCCCCACGTCCTCTCCGTGCTCCGTGCCCACGCCCATGTGCCTTACTCCCTGCCCTCTTCATCTTTGTTGACTGATAAAGATAAGCAGAAAAGTACTAAGGGCTTAGTGTGCTTATTCCTGAACAGCTCCCAACAGGTATAAGAAACACTAATTTTCTAAAGTGTGGACTGGACTTTAATATGAGCTAATGTGGCCTACACAACTGTAAAGTGGTGTGTTTGGTGAACTTTATTATTATTTTTTTTTTTTGGCAGATCTGACTAAAGAGCGAGCTGCACTCACACGGAGACCGTGCAGACAGCCGTAAATGGCGCTGCAAGGCCCACAAAACCTCCTCTGTGTTATCCTATGCAGTGTTTTTACACAATTTAGCTGGATACAGGTGGAAAGCCACTAATAGGAAATATTTGAAAAAATGTGCAGCAGGCTGCACCATTAGGTAAAAAGGACAATTTATTTTACGGTATGAGGCAGTGACGCACTCCGAGCTGGATACAACTGGCTGTGGCTGCACACAGACTACAGGGCGAGCTGCACTCACACGAAGACCGTGCAGACAGCCGTAAACGGCACTGCAAGGCCCAAAAAACCTCCTCTATGTTATCTTATGTAGTGTTTTTCCACAATTTAGCTGGATACGGGTGGAAAGCCACTAATAGGAAATATTTGAAAAAATGTGCAGCAGGCTGCACCATTAGCAAAAAAGGACAATTTATTTTACGGTATGAGGCAGTGACTACACAGACTACAGAGTGGGCTGCACTCACACACACACACACACACACACACACACACACACACACACACACACAGACCTTGCAGATCGCTGTTAAAACAGCACTGCAAGGCAAAAGCAAGGTTCTCACGCAGCGGTTGCTAAATTAGCCTGGGAAAAGCACAATGAAGCAAATCGCTATCTCAACTGGCCCTCAGTCAGAACACAGAATCCTATGCCTAACTGAATTCACAGCAGAGTGAGTCCGAATTGGCGGCAGCGTTTTTTATAGTGCATCATGACATAATTTCAGCAGCCAATCACAGCCTTGCCAGTAGTTACATGCCCACCATGCTGAACAGTATGTGCCCACACTTGTAATCATTCCTCGTTGGCTGCATTCGTGCAGTTTGAATTCTGGGAACTTCCGATTCTGGTATCCGATATGCGGTAAATATCGGAACTCGGTATCGGAATTCCGATACCGCAAATATCGGACAGTACCCGATACTTGCGGTATCGGAATGCTCAACACTATGAGTCCACAATGAGTTGACACAAAGGGAGCAGATCAGGGGGCACCACCCGGCAATCCGACGCCACGGAAATAGAAATAGTCGTTGAGTGAATTCAATGGCTCCAGCAGATGAGGGCCAGAACACAGTCCAACATGGCAGCTTTTAACCCAACATGGCAGCTTTTAACCCTCCACGCACTGGCACCGGGATCTTGTTTGAGCCTGGGGGCATATATCTTGAAAGACACTTCCCCCTCATAGGCTAAGGAGCAGAACTGCGCTCTGTAAGTGTCTGGAATTACAGCATAATGTTCAAGAATGACCTCTTTTACCTCCTCATACTCACTGCTCCACTGGGGTTCCATAGCTCTGTAGGCATCGGCAGCTCCACCATCTAAGAGCCCCACCAGATGTCTGACCTGCTCCCTTTCCGGGACTTCCATTAATTGACATTGATGTTCAAAGTCCTGGAAGAAGCCCTCAATGTCACCTGCAGCTTCATTAAATGGCTTAAAGTCCTAACGGGACACCCTTGGGAATTCCCTCATGGTGGGTGCTGTGGTTACAATCTGTCTATAGCTTCTAGCTGCTTCCACCATGAGCTGCCTCTCCTTAGCTGTGCGAATTGCTTCCCTCTTATCCTCTATGGTGGTATCATCCCCAAGCAATGCCATCTCCTCCTCATACCACACAACCTACTGACTTTTTTGGGTATTTACCTGCAGCTCCTGTCTTTCCTCTCTTTGCTGGGGGAATCCTTCTTCGGTTCCATCTTGCAGGTAAGCTCCTTCCAAAGCCTTAATTAGTTGGTCCTTGGTCAGTCCTTTATAGCAGACTCCTAATTCACGGGCCTTTGTTTGTAAACTCCCCACAGTCCAGTTCCTGTATCCTGGGGTTCTGGTTCCAGACATTGATGAGCCGCTGTCCTCCATTCCCTCTGCTCTGATCCCACTGCTTGCCACCAGTTTGTGACGGGGTTTGCAACAGAGCAGCAAGAGACACCAGGCTGATAAACAATCCAACAAGATTTATTGGAACAGGGAACTGGGATAACACAAATGAAAGTAATTCTGCAGCATCCATAATGAGTCCACACTGAGTCCACACAAAGGGAGCAGATCCGGCAATCCGACACCAGGGAAATAGAAATAGTCCTTGAGTGAATTCAATGGTTCCAGCAGATGAGAGCCACAACACAGTCCAACGTGGCGGCTTTTAACCTTCCACACACTGGCACCAGGATCTCGCCTCAGCATAAGATCCCAGCCCTTCCTAAGTCACCACACAACTGAATCAGCCAACACATGAGTCTATTTTTTTGTGTTCTTGGATCCACCCTTTAATGGGGAGGGCTATCCCCACTGGTTGTTGACTCAACAAGCCTAATTACATGGCAGTCCAGGAACACAGGCCGGGGGAGGGACACGCTGTTACAAGGAGTTCCTAGGAAGAATGTCATGCCGGTCACCATGGCAGTGCCTGGTGCTAGATCGACGGCATTAGTCTGCTGGATTGGAGCACTAACTGGTGACGAGGATGATGCAGAGTTAGAAGACTGCCTGGCCATTATGAAGAGGATCAGACATTATGATAATAATGTAGGTACTGTCTCTTTAAGAATAAAGGCAACACTGTAGATTTAGGTGATGCACTATCATTCAGTAACACAGTCTCTGAGATGGAAGGCTCCCCCTCTAGAATATAGCACTGCTGTGGATGAGAATCTGCATTTATCTGTAAAACTTAGATGGCAGGAGATGTAGAAGAGCTGGTGCAGGCAGGCTCCAGACACAAGTACAGGCAGCAGCACAGCATATACCAGGAGACAGTCTTTAGGAGCATTCACTGGCAAGATAGTTTTTAATAAGCCGTTCTGAGACTTGTGGTGGCGTAATAGTAGATAGGCAGAGAAGAATATTATCCAGTTCGTGATGCCACTTGCAAAGCCCTTGCAATGATGGGCTTTCCGTTCACTGCAATCCACTCCCACTCAGCGTCCACGATAATGACCACAGACACAGGTCTCGGGGATAACAGTTGCATTTACTTTCGCAGGAATGGGAAAATATGACACGGAGTAAATGCTTCACAGCTCACCGGGTAAAACCACAGCAATTACAGTACAGAGTTAGATTCTGACATAGAATTGAGGCTTCGGAGCTTTAAGAACCTGCTCCTTTATATGTAGTGCTTGTAAGTTGTTATACAGAGATTCAGAGTCTCTTGTAGCTTTATGCAGAAGATTTTACATAGCAAGAGTATTCCACCGACCTGGGAGTTCTGGGGTAATTTCTAAGCTATTCAGGCCTACCAGAGGGTCTTGGAGAGAGGGAGCCTCCATGTGCTCTGCTCCCAGAGACAGTTTGTTTCAGACTGGGGTTTTCCCAGCTCTCCTGGTCTAGATGAGCAGAAACTAGAATAGCCCCTCCTCTTGAAATCTCAGTTCTCATGTCAAAACTTTACAGTGTATACATTTCACCAGCAGATGGTGCTGGAACATAACAAATGAGAAAATACCTGTAAAAACACATGAATCAAATTAAACCACATGTCTTAATAACAGTAAAGGGGTAGCTAGAAGGTGAGCTATAGTGTACAGTCCAGGGGTATTTAAAGTGACAGTCATAACCTGGACCAGGTCTCTACGTATGTGGCTATTCTCTAGACCAGGGGCGGGGAACCTCAGGCCCATGGGCCATTTATGGCCCTTGATAACCTTTTCTTCGACCCACTGGCAGATTCCCGTTTACTACAGTTCTTGGGCCGAAAGCTGTGTTTGACAGCTGCCAGCCCTTTAATTTCTTCTCGCTCTGTGAGCATGTGCATGCAGCATTCACTACTAATTGCTGAGGTGCATGCAGTGAAAGATCATGTCCTGACGCATGTCAGTGTCAGGATGTACCTTGTGGGAGGATTTAGAGCGCAATTTGTACTGCCCCAAAGACCATTGGCAGAAAAATATTTCCCCACCCCTGCTCTAGACTTTAGACTGCTGTTTGTCCCTTTATAATCCTTGAAACATGATTTGGGCAATAAAACAAATTTACAGTGGTTTATGAGAGTTTGTGAACCCTTTCGGATTTTCTATATTTCTACTTAAATTTGCCTTAACACTGCAAGAGATTTTCACACATCTTCTAAATGCAGATAAACAAAACCAAATCAAACAATTGAGTTCAAAATATTAAACGTTGTTGTTTTTTTAAATGAGGGTAATGATCCATTATAATGACTAAGAGTGGCAAAAATGTATCGTATGTAGTGTTGAGCGATACCGTCCGATACTTGAAAAGTATCGGATCTAATCCGATACCGATACCCGATACCCATACAAGTCAATGGGACACCAAGTATCGGAAGGTATCCTGATGGTTCCCAGGGTCTGAAGGAGAGGAAACTCTCCTTCAGGCCCTGGGATCCATATCAATGTGTAAAAGAAAGAATTAAAATAAAAAATAGGGATATACTCACCTCTCCGACGCAGACTGGGCTTTACCGCCGTAACCGGGAGCCGTTGTACCTAAGAATGCGCGCTTGAAGGGCCTTAGATGAGGTCACGGAGCTTTGTTTGGTTGCATAGCGGTCGCGTGACCGCTACGCGACCAATCACAAAGCCGTGACGTCACCTAAGGTCTTTCAAGCGCTTGAAATACCTTAGAAGACGTCCGCAGCTTCTGATTGGTCGCGTAGCGGTCGCGTGACCGCTACGCGACCAATCACAAAGCCGTGACGTCACCTAAGGTCTTTCAAGTGCTTGAAAGACCTTAGGTGACGTCACTGCTTTGTGATTGGTCGCGTAGCGGTCACGCGACTAATCAGAGTGCCGTGACGTCATCTAAGGCCCTTCAAGCGCGCATTTTTAGGTACAATGGCTCCCGGTTACGGCGGTAAAGTCCAAGGGCCGCCGGAGAGGTGAGTATATCCCTATTTTTTATTTTAATTCTTTCTTTTACACATTGATATTAATCCCGATACCGATTCCCGATACCACAAAAGTATCGGATCTCGGTATCGGAATTCCAATACCGCAAGTATCGGCCGATACCCGATACTTGCGGTATCGGAATGCTCAACACTAATCATATGTGGTGTGACTCTCTTGTGCAGCAGTAACTGCATCTAAAAGTTTACGTTAATTGCTGATTAGTTCTGTGCATCAGCTTGGAGGAATTTTAGCCCATTCTTTCCCACAATGCAGCTTTAACTCTGTTATGTTGGAGGGTTTTCTTCCTCGAACTGCTTACTTCAGGTTCCTCCATAACATTTCTATAGAATTAAAGACAGGACTTTAACTTAGCTATTTCAAATCCTTAATTTTTTCTTCTTTAACTATTTTTGTAGAACAACTTGTGTGCTTTGAGTCAGGCTCTTGCTGCATGATCAATGCTCTCGTTACAAGAAATCTTTAAGGCAAGAAATCCCACTTATTAAACCTGACAGGGCACACCTGTGTTGTGAATTCCGTTCTTGGGCTCCCTCCTGTGGTCGTGAATGGTACTTTAGTGAGTTCTGTCCTTGGACACCCTCTGGTGGCTTTGAGTGGAACTGCTGATCTTTGAGGTTGGCTTGCTCAGCTGCCCTCACTTATTGTTCCTGCTGGCTTTCCTATTTAACTCTGCTATGATCGTTAGTTCATGCCAGCTGTCAATGTCTCAGTACTGGTTCAGATCTCTCTTGGATTTCTCAGATGACCTGTCTACTCCAGCAGAAGCTAAGTCCCTGCTAGTTCATTTGTTGTCCATTTGTTTTGAGTATATTTCTCAGTACATGTTATGTTTCTAGTCCAGCTTGCTATTATGATATTTCCTTGCTAGCTGGAAGCTCTGGGGGTGCAGAGTGCACCTCCACACCGTGAGTCGGTGTGGAGGTCTTTTTGCAAACTCTGCGTGGTTTTTTGTAGTTTTTTAATACTGACCGCACAGTTCCCTTTCCTATCTTTTGTCTATCTAGAGAAGAATTGGCCTCCTTTGCTAAAATCTGATTTCATTCCTGTGTTTGTCACTTTCCTCTCAACTCACAGTCAATATTTGTGGGGGGCTATCTTTCCTTTGGGGAATTTCTCTGAGGCAAGGTAGGCTTCTATTTCTATCTTCAGGGGTAGTTAGCTCTTAGGCTGTGAAGAGGCGTCTAGGGAGAGTTAGGAACGCTCCACGGTTATTTCTAGTGTTTGTGATAGGATTAGGGTTTGCGGTCAGTAGAGTTACCACCTCCTCAGAGCTTGTCTCTGATTTCCGTTTTAACTATCAGGTCATTCCGGGTGCTCCTAACCACCAGGTCTATAACAGTGCTCCTAACCACCAGGTCCATAACACACCTGTGAATTGAAAACCATTCCCGGTGACTACCTCTTGAAGCTCATCAAGAGAATGCCAAGAGTGTGCAAAGCAGTCATCAAAGCAAAAGGTGGCTACTTTGAAGAACCTAGAATATAAGACATAATTTCAGTTGTTTCACACTTTTTTGTTAAGTATATAATTCCACATGTGTTAATTCATAGTGTTGATGCCTTCAGTGTGAATGTACAATTTTCATAGTCATGAAAATACAGAAAAATCTTTAAATGAAAAGGTGTGTCCAAACTTTTGGTCTGTACTGTAACTTCAAATTTTCTGCATATCCTAAAGATACACATACAGTACATGTACTCAGTAGGATTCACGATGGAGACTGATGAAAATAATAGGATTTTGCAGGACCCTAACTGTAGGCCTATATGGATTCAGATATTTTTGATGGTTACCTTATCCAAAAGGTTACATATTTTTGGATTGAATTTCACCAAGAGAATCATTCTTAATTTTTTGCAGGGAACTCACGTAATGCCGTCACTGACATCTGTCCTACGAGATGACAAGCACTTCAAGAAACCTGACGAGTTTTACCCGCAACATTTTCTGGACTCCGATGGAAACTTTGTCAAAAACGAGGCCTTTATACCATTTTCTGCTGGTAAGTAACATCAAAGTAAAAATGGTGGATAATTCAACCACCTCAGAGGCTTTCTGCCACCAGACTCCCTGATAGACTAATACTATTATGTTACTCACAAGCTACTAAGATATCCCGCCAATAATTTAGAAGGATGGAGATCCTAAGAATACCAGTAAAAAAAACTAAAAAGATTTGTCTATTAGTGATGGGCAAGCACTAAAATGCTCGGATGCTCATTGCTTGGGTTGAGCAAATTGTAACGCTTGGGTTTTTGACCCGAGCAACGAGCCCAATGTAAGTCTATGGGAAAACCGAGCATTTTTGTGGTGGCCTCCCCGGAAGTGTCTATAAATCGATGGAAACAGTGCCCAAATGACATAGGGAAGACTCCTGGAAGCATTTCTGACTCCCAGATCACAGCTATAAACAATGTTGTCAGAGTCTTACGCCATTTTTACAGGTGCACAATAAAACATACAAAAATGAAACCAAAATGGATTTTCCTGCGAAATATGTTAAGGAACATCCTTTCCAGGGTAAAGATTTGTATGTAAAGCAAAAGAAATAACCCAAAACAAAAATGTTCCTCTATCACTTGGGCTTTGTTCACATGTAGCGTTTTTCATGCATTTTTCAACTTTACCATTGCTTTCAACCAAGACAAATGCATTCACTGGGAAATATACTTTTAGCATTTTACCACCTTATCTGGCCATATGGTGTGTGACACATCATCAGACACATCATGTTTCATTTATGAAGGAGGGACTCTGAAAGTCACAAAGTCTATTTTTATAGGGCCATCAGATGGCCTTTACTATTTTTAAAGGGCTAGCAGTCGGCCCTCACTATTCTTAGAGCCATCAGCCGGCTATGCTTTGTTGTTCCCATTATTAAACAGTGGGTCTCGTAAACTGTTATTGCATATGTAGTGAGTGGCAGGGCTGCCAAAAATTTGTATGCACCTCAATAACCCATTGAACAGACATCCTGGATGGCCACATGCAACCGAAGTTCTCAGTATTCATTTGGTACTCCCATACTGTTTGATTATGCATTGAATGCAAGGCTTGCCCTGCCCCAAAGTTACACGCACCCAATAAGCTTTTGAACCCACGTACTGGATGGCCACTTTAAACCAAACTTCACATTATTCATTTGGTACTCCCATAATGTTTGCCCATGAAGTGAATGCAAGGCCTACTCAAAATTTGGACACATCCCAACAACCCATTGAACAGACGTCCGGGATGGCCACATTAAACCAAACTTCCCACTATTACGATTTTTTTAAGTCACAAAAAGTTTCCCCATATGGGCCAGGCATGGTATGTGTGTGAGCTTGCCTCACCTCAGAGCCGCCACCAGGTTCCAGCTATTGTCACACACGAACATGCCTGGCTGTAGGTTCAGCAGTGTCAGCCACAGATCTGCCTGCTCATTCAGAGCTGTCCACAACTCTTCAGAATTTTGTGGTCTGTCACCTTAGCAAATTACCTTCAGTACCGCCTGTTGACGCATGGCTGAGGCAGTGTTGCAGTGCATCCTGCTTGTGACTGATGTGATGATTTCGGACATGGATGCTGAAAAGCAGGAGGAGGAGGTGTAGGAGCTGTAGACTGTGGGGGCAACCCTGACTGGAGTAGGGCCCGCAATCCTCGGCATCGGGAGGACATGTTCCATCCCAAGGTCAGACTGGGTCCCGGCTTCCACTATGTTAGCCCAGTGTGTCGTCAGCCAGATGTAGCATCCCTGCCCACAATAACTTGTCCACGTGTCTGTGGTTAGGTGTACTTTCCTAGTAACAGCATTGTTGAGGGCACAGCTAATGTTGTCGGACACATGCTTGTATAATGTGGGGACGGCACACCGGGAGAAATAGTGGCAGCTGGGGATTGAGTACATTGGGATGGCCGCCACCATCAGGTTGCAGAAAACTTCCATCTCCACAAGCTTAAAAGGCAACATTTCTAGCAGGTGCAGACGAGAATTGTGTGAATTTAATAGTGTGGCCTGTGGGGCTTTGGCTGCATATTTCCACTTGCGTTCCAAGGACTGGGCTATGGACAACTGAACGCTATGCTGGGATAAGAACATGGACATGCTTGCTGATGATGCTAGTTTAGTGTGTGCAATGACAGATGCAGGGTATCTTCACAGCCACCATGGACAGGGGATTGGCTTGCATGCACAACAGTGGAAGAAGCACTGGTGTCACCCACAGACACTGTTGGTGGACATTGTAGTTCGACCCACAAAGTTGGGTGCTTTGCTGCCATATGCCTGATCATGCTGGTGGTGGTCAGGCTGGTATTTTTGATACTTCTGCTGTTGCGGGCCAGGCAGGTGGTGCAAATGGCCTGTTTGGGGTCACTGGCAGTGTCTTTGAAAAACAACCAGACTCGGGAAGACCTAACACTTGTACTGGTAACTTCCGTCGTGCTAGCATTACGGGGAACGGTTGCCTGTCCTCTGTCTGCGGCCAACACAATGCTTCTTTCTGCCTCTTGGGGTGCTATGTCTCCCTCCACCTGTGTGCTTCTATCCCCGCTCTGCATGTCCTCCTGTCAGTTTGGGTCAGTTACTATATCATCAATCACCTCATTTTCCACTTCCACACCTTGTTCCTCCTCCTGACTTTTTGGCAATCGTGTCTCATCATCGTCCGCCTCTTGTGACACGTTCCCACCTTCACCTTTGTGTGAACGTGGCTGCTCAAATATTTGGGCATCGCTACAGGCGATCTCCTCTTGCCCCGCTTCAACTGCACCGTGAGAGAGACCCAAATCTCTAAATGGAAATGTAAACAGCTCTTCGGAGTGTCCAAGTGTGGGATCACTTGTCTCACGGCACTCGGTATTGTGGGAGAAAGGAGGATCAGGGCGAGGAATATGCTGCCCACACTCATGGCTACTCAGACTCCAACTGTGTGGAAGACAGGGTGGTGGTGGTGGCAAAGTAACTGGAAGCATTATCTGCTATCCAACCAACAACCTTTTGACACTGCTCTGGGTTCGATAGTGGTGTGCTGCTGCGCTCCCCTAGTAAATGTGACAGGGAGGTTGAGCAAGACGATGTGGGTGTTTATTGTGGGCCAATTTCCACTTGCCCACATCCTCGGCCTCGCCCTCCGTATGCACCATCATCATCATGTCCACTTCCCCGTCCCTTTGCACGCACCTTTCCCATTTTAAATACACTGAAATATTTTGCACGTTCAATACAAATGCCTGACTTTAGAGCAAACTTATGTGATTAGTGTGCGTGAAAACCACAGTTTAAGATATCTGGCTTGTAGGTAACACCTTTTTTGTTAAGCAAACAGGTGTCAATAAATAGACTAAGACACACCAAAAAAAGGTCAATTGAACCCCCCAAATGCCCCAATTTTTTGCTCACAGATAGTTGATGCGTATAACGTAGATACCAGACTTGGAATTATCTGGCCTGTATTTTTTTAATACAACAAAAGTGTAAATAACTAGGCTAACACACAGCAAAAAAAGGTCAATGGAGCCCAAAAAATGCCCCAATTTTTTCCCCACGTATAGGTAGTGCGCGTGATGGAGATACAAGACTTGAAATAATCTGGCCTTTATTTTTTTAAAACAGCAAAAGAGTGTGAATAGCTAGGCTAAGGCCAGGTTCATATTGCGTTAGTGCAGTCCGTTCAACGCATGCGTTAAACAGACTGTGCACCGCAAGTGCCTATTAAAGATCGCGTTATGCGATCGCGTTAGCGCAGATGCTCCATCTGCGCTAGCGGTGACGGACCCCGAGCGCTGCACACCACATCTGAGGGTCCGTCACAGAATGATGGCACATCGCTAACGCATGCCGATTATGACGTGTTAGCGATGTGCTACATAATGGCAGTCAATGGGTACGCTAATGCATCTGTTACATAGCGTTAGTGCCGCTATGTAACGGATGCCGTCAGCACATTGCCATTAACCCAATATGAACCTGGCCTAAAACACGCAATAAAAGGTCAAGTGAACTAAAAAAATGCCCCAATTTTTTCCCTACAGATAGATGATGCGTGTGATGTAGATAACAGACTTGGAATTATCTGGCCAGTATTTTTTTTTAAAACAGCAAAAGAGTGTGAATAACTAGGCTAAGACACAGCAAAAACAGTTCAATGGAGCCCCCAAAAATGCCCCAATTTGTTCCCCACAGATAGGTGATGCGTGTGACGGACATACCAGACTTGAAATTATCTGACATGTATTTTTTGTTTACAGCAGAATTGTGTCACTGTCAATAAGTTGGCTTACAAATTAAATAGAGGGCTCAAATGGCACTATTTTGAGCACAATGTTATTTGATGCCTGTGACGCAGATACCCAACTTTAAAATATCTGGCCTGTTTTTTTTTTTTCTGGGCAGAAAAATAGTGTCAATAACCAGCCTGACACACAACAAAAAAATTCAATGGAGGCCTGAAGTGACACAATGTTTAGCACAATGACAGGCGATCCGTGTGGCAGACAAAACACAGTGTAAAATATCTGCCCTGTAGGTAAATATTTTTTTTAAGCGAGAAGGTGTCAAGAACTTGTATAAGACACTGCAAAAAAATTTTTACACTACTGGTTGTATTCAAAAGTGCCAATAAGCAAAAGGAAAAAAATGTGTGCTCTGGATTGCTTTTAAATACAAAAATCAGGATTAAGATGCAAAAACAAATTATTCCTGGCCACTTATATCTTGGACTAGGTATATAGTCAATATCTGTAATAGGCAGCAGCAAGTAATGGAATGGCCACTCTTCCTGTATGCAATGAAGTATGAAGTATGCCACATACAATGCCTTCCTGCCTAGCACTGATATCTATATACCCTCATACACTGCCTGCCTACCTAGCACTGATATATACAGTACATACCCTGTAATTAGTCCTTAGAACGACTGTTGGTTTAACTGGATATGTGGATTGAGCAATGGTATACCAACACTAACTAATAAAATGACAAATCATTGGACGTGGTATATCTCGATTTTTCCAAAGCGTTTGATACCGTACCGCACAAGAGGTTGGTACATAAAATGAGAATGCTTGGTCTGGGGGAAAATGTGTGTAAATGGGTTAGTAACTGGCTTAGTGATAGAAAGCAGAGGGTGGTTATAAATGGTATAGTCTCTAACTGGGTCGCTGTGACCAGTGGGGTACCGCAGGGGTCGGTATTGGGACCTGTTCTCTTCAACATATTCATTAATGATCTGGTAGAAGGTTTACACAGTAAAATATTGATATTTGCAGATGATACAAAACTATGTAAAGCAGTTAATACAAGAGAAGATAGTATTCTGCTACAGATGGATCTGGATAAGTTGGAAACTTGGGCTGAAAGGTGGCAGATGAGGTTTAACAATGATAAATGTAAGGTTATACACATGGGAAGAAGGAATCAATATCACCATTACACACTGAACGGGAAACCACTGGGTAAATCTGACAGGGAGAAGGACTTGGGGATCCTAGTTAATGATAAACTTACCTGGAGCAGCCAGTGCCAGGCAGCAGCTGCCAAGGCAAACAGGATCATGGGGTGCATTAAAAGAGGTCTGGATACACATGATGAGAGCATTATACTGCCCCTGTACAAATCCCTGGTTAGACCGCACATGGGGTACTGTGTCCAGTTTTGGGCACCGGTGCTCTGGAAGGATATAATGGAACTAGAGAGAGTACAAAGGAGGGCAACAAAATTAATAAAGGGGATGGGAGAACTACAATACCCAGATAGATTAGCGAAATTAGGATTATTTAGTCTAGAAAAAAGACGACTGAGGGGCGATCTAATAACCATGTATAAGTATATAAGGGGACAATACAAATATCTCGCTGAGGATCTGTTTATAACAAGGAATGTGACTCTCACAAGGGGGCATTCTTTGCGTCTGGAGGAGAGAAGGTTTTTCCACCAACATAGAAGAGGATTCTTTACTGTTAGGGCAGTGAGAATCTGGAATTGCTTGCCTGAGGAGGTGGTGATGGCAAACTCAGTCGAGGGGTTCAAGAGAGGCCTGGATGTCTTCCTGGAGCAGAACAATATTGTATCATACAATTATTAGTTTCTGTAGAAGGATGTAGATCTGGGGATTTATTATGATGGAATATAGGCTGAACTGGATGGACAAATGTCTTTTTTCGGCCTTACTAACTATGTTACTATGTTACTATGTTACTAAATCTCTCCCTTTCTCAGCAGAAACTCTCCCTATACTGCCTGAGTCTGGAGCTGACTGTGCCAAGCAGGGAGGAGCCAGGTCGGCTATAGACCCGATGACACTGTGCGGCCAGCCAATCACTGTAATGCCACAACCAACATGGCTGCAGCATTGCAGTGTGTGGTAGACAATCCCTGCATGTTGATTGGCACTCTAAAGAGTGATAAAACATACAGGGCAGTGACCCAAACCTCCGCCGAACAATCCCGGAAATGCTCAGTGCTCGCCAAGTATCGTGAACTCACGAGATGCTCGGGCGAGCATCGAGCATTACCGAACATGCTCGCTTGACAATATTGTCTATCTAATTGAATAAATTGAAATACTACATCCAATAGAAAAAGACATAGGATCAACATATAATAATTAAAAAATGGTATAATGTTTACTAAAAAATTACCAAAATACTGTATATATTTTTACATATGAGTATGGAGATGTTTGGCAACAGACAGCCATGTATCAGTAAAGATGGAAGAAGATCAATAGTGGGATCAAGATAAATTCCTCATAAGAGAAGCAAAAAAAATATATATATATATTATAAAATAATAAAATTATATATATTTTTATATATATTATAAAAATATATATAATTAGGACAACATTTTGAAAACTGTAAAAATGACAAATGGATAACTGACAGATGTGAGTTTGAAATTAGAATGTCAAAGGATATAAATCTATAATAGACAACTACACTGCAAATATGTAAAAGGGTAACCACAAAACAGCATTAGTATGCTAAACTAACCCTATGCCTTTATAAGTACATCTAATAAAAAACAACATGTCACAAATGGAATATATAAAGTGATATTATCATTATGATAGAAAACTGATGCCTTAGGACATGATGGGATAGTGGAAACACAAGGGAGGGGGCGCACAAGCACCGTGACGTGCGTTTCACCACACTGGGCTTTGTCAGGAGGCCTACACATGTCCTTTCAGTAAACTCTGTAAAAACATTACCAAAAAATGTATAAAAAAATGCTTTTTTTATCATGCCGGCAAAAAGGAGAAATAAAATGCAATCAAAAAGTCGAATGTAGATAAAAACTATATTGCTAAAAACATCAAAACATCATCTTGTCCCCCCAAAAATAAGCCTCTATACAGCTTCATCAGCAGAGAAATATAAAAGTTACAGCTTTCAGAATATAGAGATGTAAAAACAATTCTTTTATCCATAAAGTAGCTTTTATTGTGTAAAAGCTGCAAAACATAAAAAAAGATATAAATGTGATATTGCTGTAATCGTACTGACCTGAAGAGTAAAACTGTCTTATTACTTTTACTATATAGTGAACAGCATAAAAAAAGAAAAAAAAATCTTTAATTGCTGGTTTTGTTCATTCTTTCTCACAAAAATGGGAATAGAAAGTGATCAAAACATGTGATGTGCTCAAAAATGGTAGCAATAAAAATGTCAACTCGCCCCACAAAAAGCAAGCAATCACATGAATCTGCCGGCCGATAATATGTATAGGAAAATTATAGCTGTCATAATATGGCAATGGAAAAACTTATTTTTGCAAAAAAAGTGTCCTTTAATGTGTGACACAAAGCCATCTTATCATATACAGTACTGTGAAGAGCAAAAAGGTAACAATGTATTGAACTTTTGACTTCCAAGATTCATCTCAAAATTCACTACCGCTTTGATCATGAGACTACCATCATTTTATAGACAATCATCTTGGATATTTCATACATAAATTTGACTTGCACCTATTTAGCATATGATTAGTTATGCAGATTCTTGTCATGACACTGCATTGTTACTGTTTTGCTCCTAGTGGTGGAAAAATCTTTTTCTTCCTTAATACTGCAATATACAACCTGTTCTCACATTACCAAATAGCTCAATGTGTTATTAGGTTGATTCCCAAGTGAAATGTCATTGGTTTAAATCGAGGAGCAGCCATGAAGATGATTTCCCAAGAAAAGAGAAACAGTATCATCCAGCTCGTCGATAGTGGTCTATTGGCCAAGAAAATTGCCAAACTGCATCATGTGAGTGCCATGAGAGTTGGAAGACTAAAAAATGAAGTCTGTCCATCCATTGGCCAAAAGGTGAACATCCAGGCAAAATAAGGGAGTCAACAAGTCAGCTCATCCCAAGGTCTATTAGTTTTGGCACGACAAACACGACAGTGGAGGGGGCTCAAATGCTTCAGAATAATGAGATCATAGTCGTCGATGCAAGCACCATGCAACACACATTACACAAGTCTGGAATGATGGCATGAAATAAGGTGAGGAAGCCACAACTTCAATATTGTCATATGAAGTGTCTCTTCAAGTTTGCAAACAACTACGAAAAGTGGACAATTAAAGAATTGAAACGGGTGATTTGGAGTGATGACATCAAAGTCAATAGAGTAGACTATGATAGGTGCAAATAGGTCTGAAAGAAAAAAGGGACAAAGGGGCTAATGAATTGAGAAATTTAAGGAAATGTCAAGTTCGGTGGAGGAAGCCTGATGATATGTGGTTGTTTCACAGCCAAAAGCATTGGATACTTGACCAGGATCAATGGTGGTCTCAGTGTTGAACTATATGTGAGTATCCTACAAGATGAGTTACTTCGGACACTCCAGTACAATGGATATGAAAAGGATGACATAATGTTCCAACAGGACAACATGAAGCATACATCGAGATTGGTGAAGAAATGGTTCAATGACGATAAATTAGAGGTGCTGGAGGGGCCCCCACAGTCCCCAGACCTCAACCCAATCAAACCCTTGTGGGTAGAATTGAAGAAACAACTGTACACATATCCAAGTGAGTCGACCAGTATGCACCAACTTTGGGAACATGTAGAAGAGATATGAGATCAATTTTCGGTCGACACATGATTGAATCTGATTGAGAGCAGGCCCAGAAGGAATCAGGTAGTTTTGAAATTCAAACATGAATTTACAAAACACTAACAAAATGTAAAAAAATTTTTTTTAGATCTTTAGGAGCAAAATAGTAAAAATGCAGCGACATGACCAGAATCTGCATAACTAATCACATGCTACGTAGTTGCCCATCAAATTTTAAGTATGAGATATCCAAGATGATAGTCTATGAAATGAAGGCAGTCTTAACTTCAAAGCAGAAGTGGATAATGAGATATGGAGCCTGAAAGTCAAAAGTTCAAATCATATTTACCCTTTTGATCATCACTGTAAACGGCACAGGAAACGGTGTACAAAAATAAATAAAAGCAATTCTGGCTTATGATCCAATGGTGTACGCCTTTTTAAGTTTGCATAAAAGTGCAGTCAGCCACAGTTTTCTGCACTTCTGAAAAGAAGGGCTCCGCTGAACAGAGGCCAGATGGAGTCCTGTCATGATTCCCAATGGCAGGGAAACATCAGAACACAAAAATAACGGACGAGCTCTGGGTGATGGAATCTCGAGCTGACCGTGAGCTAAATCTACCACACAACTAATAGTAGCCAGGGAGCATACCTACGACTTCCTAAATGCCACGCGCCAGCCGGAGGACTAACTACGCCTGGTAGAGGAAGGAACAGACCTGGCTTACCTCTAGGGAAATACCCCAAAAGATGATAGCAGCCCCCCACATGTAATAACGGTGAGTTAAGAGGAAAAGACATACACAGTATGAAAGTAGATTTAGCAAAGAGAGGTCCACTTACTAGATAGCAGAAGGATACAAAAGAGGACTTCACGGTCAACTGAAAACCCTTTCAAAAACCATCCTGAAATTACTTTAAGACTCCTGTGTCAACTCATGACACAGGAGTGGCAATTTCAGCCCGCAAGAGCTTCCAGCTACAGAGAATAACAAAAACTGCAAACTGGACAAAAGATACAAAACAAAAGGACAAAGTCCACTTAGCTGATCAGCAGACTAGTAGCAGGAACATGCAACCGAAGGCTCTGGTTACAATGATGACCGGCAAGGAAATGACTGGAGAGCAAGGCTAAATAGGAAACTCCCAAACACTGATGGGAGCAGGTGAACTGAGACAGGGGAGCCCAAAAAGCGGATTCACAACAGTACCCCCCCCTTAAGGAGGGGGCACCGAACCCTCACAAGAACCGCCGCCAGGGTGATCTGGATGAGCCCTATGAAAGGCACGAACCAAATCCGAGGCATGAACATCAGAGGCAGTTACCCAAGAATTATCTTCCTGACCATAGCCCTTCCATTTAACCAGATATTGAAGTCTCCGTCTGGAAATACGGGAATCCAAGATCTTCTCTACAACGTACTCCAATTCACCCTCCACCAGCACAGGAGCAGGAGGTTCAGTAGAAGGAACCACCGGTACCTCATATCTCCGCAACAACAACCGATGGAATACATTATGGATAGCGAAAGATGCCGGGAGGTCCAAACGAAAGGACACAGGGTTAAGTATCTCCAAAATCCTATAAGGACCGATGAACCGAGGCTTAAACTTAGGAGAAGAAACCCTCATAGGGACAAAACGGGAAGACAACCACACCAAGTCCCCAACACGAAGGCGAGGACCAACACGACGACGGCGGTTAGCAAACTGCTGAGTCCTCTCCTGGGACAACTTCAAATTGTCCACCACTTGTCCCCAAATCTGATGCAACCGATCCACCACCGCATCCACTCCAGGACAATCCGAAGATTCCACCTGACCAGATGAAAAACGAGGATGAAACCCTGAATTGCAAAAGAAAGGAGAAACCAAAGTGGCAGAACTAGCCCGATTATTAAGAGCAAATTCTGCCAACGGCAAAAAGGCAACCCAGTCATCCTGATCAGCAGACACAAAACACCTCAAATAAGTCTCCAAGGTTTGATTAGTTCGCTCCGTCTGGCCATTAGTCTGAGGATGGAATGCAGACGAAAAAGACAAATCAATGCCCAACCTGGCACAGAATGCCCGCCAAAATCTAGACACGAACTGGGTTCCCCTGTCAGAAACGATGTTTTCCGGAATACCATGCAAGCGAACCACATTTTGAAAAAATAGAGGGACCAACTCAGATGAGGAAGGCAACTTAGGCAATGGTACCAAATGAACCATTTTAGAAAAACGGTCACACACCACCCAGATGACAGACATCTTCTGAGAAACAGGGAGATCAGAAATAAAGTCCATAGAGATGTGCGTCCAAGGCCTCTTCGGAACAGGCAAGGTCAACAATAACCCACTAGCCCTAGAACAACAAGGCTTGGCCCGAGCACACACATCACAAGACTGCACAAAAACACGCACATCCCGAGACAGGGAAGGCCACCAGAAGGATCTAGCCACCAAATCTCTGGTACCAAAAATTCCAGGATGACCTGCCAGCGAAGAAGAATGAACTTCCGAGATGACTCTACTGGTCCAATCATCAGGAACAAACAGTCTACCAGGCGGACAACGATCAGGTCTATCCGCCTGAAATTCTTGCAAAGCACGTCGCAGATCTGGGGAGACAGCAGACAAAACCACCCCATCCTTAAGGACACCAGCAGGTTCAGAATCCCCAGGAGAGTCAGGCTCAAAACTCCTAGAAAGAGCATCTGCCTTAACATTTTTAGAACCCGGTAAGTATGAAACCACAAAATTAAACCGAGAAAAAAACAATGACCATCGTGCCTGTCTAGGATTCAGGCGCCTGGCAGACTCTGAATAAATCAGATTCTTGTGATCCGTCAAAACTACCACCTGATGTCTGGCACCCTCAAGCCAATGACGCCACTCCTCAAATGCCCACTTCATGGCCAAAAGCTCCCGATTACCAACATCATAGTTTCGCTCGGCGGCCGAAAATTTTCGAGAAAAGAACGCACAAGGTCTCATCACTGAGCAGTCGGAACTTTTCTGCGACAAAACCGCCCCCGCTCCGATCTCGGAAGCATCGACCTCAACCTGAAAGGGAAGAGAAACATCAGGCTGGCGCAACACAGGGGCAGACAAAAAGCGGCGCTTAAGCTCCCGAAAGGCCTCCACAGCAGCAGGGGACCAATTGGCAACATCAGCACCCTTTTTGGTCAAATCCGTCAGAGGTTTAGCAACGCCAGAAAAACCAGTTATAAATCGACGATAAAAATTAGCAAAGCCCAAGAATTTCTGAAGACTCTTAAGAGAAGTAGGCTGCGTCCAGTCACAAATAGCCCGAACCTTGACAGGGTCCATCTCAATAGAAGAAGGGGAAAAAATGTACCCCAAAAAGGAAATCTTTTGAACCCCAAAAACACGCTTTGAACCCTTTACACACAAAGAATTCTCCCGCAAAACCTGAAAAACCCTCCTGACCTGTTGAACATGAGACTCCCAGTCATCAGAAAAAATCAAAATATCATCCAAATACACAATCATAAATTTATCCAAATATTCACGGAAAATATCATGCATTAAGGACTGAAAGACTGAAGGTGCATTAGAAAGGCCGAAAGGCATTACTAAATACTCAAAATGGCCCTCAGGCGTATTAAATGCGGTTTTCCACTCATCCCCCTGCTTAATTCGCACCAAATTATACGCCCCACGAAGATCAATCTTAGAGAACCACTTAGCCCCCCTTATGCGAGCAAACAAATCAGTCAGCAAAGGCAACGGATACTGATATTTGACTGTAATTTTATTCAGGAGTCGATAATCAATACAAGGCCTCAGAGAGCCATCCTTTTTAGATACAAATAAAAAACCAGCTCCTAAAGGAGATGAAGAAGGACGAATGTGTCCCTTTTCCAGGGACTCCTTAATATACTCTCGCATAGCAGCATGTTCAGGTACAGATAAGCTAAACAAACGACCCTTTGGAAATTTACTGCCAGGAATCAGATCTATGGCGCAATCACAATCTCTGTGGGGAGGGAGTGAACCAATTTTTGGCTCCTCAAAAATATCACGATAATCAGACAAAAATGCCGGAATCTCAGAGGGAATAGATGACGAAATGGAAACCAAAGGTATGTCCCCATGAGCCCCCCGACATCCCCAGCTTAACACAGACATTGTTTTCCAGTCAAGGACTGGGTTATGAGATTGTAACCATGGTAATCCAAGCACCAAAACATCATGCAAATTGTACAACACAAGGAAGCGAATCAAATCCTGATGGTCTGGAGTCATACGCATAGTCACTTGCGTCCAGAATTGTGGTTTATTACAAGCCAAAGGCGTAGAATCAATACCCTTCAGAGGTATAGGGACTTCCAGAGGCTCTAAATCAAACCCACAGTGCCTGGCAAAGGACCAATCCATAAGACTCAGAGCGGCGCCAGAGTCCACATAGGCATCCACGGTAATAACTGATAATGAACAAATCAAGGTCACAGACAGAATAAATTTAGACTGTAAAGTGCCAATTGAAATAGACTTGTCAACCTTCCTTGTACGTTTAGAGCATGCTGATATAACATGAGCAGAATCACCACAATAGAAGCATAACCCATTTTTACGCCTATAATTCTGCCGCTCGCTTCTGGACAGAATTCTGTCACATTGCATTTTCTCTGGCGTCTCTTCAGAAGATACCGCCAAATGGTGCACGGGTTTGCGCTCCCGCTAACGCCGATCAATCTGAATAGCCATTGTCATGGACTCATTCAGACCTGTGGGCGCAGGGAACCCGACCATAACATCTTTAACGGCATCAGAAAGGCCCTCTCTGAAATTTGCCGCTAGGGCGCACTCATTCCACTGAGTAAGCACAGACCATCTACGAAATTTTTGGCAGTATATCTCAGCTTCATCTTGCCCTTGAGATAGGGCTATCAAAGCTTTTTCAGCTTGAATCTCCAAATTAGGTTCCTCATAAAGCAACCCTAAAGCCAGAAAAAACGCATCCACATTGAGCAACGCAGGATCCCCTGGTGTCAATGAAAATGCCCAATTTTGAGGGTCACCTCGCAGCAAAGAGATTACAATCTTAACCTGCTGGACAGGATCTCCAGAGGAGTGAGGTCTGAGAGAAAGGAACAATTTACAATTATATTTGAAATTCAGGAACCGAGATCTATCTCCGGAAAACACCTCTGGTGTAGGAATTTTAGGTTCAGACATCGGAGTATGTATAACAAAATCTTGTAAATTTTGAACCTTGGTAGCAAGATTATTTAAACCTACAGCCAAACTCTGAGGGTCCATCTTTAAACAGGTGAGATCAGAGCCATTCAAGGATTAGAAGGAGAGAAAGGCAAAGGCTGTAATTAGAGCTGAAATACAACTGATCCAACTATGGAGCAAGCATAGGGGGAAAAAAAAATCTACTGACTTCTTTTTTCTCTCCTTTCTTCTGCCAATAACTTTAAGAGCGGCCGGTCATACTGTCATGATTCCCAATGGCAGGGAAACATCAGAACACAAAAATAACGGACGAGCTCTGGGTGATGGAATCTCGAGCTGACCGTGAGCTAAATCTACCACACAACTAATAGTAGCCAGGGAGCATACCTACGACTTCCTAAATGCCACGCGCCAGCCGGAGGACTAACTACGCCTGGTAGAGGAAGGAACAGACCTGGCTTACCTCTAGGGAAATACCCCAAAAGATGATAGCAGCCCCCCACATGTAATAACGGTGAGTTAAGAGGAAAAGACATACACAGTATGAAAGTAGATTTAGCAAAGAGAGGTCCACTTACTAGATAGCAGAAGGATACAAAAGAGGACTTCACGGTCAACTGAAAACCCTTTCAAAAACCATCCTGAAATTACTTTAAGACTCCTGTGTCAACTCATGACACAGGAGTGGCAATTTCAGCCCGCAAGAGCTTCCAGCTACAGAGAATAACAAAAACTGCAAACTGGACAAAAGATACAAAACAAAAGGACAAAGTCCACTTAGCTGATCAGCAGACTAGTAGCAGGAACATGCAACCGAAGGCTCTGGTTACAATGATGACCGGCAAGGAAATGACTGGAGAGCAAGGCTAAATAGGAAACTCCCAAACACTGATGGGAGCAGGTGAACTGAGACAGCAAAGCACACACAAGTCACCAGTACCACCAGCAACCACCAGGGGAGCCCAAAAAGCGGATTCACAACAGAGTCCAAAGTAACTCTGCTTACTATAGTGAATGGACCTGTCGGGGTTTCATCTGAATATCATAACTCAGAGATTTAGATAGAAATCCCAATGCAAGTGCTCAGCGTAGAGTATAGGATAAATGTGATTGAAAATGTTATGTAAAATGTTCCCAATAAAAGCTTCAACTCAATACACACAAAAAGCAAGTTCCCACTCTGGTCTGTTATTTGTCAATTGAATATAAGTGGTTTCCATGTTACTGCTAGCACAAAGGCTCTAAAAGAGCGCTATATCTCCATGCTCCCAAAAAGAAATCCAGAGGGGTGTAAATTCCAAAATAGAGTCACATGAGAGGGGGTCCTGCTCTACTGGCACTTAGGGACGCTGTATATTGAGTACACAAACTATTCTAAGATAATTTGAACTCTAAGAGTCAAATAGCAATCCTTCCCTTCCCAGTCTCATCGAGTGGCTAAGCAGTACTGTACAGCCACATATGGGGTATTGCCAGATTGGGCAGAAATTGTGTGACAAAGTTTAGTGCCATTTTAAAGCGGTTTTACTGAGTGAAACTGTAAAATTGGGGGCTAAAACAACATTTTTTTGTTCTAAAAATGTAATATTTTTCTTCACTTTCCAATGGTATACAATTCTGCAACACACTTGTGGTGTCAATATGATCACTGCACCCTTAGATGCATTTATTGAGAAGTGTTGATTGTAAAATGGGGTCTCTCATGGGGGTTTCTGCTGTTTTGGCACCTCAAAGGCTGAGCTTTCCACTGTGCCTGAAAAGTATTTCCCGATTAAATGTAGGGTTTTGGCGCATTCAGGAGAAATTACAAAACAAAATGAGAGGTCATTTTTTTTCTATTAGCCCTATCAAAAATTAAAAACTCAGGGCTAAGAAAACTTTACAGTGGTAAAAATTTAATTATTCTTTCTTCACCGCCCAATGGTATAAATTTCTGTGAGGCACATGTGGAGTCGACATGCTTACTGCATCCATAGATTAATTCTTTGGAGGGGTGCAGTTTCTAAAATAGGGTCACCCATGGAGGGATTATTCTGTTCTTGTACCTCAGGGGCTCTACTAATGTGAGATATCACCTTCAAATCATTACAGCAAATCTGAACTCCAGTTCAGTTGTGTGCAGAGCTGGTGCAGAGTAAAAAAACTATTTTTTTAGTTGCTAATGTGATTCGGTGTGCCATATTTCATCTTACCATTTAGTGACGGTGAAATTAAGCTGTATACAGAGTAAAAAAAAATATTTTTCTCAGTTGCTAACGTGATTCAGTGCGTCATATGGTGACATTCAGCTGTGTGCAGAGCTCATATAGTGTAAAAACATTTTTTTTTTCTGTGACAAATGTAATACAGCAGGCTATATCTGGTTTTGAAATTGGAGCATATATTCTTTGTTATTCAGGCCTCGACCAGAGTAAAAAAAATACTTTCTTCTGTTGTTATCTTGATACAATAGGGGAGATCTCAGTTTGAAATCGTTTGGAGCATGTATTCTATGTTAGTAAAGTCATACAGGTGGCCAGATGTCAGTTTGAAATTTTTGGGTGCTGATATTGTTCTCTATTCAGGGGTGCACATGATAACATATAAATGTGTTCTGTTACTAACGTGCTTCAAAAAGTTGGCCACATCTGAGGTTGTAATTCTATAGTGCTGAAAGTCTGCTGTATCTAAGGCTTGTGCACAGTAAAAAAATCAATTTTTTTCTGTTATCACTGTGCTACATAAAACAGGCCGCCTTTTAAAATTTAATAATTTTGGGCTGGTATTGTGCTGCAGCCAGGAGACCACATTTCACAATATCATTTTTTTGTGCTAATAGCGTGATCCTTAAACCATGCCGCATTTATGCATTGGACAGGGCATGGAACAGTATTTCTTGCTTAAAGTTTGATCAATAGCTGGTGGATGAGTGACAGGTGTAGGCCTGGTGCTCTGAAAGCTTTGCCAAATTTAGGCATCACAAGTGAAGGAAATTCAAATTGGAGAGTGGAAACTAAACATTTTCAAAAAAATTATGATACCCCTGAAGTGGCGTCAATTTCTATTTATTTTTTTACTCACTCATATAGCACCAATAATTCCACAGCAAGTTAAAGATATTTACAGACATTAGTGGCACTGTCCCCATTGGGTCTCACAATCTAAATTTCCTATCAGCAAGTCTTGGGAGTTTTGGAAGGAAAATGAGTACTTGGAGGAAACCCTTGCAAATATGGGGAGAACATACAAACTCCTTGCCGATGCTGTCCTTGGTGGGGTTGGAACCCAGGACCTCAGCGCTGCAAAGCTGCATGTGTTTTTTTCACATTGACTAATGTAAGGCAGCAGTAGCACCATATACAGTGATGAGGCAGTAACCCAGCAAAGTTCCAAACAAAAGTCTCTTTAATGTGTTTACAGCATTAATGTCCAACTCACATAAAGTACACAGCACACGATATCCTCCAGATTGCAGCCGAGAACTATATCCTCTGGTTTTCAGCCGATACACATGCCAGTCCACCTCCAAGACTAGTTGCCGTGGGCGACTGCACCACTGTGTTTAATGTTCTACTGACAGCATTTACACAGTACACAATATCTTTCGGATCGCAGCTAGGAACCATATCCTCCAGTTTGCAGCCAATAAACTCACCAGTCCACCTTTAAGATCAGTTGCTGTGGGCGACTGCATCACTGTGTACTCTGTAAGAGCCAGGCATCTGACTTCCCCTGGCTGTTTGGCTCCATTTGACTGTGTAGTATCACACAGGTGGAGCTCTGCAGAGCCGACTGCTCTGCACTCCTGCAAACACCAGACTGACACTGACTCTAACCCTGACTCACCCAAACACTTTACTGTAGGGGATTTAACCAAGAACAAGTAGCCTTCAGCCACATAGAAAACCTGGCCAGGAATGAAACGGACTGCCAAGCTACCATCTACAGTCTGTTTCAAAACAAAAGCCCAGCCGTTTTTCTCAAATCTGCCCTGGACAAATAGCTTGTCCAAGACTAACACTTATTCACTTTTTATCCTGCATTGCAATCACAGCTGCACCTGTGACTACAATGCATTCCCATAGCCTCAACATTCCTCCATGCACACCCTGGGGGGAGCATAATGTGGCACCCTACATGTGACACCGGTCTCTTCCTCACATATCACCCCCCTTTGTTCAAACCTGTGGGGTTGAACACTTGTCACCCTACATGGGCGTGTGACAGGGCATCTGCATTTCCCTGTGACACCCCCATCGACACTGTGCTGAGAAACCAAAGTAGGGCCCGGAACCATGGGTTGACACATGCATTCCTCCCCTTTGCGTTTCTGCTCCATACTTTGTTACCCGACCAACCACCTCCCTGTGCTCCATTGCAGACAACACGCCCCTTTTCCTGACTGACAGTAGACTTGGGCCTGTTTCGGTTGGCCTCGACCCAATTTATCTGGGGTTCACTAACCCCACAGCTCATCCCGTAACCTGAGTAGCTGCCTTTGGTCCCTTGGTACCATTTCCTCCATACCCTTGCCTGTGCCTTGGTGTCTATGTTACGCTGGATCACAGAGGCCCACCCCGATAACTGTGGGAATACATCCGTACCACATTGCACCTGAACCAGAGCCCCCCATCGCATCTTACTAATGAGAGCTCTATTCATTTTACCCTGATCCCCGGCCACATCCTTGGTCGGTGCCAGATGCTTTGATGTGGGTACGACCCTAGTCGCCTCTGTGACCACACCTTTTCGATTCCTCCCGGTTTTCTTTTTATATGCGCATATCTGCTTGGGACCCTGAGCCTGAACTGTCCCAAACTTACTAGGGTGTTATGATCCGGTGACTTTGGAGCCACATGAACTTCTCTGGAGTAGGTGGAAACTGTACTGACCGCAAACCCTGAACTAACACCGCAACTAGAAGTAGCCGTGGGGTGTGCCTAACAAACCTTAGACACCTCGACACAGCCGGAGAACTAAATACCCCTATAGATGGAAATAGGAATACTATCTTGCCTCAGAGCAGAACCCCAAAGGATAGGCAGCCCCCCACAAATATTGACTGTTAGTAGGAGAGGAAAGACACACACAGGCAGAAAACAGAATTCAGCAAAAGAGGCCACTCTAGCTAAATAGGGAAAGATAGGACAGAATACTAAGCGGTCAGTATTAAAACTCTTCCAAAAATATCCACAGCAGATAATACAAAAAGTTCCACAATCTAACTAAAGACATGGAATGTATATCTGCAACTCCTGAGAATCCAACAAGACTGAGAAAATACTGACACAATCTAAGCTGGACAAAAAAATGAATAGCACTGAATTATTGAGCACACAGCATTTGTGCCACAGAAACAAAACCAGACACTTATCTTTGCTGGTTTGGTAGCAAGGCAGAAGGGACCAAACAAGGACCAACACCTCCCAACAACCATGGGCAACTGGCAAGGACTAATGAATCCTGCACGCCTAAATACCCCAGTCAGAACTGCAATCAGCAGATACACCTGACCAGGACTGCAACTCAGGGACAACTGCATTACCACCTACAACCACCGGAGGGAGCCCAAAAGCAGAATTCACAACACTAGGGGATATTTCTGGCTCGGAGATCAGTGGAGTCTCCTTGACATCTCCTGCCACAACCTCTAGAACAGTGTTTCTCAACTCCAGTCCTGAAGACCCACCAACAGGTCAAGTTTTCAGGATCTCTTAGTATTTCACAAGTGATAATTTCATCACCTGCTTCAGCATTAATTCCATCACCTATGGAAATCCTGAAAACATGGCCTGTTGGTGGGTCTTGAGGACTGGAGTTGAGAAACACTGCTCTAGAGGGAACCTATCGGGGTTACATGCTGTCCCTAGGTTGGTGACCCATATGGCAGGTATCCCTAACTTGGAATCTTTGGGTTCTATGCCCGGAACAACATTTACATAGGGAGGGTTGACCCTGGTCTCCCACTAGGACCAGAACAGGGGCAAGTCTCTTCCCAACACAGTCCCATATGAAAGGGTCTTCACCACTCCCACCACATGTTTAATGTTCCCACATGATGTTGAAAAATTAACCTTCGCGGTTGGGTACTCCCAAATTTCCCCATGGATATCCATCACCTACACTTTCCGTCCTTTGGGGTTGTCCCCTGCAACAAGGGACCCATGGAACAAAGTCACTCTGCTCCCCGAGTCCAAGGAAGACTCTGATACCCATTCACAAGTACTGTAATTGTCACCTCTGGGGTTCGCTGTCGGCAGAGCCAATAGCGGCGGTACAGACTTGCTGGGCATACATAGACACCTGATGCACATACCCGCAGTCCATAGGCTCAGATATCAGGGGACAGTTGACAGCCACATGTCTGGGCCTTTGGCACCACCAACACTTAATCACTGTGGCACGACTACACCTTGGAGCTGCTCTAGGGGACACAGGGCTTTTTTCGTGCTCCTGTACAAAGTCCTGAGTGGCTGTATACTGCTCAATCCATTTTACCAGCTGGTCCAGAGTGCCCAAGTCCCCTTGCCCCACCCAACACTGCATGGTGGCTGGCAGAGCCCTCACCAGCTGGTCGACCCCCTCCCTCTCTACCATCTGGGCCGGGTTACAGTCTCAGGCTGGAGCCATTCTTCCACCAACTGCAATAAGTCATACACCTGACACCTGGCAGGATGAGACACTGTAAATGACCACTGGAACACCCTCTGATCGCCGTTTACTTTAGGGGTTTCTTCTTGACACTGATGATCGCCCCTCTCCTTAGGGGTCTCCGCTTTATACCGCTGGTTGCCCCACACCTTAGGGGTCTCCTCTTTACCCTGCTGATGCTCCGGTAGCTGCCACTACAAATGCAGAGCTTCTTGCTGCTGCAGCACCTGCAGCGCCTCCGGCTGCTGCTGCCGGAACTGCAACTGCCATGCCTCTTGCTGCTGCAGCACCTCTTGCCGCTGCCACTGCTGAGTGAATACCAACTGCTTCAAAAGCTCCTCCATTTCTCCAGCAGACATGCTTATTGACATGCAGCATGCTATGGGGTATGTCTCCGTTCAGACTGCTTGCATTGTCCACCATATACAGTATGTAAGGCAGTGGTAGCACTGTATGCAGTGATGAGGCAGCGGCACAGCAAAGTTCCAAACAAAAGTCTCTTAAATGTGTTTACTTCACAGCATTAATGTCCAGCTCACATAAAGTACACAGCACATGATAAAATCCGGATCGCAGCCGGGAACTATATCCTCTGGTTTGCAGCTGATACACATGCCAGTCCACCTCTAAGACTGGTTGCCGTGGGCGACTGCACTGCTGTGTTTCATTTTCTACTCATAGCATTTACACAGTACACGATATAATAATAAATAATAATGATAATTTTATTTCTATAGCGCTGACATATTCCGCACCACTTTACAATTTAGAGGGGACTTGTACATACAATACACATTACATCATAACAATAAGCACATAGATCAAAACAGATACTAAGAGGAATGAGGTCCATGCTCGCAAGCATAATCTATGAGGAAAAGGGGAGACACAAAAGGTGGATGGTAACAATTGCTTTAGCTGTTCGGACCAGCCATAGTGTAAGAATAGGGTGTTCATGTAAAGCTTCATAAACCGGTTATCAGCCTAAGTATGTAACAGTACAGACACAGAGGGCTATTAAATGCATAAAGCATGTGAGAATATGATGCGAGGGATCTGGTTATGGTAAAAATTTTGAATAGGCAACACAGGGATAGTTAGGTTAAAGCATTGAGACAGTAGGCCTGTCTGAACAAATGCATTTTTAGGCCACGCGTAAAACTGTGTGGATTGGGGATTAATCATATTAACCTGGGTAGAGCATTCCAAAGAATTGGCGCAGCATGTGAAAAGTCTTAGAGATGGGAGTGGGAGGTTCTGATTATTGAGGATGCTAACCTCAAATCATTAGCAGAATGGAGGGCACGGGTAGGGTGGTAGATTGAGATGAGGGAGGAGATGTAGGGTGGTGCTGAGCCATGGAGTACTTTGTGTGTGAGGGTAGTAAGTTTGTACTGGATTCTGGAGTGGATGGGTAACCAGTGTAATGACTGACACAAGGTAGAGGCATCGGTGTAACGATTGGTGAGGAATATGATCCTGGCTGCAGCATTCAAGACAGATTGGAGAAGGGAGAGTTTGGTAAGAGTGAGACAGATTAGTAGAGAGTTACAATAGTCCAGACGAGAATGAATAAGAGAAACAGTGAGAGTTTTTGCAGAGTTGAAAGTAAAGGGTCGAATTTTAGAAATGTTTTTGACGTGCAGAGCGAGACAGTGATCGGATGTGGAGTGTGAATGAAAACACTGAATCAAGTATGACCCCAAGATAGTGGGCATGTTGCTGGGGAGTAATGGAGGAACCACACATGGAAATGGCAGTGTCGGGCATAGGCACATTAGAAGAGGGAGGAAACACAAGGAGTTCAGTTTTTGTCAGGTTCAGTTTCAGATAGAGGGAGTACATGATGTTAGAGACAGCAGTAAGACAATGACTAGTATTTTCTAAAAGGCAGGCATGACATCAGGAGTAGAGGTGTATAATTGGGTGTCATCAGCATAGCATAACTAATTGTTTGACCATCTGGGGCAGTATACAAAGATAAGAGGAGGGGGCCTAGAACCGATCCTTGAGGAACTCCAACAGTAAGGGAAAAATGAGAGGAGGAGATACAGTGAAGGAGCGGTCAGAGAGAAAGGAGGAGAACCAGGAGAGAACGGTGTCCTCCGGATCGCAGCCGAGAACCATATCCTCCAGTTTGCAGTCAATAAACACTCCAGTCCTCCTCTAAGACCAGTTGCCATAAGCGACTGCACCGCTGTGTTTGCTGTGAGTGTTGGGCATCTCAGTTCACCTAGCTGTTTGGCTCCGCTTGCCAGTGCAGCCTCACGCAGGTGGAGCTCTGCAGAGCTGACTGCTCTGCACTCCTGCAAACACCAGGCTGACACTGACTCTGACCCCAACACACCCAAACCCTTTACTGTAGGGCTTTTAACCAAGAACCAGTAGCCTTCAGCCACATAGAAAGCCTGGCCAGGAATGAAACAAACTGCAACACTACCATCTGCAGTCTGTTTCAAAACAAAAGCCCAGCCATTTTTCTCAAATCTGCCCTGGACAAATAGCTTGTCCAAGACTAACACTTATTCACTTTTTATCCTGCATTGCAATCACAGCTACACCTGTGACTACAGCTCACTACCATAGCCTCAACATACCTCCGTGCACATTCTGGGGCAAACATACATTGACCCCTACATGTGACACCAGTCACTGCCTCACACTACTCAACATCTCCGGGGTTGGAAGTCTATCACTGTGATGCACACTGTGTGCCTCACTGCTGTTTTGGGGAAAACCACAGTCAAGATTGTCTTCAAGCATGTTTTGATACCATAGCATGGACGCATCCCTTTCCAGGAGGCGAAGCAACTGGCAAAATTTACTTTTGTATTGCGGATCGCACAGACTGGCAACCCAGTAGTCAGCACTACTTTGAATATTAAATTATGGATAACAATGACGTTGCAGATAGTACTGCAAGAAGGCACTCATGGGTCGATCTCTTTCATGAGCTCCAAGTCCATAGTGTGTTGATGGTAGGATAGCACTCAAGCTTGCTTCCTCCGTCACCTCCTGGCAAACACAGACAACAGAGTGGGAATCATTATCCTCTTCATCTCTTGAGTCCATCAGCTCTTCCTCCTCATCCTCCATTTGTGTATTCCATGGCAACCACCTGTGAAATGACAGACCTGAACTTAGAGATATTGTTAACCCTGCAGTATCCTCCTCTGCTTCCTCCTCTTCCCGTGGGAGCATCACCACCACCTCCTGCAGACTTTTCAAAGTGTGCTCCAGCATATAGATGACCGGAATTGTGATGATGATACATGATGCAAAATGTCATACTGCACCAGGTCTCTGCCCTGCTGCCACAGTCTCTGCAACATGTGCAGAGTTGAATTCCAATGCTTTGTCATATCACATGGATTGAGAATGGTGGAAGTGAGCACAAAAGGCTGGGACAGTGGCAAAGGACTTGCTGTACCATCAGGTTGAGGATGTCAGGCATGCAAGGCATGTGTTTAGTTGCCTCAGCATAGGGACGCCACCAGTTTTGCACCGATATCGCACACGACATTCCCTGGCTCCAGGTTCAGATGAGACAGCAATTGCTTAAACTCGACATGTATAGCTGTCCCCAGCGCTTGATATATATGACCGCGATCTCAAAGGCATTTTTATATAAACACTGCCTGATTGCGGTGACCCCTGGTTGTGCAGTACAGAGGAGGGTGGATTCTCTCTGCAGTGTTGGAACATGTTTCTCATTAAGGTAGAGGTTGAGGGTGCAGAGGAGGCGGAGGAGGCAGAAGCACTTGAGGAAGTGTTAGATACAGAGGTTTGACCCGCAAGTCCTGTTGATTCCAAGACTTTGTGTCTAGTGACACCTTGGTGTTTAGTGCTTTAGTTCTCCATCCCCTGTGTGTAGTAGTTTAGTTCTCCAACACAAGCTCTTTAGTAGTTTAGTTCTTCAACCCCTGTAGTCTATTAGCTTAGTTCTCCATGCTCTGGTGTGTATTTGTTTCGTTCACCAACCCTAGCTGTTTAGTAGTTTAGTTCTCCAACCACTGTTATCTCTTACATAAGTTCTCCGTGTTCTGATGTGTATTTGTTTCATTCTCCAACTATAGCTGTTTAGTAGTTTAGTTCTCCAACCCCTGTTTTCTAGTAGTTTAGTTCTCCATCTTATGGTGTGTAGTGGTTTAGCTATCCATCCACAAGCACGCTACAAGCCTTGGCTTTTCCAATACTTGTGGAACAGCCCCTTCCCACCTGCCCCCACAATCACCAGAGTCACTCACTACCCAGTCAGTGAGATGTAACGCACCTGGCCATGCTTGCTTTTCCAGGTGTCAGTGGTGAAATGCACCCTGTCAGACCTAGATTTTTTCAAGGAACAGGAGATTTGTCGGCAACATGCTGGTGTAGCGCAGGCAGAGTTTTCTTATAAAAGTAATGGTGACCGGGCAACTGGTACTGGGGAACTGCGATAGCCATCAGCTTTCGGAAGCTGTCTGTATCCCCCATCAGAAAGGTCAACAGATTGGAGATGATAAAGTTCATGCCCTTTGCTTGGAATGTGTAGGAGGAATCAATTTTTTACGTGACCACAACTGTGGGATTGAGGGCTTGCTGCTGTGCTGAGAGAGGTTTTGAGTAGGGTGAGCATGACAAACTTCTGAACTGTAAGAGAGATGCAGGTGTAGATGTTACGGTGGATTGAGAAAGATGGGGTGTGATCCGTATCTGAGATCAGTCAAAAACAGCAGGCATGTCAACTTCTGTAAGAGCTGGCGGGCTGTCATGCCAAATGTGGTGGGTAAACAAGTGGAAGTTCTTCAGCCGGAGACCTGTTTGAGAATAGTTGCAAAGGTGAGGGAGGAGGAAGAAGCAGAAGATGCGGTAGTTGCGGCGGACGGTAGTTGGCGAGGCCCTCTAGTCTACTGCAATATATAACTCTACTCTGTCGTTTTTCAACAAAGTTGAGAGATAACATGATTTGTGTCATCTTTGGCAGTCTATAAAAAGACCCAGGCTCGGCAACTGCAGACCCATGATAGCTGATGTCCACTGACAGACGGGTGGATTAAAGGTAGCCAGGGCCCCGAGCTGTTGTGACGGGGTCATGCGACGGGGTCATCATATACCAGAACCAGATTATTCCAGAAAAATAGTTGCTGTGTGAAACTATGACCTGTCAATCATCCATTGATCTAGTCAATTTACCCTTCAGTTAGGAAGAAAAAAACACAACAGTACTATCACCATAAGTGCCAGTATTCACAGGAGATCTGTACTTAGTATGCAGTGTCTGTGTAGAGGTAATATAGTGATCAGCAGTGACATTATACACAGGAGCTCTGTATATAGTATACAGTGTATAGTGCCAGTGTATAGGTAACACTGACTCATCAGTGACGTCTCTAGGTGAAGTCCTTCATCTTTCATCCAGCACAGACCGCCATCACTTCATTCAGCCAGGACTTGTCTCTCCAGGAAATAACACAGTTATCTCGAGCTCCGCTTGCAGAACACATTACTTAATTTTTCCCAACTTCTACATTACACCACATGAAGAAAAAGAGGCGACATAGTGTCACTCTGCACAGTAACAGGACCGCTCCCCATTTAAAACAATGTCCTCAAAAAATAAAATAAATACATCACTGTAGTAATAATATCCCTTAATTGTATGGTAGTTATAATATCCCCCATTCTGTCCCCATGTATCTCAGTCCTGGCTTCAGCCATATGTTCTCCCATCCTGCCCTCATGAGTATCCATTCTACCCCATATAATCTCCCTATCCTGCCCCATGTCTTTAATTCTGCCCCGTGTCTCCAATCATGTCCTGTATCTACATTCTGCCCATGTCTCCAATCCTGCCCCATCTGGCTCCAGTCCTGCCCCCAGTGTGTCCAGCATCTCTGCCTCCAATGTCCAGCATCTCTGCCCCCAGTGTCCAGCTTCTCTGCCCCCAGTGTCCAGCATTTCTGCCCCCAGTGTCCAACATCTCTGCCCCCAATGTGTCCAGCATCCTGCCCCCGGTGTGTCCAGCATCCTGCCCCCGGTGTGTCCAGCATCCTGCCCCCAGTGTGTCCAGCATCCTGCTCCCAGTGTGTCCAGCATATTGCCCCCAGTGTGTCCAGCATATTGCCCCCAGTGTGTCCAGCATATTGCCCCAGTTTGTCCAGCATATTGCCCACAGTGTTTCCAGCATATTGCCCTCAGTGTGTACAGCAATCTGCCCCAGTGTCTCCAGCATATTGCCCCCAGTGTGTCCAGCATATTGTACCTTGGTGTCCAGCATATTGCCCCTAGTTTGTACAGCAATCTGCCCCATTGTCTCCAGCATATTGCCCCCAGTGTGTTTAGCATATTGCCCCCATTGTGTCCAGCATATTGCCCCTAGTGTGTCCAGCATATTGCCCCAGTGTGTCCAGCATCCTGCCCCCAGTGTGTCCAGCATATTGCCCCCAGTGTGTCCAGCATATTGCCCCCAGTGTGTCCAGCATATTGCCCCCAGTGTGTCTAGCATCCTGCCCCCAATGTGTCCAGCATATTGCCCCCAGTGTGTCCAGCAATCTTCCCCATTGTCTTCAGCATATTGCCCCCAGTGTGTTTATCATATTGTCCCCATTGTGTCCAGCATATTGCCCCCAGTGTGTCCAGCATATTGCCCCAGTGTGTCCAGCATCCTGCCCCCAATGTGTCCAGCATATTGCCCCCAGTGTGTCCAGCATATTGCCCCCAGTGTGTCCAGCAATCTGCCCCATTGTCTCCAGCATATTGCCCCCAGTGTGTTTATCATATTGTCCCCATTGTGTCCAGCATATTGCCCCCAGTGTGTCCAGCATATTGCACCCAGTATGTCCAGCAATCTGCCCCATTGTTTCCAGCATATTGCCCCCAGTGTGTTTAGCATATTGCCCCCATTGTGTCCAGCATATTGCCCCCAGTGTATAAAATTAGAACACAGCAGTACCACACATACAGAGAATATATCTCATATATATATTAATCCCAATACTAAAAGTTCAACAATTCTTGGTATACTGTGTAAATTGGTGACAACCGCCACCTAGTGGAAGAAAGAACCCAAACACCTTCCTATGGATCACCAGAGAGTCTCAGGACAAGCGATTATATTTAGAATATACTTTATTCAATATACACAGCAATAGCAACATAAAATAAAATATAAAAAATGAATAATTAAAATTAAATCATGTTAAAATCAATCAATGTATCCAAACACAGGACAAAAGGAAAATAAATGCATATCATATGCCGGCCAAGTACATAGGTAGTCTCTTATCCTCACTGCTCATATATGAAAACAACCTTGTGTAAAAAAATTTTTTTTAAAAACATATAAAGTGCAAGAAAGTGCTACAAATGTTATATATCGCAAAAAAATAATAATAAAGCACCGTGCAGTGTGCTAAAGCCGCACTCAGCAACAATTTGCTGAAAGTGCAGTAGTGCTAAGAGATATATGTGCCAAAGAAACAGCATAGAAAAAGTGCAATGTGCTGCAGCTGTCCAAATCAGCCAACTCTGTATTAAGCCACGCTTATGTGCAAGACCAGAGGGGACTATCAATAATATGCAGGTATATACCTTTAAATGGCCGTGTCCTGTGTTAACGCACCCCAACGCGCGTTTCGGACTCTTTCCTTTCTAGTGCAGAAATGCAGTTCAATTTTTGTGTTTCATGTTTGCATGTTTCAGCGCTGCAGTGTGCTGCCTTATTTGCTTGACTATATAAGAGTTTGTTACTCTAGGTTCAGCACCTGTTCACACTTAGTCTGTGTTTGGATGTGACAGTCAGTTTTTTCAAATGTATTATTTTGCCTTCTGACCGAGCACTCCGCCTCCTAGCCACAGGTGTTTTAATTGCAACAGGTCCAGTACCCCTCCACAGAGAGAGAGAATGTTAGGCTAAAAAGAGGTTTTCATAGGTACCCATTCACATGGAGACGTTTATTCTCAGCGAGGAAAGGAAAGCGTAGGACCTGGTATAAGAGAGATGCCGTAAAGTGGCTACCAGGTACACATAAAATTGGCCTTATTTATGCACTAAACACTCTCATTTTTCATATTTCTAGTGCAGTAATGCAGTTCAATTTTTGTGTTTCATGTTTGCATGTTTCAGCGCTGCAGTGTGCTGCCTTATTTGCTTGACTATATAAGAGTTTGTTACTCTAGGTTCAGCACTTGTTCACACTTAGTCTATGTTTGGATGTGACGGTCAGTTTTTTCAAATGTATCATACGCCAGTCAGGGCAGTAATGCCCGGGTGCAGCAGGCAATCTGAGCGGTAGCCCAGCGCCCCCCACACCACTGGGCCCTGAGCTACCACCCAAATTGACCCCATTATAATGCGCCCCTGCTGACAGAGTTGGGGCTGAGGATGCAGTGCTTATTATGGTTGTATAACTCTGTCTGTGTAGGAAGCCTCAATGTAACCTCCTCATCTTCCTCCTCCTCCACCTCCTCTGTTGAGCTACTCTTTTAGAACTGTCTTCCAACCTCTCATTTTACTCCCTCTTTGACCACTTACAACCTGGCTACCAACCACACCATTCCACTAAAACTGCCCTGACTTAAGTCAGCAATGACCTACTAACCACCAAATCCAAGAGAAACTAGTTTGCCCTCCTCCTCCTCCTCCTGGACCTGCCATCTGCCTTTGACACAGTGAACCTTTCCCTCTTACTACAGACTTTCTAATCTCTTGGCATTACAGACTTGGTTCTTGTTGTTGGGTCTCCTCGTACTTAATAGATAGAACATTCAGTGTCTCCCACTCACACAGCACCTCCTTATCTCACCTCCTATGGGCAGGTGTCCCCCAAGGTTCAGTTATAGGCCCGGGCACAATGCTTAGGGTGCATGCGATCCCTCCCTCTTAAAATGATGGCACCCTAAGGTGTCCCCAGCCAATTGCTGGGCAATATCTTTTATTTAAGGCTCCTCCTCCATTATGGAGGTACCTGAGCAATGTTGTTAGTTTGACTTGTATGCTTGCTAGTTGTCAGGTTCCCTAGGTCCGCCCATCTGCTTTTTTACCCTTTACCCATCCACTTGTAGCTGTCTGTGCTTTTCTGCCCATCAGCCAGTCCAGCCCGTACCTGCCAGTGCACTTCTGTTCAACACCCGGTCCAGCTGACTCCTCCAGTACCCATCTGTCTAATAGCTGGTTCAGCCCACACCTGCCAGTGCCCATCTGTATAACAGCAGGTTAAGCCTTCACCTGTCAGTTTTATTCTGTTCCTCAGCCAGTCCCCTTTGCACTGTTGTTCTAATGTCAATACAGTGCCTGCCTGCATTGTTCATCCCTTCATTGGGCTGTACCATACTGCACATTCTAGCAGGTCAGCTGCACCCTCTGTAGGTCATCCCTGGAGTAGCACCTGGTGCCACCTCCTTGTCCCTCCTTGGGTCGCAGTATCGCCTACTGCTGCTTATCCGAGGTCAGATTTGGAGGGACACCTAGTTATGCCCCCTCCAGGCTTTCTGAGGGCAATGGCACTATTGTTCCACTACCTTGCCCATTACAGTATCCATCTGCTGGGTTGGCTGTAGCGGAAAAGGTGTCGGTCCCCATTATACTAGTTCTACTGTAGTGAAATTGATGTCACTTTGGTGGTGCCTTCCACAAATTTTTGGAAATCTGTAGACTCCTGGTTGGATCTCCTTCATGTGTGTTGCCTGGATTGGATTGGATATTGGATATATGATTTGATATGATATGATTTGATATACTATTTTGTTTTACTCCTTTGGATAACACTATTATGTTTTCTATCTGCTCCTTTTGCAGGGAAGAGAATGTGTGCTGGAGAGAGCTTGGCTAAAGTTGAGCTTTTCCTTGTCTTTACAAAGCTGTTACAGAACTTCACATTCACGGCTCCTCCAGGGGCAAAGCTGGATCTCACTGGAACCGTTGGCTTCATCTCACACCCAAAGAAACATGAGATCTGTGCAATATCTCAAAATTAACGGGCAGCTTTCCTTTAAGTTGTCCCACTTTCAAGGGATTATTCCACGATTAATGGACACTTTTTCGCTAAAGTTAAGAAATGTGTGTTATACAGTATTTTATTATGTGCAAGTTACCAATATATCCCTTCTTGAAATTTTGTGCCATGTTCAATATTGATCAAGCCACGTCAGTCTTGATCGGTAGTTTGCCATCCAGATAGCGGTCCTGTCTATGAAATGTCTGCAGATGGAGGAGCATTAGACCATACACATCATTCAGCCTCCTCCGCTGCTCATGTACTGTGCTTCAGTAGAGGAAACTAAATGACATGTAATGACTTATGACATGTAATGACTTACCTCTCTAAATGATTGCAGCTGTCTTACTGACCCGACTGCCATTTGGATGGCACAGAAGGCTTGCCGATCAAAAAGGCATGACTAAGTACTCATACCCAGATTGTGAAATGAATAGCTTCCATGAACCTAAGAGAAAACACAGTTCAGGAGTGTTCTGCCCATCTTAATGTGCATAAAGTTAATTATCCTGTTATTCAAGTTGTGGCCACTGGAGGTCATCAGTTGCCTACTTTTCATGTTGTTTACCAACTTTCCCCTCAAAGAGCAATGTCTTCTGGGTAGGTTCGCCCTCATTCTTCTTGTGGAAGACAAGCTTCAGTAGCCATTTCTCCTCAGGACTGAAGGGAGGCACACGTGCTCCTGTCTCACTTACTTTCCTACCCCTGTCCTAATGGATCTCGTTTTTCACCAGTCATCCACTATGATTATTCACTGAACATCTACTTTGTACATCAACATCATTCACTATTCGATCATCTACTATGAATACTATCCACCATTGTTGTTCAACGTTATAGTTTATGTTATCATCACCCTAATAAATAAGACTTGAGCTTCAATACAGTCTGTTTAATGGGATGTGGATGAAGGTTTAGCCGTATGTCGGAATCCACACAGCATCCTACGTGGAGGAAGGCAGAACAGTGAAAAACGAGACCGCCAGTCGCAGGCGGTGATTGTAAAGTAAGAACAGATTAGCTGCCTTCAGTGAAACTGATAGCCGGTTGCAGGCTGTAGTTGATCAGACTGTACGGAACCGCTAACACCCACACTGCTCCGCATTCGAGTATCACAGCAGCAGCCATACAGCCGCAGAACTTACTGCAGCCCACTAAGAAGAGCAACATCGTTCCCGCCACGCGGAAGCCCACCGCACATAGACTCAGTTTCCTGCCAAAACACTCAGCAGTACGCAGCTAAGCGCACAATGTCTCAAAACAGCACAACCTCACTCAAGACGAGATCACGAGCAAGCTCTAGCAGGTCATCATTAGCAGAGCTGGCTGCTGTCGCCTGTGCTGAAGCTGAAGCAGCCAAAGCGAGGTCCTCCTTCGCCGAGAAAGAAATGCATCTAAAGCTGAGACAAGCAGAGCATGAAGCAGATACCGCACGTCTGTGGGCAGAACAAGAGGCAGAAACCGCACGTTTGCGGGCAGAGCAAGAGGCTGAAAGTGCGCGCCTGCAAGTGTCTCTAGAAAGACTTATGGCAGACAAAGAGACAGCAGCTGCAATAGCTAAGGCAGAGTACTTGGAAGCCATGAAGGATCCTGATTATGAGGGACGCAGCAACGTTCTTGGAACAGATCTAGAGCAGCAAGATCCAGCTCAGCGCGTTGCAGAGTATGTCCATCGACACTCCAGCATGGACGACACCCTTGACAGACTACATCGATCAGCCTACGCCGATTATCATCGATCCAACCCCGAACTTCGCTACTACAAACAAGAAGACCAGCACAGGGGAGTCGACCACAGCTACCGTTCCACTGAGAAGAAGGTACAGCTCCCACCTCACCTTAAAGAGACATCTTCTTCACCAGAAAGGTACTATGCAGACTGTCCGAAGCCAAGAGCGTCTCACAGGTATGGTGATGCACCACACACTAGACATGGCTATAACATACCGGCTCGTACCAACACTGATCAAGCCACCGTAGACTTGGCAAAGTTCTTTGCCCGCGGAGAACTGGTAACAAAAGGACTTGTAAAGTTCACTGACAAAGCTGAAAACTATAGGTCATGGCGAGCTTCGTTCCAGAACGCCATTCAGGGACTGGACCTTTCTAGTAGTGAGGAGTTAGATCTCCTGGTAAAGTGGCTTGGAACTGAATCAGTCGAGCATGCTAAAAGACTGAGAGACATTAACATAGAATACCCACACATAGGTCTACGTAAAGTGTGGGAAAGACTTGACGAATACTATGGGTCCATAGAAGTAATAGAGAATGCTTTATTCAAAAGAATTGATGATTTCCCCAAGATAGGGCCCAAAGGTTATCAAAGGCTTAGAGAATTGAGTGATTTATTAATAGAGTTACAGGTCGCCCAGAAGGATGGTCACTTGCCTGGATTGGCATTCTTAGACACTGCTAGGGGTGTCAATCCAATAGTACAAAAACTTCCTTACAATCTTCAAGAAAGGTGGGTTATACATGGTTCACGGTATAAACAAATTCATAATGTACCATTCCCTCCTTTTACTGTATTTGTTGAGTTTGTCACCCAGCAAGCCAGGATCAGAAATGACCCTAGTTTTGATTTCACTCTGTCATGTTCCACTACCCCTGGTGTCAAACCCAGTAAGACACCCCTGGCAGTCCATAAAACTAATATTGATTCCACAGGTCCTCCGCACAAGACAACTAAGCCCCCTACGGAAGAGAGCAAACTTCAGGATGTCAGTAAGCAGTGTCCTCTACACAGGAAACCACATCCTCTACTAAAGTGCAGAGCCTTCAGGGAGAAGACTTTAGAAGATCGCAAAGGTTACCTCAAGGAGAACAACATCTGCTTCAAATGCTGTGCTACAACCTCTCACTTCGCCAGGAACTGTGAAGCTAGCGTGAAATGTGCAGAATGCAGCAGCACAGATCACAATACAGCCTTGCACCCTGGACCACCAACGAGTGTTGTCACAGGCAGAGGAGCACGATGAGAAGCAGAAGAACACCGACGAAGACACCCCTGCGGTCATCTCTAAATGTACTGAGATCTGTAAGGGACTCACAGGAGGAAGATCCTGTTCAAAAATCTGCCTTGTCAGAGTCTATCCAGCAGGCCACAGAGACAAAGCGCTCAAGATATATGCAATCCTGGATGACCAAAGTAATAGGTCTTTAGCTAGGTCCATCTTCTTTGACAACTTCAACATTGTAGGCCCCGGTTCTCCCTACTCCCTTAGGACATGTTCAGGTACCGTCGAGACGGCGGGGAGGAAAGCAACCGGATACAAAGTGGAGTCCATAGATGGCCAGACCTGCCTGTCACTACCGACCATCCTGGAGTGCAACCAGATTCCTGACAACAGGTCTGAGATACCTTCACCAGAGGTGGCAATGTATCACCCCCACCTGAAGCGTATAGCCCACCTGATACCTGAGTTGGAACCAGAAGCCCCAATAGCTTTACTTCTGGGAAGAGATATACTACGAGTCCACAAGATTAGAGAATATATCAACGGCTCCCGGAATGCTCCATACGCTCAGAGGCAAGACCTTGGATGGGTCATTGTAGGAGATGTCTGTCTAGGAGGAGCACACAAGCCGGTCTCAGTCAACAGTATGCTTACCAGCACACTAGAAAATGGACGTCCATCTCTCTTCCAGCCGTGTCACAATAGTCTGCTGGTAAAGGAACTACCGAGCAGCATTCCCCTACCTTGCCCTTTCTCAGTTCCTATCAACGAAGACCACGCCTGCGAAGGTGAACAAGACCACATAGGATGTACAGTCTTCCACAGGACGAAGGAAGACAACAAGGTAGCGATGTCTATAGAAGACAGGATGTTCTTGGACATCATGGATGAACAAATAGTCAAGGATACGTCGAACAGTTGGGTCGCACCTCTACCATTTCGACCTCAGAGGAGACGCCTACCCAACAACAGGGAATTGGTCTACAGCAGATTCATCTCCCTAAGACACAAGCTTCAAAAGTCACCTGAGACGAGGGAACATTTCTTTACCTTCAAGGGAAAGATATTCCAGAACAACCAAGCAGAGTTCTACACCGATAGCAAGGTGGTACTGGGGTACATCTGTAACGAGACACGATGCTTCTACGTCTACGTCAGCAACCGGGTACTTCGGATAAGAAGATCCACCAGCCCTAATCAGTGGCACTACGTACCTACTCACCACAATCCTGCAGACCACGCAACTAGATCCATTGCACCCAGTTATCTGAAGGACACTACATGGTTCACAGGTCCTACCTCTTTGTACCGTTCGATGCCCCACATCAGCAGGCCTGAATCTTTCGAACTAGTGGGTCCAGACACAGATGAAGAGATCCGACCTCAAGTGTCTGCTCTACATACAGAGATTTCAAGCTGCCACCTCGAATCTCACCGGTTCAGCAGGTTCTCCACCTGGAAGTCACTTATTCGAGCTATAGCTTGTCTATTTCATGTAACCCAGTCCTACAAGTCAGCACTACCTGATAGCCAGAGACCTTGTAAAGGTTGGCATCACTGCAGGCTTGCGTTTACTGCTCCCGACCTGGAAAGAGCCAAGGTTATAATACTTCGTGTCGTACAAAGAGAAACTTATGGCAGAGAAATAGACAACCTCAACAAGGGACAACCCATTCCTGAAGTCAGTGGGCTGAGGAAGCTTAATCCGATTGTCGATCAGGATGGGCTGCTGAGAGTCGGTGGCCGTCTTCAAGAAGCTGAGGTAGAAGTTTCAGAGAAGCACCCGGTAATAATTCCTGGACGTCATTACGTAACAACTCTGCTAATTCAACATCATCATGTCTTAGGGTACTGTCACACAGTCACACTTTGGATGCTACGACGGCACGATCCGTGACGTCGCAGCGTCGTATGAGTATCGCTCCAGCGTCGTAGACTGCGGTCACACTTTGCAATCACGGCGCTGGAGCGATGCCGAAGTCCCCGGGTAACCAGGGTAAACATTGGGTAACTAAGCGCAGGGCCGCGCTTAGTAACCCGATGTTTACCCTGGTTACCAGCGTAAACGTAAAAAAAACAGACCGTACATACTCACATTCCGGTGTCTGTCCCCCGGCGTTCTGCTTCTCTGCACTGTGTAAGCAGCAGAGCCGGAAAGCACAGCGGTGACGTCACCGCCGTGCTCGCTTTCCGGCCGGCAGCCGCTCACAGTGCAGAGAAGCTGAGACGCCGGAGGACAGACACCGGAATGTGAGTATGTACTGTTTGTTTTTTTTACATTTACGCTGGTAACCAGGGTAAACATCGGGTTACTAAGCGCGGCCCCGATGTTTACCCGATGTTTACCCTGGTTACAAGCGAACACATCGCTGGATCGCTGTCACACACAACGATCCAGCGATGTCAGCGGGAGATCCAGCGACAAAAGAAAGTTCCAAATGATCTGCTACGACGTATGATTCTCAGCAGGGTCCCTGATCGCTGCTGCATGTCAGACACAGCGATATCGTATGGATATCGCTGGAACGTCACGGATCGTACCGTCGTAGCGATCAAAGTGTGACTGTGTGACAGTACCCTAAGTGAGACACCAAGGCCGTTTGTTTACTGAAGGAAACCTACGGGCAGCTGGACTATGGATAGTTGGAGCAAAGAGAAGAGTGAGCAAACTCATCTACGACTGTGTTACGTGTCGCAAACTCCGGGGCACATTCCAAAATCCGAAGATGGCCAATCTTCCACCCGACAGACTCAATACTGAACCCCCCTTCACCAACGTTGGACTAGATGTATTCAGTCCTTGGTCTGTGGCTACACGACGGACTAGGAAAATACTTACAGAAGCAAAGTGTTGGGCAGTTCTATTCACGTGTCTGTCCATCAGAGCCGTTCATATTGAGGTAATCGAATCGATGGACACATCAAGTTTTGTAAATGCACTTCATCGCTTCATCGCAATCAGAGGCCCTGTGAAGCATATTCGTTCTGACCGAGGTACGAATTTCGTCGGAGCGGCAGGAGAACTCCAAATCCCTTCCAATTTGGACATCGCTAATGTGGAAAGGTATCTAGGCAAGCAAGGATGTACCTGGACTTTCAATCTACCACACTCTTCGCACATGGGAGGTGCGTGGGAAAGGATGATAGGGATAGCACACAAAATACTAGACTCTATCTTCTTGCAAGTTAACACCAGACTTACACAAGAGAGTTTAACCACGTTCTTGGCAGAGGTCTCAGCCATCATGAATGCCAGGCCACTGACAGCACTTTCTAGTGATTCCGGAGATCCATCCATCTTTACTCCTGCGATGTTACTCACACAGAAAACTTGTGTCCCGAAAGCTCCATTTGGAGAATTCAATGACAAAGACCTCTACAGACGACAATGGAGGCAAGTACAAAGCGTATCCAACGTCTTCTGGAATAGATGGAGGAAACAGTATCTCTCCACTCTGCAAACCAGGACAAAGTGGCAGAAAGACCGCCCAAATATTCAATCTGGTGATGTTGTACTTGTCAAAGACACTCAGTCACATCGGAACGAGTGGCCACTCGGAATAGTGATCAAGACCCTTCCTAGCAAAGATGGGAAAGTGCGGAAAGTAGAGGTCAGAGTGTGCAAGCTTGGGGAGAACAAACTGTTCCTCAGGCCCGTTACCGAGCTTGTGTTATTATTTTCCCCAAAGGAACCTAATTGTGGCATCTGTTGACGCCAAGCGGGGAGTGTTCTGCCAATCTTAATGTGCAGAAAGTTAATTATCCTGTTATTCAAGTTGTGGCCACTGGAGGTCATCAGTTGCCTACTTTTCATGTTGTTTACCAACTTTCACCTCAAAGAGCAATGTCTTCTGGTTAGGTTCCGTCCTCATTCTTCTTGTGGAAGACAAGCTTCAGTAGCCATTTCTCCTCAGGACTGAAGGGAGGCACACGTGCTCCTGTCTCACTTACTTTCCTACCCCTGTCCTAACGGATCTCGTTTTTCACCAGTCATCCACTATGATTATTCACTGAACATCTACTTTGTACATCAACATCATTCACTATTCGATCATCTACTATGAATACTATCCACCATTGTTGTTCAACGTTATAGTTTATGTTATCATCACCCTAATTAATAAGACTTGAGCTTCAATACAGTCTGTTTAATGCGATGTGGATGAAGGTTTAGCCGTATGTCGGAATCCACACAGCATCCTACGTGGAGGAATGTCATGGTTCTCAATGGCAAGAGACCGTAGTAAAGCATACAAAAGGACTAGCTCTTGGAAGATGGGAACTCGAGCTGACTGTGAGCTAAACCTACCGCACAACTAACAGTGGCCGGGTAGCGTGCCTACGTTTTATCCCTAGACGCCCAGCGCCAGCCGGAGAACTGACTGACCCTAGCAGAGGAAAATACAGACCTGGCTTACCTCTAGAGAAATTTTCCCCAAAAGGCAGACAGTAGCCCCCACATATAATGTCGGTGATTTTAGAGGAAATTGACATACGAAGTATGAAGATAGGTTTAGCAAATTGAGGTCCGCTTACTAGATAGTAGGAAGACAGAAAAGGGAACTACACAGTCAGCTGAAAACCCTTTCAAAACACCATCCTGAAATTACTTTAAGACTCTAATATCAACTCATGACACCAGAGTGGCAATTTCAGCTCACAAGAGCTTCCAGCCTCAGAAATATTCAAACACAGAGAACTGGAACAAAAATGCAAAACAAACTTAGGACTACAAGTCCAACTTAGCTGATAGTAGTCTAGGAGCAGGAACATGCAACAGAAAGGCTTCTGGTAACATTGTTGGCCGGCATAGAAATGACTGAGGAGCAAGGCTAAATAGACAACTCCCACATCCTGATGGAAACAGGTGAACAGAGGCGATGAAGCACACAAGTTCAGTACCACCAGTGACCACCGGGGGAGCCCAGAAACCAAATTCACAACAGTACTCCCCCTCAAGGAGGGGGCACCGAACCCTCACCAGAACCACCAGGGCGATCAGGATGAGCCCTATGAAAGGCACGGACCAAATCGGAGGCATGAACATCAGAGGCTGTCACCCAAGAATTATCCTCCTGACCGTAGCCCTTCCACTTGACCAGATACTGAAGTCTCCGTCTGGAAACACGGGAGTCCAAGATCTTCTCGACAACGTACTCCAACTCACCCTCAACCAACACCGGAGCAGGAGGCTCAACGGAAGGCACAACCGGTACCTCATACCTGCGCAACAATGACCGATGGAAGACATTATGAATAGAAAAAGATGCAGGGAGGTCCAAACGAAAGGACACAGGGTTAAGAATCTCCAATATCTTGTACGGGCCGATGAACCGAGGCTTAAACTTAGGAGAAGAAACCTTCATAGGGACAAAACGAGAAGACAACCACACCAAGTCCCCAACACAAAGACGAGGACCAACACGACGACGGCGGTTGGCAAAATGCTGAGTCTTCTCCTGGGACAACTTCAAATTGTCCACCACATGCCCCCAAATCTGATGCAACCTCTCCACCACAGCATCCACTCCAGGACAATCCGAAGACTCCACCTGACCGGAAGAGAAACGAGGATGAAACCCCGAATTACAGAAGAAAGGAGAAACCAAGGTGGCAGAACTAGCCCGATTATTGAGGGCAAACTCCGCCAAGGGCAAAAAGGCAACCCAATCATCCTGATCCGCAGACACAAAACACCTCAAATAAGTCTCCAAGGTCTGATTAGTTCGCTCGGTCTGGCCATTAGTCTGAGGATGGAAAGCAGACGAAAAAGACAAATCAATGCCCATCCTAGCACAGAACGCTCGCCAAAATCTAGACACGAATTGGGTTCCCCTGTCAGACACGATATTCTCCGGAATACCATGCAAGCGAACCACATTTTGAAAAAACAGAGGAACCAGCTCGGATGAGGAAGGCAATTTAGGCAAGGGAACCAAATGGACCATCTTAGAGAAACGGTCACACACCACCCAGATGACAGACATCTTCTGAGAAACAGGGAGATCAGAAATAAAATCCATGGAGATGTGAGTCCAAGGCCTCTTCGGAATAGGCAAAGATAACAACAATCCACTAGCCCGAGAACAACAAGGCTTGGCCCGAGCACAAACATCACAAGACTGCATAAAACCTCGCACATCTCACGACAGGGAAGGCCACCAGAAGGACCTAGCCACCAAATCCCTGGTACCAAAGATTCCAGGATGACCAGCTAACGCAGAAGAATGGACCTCCGAGATGACTCTACTGGTCCAATCATCAGGAACAAACATCCTACCAGGCGGGCAACGATCAGGTCTATCCGCCTGAAACTCCTGCAAGACCCGTCGCAAGTCTGGGGAAACAGCAGATAATATCACTCCATCCTTAAGGATACCTGTAGGTTCAGAATTACCAGGGGAATCAGGCTCAAAACTCCTAGAAAGGGCATCCGCCTTCACATTTTTAGAACCCGGTAGGTAAAAAACCACAAAATTAAACCGAGAGAAAAATAACGACCAGCGCGCCTGTCTAGGATTTAGGCGCCTGGCAGACTCAAGATAAATCAAATTCTTGTGGTCGGTCAATACCACCACCTGATGTCTAGCCCCCTCAAGCCAATGACGCCACTCTTCAAAAGCCCACTTCATAGCCAAGAGCTCCCGATTACCAATATCATAATTTCGCTCAGCGGGCGAAAATTTACGAGAAAAGAACGCGCAAGGTCTCATCACGGAGCAGTCGGAACTTTTCTGCGACAAAACCGCCCCAGCTCCGATTTCTGAAGCGTCGACCTCAACCTGAAAAGGAAGAGTAACATCAGGCTGACGCAATACAGGGGCGGAAGAAAAGCGGCGCTTAAGCTCCCGAAAGGCCTCCACAGCAGCAGGGGACCAATCAGCAACATCAGCACCCTTCTTAGTCAAATCAGTCAACGGTTTAGCAACATCAGAAAAACCAGTTATAAATCGACGATAAAAATTAGCAAAGCCCAAAAACTTCTGAAGGCTCTTAAGAGAAGAGGGTTGCGTCCAATCACAAATAGCCTGAACCTTGACAGGGTCCATCTCAATGGAAGAGGGGGAAAAAATGTACCCCAAAAACGAAATCTTTTGAACCCCAAAAACGCACTTAGAACCCTTTACACACAAGGAATTAGAGCGCAAAACCTGAAAAACCCTCCTGACCTGTTGGACATGAGAGTCCCAGTCGTCCGAAAAAATCTAAATATCATCCAGATACACAATCATAAATTTATCCAAATACTCACGGAAAATGTCATGCATAAAAGACTGAAAGACTGAAGGGGCATTTAAAAGACCAAAAGGCATTACTAAATACTCAAAATGGCCCTCAGGCGTATTAAATGCGGTTTTCCACTCATCCCCCTGCTTAATTCGCACTAAATTATACGCCCCACGAAGATCAATCTTAGAGAACCACTTGGCCCCCTTTATTCGAGCAAACAAATCAGTAAGCAGTGGCAAAGGATACTGATATTTAACCGTGATTTTATTCAAAAGCCGATAATCAATACACGGCCTCAAAGAGCCATCTTTTTTAGATACAAAGAAAAAACCGGCTCCTAAGGGAGATGACGAAGGACGAATATGTCCCTTTTCCAAGGACTCCTTAATATATTCCCGCATAGCAGCATGTTCAGGCACAGATAGATTAAATAAACGACCCTTTGGAAACTTACTGCCCGGAATCAGATCTATTGTACAATCGCAATCTCTGTGCGGAGGTAGTGAACCAAGTTTAGGCTCCTCAAAAATGTCACGATAATCAGATAAAAATTCCGGAATCTCAGAGGGAATAGATGACGAAATGGAAACCAAAGGTACGTCCCCATGAGTCCCCTGACATCCCCAGCTTAACACAGACATTGCTTTCCAGTCGAGGACTGGGTTATGAGATTGCAGCCATGGCAATCCAAGCACCAACACATCATGTAGATTATACAACACAAGGAAGCGAATAATCTCCTGGTGATCCGGATTAATACACATAGTTACTTGTGTCCAGTATTGTGGTTTATTACTAGCCAATGGCGTGGAGTCAATACCCTTCAGAGGTATAGGAACTTCCAGAGGCTCTAAATTAAACCCACAGCGTTTGGCAAAGGACCAATCCATAAGACTCAAAGCGGCGCCAGAGTCGACATAGGCGTCCGCGGTAATAGACGATAAAGAGCAAATCAGGGTCACAGACAGAATAAACTTGGACTGTAAAGTACCAATTGAAACAGACTTATCAACCTTCTTAGTACGTTTAGAGCATGCTGATATAACATGAGTTGAATCGCCACAATAGAAGCATAACCCATTTTTTCGCCTAAAATTCTGTCGTTCGCTTCTGGACAGAATTCTATCACATTGCATAATCTCTGGCGCCTTCTCAGTAGACACCGCCAAATGGTGCACAGGTTTGCGCTCCCGCAAACGCCGATCAATCTGAATAGCCATTGTCATGGACTCATTCAGACCTGCAGGCACAGGGAACCCCACCATAACATCTTTAATGGCATCAGAGAGACCCTCTCTGAAATTCGCCGCCAGGGCGCACTCATTCCACTGAGTAAGCACAGACCACTTACGAAATTTTTGGCAGTATATTTCAGCCTCATCTTGCCCTTGAGACAGGGCCATCAAGGCTTTTTCAGCCTGAATCTCTAAATGAGGTTCCTCATAAAGCAACCCCAAAGCCAGGAAAAACGCATCCACATTGAGCAACGCAGGATCCCCTGGTGCCAAAGCAAATGCCCAATCCTGAGGGTCGCCCCGGAGCAAGGAAATTACAATCCTGACCTGCTGTGCAGGATCTCCAGCGGAACGAGATCTCAGAGACAAAAATAATTTACAATTATGTTTGAAATTCTGGAAGCGAGATCTATCCCCGGAGAAAAATTCAGGCAAAGGTACTCTAGGTTCAGATATAGGAGCATGAATTACAAAATCCTGTAAACTTTGAACCTTCATAGCGAGATTATTCAAACCTGTAGCTAAACTCTGAGGATCCATATTAATCAGGTGAAATCAGAACCATTCAAGGATTAGAAGGAGAGAGAGACGAAGGCTGCAGTAAGCAGAGATGCTAGTGAATCAACTAATGAGCAAACTCAGGAAAAAAAAAAAAAATTCTCTGCAGACTTCTTTTCTCTCCTTTCTTCTGCCAATTATTTTAACCCTTGGCCGGCCAAACTGTCATGGTTCTCAATGGCAAGAGACCGTAGTAAAGCATACAAAAGGACTAGCTCTTGGAAGATGGGAACTCGAGCTGACTGTGAGCTAAACCTACCGCACAACTAACAGTGGCCGGGTAGCGTGCCTACGTTTTATCCCTAGACGCCCAGCGCCAGCCGGAGAACTGACTGACCCTAGCAGAGGAAAATACAGACCTGGCTTACCTCTAGAGAAATTTTCCCCAAAAGGCAGACAGTAGCCCCCACATATAATGTCGGTGATTTTAGAGGAAATTGACATACGAAGTATGAAGATAGGTTTAGCAAATTGAGGTCCGCTTACTAGATAGTAGGAAGACAGAAAAGGGAACTACACAGTCAGCTGAAAACCCTTTCAAAACACCATCCTGAAATTACTTTAAGACTCTAATATCAACTCATGACACCAGAGTGGCAATTTCAGCTCACAAGAGCTTCCAGCCTCAGAAATATTCAAACACAGAGAACTGGAACAAAAATGCAAAACAAACTTAGGACTACAAGTCCAACTTAGCTGATAGTAGTCTAGGAGCAGGAACATGCAACAGAAAGGCTTCTGGTAACATTGTTGGCCGGCATAGAAATGACTGAGGAGCAAGGCTAAATAGACAACTCCCACATCCTGATGGAAACAGGTGAACAGAGGCGATGAAGCACACAAGTTCAGTACCACCAGTGACCACCGGGGGAGCCCAGAAACCAAATTCACAACAGAGGAAGGCAGAACAAGGAGTCTTAGAATTTTATTGGGGTGTTGGTACGCCAGATGCTTACTGAGTATGCATAACATATAATTGGTGAATTATAGGTTTGGGATAAAATAGAGAAACAGATATTTAGGAACTTTGTATACTGGTGCATGAGGTGAAAGAGAGAGGAACAGTTCATTCTATGATTCTGTATTGCTTATATTGTGTGCTGGTGGGATTTAGGGGTCTGTATATATATGCATTGTATAAATGTTTATGGCGATATGTTTAGTTTGCAAATTTTTTTAATAAGAATATTATTAAGTTTATCTTGTTTTTCAAGAGATTCTCTCTTGTAACAGGAACAAAAATGTGACCCACCAGGGATAAAAATTTCCTGTTCTTCTGATTAGTGCTGGTTCCAGTGGTTGGACCCATCCCAAGTCAGCAAGTTATTATCTATTCTGTGTATAGGTGATTAATTGTTTTAATTGGACAACACCTTCAACATGGTGTATTATAACTGCACTATCTCGGTCAAAAGGAGTCAGGCCAAAAGAGCTGACACTCTACAGGAGAGAGGTCACTGCCCATAAGAGCCGACCTTCTACAGGAGAGAGATCACCGCCCATAAGAGCTGATACTCTACAAGAGAAAGGTCACCACCCATAAGAGCTGACACTGTACAAGAGAGAGGACCCTGCCCATAAGAGCTGACACTCTACAGGAAAGAGGTCACCGCCCATAAGAGCCAACACTCTACAGGAGAGAGGTCACCGCCCATAAGAGCTGATACTCTACAAGAGAAAGGTCACACTCACCACCCATAAGAGCTGACACTGTACAAGAGAGAGGACCCTGCCCATAAGAGCCGACACTCTACAGGAGATAGGTCACCGCCTATAAGAGCTGACACTCTACAAGAGAGAGGACCCTGCCCATAAGAGCTGACATTCTACATGTGAGAGGTCACCACCCATAAGAGCTGACACTCCACAGGAGAGAGGACCCTGCCCATAAGAGTCAACACTCTACAGGAGAGAGGTCACCTCCCATTATAGCAATGGGTCCGGAGTAAAGTGAAAAGTCTGCAGTCTCTTGCTTTGACTTTAAACTTCTGCATCCATAGCGCATGCACTGTGCGCTGTGGGGATTCACCAGTTTTATTCTACAGAATAAAACATTTTTTCACAGATATAAAGGTATCAATTTATTTAGCTTTCTGCAACCTACATAGATGGCTTAGTAGGATTGATCCTCCTGACAGATTTCCTTTAAACTCTAAAGGGAAAAGCACCCTGCCCATTAGAGCTGACACTTTACAATAGAAGACTCTGCCCATAACAACTGAAACCTACAAAAGAGCTGATACTGTACACATTAGGGGATCTGGCCAATAAGAAATGACGCTCTACAGGAGGCAGATCCCTGCTCATAAGTGCTTACATTCTACAAAAGAGAGGACCATAACCATAAAAGCTGACACTCTACAGAAAAAAAGGCTTTTAAAATTCTACAATTTACAGGAAAGAGGACCCTACCTATAAGAAATTACAATCTATAAGACCTCCTTCACAAGTCCTGGTCATTCCCGTACAGGAAAAAACATTCCTGATGAGATCCATGGTCTGTGTCCATCTGTGCATATGTGACATCCATGTGCAGTCCATGTGCCATCCATAAAATGAACAAGAAAACGAGCACTCACCATCTGTGCAAACAATGTCTTCCTTTATTGAGGCTTCATGTTAAAAAAGCAGGACGTTACAGGGAGAACCTATGGTTCCAGATGACGACGATCGTTTCGCTCCTCTGAGCTTCAACGGGTCCGGAAGACATTGTTTGCACAGATGGTGAGTGCTCGTTTTCTTGTTCATTTTGTGGTTACAGACATTTTTACTGTTTTCTACGAGCACCCCATTCTGTTGTGGCTGACATAACGCTTAGTAGAATGGAGGTGGAGCACAGGTGCAGCGGTGCTGATTGTGCATCCGACTTTTTTCTCCTTTCATGTGCCATCCGTGTTTACTGTCTGTGTGTCTGTGTGTTACATCGGTGTGCCAGCAGTTTGTCCATGTGATAGGTACCGGCGCCAGGGAAGAAGCAGTACAGTTTGCGCTGTTCTCTGGTGCCGACTGGCTACTAAAAGCAGGTATCAACATTGTCTCCTGCTCGCGCTAAGATCAGCGAGAACACGAGACAATGATGGGAGTTGTCATAAGCCTTGCTAGGAATGCAGCCTCACTGACTGGCGGTAACCACGATGATGTCACCGCTGGTCAATGACACTGTACTCGCAACAGCTCATTCACCAGTGGTTCTCGGCCATCTTGGCACCATCCAGGTTGAAAACTATTTATCCCCAGACATGGGTTACGGTGTGGGACAGAACAACGGATAGGTGAGGTGAGTATAAATATGTTTGTTATTTTTAAATAAAAATGGAAACTGTGTTTTGTTTTATTTCTAATAAAAGACTTCATACTTGCTGTGTCTTTATTTACCATGTAACTATAGGATTAGTAATGAATGGGTGTCTTATAAACACCTCTGCATTACAAAGCCGTGGGCTTGATGTAACCTGACAATACAAAGGTGACATCAACCCCACAAATATGAACCCCACTTGCCACCACTACAGGGAAAGCGGGAAGAGCTGGGCAAAGCCTCAGAATTGGCGCATCAAATAGATATGCTTTTTCTGGGCAGCTGTGGGCTGCTATTTTTATGCTGGGGGACCTATATCAATGGCCCCTTACCAGCCTGAGAATATCAGACCCCAGCTTTCAACTTAAGCATGGCTGGTTATCAACAATGGGGGGATCCCACGTGTTTTTAAAATTATTTACTTAGATAATTAAAAAAAACAGAGTGGTAATGGTAACCCATCTATGCTTGATAGCCAGCCTTGCTGAAGCTGACAGCTGAGGGTTGCAGCCCCCAACTGTGAGTTTTGCCTGGCTGGTTTTAGAAAATAGAGGGGAACTCACACCTTTTTTTAAAATTATTATTAAAAAAAATTACTTGAATATAACTCTCATCATTCTCCCCTGCTTGCAGTGATTGACGGCAGAGCAGGGGATAATGATGAGAGCCGTCTTCAGCGCCCAGCACCAGGGAACAGAGCTAACTGTAGTGCTGCTTCTCAGGCACCAGGACGTGTCACACGGATGATATCCCAGTGTGTCATCCGTACGCATGTGTGCTTGAGGTTTTGTGGCACGTGCTGCCAGTAAAAAACGGACATGTCTACATGTGGGTCACATGGACACATGGTCCGTGGAAACACCCGGACATGTACACAGCAATGTAGATTTCAATGTGTTTACATGTGTTAGTGTCTCCAGTACATGTGAAAACTGTCATCACATGTACTAGAGACACCTATGTGTGTAAGAGCCTTAAGAGAGAGATCCCTGTTCATAAATGCAAACACTCTACTGGAGAGAGGTGCCTACATATAAGAGCTGGTATTCTACAGGAGAGAGCACCGTGTAAAAGTGTAACGCTAATGCCGATTCTCCTGCATGGTTTCTCTTCCCCCTGCATGCAGGAATGTCTGCATACTCACCGCTCAGGCCACACAGTGTTGTGCCTGTCATGTTCCCAGCTTCCTTATGTCTGTACACACACTCTTCCATGCTCATGCTTCCATGCTCAATGCGCACATAGTAAAATGACCCGAAAAAATGGCTGGGAGGTGTTTAGTATAAAAGGCACCATCCTCAACAGAGAGGTGCCTAAGCAACGTGTATTAAATAGTTAGTTTAAGTGGAACTAGTGAGTTGTTAGGTCCCCTGGTCCTTGTGTGGCTAGGTTCTGAGCCCGAACCCCTGGTCCTTTTGCGTGTCATGACTGAATGTGCTCCCACTGTTCCTTGTGCAGTTGTTGTTTGAACCTTGTCCTGTTGTAAGTGTGAGGCTAGAGCCTGAACCTCGTCCTCTGATCCATGTGTGGCCACTGCCTGAACCTTGTCCCCTGGTCCGTGCGTAGCCAGTGCCTGAACTTCGTCTTTTGCTCCTTGTGTGGCCAGTGTCTGTAAGTGTACTTCATATAACAAGACTGCTAAAACCAGTATCCAAATCCAGTTCTGTATGTGACTCCGTGTCAGTATCTGTCATGCCGGAGGTGTAGCCTGAACAGAGCCTGATTCTGTGCCCATGTCAGTGAACCTCACCCTTGGAGTCAGCAGCTGCGGTACCGGAGACAGCCTACTAATGGTACCTAGTGGCTACCAGTAGGTTAAGCCTGGCTCCATCATCAGGAGTGCCAGTGACCACCTGGTAGCTGCTTTGCTACACCCTTTTCTATGTAAGCCTGGCCCTGTAGCACAATGGGTCCATGAACCACGTGGCTCACCTGCGGGCATGACCGTGTGCTTAGGCCATAGACCCAGCTGATCCCCATAGTCTTGTGCACTCGGAGCTATACTATCTGTGGTTTTACTGGTGTGAGCAACAGGAAAAATGTTGTGTCATCTACAAATGCTGAATTCCCGACTGGAAGCCCTGACATCTGTTGCTTCTTCCTAAGTTGCAGTCCCTGTGGCTGTGTTTTCTTGACCTGCAACTTATGTTCATGAAATGGAACCTGTCCTGTCTGATCCACCAAGATACTATGGGAATCCAAAGCAGAATTATGCACTTTCATTGCAATTGGGCTAAGGTAGGATTAATAATGTCTTAACTAGCAGAAGATGCCTTTGCATGGCTCATCCCCTTATGAGAGAGGGGATACAGTGACCTCGGAGCTGCAGGTCTTCCTGGTGGCCTTCCTAAAAGTCATAAATGAGCTGAATCTAGAATCTTTTGCAACAGCTTTCCTTCTCAGCTTCAAGGAGCAGACCAAACAGGTAATGTGTGTGTGGACACCATCACATCTGGCTCTGTACTTCTAGAGACCACTTGTTGCCCAGCCTCTTGAAGCAGCTGCCTATAAGGAATTTGTGGAAGTCAACAGCGTTTGGCAGGCTACCAAACTGACCACCAATAGTAAGGGCTTTCCCACACACTTAATTACATTATCATATACACATATAGAAGTACAAGCCAAATTGATAAAATTATTATCTTTATTAAACAATTACCAGACTGTTTATTTCCACCATTATTACTTCTTGTGTACTATAATATGCTCCTTGAACAATGAAAAAATATATTGAAATTGATGTCGCACATGTTGCATGTGGTAGGACTTGGTTTTATTGTGTTATCTAGTTCTATGATATATACTTTTTGGGAATATGATCCTTCTCAAATATTCTTATGATGTACTCATGATTTTTGAACTTATTTGATCATGAATGAAGATTTGTTTTTCTGTTGTGGCTTAGCTTATGTTTAATATTCTACTTTTACATTCTTTTTAGGAATTGTCTGGTAACTTTTTAATAAAGGTAATAATTTTATCAATTTGGCTTGTACTCCTATATGTGTATATGGTTATGTAAGTAAGTGTTTGGCAGGCTATTCAGCAGCCAGAACTCTGCCATGAGTGAGGATTGTCGTATTACTGCAGTTGCGTGCAATTTTCCAGCTATCTTTGTCGTATGAAGTATGAAAACCTTGGGTCAGTAGGAGAGGTCATCCAAAGCTGAGACCTCGAGTGCTTTTTGTAGTCTGGAGACCCAAAAAAGTTCTTTGTTGGAGTCATTGGAGTCACAAGAAGTGTTTGGTCCCTAAAGCAGTGTCGCCACATTCTTCGCCATGTCTACTAGTCTCCGACTCACTGTGTGCTGGCTGGAAACGTGAGGAGATATTGGGCAGAGAGTTTTGATAGAGACATTTGACAGATTGGAACCCAGGCAAGAGAGGCCACCTATACAATACGGAACCTAGTCCAGGGAAAGTAGAAGGGAAATGTTATCTACAGTGAAAGGAACCTCAATTGTGTGTATTGAAAGGAAGCAGTGGTTATCATATTGGGACTTAAACTCTCCCACAGAGAACAGTGTCCTTCAAGTTTCTAATGAGGAGACATATCGATGTATCTCAAGCAAAGGGATCCAGTTAGTCAGTTTGGAACTGAGTAACTTGGAGTGGCCATAGTTTTACACTTCGACCAGCATAGCCGTCTTAGGGGAAGATGAAGTCTCTTAAAATTGTCTACTGCATTGTCATGAGATGCAAGAGTGTGAAGTACAAGAGAGAATAAGTATTATTAAATGTAACTAAGAAGTGCTCAAGCTTTTTTAAAGCAAGAGAAACATTTATGAAGAATGTGCATATTATTTGGTGTACCGTATTTTTCGGACTACAAGACGCACTATTTCCCCCCAAAAAAAGGGGGGAAAATAGGGGGTGCGTCTAATAGTCGTAATGCAGGCTTACCCGCAGTGGTGTGGTGGCGGCGGCGGCAGAGGTGCGGCGGCAGAGGTGCGGGGATGAGGAGGCGCAGTAAGCGGGGTCCCTTTCACCGGTGAGATGATGCAGCAGCCCGGTAAGCAGCAGAGCCGGGTGAATCATGTTGTTATCGGTGGTGGTGGCCATCTTCCTGAGGCCGCGTGTGCGCAGATGGAGTTCTCTGCTTCCCGGGGCTTCAGGACAATGGCCGCGGGAGGCCGTGCGTGCGCAGATGGAGATCGCAGTGGCCATTTTCCTGAAGCCAAGTTTGCAGACTTAGATTTTGGCTTCAGGAAAATGGCCGCCGCGATCTCCTTCTGCGCACGCGCGGCCTCCCGCGGCCATTTTCTTGAAGCCCCAGGAAGCAGAGCACTCCATCTGCGCATGCGTGGCCTCAGGCAGATGGCCGCCACCACCAATAACAACATGATACACCCGGCTCTGCTGCTTACCGGGCTGCTGCATCATCTCACCGGCGAAAGGGACCCCGCTCACTGCGCCTCCTCATCCCGGCACCTCTGCCGCCGCCACACCTCTGCCGGTAACCACTGCTGCAACCCTCCCATGGACACCAGACCATGGCGTCGCCCACCTAAGCAGGAAGGGACCCTGCTCAGGTGCACGCCATACCGCATCACCCCACCTCTGCCGACACCATGCCTCCTGTGACCCTGCTCTGCCACCGCCAGCCATCAGGTAAGATACTGTAAATTCGGACAATAAGACGGACCCCCATCTTACAAAAAATCTTTTTTTCTGCAAATGTCACCCCAAATTTGGGGTGCGTCTTATGGTCCGGTGCATCTTATAGTCCGAAAAATACGGTATATACTCGAGTATAAGCCGACCTGACTATAAGCCGAGACCCCTAATTTTGCCACAAAAAACTGGGAAATCTTAAAGGGAACCTGTCACCCCCCCCCCCCAGGCGTTTTTAACTAAAAGAGCCACTTTGTGCAGCAGTAATGCTGCATTCTGACAAGGTGGCTCTTTTAGTTCTGGGTGCTGTAACTGCTGAAATAATCAGTTTTGTTATTTGTCCAAAATACCTTTTCTTCAGTCAAGGAGGCCGGCCTTTCCCCCCTGCTGCAGACGCCACACAGCCGTCAGTCATGTCTTCTTGGCGCCGCCCTATCACCGCTGTTTTGAAATGATCCGGCGCCTGCGCTCTTTTCTCCTGCCTTGGGCAGGCGCAGTGAGCACTGCCCATCCTCTGGACTCATATGCAGTCTAGCTGACTGTGCCTGTGCGGCCGCCCTGCCTGTGAATCCCAGCCCTGCAGTGTCTTATGATTTATTCATACTACAAGGCTGAGATTCACAGGCAGGGCGGCCGCACAGGCGCAGTCAGCTAGACTGCGCATGAGGAGAGAGGATGGGCAGCGCTCACTGCGCCTGACCAAAGCAGGAGAAAAGAGTGCAGGCGCCAGCTGATTTCAAAACAGCGGTGAGGAGGCGACGCCCGGCACCAAGAAGACTTGAGTGACGGCTGTGTGGCCACCTTGTCAGAATGCAGCATTACTGATGCACAAGGTGGCTCTTTTAGTTAAAAATGCCTGAGGGGGTGACAGGTTCCCTTTAATGACTCGAGTATAAGCCTAGGGTGGAAGATGCAGCAGCTACTGGTAAATTTCAAAAATAAAAATAGATACCAATAAAAGTAAAATTAATTGAGATATCAGTAGGTTAAGTGTTTTTGAATTTCCATATTGAATCAGGAGCCTCATATAATGCTCCATACAGTTTATGATGGGCCCCATAAGATGCTCCATATTAAAATATGCCCCAAATAATGCTGCACAAATGTTGATTATGACCCCATAAGGTGCTCCATACAGACATTTGCCCCATAAAATGCTGCACAAATGCTGATTATGGCCACATAAGGTGCTCCATACAGACATTTGCCCCATATAATGCCCCAGAAATGCTGATTATGGCCCCATAAGATGCTCCATAGAGATATTTGCCCCATGTAATGCTGCACATGGCCCCATAAGATGCTCCATACAGATATTTGCCCCATATAACACTGCACATGGCCCCATAAGATGCTCCATACAGACATTTGCCCCATATGCTGTTGCTGCGATTAAAAAAAAATCACATACTCACCTCTCAGGCCTCCGTCTCTTGCTATATTCACCGGTCCGCGTTCCACCGACGGCCAACGCTGAGTCTTCCCCATCCTCTGCACTGACGTTCAGGCAGAGGGTGGCACACACACTAATCACGTCATCGCGCCCTCTGACCTGAGCGTCACTGCAGAGCACGGGGAAGTCACAGCGGCGGCCGTTGGTGGAACGGGGAACAGGTGAATATCGCGCACTGCGTTATACTCACCTGCTCCTGGCGCGGTGCAGTTCCTGGTTCTCTGGCGCTGGCAGCTTCTTCCTCTATTGAGCGGTCACATGGTACCGCTCATTACAGTAATGAATATGCGGCTCCACTCTTATGGGAGTCCATATTCATTACTGTAATGAGTGGTACCATGTGACCGCTCACTACAGGAAAAAGTTTCCGGCGCCGCAGAACCAGGGACCTGCAGGGGCCGCGCCAGGAGCAGATGAGTATTACTAGACAGCTGCTGCTCCCCCTCCCCTGCCGACCCCTGGGTATGACGTCGAGTATAAGCCGAGAGGGGCAATTTCAGCCTAAAAAGATGGGCTGAAATTCTCGGCTTATACTCGAGTATATACAGTAGTTCTTATGAATTTCAGTAAAACCAAGTTTAATGTTGGATTTTGGTCTCCCTCAATTCATTCCCCAACATCTGGTCCTGGCCTGCCTGGTATATTGGCACCATGCAGTCTGCAGAGGTGTTTCACCCGGTTAACAAAGCACCCACACACAGCCAGGATCCCCATTTTCATGTAGCGTGCCGCATTATACTTTACAGTAGAGAAGACTCTGCCCATGAGAGCTGACACTCTGCAGGATAGAAGTCCCTGACTATAGGAGCAAACACTCTACAAGAGAGAGAGGACCCTGCCTAAAAGAGAAGATACTGTACTGTACATAGAACCCTGCTCATAAGAGCTGAATCTCTACAGAAGAGAGGTCCTTGCCCATAAGAGCTGACTCTCTACAGGAGAGAGGCCCCTGCCCATAAGAGCTGACTCTCTACAGGAGAGAGGCCCCTGCCCATAAGATCTGACACTCTACAGGAGAGAAGACCCTGCACATAAGAGCTGACACTGTACAGGAGAGAGGACCCTGCCCATAAGAGCTGATACTCAACAGGAGAGAGGACCCTGCACATAAGAGCTGACAATCTACAGGAGAGAGGACCCTGCACATAAGAGCTGACAATCTACAGGAGAGAGGACCCTGCCCATAAGAGCTGACACTCTACAGGAGAGGTCCTTGCCCATAAGAGCTGACACTCTACTGGAGAGAGGCCCCTGCCCATAAGAGCTGACACTCTACAGGAGAGAAGACCCTGCACATAAGAGCTGACACTCTGCAGGAGAGAGGACCCTGCACATAAGAGCTGACACTCTACAGGAGAGAAGACCCTGCACATAAGAGCTGACACTCTACAGGAGAGAGGACCCTGCACATAAGAGCTGACACTCTACAGGAGAGAGGACCCTGCCCATATGTGCTTACACTCTATGCAGCAGAAGTTCCTACACATAAAACCTGACACCCAAAATGATGTAATGTTGGTGTTGAAAACACATATAAAGATGCATTAACCAGTCAGCTGCCATTAACTGAACCAACATGGATATACCTAGAAAATCAATATCCACCTGGTGCATATTTATCTACGAAAAGAGTGCAATATGGGAGCAAAAAAGTAATTACCCTCATATGGCCTGAGAAGCAACTCCGTGCATAGACATATTCAAAATCAGGGAGACAAAATAGAGTTTTAAAAGCTTTAAAAAATGATATTTTATTAGTATTCAAAGTTATAAATATACATAGAAAATATTGATAAAATGACAAGGACAGTGCATAACTGGTCAAGCATCCAGTGCAACATATCATATTGACATATTTATCACAACTCACATGAAAAATACATTCAGACAGAGTTATCATAAGTAGTGTTGAGCATTCCGATACCGCAAGTATCGGGTATCGGCCGATACTAGCGGTATCGGAATTCCGATACCGGGATTCCGATACTTGGCGCGTATCGGATACCGGAATCGGAAGTTCCATGATTCAAAATTCAGAAATTCAGCCAATGAGAAAGATTCCAAGTGTGGGCACATCCTGTTTAGCATGGAGGGCATGAAAGTACTGGCAAGGCTGTGATTGGCTGCTGAAATGATGTCATGATGCAGTTTAAAAGTCGCTGGCGCCATTTTGCGATCACTCTGCTGTGAATTCAGTTAGTGACAGGACGCTGTTTGCTGACTGAGGGACAGTTTAGAGATAGCGATTTGCTTCTTTGTGCTTTCCAAAGGCTAATTTAGCAACCGCTGTGTTCACCTACTATTCACCTTGCTTTTGCCTTGTAGCGCTGTTTTCACAGCGATCTGCAAGGTCTCTCTGTGTGTGTGTGTGTGAGTGCAGCCCACTCTCTAGTCTGAGTGCAGCCACATAGGCCATCCATAGCTGGTTGTATTCAGTTCAGGGAGGGTGGTTCATTGCCTCATACTGTCCTTTTTTTTTTTTTTTTTTGAAGTAGTGCAGGCTGCTGCACATTTTTTCAAATAATTCCTATTAGTGTCTTTCCACCCGTCTCCATCTAATTTGTGGAAAAACACTACATAGGATAAAGTAGAGGAGGGTTTTTGGGCCTTGCAGCGCCGTTTACGGCTGTCTGCACGGTCTCCGTGTGACTGCAGCTCGCCCTGTAGTCTGTGAGCAGCCGTAGCTTGGTTGTCTCCAGCTCAGGGTTGTTCACTGCGTCATACCGCCAAATCAATTTTAATTTTTTTTCAAGTACTGTAGTCTGCTGTTAATTAATTTAAAAAAATCCTATTAGTGTCTTTCCACCCGTCTCCAGCTAATTTGTGGAAAAACACTACATAGGATAAAGTAGAGGAGGGTTTTTGGGCCTTGCAGCGCCGTTTACGGCTGTCTGCACGGTCTCCGTGTGACTGCAGCTCGCCCTGTAGTCTGTGAGCAGCCGTAGCTTGGTTGTCTCCAGCTCAGGGTTGTTAACTGCGTCATACCGCCAAATCAATTTTAATTTTTTTTCAAGTACTGTAGTCTGCTGCTAATTAATTTAAAAAAATCCTATTAGTGTCTTTCCACCCGTCTCCAGCTAATTTGTGGAAAAACACTACATAGGATAAAGTAGAGGAGGGTTTTTGGGCCTTACAGCGCCGTTAACGTCTGTCTGCACGGTCTCCGTGTGACTGCAGCTCTATCCGTTGTCAGTTCAGCCCCCAAAAAAGAAATAAATAATAAAGTTCACCAAACACACCAGTTACACCACTTTACATTTGTGTAGGCCACATTAACTCATATTAAAGTCTAGTCCACACTTTAGCTAATTAGTGTTTCTTATACCTGTTAGGAGGAGTTTTTCAGGAATAAGCACACAAAGCCGTTAGTACTTTTCTGCTTTTCTTTATCAGTCAACCACGATGAAGAAGGCAGTGAGTAAGGCACGTGGGCGTGGGCGCGGAGCAGGGAGGGGACGTGGGGATTCTGTGCCCGCTGCGGGCACCGGTGACTCATCAGCACCCACTTTCACGAGGGAACAGTCGTTCATGCGCAGCTTTGTCGCCGAGCGCCGTACACCGCTGCTGCGTGAAGACCAAATTGAAGCCGTTGTGGGATGGATGGCAGCTAATGCATCAACTTCCATTAGTGCCACATCCTCTCAGACACAGAGCACTGGAGAGCAGCCATCTGTCTCTTCACCACCTGCCAAATTGCCCAGGCAGACAGAGAGCCCAGGACAGGAGCCGTCTCTACTTCTGTTCTCTGAATCTCTTGGCTTGGAAACAGGGGGCCAGCCAAGCAGCATTGGAGAAATGGAAGAAGAGGCAGGGTGCAGTGATGCCCAACAGCTTTTTCTCTCTGAGTCTGAAGAGGCGGGTGGGCCAGTGGCTCCGTTCACCACATCGCAGGCCGCATCAGCTGATGATGACACTCAGGTGCCACTTACTGGTGCGTGCTCTGCTGCTGAGACTACCCGGGAGGAGCAGTTGGGGGCAGAGGGTAGTGTGGATGACGAGGTCCTTGACCCATCTTGGCGTCAGGGACAGGAAGGTGGTGGGAGCAGCTCTGAGGAAGAGATTCCCCGTACGGTCCAAAGAGGGAGAGGGAGGGGGAAGACTGCGGATCCTGCAGCCTCCGCTTTGGCACCCGTAAGGAGCATGTCTCTTCCAAAAGTCAAAAGGGGGGCTCCCAAGACTTGCAGTGCCTGGTCCTTTTTTGACACAGTTGCAGATGACATTTGCTATGTCAGATGCAAGGTGTGTCATCAAAAAATCAAAAGAGGTCAAAAAGTCGCCAACCTCAATACCTCCAACATGTGGAAACATGTGCGCAACAGGCACCCGGCGGAGTTAGACAAACACACTGAAGAGCTAGGCCAACCAACAGCGGCAGCTACCACCTCTTCAGCTCGTGTTGCCTCTTCCTCTAGCTCACACGCAGCTGGTTCGGCTTCCTCCCAGGATCGCCGTGGAAGAACCTCTGGCCCTGTTGTCCAGAGACCCGCTGTAATTCCACCCGCAGCACCACTTTCCCAGTCAACCACACACTCCCAGCCCAGTCTACAGCCATCGGTAGTACAGGCATGGGAGAAAAGGCGGCCTTTCTCGTCAAACCACCCACGAGCACAGGCTCTGACTGCAGGCATTGCCAAACTTCTGTCACTGGAAATGCTGTCATTCAGGCTGGTGGAGACTGACAGCTTCCGTGACTTGATGTCATTGGCAGTCCCACAGTACAGTGTGCCCAGCCGCTTTTACTTCAGCAGGCAAGCCGTCCCTGCCCTGCACAAGCATGTGGAGGGACACATAAAACACGCGCTACTGAACGCCGTCAGTAGCAAGGTCCACCTCACCACCGATGCGTGGACCAGTCAACATGGACAGGGGCGATACCTTTCCCTCACTGCCCATTGGGTTAATGTAGTTGAGCCGGGTACAGACCGTGCGAGTGGCGCAGGACGTGTCCTGCCCACTCCAAGGATTGCAGGAATCCATTCTGTACGCATTGACTCCTCCTCTTACACCAGTTCCTCAGAATCATCGCTGCAGGAGCCGTCACAGTCCACCTCCACATGGACCCGTGATGAACGTGTACCTGTTACGACCGACATGAGCACAGCCGTGGCCAAACGTCAACAGGCCGTCTTGAAATTAATTTTTTTGGGGAATCGTAGCCACACAGCGCAGGAGCTCTGGAATGCCATCAAGCAGGAGAGCGATGTGTGGTTTGAGCCAGCGAATCTCCAGCCAGGCATGGTAGTGTGTGATAATGGCCGAAATCTGGTGGCAGCCCTGGGCCTCGGCAACCTCACTCACATCCCATGTCTGGCACATGTGCTCAATTTGGTCGTGCAGAGTTTTTTGAGGGACTATCCGGATCTTGATGCACTGCTGCACAAGGTCCGCCTAGAGTGTGCTCACTTGCGGCGTTCCAGCACGGCAAAAGCGCGCATTGCGGCTCTGCAGCGCCGACACCGCCTGCCGGAACATCGCATCATATGTGACCTACCTACCAGGTGGAATTCCACGTTACATATGTTGGAGCGGTTGTGTGAGCAGCAGCAAGCTGTAATGGAGTACCAGCTGTATCAGGCGCACAAAAGTCGCAGTCAGCGCCGTACAGACTTCACAACCACAGAGTGGGCCACTATGAAGGATGTCTGCCAGGTTTTGCGTCCCTTCGATTATTCCACGCGGATGGCGAGTGCAGATGATGCACTAGTCAGCATGACTGTCCCCCTTATCTGCCTGCTTGAAAAATCACTGCAAGCGCTAAGGGATGATGTTGTGGAAGAGGTGGAGGATGAGGATTCACCACTTCCATCATCTTCTGGACAGTCAGCGCCACGTGGTTCCTCACAAACGCGTAGGCAGGGGACAGTTTGTGAGGAGGATGAGGAGGAGTCAATGGAGGAGGAAGACATCCGTCCAGAGGAGGGAGTTACACAATTGTCCAGTACTCAGTGTGTACAGCGAGGGTGGGGTGATGACGAGCGGGCAGAGATCACGCCTCCAGCTGGGGACAGCGTTTCTTGGGCAGTTGGCAGTCTGCAGCACATGGTGGATTACATGCTGCAGTGCCTGAGAAACGACCGCCGCATCGACCACATTCTCAACATGTCTGATTACTGGGTGTTCACCCTCCTCGATCCTCGCTACCGGGACAACGTAGAAAGCCTCATCACACCGTTGAACCGGGAGCGAAAAATGCGGGAGTACCAAGACACACTGGTCAGTTCCATCATCTTCTCCATTCCAACTGAGAGAAGTGCTGCTAGTGCATTCCAAAGCAGCTCAGTGCGTCCAGGCAGTGGTGGAGGCTCTGCACAAAGAGGGAGCAGAAGCAGTGCCTCTGCCCAAGGCAAGACCAGTATGGCCCAACTGTGGCACAGTTTTGTGTGCCCCCCACAAAAGTCTACACCATCACAGACGGCTCCAGTCAGCAGGAGGCAACGGTTCCGTCAGATGGTGACAGACTACATGTCTTGCCCTCTTGCTGTACTCCCAGACGGCTCTTCCCCTTTCAAGTTTTGGGTCTCAAAGCTGGATACATGGCCAGAGCTAAGCCAGTATGCATTGGAGGTGCTGTCTTGCCCTGCGGCCAGTGTATTATCGGAACGTGTCTTTAGTGCTGCAGGTGGTGTACTAACTGACCGTCGCATGCGACTATCCTCCGATAACGTTGACCGGCTTACTTTCCTGAAAATGAACAAGGCCTGGATCTCGCAGGAATTTGCCACTCCTCCTCCTGATTAAATAATTAGGTCACTGTATACGTTATCCAGGTCTCCTGTTGTGTTCATCTTTCAACCACCTGAACTTACATTCCTGGGCTCCAACAACGCCAGTTGAGGCTCAGAAGTGCCATCTGCACAGTCAAAACATACGACCCAGTGTTATTGGGTTTCAGTAACGTCAGCTGATCCCCAGCTGTGTAGCCGGCAATGTGTCCTGCGACCGCCACGCTGACACAACTGAAATGTAAGGGAACCTGTCCCCCCCCCCCCCCAAGGCGTTTGTTACTGAAAGAGCCACCTTGTGCAGCAGTAATGCTGCACAAGGAAAAGGTAGCTATTTTCATTATGCTCCTTGCACACGCAGAACTTAACACTTATAAAATGTGTCCACTGATACCGTAAAACCGTCCCGGAGGTGGGACTTTCCTTCGTAATATGACGCAGCACAGCTGTCATTCCTACCCCCTCGGCGCCGTGCCCCGGCTCCTCATCGTTGTTTGATTCCGTCCCGGAGCCTGCGCTGTTATGTTATCCCTTGGCCAGGCACACTTAGCGCTGCCCATCTTCTGACATCATTTGGTGTCAGGCTGGCTGCGCCTGTGCGGCCGCGCTGTCCGAGAGCCCGCCTCGCAGTGTGGTCTAATGTAATCCCACCGCGGGCCTGGGATCAGTGGCCATGCGCAGTGCATATCCTCGCCTCTCGCTCCACTCCCTACGGCTTCTTCAGACTGTGCGGTGCCAGCTGATCCGTAATAGCATGCCACGGCCGTGGCAGCGCACAGTCTGAAAAAGCCGTAGGGAGGGGAGCGAGAGGCGAGGATATGCACTGCGCATGGCCACTGATCCCAGGCCCGCGGTGGGATTACATTAGACCACACTGCGAGGCGGGCTCTCGGACAGCGCGGCCGCACAAGCGCAGCCAGCCTGACACCAAATGATGTCAGAAGATGGGCAGCGCTAAGTGTGCCTGGCCAAGGGATAACCTAACAGCGCAGGCTCCGGGACGGAATCAAACAACGATGAGGAGCCGGGGCACGGCGCCGAGGGGGTAGGAATGACAGCTGTGCTGCGTCATATTACGAAGGAAAGTCCCACCTCCGGGACAGTTTCACGGTTTCAGGGGACACATTTTATAAGTGTTTAGTTCTGTGCTTGCAAGGAGCATAATTAAAAGAGCCACCTTTTCCTTTTGCATCTTTTGAGCTGCACAAGCTGGCTCTTTCAGCTACAAATGCCTTGGGGGGGGGGGTTAAAGGTTCCCTTTCTCCAATCAGGCTTCGGCCTACATTGTGTTCCTCTGCTTCTACTGCTGTCCCTGGGCTCCAACACCGCTAGTTGTTGCCTGGTAGTGCTGTACGCACAGTCAACAGTCGCTCCTCTGTTATTGGGGTTCAGTAACGTCAGCTGTTCCCCTGCTGTGTGTGTGGCAATCCCTCCAACCTCCTCCAACCTCATCCAAACTCCTCCTCCTCCACCTGTCCCTGGGCTCCAACACCGCTAGTTGCCGTCCAGAAGTGCTGTACGCACAGTCAACAGTCGCTCCTCTGTTATTGGGGTTCAGTAACGTCAGCTGTTCCCCTGCTGTGTGTGTGGCAATCCCTCCTACCTCCTCCAACCTCCTCCTACCTCCTCCTCCTCCACCTGTCCCTGGGCTCCAACACCGCCAGTTGCCGTCCAGAAGTGCTGTACGCACAGTCAACAGTCCCTCCTCTGTTATTGGGGTTCAGTAACGTCAGCTGTTCCCCTGCTGTGTGTGTGGCAATCCCTCCTACCTCCTCCAACCTCCTCCTACCTCCTCCTCCTCCACCTGTCCCTGGGCTCCAACACCGCCAGTTGCCGTCCAGAAGTGCTGTACGCACAGTCAACAGTCCCTCCTCTGTTATTGGGGTTCAGTAACGTCAGCTGTTCCCCTGCTGTGTGTGTGGCAATCCCTCCTACCTCCTCCTACCTCCTCCTCCTCCACCTGTCCCTGGGCTCCAACACCGCCAGTTGCCGTCCAGAAGTGCTGTACGCACAGTCAACAGTCCCTCCTCTGTTATTGGGGTTCAGTAACGTCAGCTGTTCCCCTGCTGTGTGTGTGGCAATCCCTCCTACCTCCTCCTTCCTCCTCCACCTGTCCCTGGGCTCCAACACCGCCAGTTGCCGTCCAGAAGTGCTGTACGCACAGTCAACAGTCCCTCCTCTGTTATTGGGGTTCAGTAACGTCAGCTGTTCCCCTGCTGTGTGTGTGGCAATCCCTCCTACCTCCTCCAACCTCCTCCAACCTCCTCCTCCTCCACCTGTCCCTGGGCTCCAACACCGCTAGTTGCCGTCCAGAAGTGCTGTACGCACAGTCAACAGTCGCTCCTCTGTTATTGGGGTTCAGTAACGTCAGCTGTTCCCCTGCTGTGTGTGTGGCAATCCCTCCTACCTCCTCCAACCTCCTCCTACCTCCTCCTCCTCCACCTGTCCCTGGGCTCCAACACCGCCAGTTGCCGTCCAGAAGTGCTGTACGCACAGTCAACAGTCCCTCCTCTGTTATTGGGGTTCAGTAACGTCAGCTGTTCCCCTGCTGTGTGTGTGGCAATCCCTCCTACCTCCTCCTACCTCCTCCACCTGTCCCTGGGCTCCAACACCGCCAGTTGCCGTCCAGAAGTGCTGTACGCACAGTCAACAGTCCCTCCTCTGTTATTGGGGTTCAGTAACGTCAGCTGTTCCCCTGCTGTGTGTGTGGCAATCCCTCCAACCTCCTCCAACCTCATCCAAACTCCTCCTCCTCCACCTGTCCCTGGGCTCCAACACCGCTAGTTGCCGTCCAGAAGTGCTGTACGCACAGTCAACAGTCGCTCCTCTGTTATTGGGGTTCAGTAACGTCAGCTGTTCCCCTGCTGTGTGTGTGGCAATCCCTCCTACCTCCTCCAACCTCCTCCTACCTCCTCCTCCTCCACCTGTCCCTGGGCTCCAACACCGCCAGTTGCCGTCCAGAAGTGCTGTACGCACAGTCAACAGTCCCTCCTCTGTTATTGGGGTTCAGTAACGTCAGCTGTTCCCCTGCTGTGTGTGTGGCAATCCCTCCTACCTCCTCCTACCTCCTCCACCTGTCCCTGGGCTCCAACACCGCCAGTTGCCGTCCAGAAGTGCTGTACGCACAGTCAACAGTCCCTCCTCTGTTATTGGGGTTCAGTAACGTCAGCTGTTCCCCTGCTGTGTGTGTGGCAATCCCTCCAACCTCCTCCAACCTCATCCAAACTCCTCCTCCTCCACCTGTCCCTGGGCTCCAACACCGCTAGTTGCCGTCCAGAAGTGCTGTACGCACAGTCAACAGTCGCTCCTCTGTTATTGGGGTTCAGTAACGTCAGCTGTTCCCCTGCTGTGTGTGTGGCAATCCCTCCTACCTCCTCCAACCTCCTCCTACCTCCTCCTCCTCCACCTGTCCCTGGGCTCCAACACCGCCAGTTGCCGTCCAGAAGTGCTGTACGCACAGTCAACAGTCCCTCCTCTGTTATTGGGGTTCAGTAACGTCAGCTGTTCCCCTGCTGTGTGTGTGGCAATCCCTCCTACCTCCTCCTACCTCCTCCACCTGTCCCTGGGCTCCAACACCGCCAGTTGCCGTCCAGAAGTGCTGTACGCACAGTCAACAGTCCCTCCTCTGTTATTGGGGTTCAGTAACGTCAGCTGTTCCCCTGCTGTGTGTGTGGCAATCCCTCCAACCTCCTCCAACCTCATCCAAACTCCTCCTCCTCCACCTGTCCCTGGGCTCCAACACCGCTAGTTGCCGTCCAGAAGTGCTGTACGCACAGTCAACAGTCGCTCCTCTGTTATTGGGGTTCAGTAACGTCAGCTGTTCCCCTGCTGTGTGTGTGGCAATCCCTCCTACCTCCTCCAACCTCCTCCTACCTCCTCCTCCTCCACCTGTCCCTGGGCTCCAACACCGCCAGTTGCCGTCCAGAAGTGCTGTACGCACAGTCAACAGTCCCTCCTCTGTTATTGGGGTTCAGTAACGTCAGCTGTTCCCCTGCTGTGTGTGTGGCAATCCCTCCTACCTCCTCCTACCTCCTCCACCTGTCCCTGGGCTCCAACACCGCCAGTTGCCGTCCAGAAGTGCTGTACGCACAGTCAACAGTCCCTCCTCTGTTATTGGGGTTCAGTAACGTCAGCTGTTCCCCTGCTGTGTGTGTGGCAATCCCTCCAACCTCCTCCAACCTCATCCAAACTCCTCCTCCTCCACCTGTCCCTGGGCTCCAACACCGCTAGTTGCCGTCCAGAAGTGCTGTACGCACAGTCAACAGTCGCTCCTCTGTTATTGGGGTTCAGTAACGTCAGCTGTTCCCCTGCTGTGTGTGTGGCAATCCCTCCTACCTCCTCCAACCTCCTCCTACCTCCTCCTCCTCCACCTGTCCCTGGGCTCCAACACCGCCAGTTGCCGTCCAGAAGTGCTGTACGCACAGTCAACAGTCCCTCCTCTGTTATTGGGGTTTAGTAACGTCAGCTGTTCCCCTGCTGTGTGTGTGGCAATCCCTCCTACCTCCTCCTACCTCCTCCACCTGTCCCTGGGCTCCAACACCGCCAGTTGCCGTCCAGAAGTGCTGTACGCACAGTCAACAGTCCCTCCTCTGTTATTGGGGTTCAGTAACGTCAGCTGTTCCCCTGCTGTGTGTGTGGCAATCCCTCCTACCTCCTCCAACCTCCTCCAACCTCCTCCTCCTCCACCTGTCCCTGGGCTCCAACACCGCTAGTTGCCGTCCAGAAGTGCTGTACGCACAGAGCCAAACACCTCGCCAATGTGTTAGTGGGGTTCAGCACCGCCAGCTGTTCCCCTGCTGTGTATACGGCAACGTGTACTGCGACCGCCACGCAGACACAACAAGTTAAATGTAAGGGAACCTGACCCCCCCCCCCCCAGGCGTTTGTTACTGAAGGAGCCACCTTGTGCAGCAGTAATAATGCAAAGGGAAAAAGTGCCTCTTTTCGTGATGCTCCTTGCACATGCTGAACCTAACACTTATGAAATGTGTCCCCACACAGCGTTAAACCGTCCGGTAGGTGGAACTTTCCTTTGTCGTGTGACGCAGCACAGCCATCATTTTTACCCCCTTGGCGCCGTGCGCCCACTCCTCAGCGTTGTTTGAATCTGTCCCGGAGCCTGCGCTGTTAGGTTAGCCCTTGGCCATGCACACATGTTGCGCTGCCCGTCTTCTGACCTCATTTGGTGTCAGGCTGGCTGCGCCTGTGCGGGTGCGCTGGTCGAGATCCCGCCTCGCAGTGTCGTCTAATGTAATCCCACCGCGGGCCTGTGATCCGTGCCCGTGCGCAGTGCATATCCTCTCCTCTCACTCCCCTCCCTACGGCTTCTTCAGACTGTGCGATGTCAGCTGGTCCCTAATAGCATGCCACGGCCGTGACAACGCACAGTCTGAAAAAGCCGTAGGGAGGGGAGTGAGAGGACAGGATATGCACTGCGCACGGGCACGGATCACAGGCCCGCGGTGGGATTACATTAGACGACACTGCGAGGCGGGATCTCGGCCAGCGCACCCGCACAGGCGCAGCCAGCCTGACACCAAATGAGGTCAGAAGACGGGCAGCGCAACATGTGTGCATGGCCAAGGGCTAACCTAACAGCGCAGGCTCCGGGACAGATTCAAACAACGCTGAGGAGTGGGCGCACGGCGCCAAGGGGGTAAAAATGATGGCTGTGCTGCGTCACACGACAAAGGAAAGTTCCACCTACCGGACGGTTTAACGCTGTGAGGAGACACATTTCATAAATGTTTGGTTCCGCATGTACAAGGACCATAATTAAAAGAGCTAAGTTTACCTTTTCCAGCATTAGTGCTGTACACAATGGCTCTTTCAGCTACAAACGCCTGGGGGGGGGGGTGTTAAAGGTTTCCTTTCAACTTGCTCGAGTGCAGGCTTCGGCCTACACTCCGCTCCCCCTGCTCCTCCTGCTGACCCTGGGCTCTAACACCGCCAGTTTTTGCCCAGATGTGCTAGCTGCACAGAGAAAAACACCAGCCAATGTGTCAGTGGGGTTCAGCACCGCCAGCTGTTCCCCTGCTGTGTAGCCGGCAACGTGTCCTGCGACCGCCACGCAGACACAAGAACTGAAATTGAAGGGAACCTGTCCCCCCTCCCCCAGGTGTTTCTATGTTTTACAGCTACCTTGAACAGCAGTAATGCTGCATGTGTTCAAGGTGGCTCAGAAACTTATTCTCCTTGCCCATGTTGAAGTGAACACGTCTAAAATGTGTCCTCTGTGACCATTAAAACGTCCCTCAGGTGTGATTTGACTTTGTATTGACACACGCAACAAGCTCCTTGGTAGCGCTGCCCGTCTTCTGGCATCATTGTTTGGCTGGCTGCGCCTCTGCGGCCGCCCTGACCCACACAACGCCCCTCGGTGTCTTATTTATTGGGACTGCGAGGGTGTGATTGATGGGCAGGATCAGTGCATCAGTTCGCCTGTCCCTCCTCTCCTTCCGCCTTCTTCGGACTGTGCGGCTTCATGGCCGTGGCATGCGATAAGGGATCAGATGACGCCGCACAGTCTGAAGCGGGTGTAAGGACCCGAGTGTGAGAGGCCAACATATGTGCTGCGCCAGGCCCTGAATCCCAGCCCCGCAGTGTTTTAACAATGTTAAGACACTGCGGGGCTGGGATTCATGGGCATCGCGAACCGCACCGGCCGACATTACATGATGCCAGAAGATGGGCAGCGCTAACGGCGCTAGGCCAGGGGATAACACGACAGCGCAGACTCCTGTACAGCAAATAACAACGCTCAGGAGGCTGCACCCAGCACCAAGGTGGGATTCTTGACATCTGTGCTGCGTCTCATTACAAAGGGAACTCTCGCCTCCATTACACAGTTTGACTGTATAAAGGGCTAAATGTTATACGTGTTCCATTCAGCGTGTGCAAGGAGAAAAATTACAAGAGCAACCTTTGACTTGCGCAGCACTACTGCTGCATAAGCTGTGGCTCTTCTACTTTGTAACCCCTGAGGGGGGGTTAAAGGTGACTTTTGAAATCGGTTCAATTAGGCTTCGGCCTACACTCTGCTCCACCTGCAGAGCCCGGGCTCCAACAACGCTAGTTGCTGTCCGGAAGTGCTGGCTGCACAGAGCCAAACACCTCGCCAATGTGTCAGTGGGGTCCAGCACCGCCAGCTGTTCCCCTGCTGTGTAGCCGGCAACGTGTCCTGCAAAAGCCACGCAGACACAACACACCCAAAGCTGCCGCCTGTGCAGGCTTCGGCCTACACTCCCCTCCCCCTGCTCCTCCTCCTCCTGCTCCTCCTCCTGCTGTCCCTGGGCTCTAACACACCGCCAGTTTTTGCCCAGATGTGCTAGCTGCACAGAGAAAAACACCAGCCAATGTGTCAGTGGGGTCCAGCACCGCCAGCTGTTCCCCTGCTGTGCAGCCGGCAACGTGTCCTGCAAAAGCCACGCAGACACAAGAACTGAAATTGAAGGGAACCTGTCCCCCCTCCCCCAGGCGTTTTTACGTTATCCAGCCACCTTGTACAGCGGTAATGCTGCATGTGTGCAAGGTGGCTCATAAACGTATTCTCCTCGCACATGTGGAACTGAAAACACGTCTGAAATGTGTCCTCTGTGTGACCATTTAACCGTCCCGGGGGTGTGACTTTCCTTTGTAATGACACGCTGCAACCCCCTTGGTAGCGCTGCCCGTCTTCTGGCATCATTGTTTGGCTGGCTGCGCCTCTGCGGCCGCCCTGACCCACACAACGCCCCTCGGTGTCTTATTTATTGGGACTGCGAGGGTGTGATTGATGGGCAGGATCAGTGCATCAGTTCGCCTGTCCCTCCTCTCCTTCCGCCTTCTTCGGACTGTGCGGCTTCATGGCCGTGGCATGCGATAAGGGATCAGATGACGCCGCACAGTCTGAAGCGGGTGTAAGGACCCGCGTGTGAGAGGCGAACATATGTGCTGCGCCAGGCCCTGAATCCCAGCCCCGCAGTGTTTTAACAATGTTAAGACACTGCGGGGCTGGGATTCATGGTGATCGCGAACCGCAACGGCCGACATTAAATGATGTCAGAAGATGGGCAGCGCTAACGGCGCTAGGCCAGGGGATAACACGACAGCGCAGACTCCTGTACAGCAAATAACAACGCTCAGGAGGCTGCACCCAGCACCAAGGTGGGATTCTTGACATCTGTGCTGCGTCTCATTACAAAGGGAACTCTCGCCTCCATTACACAGTTTGACTGTATAAAGGGCTAAATGTTATACGTGTTCCATTCAGCGTGTGCAAGGAGAAAAATTACAAGAGCAACCTTTGACTTGCGCAGCACTACTGCTGCATAAGCTGTGGCTCTTCTACTTTGTAACCCCTGAGGGGGGGTTAAAGGTGACTTTTGAAATCGGTTCAATTAGGCTTCGGCCTACACTCTGCTCCACCTGCAGAGCCCGGGCTCCAACAACGCTAGTTGCTGTCCGGAAGTGCTGGCTGCACAGAGCCAAACACCTCGCCAATGTGTCAGTGGGGTCCAGCACCGCCAGCTGTTCCCCTGCTGTGTAGCCGGCAACGTGTCCTGCAAAAGCCACGCAGACACAACACACCCAAAGCTGCCGCCTGTGCAGGCTTCGGCCTACACTCCCCTCCCCCTGCTCCTCCTCCTCCTGCTCCTCCTCCTGCTGTCCCTGGGCTCTAACACACCGCCAGTTTTTGCCCAGATGTGCTAGCTGCACAGAGAAAAACACCAGCCAATGTGTCAGTGGGGTCCAGCACCGCCAGCTGTTCCCCTGCTGTGCAGCCGGCAACGTGTCCTGCAAAAGCCACGCAGACACAAGAACTGAAATTGAAGGGAACCTGTCCCCCCTCCCCCAGGCGTTTTTACGTTATCCAGCCACCTTGTACAGCGGTAATGCTGCATGTGTGCAAGGTGGCTCATAAACGTATTCTCCTCGCACATGTGGAACTGAAAACACGTCTGAAATGTGTCCTCTGTGTGACCATTTAACCGTCCCGGGGGTGTGACTTTCCTTTGTAATGACACGCTGCAACCCCCTTGGTAGCGCTGCCCGTCTTCTGGCATCATTGTTTGGCTGGCTGCGCCTCTGCGGCCGCCCTGACCCACACAACGCCCCTCGGTGTCTTATTTATTGGGACTGCGAGGGTGTGATTGATGGGCAGGATCAGTGCATCAGTTCGCCTGTCCCTCCTCTCCTTCCGCCTTCTTCGGACTGTGCGGCTTCATGGCCGTGGCATGCGATAAGGGATCAGATGACGCCGCACAGTCTGAAGCGGGTGTAAGGACCCGCGTGTGAGAGGCGAACATATGTGCTGCGCCAGGCCCTGAATCCCAGCCCCGCAGTGTTTTAACAATGTTAAGACACTGCGGGGCTGGGATTCATGGTCATCGCGAACCGCAACGGCCGACATTAAATGATGTCAGAAGATGGGCAGCGCTAACGGCGCTAGGCCAGGGGATAACACGACAGCGCAGACTCCTGTACAGCAAATAACAACGCTCAGGAGGCTGCACCCAGCACCAAGGTGGGATTCTTGACATCTGTGCTGCGTCTCATTACAAAGGGAACTCTCGCCTCCATTACACAGTTTGACTGTATAAAGGGCTAAATGTTATACGTGTTCCATTCAGCGTGTGCAAGGAGAAAAATTACAAGAGCAACCTTTGACTTGCGCAGCACTACTGCTGCATAAGCTGTGGCTCTTCTACTTTCTAACCCCTGAGGGGGGGTTAAAGGTGACTTTTGAAATCGGTTCAATTAGGCTTCGGCCTACACTCTGCTCCACCTGCAGAGCCCGGGCTCCAACAACGCTAGTTGCTGTCCGGAAGTGCTGGCTGCACAGAGCCAAACACCTCGCCAATGTGTCAGTGGGGTCCAGCACCGCCAGCTGTTCCCCTGCTGTGTAGCCGGCAACGTGTCCTGCAAAAGCCACGCAGACACAACACACCCAAAGCTGCCGCCTGTGCAGGCTTCGGCCTACACTCCCCTCCCCCTGCTCCTCCTCCTCCTGCTCCTCCTCCTGCTGTCCCTGGGCTCTAACACACCGCCAGTTTTTGCCCAGATGTGCTAGCTGCACAGAGAAAAACACCAGCCAATGTGTCAGTGGGGTCCAGCACCGCCAGCTGTTCCCCTGCTGTGCAGCCGGCAACGTGTCCTGCAAAAGCCACGCAGACACAAGAACTGAAATTGAAGGGAACCTGTCCCCCCTCCCCCAGGCGTTTTTACGTTATCCAGCCACCTTGTACAGCGGTAATGCTGCATGTGTGCAAGGTGGCTCATAAACGTATTCTCCTCGCACATGTGGAACTGAAAACACGTCTGAAATGTGTCCTCTGTGTGACCATTTAACCGTCCCGGGGGTGTGACTTTCCTTTGTAATGACACGCTGCAACCCCCTTGGTAGCGCTGCCCGTCTTCTGGCATCATTGTTTGGCTGGCTGCGCCTCTGCGGCCGCCCTGACCCACACAACGCCCCTCGGTGTCTTATTTATTGGGACTGCGAGGGTGTGATTGATGGGCAGGATCAGTGCATCAGTTCGCCTGTCCCTCCTCTCCTTCCGCCTTCTTCGGACTGTGCGGCTTCATGGCCGTGGCATGCGATAAGGGATCAGATGACGCCGCACAGTCTGAAGCGGGTGTAAGGACCCGCGTGTGAGAGGCGAACATATGTGCTGCGCCAGGCCCTGAATCCCAGCCCCGCAGTGTTTTAACAATGTTAAGACACTGCGGGGCTGGGATTCATGGTCATCGCGAACCGCAACGGCCGACATTAAATGATGTCAGAAGATGGGCAGCGCTAACGGCGCTAGGCCAGGGGATAACACGACAGCGCAGACTCCTGTACAGCAAATAACAACGCTCAGGAGGCTGCACCCAGCACCAAGGTGGGATTCTTGACATCTGTGCTGCGTCTCATTACAAAGGGAACTCTCGCCTCCATTACACAGTTTGACTGTATAAAGGGCTAAATGTTATACGTGTTCCATTCAGCGTGTGCAAGGAGAAAAATTACAAGAGCAACCTTTGACTTGCGCAGCACTACTGCTGCATAAGCTGTGGCTCTTCTACTTTCTAACCCCTGAGGGGGGGTTAAAGGTGACTTTTGAAATCGGTTCAATTAGGCTTCGGCCTACACTCTGCTCCACCTGCAGAGCCCGGGCTCCAACAACGCTAGTTGCTGTCCGGAAGTGCTGGCTGCACAGAGCCAAACACCTCGCCAATGTGTCAGTGGGGTCCAGCACCGCCAGCTGTTCCCCTGCTGTGTAGCCGGCAACGTGTCCTGCAAAAGCCACGCAGACACAACACACCCAAAGCTGCCGCCTGTGCAGGCTTCGGCCTACACTCCCCTCCCCCTGCTCCTCCTCCTCCTGCTCCTCCTCCTGCTGTCCCTGGGCTCTAACACACCGCCAGTTTTTGCCCAGATGTGCTAGCTGCACAGAGAAAAACACCAGCCAATGTGTCAGTGGGGTCCAGCACCGCCAGCTGTTCCCCTGCTGTGCAGCCGGCAACGTGTCCTGCAAAAGCCACGCAGACACAAGAACTGAAATTGAAGGGAACCTGTCCCCCCTCCCCCAGGCGTTTTTACGTTATCCAGCCACCTTGTACAGCGGTAATGCTGCATGTGTGCAAGGTGGCTCATAAACGTATTCTCCTCGCACATGTGGAACTGAAAACACGTCTGAAATGTGTCCTCTGTGTGACCATTTAACCGTCCCGGGGGTGTGACTTTCCTTTGTAATGACACGCTGCAACCCCCTTGGTAGCGCTGCCCGTCTTCTGGCATCATTGTTTGGCTGGCTGCGCCTCTGCGGCCGCCCTGACCCACACAACGCCCCTCGGTGTCTTATTTATTGGGACTGCGAGGGTGTGATTGATGGGCAGGATCAGTGCATCAGTTCGCCTGTCCCTCCTCTCCTTCCGCCTTCTTCGGACTGTGCGGCTTCATGGCCGTGGCATGCGATAAGGGATCAGATGACGCCGCACAGTCTGAAGCGGGTGTAAGGACCCGCGTGTGAGAGGCGAACATATGTGCTGCGCCAGGCCCTGAATCCCAGCCCCGCAGTGTTTTAACAATGTTAAGACACTGCGGGGCTGGGATTCATGGTCATCGCGAACCGCAACGGCCGACATTAAATGATGTCAGAAGATGGGCAGCGCTAACGGCGCTAGGCCAGGGGATAACACGACAGCGCAGACTCCTGTACAGCAAATAACAACGCTCAGGAGGCTGCACCCAGCACCAAGGTGGGATTCTTGACATCTGTGCTGCGTCTCATTACAAAGGGAACTCTCGCCTCCATTACACAGTTTGACTGTATAAAGGGCTAAATGTTATACGTGTTCCATTCAGCGTGTGCAAGGAGAAAAATTACAAGAGCAACCTTTGACTTGCGCAGCACTACTGCTGCATAAGCTGTGGCTCTTCTACTTTCTAACCCCTGAGGGGGGGTTAAAGGTTACCTTTGAAATTGGTTCAAGTAGGCTTCGGCCTACACTCTGCTCCCCCTGCAGAGCCCGGGCTACAACACCGCTCGTTGCTGTCCGGAAGTGCTGGCTGCACAGAGCCAAACACCTCGCCAATGTGTCAGTGGGGTCCAGCACCGCCAGCTGTTCCCCTGCTGTGTAGCCGGCAACGTGTCCTGCGACCGCCACGCAGACACAACACACCCAAAGCTGCCGCCAGTGCAGGCTTCGGCCTACACTCCCCTCCCCCTGCTCCTGCTCCTCCTCCTTCTCCTGCTGTCCCTGGGCTCTAACACACCGCCAGTTGGGGCCCAGATGTGCTAGCTGCACAGAGAAAAACACCAGCCAATGTGTCAGTGGGGTTCAGCACCGCCAGCTGTTCCCCTGCTGTGCAGCCGGCATCGTGTCCTGCAAAAGCCACGCAGACACTTGCTCTTGTACCTTCTGCTCCCCATCCTGGTTCCAGTACCGTCAGCTGGTTCCGGGCAGAGCCTTTGGCTTAGGTGCCTCCCTTTGGTATCCGAGTTCCACCAACGTCAGGTGGTCCTTGGTAGTGCTTTCAGGCACGGGTACCTCCTGCTTAGTAACCGGGTTCCAGTAACGTCAGCTGGTCCTCGGTAGTTCCATTGGCTCTTGGACCTTCGGCTACCCATCCGGGTTCCAGCACCGTCAGCTGGTTCTCGGCAGTGTCTTTTGCTCTTGTACCTTCTGCTCCCCATCCTGGTTCCAGTACCGTCAGCTGGTTCCGGGCAGAGCCTTTGGCTTAGGTGCCTCCCTCTGGGTATCTGAGTTCCACCAACGTCAGGTGGTCCTTGGTAGTGCTTTCAGCACGGGTACCTCCTGCTTAGTAACCGGGTTCCAGTAACGTCAGCTGGTCCTCGGTCGTTCCATTGGCTCTTGGACCTTCGGGTAGCCATCTGAGCTCCAGTTCCATCAGCTGGTTCTCGGCATTCTCTCAGCCTTCTTGTACCTTCTGCTGCATTTCCAAGTTCAAGAGACTAAACACGATGACCCGGAAGACCACCCCTAAGATGACGACGACACCAGAGACGACAACCACCGTGATGACGACGACCCTGGAGACGATGACCCTGAAGACCACCCCGATGACGACGACCCCGGAGACGACCCCGATGACGACGACCCCGGAGACGACGACCCTGGAGACGACGACGACCTGGAAGACCGAGAAGCAGAAGAACAAGAGGCTGCAGAACAAAGAGCAGAAGGACATTAAGCATAACACAAAATATCAGAGCAAAAAATATTATGTAAATTATAAGCAGAAGAAGACTAAGCAGTGTATGGGGGTGAGTCCGTTCCTCCTCGTGGTGCCCCTGGATAAAGCCTGATGCTGCAGGCCAAACTGAACGCGGACAAATGTAACTGTTTTGTGACAGGCAGAACGGAAGGTGTAATCTTCAAACTTTTATAGATAACAACTACGGGAATGCCTGTCACAAATAAGAATATGATGAAGAAGTAGAATATGATGAAGATAATAGTAAAATAAAAAGAATATGAACAATGTAACCCAAAAAATAATAGGTAGAAGATGAAGAAGAAGATGAAGAAGGTGAAGAAGTTGATGTCAAAGAAGCTGATGATGAGGATAATGAAGAAGAAAGCGTGGGAGAAGTAAAAAAGAAGGTGAAGGGCGTGGAAGTAGTGAAACATCAATATCTGACATAAAAAAAAAAAATAACATAGTCAAATTCTTTCTAACGCCGAACGTCATAAAAAAAAAAAAAAAATCCTGCTATTCTATTAGATTGGGCTAAACCTCTGTGCCTTTAATGTCTCCGCCACGTCCCCCAATACATCCTACATTATTCTTAGTTGTTTTCCTTCATGTAGAATGAACCTACAAGTGTATAAAGGGTTTATTTTAATTCCGATATTTTCGTCCCATTGACTTGCATTGGGATCGGGTATCGGTATCGGATTGGATTCCGATACTGTGACGGTATCGGCCGATACTTTCCGATTCCGATACTTTCCGATATCGGAAAGTATCGCTCAACACTAATCATAAGTACATCAATGGGCAGTGGGCAGTGACCATAGGTGCATAATCAAAAATGACATAGCAAGGCACAACATAACAATGATAGGACGCTGAATGAGAAGCCAGTGTAACACCCCAGGTTGTTACAGTGGCATTGCTTTCCACACGGGAAGAGTGTTGTCATGCTTGGAAGTGAGGAAGGATCCCTTTGATAGGTATTCAGCACATACAACACTTTCTTACTCCAGGCCAGAAGGGGGAGCTCTACACCCGACTTCAGGGCAGCTGGTTTCTCTGGTTGGGAGGAGGAGTCAGTTGCTAGGCAGTTACTAGGCAGTTGGAGTTAGACAGTTGGTGAGAGGAGAGTGAGGTGAGAGGAAGGAAAGCTGGGGCTGTGGAGATGAGTGATTCTGCGGCTCCTAGGAAGGGAAAAGAAGGCAAAGCATTCTGTAGGAGACTGAGAGGGAGAAGAAGCACAGGAGAGTGAAGAGCTGGAGAGAGAGGCTGTGACTGGGTTTCCTCCACGCTGAACACATATACCGGTAGCCGGAAGACCAAGATTGTGGGGGTAACTTCATGCCCCATGGCAGATACTGTCGGACAGCTGATTGCAAGTTACCTGTCCACCATTAACACCCAAGGACACATTAGCAAATAGAGCCCGGGTCGTGATAGAGATCATGTAAAAAGGCTCGAGCTACCTGTCATACGGGTAGTGTCCTACCTAAAGGGGGACAGAGAGAAAATGTGAGGACCTTGTGTGGGGCCTAAGGCAGCAAGGGACTACAACACTACAGCGCTAGAAGGAAGGCTTCCAACCCCACCTGGCTAGAGGGATTCCCAGTTTGCTTCCAAGCTGGCCAGACCACACCAGCATCCGTGGTCCGGTACCCTGGCTGCCTTGAACCAAGAAAAGAGGTTAAGAGACTGCAACCCTGTGTCCTCCATTTTTTACTACACCACAAATCAAGATCTTCATCTTTTACACTGGGATCCCTGGGGACCCAGCTTCACCAGTGGAAAGCCATACTTTCCCTGCTGCCATAACATCACCCCAGTGGACCCCTTTAAGCAGCATCAGTCACCCCTGACCGAATACCACAGGTGGCGTCACAAACTTTCATGATTCAACTAACCCCTTTAAAGACTATCCCTTTAACATGGGTTTCCAGGGCCACGGACCTGGTCTTCGCCACCATGACACATCCCCTTAAGTACTGGACACGGCAATGAGTACCCCACGGCCCTGGCGGGTGTTACACCAGCACAAGGAAAGAGACGTGCGTTTCGCTTTTTCAAATTGTACGCTTCTTCATGGGGGATACTGGGATAGTTATGTTCTATGATTGTCATTTCATCATTATTGTCTAAATCTATAACTTGAATACTTATGAAATATTATATATTTTTTAAGCTTTCAAAACTCCATTTTAGTCTTCTTGATTTTTAACATGTACATAAAGTGGGGGCACTTTGCGTACTGTAGCGTGGTGTGGAAATGATTGAGGGAAGATATCTGTGACTAGTTCGGGAGCGTTGTCAGCGTATGTGATATTTCTCCCTGATGAAGAATCTTTTTCAGATACACATTAAATTGAACATAAGGAGTCATTTTGGAATTGCTTCACATACTGGAAACCTTCCCATAGAAACAAATAAAGAAGAGAGACATGCTCATGAGGAATTGCCAGAAGAGCAACTTTGAGACCTGCAAAAAAAAACGAAATAAATGATGTTACAAAGCAAGTTTTCGAGACTACTTATTTCACTTCAACAGGCATGGAAAAACAGAGTTTCTAAAGAAGCATTCATATACAGTACATAGACATTTTCTGTAGCCATTAACTGGTTTCATTTCTACATGATTATTATTTTGCTTTTCTTACCGAAAACAGTAAATCTTTTTTCAACTGCCTAATAAGGCACCAAAACTTTTTTCTTTTGCATTTTTTTTCTTACACTGTTCTGTCTGGAAAACAGAGGTGGATTTAGGTTGACCGTCACCGTGGACAAGAATTCAGTTTTTATATATCAAATGTCCATTTGAGGTTTGTTGCCCACCTCCGAATAATCATAATAAACAAAATCCCTTGTACAGTAAATATCCCAGGGACAGAGAGGCATAGGCAATAGAGTAAACTGCTTAAAATATCATTTATTACAACGTAGGTTAAAAAACATGAGTAAAAATACAACAAGGGAATTTCTCCGCGGTAATACATACAAGTATAGCTAAGGCTACGTTCACATTTGCGGTGAGCGCCGCAGCGTCGGGCGCCGCAGCGGCGCCGCATGCGTCATGCGCCCCTATATTTAACATGGGGGTGCATGGACATGCGGTGCACTTGCGTTTTGCGCCGCAGCGTCCGGGCGCAGAGGACGCAGCAAGTTGCATTTTTGCTGCATCCAAAATCAATGAAAAAAAGGGCGCATGCGGCGCAAAACGCAGCGTTGTGCATGCGTTTTGCTGCGTTTTTGTTTGCGTTGTGTGTTGCGGCGCCGACGCTGCGGCGCACAACGCAAGTGTGAACGTAGCCTAAGCTCCTCACACAGTGTGAAAGAACAGACAAACTTTCTAAAGTGCAAATGTGCCCTATAATGACAAGCTGCCAATAAGTAAAAAAAAGGTACGACTTACAAAAGTGTTACTCCTGGCCAACGGCGCTCCTCAGCTATCCCGACAGTGCTGTTTCGCCTGACTGGCTTCCTCAATAGGGAGCTTATGTTGTAATGAATGATATTTTAAGTAGTTTACTCTATTGCTTATGCCTCTCTGTCCCTGGGATATTTACAAGGGATTTTGTTTATTAAGAATTCAGTTTTGCGCTCCTCTTATACACAGTTTAACCCCTTTACCCCCAAGGGTGGTTTGCACATTAATGACCAGGCCAATTTTTACAATTCAGTCCACTGTGCCTTTATGAGGTTATAACTCTGGAACGCTTCAACGGATTCCGGTGATTCTGACATTGTTTTCTCGTGACATATTGTACTTCATGATAGTGGTAAAATTTCTTTGATATGACTTGCATTTATTTGTGAAAAAAACAGAAATTCGGCAAATTTTTTTAAAATTTCTCAATTTTCCAACTTTGAATTTTCATGCCCTTAAATCACAGTGATATGTCACACAAAATACTTAATAAGTAACATTTCCCACATGTCTACTTTACATCAGCACAATTTTGGAACCCACATTTTTTTTGTTAGGGAGTTATAAGGGTTAAAGTTGACCAGCAATTTTTCATTTTTACGACACCATTTTTTTAAGGGACCACATCACATTTGAAGTCATTTTGAGTGGTCTATATGATAGAAAATACCCAAGTGTGACACCATTCTAAAAACTCCACCCCTCAAGGTGCTCAAAATCACATTCAAGAAGTTTATTAACCCTTCAGGAGCTTCACAGGAATTTTTGGAATGTTTAAAAAAAATGAACATTCAACTTTTTTTTTTACAAAAAATGTTCTTCAGATCCAATTTGTTTTATTTTACCAAGGAGAAATTGGACCCCAAAAGTTGTTGTACAATTTGTCCTGAGTATGCAGATACCCCATATGTGGGGGTAAACCACTGGTTGGGCGCATGGCTGAGCTCGGAAGGGAAGCAGCGCCATTTGACTTTTCAATGCAAAACTGGCTGGAATTGAGATAGGATGCCATGTTGCGTTTGGAGAGCCCCTGATGTGCCTAAACATTGAAACCCCTCACACGTGACACCATTTTGGAAAGTAAACCCCATAAGGAACTTATCTAGATGTGTGGTGAGCACTTTGAACCCCCAAGTGCTTCACAGAAGTTTATAATATAGAGCCGTAAAAATAAAAAATCATTTTTTTCACAAAAATGATCTTTTCACCCCAATTTTTTATTTTTCCAAGTGTAACAGGAGAAATTGGACACAAAAAGTTGTTGTGCAATTTGTACTGAGTATGCTGATACCCCATATGTGGGAGTAAACCACTATTTGGGCGCATGGCAGAGCTCGGAAGGGAAGAAGTAACGTTTGGAATGCAGACTTAAATGGAACGGTCTGCAGGTGTCACGTTGCGTTTGCAGAGCCCCTGATGTACCTAAACAGTAGAAACCCCCCACAAGTGACCCCATATTGGAAACGAGACCCCCAAGGAACTTATCTAGATGTGTTGTGAGAACTTTGAACCCCCAAGTGTTTTACTACAGTTTATAACGCAGTCGTGAAAATAAAAAAAAAAAATTTCCACAAAAATGATTTTTTAGCCCCCAGTTTTGTATTTTCCCTAGGGTAACAAGAGAAATTGGACATCAATAGTTGTTAAGCAATTTGTCCTGAGTGCACTGATACCCCATATGTTGGGGTAAACCCCTGTTTGGGCGTACGGGAGAGCTCGGGAGGGAAGGAGCACTGTTTTACTTTTTCAAAGTAGAATTGGCTGGAATTGAGATCGGAAGTCATGTCGCATTTGGAGATCCCCTGATGTGCCTAAACAGTGGAAACCCCCCAATTCTAACTCCAACTCTAACCCCAACACACCCCTAACCCTAATCCCAACCCTAACCATAACCCTAACCACACCCCTAACCCGAACACACCCCTAACCCTAATCCCAACCCTAATCCCAACCCTAACCACACCAATAACTCCAACACACCCCTAACCCTAATCCCAACCATAACCCTAACCACACCCCAAGCCCTGACACACCCCTAACCCTAATTCCAACCCTAATCCCTAACCCTACCTTTAGCCCCAAACCCTAACTCTAACTTTAACCCCAACTTTAACCCTAACTTTAGCCCCAACCCTAACCCTAACTTTAGCCCCAACCCTAGCCCTAACTTTAGCTCTAACCCTAACTGTAGTCCTAGCCTTAACTTTAGCCCTCACCCTAATGGGAAAATAGAAGGGGGTTTGATTTACTATTTATAGCGGGTTTTTATAGTGGGTTTTTATGTTTGGCAGCTGTCACACAGTAAAAGTTTTTGCGTTACCACATTTTGAGAGCTATAATTTTTTCAAATTTTGGTCCATAGAGTCATGTGAGGTCTTGTTTTTTGTGGGCCGAGTTGATGTTTTTATGAGCACCATTTCTGGGCACATGACATTTTTTGATCGCTTTTTATTCCGATTTTTGTTAGGCAGAATGAACAAACACCAGCAATTCATGAATCACTTTTGGGGGAGGCATTTATACCGTTCAGCATTTGGTAAAATTGATAAAGCAGTTTTATTCTTCGGGTAAGTACGATTACAGCGATACCTCATTTATATAATTTTTAATGTTTTGGCGCTTTTATACAATAAAAACTACCGTATGTTATAGGAAAAATATTTTTTTTTGCATCACTTTATTCTGAGGGCTATAACTTTTTTATTTTTTTGCTGAAGATTCTGTATGGCAGCTCCTTTTTTGCAGGACAAGATGATGTTTTCAGCAGTACCATGTTTATTTACATCTGTCTTTTTGATCGCGTCTTATTCCACTTTTTGTTCGGCGGTATGATGATAAAGCATTGTTTTTTGCCTCTTTTTTTACTGTTTTCACTGAAGGGGTTAACTAGTGGGACAGTTTCATAGGTCGGGTCATTACAGACGCGGCGATGCTAAATATGTGTACTTTTATTGTTTTTTTATTATTTACGTAAAGAAATGTATTTATTGGAACAATATATACAGTGGGGCAAAAAAGTATTTAGTCAGTCAGCAATAGTGCAAGTTCCACCACTTAAAAAGATGAGAGGCGTCTGTAATTTACATCATAGGTAGACCTCAGCTATGGGAGACAAACTGAGAAAAAAAAATCCAGAAAATCACATTGTCTGTTTTTTTAGCATTTTATTTGCATATTATGGTGGAAAATAAGTATTTGGTCAGAAACAAAATTTCATCTCAATACTTTGTAATATATCCTTTGTTGGCAATGACAGAGGTCAAACGTTTTCTGTAAGTCTTCACAAGGCTGCCACACACTGTTGTTGGTATGTTGGCCCATTCCTCCATGCAGATCTCCTCTAGAGCAGTGATGTTTTTGGCTTTTCGCTTGGCAACACGGACTTTCAACTCCCTCCAAAGGTTTTCTATAGGGTTGAGATCTGGAGACTGGCTAGGCCACTCCAGGACCTTGAAATGCTTCTTACGAAGCCACTCCTTCGTTGCCCTGGCGGTGTGCATTGGATCATTGTCATGTTGAAAGACCCAGCCACGTTTCATCTTCAATGCCCTTGCTGATGGAAGGAGGTTTGCACTCAAAATCTCACGATACATGGCCCCATTCATTCTTTCATGTACCCGGATCAGTCGTCCTGGCCCCTTTGCAGAGAAACAGCCCCAAAGTATGATGTTTCCACCACCATGCTTTACAGTAGGTATGGTGTTTGATGGATGCAACTCAGTATTCTTTTTCCTCCAAACACGACAAGTTGTGTTTCTACCAAACAGTTCCAGTTTGGTTTCATCAGATCATAGGACATTCTCCCAAAACTCCTCTGGATCATCCAAATGCTCTCTAGCAAACTTCAGACGGGCCCGGACATGTACTGGCTTAAGCAGTGGGACACGTCTGGCACTGCAGGATCTGAGTCCATGGTGGCGTAGTGTGTTACTTATGGTAGGCCTTGTTACATTGGTCCCAGCTCTCTGCAGTTCATTCACTAGGTCCCCCCGCATGGTTCTGGGATTTTTGCTCACCGTTCTTGTGATCATTCTGACCCCACGGGGTGGGATTTTGCGTGGAGCCCCAGATCGAGGGAGATTATCAGTGGTCTTGAATGTCTTCCATTTTATAATTATTGCTCCCACTGTTGATTTCTTCACTCCAAGCTGGTTGGCTATTGCAGATTCAGTCTTCCCAGCCTGGTGCAGGGCTACAATTTTGTTTCTGGTGTCCTTTGACAGCTCTTTGGTCTTCACCATAGTGGAGTTTGGAGTCAGACTGTTTGAGGGTGTGCACAGATGTCTTTTTATACTGATAACAAGTTTAAACAGGTGCCATTACTACAGGTAATGAGTGGAGGAAAGAGGAGACTCTTAAAGAAGAAGTTACAGGTCTGTGAGAGCCAGAAATCTTGATTGTTTGTTTCTGACCAAATACTTATTTTCCACCATAATATGCAAATAAAATGATAAAAAAAACAGACAATGTGATTTTCTGGATTTTTTTTTCTCAGTTTGTCTCCCATAGTTGAGGTCTACCTATGATGTAAATTACAGACGCCTCTCATCTTTTTAAGTGGTGGAACTTGCACTATTGCTGACTGACTAAATACTTTTTTGCCCCACTGTATATTTATTTTTTTTATTTTTTTAGGAATTAATTTTTAATATTTTTTTTACTGTTTTACATTGTTCTAGGGTGGGACATCATTGTATAGTGTCACGTCGCGTTGTTCCGAGGGTCTCAGGAAAGCACGCAGGGAGCCTCCTCCCTGCGCGATGCTTCCCTATGCCACCAGAACGCTGCAATCATGTTTGATCGCAGTGTTTCGGGAGTTAATGTGCTGGGAGCGGTCTGTGACCGCTCCTGGCACATAGTGCTGGATGTCAGCTGTAATAATCAGCTGACATCCACTCGCAATCAGCCACACTCCCCCCATGAGCTTGGCTGATCGCCTATGACGTACTATTCCGTCCCAGGGAATTAAGTCCCAGGTCATCTCGACAGGATAGTACGTCAGATGGCAGAAAGGGGTTAAGCAGTTTTAAAAGTCATCATGTGACCGCTTATATGCAATTTGCATAATTACAGTCACATGCCAAAGCTCTTATTAATTCTCTCAATATTTAGTGAAAGACTTTAGTCCCTGTTTCATTGAGAGAAGCAAGAAGAGAAGCTAATGACAGTAAGTATGAAGATCACATATGAGTGGTCACTTGATGGCTGCTGGGACTGGCAAGCATAGCCAAATCCTGACAGTGAGTATATTACACATTGTTAGGTTTCGGCATACTACAGTGCTTAATTTTATAATTAACGGGGCTGTCCTTGTTTGTTAGAAAGTCTGCAGTCATTCTATGTAACTGCAGATTTCTGAATCCTAACAGCTTGCATACTGCATGCTGTCAGGGTTCTCCTGTGTAGGGAGTGAATGGTCATGTGACCTTAATTATGTCAAAGTGTGCATGCTGTGCAGATTCAGAACTTTCATCACAATCCTGGTCAAGCACTTCTGGCAAAAATACAAATTTTCAGATGGCACAATACTATGTTACTATGTGGCCATGTATTATTAAAAGTTATGGATTTTTACTTGTGTACAGGATTGGAACTCATATCAGTGCAGGAATTCATCCCCAGCTCTATGGTCAGTACACAGATACATCACCAGAACAATCAGCAGTACAAAACAACACAGCTAAAACCCCCACTAGTACAGAAATGTAAAAGCATAACCACCATCAGTACAGAAAAATATCTCCACAACCAATATCAATAAAGGAATACATGACCAGAACCACCATAGTGCAGGAATATATCACCAGTACAACCATCAGTACATAAAAACAGCACCAAGCTTACTACAGCAATCAACTGTAATGTCAGGTCAGCCCTATATTCAATTGTCTCACACAAACCTACAGTTTCCCTAGTTTGTCCTTAACAATGTTAAATGGAACCTGTCAGGAGGATTGTGCACAGTAACCTACAGACAGTGTCTGGTCAGTGCCGTTATACTGATTAAGATGATACCTTGGATGATGAAATCCATCTTGTGGTTGTTGTTTAATCTTTATTTTCACTTTTGAGTTAATGATATTCTCATGCTCCAGGGCGGGCCTGTTTGGGAGGTCTTCATTTGGTGTTCTGCTTAGGTATTCATAATGCAGACTGCTGACAGGTCACTGATCCCACCTCACTTCTCGTTCTCTATGAAATGTCACCTCATTCTTTTCTCCCAACATATCTCCTCACACTTTTGTTCTAACATTTCCCCTTACTCCTTTCTCCCACCATGCATTTCTCCCCATACTGTCACCTCACACATTTCTACACATTTCTCTCCCTATTCCACATGCTGTTGATCACACATTTTCTTTCACCCTTGCTATCCATACTGTCTCCTCACACATTTTCCCGACACTGTCTCCTCAAACTCCCCCCCTTTCCTATAGTGTCCTCTCACAATAAAATTCATTACAACTATTAGATTTTTCCAGCTCTCTATTAGAACACAAACCAGACTGACTTTCACACTGCCTATGCGAGGTAGCAGATTGACATTAGCAGCATGGTCAGATGACTTGATTACTTGACAGCTGATGGTCAGGGCTTCAATTAAAATTGAAACTACGAAGGCAGAGTGTTATATCTTACCTGAGATGGCTATCAGCTTGACAACAGGATAAGAGAATGACTGAGCCCCAAAATCAGATGCCAGAGAGATACCACGATCCTCGTTAGCAGGTGGCCCGAAGCTTCCACTTAGCCAGCTGAGCACTGGGAAAATATCCTGCATGACCCTCCCTAGATATGCCCCTGGGTAAAAATAAATTAGTGTGAGGCAGTGACCAATGTTATATGTGAGGATCACTATGTGTCTCCCAGGATGCACATAGAAGTGTATTGAGGCCGCGGGAGTGCATTGCAGTCACAGGCATAGCTGTGATTGCAGTGCAAAATAAAAGTAAGTTTTGGTCTTGGGCAAGCTATTTGCCCAAGGCAGATTTAAGAAAACCTGCAGTGGGCTTTTATTTTTGGAGCAGACTGCAAGATGGTAGTGGGGCTGTCCACTTCCTCCCAGTCAGGTCTTACAAGTGGCCTATGGCCACGGATTCCTTGTAAAAACCCTGCAGCAAAGGGTTGGGTGTGTCAGTCTTGATTTGTAAACTGCAGAGTAGGTGGCTCTGCAGAACTTCAGCCTGTGTGAGGTAACATGGAGCCAAGCGAAGCCAAGAGGCCTGGCACCCCTCAGCATACAAGGCTGTGCAGTCACCCACGGAAAACGGTGTCGGACACAGACTGTCTTGTTTCCCAGCTGTGATCCAGAAGATACCTTTTACTTTCTGCTTGTGAGTACGCTGAACATTAAAAGAGACTTTGCCTTGGACTTTCCTGGGTCACTGACAGTCTGTCACACTGCACCAACCCTGCTGAAATACATATGGTGGAGAATACGGGCAGTGTGACCTGAGGGATACCCCAAAGTGTGCTGAATGTAGGCTATTAGACCTGCAATGCTGCACACAAGCCTGCTGACAAGATGGAGGAAATACTAAGACAGTTGGCCCACTCTCAAGCGCAACAGCAGAAGTTGCAGGAGTTTCAGCAGCAGCAGCTACAGCAGCAGCAAACCAACAATTTGATTCTGCAATAGATTGCAGCTCTGTGAGAGATGTCCTCCCAGCGACCACCATCCATTCAGAGGCCCGGAATAAAGTGCGGTCAGCCTTGAGGAAGATGAGTCCTGAGGACAATTCGGAGGCATTCCTCACCGTGTTTGAGCACATAGTCGAGTGGGAGAGCTCACTTTTTTCCCAGTTGGCTGAAGTGGTGGCCCCCTTCCTGACGGGAGATGCCCAGAAGACCTACTTGGACCTCAGTTAGGAGGATACCCTGGACTATGAGAAACTAAGAGGTGAGATCCTTGCCTGACTGGGGGTTAACACTTATGTTTGTGCACAATGGTGTTCCAATGGCCCTTTGTGGAGACTCAACTCACCAGGTGGGCTTGATATCACCTGACAATACAAAGGTGACATCAACCCCCGCAACTATTACCCCACTTGCCACCTCTACAGGGTAATTGGAAAGAGCGAGGCTAAGTGCCATAATTGGCACATCTTAGAGATGCATCTTTTCTGGGGTGGCTGTGAGCTGATGTTTTTAGAATGGGGGCCAGTATCCACAGCCCCTTCCTAGGCTATTTATATCAGCCCACCGCTCTCTGCATAGGCTTTGCTGGTTATTAATTATAGGGTGACCCTATGTCATTTTTTTGGGACATCCCCCATTTAAATAGCCAGTATATGATAAGTATACAGTTGTGAACTGATATTAATAGCCTGGGTAGCTCTCTGGGTATTACCTCCTTCCCAGGCTATAAGCATCTGCCCCCAGCTGCCTGCTTTCCCTCTGCTGGTTCAGAAAATTACGCAGGAGCCCAAGCCATTTAAAAAAAAAAAATCATCTAATAATAATTAGTTAATTAAATAGATGTACGTTAAGCTGCAAACACACTGTACTAATTGTATATGTCACTGACATCTGTATAACTATCTATTTTATGTGTATATACTGTATGTAATCCATCTGTTATATGCTGTTGGATCCTTCTATGCAGTATGTGACTGCTGAATTGCCGGATTTTCTTATATAGATAGATGTTGAAATTTGGAACAGCACCAGACAAAATACCTTTACACTGCGCACGCATCCCCAGCCAGCAGTCAAAAAAGGCTCCCTAAGAAAATGAAAGAAAAAGGATAAACAGCACAGCAGACTTCCCAAAAAAGTGATGTTTAATGTCCAAATGGCGTGGCGAAGGTTAGGATAGAATTCTTTCTCAAGCCTTTCGGCTTGAGAAAGGATTGTATCTGGAACGTTGCTACACCATTTGGGCATTAAACATCACTTTTTTGGGAAGTCTGCTGTGCTGTTTATCCTTTTTCTTTCATTATATATATATATATATGTCACTGACATCCATATATCTGTTTATTCCATGTTTATTTACCTACCGTATATACTCGAGTAGAAGCCGACCCGAGAATAAGCTGAGGCACCTACTTTTGGGTAAGCTTATTGACTCGAGTATAAGCCAGGTATGTATTGTCCCCTCATCCCTGTCCTGCTATGCATGGTTCCCCTATCCCTGTCCTGGTGTGAATACCTCCCCATCCCTGTCTGCATGCCTCCCCTGTCATTGTATGCATGCCTCCCCCTTCACTGTCCTGGTATGAATGCCTCCCCTTCCCTGCCACTGGATGCATGCCTCCCCCGTTCCTTCCCTGTATTCATGCCTCCCCGTTCCCTCCCTGTATGCATGCCTCCCCCGTTCCCTCCATGTATACATGCCTCCCCGTTCCGTCCCTGTATGCATGCCTCCCCGTTACATCTCTATATGCATGCCACCTTATACCTGTGTGCATGTTTCCTATTGAAAAAACCCATCCTACTCACCTACCTGCATGCCCTCGGTGCTGGCACTGCATCTCGTTCCGGCCACCGACATCTGCCTGCAGCTCTTCCTGTCGAGCGATCACATGGTATGGCTCATTAAGGTAATGAATATGCAATCCACACCTATGGGAGAGGAGACTGGCCCATATTCATTACCATAATGAGTGATACCACGTGATCGCTGGGCAGGAAGAGCTGCAGGTGCCGGCGGCCGGAATGAGATGCAGTGCCAGCACCGAGGGCGCGCAGGTAGGTCAGTATAATGGGTGCCGGAAGCCGCCGGCTCCTGTCACCTCTCCCGGCTTTCTGGACCATGACTCATGTATAAGCCGAGGGGGGTGTTTTCAGCACAAAAAAAGTGCTGAAAAACTCGGCTTATACACGAGTATATACGGTATTTTATCAATTCTGTTCTAACCTGTCACGCTGCGATTTTACTGTATGCAGCAGATGAATTGCCGGCTTTTCATCTATATCTGTCTATCTAGCTCTAGCTATCCCACCAATTTCAGCTTTTTTTCCCATGCCCCCCAGACCTGTTTGTTGGGTTCAGCAGAAAAATTCGGCTTTCCCATTGATTAGAAAGTATGTGTGCCGATTTTCTCAAATCTGAATATTCCACTATTCGTTCATCACTAATACTGATGTAAAATACTGTCCAAATAGTAAACGTGTGATTGTAGGCTAACTGTTGACCTCAGAATCATTCTTCAGCTTGGCTGTGCACCCACGAGATCATTATGACAGATACTACATATGCATTACAATGCACGACTTATATTTGGCGTGAAATGCATTTCTTCCGGAAGATATTGGAAATGATGTACACACAAAGCCAAATCAAAGCTTACCAAAAGCTGATGGTTGGTGTATCTCTTTAGATTTTTCTTGAGATCTCCCAGCAGTCACATTTACTGAATCACAATTGTACATGAGGTTTTGTGATGATTGTGGATTCACAGCAAGTAGAGATAAGCAAGTGGGTTAGCTGGAAATATAATTCTTATAAAATGTTTAGGAATTTGTTGAACCTGGAGAATTTGAACATTTGAAATTCTCTTCATGCAAATTACTTAAAATGGTAGCTGCCAGTTTACAAATTGCAGAATACAGCGTAAGTCACAAAAAGGTCATATGCTCTCAGGCTGGCTTTCGTACAATGTTTTTCAGCTATCACATCACATGGCATAGCACAGCCAATTGAGTGGGACTGTCATAACCTGTATAAAAGCAGAAAAGGCAATCATTTTGAGGGTGAATCTGGAAAGTGAGAGGACGTCACAGCTTAGTCACTGAGAAAGGGAGGAAGATAAATAAAACACTGAAGAAACTGTACAGATAGTGTGTGACAGCACAGCAGTGAAGAATATTAGTGCTTGACTAAAAGATAACTGTGTCATATACTTGTATGTCTTTCAGGCCAATTAGAGGATTTGCAATTTTTTGATTTGAGACAAGTCAAATTTCCTGGGAACATTTCATGAATCTTGTGAATTTGTCTTTAAAAGATTTGTTCATTTCTATTAGTAACTTCCAATTTTTTTTTGCAACCAAGTGGTGCCCAAGCAAAAAGCTTTCCCTGATGTTTTCTAATGATTTTCCGAATTGATGATGGACAGACTTCTGCTTTAACTGTGACACAAGATCACTGCATAAGAAAATTTTGAATATATACAGAACAGGGCAGCGCATGCGTGGAATGTGAGCTTTAGAAAAGCCTGAGGACAAACAAGGTTGATCCATGTTTTCGTCTTTCCTAAGGTTTTCCCTAGAAGAGTGGGCAGGTTTCCAGTTCGAGTGAGTAAGTCGTGCGGTTAAGGCTCACAGACCAGACTCCATTCACAGAACTGCATGACATAAGAGCTTTGGCAATTAGAGATTCTAGAATCGGAATTCAGGTGAGTTTTTTTTCAGATTTATTCTTTTGTAACCCCAAAAGTGTGTGAACAACCTGAGAACCACACTTGGTGTCAGCAGATATGGATATATATACCTTAACGTTAGTCCAGTCTAAGAATAGGCAACATCCACTGCAATCTTTCTCTGTAGGATCCTGAGAAGCTGAGGTCTGAGATGCTTTTTAGTAAGAACCACCTGCTTGTGTGGCTCAGCCACATTGATAGTAAAGACTTTAACAATAACCTCTCAAATCATAGATTACTAAAGGCCCTCATGCACGTAAGATTTCTTGTCAGCTGAATCCCCTGATATTGAAAGATTCGGCTGATGGTCTAGTTTGTTGGAAAACCAGCCAACTGAGTTGTGGGCAAGATGTTGATTAGGCATGTCCAATTTTGGCCTGATGATTGTACGGCTCTCCTGGAGATAAGCAGCTGGGAGACATATCAGCTGATGGACTTCTCCCCGAAAACACAGTAGTGCTTGGTTGGTTGTTCGTCCGACCGACAGCAATCTAATGTGTATGGCAGACTTATCTTTATCACCCCATCACTTTCTCACTATTGCTGTTTCATGTAATTTTACATGATTCACAACTTACTATAACAATTTAAGATGTTAGACACTTATGGGTGGAAGTCCCATTATAGAGAAAACATGTTATTCAAGGAATGGGAAGTCAGTAAAGAGGTGGGCGAACCTGTCTACGTCTCTCTTCATTAAATTCTATGTTAAACAACTTGACAAACAGTAATGGTCACTGGGATATTGGTCACCTTGCCATCAAGAATTAAGTTCAGGAGACCTCTTTACTCTTAATCAGTTCTTCTCCAAAGAGTGACCTCTTTAAGGAATATTATTTTTACGGTTTAAAGGGAACAAAAAAGGCAATCGGCCCACCTGTCTGGCACACGGCAAACAGCCATCTGTAGTGATATAAGTAGATCCACATAGAAGTCGGAATTTGCAGTATTCCATAAAAAATAGGTTTATTGTTCAGATTAAAATTATGAGTGGTAAAGAGAAGCAACAAAAATAATTAAAAATATATAAATCAATGGTGGAGAATGGATGCACTTCTATTCAGGCATCTTAGCAACTAGTTTCTGACCAGTGCGGTCCTTAGGCCGGGGTCACACTTACGAGTTCAATGCGAGAAACTCACGCGAGTCTCTCGCATCAAGTCCCGGCACTATCGCCGGCACGTGGGACCGGAGCGTTCAGCTGCATAGAAATACTTGTGCAAGTTTCTCTCATTGGAACTCACAAGTGTGACCCCTGCCTTAGTCTGAGCCTGGGAAACACCATCCTGCCACATAGGATATGCGTTCAGGATTTAATTACAATCTTAATCATCAGAAGAGAATGAATAGCATAACAAAATCATGGAAATACATATAAATTAGTATACAAATATGCAACAAATATACATAAATGAAACACTGTAATCCAAAAAAGATATTATTAATAAAGACTTACCGTAAATCTGATCTTTTATCAATACCTTCTGGGTGGGACATATTTAACATTAAAATCCAGAATAATTCTTGGGAATCTGTTCACATCGAATATGGTATTATACTAGTCAATATAATCGGATGGCGCAAAATTCAAGCCCCTAGATAAAATAGAAATCTGCGCAGCATCAAGAATATACGATGTTAAGTTCACAACAATATACTTGTCATCATCTAATTCTTCTTCCTGCGATTATTTAGTGGATATCTTCTTGTGATGTTTTCTACATCCCCTCCAATATTGTTTTTTTACATTTTTCTGCAGTCTCTGTTCTCACGATAATTATCTTTCCTTGCCTGCAATACTGCTAGTAAAATTACTCCTAGAATCATCCGAGTTAGAATCAGAGCTATCAATGTCCGTGGAACTGACTGACAAGTTTTTTCCCGTCCTTCTGGTTTTTTTTTTGTTTTACTTGATGCTCTTCTTTTTTAAGATAGATTTAGGGGAAAAATCATCTCGATCCCATCATCCCCATTCATGTACACTGTCAGTGTCATAACTATTTTTGTCCTCTTTAAATTTATTTTCTTTGAGATGTGTAATGTCAGATTCTAATTTCTCCATGTTGAATTTCAAATTATGATCCAATTCTTGAAATTCTAAAGAATCCTTAAATAGTAACACTTGGTCTCATAGTTTTTTTTTAATGTCAATTTTAATATTGATCAGTTCTGCTTCCTAGTGCGAAATAAGTAAATATATACATGATGGTGGGAGTTTTCTTAATCTTTACCCCTCTTGGCATCAATTTTTGCTTATATATTTTCATTTTTGCGTTTCTGTTTTTCCTCCCCTTCTTCCCAGAGCCATAACTTTTATATTTTTTCTGTCAATATGGACATGTGAGGGCTTGATTTTTTGTGAGACAAGCTGTACTTTTGAATGACACCATTGGTTTTATTATATCGTGTACTCAAAAACGGGAAAAAAATTCCAAGTGCGGTGAAATTGCAAAAAAAGTGCAATCCCACAACGGGTTTTTTGGATTTTTTTTTACCATGTTCATCAAATGCTAAAACTGACCTGCCATTATGATTCTCCAGATCATTACGAGTTCATAGACACCAAACATGTCTAGGTTCTTTTTTATTTAAGTGGTGAAAAAAAATCCAAATTTTGTGAAAAAAAAAATTGTGCCATTTTCCGAGACCCTTCGCATCTCCATTTTTTGTGATCTTTGGTTGGGTGAGGGCTTATTTTTTGTGTGCCAAGCTCATGTTTTTAATGATACCATTTTGGTGAAGAAAAGATCTTTTGATCGCCCGTTATTGAATTTTAATGCAATGTCGTGACAACTAAAAACGTAATTCAAGCATTTTGCCTTTTTTTAGGCCGTTTAGCGATCAGGTTAATCCTTTTTTATTGATAGATTGGGTGCTTCTGAACGCGGCAATACCAAATATGTGTATGTTTGATTTTTTTTTTTTATTTGTTTTATTTTGAATTGGGTGAAAGGGGGGTGATTTGAACTTTTATATATATTTTTAATATTTTTAAAAACATTTTTTTTACTTTTGCCATGCTTCAATAGTTTCCATGGGAGACTAGAAGCTGTCATCGGCTCTGCTACATACAGGCGATGATCAGATCACCTGTATGTAGCAGAATACTTCACTTGCTATGAGCACTGACTACCAGGCGGCGCTGATAGCAATCCAGCAGTGACAACCATAGAGATCTCCAGGAGACCTCTGGTTGCTATGCCAACCCATCGATGACTCACGATCACTAAACGGGGTCACTTACTCCATGTGCAGGGCATTGCAGTAGTTTAGGTTATGACCACTGATATTGACAGTATTGACAGTTAAGCTACGGCCACACTAGCAGTATTTGGTCAGTATTTTGCAACAGTATTTGTAAGCCAAAATCAGGAGTAGAAAATTTAGCGGAAAAGTCTAATAGAAACACGTCACCACTTCTGCATTTTTAACCCACTACTCAATTTGGCTTACAAATACTGATGTGAACTACTGTCCAAATATTGATAGTGTAACCGTAGCCTTAGTTAGCTCTTATTGGTCATAATCATGGATACCTAAGCTAACTTAAAGGGCATTATGTTAGCTTAGGTATCCATGATTATGACCAATAAGAGCTTACTAAGGCTACGGTCACGCAGGGCAGCACATGGGGTAAGTGACAGGGATGTTTGGGTCCGTCGCGTTCGGCCGAATAGTTGCAAAAAGTTTGAGTTTGGAATCTAGACCCAAGCTGTCTCCTTTAGCAAGGCTAGTTGATAAAAAAAATGGGGGGAACCCCACGCCGTTTTTTTTAAATTATTTATTAAAATTATTAAAAATGTGGCATGGGGACCCCTCTATTCTTGATAACCAGCCTTGCTGAAGCTGGCAGCTGAGGGTTGCAGCACCCATCTGTGAGTTTTGCTTGTGCTGGTTATCAAAAATACAGGGGAACCCACGCCATTTAAAAAGAAAAAAATATTTACAGTGCAGGAGCCGGCCAATGAATGTAGTCCCATTAGCCGACACCAGTGACAGTTACTTCCATTTAAACTAATATGCAAATGAGGCTGAGGGACTATGGGAGATCTAAAGCCTTTGTCACTCCAGCTCTATCCTCCTCCCAGCGCCACCTCCTTCTACTTAACTGATGACTCATTGGCGTGATGTCACCCAGCATAGAAGCTGTCAGTCAAGCAGGAGAAGGCAGAGCTGGTCAGAGAATAGACCTGGAGTGACAGAGGCTTCAGATCTGCTATAGCCCTTCAGCCTCATTTGCATATCAATTCAAAAGCTAATTTCTCAGTAATGGATGAGCCCAATAGCAATGTAAAGGTTTGCTAGATTTGCCTTTGAAAGAGCTACATGCAGATATAAACAAATAGTTTTTTTTTTAGATGGGGTGAAATCATTTTAACAGATTCCCTTTAAGGACTCAAGAGTCGTCTCTTCTATGAGACAACCCCTTAATCTTAACTGCAGGGAGTGGAAAACCTTTGCTTTGTTCGAGTGCCGAACACCATAAATTGGTCTTTTAAATAATTCTATTAACTGAAACAACTAAAATTATTGCTGAAACACTATAAAAAAATTGGTGAGCACTGAATAATTACAAAATATGTCTGTTTTTCTGTTCACGTAAGGCCACCATCTGTGTAGCATGTGAATGAGATATAGGTCTTAATCTGCCAATCTGTCTACAAGAGTCTGTCATCATCAATAGTGTTGAGTGATACCGTCCGATACTTGAAAGTATTGGTATCGGAAAGTATCGACCGATACCGGCAAAGTATCGGATCTAATCCGATACCGATACCCAATACCAATACAAGTCAATGGGACTCATGTATCGGACGGTATCCCTGATGGTTCCCAGGGTCTGAAGGAGAGGAAACTCTCCTTCAGGCCCTGGGATCCATATTAATGTGTAAAAGAAAGAATTAAAATAAAAAAATATTGATATACTCACCTCTCCGATGCAGCCTGGACCTTACCGAGGGAACCGGGAGCCTTCTTTGCTTAAAATGCGCGTGTTTCCTGCCTTCCGTGACGTCATGGCTTGTGATTGGTTGCGTGCCGCCCATGTGGCCACGACGCGACCAATCACAGCAATCCGTGACGTAATTTTCAGGTCCTGAATGCCTAATTCTAGGCATTCAGGATTTGAAAATTACGTTATGGCTTGTGATTGGTTGCGTCGCGGTCACATGGGCGACGCAACCAATCACAAGCCGTGACGTCATGGGAGGCAGGAAACGCGCGCATTTTAAAATTACGTCACGGCTTGTGATTGGTTGCGTGCCGCCCATGTGACGGCGACGCGACCAATCACAGCAAGCCGTGATGGAATTTTCAGGTCCTGAATGCCTAATTCATAATTCTAGGCATTCAGGACCTGAAAATTATGTCACGGCTTGCTGTGATTGGTCGCGTCGCGGTCACATGGGCGGCACGAAACCAATCACAAGCCGTGACGTAATTTTAAAATGCGCGCGTTTCCTGCCTCCCGTGACGTCACGGCTTGTGATTGGTCGCGTCGCCCATGTGACCGCAACGCGACCAATCATAAGCCGTAACGTAATTTTCAAATCCTGAATGCCTAGAATTAGGCATTCAGGACCTGAAAATTACGTCACGGCTTGCTGTGATTGGTCGCGTCGCGGCCACATGGGCGGCACGCAACCAATCACAAGCCGTGACGTCACGGAAGGCAGGAAACGCGTGCATTTTAAGCAAAGAAGGCTCCCGGTTCCCTCGGTAAGGTCCAGGCTGCGTCGGAGAGGTGAGTATATCCCTATTTTTTATTTTATTTCTTTATTTTACACATTAATGCTGTTTCGATACCGATACCCGATACCACAAAAGTATCGGATCTCGGTATCGGAATTCCAATACCCGCAAGTATCGGCCGATACCCGATACTTGCGGTATCGGAATGCTCAACACTAATCATCAATAGTTAATGATGTAATGTAATGAGAGACTCTCATTTCTCCACTACAGGTTCTTCTGCGGACATGTTGCCCCTCGATCCAGTCACAGTCCTTTTGTCCATTATAACGTGTATTTTTTTGGCAACTGTTATTTATAAACAGAAGGAGCATGTTCACCCGAATTATCCTCCTGGTCCAAAGCCATGGCCAATAATTGGAAATATTCCAGAACTGGATGTATATAAACCTTACTCATCATTTCAGGAGGTAAGATCTGATGATCATTGATTTTTATAGATTCAAGTCGATGATTATTTATTCACTGACTTGACTGGATTGCTTGTTTGACCATCTAGAAACCACTTCAAAATTGTCTGGAAAACTCTTCCTAATTATTTGTAAGGAAATCTACTTTGCTCCTAATTTGAAGAGTGTTTAAGTGTTTGATTTTTTTTGTGAAAGACAAATTTTAAAAAATACCTGGTGGAAAATCGAAGTGCAATCTCACTTCTTGGATCTTGATGTAATCTGGTCCCAACAATGCACCGTCAAATCTGGATGCAAAAAAATTAATTAGGACAAAAACTATTTCAAAATCTAATTTAAATCATTTTAGGAGATGCTTCATAAAAAGAAACACTCCTCCAAAGTCTACCCACCCAAAAAACTTTTCCTGAATCGATTTCGGAATGTCTAAGGGTAAATTCACACAGGGCGTTTTTGCTGCGTTTTTTTGCTGCTTTTTTTGCTGTGTTTATTTATGCTAATTTTCAGCTGCTTTTTACAGTACCAGCAAAGCCTATGAGATTTCAGAAATCTCATGCAAACACCTATTGGGTTTTTGTGTGGTCAGTATTTTGCAGCGTTTTTTTTTTTTTTTACATAGGGTATGTCACTTCTTTTTTCACCCATTGACTTGAATGGGTGGTGAAAAAACGCTGGAAATACGCTAGGTTGACTTTTCTTGCAGCGTATTTGCTGCAGAAACGTCAAGGAGAGCCGGATGTGAAGTCACACTCGGCTCTGCTACATCTAGATGGCAGGCTACATGATGCGTCCATACAGCCTGCCATCCAGCAGAGCGGACCCCCCCATTCACTTGAATGGGGGAGTCCGACATTACAGTGTTTGACATGCTGTCATATGCATGAAAGTTCCGCAAACACTGCTTCTGATCGGCGCGGAAATCCTCCCCCCATCATCTGACACCTACAGCCGCTAATTACAGTGACAGCAGGAGCGGTGCATGGGAGTTTTCTTCTGCCGCTCCTGCGCTATAAATAAATAATTTAAAAAAAAATGGTGTGGGTTCCCCCTAGTTTTGATAACCAGCCAGACAAAACTCACAGCTGGGGGCTGCAACCCCCAGCTGTCAGCTTCAGCAAGGCTAGTTATCAAGAATAGAGATTTTTTTTTTTTGTGACTTTTCAAAATGTGTTTCACCAGTTTTCTGTGACAAACACTGATCAACCAGAGACATTATGTTAAGTTGATCATCATGAGGGAGTCCTGTAATCAAATATTCTTCAATGCCAGTACTCAACGTCCACCAACAAGTCATGTTTTCAGGATTTCCTTAGCACTGCACAGGTGTCTGGAATTATTGGCAAAGTATCAGAATTTGCCACAAGGTTCCTCGCCTGTGTAATACTAAGGAAATCCTGAAAACATGATCTGTTGGGGAAACTTGAGGACTGGATTTAAGGTGAAAGAGAGAAATAGGACCCTGTTGACCATAAAACCTTTCACTCTACAAAAAATGCAAATTGTCTCTTCAGAGAGGAAGAGGACTAGAACTCTAGTGCGACGTATTGGAAGCAGCAATCCTAACAGTCAATGTCGAGCCTTATCACATGACTTAGAATAAGAGCCAAACCAGATCTCAATTTGCAGACACTGTGTTTCGAGGTTCTGCCCCTCGTCAGTGCAAAGTGGAGATCGGGTCTACTCTACAAAAGAGAAAGACTTACCTACTGATTCTGGAGATGGAAAACAACTCTGCCATACAAACTGTGCACAACTGGGAACCACTGGTTTGTGCTGTCCCAGGTACTGACCACCACTGTACAAGGTATGATAATCCATTAGATGATATAGATGTAGGGCTTTATGGGGAGACCGCACAGTAAAGCAAAATGATGTTACACCACTATCTGATGCTTCAACTGTGTGGGAAATGGTGCTGAAAAAGTTTTTTGTGAACTGTGAATATAATCTTTGAATGTTCAAATTTGGGTGAAACACAAATATCAAGAAATTCAACTCAAAATTGACCCTTTGCATAGGCAAATCTGGCTATTTGTACAACTATCTCTGTGATTTAAGCACTGGTCAATCTTGTGGCCCTCCAACAAGACTAATTTGTATCCGCTATTGCTGGTTAATGGGAAGCTCTTTGATAAAAAGTTCACCTTGACTCTGGGGCAACCTGAACACACCACTGACCTGGTATTTACGTAAAGGACTAGGGATGTAGACTAAATTTTGTGAAAGAAAACCTGGCTATACCTCAGCCCTATCTGTGCTGGAGCTATATACTGTAGAAGCAAATAACATCATGCTTCAGTACTATATCCAAAGAAAGTGAAAAAGACAGCCAAAAAGTACAAGAAATACAGTACTGTGCAAAAGTGTTAGGCAAGTGCGGCAAAAAAAGCTGAAAAATCAACAAAATGTAACGTGAAGGAACAATTAATGAATCTTAATCACGTCAATATTTGGGTTGACTGCCCTTCGTCTGCAAAGCAGCATCAATACTTTTAAGGCCACTTACACACAGTTTTTGAAGCTTCTCTGTAGGGAGGTTGTTTCAAGCATCTTGGAGAACCAACCACAGATCTCCTGTGAATTAAGGCTTGCACAAATCCTTCTCAACACCATAAAATCTTGGATTACATAAAGAGACAGCTATAGGCTCTGTGGGGGCCAAATCAAAAATTCCTGGACCCCTTTTTCTTCTTTACACAGAAGATAGCTCGTAATGACATTGGTTGGATGTTGGGGGCAGTTGTCCGGCTGCAGAATAAATTTGGAGCCAATCGGACACTTACATGGTGGATAGTGTAGACAGTGTACCTAGAAGAACTGATGCTGTTTTAGGAAGCAAAGAGTGGTCACACCAAATATTGAAGTGATTTAGATCACTAATGTTAATGGAAAAAAATTAACTATTAACTCTTTTGTATTTGAAAGCATTCTCAGCTTATTGCTACAATATTTTGTTGCCCAACTGACATTGCACAGTACTGTATGTGATTGTTATTGTATAAATTCACAGGACAAGGTTTAAAAAAGGAATGGAAGGTAAACGCAGCGAGAGAAGACAGCACATGTGTGTAAAAGAAGGACAGAATAATATTAGGGTTGTATAAAGATGATGAATAAGGATTGCCAAATGCTACTCTACGTAGACAAACCGGAAAAACTAGTAAAAAAAAAAGAGTGCTCAGCAGTACATACCTACATCTGGCAATGGCAGGGGAGGGATGGCAAAAAAAAAATACAAAGACTGGAGCCAGGATGAAAAGCGATGGTCAACAATGGGACACAGTCCAAACACACAAAGTAACCAACGATTGCATGGAATGAAGAATAATTAATGCAATGTAAAAGACCAAAGGCCACAGTTTAGTTCAATTAGTGGGCATGCATACCCATTGTAGCCTCCTCGCACTGTTATAGCGCCATCACGGGTGCACGTTTCGGTGCATGCCTTGGTCACTCCTAGACATGGCCAAATACGGTTCTTTTCCTGTCACTCATTTTGACCTAAACCTCCTGCCACTTCTTGTGGCCAGATCTCCAGATTGTTGCTGGTATTGGAGTTCCAACTTGAATTTTGGGTGTCCTTGGCTTACAGTTATACTCCGCTATTGTCTGTCTGATCTCAACGTTCAAAGCACTGCAGGAAACACTGACCAAACTCTCCATCATTTGCTTTGATACAGTGTTGATGCTTCTTGAGAGCCACAGTTTGTAACCTACAGCAAAGAAACCCAAAACAACGATAAACCAAACCAGATAGTTCATAGAAACGCTCTTTCCTACTTATCTGATCACCCGACGTACCAGCAAACTGCTCAATTATTTGTACTGGAATTGAAATCATCATTATCAACAGCACATTTACACAGGTGGTATTAAAGGATAGTACTATTGTAAAATATTAGCAAATTATCTTCCATGTTAACGAGTGTTATGTTCACATCAGTTATCCTTGGCCAGTAAACATCTGCTGATCTACATGTGCATTGTCTATTGACGCTTGTTAATGGGTTGAAATCAGCCAATCTTAAAGGACCTAAAGAATAATATCCTCAATATTGCAAACTTCACTCTTTTTCCACCAATGCTTTTCTTGCGTTGCACTTCTTTTCTAGATTGCACTACCTAGACAGTGAGGAAAATTCCCAGTCAGGTTCCAGGCAGGACTTTCGTAATCTAACCTTTCACAGTTCTCCTTTTCTGTGTTTTTCCTCAGAATCTGGTCCATTCCTTTATCTATTCCCAAACACTCCTTCCTCAGGAGGCCTTTATACCAAATACACAGATGGCAAACTATGTGAAGAATTTTTAAAAACAACTTTTATTCTTAATACTCAATAAAATTTGAGTATCTAGACAGTCAAAAAATGGGGTAGTGATTTCTTGTCCATACACTCACCCCAAATGTCAGGTACCAACAGTATGTAGTGATGATTGTCTGGGTATTCACATTTTATTGAGTATTAGGAATAAAAGTTGGTTTTTAGAATTCTTCACATCGTTTTCTATATAGATTGATATTTGAGTGAAAATTTCATTTCTAGTAGAACGGCTATCTACAAATACACAGATACTGGCTGGTGACCGGTTAGTGCAGCTTTACATGAACACCAATCTTTAATGTACAGACGGCTGCACCATACAATACAGGCATATTTTACCCTTTGTGTTTCCCCTATTTCCTCATAGATTGTAAGCTCTTGTGATCGGAACCCTCGCTCCTCCTGTGTGATTTGTTGGGCTGTGTGTGATATTGTCTGTACATGTCCCTCTGAATTGTGAAGTTCTGGCATCGTATAAAAACTAATTACTATCGTGATCACTATTATTAAAAAAAATAATTGTAGCTAGTATTATTATTAAAAAAAAGTCACGTTGACACGTTGATTTATACTTGTGGCTAAGTATATAGCATTTCATTACTACACAGACTTAATTTCGAAATGTATTCTGTGGGTGCAGGAAAATAAGAAAAAAAATTATTTTGGGGGCAAAACAAGAAAGACCGGTGGTAAAAGTGCAGAAAAAGAAAAAATATTCTGTCAAAAACCCACTGTTTTGCAACAATTTCCAAAAATCTGGACCACTCCCACAACCAACATGTGAACACAACCTTACAGCCTTATTGTGCCTTGTGTTTTGCAGCTCGCAAAGACGTATGGCCCGGTGTACAGTATAAAGATAGGAGTCCAGAAGATGATTGTTCTGTGCGGATATGACGTAGTGAAAGAAGCTCTTATCACCCAGGCGGAGGTCTTCTCGGATAGACCGTACATGCCTGTTTTCTATGATATAACAAGAGGAAATGGTAACATATATGTTATATGATATAAATGTTAAGGGAAATGATGAGTAAACCTCAGTTTTCTTTGGCAAATTTTGCTTATTTTCTATAAAGAAATTGTATTTTATTTACTTTTAAAGGGAATCGGTTAAGACAATTTTCCTAATCAAACTTGTGGAATGGCTGTATAAATCGCAGAGCAAAAATAAAAATTTCAATGCAAAATTAAGACCTCTAAACACTATCACAATGTGAATGGTGTCATAAAAAACCTCACCATTAGTTTTCGTATCATTATTTTAATCAGACGGTTCTTCTAATCAGGCAGCATCCATTAGGATAGATATTGTGTGGCAGCTTTACTTTTCGCGTTTGTTCTCAATGCCCAAGATGTTCCTCTCCAAATAAAAGTTGTGATTCTCTAAAAATCAGAAAAGCCAAAACATAATGTAAAACCATTGACGAGTTTAAAGCTCAATTAGCATTCTTCGAAAAGATATCAGACAATTTTGGAAATCACAAATTATGATTTACCGTTCAGCCAGATTCATGTCCCTCGAAGAAGATGACAGGATTAAACCCTGGATCAGCAGGACGCTCAGTGAATGTATTTTGCCCATTGCAAAGACATTACGATCCTAATTAATTAAGTCTTAATGAGGGACATGCAGGAATAAGATGCTCCGTATGCCTCACCAGGAATGCTACTACAGTCACTGAAGGCCCTGGATCCACTTCAACTTTGCCTATTTTGGCAGAGCTGCCCAAAACTGGCAAATGTTGCTAATTTTCTGCTCAACTTTGCATTTTGTAAACATTTACTGTTTGTGTGTGCAATTTTTTAGTCTTTTATTGGAACTTTTAATTCTATTTTTGTTACTATTTTTTGCGTCTTTTATATTTTGTTCCAATTATTTTATAATCTAAAAATATAAATGATAACTGTTTTGTAGAATTCGATGTCCTAGGGCTTAGAAATCAAGCTTTCAAGGGATTGTCCACTTTTGCAAAGGCATTTATTATTCTTTTTTTATTATAGCATGTATTTGGGGATAAAAATCATTTTTGCATTTAGGTTTCATTAAAATTTTTGCACTGTTTGGCTTTTACAGGATTTTTGCTTCACTGTACATTCAACTTTGATGTGGTCTGTGGCTATAAATCAGCTATGAAAAACTCTGAAAACCCCCCATAAAAGAATTAAAAACTCTGCCGTCATTCAATTATTGACAATTTTTCAGTTTATCTATTCTGCAGCCAGCAATAGAGGGTGCAACACAGAGGTATTAGAATGTAAATGGTACTACATTTTATAATAAAACCCATTTGAAAAATAATTTATAATCAAAAATGCTTTCATTTAAATAACAAAAAAACTCCCAAATGTGGACAACTCCTTTAAAGACTTTGAAGATTAGCCAGTAAGACTATACGTTGGGTATGTTGATGAACTCCAACCGCGTCAACCCTTCTCTCAATGCTTTTACAATGCTTACAGTTTGGGCTGGTTTCACACTTGCATTTCGTTGCGTGGCAGATGGCCGCGTATTTCCTCAATTGCTTCCATTATTAAAGATAGGTACGCAGGGAAACGCGGGACGCAGGCGGCAGTAGGCAGAGCCTTGGCGGAGCTTCACAGAGGAAGCAAGGAGGAAGTATGCTGCCATCCGCAGAGCAACGAAACGCAAGTGTAAAACCAGCCTTAGGTAATTTATCAAAGAATCATAGAATGGTAGAGTTGGGAGGGACCTCCTGGGTCATCTGGTCCAACTCCCTGCTCAATGGAGGATTCACTAAACCATCTCAGACAGATGTCTGTTCAGCCTCTGTTTGAAGACTTCCATTGGAGGAGAACTCACCACCTCTCGTGGCAGCCTGTTCCTCTCATTGATCACCCACACTGTCAAAAAGTTTTCTCTAATAATAAAAACATATCATCTATCTACCAATTGCCACTTGAGCATGGCTAGAAGTAGTTAAATAGACAGGCTGGTGGCACTGATAAGGATAGTTGAGCACAGATGAGACCCTAAAAATCTCCAACTTGTTTTTCAAAAATTAAGGACCCATTTAAAGAGAACCTGTCAGGAGTGTCAAAAAAATTTGCTAATATATGGTAAAAATCTCAAAGTTCCCTTGATTCAGCCTCTCTTTTAGGTTTTGCACTGCATCGCTCCATTGTAAAGATAACCCCTTTAGTTTTTACTTGAGCACAGTATGTGATATCTCTGCTTTGCATTCTAACTGGGTGTTTTAAACAATGTAATTTTATATACATCGTATATTATAAACAAGCTACATTTTCTGTTAAGTGTGTCTATTCTTCAGGTGTTACTTACTCTAATGGACAAAATTGGAAAACCATGAGACAATTCACTATTTCTACTTTACGTGATTTCGGTATGGGGACAAGAACCATAGAAGACAAGATTAATGAGGAAACCAATTATTTAGTGCAAGCATTTAACTCTTACAAAGGTCAGTCATGAGTATTATTATGCTAAAGTGTACATATGATGGTGCTCCAATACAATCTCAAATGACTCATCAAAAATAAAGTTAGGACCACAGGCTGATTGTGGGAAATAGTATGAACAAAAGGATAACCACTATAACACTGCCCACTGCCTCCTATGGAAAGGAATATAACTAGTATAATGGTGCCCCTTATGTACAAGTATATAACTACTATAATACTATCCCCTATAAACAAGAATATAACTACTATGATACTGCTCCTATGTACAAGAATATAACTACTATAATACTGCCTCTATGTACAAGAATATAACTACTATAATACTGCTCCTATGTACAAGAATATAACTACTATAATACTGCTCCATATATACATGAATATAACTACTATGATACTGCCTCTATGTACAAGAATATAACTACTATAATACTGCTCCTATGTAAAAGAATATAACTACTATAATACTGCTCCTATGTACAAGAATATAACTACTATAATACTGCCCCTATGTACAAGAATATAACTACTATAATACTGCTCCTATGTACAAGAATATAACTACTATAATACTGCTCCTATGTACAAGAATATAACTACTATAATACTGCTCCTATGTACAAGAATATAACTACTATAATACTGCCCCTATAAATATTATTATTATTATACATTTATATAGCGCCATTTATTCCATGGCGCTTTACATGTGAAAAGGGGCAGATATAGACAAGCACAATAAACTTGAGAAATACAAGGCACGCACAAGTACAGAAAGAGAGAGGACCCTGCCCGTGAGGGCTCTCAGTCTACAGGGGATCGGTGAGGATACACTAGGAGAGAATAGAGCTGGTCATGCAGCAATTCAGCAGACTAAGGATCACTGTAGGTTGTAGGCTTGTCAGATGAGGTGGGTCATCAGGTTCTTGTTGAAGGTTTCCGTGGTAGGCGAGAGTCTGATGTGTTGGGGTAGAGAGTTCCAGAATATGAGAATATGGGGGAAGCAAGGGAAAAGTCTTGTATGCGGTTGTGGGAAGAAGAGATCTTGAGAGGAACGAAGGCTGCATGTGGGTAAGTACCAGGAAACCATGTCACAGATGTATGGAGGAGACAGGTTGTGGATGGCTTTGTATGTCATAGTTAGGGTTTTGAACTAGAGCCTCTGGACAATAGGAAGCCAGTGATTGGCTTGGCAAAGAGGAGAGGCTGAGGAATAACGGGGGGACAGGTGGATTATTTGGGCAGCAGAGAGTAGGATGGATTGGAGTGGTGCCAGAGTGCTAGATGGGATGCCAGAGAGTATGAGGTTGCTGTAATCAAAGCAAGAGACTATAAGGGCGTGGACTAGCGTTTTTGTGGTTTCAAGGTCAAAGAATGTCTGGATCCGGGAAATATTTTTGAGTTTGAGTCAGCAGGAGGAGACAAGGGCTTGGATATGAGGCTTGAAGGAGAGGGCAGAGTCGAGGATCACCCCGAGGCACCAAGCATGTGGGACTGGAAAAGTGAGCAGCCATTGACATTTATGGATAGGTCTCATGGAGGGGCAGAGTGAGATGGGGGAAAGATGATAAATTCTGTTTTGTCCATGTTCAGTTTTAGAAATCGAGCAGAAAAGAAGGCTGAAACAGCAGACAGACATTGTGGGATTTTGGTCAGTAAGGGCGTGAGGACGGGTCCAGATAGGTAGATCGGCAGAGAGGACAGAGAGGTAGGAGGACAGTTCAAGATGGACATGCTGTTCCAGTAGTTTTGAGGCATAAGGGAGAAGAGATATTGGGCGATAGCTAGACACAGAGGGTGGGTCGAGGGAGGGCATTTTGAGGATGGGTGTGATCTTGGCATGCTTGAAGGATGAGGGGAAGATACCAATTGTGACTGAAAGGTTGAAGAGGTGTGATAGGGTTGGGATGAAGACTGTGGTGAGGTTAGGGATGAGGTGGAACGGGAGCGGGTCAAGCGTGCAAGTCGTGAGATGTGATCTTGACAGAAGGGTGGAGCAGTTGGTTTTGGAGGAGCATGGTTGAGCAGCTAATAGTTGCATTGGGGGCTGCGGGCCAAAGCTTTCTCTGATCATACCCCTATGTACAAGAAAGTTACTACTATAACACTGCCCCTATGGATGACAAAATAACTACTATAATACTGCTCCTATGTACAAGAATATAGCTACTATAATACTGCTCATATGTACAAGAAAGTTACTACTATAATACTGCCCCTATGTACGACAAAATAACTACTATAATACTTGTTATGACCTGATGGGTACGAAGCAGTGCTGAAATGACCTGGTGGGTAAAACCAATAATGTACAAGCTCTGAGGAGGTGGTAACTTTACTGACCGCAAGCCCTACACCTAACACCAACACTAGAAATAGCCGTGGAGCTTTCCTATCTCTGCCTAGACGCCTCTTCACAGCCTAAGAGCTAACTACCCCTGAAGATGGAAACGGAAAACTATCTCGCCTCAGAGAAACCCCCCAAGGAAAGATAGCCCCCCACAAATATTGACGGTGAGTGGAGAGGGAAATGACGAACTCAGAAATGAAACTAGATTTTAGCAAAGGAGGCCAAAACTATCTAAATAGACAGAGATAGAAAAGGCTACTGTGCGGTCAGTATTAAAAAACTAAATATCCACGCAGAGTTTACAAAAAATAACCTCCACACCGACTCACGGTGTGGAGGGGCAAATCTGCTACCCCAGAGCTTCCAACTAGACGCAATAATTCATACTGGCAAGCTGGACAAAAAGACATAACATTAACTTGAACTGAAGGTCATAAGCAGGGAAATACCCCAAAAACTAGCAGACTTATCTTAAGCTGAAATGAACTGGCCAACAGAGCACTTCCAGGAAAGGACTGAGTCCACAGGAGGAACATTGACAGCTGGCATTGACTACAGACAAGAGCCCAGTTAAATAACAAGACCAGGGAACCGATTAGTGAATGCAGCTGCTAAGTTCCACCAGAAACCACCAGAGGGAGCCCAAGAACGGAATTCAGAACAAATACTGCTCCTATGTACAGGAATATAGCTTCTATAATACTGCTCCTGTATACAAGAATATAACTACTATAGTACTGCTCCTATGTACAAGAAAGTTGCTACTATAATATTGGCAATATGTACAAGAATATAACTACTATAATACTGTCATCTATGTATAAGAATATAACTACTATAATACTGCCCCTATGTACAAGACTATAACTACTATAATACTGCCCCCTATGTACAAGAATATAACTACTATAATACTGCTCCTATGTACAAGAATATAACTACTTTAATACTGCCCCTATGTACAAGCCTATAACTACTATAATACTGCTCCCAGTACAAGAATATAGCTACTACAATACTGCTCCTATGTACAAGAATATAACTACTATAATACTGTTCCTATGTGAAAGATAACTACTATAATACTGCCCTGTATGTACAAGAATATAGCTACTATAATACTGCCCCTATGTACAAGAATATAGCTACTATAATACTGCTCTCTATATACAAGAATATAACTACTATAATACTGCCCCTATGTACAAGAATATAGCTACTATAATACTGCTCCTATGTACAAGAACATAACTACTATAATACTGCTCCTATGTGCAAGAATATAACTACTATAATACTGCTCATATGTACAAGAATATAACTACTATAATATTGCTCCTATGTACAAGAATATAACTATTATAATCCTGCCCCTATGTACAAGAATATAACTACTATAATACTACCCCTATGTACAAGAATATAACTACTACTAGATGGTAGCCCGATTCTAACACATTGGGTATTCTAGCATATGTGTCAGGATTCTGAACATTTTTTACCTTTTGTGCATTACTGCCCTTTTCCAAGATGGCGTCTTTGGTCTCATCTGCACTGTGTCTTCCTGCTATAAAACTCCACCCCAGCCTTCAGTCTGTGCTAGAGTATTCTGCCTTGCATCCAGTTCCTGACCTCTGATTACTCCCTGGCTATACACCTGCTCCTGTGAACCTGTGTGGTGATCCTGCTACTCTGCTCTGAGTTCCTGCTGCATACACCAGTTTCCAGTAATCCTCCTTCATCTGCTGCTCGTGTTTACTTCCATCTGCATTTGCTGGACATGTAAGCTGTTTCTGCTTTTCAATAACCTGAGACTATTAACCAGGCCTCCCTGGTTGAGCTAAGATATGATTTGAACTGCCTAATAAGCATATCTATCTGTGTCTGGACTAAGACAAGGATTTATTCGTGTCAAGTATCCTCAAGAATAACTGTGCTTCATAGACTTTCTGCTTGATTGCATTTTTCTCTGAAGTTTCCTATAGACTGCTAAGCTGCGCTTATTATTTGCACCAAGTGTTGTGGACTTGAGTTTCTCTCTGCACCTGTTTGAATCACTGTGTGATAATATAGACTTTACCACTTATAAAACTGTGTCCTGTAGTTGTCTTGTTCCACGCAAAGAGTCTCCTGAGTTAACCCCTATAATTATTACAATATGCTTGTAGTTTATTTATGAAGATTTAAGAATAATGCAATGAATACACAGGATTTTCCGGGTAAAATATATACATTATCAGTGAAGCAGTGTTTAAATCCAACGCCAATATCACTGATTGGTCGCGCCCTGCCGGCCGCGACCAATCAGCGAATCGTGGTTCAAATCCCATGCCAATTCGAGGCCGGACTGCGCCTGTCGCTGATTGGTCATGGGCAGCTGGCGAGACCAAACAACGACGCGGGATTTCCGTTACAGACAAACAGACAGAATTAGACGATTATATAGTAGATAATACTGCTCCTATGTACAAGAATATAACTACTATAATACTGCCCCTATGTACAAGAATATAACTACTATAATACTGCCCCATGTACAAGAATATAGCTACTATAATACTGCTCCTATGTACAAGAGTACAACTACCATAATACTGCTCCTATGTACAAGAATATAACTACTATAATACTGCCACATGTACAAGAATATAACTACTATAATACTGCCCCTATGTACAAGAATATAACTACTATAATACTGCCCCTATGTACAAGAGTACAACTACCATAATACTGCTCCTATGTACAAGAATATAACTACTATAATACTGCCCCTATGTACAAGAATATAACTACTATAATACTGCCCCTATGTACAAGAATATAACTACTATAATACTGCCCCTATGTACAAGAATATAACTACTATAATACTGCCCCTATGTACAAGAATATAACTACTATAATACTGCCCCTATGTACAAGAGTACAACTACTATAATACTGCTCCTATGTACAAGAATATAACTACTATAATACTGCTCATATGTATAAAAATATAACTACTATAATACTGCTCCTATGTACAAGAATATAACTACTATAATACTGCCCCATGTACAAGAATATAGATACTATAATACTGCTGCTATGTACAAGAATATAACTACTATAATACTGCCCCTATTACAAGAATATAACTACTATAATACTGCCCCATGTACAAGAATATAGATACTATAATACTGCTCCTATATACAAGAATATAACTACTATAACACTGCCCATATTACAAGAATATAACTACTATAACACTGCCCATATGTACAAGAATATAACTACTATAATACTGCCCCTATGTACAAGAGTACAACTACTATAATACTGCCCCTATGTACAAGAATATAACTACTATAATACTGCCTCTATGTACAAGAGTATAACTACTATAATACTGCTCTATGTACAAGAATATAACTACTATAATACTGCTCATATATACAAGAATATAACTACTATAACACTGCCCATATTACAAGAATATAACTACTATAATACTGCCCATATGTACAAGAATATAACTACTATAATACTGCCCCTGTGTACAAGAGTACAACTACTATAATACTGCTCCTATGTACAAGAATATAACTACTATAATACTGCCCCTATGTACAAGAATATAACTACTATAATACTGCCTCTATGTACAAGAGTATAACTACTATAATACTGCTCTATGTACAAGAATATAACTACTATAATACTGCTCCTATGTACAACAATATAACTACTATAATACTGCTCCTATGTACAATAATATAACTAATATAATATTGCCCCATGTACAAGAATATAGATACTATAATATTGCTCCTATGTACAAGAATATACCTACTATAATACTGCCCCTATGTACAAGAATATAACTACTATAATACTGCTCCTATGTACAAAAATATAACTACTATAATACTGCTCCTATGTACAAGAATATAACTACTATAATATTGCCCCATGTACAAGAATATAGATACTATAATACTGCTGCTATGTACAAGAATATATCTACTATAATACTGCCCCTATTACAAGAATATAACTACTATAATACTGCCCCATATACAAGAATATAGATAATATAATACTGCTCCTATGTACAAGAATATACCTACTATAATACTGCCACTATGTACAAGAATATAACTACTATAATACTGCTCCTATGTACAAAAATATAACTACTATAATACTGCTCCTATGTACAAGAATATAACTACTATAATACTGCCCCATGTACAAGAATATAGACACTATAGTACTGCTACTATGTACAAGAATATAACTACTATAATACTGCCCCTATTACAAGTATATAACTACTATAATACTGCCCCTATGTACAAGAATATAACTACTATAATACTGCCACTATGTACAAAAGAACAACTACTATAATACTGCTCCTATGTACAAGAATATAACTACTATAATACTGCCCCTATGTACAAGAATATAACTGCTATAATACTGCCCCTATGTACAAGAATATAACTACTATAATACTGCCCCTATGTACAAGAGTACAACTACTATAATACTGCTCCTATGTACAAGAATATACCTACTATAATACTGCCCCTATGTACTAGAGTACAACTACTATAATACTGCTCCTTTGTACAAAAATATAACTACTACAATACTGCTCCTATGTACAAGAATATAACTACTATAATACTGCTCCTATGTACTAGAATATAACTACTATAATACTGCTCCTATATACAAGAATATAACTACTATAATACTGCCCCTATGTACAAGAGTACAACTACTATAATACTGCTCCTATGTACAAGAATATACCTACTATAATACTGCCCCTATGTACAAGAGTACAACTACTATAATGCTGCTCCTTTGTACAAAAATATAACTACTATAATACTGCTCCTATGTACAAGAATATAACTACTATAATACTGCTCCTATGTACTAGAATATAACTACTATAATACTGCTCCTATATACAAGAATATAACTACTATAATACAGCCCCATTGTACAAGAATATAACTACTATAATACTGCCCCATGTACAAGAATATATATACTTTAATACTGCTGCTATGTACAAGAATATAACTACTGTAATACTGCCCCTATTACAAGAATATAAATACTATAATACTGCCCCATGTACAAGAATATAACTACTATAATACTGAACCTATGCAAAAGAATATAACTACTATAATACTGCCCCTATGTACAAGAATAAAACTACTATAATACTGCTCCTATGTACAAGAATATAACTACTGTAATACTGCCCGCTATGTACGGGAATATAACTACTATAATACTGCTCCTATGTACAAGAATATTACTACTATAATACTGCCCCTATGTACAAGAATATAACTACTATAATACTGTCCCCTATTTACAAGAATGTAACTGCTATAATACTGTCCCCTATGTACAAGAATATAACTACTATGATACTGCCCCTATGTACAAGAATATAACTACTATAATACTGCCCCTATGTACAAGAATATAACTACTATAATACTACTCCTATGTACAAGAATATAACTACTATAATACTGCTCCTATGTACAAGAATATAACTACTATAATACTGCTCCTATGTACAAGAATATAACTACTATAATACTGCTCCTATGTACAGGAATATAACTACTATAATACTGCTCCTATATACAAGAATATAACTACTATAATACTGCTCCTATGTACAAGAATATAACTGCTATAATACTGCCCCTATGTACAAGAATATAACTACTATACTACTGCCCCTATGTACAAGAATATAACTACTATAATACTGCTCCTATGTACAAGAATATAACTACTATAATACTGCCCCTATGTATAAGAATATAACTACTATAATACTGCTACTATGTACGGGAATATAACTACTATAATACTTATCCTATGTACAAGAATATTACTACTATAATACTGCCCCTATGTACAAGAATATAACTACTATAATACTGCCCCTATGTACAAGAGTACAACTACTATAATACTGTTTTTATTCACAAATATATAATAATTATAAAACTTCCCACTATGTGCAAGGATATAACTATTACAAACCTCAAAAAAGTCTCTAATTATCTTCTAACAACTACTCCATACTGATTCTCCTGGACCTCTCTGCAGCATTCGAGTGTTGTCACTATGCCCGGAAGAGACCAGTGAAATTGTCATGACCAGGACAAACCTGTTATCCACCCCCATATGGTGTCTACTTATAGGTGAATGTAAAAACTGAGGTGATTCCAGTCAGAAAGACTTTAGAATGATGTATGTAGAGGTTTTAGAGGGAGCCCAGGCTCTTAGGCTCTCTTGCAGGAGATCTTGCAGCAATAACAGCCTCCACGTGTGGTCTGTTCTCCCTGAGGGCATCCCTCAGACTAAAGAACATTCTAGACTTGCCTGGAAAACAGCTCCTCCTATTGACCATGTGACTAGGAGCTGGCCAATAGGACACCGAATTCACATCTCAGATCCTTACAAAACAATAATTATGAGGCATTGTGCACTTTCTCCATTAGGTGGCGCCAGAACACAGCAAATGGGAAATGCATAGCATCTAAAATGGAGGTGACTAGAAATGGAGAATTACAGTTCAAAAATGCAGGGGATAATGTAGAGGGGCAGTTAGAGAGTGAGCTGTAGTGCACAGAAGCTACTCACAATGCAGGATTACTTAAAGGGAAGGACACACTCTGGACTGGGTCACTACAACATCACATGCGAGGGGCGGCTCTAGTCTCCTGGATTACTGGGTATAGTGATACCGCTCTGTTCCCGGCTTATTATTATTCATCTAATCAGACAAAGGGGTCCAGGAAGGAGGAGAGACAGCACACTGCACTCACCGGAGAGACAGCAGGGACAGCCGTGCCCCTAAAATAAGTGTCACTGATGACACTTTGTTTCGGTGAGGGGCAGAAACTCCCACAGTCTCTGCCCTTTCCTCTGAAGAAGATTCATGTGAGTATCCCAGCATGCACTGGGATACCCAAATGAATTTGTCATCACAAGGGTAGTAGGGAAAAATACAATAGCTGTTAGACAATGCAGTTTCGGAGCGGTAGGGAATTTTTAAAGCAAGTATATTAGAAAAAAGCTTAGATTATAGCATCAAATATATAAGGAGTTAGGAGCAAAACGACTTTGCCTTCGGAGCATCCCTTTAACTGCACTGCTCGATTAAACCACCTTTCCCTTAGCTACTTCTTCACCTTTACCCTTTGCTCATCCCTTCAGTGGATCCCATTTCCCTAGCTAATTCAGTTTCGGTTACCAACAGTGACCAGAATTCAAGTCCTATTCCTCTCTGAAAAGGCAATCTACATATTTAATTTCCCATAGGACCATTGCAGGTCTTATAAGCCTCCTCACATTGACATGCCAAGCTAGTCATGTCACTGTCGACAAGGAGAAACATTACCCCTTAAAGGCTAACAATGACCAACCAAGCCATGCATAATATGTCTCTTCTATATGTACAGTATGTCTTTAAACTATCCTCCCACACTTAATCTCTGTTTCTCAAAAGTCCCCTTCTTTCTTCTACTCTTGCATATTCCTCATCCAAACAGCTCTACGATTTTTCCTGAGCATCTGCCATCCTCTGGAATTCAGTGTCTCAGCATGTCCAATTGTCTTCCACATATGGAGCCTTCAGCCCGAACCCGAAAACACATCTGTTTAGAAAAGTCTACAGCCTGCAATAACCCCACTGCCACCTTACTACCACCAGGACTGACGCAACACCAGGACCTAGTATTTCCCCCCATTACCCTGTAGACCACAAACTCATAAGAGCATGATCTACTTGTCTTCTGCATCAGATCCATTTCACATGTGCTGCACCCTAGAATTAATGGTGCTTTAAAAATAAATAACAATAATCATAAGAGTGCCCATTATTTTACCATTCTTTTATTATTATTTTAGGTGAACCTTTTAATAACACCATGATAATGAATGCCGCGGTCACTAATATTATCGTATCTATACTACTTGGCCATCGCTTTGACTATGATGATCCAAAACTTCAAAGACTTTTGACAATAGTAATGGAAAATATAAGGATTGCTGGTAGCCCAATGGCCTTGGTAAGTGTGTTACTGTCACATTGTTTTTATTATAATTTAGTCAGTGGCAAACAGGGCGGAAAGGTGGCACCACTGTAAAGATAAAAATTTGGCTGCCTTTGGGAGCTGATTTACGCTATTACACTCTTAATTGTCTATTTTCATAATTCTTAAAAATTTTATTCTTCCTTGTTTCACATGTGGAGAAACTATGGTTATTTAGGTTCTACTAGCGGCGGATCTACAGTTGTAGAAGAAGTTATAGCAGCTCAGCTGGGTCTGAGCTTAAAAGGCACAGCACTGGAATCTTTCCCACACTCGCTAAACTTCTCCAGATCTATAAATCATCAGGATCCATCCATTGGCATGGAACTTTTCTAGACTTGGCTGCTACTTGTACACAGCCAAAGTTACCTATAGATGTGACAGCAAAATTGTTTTGAATTAAAAAGTCTATCAATGTGGGTATATAATAGTATAGATCCTGGTAGCCAAGATAAAATAGGCTCACCCAACCAACGAACCAGGTGTGCGTTTCACAAATCCTTCGTCAGGCGTACCGACAAAGGGGTCCAGTGGTGACCCGAGACAAAGCATTCGTGAAATGCTCATCAGGTGTGATTGGTGGGTCAGCCTATTTAAATTTGGCTGCCGGGATGTATACTATTAAATCCTTACATTGATTGACTTTAGTGTAAACACTCTCATGAATCGAGACCAAAGTCTTCCATCGAGCAGCATTTTTAGCTAATAGATGGATATGAAATAGGTAAAAAATTTATTGACATATGTAACGCTAGTGATTGTTGGACCTTTATGCCATGGACTGGGGAGAGCCTAGAGGGACGTAAGTAAGCAACCACCGGGTTCTTCACTAGAGCCCCTAATGGTGTGGTTAGACTTCAGTCACAGGTAGACGCCAGGTGCACTCCAGGACAGACCCCGAAGCTGCAGCAGCTGACTCCAAAGGAACAGTGAAAAAGAGATAGACTCGGAAAGTCAGGCCAGTTAGGAACTGTTTAACAGGAGGAATGGGTGCTGTAATGCTGGTTAGACAGAGCAGGTTCTAAATAGGACTGCATGGCTGGTTGACAGAATGGATACTTCAACATGCACAGCATTACAGATTCAGGAACACAGGACAGACTCAGGTGCAGGATCACAGGTCCAGATTCAGACTACACAGGTGAGGGTAGAGGTACAGGTGTGGACTAGGCGGGTCTGGAACAGGACTTGGTACAGGCAGGACAGGTTTAGGACTAGATTCATACAGGATGGACAAGATCAGGTTCAGGCAGGAAGGATCAAGGGACCTTACAACTAAAGTGGAAGTGTAAACCCTAATCTCTAAAGTTGCTAAGACACTTCCCTATAGGGGAGGGTGCCTTAAATATCTGATGTCTCCCAGCTATTTACTGGGACATTTCAGAAGTGTGCTCACTGCCCCTTTAAGAAGTGGGAAATGCACGTGTGCGTGTCTTAAGTACAGTCCCATGCCTTAAGCACAGTCCCAGGAAACCATTCAACAGTGCGTAGGTTCTGGGAGGAAGCAGTCATGGCTCAAGAGCGGAGCAGAGCAGATGTGTAGGTGAGCATGCTGGCGTTCCTGCCAGGAGGAGAAAGAGGGATCATGCAGAGATGCCGGCACTGACAATAAAACGTTCATCACTTGTTTTGTGTCTAGTAGATTAGAAGGTAGACGGCTAAGTGATTTTACATGCAATGACTGACTGAAATAATAATATTTACTAAAATGATAACGTAATTTTTTTAAATTTTGAAAAAACCCAATTCTAACCTCAACCGCAACCCTAGCACACCCCTAACCCCAACACAACCCTAACCCCAACCCTAGCACACCCCTAAACCTAACACAACCCTAACCCCAACCCTAACACACCCCTAACCCTAACACAGCCATAACCCTAACCATCTTAACCCCAACCCCAACCCTAAGCCCAAATGCAAAAAATAGAAAAAAAAATAAAAAATAAAAATATCATTTTTATCTAACTAAAGAGTAACAGAGGGGGTTTGATTTAGATTTTTTTTTATTTTGATCTCTGTGATAGGATCTATCACAGTGATCAAAAGGAACCAATAGGAAAAATGTCCTATTGTTGCTGGGCACCGACAAGGCAGGTCTCGGTAGGCGCACTGCACATGCGCCTGCCATTTTTTTTTCCAGGAAGATGATGCTGGTTGGGGGGCAGGACTAACCGGGGGTGGCAGAGGTACCGGGAGGGGTCTTGGGATGCATCACTTATCTCTTCTCTGATATGTACAGTATATCATATCAGAAGAGAGAAAAAATCATTGAAACAGCTGGTACACTTTTTTGTGATTGCCATTAATCACTTAATAACGGGGATCACGTAATCAGACACCGTAAAATCCAGCCCTGATCATGCTCTCTGGGGTCTCTGCTATCTCTGATAGCTGAGACCCTGTAGATTTTCCATCTCTAGAGGGCACTGCAGCCTTATTCCCAATTTCCATTTTAAAATGGCGATGAGGGAATAAGTACTCTTAGCGGACGCCGTTTTAATGTGTACAATATATATGTGCATTAAAGGAGCTCAACTAAATTATAATACAGGTGGTCCCATGTCATGCATTTATGGCATACCCACAGATTGTGCAGAAAAGAGCAGCCATTCACAATGAATGTGCTAGGTAATAATTGCATGTAGCAGAAGTGTCGACTCCCAGAAACAATGTTCCTAGTGGGTCCTTAGCACCCCAGTCCGACACTGCACACAAATGTAATGTCTTCCTTAACATTTTCCTCCATAGTTGTACAATGCGTTTCCATTCCTGATGAGTTGGATTCCAGGAAGTCACAAAACCGTCCGGCAAAATAGTGATGAATTTGATGCCTTTATTAGAGAGATCTTCATTAAAAAGAGGAATCGACTGGATGCAAATGACCAGAGAAGTCTTATAGATTATTTTCTGATCAAACAGAAACAGGTAAAGTAAAACCTTCTACGGATCATATTAATAGCCGCTGATTAACAGGTGCACCTAGGGCTGCATTAACCCGGTGGAAACAAAAGAGTGACCTATTTGCCTTTGACTGGCTTGTACATGTCATAATTCGCAAAATAAGACAAAAACTAAATAGGCTTATAAAAAATAGATTTTGTAAAATTTGGTGAAAAATTTAAATTGCTGGTAAATGTTTAACTCTTCAGTTCCTAACAAAATAAAAGGATATTTAAAAAATTATACTGATATAAAGTAGATATATGGGAAATGTTATTCATTAACTATTTTGTGTGGTATGACTATGACCTGTTGAAAAGGCATAAAAATTAAAAATTATCAACCTACATTTAGGGCTGACGCAAAGAGGTATGAAAAAAGGGTGTATAATGAGGCTTACCTAAAATAACCTTTAGAAAAAAAACCTTTTATTACATATATATAAAAAACTGACCCAAACAAAAAGGAATAAGGTGCAAAGTGCAAAAAAGTGTACTGAGGGCTAAAGGTTAACAGGGGGTAGTCTAGTGAGGTGGCTACCGTCCTAAAACTACACTACTCTGTCTACATACAGTACAGACCAAACGTTTGGACACACCTTCTCATTTAAAGGTTTTCCGTATTTTCATGACTATGAAAATTGTACATTCACACTGAAGGCATCAAAACTATGAATTAACACATGTGGAATTATATACTTAACAAAAAAATTTGAATCAACTGAAAATCTGTCTTATATTCTAGGTTCTTCAAAGTAGCCACCTTTTGCTTTCATGACTGCTTTGCACACTCTTGGCATTCTCTTGATGAGCTTCAAGAGGTAGTCACCGGGAATGGTCTTCCAACAATCTTGAAGGAGTTCCCAGAGATGCTTAGCACTTGTTGGCCCTTTTGCCTTCACTATGCGGTCCAGCTCACCCCAAACCATCTCCATTGGGTTCAGATCTGGTGACTGTGGAGGCCTGGTGAAGAGAAATGCTGCCTATGACCCAAAGAACACCGTCCCCACTGTCAAGCATGGAGGTGGAGATGTTATGCTTTGGGGGTGTTTCTCTGCTGAGGGCACAGGACTACTTCACTGCATCAATGGGAGAATTGATGGAGCCATGTACCGTAAAATCCTGAAAGACAACCTCCTTCCCTCCACCCGGACATTAAAAATGGGTCGTGGCTAGGTCTTTCAGCAAGACAGTAACCCAAAACATGCAGCCAAGGCAACAAAGGAGTGGCTCAAAAGGAAGCACATTAAGGTCATGGAGTTGCCTAGCCAGTCTCTAGACCTTAAACCCATAGAAAACTTATGGAGGGAGTTGAAGCTCCAAGTTGTCATGTGACAGTCTCAAAATCTTAATGATTTAGAGATGATCTGCACTGAGGAGTGGACCAAAATTCCTCCTGACATGTGCGCGGACCTCATCATCAACTACAAAAAACGTCCGACTGCTGTGCTTGCCAACAAGGGTTTTGACAGCAAGTATTAAATCTTGTTTGCCAGTGGGATCAAATACTTATTTCTCAGGCTGTGTGCACACGTAGCAGATTTTTTGTGTTTTTTTCGTGTTTTTTTGCTATAAAACCGCCCAAAAAATGCTCACATTAAGCATCCTATTTAATAGAATGCAATCCGCATTTTTTGTGCTCATGCTGCGTTGTTTTCCTGAGCGGAATCGCATTCCAGAAAAAAACGCAGCATGTTCATTAAATTTGTGGAATCGCGGGGATTCCGCACACCTAGGAATGCATTGATCTGCTTACTTCCCGCATGGGGCTATGCCCACCATGCGGGAAGTAAGCAGATCATGTGCGGTTGGTACCCTGGGTGGAGGAGAGGAGACTTCTCATCCACGGACTGGGCACCATATAATTGTTAAAAATAAAAAGAATTAAAATAAAAAATCGTGATATACTCACCCTCTGATGGCCCCGGAGTCTTCCAGCCATTCAGCGGTGCACGCTGCCGCTTCTGTTCCCAGTGATGCTGTGTGTGAAGGACCTGCGATGACGTCGTGGTCACATGACCGCGATGACGTCGCGGTCACGTGACCGCGACGGCATCGAAGGTCCTGCACACAAAGCATCTATAGGAACGGAAGCCGCTGAGGAGATCGGCTGTCTGCGGAAGGTGAGAATAACCATTTTTTAAATTTTTTAATTATTTTTAACATTCTGTCTTTTACTATTGATGCTACATAGGCTGCATCAATAGTAAAAAGTTGGTCACACTTGTCAAACACTATGTTTGCGAAGTGTGACCAACCTGTCAATCAGTTTTCCAAGCGATGCTACATTATGCTTGCAAAACGCTAGTTTTTAGCGCGAATATGCATGACAATTCCGCATGCGATATACCCGCGGCAGGAGTTGCAGAATTGCCACAGAAATTTCCGCTGCAATTCTGCAACGTGTGCACTTAGCCTCACTGCAAGATGCAAATTAATTTATATAATTTATACAATGTGATTTTCTGGATATTATTTTTGATTTTCTATCTCTCAATAGTAAAAATAAATTACCCTTAAAATGATAGACTACTCATGTATTTGTCAGTGGGCAAACTTACAAAATCAGCATGGGATCAAATAATTATTTCCTTCTCTGTAGATGACACATAATAGTAGTTGGCAATGACCGTACAAAAAAGCCTCAACTGAGGAATAACTAATAAAGGGAATGTATAACGAAGCTTCTAAAGGGCTGTCGATAAAGATAAAACCTTCTGAAACTACAGAATGGATGACCAGCTATTGCATCTATGAGGGGGAGCCATAGTTTACTTGGTAATATAGCCTAAGTGGTTAGATAAGTTTGCTAAAGTTTTGTGCCCCACCGTAAGTGCAACATATACACACTTAGAGCCGATGTGAAGAAAGGGCACACTAGGCCTGAGTAACGGTAGTACTGCATACCCTCCTGCTTGCGTAGGATGGCACCCTAAGATGGCAGGAGATTTTTTCCCCCACTCGTGCATTGGCTGTCCCTAGACTCCTACCAAATACCCTATGATAAGACGTTCAGATGGAAATAGAGGACCAGTATAGGCTTATCTCTGCTGGTGTCAGTCTTTGGGGCCAGTAAACAGCACACAGTATGTAGTAATCCTTTAACTGTTCCTCGTAGGACATACTTTGCAGTCCGCTCACCATCCTGGTAGCTCTCCTCTGAACTTGCTCCAGTTTTTCAATGTATTTTTAAAATGTAATCCTCAGAACTGGACACAGTATTCCATATGAGGCCTGACCAAGGAGTAGAGGGGGATAGTTACTTCATGTGAGCTAGACTCTATGCTTCTCTTAATACATCCTGGAACTATTTGCTTTTTTGCTGCTGCATCACACTATTGGCTCATGTGCAGTCTGTGATCTATTAGTATACCAATTCTTTTTCACACATGCTGTTGCTTAGTTCTATTCCTCCCATTTCTTGCCTAGATGTAGAATCTTGCATTCCTCCCTATTAAATACCATTCTATTAGCCACTGCCCAAGAGTTATAATGTGCTTGATAAAAACATTGTATAATCTATAATAACAGTAAAACTTAGCACTCAGATGAATTTTCAGTGAATGGACATTCTTTTATTCAAGCAATCATAAAAGTTTAATGTTTTCAGTCTTACAGTCAGATCTTCACCAGAGCTGTGGGGATTGGACAGAAAAAAGGGGGATTATAAATAAAAAAGGGGATCAAAATTGTGATATGCATAATACAACGATTATCAAGATTTCAAACATTATGTACAATATTCTTTTTGTCTAAAGTTCTATTTTGAACTCTGTGTCCTCCAAATACATTTTATAAAGAATACATCAAACAACAGAATATTATATCAGGAAAATTAAGGTAACCTGTGTAATTATTGTACAACAATTTCAACATTGTAATAGAATTATTGATTATACAAACTGTGATGCTGGAAGACGAGTTATCAAAAGGATACAGGAGATACTCGACTATAATCTGGGAAGAGATTCCAGTTGTCGCCTCTAGGGGCGCTCATTTCATAACAGAAGGGAATAGGTGCTGGGTTGTGGATAATTATTTATTTCAGACTGTGAAACATGACATCCATATTGCGTGATAGGGTGAGTATTATGAAAGAGGTGTTACCTGAGAAAGTGAAAGTTAGGTAATGAAGGGAAAAAGGAAAGTGTATATGTGGTGATTGGTCGCCTACAAGAATTGTGAGGAGATGATCAGAGTAAGAACAGCTTTTAAGTGTATGTGAAGCATGGTGTGAGGGGGATTACCTGATTGCCACCAGTTTACTGGAATAGCTGCATACAGCCACGCTGGTATGTGCGACGTCTGTCGCTGTAGAATGGTGCTGTATGTAGCAGTAGCTGGTTCATGTAACACTAAACTGGAAATTCGGGCCCCACGTGACAACTCTGCGTCATTGGGTGACGTGATGCATGCTGTATATGACGTAGGGGAACAGGAGGAGTATGTCACCCGGAAGCTGTAACGTGGGGCTTGAACTACCGGATGACATCCTCCTCCCTCTCCCCTATGTCGATTCCACGCCCCCAGCATGCGTCATGTGACTCGGTGACGCAGCGCTATCCCGTGGGGCTTGAAATCTTGACAATCGTTATATAATGCATATCACAATTTCAATCCCCTTTTGTTTATTTGTAATCCCCATATTTTTTCTGTACAATCCCCACAGTCCTGACGAAGATCTGATTGTAAGGCTAAGTTCACACTGGGCATTTTTGAGTGCTTGGTAGGAAAGAAGCTGAAACACAGGTTTTGCTGCATTTTTGGTGGCATTTTTTATGTGGTTTTGGTGCGTTTTTTTATGCGTTTTTGTCATTCAATTCAATGGGTGAAAAAATGCTGAAAGAAGTGACATGCTCCATGTCCAAAAAAATCACGCAAGGTACAAAATACTGATGACATAAAAGACAATGTGTGTGCATGAGATTTCTGAAATCTCATTGGCTTTGCTGGTACTGTAAAAAGCAGCTGACAATTAGCATAAAAAAACAGCAAAAACGCCCAGTGTGGACTTAGCCTAAGGCCGAAAAAGTTTAACTGTTATGATTGCCTGAATAAAAGAATTTCCATTCACTGCAAATTCACCTGAGTGCCAAGTTCTACGGTTATTGTTATATACAGGCTGGACAACCTACTTGAGCACCGATCCCTACAAGGAAAATAGAAAAAATTGGAGTCCGGCTCCACACGACTGGATTTTCCTTTTCTTTTTATTTTTCAAAAGAAAATATAGTGCATACAAAAGAAAAATTTACATGGCCGACATGACCCAGTAGACGCGTTTCATCTGCACGAAGCAGTCTTACTCTTGACTGGGTTCACAAACTTGTCAATAATGTCTATAAAGTGACTTGAGAGAATTTGAAGCTAGATCCGTACAAGCAAACAATGCTCCACCTACTATAAAGTTATGTGAAGAAGTAAATCAGAAGAACTTTGAACCCAAAACTAAAAATATGAAATAGTTTGACATTCACTGTAGACAAGCAGAGTATATAGACAAGCAGAGAATGTAGACAGAGTATATAGAAAAAAATATATGTTTTTCTAATATTTGTCTATATAGATATTTTATATTTTGTGTTTTTCAGGAGAAACCAAATCCTGAGTTGTATTTCCACGATGAAAACTTAACAGCTGTTGTTTCAGATTTGTTCTCTGCTGGAATGGAGACGACCTCTACCACCATGAGATGGGCTCTTCTAATAATGATTAAATATCCTGAAATACAAGGTAAGGTGATATGACTATTGCTTGCTGTGAGGGTTGTATACAGTATATGTACAGCGTCTTAAAGTGAGTGATAGACTTTTAACACAATTTTATGCAGAGGTGTATAGGTCTAGGTTTACTGGCACCTGGGGCAAGAACTAATTTTTGGCACCCCCCCCCCCAGCACATATGGGATGTGCACACTTAGTCACGTGCCGATGAGCTGCTGTTCCTAATTCTGCAAAAAACAGAAGCAGGAAGAGAAGTTAGTTGTCACGTGAACGTAAGTATGAAAGTCACATGAGTGATGCGGCCATGAGATGACTGTTGGAACTTGCGGGGCTGGATCCTGACAGTGAGTATATTACACGATATTAGGATTGGCTACAAGGCTTCATTTTGTAATTAAAGGGTGCGTCCAGGTTGGAGATGAAAATCTCCAGTCTCTATAAGTGACTGCAGCTTCTGATTTCTCACAACCCATGCATTGCACACTTTTAGGGAGACCTTGCACAAGTTTGTGATTTTCATACTTCTGGTCACATTCAAACTAGACATGTCCGGCCTTGCTCAATCCATTTTCATTGAGTGAGGCCACACATGTCTAGTCAGTAAGTGACTGTATGTATGCAAATCGCCGGCACGAGAGAATCCTGACAGCGTGTAGTGCGCACTGTGAGAATTCAGAAGTCTGCAGTCACATAGAATGACTGCAGATTCATCAGAAACTTGGACAACACCTTTAATACTCCTAAAAAATAAAAATAAGAGAATTAGCATCACAAAAAAAATTTACATCCAGGTACCTGATAAATCATGTTGCCTCTGGAGTAGTTTGCTTTCTTTTCTTCATCTTGTCCAGACCCCATGATGAGTTTTCTCATTCACAGCCGTCTCTGCAGACTTCCATCTTCTCCGAGCTTCTACAGCACTTCCCCACACAACGCCCTTAAAGATAGCAGTGTCATTATAATGCTCCTGAATAAAAAATATCTGCCCTACACTGAGCCACTGAATAAATAATTGCCCCTCGCTATATTCCCTGCACAAAATATGACCCCACACTGTCCCTCTTATGATACATGCCCTCCACACTGACCTCCCCATTCCATACTGGGCCCCCTTTTCACACTGGGTTACCCCCTATAGAGCCCAGTCTCTATAATATGCTCCCTCACCACATTCCCCCTCCTTGGTATGCTGTGCCCTTACACTATCCCCCCATGCTACCCCAAACACTCCTCCATCTCTATTCTGTGCCCACTCACACTTTTCTCCCCACACTGTCTCCTCGCACTATTCCTCTAAATAGTCTCCTCACACATTTCCCCCTCCCTCCTCATACATTTACCCTCTCAAATTCCATACAGCCTCCTCAAACATCTCTCTGACTCCCCATACTGTGTCCTCACCCATCCCATCACCCTCGCTCCCCATACTGTGTTCCTATACATTTTCACCTTGCTCCTCACACTGTGTCCACATGCATACCCCCATTCCTCATACTGTGTTGGCACCCTTACATGCCCCTCATCTCACCCCTTCCTCCACATATTGTGTCTTCAAATTTCACCCGCTCCCCATATTGTGTCTGCACCTGTCCCTTCTTTGCTCTCCAAATTTATGCCCTCAAATCATCGCCACACTAAATCTCCTCCAGCCCCGTTACACTAAATACCCCATCACAATAAGTCCCCCCCAGGCCTGTTTCACTAAATGCTACCGTTACGCTAAATGCCCCATCACAGTAAATTTTCCCCATACCCATTACAGTAAGTCTCCCCCACACACAGTAAATACCCCAGGCAGTAAATACCTCCTCCACATGCAGTAAATACCCCCAGAACAGTAAATACATACCCCATGGCAGTAAATATACATACAGCAATACCCCCACACAGTAAAATCCCACACAAACAGTAAATACCCCCCACAAACACACACACACAGTAATCCCCCCACACAGTTAATACACACACAGTAATACCCCCCACAGTAAATACACACACAGTAATACCCCAAACATACAGTAAATAGACTCACACAGTAATACTCCCACACAATAAATACACACAGTGATACCCCCTCCACACATTAATACCCCAACACACAGTAAGTACACAGTAATACAACCCACACACAATAATACCCCACCACACAATAATGCCCCCTCACACAGTAAACACTCACAGTAATACCCCTCCCACACAGTAAATATACACACAATAAATACACCTACAGACACACACAGTAAATATAGACATGCAGTGATTACACACACAGTAATCCCCCCACACATAGTAAATCCCCCCACACAGTATATACACACACAGTAAATACACACCCAGTAAATACACACCCAGTAAATACACACACACACAGTAAATGCACAAATTAATACTCCCCACACAGTAATACTCCTCCCACACAGTAAATGTACACACACAGTAAATACCCCTACATACAGTAAATACAGACACGCAGTATTTATACACACACTAATTCCCCACACACAGTAAATCCCCCCACACATATTAACCCCTTCACCCCAAAGCCTGTTTCCACCTAAGTGACACGGCCAATTTTTACAATTCTGACCACTGTCACTTTATGAGGTCATAACTCTGAAACGCTTCAACGGATCCTGGTGATTCTGAGACTGTTTTCTCGTGACATATTGTACTTTATGATAGTGGTAAAACTTCTTCGATATGACTTGCATTTATTTGTGAAAAAAACAGAAATTTGTAGAAAATTATGAAAATTTCGCAATTTTCAAATTTTTAGTTTTTATGCCCTTAAATTAGAGAGTTATATCACATAATATAGTTAATAAACAACATTTCCCACATGTCTGCTTTACATCAGCACAATTTTGGAAACATAATTTTTTTTTGTTAGGGAGTTATAAGGGTTAAAAGTTGACCAGCGATTTCTCATTTTTGCAACAAAATTTGCAAAACCATTTTTTTTACGGACCACCTCACACTTGAAGTGACTTTGAGGGGTCTATATGACAGAAAATGTCCAAAAGTGACACCATTCTAAAAACTGCACCCCTCAAGGTACTCTAAACCACATTCAAAAAGTTTATTAACCCTTCAGATGCTTCACAGGAATTTTTGGAATGTTTAAAAAAAATTGAACATTTAACTTTTTTTTCACAAAATTTTTACATCAGATCCAATTTGTTTTATTTTACCAAGGGTAACAGGAGAAATTGGACCAAAAAAGTTGTTGTACAATTTGTCCTGAGTATGCCGATACCCCACATGTTGGGGTAAACCATTGATTGGGCACATGGCAGAGCTCGGAAGGGAAGGAGCGCCATTTGACTTTTCAATGCAAAATTGGCTGGAATTGAGATCGGAACCCATGTCGTGTTTGGAGAGCCCCTGACGTGCCTAAACAGTGGAAACCCCCACAAGTGACACCATTTTGGAAAGTAGACCCTCTAAGGAACTAATCTAGATGTGTGGTGAGCACTTTGAACCTCCAAGTGCTTCACAGAAGTTTATAATGTAGAGCCGTAAAAAAAAATTAATATTAATTTTCACAAAAAATGATATTTTTGCCCCAAATTTTTTATTTTCCCAAGGGTAGCAGGATAAATTGGACCCCAAAAGTTGTTGTGCAATTTGTCCTGAGTACGCTGATACTTCATATATGGGGATAAACCACTGTTTGGGCGCATGGCAGAGCTCGGAAGGGAAGGAGCGCCATTTGACTTTTCAATGCAAAATTGGCTGGAATTGAGATCGGAACCCATGTCGTGTTTGGAGAGCCCCTGACGTGCCTAAACAGTGGAAACCCCCACAAGTGACACCATTTTGGAAAGTAGACCCTCTAAGGAACTAATCTAGATGTGTGGTGAGCACTTTGAACCTCCAAGTGCTTCACAGAAGTTTATAATGTAGAGCCGTAAAAAAAAATTAATATTAATTTTCACAAAAAATGATATTTTTGCCCCAAATTTTTTATTTTCCCAAGGGTAGCAGGATAAATTGGACCCCAAAAGTTGTTGTGCAATTTGTCCTGAGTACGCTGATACTTCATATATGGGGATAAACCACTGTTTGGGCGCATGGCAGAGCTCGGAAGGGAAGGAGCGCCATTTGACTTTTCAATGCAAAATTGGCTGGAATTGAGATCGGAACCCATGTCGTGTTTGGAGAGCCCCTGACGTGCCTAAACAGTGGAAACCCCCACAAGTGACACCATTTTGGAAAGTAGACCCTCTAAGGAACTAATCTAGATGTGTGGTGAGCACTTTGAACCTCCAAGTGCTTCACAGAAGTTTATAATGTAGAGCCGTAAAAAAAAATTAATATTAATTTTCACAAAAAATGATATTTTTGCCCCAAATTTTTTATTTTCCCAAGGGTAGCAGGATAAATTGGACCCCAAAAGTTGTTGTGCAATTTGTCCTGAGTACGCTGATACTTCATATATGGGGATAAACCACTGTTTGGGCGCATGGCAGAGCTCGGAAGGGAAGGAGCGCCATTTGACTTTTCAATGCAAAATTGGCTGGAATTGAGATCGGAACCCATGTCGTGTTTGGAGAGCCCCTGACGTGCCTAAACAGTGGAAACCCCCACAAGTGACACCATTTTGGAAAGTAGACCCTCTAAGGAACTAATCTAGATGTGTGGTGAGCACTTTGAACCTCCAAGTGCTTCACAGAAGTTTATAATGTAGAGCCGTAAAAAAAAATTAATATTAATTTTCACAAAAAATGATATTTTTGCCCCAAATTTTTTATTTTCCCAAGGGTAGCAGGATAAATTGGACCCCAAAAGTTGTTGTGCAATTTGTCCTGAGTACGCTGATACTTCATATATGGGGATAAACCACTGTTTGGGCGCATGGCAGAGCTCGGAAGGGAAGGAGCGCCATTTGACTTTTCAATGCAAAATTGGCTGGAATTGAGATCGGAACCCATGTCGTGTTTGGAGAGCCCCTGACGTGCCTAAACAGTGGAAACCCCCACAAGTGACACCATTTTGGAAAGTAGACCCTCTAAGGAACTAATCTAGATGTGTGGTGAGCACTTTGAACCTCCAAGTGCTTCACAGAAGTTTATAATGTAGAGCCGTAAAAAAAAATTAATATTAATTTTCACAAAAAATGATATTTTTGCCCCAAATTTTTTATTTTCCCAAGGGTAGCAGGATAAATTGGACCCCAAAAGTTGTTGTGCAATTTGTCCTGAGTACGCTGATACTTCATATATGGGGATAAACCACTGTTTGGGTGCATGGCAGAGCTCGGAAGGGAAGGAGCGCCATTTGACTTTTCAATGCAAAATTGGCTGGAATTGAGATCGGAACCCATGTCGTGTTTGGAGAGCCCCTGACGTGCCTAAACAGTGGAAACCCCCACAAGTGACACCATTTTGGAAAGAAGACCCCTTAAGGAACTTATTTAGATGTGTGGTGAGCACTTTTAACCCCCAGTTGTTTCACTAAAGTTTAGAATGTAGCGCTGTGAAAATCAAAAAATCATTTTTACTTTCCACAAAATGATGTTTTAGCCCGCAATTTTTTTCCCCCAAGGGTAACGGGAGAAATTGGACCACAAAAGTTATTGTCCAATTTGTCCTGAGTACGCTGATACCCCATACATTGGTGGGAACCACTGTTTGGGCGCACGGCAGAGCTCGGAAGGGAAGGAGCGCCGTTTGAAATGCAGACTTAGATGGATTGGTCTGCAGGTGTCATGTTGCATTTGCAGAGCCCCTGATGTACCTAAACAGTAGAAACCCCCCACAAGTGACCCCATATTGGAAACTAGACCCCCCACGGAACTTATCTAGATGTGTTGTGAGAACTTTGAACCCCCAAGTGCTTCACTACAGTTTATAATGCAGAGCCGCGAAAATAAAAAATATATTTTTTTCCACGAAAATTATATTTTAGCCCCCATGTTTTTATTTTCCCAAGGGTAAGGCTGGTTTCACACTTGCGTTTTTTTAAAAAACGCATGTGTGAAAAAACGCATGTAATCGTGGTAAAACGCATGCGTTTTTTTAGACGCATGCGTTTTTATAGAAAAACACAAGAAAACAAGAAAAAACAAAAAAACCCTAACCCTACCCCTAACCCTACCCCTAACCTGAAATACGTGGCACTGAAATACGTGGCACTGAAATACGTTTATATACGTATATACGTATATAAGTACCACGATATTTCAGTGGCCACGTATATAAGTGCCACGTATATAAGTGCCACGTATATAAGTGCCACGTATATAAGTGCCACGTATATAAGTGCCACGTATATAAGTGCCACGTATTTCATGTACATGCCACGATATTTAAGTGCCACGTATTTAAGTGCCACGTATTTAAGTGCCACGTATTTAAGTGCCACGTATTTAAGTGCCACGTATTTAAGTGCCACGTATTTAAGTGCCACGTATTTAAGTGCCACGTATTTAAGTGCCACGTATTTCACGTAAATGCCACGATATTTCAGTGCCACGTATTTCACTGAAATACCGTGGCACTTAAATACGTGGCACTGAAATATCGTGGCACTGAAATATCGTGGCACTGAAATACGTGGCACTGAAATACGTGGCACTGAAATACATGGCACTATGACTGTCATAAAATGTTCATTAAACGGTTAGGGATGAGTTTAGGGGTAGGGTTAGGGTTAGGGTTTGGATCCCTTTATCACCTTGATGGTGGTGGGTGACTTCTCAGTGTGTGTTCTGTTTTTTTTCTATAAAAACGCATGCGTTTTTAACGCAAACAAACGCGTTGAGATCGGACGCCATGTCGCGTTTGGAGAGCCCCTGATGTGCCTAAACAGTGAAAACTCCCCAATTCTAACTGAAACCCTAACCCCAACCCTAACCCTAGTCCTAACCCTAGCGCTACTTTCACACTAGCGTTTTTTTGCATACGTCGCAATGCGTCATTTTGGCGAAAAAACGCATCCTGCAAAGTCATCTGCAGGATGCGTTTTTTCCCCATAGACTAACATTAGCGACGTATTGACACACGTCGCAAGCGTCGTGCGACGGTTGCGTCGTGTTGTGGCGGACCGCCGGCAGCAAAAAACGTTACATGTAACTTTTTTTGTGCTGACGGTCCACCATTTCCGACCGCGCATGCGCGGCTGGAACTCCGCCCCCACCTCCCTGCACCTCACAATGGGGCAGCGGATGCGTGGAAAAACAGCATCCGCTGCCCCCGTTGTGCGGCGCTTGCACAGTATGCGTCGGTATGTCGGGCCGACGCAGCGCGACGGCCCCGTACCGACGCTAGTGTGAAAGTAGCCTAACGGGAAAATGGAAATAAATATATTTTTTAAAATTTTATTATTTTTCCTAACTAAGGGGGTGATGAAGGTGGATTTGATTTACTTTTATAGCGTTTTTTGGGCGGATTTTTATGGTTGGCAGCCATCACACACTAAAAGACGCTTTTTATTGCAAACAATAGTTTTTGCATCACCACATTTTGAGAGCTATAATTTTTCCATATTTTGGTCCACAGAGTCATGTGAGATCTTGTTTTTTGCGGGACGAGTTGACGTTTTTGCTGGTACCATTTTCGGGTACATGACATTTTTTGATCGCTTTTTATTCCGATTTTTGGGAGGCGGAATGAACAAAAACCAGCAATTCCTGAAATTCTTTTAGGGGGTGCGTTTATACCGTTCCGCGTTTGGTAAAAAGGATAAAGCAGTTTTATTCTTCGGGTCAGTACGATTACAGCGATAACTCATTTATATAAATTTTTTATGTTTTGGCGCTTTTACACAATAAAAACTATTTTATATAAAAAATAATTGTTTTTGCATCGCTTTATTCTGAGAGCTATAACTTTTTTATTTTTCTGCTGATGATGCTGTATGGCGGCTTCTTTTTGGGGGACAAGATGACATTTTCAGCGGTACCATGGTTATTTATATCCGTCTTTTTGATCGCGTGTTATTCCACTTTTTGTTTGGCGGTATGAGAATAAAGCGTTGTTTTTTGCCTCGTTTTTTTTTTTTTTTTTTTACGGTGTTCACTGAAGGGGTTAACTAGTGATATAGTTTTATAGGTGGGGTTGTTACGGACGCGGCGATACTAAATATGTGTACTTTTATTGTGTGGTGTTTTTTTTATTTAGATAAAGAAATGTATTTATGGGAATATATTTATTTTGTTTTTCTTTATTTAGGAATTTTTTTTTTTTTTTTTTTTACACATGTGGAAAAATTTTTTTTTTACTTTTTTACTTTGTCCCAGGAGGGGACATCACAGATCGGTGATCAGACCGTGTGCATAGCACTCGGTCTGATCACCGATGTGACAGGCACGTTCCACAGGCTTGCCGGCGCCTGCTATGAGGATTCTCAGCAGACGCCGGCAAGCAGGGTCATCTTATGACCCGGAAGGAGTCCCGCGGCCATCTTGGATCCAGGGACTCCTTCCAGGTCACCGGAGCAGCACGATCTCATCACTTTGCTCTGGTGGGAGAGCGCAGGGAGCCCCCATCCCTGCGCGATCCCCCTCTATGCCGCTGTCACTATTGACAGCGGCATCAGAGGGGTTAAATGCCCGCGATCGGCGATAGCGCCGATCGTGGGCATTGCTGCAGGGTGTCAGCTGTCATATACAGCTGACACCCGCACCCGATCACCGCGGCGCTCAGCGTGAGACCGCGGTGATCGGGGCGCCGTACTAGTACTGCGGCTGGCACTAATGCAGTGCCGGCAGCGCCGTACTAGTACGGCGCATGGCACGAAGGGGTTAAATACACACATAGTAAATACACAGACACACAGTAATACCCCCACACAGTAAATACACACACAATAAATACACACAGACAACAAATACCACCCCCCTACACACAGTAATCACCCCCCCATCCAGGCAGTAAATACCCCCCAATCTTTGGCGACTCAGCTCCACTACCGTGGAGCACTTACCACCAATCTATCTGGGCGCCAGCGAGTAACATCAGCAGCATGATCACATGACATGATCACACTGCTGGTGTCGCTCTGACCCGGCGGTCTGAACTTCAATTGTACTCGCGTCTGAATGCCATGGGTACAATTGATTACTGGGAGCTGGCGCGCTGCAGGTTCTCTGTGCCAGTTGTCAGCTTGACAGCTGGCTCAGAGAACTCTGACTCCTAGTCTGGGAGGTGGCAGAATGCAGCCTCTGCAGAGATGCTTCAGACTGCCAGGTAGATTAGCTACAGTGCCATGGGTTGTAAACTTCCATGGGCAAAGAGACATCAAGATCTCTGTAGAAGGACTTGTAACCTTGAAATTGTTGACATTGTTCAACAATTTGGGTTCTCAAGTCCTCAAACAGTCTCTTATCTTTCTCTTCTCCATACTTACAGTAGTGTGGCACAACCCCAGACAAGAATGAGTCAACTTCTCCCCTTTTTCTCTAGTTTCAGGTGTCATTTTCATATTGCCCACACCTATTACTTGCCACAAGTAATTTTGAATGAGCATCACAACAAAGTCGCTTACCCATATTTGTGGAAAGGTTCTAACAATTTTGTCCAGCCCATTTTTTGAGTTTTTTGTGAAAATATGTCCAATTTTCCTTTACTTGTTTACCACATTTGTGGAAAGGTGCCAACACTTTTATCCAGCACATTTTTGGAGTGTGTGAAAATAAGTCAATTTTTTCCCTGTTTCCCTGTTTTTTTTTTTATTGTTCCAATGCACACAAAGTGTCATGCAGCTGCTGTGCAGTATAGTGCAACCTCCACAGGGGGAGCTGGTGAGGGAAGTGAGGCTGCACACACAGCGTAGCACCACAGAGCAGCAGCACAGGCTTTTCCTCTGATCTGTGGAGTTACTTGTCACACACTGGTAACTCCCCCTCATGTAAAATATTCTCTGGATGCAGTGTTATCTTCCAGGCAGTGTCCTTCCCATAGCCTGGAAGAGCACATGTACATAAAGTGATAGAAGATATTTTTTCAACAGCAAGGCATCTGATATAAGACAAACAGGGATTATTTTTTTCAGCAGTCTGTAATCCGTATGCCCATATTAAGTTTAGATAGGTCAAATCTGATCATATAGGTTCCACAGACCGTATCAGAGGTTAAAGTACATATAAATTTAATTATTTACATGTGATGTCCTTTTTGTATCAAAGTTTTGTTTTTCCAATCTAGAGCTCAAAATCCCTTGTATAACAAGAACCGTAGAGTTAATTAATAAGAGTTTGGGTGCCTACATGAATACAGTTAGCAGAGAACCGGTATTCTACCTGTTCTCTGAGACTGGACTGCTGTCTGGCACAGAAAATGGCTGTAACCTGGCTGAATCCCGTTTGCAGCTATCTAAGACATAGCCCAGACTGCCGCCTGAGGCGAGATGCTCACATTGTGTCATTGCAGAAGTGGGGCTCCTTCCCTGTCCCTAATACCAGGGGCTTCTTCCCTGTCCATAACGCTATCAGCGCTCTAGATCGCCCTGTTTCCCAGATTACTTCTGATGGTGAAGATGTTGGGGCAACGTACCTTGCCTTAGCTCCTGATTCTGCCCTCAGTCTGTACCCTTTCCCCACCCAGGGAAGAGGGGAGTAGTAGTGTACCGTAATGCATCAGTCAGACTAACAAGGTAATACGAACAGGGCTAATCGAAAATACCAATAATACAAATATACACACATAAACAACAGATGTAAACACCGGGGAGTGGATGATGGGATTAAGCCAAAGTAGGAGAAGAAAGGGAATTATCACACACTCAAAACCTAGCAACAGTCACAGATAAATCCACCAAATGCCTTCTTCAATAACAACCACCAACAACCTCCAGTCATTCAGCTTAAGCTAGATCTGACAATGAGTGCTAGCTAGGATCAAGATTATATAGGAGAAGGGAGTCGCTAACAGTGCACAGCTGAATGCCTTAACACAGGAAAACATCCAGGAGCTCTCAACTGAGCAGATTGACCCCTGAACAGATAAAATAAATTTACAGCCTTCAATATGAAGGAGAAGTGCTTTTAATCAGTGCAAGAATAAGAGAAATCAGACACTGCGGTATTCTGTTTCCTCTCTGTTGTGGTAAACCTGTGACACTACTAATTCACCAGAATTAAAAATTTAGAAATACCAAATGTTTGTTTTTAGCTAAGACTTGAAGACATTAAAGAAGCCGTCACTCCTAATAAAACGTTTTAACAATGGGTCTATAGTGGTACTAAAGTAAAATAAAAAAAACATACTAACCTACAAAACTCTCTACAGTCCTCCTTACTACTGCCGGAGTTAGCTGCTCTCCTGGTTTCCTGTAGCATTAGCAGCACAATCGGCCTATTGTTTGTTTGTTTTTTAGCACTGGACAATCTATTTAAGAGCAATTCTTATTTTTGTAACAGAAAAAGTTCAAAGTGAAATTGAAAAGGTTATTGGTTCAGGTGAGCCTCAGATGGTGCATCGCAAACACATGCCATACACAGACGCTGTAATCCACGAGGTTCAGAGATTCGCTAATATCGTACCAACCAATCTGCCACATCAGACGACTAAAGATATTACTCTTAAGGGCTTCTTCCTACCGAAAGTAAGTGTCTCAATTTAAGTTTCTCTGTGGCTCAAATATTGAAATGTTTCGATAAATTAGGTATGCCGTGCAGGTATATTTTGAATTAGCTGAGAGAATTTGAAGTACAAAAAATGGAAGAAAATACAAAACTCCGCCACAATGCATTGCTGAAAATGGTAGTCCAATAGTGATTTTTTTTCTGCTTACAAGCTTGGATGATAATAAAATAATAAATACATACATACATACATGCATTTCAAAGCCCCTGATGATCCAGAGCAGGCTGCTCTGGAGGTCTGCATTGATTCTGAATGGGGTGTCTGCTCTGTTCAGAAATTAAAGGATCACCAGCACTGTAACTGTCACTGGTGGCAGAGGTCAGGTGATTAGAAGAGCAAATCTTTTGTTGTTGATGCGCTCTTCTAATTACTAGACTGCTGCAGTCAATCACATGCTGCAGCAGTCAACAAAGTCTTTATCTTATAGGACCACTATTAATTAGTTGTATCCAGTGGGGAAACTTGTTGGTAAGTGTTCAGTTAACCTACAGCGCAACCAAAGGGGATATGAAACATTTCCTATTGTCTATTTAAATTGGTAAGATATCTGTGTAGTGTAGGACAGGAAAGGTCTGCTACAGGGAGATATGCTTTTCATCATCACTTTCTAGTATAACCTTTAAATTCAAGATTGAGTTATTCTAAACTTTTTCCTAAGCGCCTTTAAAAATATATATGGACACAATAATCGCACAACAGTACTTCCGACCCATCCTTGTCTCTTTTGTGTGTTTATCCTGTAAGTCAAAGGCTGACATCAGAAAAAGCCTTTAAACATGAGAAGGGTAATCAGCCAAACCTATGGATAGCACAAGTTTTTATAGTTCTATAGGGCAGAATAGTGGTGCTCTAAATCAGAGCTTCCATCAGGGTGGCAGAGGTGGTACCACTGTCAGAGGCCCAAGCAATCTAATGGCTGAAACTTACCTGTGGTCTGCCACCTACTCACCACCAACCAGCTGCAACATAACTAAAGAGACTTGGGTAAACATGATTTCTAAGATGTGTAAATAAATACTTCTTAATTAGCATTTTGTCTGCTCTCACGTGGACCTACTAAATTTGTAGCTTTGGACTGATAGACTTCTTTAAGAAGATATTAAAGGTGTTTTCCACTACTTGGACAACCTCTTCTCAATCTCTAGGTTATTCTCCAGTAAAATAATAACGCTTATACTCAACTCTGGTGACTTTTGCCTACTGAGTGGTCCGTGCAAAATCGAAGGGAGACATGTACAATATTGATTCAAGTGTTGGATCAAACTCGACAATTAAAGTCTAGGGGTAAATTGGACAGCACTTGTATGTCATCTGTATGCTGTCCATTTTTACTGATTGATAGATAGGACAAGGTGGGTAAACTGTATTTTTTCTCATCTGTGAAAATCAGTGTTTTTCTCGCACATCAAAGAAACTGATGTCTGAATGATGCGTAACAACCTTCCTTATTCACACACCAAAAGTTCAGAAAAGGGTTCAAGATGGCGGTGATGACTATTAATATTAGCCCTCACAATGTGCCCATACAGCGCCCAGATATTATTAATGGGAGTTTTGTGTAAAAGCTCCTTATTTTTTGGTGAAATTCAGAAAGGAAACTCATTCATGAATCTTTTCAGGGTTCTTACATTATTCCATCACTGACATCTGTCCTGCGAGACGATAAGTACTTCAAGAAACCTGATGAATTTTACCCTCAACATTTTCTGGATGCTGATGGAAATTTCGTCAAAAACGAGGCCTTTTTACCATTTTCTGCTGGTAAGTATCCTCAGAGATAAATTTAGTGAACACCTCAACCGCTTCAAAATTTTGGATTCTTATTTTATGATTAACTAAAATTATTACATCATCTGTCTGCTCCTTTATGCAGGAAAGAGAAGCTGTGCTGGAGAGAATATGGGTAAAATGGAGCTTTTCCTCTTCTTTACAAAGCTGTTACAGAACTTCACATTCACAGCTCCTCCGATGACAAAGCTGGATCTCACTGCTGCCATTGGCTTCACCCTACGCCCACAGGAACATGAAATCTGTGCAGTTCCTCGCTACTAATTGACTTCTTTGAAATGTTTACTTCCTTGTGATTGCCACATGTACCTTTCCATTAAGCTGCTGCAAAATGCTTGAAAAGTCACAATATTTTTACGCAAAGTGGACTTTTTTCACTGGAGTTTTGAATATCTTCCCGAAGATGGGCAGAACTGGGGCAAGGCGGGGTGAAGCTGGAGTAAGATTGGTGGTGAAGTGAAAAGAGGCTCATGCATCTCTTAATTAATTAGGTACCTCTGACTCTAGCATGAACCCTCATCAAGACCAATGTCAGTGTTGATGAGTCGGGGCCTTGGGGTCTAGTTTGGGGGTACATATATTTTAGGGTGGCTTTGGTTGAATGATTGTATCCCTGCTGGTCTAGGGTATCTTAGTAATTCATACGTTATTAACAGTGATGAGCAAATCGATTTTAGGTGCATCAAAGATTCAGCAAAGTGTTTATTTATTTGCCATTTGCCTTCAACGAATCCACCAACCAACAGCCACAAATTTTGCTGAACATGCTCTTGAAGACCCCAGGGCATTCATTTTGCATTGAATAAATTTGAGTTAGTCTGCCAAATTCTTTGTTATATTTGGTTTCCAAGTGTATAAATATAGTGAGTGCAGAGGATTTAATTACATCCTGCCCTGGACACCGATGGGCCCAAACTATCCTTGTGCCTTATATCAGAAGACCAATACTGTTGAATGGGGAGCCCACTACTCAGTCAACTCTTTCTCAATCCCCCAAAAAAGAGAAGATTTCCATTGTACTCACATTTTTGGAAACACCTGTCTTTATTTTCCGGAATGCCGTTCCAATGCTGCTGACCGACAAGAAATATCCAATGCAAAAAAGAGGTGGACAGGCACATCCAACAATAAAAAATCTTCAACCTTTATTCCAAATATATATATTTAAAAATCCATACAAGGATGATGTGGAATATGAACTGCTGAGCAACAGTACCCTGTTTTACAAATGTTTGAAACAATGGAATGGAATGAGGCATATCATTTCATATCCTGTGATATCATTAATCTGTACTCACGTATCCCTCATGATTTGTCCATTCAATTTATTTCAGACCATCTTGATCTATACAGTTCATATGATTCTGAGCTTAAGGAATTTATTGAGATGGCTACTGATTTTTTGTTGAAGCATCATTTTTTCATGTTCAACCATGATTTTTTTCTTCCAGGTAAAGAGATTACCAGTGGGGTCATGCTTCTTCCCCTCATCATTTTTGTTGCCTTGTTGGAAGAACAATGCATTTTTTCTGACCACAATCCGTTTTTTTCACATTTGGTCTAGTATGGTCGATATGTGGACGATATCCTCATCATCTGGTTGGGGGAAACCAAGGACTTTATTCATTATATCAATTCTAATGCTTTAAATCTCCGATTCACTTTATTTAACCCATGCACCAGTGCTAAATTTATGGATAATTCCCTGCGTGGGAATACTGTATATAAAAATATTGTAAACTAATCAGTGGTAATACTACATTACCAGCTGATACTTGTCATCCATTTCACACCATTGTTTCTTATTGGGAATTCATTGGAGCCAAAAGACTGTGTTCAGATGACGCTGATTTTTCCAGAGAATCTAATAATATTTAGTCTAAGCTAAAACAAAGGGGATATACAGATGATATTATAGATACAGCATATTGGAAAGTTTCAGGAATGGAAAGAAAAGAAATGTTAATCAATAAATCGGAAAAAAGGAGGAAAAATTGAAAATAAAAATAAAAGCAAACCTTCTCAAAATAACATTCAGAGCATCACATTCAGTACTTCGTACAGTCTACAGTATGGTAAAACAACAAAAGATCATTATGAAGTACATTCCTGTATTACATCAGGGTGAAACTCTCCATGAAATCCTAAACAAGAGATACAGATGTGTGGCCAAGAGGGGCAAACTGATAAGAAAACACTTTCCCCATGCCTATATAAAAAACACACTAATCACGCAACATGGCTTTTCAGTAAAGGATTTCCTAAATGCTGTGGGGAAAACATGCAATGTCTGTCGTTTTGCATAAAAAGCTCTCAAGATAGATGGTCATTTTAATATTTCTTCTTTCATCAACTGGGAAACAACCCATGTTATTTGTAGCATAGTCCGCAATACTTGTAAAAACAGGTATACAGGGTGTACAAGCCGCAAATTAAAAAACAGAATTGCAGAACACATTTATAATATCATTAATAATAATATCACATATTCAGGAGCAGTTTGCCATTTTTAGAAAAACATGAGTGTAATTTGGATAGCTTCAGTTTTTTTGGTTTGGAGAAAGTTACTATGCCGAATGGAGGTGGTAGCTGGCAGCAAAAGCTTTTCATGAGAGAAGCCTACTGGATTATTTCCCTGGACACAAAGCAACCAAAGGGTTTGAACTACAGGATTGACACAATTTACATATACTGAATGTAGTTTACAACAATTATTAATATGCCATTTCTTTATACATATATGTGTGTGGTTGTCTTTACCTTATTATATTAAAACTTCATGTTTGGTAACTATTGATACACTTCATCAATGTAAATGTTATCTGTGTTGGGTTTTTTGTTTTGTTTTCTTTTATGTGTTTTATTTTCTTCTCTTCTCATTCTACTCTGACTGTGGAGGGTATTCCCACATCATTGCTACCCATGATTTTGATTAATTAGTAGTGATGAGCCTTAGGGTTGCCTGGTTGCTAGGGAATCCCCACATGTACTCATGCTGGCTAACAGATGTAAATCATTCAGCTGCGGCAAGAAAAACTAAATTTCTGAGCACTAAAAAATACTTGGAGGACCCCCGAGCATGCTCGAGAAATCTCGAGTAACGAGTGTATTCGCTCATCACTATTAATTAGTTAGCACATGGCAAGATGTGATTTGGTGTTTTTAATGTGGTTGTAACACTTCAGTATTCACGCTCTATGACTAAGGGAGTATTCTTCTGAAACGCATCAGAGCGGTTCCTGTACCACATCATTCTTGTATTGACTTTTTAACATATGTATTTGGAATAAAGCTTGAAGATATTTTTTATTATTGGATGTGCGTGTCCATCTCTTTTTTACATTGGGTTTCTCTTTTAATTTGTCATTTTTAAAAAAAAAAGGTTTTTCAGGACTTTAATATTTCCTAGATCAGCTGATGTAAGTGGCCATTGTGCACTAAAAGTGGCTCAGGCTGTACATTGTGTGGAGCAGGGGTGGACATAGTGCGGGGGTAACTGCAACAGGACCCTGAAGGCGGAAGGGCGTACTGTCCATAGTGGCAGAGTATGCAGCCGCTATGGGGCCACTGAGTCAAGATTACAGGCAGGAGTGAGAGTCATGCAGGGAGAGACACTGATCAATGAACGCTTTCCCCACCAGACTGATGAGAACGCTCACTGGCTGCCGTCTCTGTCCTGCATGATGCGTCCCAATGGTGAGTATTCACCCAACAGTGGAGGAGAAGCAGGACTTAGGTTTTCTATTCTGCTCCCTCCACTGTTCCATTCTCAGTAACATCTCCTCACAGAAAAGAGGTCAGGGTAGGAGGCTACAGCAGTAGAAGGGAGTTGGTATCAGTCCTCTCTGCTGTGTCCCCATCCCCCACAGTGGGTTCTGCGGCTCTTTCCAACTGGTCTCTGAACTATGAGGCCGACCTCCTCCACAGCTCATCTGAACATCTGAGGTCATCAATTAGTATGTGTGTGTGTGTGTGTATGTATGTACAGTGTTGGTATATGTGTGTATGTATATGTAAGGATTCCGGACTTTCATTTGTGCCTGTTCGCTCTTATCCAACATGGAGTCTTGTTTCTCGCCATGTCATGGAACTTCCTGTCTGTCCTGATTATTTAAGTCCTGGTCGTGTGCTCCTCCTTGCCTGAGTATTTTGTTGCTGTGGCTCCTGAGCTCATGCCTGTCTACTGGTGGACTCCCTGCTGCTGCTGCTCATTACTCGGTGCTCTGCCTTTCCACGTTATGCTGCCTTCAGTCCTCTGTGCATCTCCCTGATGCTGTCTGTGCTTAACTACTGTCTGGACTTCTAGTGTGGAACTATTCACCCTGAATCTGCTGTGGCCTGTAAAGAATCCTGACATCACCATCTCCTCTAGGCCTGTGTTTGTTGGGCTGCAGTGCTGGACTTGTATTGGACTTTCAGCCCAAAAAGGTACACATAGTGACTAGTGATGAGCGAGTGTACTCTGTTATGATCCTTAGTGGCTGAGGATCACGAATAGACCAGCAAGTGAATAAACTAAGGACAAGCTCTAGGGAGATGGTAACTGTGGACTGATTGCAAATCTGAACCTATCAAACACAACTAGAGGTAGCCGGTGAACGTGCCTAAATTATTCCTAGACGTCTCGAGCCAGCCTGAGGAACTAGCTACCCCTAAAGAGAAAGAAAGACCTCGCTTGCCTCCAGAGAAATAATCCCCAAAGATATAGAAGCCCCCAACAAATATTAACGGTGAAGTAAGAAGAAGGCACATAGGTAGGGATGAAATCAGATTCAGCAAAAGAGGCCCACTAGTACTAGAAAGCAGAAAATAGAGCAGGGGTCTATGCGATCAATAAAAAACCCTTACAAAATATCCATCCTGAGATTTCAAGAACCCACGCACCAACTAATGGTGTGTGGGGAGAAACTCAGTCCACTAGAGCATCCAGCAAGCGAGGGAATCACATTTTAGCAAGCTGGACAAGAAAACATGATAAACACTGCTGATCAAAAAATGAGCAAACAAAACTTAGCTTGTCCTGGATGGACTGGGAGCAAGGTAGTCAGAAGGAATCTGAGTAGCACTGATTACATCGACAGCCGGCAACAAGTGAAAGCAAAACAGAGCTATATAGGAACCTCCCAGAGGATAATGAACCAGCTGATAGCCAGAGACCAGCAGGATAACAAACAAAGCCACCAGGGGGAGCCCAAAGCAAAAGTCACACAATACCACCAGTGACCACAAGAGGGAGCCTGAAAACAGAGTTCACAACAGTACTCATTGCTCGGGTTTTCCCAAGCATGCTCGGGTAGTCTCCGAGTATTTGTTAGTGTTCGGAGATCAAGTTTTCATCGCCTCAGCTGAATGATTTACCCGAGCAACGAGTATACTCGCTCATCACTATTAGTGACCATCTTCTGTTAATGCCACTCCGATATAATGCTGATCTTCGACGTTTTTTAAGTGCCGTGTGCATTTCCACCCATATGATTGCTGGGCTTCTACACTTTAGTGCTGTGTGTGTGCTCATTCATAATATAGCTGGACTTCCTTATTAAACGCGGTGTGCTTACTCTTATACTTACTGCTGGACTTCCACATTTAGTGCCTTGTGCACACCTGCGTCATATTACTGTTGGACTGGTTCATATTAGCGGTCGCGCCCCGCTCTTCAGTTACACTGGACATTTCCATATTGTGCTGTGCATTTGTTACTATTACAGGAAGTGCTCTGATAGTTTTGTTTCACTTGCATTATTCTATATTGTGCTGTGTATATGTGTGTATCTATGTGTATGTGCATCTGTGTATATGTGTGTACCTATGTGTGTGTTCATCTGTGTATGTATGTGTGTGTTTGTGTGTTTATGTATGTGTCTGTACATCTGTGTATGTACGTGTGTAGGTATATATGTGTATGTATATGTGTTAACGGTATGTGTATACTATATATATAGTTAGGTCCATATATATTTGGACAGAGACAACATTTTTCTAATTTTGGTTATAGACATTACCACAATGAATTTTAAACAAAACAGATGCAATTGAAGTTCAGACTTTCAGCTTTCATTTGAGGGTATCCACATTAAAATTGGATGAATGGTTTAGGAGTTTCAGCTCCTTGACATGTGCCACCCTGTTTTTTTTAATGGACCAAAAGTAATTGGACAGATTCAATAATTTTAAATAAAATGTTCATTTTTAGTACTTGGTTGAAAACCCTTTGTTGGCAATGACTGCCTGAAGTCTTGAACTTATGGACATCACCAGACGCTGTGTTTCCTCCTTTTTGATGCTCGGCCAGGCCTTCACTGCGGTGGTTTTCAGTTGCTGTTTGTTTGTGGGCCTTTCTGTCTGAAGTTTAGTCTTTAACAAGTGAAATGCTGCTCAATTGGGTTGAGATCAGGTGACTGACTTGGCCATTCAAGAATATTCCACTTCTTTGCTTTAATAAACTCCTGGGTTGCTTTGACTTTATGTTTTGGGTCATTGTCTATCTGTAGTATGAAACGACGACCAATCAGTTTGACTGCATTTGGCTGGATCTGAGCACACAGTATGGCTCTGAATACTTCAGAATTCATTCGGCTGCTTCTGTCCTGTGTCACATCATCAATAAACACTAGTGACCCAGTGCCACTGGCAGCCATGCATGCCCAAGCCATCACACTGCCTCTTCCATGTTTTACAGATGATGTGGTATGCTTTGGATCATGAGCTGTACCACGCCTTCGCCATACTTTTCTCTTTCCATCATTCTGGTAGAGGTTGATCTTGGTTTCATCTGTCCAAAAAATTCCTCTCTTTATGGTAGATTTGGATATTGATTCGCATACCTCCTGGAGAGTGTTGTTCATTAGGTTGGCTGTTGTGAAGGGGTTTCTCTTCAACATGGAGATTATTCTGTGATCATCCACCACCATTGTCTTCCGTGGGCGCCCAGGTCTTTTTGCATTGATGAGCTCTTCAGTGCTTTCTTTCTTTCTCAGGATGTACCAAACTGTAGATTTTGCCACTCCTAATATTGTAGCAATTTCTCGGATGGGTTTTTTATGTTTTCGCAGCTTAAGGATGGCTTGTTTCACCTGCATGGAGAGCTCCTTTGACCGCATGTTTACTTCACAGCAAAACCTGCCAAATGCAAGCACCACACCTCAAATCACCTCCAGGCCTTTTATCTGCTTAATTGAGAATGACATAATGAAGGGATTGCCCACACCTGTCCATGAAATAGCCTTGGAGTCAATTGTCCAATTACTTTTGGTCCCAAAATTAGAAAAATGTTGTCTCTGTCCAATTATATATGGACCTAACTGTATATATAAGTGTGTGTGTGTATGTAAGGTATATGTATTTGTATCTGTATGCACGGTAAATGTATGTATATGTATGTGAAATGGAGGACAGGGGGTAGTCGTGGCAGCAGGTGGCAGTACTGGCACACCCTGGCCCTTCGGTCTATTAACACAAGGTAGTTCACTCACTTGCAAGTCAGGGTCCATTTCACACTGCCGGGAGACCTTTTTCTTTAACATCACACAATGACAGTCAAGGTCCAGGTTCATCCTCAACAAAACAATTTTATTCAGCTCGTCCAGTTTAGTCACAGAAATATAACCATTCTGTTCCCTGTACTGTCCCTCACTCCTCCAGAAATATCCATCGGATCCGCCGGTCCCACAGCTTTCTTACTGGTCAGACTTACCCACTTCAGGAGTTCCCCACCCACTTCTCTCTCCGAAGGTGAAGTCGAGAAATTACTCTTCCCTTCCTTACCAGGCCGTAGGTCTCGGATGTTTAGGGTTGTTCCTACGAAGTTAGCTGCTACCATCTTTAAGCTGCCAAGATATTTCTCCACACTGTGTAATTGTCAGCTCTAAGGCCTTGGACTGCTGGGCTCCTTGGCTTAAAGGTTCCCCCAGGACACAACTGTCCTGTCCTTGCTCCTGGCTCACACTCCTTCTCCACACTCCAACTCCACACTGCGTGATTCCAGGAAGCTCCCAACTAGTCTTTCTTCATAGTCCCTCCTAACTAATCCTATTGGTCTATCTAATCCCTATTCTATTCTATCCTATTGTGCACCTCCTACTGGGCTAAGTCCTGCACTATCCCTATATTTATACAGCACATGGACATCAGTACATTTACAATACACGTCATATGAAATACACTGTTTCTATCAGGAACATACTGTATTTACACACCATATGACATTCTACCAGGGATGCATGCAAGCAGTGCAGGGCATTAAACTGGCTCTTGTACCCCTTACATATATATGGTATATGTATGTACTGTGTAAGTGTGTATGTATGGTATGTGTATGTGTATGTATTGTATATGTGTGTGTATCTGAGTGTATGTATGGTATACAGCACAGACCAAAAGTTTTGGACACACCTTCTCATTTAAACCCGACACAACTGTGAAGTGAAAACCATTCGCGGTGACTACCTCTTGAAGCTCATCAAGAGAATGCCAAGAGTGTGCAAAGCAGTCATCACAGCAAAAGGTGGCTGCTTTGAAGAACCTAGAATATAAGACATAATTTCAGTTGTTTCAAACTTTTTTGTTAAGTATACAATTCCACATGTGTTAATTCATAGTTGTGATGCCTTCAGTGTGAATTTACAATTTTCATAGTCATGAAAATACAGAAAAATCTTTAAATGGGAAGGTGTGTTCAAACTTTTGGTCTGTACTATATATATATATATATATATATATATATATATATATATATATATATATATATATATATATATATATTCTGATGTTAAGACCGAAATCAAAACAAACACAGAAAAATACCAAGGCCGAGAAAGGCAAAAGCCCCGCTCCCTGCGTAAATGCATATATGCAGCAAAGTATATTTATATTAGTGTAATACTCCTCGAATATACCAGCACCTATACTTTCTACCCATTAGGGTTTCACTACCCCCATGCACCCATAATAGTTGGTGTTGTTTAGGTCCTCCCACTGCGACCCCTTGACGCGCGTTTCGCGTGGATGCTTCTTCAAGAAGGGGAAAAGGTTTGCTATATTCACCCTTAGCTACTTTACTTACTCTACTTGTCGCTCCTCTTGCTGTGCCAGCAGGTTCCCTATATTTATTCCCCTCTTTTGTGTATAGCCTTATTATTTGGCTGTTATTGTTTGTATTTGTATTTGAATCAATAAACTGTTCTGGTTTTTACTTTATTCTTTTGGTGTTCTCTGTACTCCATGTCCTTTGGTGTTGATATATTCTGATGTTGCAGATTTTCTGTACCTATTAGGTAAATTAGGTTGCCACATTTTTCAGGCTATAAGACGCACCTTTTTCTTCCAAAAATGTGGAGGAAATCGTGGGGTGTCTTATAGTCTGGATGTCCTTAATTTGGCTGTTGTGGGGTTAGGAAGTGGCAGTGGCAGAGCAGCGGGTCACAGGAGGTAGGAGCCAGCTGCTGGGGTACACTCCTGTGCCCGCTGCTAAAAAGAATTGAATATTCACTCCATTCCATGCCCATTTCTCTTTAACAGCGAGCACAGTATTAGCCGCAGCAGCCAGCTTCTTGCAGCTACCGGGCTTTCAAGTGTGCAGGCTACTTAAGGCTATATTCACTTCTCTCCACTCCCATAGGTGTGGAATGCAATGAATATTCCTTTCCATTAGTAGCGGCACATGTGAAAGTTTGGCAGCTGCAGCAACCTGACGACTGTGGCTAACACTGTGCTAGCTAAGAGCAATGAATATGCACTGCACTCCACGCACATAGTCCCGGTGTGGAGAACAGTGAGTATTCCAGCAGCTGTCCTCGGCAGCTTGTAGGCAGTGCATGACTTCACTGCCATACGCAGCTTACAAGCATAAAGCAGCATTTGGCATCGGAGTGGTAGGCTGGGAGGGCGCGCAGGGAAGGTAAGAATTTTTTTTGCTTTAATTTTCTGCTGGGGGCCATGCATATAAGGATGGGGAAGGGGGGCAATCATATCAGGATAAGGATGGGGCCATGCATACCGAGATGGGGCACTGCACACCAGGATAGGTATTGGGGCCATTCATACCGTGATAAGAATGGGCCATGCATTCCAGGATAAGGATGGGGCCAATCATACCAGGGTAAGGATGGGTCCATGCATACCAGAACAGAGATGGGGTCCTTGCATACCAGGATAGGGATTGGGGCCAATCATACTAGGATATGGATGGGGCCATACATACCAGGATAATGATGGGGCCATACATACCAGGATGGGGATGGGGGCACTGCATACCAGGATAGGGATTGGGGCCAATTATACCAGGATGGGGATGGGGGCACTGCATACCAGGATAGGGATTGGGGCCAATCATACCAGGATAAGGATGGGGCCATACATACCAGGATTGGGATTGGGGCCTATCATACCAGGATAAGGATGGGGCCATGTTTACCAGGATGGAGATGGGGTCCTGCATACCAGGATAGGGATTGGAGCCATGCATACCATGACACAGAAGGGGTCCCTGCATACCAGGATAAGGATGAGGCCATGCATACCAGAACAGAGATTGGAGTCCTGCATACCAGAATAGGGATAAGGGAGCCATGCATACCAGGAAGGGGGTTATTAAGTATAGAATTGACCACATATGTTGCTTCAATTTTTTTTCTAATTTCCTCCTCTAAAACCTAGGTGCATCTCATGGTCCAGTGCATCTTATAGTCCAAAAAATACAGTAATTGCATTTTTTTTCATTTAGTTTTTGGGTGTGTTTTTACATGCTTTTTTATTGTATTTTAGACTCTGCATTTTTTGTTTCTTTCATATTTGTCATATTTTCAATAAAGCTGCTTTGTATTTAATACTATCTGGTATTCGGCATTGCCAAAATTTTATTGATATAGTCAAGTGCGGATTGCATGCATTTTTGATGCGTTTCCGCCATAGAAACGCACTAAAAATTAATGTGCGTTATTTTCCTGTGGATTATCCAAATCTAGAGCAAGGCTTTTAAAAAGTTCAGCTCATAAACTCAGTGTACCCACTAGAGAAATTGGCATGTTGTGGATTTGCAACACAAAGCAAAGGTTCAGTTTACGCTGAGTTAAAAAAAAGCACAGGGGGCATGAGATTTCTAGAACTGTAGGATGGTGTGTTTTTGATGAAGCAAAAATGCGTAGAGTCAAAAACTCACCTTGTATGCGCAACCAAACACATTAATCCATTCATGACTATATCAATAACATTCTGTTAATGCCAAATACCAGGTAGCATTAAAAACAAAGTGGCTTTATTCAAAACATGATGTACCAAATAGAGACAAAAAATGTAGTGTCAAAAATATATGTAAAAAATGCACTCAAAAACTAAATAAACAAGCACATGTAGGGGCAGAAATGCTACATAAAATCTGGAACATCCAAAACTCTCCAAAAGCATCTTGTATAATTGTAGCCTCCGGGTAAGTTTGCACAATGAGTGTTTGCTGGGTCTTTGATGTTGCAGGTGTTTTGCAGTGTTTCTGAACCTACTGTACTATGTAAATTATATTAAGTTCCAAGTTTTTGGTGAGTTTTAATTCTGCATATTTTCGAAAAGATGCAAGTAATCTATTTTACTTAATGCGTACACCAATGTTATAGATACATAGTGTTCTAATTATTTTAAAAATATAAATCTGAACATTGTGATATGCATTTGTATTTAGCCCACTGGTGTCTGATACTCATTTGACCAATTGCCTCCAGAAGTCACATAATTAGTAAATTGTCTACCTGTGTGTAATTTTTTTCCATTATAACTACAGCTGTTAAGTGAAGGCCTGAGAGGTTTGTTTGGTAACATCAGAGATCAAATGGCATCATGAAAACCAATGAACACACCAGACAGGTCAGGGATAAGGTTGTGGAAAAGAGTAAGGCTGGGATAGGTTATATAAATAATAGCCCAAGCTCTGAACATCTCATAGAGCATTTTCAATCCATCATCCACAAATGGATGACACCGCTGCAAACCTACGGAGAAATGGCCGTCCACCCAAACTGACATCCAGAACAAGGAGAACACTCTGGAGGAGCTGCAGAGAACCACAGCTCAGGTGAGAGAATCTGTCCACAGGACAAATGCTAGGCCATATTCACATGTTCAGTATTTGATTAGCACTTTACATCAGTATTTGTAAGACAAAATCAGGAGTGGAACACTCAGAGGAAAAGTATAATAGAAACATGTCACCATGTCTGTAGTTTTCTCCCAGTCTTGTTTTTTAACATAATAATAATTTTATTTCTATAGTGCTAAGATATTCCGCTTAACATTTTAGTGGGGACTTGTACAGACAATAAAAGACTAATACTGATGTAAAATACTGACCAAATACTAAACGTGCAAATATGGCCTTAGTCGTATACTCCAACATCATGCTGTGGAGAGGCTTTGCTTCAGCAGAGGCAGGGAAGCTGGTCAGCGTTAAGGGGAAGATGGATGAAGCTAAATACTGGGCAATCCTCGAGTTAAACCTGCGAGATAATGCAAAAAACTAGAGTCAATGACCCTAAACATATTGCCAGAGCTACAACAAATGGTCAAATGGTTTTCATCACAGTGTATTCATGTGTGTGAAAGTCACAGTCACATTTCAGACCTAAATCCCATTGGGAATCTGTGGCAAGATGTGAAAATTACTGTGGCAAGACGTGAAAATTACTGTCCACAGACGTCTCCATCCAACCTCACTGAGCGGGTGTGCAATGAAGAAAGGACAAAAATGTCACTTCTAGATGTGCTAAAGAAAGACCGCAAAAGACTTGTATTAGTAATTGCCGCAAAAGATGGCCCTACACAGTATTAACTTGGGGAGCTGAAAACGAATGCACCTCACAATTTTCAGATTTATAGTTCTAAAATAAATAGAAAACCATGGATCACTTCCTTTACTCTTCACAAATATTTGCTAGTTAGTGTTGGTATATCACATGAAATCCCAATAAAATACATTTAAGTTTGCAATTATAATGTAACAAAATGTGGAATGGTTCACAGGTAGTGTTGAGCATTCCGATACTGCAAGTATCGGGTATCGGCCGATACTTGCTGTATCGGAATTCCGATACCGAGATCCGATATTTTTGTGATATCGGGTATCGGTATCGAAACAACATTAATGTAAAAATGTGTAAAAGAGAGAATTAAAATAAAAAATATTGCTATACTCACCTCTCCGACGCAGCCTGCTCCTTACCGAGGGAAGCGGCAGCGTTCTTTGTTTAAAATTCGCGCTTTTCTTTCCTTTACGTGAGTCCCGGCTTGTGATTGGTTGCGTGCCGCCCATGTGACCGGGACGCAACCAATCACAGCAAGCCGTGACGTAATTTCAGGTCCTTCAGGATTTTAAAATTACGTTCCGGCGTTGTGATTGGTTGCGTCGCAGTCACATGGGCGACGCAACCAATCACAGCAAGCCGTGACGTAATTTCAGGTCCTTAAGGATTTTAAAATTACGTCCCGGCTTTGTGATTGGTTGCGTCGCAGTCACATGGGAGACGCAACCAATCACAAGCCGTGACGTCACGGGAGGCTGGACACGCGCCCATTTTAAAAAGCGCGCGTGTCCAGCCTCCCGTGACGTCACGGCTTGTGATTGGTTAATGGCGGCCATGTTGCCGGGACGCGGACCAATCACAGCAAGCCGTGACGTAATTTCGTCACGGCTTGCTGTGATTGGTCCGCGTCCCGGCAACATGGCGCCGTGACCAATCATAAGCCGGGACGTCACTGGAGGCTGGACACGCGCGCTTTTTAAAAAGCGCGCGTGTCCAGCCTCCCGTGACGTCACGGCTTGTGATTGGTTAATGGCGGCCATGTTGCCGGGACGCGGACCAATCACAGCAAGCCGTGACGTAATTTCGTCACGGCTTGCTGTGATTGGTCTGCGTCCCGGCAACATGGCCGCCCTGACCAATCACAAGCCGGGACTTCACGTAACCAAGTAAAAGCGCGAATTTTAAACAAACAACGCTGCCGGTTCCCTCGCTGAGGTCCAGGCTGCGTCGGACAGGTGAGTATAGCGATATTTTTTATTTTAATTCTTTCTTTTACACATTTATATGGATCCCAGGGCCTGAAGGAGAGTTTCCTCTCCTTCAGACCCTGGGAGCCATCAGGAATACCGTCCGATACTTGAGTCCCATTGACTTGTATTGGTATCGGGTATCGGTATCGGATTGGATCCGATACTTTGCCGGTATCGGCCGATACTTTCCGATACCGATACTTTCAAGTATCGGACGGTATCGCTCAACACTATTCACAGGGTATGAATACTTTTTCAAGGCACTGCATAACATAATAGGAACAGTAAGACATTTTTACATATAAACATTTATTCCTTTGAACATTTTTTGCGACATTTCTCATCAAAAATATTGGAAAAGACACAGTGGGAATGCGCCCTTAGGAACCCTTCACGGTTTGGCTTTTTGGTGAGCTTTTGGGAACAGAATCTGAGACAAAACTCTCCAAAATCCTCTAAAAAATTCTTGGCGTTTCTTTTATCTATCTATATATATATATATATATATATATATATATACATATATATATATATATATATATATATATATATATATATATATATATATAAAACTCTAAATCTGTAGTAGCCCGCTCTATACAAATCCACAGTTCTTGCCCGATTTGGGTGAAATTTGGCACGCCCCCTATCCACCCACAGGAGCAGAATACTGCTCATGTTATCTCTTGCTAGCGTCCTTCCGTCATGGGATTGGGGCCCCTGAAGTTAGGCCCTATACATATAATGGGGAAATGTGACATTGAAAGTAAAAGTGCTGAGGGGAAAACAACAGTTGTGACTGACGGACGGATTATAGCAACAGCGCCAAAGAGTCGCTGCCACAGGGGCCGCACCACTACACACAAACATTTCACAAACACCATGCAAACATCACACAGACAGCACACTTACTATACACCAACCCACAAGCACAACACCACACAAATGCCATAACACACCACACAAACACCAGACCACTCTAGACACACCCAACACAAACACCACCCCATAAATACCACATGCACACCACACACACACACGCACGCATGCAAGGACCACACACTCATGAAAACATACTCAGATGGATGGACCCTACGCACACGGGCGAACATTACTGAGCAGTAATATTGGTCATGCGAAAAATGCCTCATAGTAAGATTGTCATTATTGCTTACTGTACAGGGAGCTTTCATCACTGAAGCTGCTGAAGTAAAGTGAAAGCTGAGCTCTGATTGGTTGCTATGGGCAGCTAGACAAGTCTGCTTGTGAGGCGGTTTTCATTACTGAGCTGTGAGCTCCTTCAGGTCATAGTAATACTGTGTGAGGGCTGCTATGTAGTTACTATTCATCCTATTACATCTCTTATCAGTGTCAGGTGAATACTAAAGGATCATAATACTAAGGACTGTTTTATAAAATGCCGCCCAAAAAACGACCATCTATTGGGCAAGTTCATCCAAAAGGTAAGAATGCAAAATTGTGTCAAAGATCTGAGACAAGTGAACAACGTGACTCGCGGCTTGAAAAGAAACGGATGAGACAGGCTAGATGTAGATGAGACATCAGAGCAACGGGAATGTCGACTTCACAAGAATCAGATAAGGCAGGCTGAAGCAAGGAATATGAAAACATCTGAACAAAAGGATGAACGTTGTGAAAATGACTGCATACAACATATGCAACGTGTGCAAAGATGTAGGCAGGCTGATTTAAGTTTGGAAGCATTTCACTACAACCCAATTCAAGACTATAGGTCAAATCAGAAAGTCATAATTGGCAAAATGGACATAATATGCAAACATTGTCAAGCAAAGAAGTTTAACTTGTATGTGCTGCTCAAATGGGAAAGTCAGCTTGCCACCTGTAGATCTACCTCCTGAACAACTTCTTTCATACATGTCAGGAGCAACTTCCGAGTCCAAGCATTTTCTGCAAAATATTAGAAGATACAATTCATCTTTCCAGATGACATCCTTAAGTACGACAGCTGGACTCCAGGAAGCAGGATTTATGCCAACTTTTAAAGTCCAGGGACAAATATATCACAAAATCAATGCTTCCTGTAGCAAATGAAGATCCAAAGTTATTACAAATGTATTTTTTGGGAGACGAACAAATGCAAGCTGATAGACATTGTGAAGCTATACTTGAGACAAAAAAAAATTGTGTTGAATTTGCAAAGATTTTCCATCAGCACAATCAGTTAGTAAACCTTTTCAAAATAGCCTTATATAGAATGCCAGGTGATGAATATCAAGTTGTAATAAGAGCAGACAAGACACCGGTTGGCGAGCATGAAAGGCGATTTAATTCTCCCATTGATAACAAAGTAGCTATTGTAATGGTTGGACAGGACTTGACACTGGTATTGTCGATTTATTGTGGTAAAGAAGGATAATCTCACCCAACCCCTTAAACACATTAACCCTCCACTTGCATAAAGATTACCCCAAATAAAAACACGGACAACAATTTTTCTTTGGAACATTATAGGCCACAGCCGCCTTTATTTAACATAAACAGTAACCCATTGAAATTAACTACATTAACTTTAATACGAGGGGGAGTCCTTGAATCTCCCAAGAATCTGGTGATTAAAAAAGCATAACGTGAACATAACATAAAACCAGTTTACTCCCAGCCATTACCACACTGGATTGGGAGCACCAAAAACCCTGAGGGTTCACTGTTCACGATAAAATTATAGGGGATCCGACCACCCTTGCCGGAAGGAGCCATATGCCAATGGATCCCCCAGACCAATTTCCACCAACTCCAAGGACTCCCCCCAGACGCCTCGGCCACAATGACCCGAAAAGAAACAACCTCATAAAAACAGTAGCCTCACTAACCCCAAAACAAAAGAAAAAATTTGGGCGGGAGGGCGGGACAATTCCTGTATCCAGAGAGTGGGAACTGATGGGACTCCACCCCTAACCAGACTCTAAATACTACCCCACTAAGCCAACCCCTTAATTAACCCTCACTCCACCCTCCTACCCATTGTCATGCTGACCTCCGCCCAGCCGTGGGGGAGGGGGACGGCTCTGCTCCGGTCATTCCTTTCAAAGCTGAGATATAATTATTCATCGACGAAGCAACAATCTTCAACGTATTGCAGAAACACATAGATCATATCAGCTATGGACTTTGATGCCTACCAAATAACGATCAGAGATGAGTCTTCTAACCACATTTTACAGTGTAGGCAACTTTTTCATCAATTTATAGCTGATATTTATGCCAAGGTGGAAAGTGAGAGCCTTTTGTACATACGATTGAACCAACAAAAACTTAGAGTGGATGAATACATTCATTTAAGGGATGCTGTTGCTAATGATGGCAATGTGGCTGACATTGGGTGTATGTTTATTTTACCGGCTACATTTACTGGAAGTCCCAGACATATGCATGAGTATGCTCAGGACGCCATGACATATGTTCGGATATATGGTCATCCTGATTTGTTTATTACAGTTACATGTACTCCAACTTGAACAGAGATAAGGGAAGAGCTTCTGAATGGTCAAGGCCCCTCTGATCGGCATGATTTAACAGCAAGGGTTTTTAAACAAAAACTGATCAAGCTCATGGATGTAATTACAAAGTGTTACATTTTTGGTGAAAGTCAGTGTTGGATGTATTCAATTGAGTGGCAAAAAGAAGTCTTCCACAGGCTCCTTTACTCATATGACTAAAGGGTAAGATACGCCCTGATCAATTTAGCATATTGTCTGCGAGCGAAGCCACGGGTAATCTACTAGTCGATTTATAAAATAAAAATTGAAGTGACGGTTGCTCTTTAAAGGAAACCTATCATCAGAAACAAAACTATTAACCAGCAGATATGGGGCTAATGTTCAGGTTAATAGTATCACGTGGGCGGTGCTGGTTAAGTCACCACTCTGAGTATACAGAGCGCAGGGCATGACTGACACTGTCTCTGCATTGGGGCCGGATTTCAATCGATGCTGGTAGAGCGGTTACAATTACCGCTTTGTATACTCAGAGCGGTGACTGAACCAATGCTAGTGCCATCCCCGTGACTGAAACTGGAATGTCGCCACTGAGGAATAAAGTTAATTTTCTCCCCACAATGTTCGGCTATGTTCGGGTGCCGAACTGGTTAATAACGCTGTTAACCTGCAGATTAACCCCATATCTGCAGGTTATCAGCATTTTTCTATGGTAACAGGTTTCCTATAAATATGGATACACTGTACATTCATGATAGAAGTCGGCGAGATGTAAGGAATTGGTTGGTTTATGGTAGTAATCACCATTGTAAATTATGTTGTACCACAAATCTATCTAGGCAATTATTTACGAGGTATAGCACATATCTTATGGGCCTTCGGACTGGCAGTGAATCCCACCCTAGGGTTGAGGTCTAGTGTAGCCCCAAGAGGAGCCTGGAATGTGAAGTTCTGCAGTAGTTTTGTGAAGAACATGAACAGCTCCATTTTGGCCAAGTTCTCTCCAGCGCAACTTCTCTTACCTAAAACAAAAAATATGAAATAAAAGATAAAAAATTTATATTCTTTAAAAGGATAAACACAAGGTAAAGTATGCTTCCAAAAATGGGTATTTTAACACTTTGATTGGTATAACGAACTGCAGGGTGCAGGCTCCAGGAAAGGTCAGAGAGGCCCAGCACCTGCGCACTGGAGTACTTGGCTCTGCCCTCAACAGATTAGTATGCCTGTGCAGGAGCCATGACATGAAGCAAGGAAGATGACGACATCGCATGAAGATGGGAGACACTGGACTCGGACCTGCAACACCCATCGGAATGGACCGCTCCTGGGTGAGTATAAAGAAACTTGTTTTTCTTATCTTTCAGGTTAGATTGGGGGGTTATCTACAGCATTATAGAATGCTGTAGATAAGCCTTGAAATGTAGTGGCCGCAGCTTATAGCTGAAAAACGAGGTGACAGGTTCCTTTTAAAGTGACAGCACAAGCACATTGTAAAATGCTGACAGCTGGGAGGCATTTAAAGCTATTCCTCCTAGGTGTCTCCCAGCCAATAGCTGCCATGGCATCTCAATTGAATTAAAATCAAGACTTTGACTAGGCCACTCCAAAGTCTTTATTTTGTCTTTTTTAAGCCATGAAAAACATGCAAAATAACAGGAAATCAGGAAGAGGGCAAACACTTTTTTACACAACTGTATGTTTACAAAAAATTAAAAAAGTTATGATTCAAAAAAATGGAAATAGGTCCTGTTGTGAAAGGGTTAAAAGATTGCTTTGAGTTGGGTGGGCTTTTCAGTGTTGGAATTCTCTCATCCTTATTACTCCTAAAATAAACAGCTGAAAGGATCACTCACCAGCTGAAAAAGGTATAAATGCTTCTTTCCTTACAAAATTTCCACTGGAATCCAGAAAGTGTTCTGGGTAAAACTCATCAGCTTTTACAAAATGATCTTTGTCATAAAGAACGGAGGTAAGCAGCGGAATCACATGTGTGCCCTGAAAGAAGTGATATTTACAATGGAACTTAATAAATTAGATTTATCACTGAGGTCGGTACACAGGAACAGCAGGATTGTAATGGAGGATAAAAAGATAGCATAATTAGTAGTTAGACAGAGGTCGGGAAACAGGAGAAGCAGGATTGTAATGGTAAATAAACAGGTAGCCAGAGGTCGGAACACAAGAGCAGCAGGATTGCAATGGAGGATAAGTGGGTAGCTAAAGTTACCGTTACACTAAATGACTTACCAACGATCACGACCAGCAATAGGACCTGGCCGTGATCGTTGGTAAGTCGTTGTGTGGTCGCTGGGGAGCTGTCACACAGACAGCTCTCTCCAGCGACCAACGATCAGGGGAACGACTTCAGCATCGTTGAAACTGTCTTCAACGATGCCGAAGTCCCCCTGCAGCACCCGGGTAACCAGGGTAAACAACGGTTTACTCCCCGCACTGACTGTGTCAGCGCAGGCCGTAAAGCAGAGCACAGTGGTGACGTCACCGCTGTGCTCTTCTTTACGGCCAGCACTGACAGTCAGTGCGGGAAGCTGACGGTGGGGGACGTGACAGACATCGGAATGTGAGTATGTAGTGTTTTTTTCTTACTTTTACAATGGTAACCAGGGTAAATATCGGGTTACTAAGCGCGGCCCTGCACTTAGTAACCTGATGTTTACCCTGGTTACAAGTGAACACATCGCTGGATCGGCGTCACACACGCCGATCCAGCGATGACAGCGGGTGATCAGCGACCAAAGAAAGGTCCTGATCATTCCCTACGACCAATGATCTCCCAGCAGGGGCCTGATCGTTGGTCGCTGTCACACATAACGAGATCGTTAGCGGGATCGTTGCTACGTCGCAAAAAAGCGTGACGTTGCAACGATATCGTTAACGAAATCGTTATGTGCGAAGGTACCTTTAGTCAATGGATTGCCAGAGGTCGGTACACAGTGGCAGCAGAATTGTATGGAGGAGCAGCAGGTAGTAAATTCAGTGGATATCCAGAGGTCGGTACACAAGAGCAGCTGGATTGCAATGGAGAATAAGTAGGTAGCTTGGTCAATGGATTGCCAGAGGTCGGTACACAGTGGCAGCAGGATTGTAATGGAGGATAAGCAGGTAGTGTAGTCAGCTGATAGCCAGAGGTGGGTATATAAGAGCAGCATGAATGTAATGGAGGATAAGCAGTGAAATCTTAAATAAAGGGAGCTGAGAGCTCAAAAATCTTGCTAGGAGGTAAGTACAAGGCCAGGTTTAAGTAGGGTGTCCAATCAAAGAATCACACGATGAGCCAATCAGGAAAACACAGGGTGGAGCCGATCAGGTATCTGAACTAGCAGGGAGCTGTACATAGAGCTGAATAGCTCAAAGGGAAAAGCTTCTGCCTGTTGCACAGGAGTTACCAGGTAACACCATGATGTCATTTGAAGCATACTCAATGCTGGAGGTGTCAAAAGGGTGAAGATGAAAGAGAATATTGGAGCTGGAGGTAGGAATACTGCCATGACAGATGAGTGGTGGGTGAGGTGAGCAGAATATTTTTTAATTTTAAAACTGCTTGCAGTTTGATTTTAGCAAACTAAATTACAAAATATTTGGTTTTTGACGAATCCCAACTTTTTTTGGAGAAATTTCAAATCAATTGAATCATCTCTAGCCACAAGGCGACATTACAGGAAGGATATTACCATAATGTCAATACTGCACAAAAAAAATTAGTAAATTGTGTAGGGAACGAATGAAGTCCAAACACAATTTGGAACTTGATGTAAATGCTTTTAATAAATAATCCTAGGACATTCCATAAAGGAGTAAAAATAAGGTGCATAAGCAAGTGGCAACGAGCTGCAGGCCCAGGGAATAACCTGTATGGACTATGTACAGCGGGTCTTATCAATGCACAAAAATACAACAGCTGTGGGTTATTATATCTTATTTTGAAAGTTGTTTGAACTTCTTTTTTTCTTTTGCAATGTACAGAGGTTTTTATATAATGGATTGTTCTTGTTGTTGATACAATATTGACTTCGAATTGTGATATTATCTCTGCGGTGATTTTGACACTTTGCCATGTGACTTATTTTTAAAGTTTATTCTTGTGAGATTCTATAAAGAATATAATTTTTAACAGTAAGCTCTACTGGTATTTCTAACCGTCTGTTTTTATGTATAAATTTGTATTAGGACATATCATGCAATCACAGTAATAACAGTAATTATATTTACTATTTAAAAAAGAAAAAAAAAATGCCACACACATATCTCACCCCTTATATCTAAATTTTGATTGTAATATACAGGGTGGGCCATTTATATGGATACACCTAAATAAAATGGGAATGGGTGGCGATATCAACTTGTAAATAACTCATGAAAGTTACGTTAAAACCAAGCACACCATTTTTTTTTTCTTGTGAAATTCTCAATAAGTTTGATGTGTCACATGACCCTCTTCCCATTGGAAAAAATAAAGCTGGATCCAAAATGGCCAACTTCAAAATGGCTGCCATGGTCACCGCCCATCTTGAAAAGTTTCCCTCCTCCTATATACTAATATGCCACAAACAGGAAGTAGATATCACCAACCATTCCCATTTTATTTAGGTGTATCCATATAAATGGCCCACCCTGTATTATAAAACTATTGCAGTGTATAGTACAAGTAATTAAACAGGTTCAAAACTCCAAATGGGTAAAAAAAAACAAGAATAACATGATAAAAAAATATTTTTTTAAATCCCCAAATTTAAAAAGTTTAAATCAACCCAATTTTCCTGTTATTTAAGTAAAAAAAACCTATTACTGTACATTAGAAACAATTGCTAGCAATGTGTCTGTAGCAGTCCGAACTAAAACAATATTGGAATATTTTTCAGAGAGTCAGAGAGAAAATTTTTTGAAAAGTTAAAAATTTTATTTGAAGAATTGCAATTTTTGTTTTTGTCTCCTTCAGAAAATGTTATAGAAAGTCATCAAATTTAAAATGTACCCCAAAAAGGTATCAATAAAAACTCCAGCTTGATTCTTGAAACACAAACCCTCATACAATTTTGACCGGAAAATATAGGTTAGGGTATGTGCACAAGAAGTCTTAATTAGAGATGAGCGAATTTGTTCGGATTCGGTACCGAATAAGATTGGCAGCGAATATTGTTTTTGCACTATTCTTCGAACATAGCCGAAAGTCATTAGAGTCAATGGGAGTTGAAATTACCGAATATGTTCGGAACCGATCATTAAACATACATTCGGCATGAATAGTCTTCGAATATGGCTACATCAGATTCTGAGACAAATTCGCTCATCTCTAGTCTTAGTCCCGATAGTCAGAAAAATGAAACTATAAGAGTATATGCAGACATCGTCTTTTTTAGGAGATTTATGCCTGAAAGCCGCTTGAAAAACGAGAGTGGTGGCTGTAACTACACCCCTAGAACTGACTAACAGCCGGTCCTAATGCTGAGCTGCAGACAGTCTGACTCATTGTTAGAGCTGGTGCTTTCTATACTCTAAGCGATGACTGGACCCTGAACATGTCTGGAACCCAAATGTTGCCAGGAGGAATTAAGTTTACTTTCTTGCAGCAGCGGGGGTCTTATTGCCCGCACCTAGCAGGTTCAGAACACTATTAACCTGTGGATTATCCCAATATCTGTAGGCTAATAGTGTTTTTACGTGAGAGGTTACCTTTAATGTTTCACATGATAGACGGTAGAAGAAATGCAAAAAGATCAATTTGAATTGTTTCAATAAAAACATCAATAAATTACATGCATCCAAAGTTGATTCTGTTGGAAAATACAACTCAACACATAAAAACAATCTGTAAAACAGCTGCATTGAGAGAAATAATAAAAAGTTAGGACTTTTTGAAAAAAAAGAAGAAAAATAATCACTTGGTCCTTTTGGCCCAAAGCAGGAGAGACATCACGGAAGCTGATGTGTGCAGCGTAGCTTTGTGACTAAAGTTAAATCTGTTGCTTTAGTGTATGGGCTTTACTCTGAGGAGCAATGAGGAATATGGGCCTATGGGCTATGGCCACTGAATTTTGAAATTTTGAGACATGGATAACATAAATGACCATGTGCAAGTAGCCTTGTTTTACAATCCAAGGTAGATCACACATGTCGCCAAAATAACAAGATGACTAATAAGCCTCAATATCTATTTATCTTACCTTGGGTAGGAGATATCCTCTAAAATTTACATCCTGAGTAGTAGCGTGGGGCACATTGGTTGGAACAATGTTTCCAAAACGTTGAATCTCATTGATGACGGCATCAGTATACGGCATGTCTTTTCGATGATTCACTTGGGGTTCGGCCAAACCAATAACTCTTTCAATTTCACTTTGGACCTTTTCTATTTCACAAGTTTAAAAAAAAACATAAGACCATACATAACAATAGTATTTATTAAACACTTTTTTCATCACGATTTCAGCACATTTAGAACCTGATTTATCATTTGCGCTTGTTTAGATTCACTTTTCGTTTAGGTCTTGCAGTATTTTATGCTGTTTTTAATGCCAGCATTTTCATGGGTTTTTGTCAAAGTAAAATTTACTTTTTGTTTAGGTTTTTTTTAAGTGCAAAAAGTTGCATGCTCCCAAAAAAGGTTGCATGCAACTCTAATACAGATGTGCTCAAAATTTAACATACCCCGGCAGAATTTTTGCTTTCTTGGCCTTTTTTTCAGAGAATATGAATGATAACCCCAAAACTTTTTCTCCACTCATGGTTAGTGGTTGGGTGAAGCCAGTCATACACTTTATGCAGTTAATAGCCTCTGTGTCTGTACTGTTACATACTTAGGCAGTTAACTGGTTCATGCAGCTTTACATGAACACCCGAGCCTTACACTATGGCTGGTCCAAACAACTAAAGCAATTGTTACCATCCACCTCTCGTGTCTCCCCTTTTCCTCATAGATTGTAAGCTTGTGAGCAGGGCCCTCATTCCTACTGGTATCTGTTTTGAACTGTGATTTCTGTTATGCTGTAATGTCTATTGTCTGTATAAGTCCCCTCTATAAGTTGTAAAGCGCTGCGGAATATGTTGGCGCTATATAAATAAAATTATTATTAGTTGTTGTCAAACTACTGTGTTTTCTCTTTTTAAATCATAATGACAACCCAAAACATTCAAATGACCCTGATCAAAAGTTTGCATACCCTGGTGATTTTGGCCTGATACCATGCACAGACGTTGACACAAATGGATTTCAATGGCTACTAAAGGTAACATCCTCACCTGTGACCAGTTTGCTTGCAATCAGTGTGTGTGCATAAAAGCTGAGTGAGTTTCTGGGATCCAGACAGTCTCTTGCATCTTTAATCCTGCCCCTGTGTTGTATATGCCCCAGCTTCTCCTGTGATGTATATGCCCCAGTGTTTCCGGTGATGTATATGCCCCCATCCTCTCCTGTGATCTATATGCCCCAGTGTCTCCTGTGATTTATATACCCCAGTGTCTCCTGTGATGTATATGACCCAGTGTCTCCTGTGTTGTATATGACTCAGTGTCTCCTGTGATGTATATGCCCCAGTGTCTCCTGTGATGTATATGCCCCAGTGTTTCCGGTGATGTATATGCCCCCATCCTCTCCTGTGATCTATATGCCCCAGTGTCTCCTGTGATTTATATACCCCAGTGTCTACTGTGATGTATATGACTCAGTGTCTCCTGTGATGTATATGCCCCAGTGTCTCCTGTGATGTATATACCCCAGTGTCTCCTGTGATGTATATTCCCCAGTGTCTCCTGTGTTGTATATGACTCAGTGTCTCCTGTGATGTATATGCCCCAGTGTCTCCTGTGATGTATATACCCCAGTGTCTCCTGTGATGTATATACCCCAGTGTCTCCTGTGATGTATATGCCTCAGTGTCTCCTGTGATGTATATGCCCCAGTGTCTCCTGTGATGTATATGCTCCAGCTTCTCCTGTGATGTATATGCCCCAGTGTCTCCTGTGATGTATAAGCCCCAGCTTCTCCTGTGATGTATAAGCCTCAGTGTCTCCTGTGATGTATAAGCCCCAGTGTCTCCTGTGATGTATATGCCTCAGTGTCTCTTGTGATGTATATGCCCCAGTGTCTCCTGTGATGTATATGCCCCAGTGTCTCCTGTGATGTATATGCCCCAGGGTCTCCTGTGATGTTTATGCCCCAGTGTCTCCTGTGATGTACATACCCCAGTGTCTCCTGTGATCTATATACCCCAAGCATCTCTTGTGATCTATATGCCCCTAGCATCTCTTGTAATCTATATGCCCCCAGTGTCTCCTGTGATGTAAATGCTCCAGTGTCTCCTGTGATGTATGTGCCCCAACGTCTCTTATGGGTGTATATGCTAAAACATGCCCCAGCATCTCCTGTGGTGCATATGCTCCAACCCCAGTATATTCTGTATTAGATCTATGCTCCAGCCCAGGCATCTCCTGTGTGACATATATGTTCCAGTCCCAGTGTATTCTGTGCAACATGCATGTTCCAGCCCCAGTGTCTCCTATGTAATGTATATGTTGCAGTCCCAGTGTCTCCTATGTGGTGTATATACAACAGTCTCTGTTTCCTGGGTGATGTATATACTGCAGATCTTGAGTTCTATAATTGTTACTTGAGCATTGATGAATTTTCTGCTCTGAGGATACCTGCAGTGTAATATACATGTGGAAAAACAGCTGCGAGTAGCCATATAATCAATACCATCTAATATATTTTGCACCAAAAAGAAGAAACTGCAGCCATCACATTATGGTATGGGTGAGTTAGTTTTTTTGTTTGATCTAATATTACAGGATAAATTTAAAGTTGATAATTTTATATGATTTCTGAATGATAGTATAAATATCCAAATGGCCCCTGGCAGAAAAAAGGTTTCCCACACCTGCCATAGAAAGACCAGAGGTTATTTGCTCAAAAAGTTGCAAGCAATGAATCAGCCGAAAACATCTGGATTACAAGAAGAACGCCCACAATAGTGAGAAGGAATAAAGAAGCAGATGACGTAGAACATATATTTTAAAATAGGTGGAATTAAAAAGAATAATTCAACACAAAACAAATAAACAAACTTTTAGCTGGAAAAAGTAAAGTACAATTAATGCAACTGCAATAATGATTTGTGCCCTTAGTCCATAGTTTTTGGTCTTGAGGTGGTCATGGTACACTTGCTGAATGCTGCAATCATCCTTAAACCCCAATGTTTCCCTATATTTGGAATTCTGACCATGGACATAAATCTTTTGTAACTGCTTCTCTCATAGAGAACCATTAAGATTATACTGTACTTGCTCAAAAGTCCTTTAGAAGCCGTAGGCATGTACACACTTCTGTTGCTGTAGCCTCTTTTTAATCTTTAATGAGATTTTATGTGACCATAGTGACTAGTAGACTAAAAAAGACCCAAAATTTGGTACTGTAGCATCACTCTCTAGCTTTTTCCTTTCACGTAAATCAATATTAATAATAAGTGAAGGAGTCAGCTCCTCTTCCCTCCTCCATGTTGCAGCGTAGTACTAGTGACCCCTGCACAAGTCAAGTCACATGCCCACTGCCTTCTCCCATAAATGTAATTGGTTTGTTCTCTGACTTTGTTACCTTTGACGTAGCCGCTGTAAAGAAAATTTCTGAGCTGTTTTTCACAATGGAGAGCAGCAGCTCAAATAATATGGCAGCCACCATAATGATGGACAGAAGATAGAATTAGTGACAGAGAAGTAGATGATTGTTATATAATGCATGTTGCTAACTATAAGACACACCAGACCATAAGACACCTCACAAATTTGTGGGAGGAAAGTAGGAATAAACCAGATTACTTACCGGTAATACTCTTTTATAGAGTCCATGACAGCACCCACTGACAGAGGGAATCCGCCCCTAGGAACAGGAAGCCTACAGAAATAAAAGGGGCGGTCCCCCTGACCTCCTCAGTTGGATTACAGAGAATGAGAGGAACTGCCAAACAAGATTTAGTCAATTGCCATAGAAAGACATTTCATGTACCTAAACTTTTTCATCTATACACACCTATATACATACATACAATCTCCACCCAAAGTACGCCATGTACATCCATAAAAAACTAAGGGAGGGAAGTGAGTGGGTGCTGTCATGGACTCTATAAAAGAGTATTATAGGTAAGTAATCTGTTTTTTTCTCTTTGCCACGACAGTACCCACTGAGAGACTTTCAGAGAACCATCACCTGGGAGGGGCCACAGTGTTGAGGACAGACCTCCGGAAAACTAAGTCAGAGGATGATGATAAATCCAGCCTATAGTGACTGTAAAATGTAGATGATGAAGACCATGTTGCAGCCTTATATATGAGATCAATCAGAATGTCCGCCCTCTCAGCCCAGGAGGATGCCATAGCCCGTGCTGAATGTGCCTTTATACCATCTGGAGGACTTTCACCTTTTGCTGAGTAGGCCAGACAGATTGTATTTCTGATTCATCCCGATAAGGTGCTTTTTGTGACTCCAGACCTCTTTCTGTGGCCCTGAAAGGACACAAACAGAGCCCTGCTCTGCCTCCAGGGACGAGTTCTGTCTATATATCCCAGGACAGCTCTCCTCACATCTAAGGTGTGAAATCTCTCCTCCTACGGAGTTGAAGGGTTATCAAAAAAGGAGGGAAGAAAGAACTCCTGACTTCTATGAAATCTGGCCGCTACCTTAGGGAGGTATGAAGGGTCTGGCTTCAAAACTACCCTATCCTGAAATACTAACAGGAAGAGAGGGTCAATCGACAGAGCCTGAATGTTGCTCACTCTCCTAGCAGACGTTAAAGCTACTAACAAGGCAGTCTTCAATTAAATATGTTTCAATGAAATGGAGTCTAAGGGATCAAACGGAGGATCTGTCAGGGCGTCAAGGACCAGTTTCAGGTCCCAAGGGGGTAAGCGAGTAATGTGCACCGGGTTGCTATGCTCACATGCTGAAATAAATTGTATAACCCATCTATTCCCTGAAATATTGTTACCATACAGGGCTCATAGAGCTGAAATCTGAACTTTTAGTGTATTAACTGAAAGACCCAGCTCCCGACCCCTCTGCAGAAACCCCAGAATAGCAGTAATAGGCATCTTGTTAGACAAGGCCCCAGTATGAAAATTAAAGAACTTCCTCCACACTCTACTATATATTTTTGTTGTGGGTTGTGGGTATTAATCAGGCCATCAGAGAACCCCCTTAGACTCAGTAACTGTCTCTCAAGTTCCACGCCGTCAAGTGTAGACCCTTCACCTGAAGATGAAGGAATGTGCCTTGAGACAGTAGGTCCGGATCTGGTGGAAGGATCCAGGGGTCATATATGGACATGGCTCTGAGCTATGAAAACCAAGGCCTCTTGGGCCAAAAAGGAGCAATGAGGATCACTCTCGCTCTCTCCTCCCTTATCTTCTTGATGACCTATGGGAGCATCACCATCGGGGGAAACACATTTGCCAGATGGAAAGGCCACGGAACTGGAGGGAGTCGACCATCTCTGGTTGGTCCTCTCTGTTCAGAGAGGCAAACATTTTGACTTGTCTGATGGCTCTGGTAGCAAACAGGTCTATTTCTGGAAGCCCCCACAAGTCCACTATCTTTCTGAAGATGGGATGACTGAGCGTTCATTCCCCCTGATGCAAGGTATGGCGACTGAGGAAGTCTGCTCTGAAATTGTCCATTCCCCTGATGTGAAGGGCTGATGGAGACAAGAGATGGGATTTGGCCAGCTCGAGGATTCCCTGCGCAGTAGACATCAGAGTCCTTGATTGATTGTGTTCCACCTTGTCGATTTAAATGCGTGATGGATGTGGCATTGTCCGACAGGACTCTCTCATGAGACCTGCGCAGCTGTGGCAGAAATTCATGTATAGCATGACAGATTGCTTTTAGTTCTCTTAAATTAGAGGAGTCATTGGCTTCTTCTATGGACCACTCTCCCTGAACTAAGCTATCACCTAAATAAGTTCCCCATTCAAAGGGACTAGCATCAATAGTAACCACCCTAGAGGGTGTCACCACCACGGAACCCCATTGGAGAGATGATCTCAATCTAACCACCATGACAGGGAGTTAACTACATCTGATGACAGCGTTATCTTGTCATCCAGTCTACCATGCAGCCATTCCTACTCGTCAAGGACCTTATGCTGCAGATGTCTAGTATGAAACTGGGCCCACTGAACAGCAGGAATGCAGGATGTAAGGGAGCCCAGGAGGGACATAGCCTCTCTTAGAAACATCTGAGGGTTATCTATTGCCAACCTCACTTTATGCATTATTGCCAACATCTTTACCTCCGGGAGAAGACATCTCTGACTTACAGAATCTAGATTCAGAGCCAGGAAGGACTGAAGAGTTACCGGCACCAGTCTGGACTTGACCCAGTTGATTATCCATCCTAAAGCCTGCAAGGATGAAATTTTGTCATCAAGTCGTTCTTCACATTGGATGGCAGATTTCCCTAGTACCAGGAAATCATCTAAGTATGGAACTATCAACGTGTCCTTCAACCACACATAAGCCATCACCTCCAGCATCAACTTGGTGAAGACCCAATGAGCCATAGATAGACCGAAAGGCATTGCCATAAATTGAAAATGACGGATGTGATCCTCCATGATGACCCCCACTCTGAGATATTGCTGGAACCTGGCATGTATTGGTAGATGTTAATAAGCATTCTTCAATTCCAGAACTGCAATGAAGCATCTAGGAAATAAAAGTTTAATGGCCAATCTTATAGATTCCTTCTTGAAGGTATGCAACTGTAAGAAGTTATTTAACTTCTTTAGGTTAATGATGGTCCTATAGAAACCATCTGGCATAGAAATCAGAAATAAAGGAGAATAAAATCCCCTTGCTCTTTGGTCTACCGGGACCTCTACAAGAACATGTTTAGACAATAGACCCCTAATTTCCAACTCCAACGCCTCCTGTTGCGCATGAGACTTTAGAGATGTCAATATAAAGGAGTCTGGGGGAACATGGCTGAATTCCAATTTCAAGCCAGTTGAAACGACCCTTAGGGCCCAGGGATTAGAGGTTATTTTTACCCATTCATGGCAGAAGAATGACAACCTGCCACCTATCGGAGATCGGAGGGCCAGGACTAGCGGAACTTGTCTCTGCCCTTGGAGGAAGACCCACTAAAAAGGGTATCTTTCTCTTTGGTCTCTCTATTACCCCAGTGATCCTGGTTCCTATATGTTCTCTTCCTACCAAATGGCTGTTTCCTGAAAGTTCTCTTATAGGATGGGAGAAACTGGTTAGGGAACCCCTTCTTCCTATCCCCTGCCTTGGTGCGGATATCATCAAATACCTTGCCAAACAGGTACTCACCCTGGCATGGAATCACACATAGCTTTGATTTAGCTTGCGCATCCTCTTTCCAGCACTTTAACCACAAGGCACAATGAGCAGTATTAGCCAGCCCCGCTGATCTGGCTGCCAGGCGTAAGGAGTCTGCTGAGGCATCCGCCAAGTAAGCCATAGCTCCCCTGATCAGATGGATAGAGGACAGCAACTTGTCTCTAGAGACCCCCTTCTTTATCTGCTCCTCCAATTGATCCACCCAGACCAGCATCGATCTTGCCGTGCAAGTACCTGAGATAGCTGGTTTGAAGTTCCCTGTACAAGACTCCCACGATCTCTTAAGGAGCATGTCAGCTTTGCGATCCAAGGGGTAAGCCAGAGTCCCTGAGTTTTCTACCGGCAGAGTGGAGCGGTTCGAGGTTGAAGCTACTGCGGCATCTACTTTAGTAACCTTAGACCAAGTTGTCAGGTGCTCATCATCAAAGGGGTATCTCCTCTTTGACGTTGAAGAAAGGAAACCTCGCTGTCCTTGCTTCTCCCACTCCTTCTTGACCACATCCTTCACTGTGGCTATTACCGGAAATGTTTGCCTCTTCCTCTGTGAGAGGCCAGCGAACATAATCTCCTGTGTGGTTCTAGCCTCCTTAGCGTCCGTAATCCACATGGTCCCCTGAACTGATTTAATCAGATTATCGATACTCTCAATGGGGAAACAGAAGCGCCCTTCTTCATCAGACGATGATGACCCCTGAGAAGAATCATCAGATTTAACCCCATCACTGTCAGAAGAGGGGCTGGAAATGGAGTAAGCACCCCTTTCGCTGGACTTATGTTTTCCAGCCTTATCCGAGCCCCTGAGTAATTGGAGCTCCTCTCTAATCATAAGCTTTATATCATTCGCTCTGACGGATGATTCCTCCTCCAGAATCTGGCTGATACAAGTCTGACAAAGCCTTCTTGGGTAATTATCAGGAAGGGGCTGTGAGCACAAAGCACATTCCCTATGCTTAGACTTCCCAGTCTTTTTAACCTGAAGGGGTACACACAGAGAAGGGGCAATCAGCTTAAAAGGTAGAGCCCTGTAACACTCACCCAGTGAGGCTTGTCAGCACGGTAACGTTCTGGAGGCAGAGGCACAGCCTGAGATGTAAATTCCTTAGACTTCTTGTCTCTTCCACTCTTTTCCGTGAATCACTCTCACGGGAGGGTCAATTGCTACTCTTACTTCTTCTGCTGTGCGCCTGCACATCCACCACCTGTGGGTGCACTACAGAGTCTCCTGGGGAGGACATCATGGCACACTGGTAGGCCCCACGCCACCAGCTTTATACCTCACGCTGATTCCACTGCTTCCTCTCCCCCCTGAAGTGATCTCTGCTACTTCCAGGGCAGGATAACTTACCCGGCTACTGCGCACATGGCCCGACTTCTTTCTCTCCCAGAGTCACCATGTAGATCCCAGGCCTCATGCATCACGCTGACTCCACCACCTCCCCGTCCCCCTGGAAGTGATCCCCTCTACTTCAGGGGCAGGAGCGCTTACCAGGCTACTGCACACGGCCCGGCTTTCCCCTTCCTGGCACCACAGCACAGACACCAGGACTAATGGAGGAGCTGGGCACCCGATGCCCACACCCCGCTCCTCCCAGATGTGTGTCGGTCCGTTCTGCCACACCGCGCACCAATGTGAGCCAAGGTGGCATCTCCCAGACCCTGGCCTCACGTCATCCATCGCCAGACGAGGGGGGAGCTGCCAGCAGGATTCCCCCGACGCTGCTTCTGGTGCTGCAGCCCCTGCCTTTCCCACGGACACTGCACAGGCGGCCTACACAGCAGAGGTATCTTCTTCTTCCCGCATGTTCCCGTAGAACAGGAAACCAACTGAGGGGGCAAGGGGACCAACCCTTTTATTTCTGTAGGTTTCCTGTTCCTAGGGGTGGATCCCCTTTCTCAGTGGATGCTGTCGGGGCGAAGAGAAAATAAATGATTTTTAATAAAATGGGGGTCTCTTTTATAGTCCGTATGTATGTTAGATTACCAGGGAGGCAGCAAAAGTGGAGCCGGGTCACAGGAGGCATGATCCCTGCTGCAGGAAGCCGGCAATGGTGAAAGTGGGGCAATGCTGGAAGGAGGGGGTATCCCGGCAGTGTAAGGCTGAGGGCCCTGAGCTGGAAGAAATGGTGAGGCAGCATGTAGTGCACTGATTTAGCAAAGGTGGGCTTCAAGATGATGGCATGTGCAGATTGAGATCATTTTCCTAAAGCACACCACTGGGAAATCAATGTGCAAAGTGGTGACTGAGCTTCTGAGTCACTGCCGACACCCCTTCTTCCAGCTCAGGGCCCGCAGCATCTCTCCACTTCTGCCACCACAGCCACCAGCTTCCTGCAGCGGGGACCCTGCCTGGCGTTACACTGCTCCACCATCACAACCAATCAGTAAGGTACATTCAGACTATAAGACGCACCCATATTTTCCTCTCAAATTTAGGTGAAAAATGCTTCTTATAGTGCGAAAAATATTGTACATGATACATTCCCACACTTAAGGCAGGTTTCTTACTTTGGATTTCTGGATACTTCATCATCAGTAGAAGACCCCACCTCAAGGTTGTTGAGGTTGTCTCCATGCCAGCAGAAAAGAGATCCGATACCAGCACAGTAAGGTTTTCATTGGTGAAGTATAAACCAGGATTTGGCTTTTCCTAAGACATAAAATATATCGCATGTATCACATTGCAAAAATGTGATTATTCTCGTTGTTTTAACACTATTATTTTAGCAAACATTAAAGAAGAATCTGTCTTTTACTTTTCAGTTTATTTTTAATCCACACTCTACTGTCAGTATTTAGAGATGCATTTTTATGTGATGGTATGTTATACCTGTAAGAAAAAAAGATACCGTTTATATCTTTAGGTAATGAAAATGCTCATCACCACAGTGCAGCCTATGGCTTACTTTTGAGTTTCTGCCTTTCTTGCTAGAGTTTGTGAGGTTGAGTGGGAGGAAATAACTTCAGTAGTTATCACAAAAAAGCAGGTAAGTGAAAATACTAGACTTCAGTCTATGAAAACTACAACTCGTCATGCAAAAGACAAGCCCTCATATGGCTACGTGGGTGTAATTATAAAAAAGCAGACTCTTGGAAAATCAGGAGAAAAATGGACATGAGTTCAATAGGTTAAATAGATATCTTACAGCTGATGTAATTACTTTGAAAATGATTATGAGAATGGCCCTATTGTTTTTTGTAAAGTTTCCAAGCTTAATATTAAAGAGAATCTGTCAGCAGGGCTTTCTATGTAATCTGAGAAAAGAATGATGTAGTGGATTTAGACCATGATTCTAGCAATGTGTCATTTACTAAACTATTATGTATTATTTCAACAAAATCCGAGTTTTATCAGCAGGATATTATCACTACAGGACTAGGTGTCTCGTGCCTCCTAGTCAAATAATCTGTATAATCCCGCCCTCTCCACTGAGGAGCAGTTTTCTGTCAATAAAGATCATATCTAGAACAAGCACCATACAGAATCAATGTGTTAAAGGATATAAAAAAAAGTTATTATAAATAATTGCATAAACAGAAATGGTACAGGGATGTGACAGTAGTAAGCCAACAAAAGTGGGATCACAGTGAACACCAGGCACCAACAGGTGTATGAAAGTTAAATAGATCACTCAGTAATAACCACATTAGACGAGTTGGGGCTAAAATTAGGGTTAGGGTTAGGGCTAGGGTTAGGGTTCGGGCTAGGGCTAGGGCTCGGGCTAGGGTTAGGGCTAGGGTTAGGGTTAGGGCTAGGGTTAGGGCTAGGGTTGGGGCTAAATTTAGGGTTAGGGTTAGGCTACTTTCACACTAGCGTTTTTTGGCTTCCGTCGCAATGCGTAGTTGGAGAAAAAACGCATCCTGCAAAAGTGCTTGCAGGATGCGTTTTTTCTCCATTGACTTGCATTAGCGACACATTGCGACGGATTGCCACACGTCGCATCCGTCGTGCGACGGATGCGTCGTGCTTTGGCAGACCGTCGGCACAAAAAAACGCCACATGTAACTTTTTTTGTGCGACGTGTCCGCCATTTCCGACCGCTCATGCGCGGCCGGAACTCCACCCCCGTCTCCCCGCACCTCACAATGGGGCAGCGGATGCGTTGAAAAAACAGCATCCGCTGCACCCGTTGTGCAGCGCTTGCAACGCTAGCGTCGGTACGTCGGCCCGACACACTGCAATGGGCCGAGTACGACGCTAGTGTGAAAGTAGCCTTAGGCTTCTTTCACACTTGCGTCGGTACGGGGCGGTCGCAATGCGTCAGCCCGACATACCGATGCACGTTGTGAAAATTGTGCACAACGTGGGCAGTGGATGCAGTTTTTCAACGCATCCGCTGCCCAGTCTATGTCCTGGGGAGGAGGGGGCAGAGTTACGGCCACGCATGCGCGGAAATGGCGGACGCGACGTACAAAAAAAAGGTTACATTGAACTTTTTTGTGAGGACGGTCCGCCAAAACACAACGGATCCAGTGCACGATGGAAGCGACGTGTGGCCATCCGTCGGTAATACAAGTCTATGGGCAAAAAAGGCATCATGTGGGCACATTTGCAGGATCTGTTTTTTCTCCAAAACGACGGATTGTGACGGATGCCACACGACGCAAGTGTGAAAGTAGCCTTAGGGTTAGGGTTGGGGCTAAAGTTAGGGCTAGGGTTAGGGTTAAATTTAGGGTTAGGATTGGGGCGAAAGTTTGGGTTAGGGCTAGGGTTGGGGCTAAAATTAGGGTTAGGGTTAGGTTTGGGGCTAAAGTTAGGGTTAGAGTTGGGATTAGGGTTAGGGTTTGAATTAGGGTTGGTATTAGGGTTACGTTTGGGATTAGGGTTGGGATTAGGGTTACGTTTGGGATTAGGGTTGGGATTAGGGTTAGGGTTGGGATTAGGGTTAGGGGTGTATTGGGATTAGGGTTAGGTTTGAGGTTAGGGTTGAGATTAGGGTTAGGGGTGTGTTGGATTTAGGGTTTTGATTTGGGTTATGGTTAGGGTTGAGATTAGGGCTGTTTTGGGGTTAGGGTTGTGATTATCGTTAGGGTTGTGATTAGGATTATAGATCGGGTTCAGGTTAGGGTTAGGGGTGTGTTGTAGTTAGGGTTGGAGTTAGAATTGGGGGGTTTCCACTGTTTAGGTACATCAGGGGGTCTCCAAACACGACAGCCAATTTTGCTCTAAAAAAGTCAAATGGTGCTCCCTCCCTTCTGAGCTCTGCCGTGCGCCCAAACAGTGGTTTACCCCCACATATGGGGCATCAGCATACTCGGGATAATTTGGACAACAACTTTTGGGGTCCAATTTCTCCTGTTACCCTTGTGAAAATAAAAACTTAGGGGCTAAAAATCTTTTTTGTGGGAAAAAAAAATATTTTTTTATTTTCACTACTCTGCATTATAAACTTCTGTGAAGCACTTGAGCATTCAAAGTTCTCACCACATATCTAGATAAGTTCCTTAGGGGGTCTAGTTTCCAAAATTTGGTCACTTGTGGGGGTTTCTACTGTTTAGGTACATCAGGGGCTCTGCAAACGCAACATAACACCCACAGACAATTCTATCAATGTCTGAATTCCAAAATGGCGCTCCTTCTCTTCCGAGCTCTGCCGTGTGCCCAAACAGTGGTTTACCCCCACATATGGGGTACCAGCATACTCAGGACAAATTGGAGAACAAATATTGGCATCCAATTTCTCTTGTTACCCTTGTGAAAATAAAAATTTGGGGGCTAAAAAATCTTTTTTGTGGGAAAAAAATATATTTTTTATTTTCACTACTCTGCATTATAAACTTCTGTGAAGCACTTGGGCATTCAAAGTTCTCACCACATATCTAGATAAGTTCCTTGGGGGGTCTATTTTCCAAAATGGGGTCACTTGTTGGGGGTTTCTACTGTTTAGGTACATTAGGGGTCTGCAAACGCAACATAACGTCAGCAGACAATTCTATCAAAGTCTGCATTCCAAAACGGCGCTCCTTCCCTTCCGAGCTCAGCCATGCGCCCAAACAGTGGTTTACCCCCACATATAGGGTACCAGCATACTCAAGACAAATTGGACAACAACTTTTGGGGTCCAATTTCTCTTGTTACCCTTGTAAAAATAAAAACTTGGGGGCTAAAAAATCTTTTTTGTTAAAAAAAAAATATTTTTTATTTTCACAACTCTGCATTATAAACTTCTGTGATGCACTTGGGCATTCAAAGTTCTCACTACACATCTAGATAAGTTCCATCGGGGGTCTAGTTTCCAAAATGGGGTCACTTTTGGGTGTTTTCTACTGTTTAGGCACATCAGGGGCTCTCCAAACGCGACATGGCGTCAATTTTGCATTAAAAAGTCAATAGCGCTCCTTTGCTTCCGAGCTCAGCCATGCGCCCAAACAGTGGTTTACCCCCAGATATGGGGTGTCGGCGTACTCAGGACAAATTGTACAACAACTTCTGGGGTCCATTTTCTCCTGTTACCCTTGGTAAAATAAAAATTTGGAGGCAAAAATATCATTTTTGTAGAAAAAATGCGATTTTTTTATTTTCACGGCTCTACGTTATAAACTTCTGTGAAGCACCTGGGGGTTTAAAGTGCTCGCCACACATCTAGATAAGTTCCTTAAGGGGTCTAGTTTCCAAAATGGTGTCATTTGTGGGGGGTTTCCACTGTTTAGGCACATCAGGGGCTCTCCAAACGTGACATGGCGTCCGATCTCAATTCCAGCCAATTCTACATTGAAAAAGTAAAACGACACTCCTTCTCTTCCAAGCTCTGCGGTGCGCCCAAACAGTGGTTTACCCCCACATATGGGGTATCGACGTACTCAGGAGAAATTGCACAACAACTTTTGTGGTCTAATTTCTCCTGTTACCCTTGTGAAAATAAGAATTTGTGGGCAAAAAAATCATTTTTGTGAAAACAAATGCGATTTTTTATTTTCACGGCTCTACGTTATAAACTTCTGTGAAGCACTTGGGGGTTCAAAGTGCTCACCACACATCTAGATAAGTTCCTTAAGGGGTCTATTTTCCAAAATGGTGTCACTTGTGGGGGGTTTCCACTGTTTAGGCACATTAGGGGCTCTCCAAACGCGACATGGTGTCCGATCTCAATTCCAGCTAATTCTGCATTGAAACAGTCAAACGGTGCTCCTTCACTTCCAAGCTCTGCGGTGCGCCCAAACAGTGGTTTACCTCCACATATGGGGTATCAGCGTACTCAGGAGAAATTGTACAACAAAATTTGTGGTTAAATTTCTGTTTTTACACTTGTGAAAATTAAAAAAAATGGTTCTGAAGTAAAATGTTTGCAAAAAAAAGTTAAATGTTCATTTTTTTCTTTCACATTGTTTCAGTTCCTCTGAAGTACGTAAAGGGTTAATAAACTTCTTGAATGTGGTTTTGAGCAGCTTGAGGGGTGCAGTTTTTAGAATGGTGTCACACTTGGTTATTTTCTATCATATAGACCCCTCAGAATGACTTCAAAGGTGATGTGGTCCCTAAAAAAAACATGGTGTTGTAAAAATGAAAAATTGCTGGTCAACTTTTAACCCTTATAACTCCCTAACAAAAAAAATTTTTGTTTCCAAAATTGCGCTGATGTAAAGTGGACATGTGGAAAATGTTATTTATTAACTATTTTGTGTGACATATCTCTCTGATTTAAGATCATAAAAATGCAAATTTTGAAAATTGCAAAATTTAAAAAAATTTCGCTATATTTCCGTTTTTTTCATAAATAATCGCAAGTAATATCAAAGAAATGTTACCACTAACTTGAAGTACAATATGTCACGAAAAAACAATCTCAGAATCAGCAGGATCCGATAAAGCGTTCCAGAGTTATAACCTCTTAAAGTGACAGTGGTCAGAATTGTAAAAATTGGCTCGGTCATTAAGTGCCAAATTGGCTCTGTCACTAAGGGGTTAAGGTCCCTTCACACTGAATGATACCGCTGACGATTGTGACGCTGCAATGTCGAAAACCCGACATCGCAGCGTTGCAAGCGCAGCGGTCACAGTGAACAATTTTCTTCACTGGGAGTGTATGATGTATGACACCACAGCAATGAAAACGGCCGGGACTGGGATCTGCCATGCTCAGGAATACCCCTTGCGATGTTGTATCCCACTGTCAGCAATTGCCGCCATCACAGCGGGGTATCGCTGAAATATTATGGATCGGATGCTCGTTCAGTGTGACGGGGACCTTAGTAATGATAGCAACCATTTAATTGCAGCTGTGCCCCTGACAAATAAAAATGGACAAAAGCGCATATCGCATTTTCATGGAAATACTTTGTGGACATTCTTGTGGTGCGTATCATCTTAGGTTGGTAAAAACCTTAGCGACTGCATAGTGCAGCCCCTCACAAGCCACTTTGGCATGGTGTGGCCCCTCAACAGCCACTATGATGTCGGGGCCTTTCAGGAGCCAGTCTGGCATGCGAGGCCTCTCAGGGGCCACTTTAGTATGTGAAGTCCAAGTCCCACTTTGTTGTGCGGGCCACCTCAGGAGCCAGTCTAGTTCCCAGGGCCCCTCAGAAACCACTTTGGTGGCAGTGAACTTCAGGAGCAAGTCTGGCATGCTGGGCCCTGCCCCTTGTTAGCCACTTTGGCCCCTTGGTAGCCATTTTGGCATGCAGGAATCCTTGGAAGCCACTTTGGTGCACACAGCCACTCGGTAGCCACTTTGGCCACTTGGTAGCCACTTTAGCACATTTGGCACCTCGGTAGCCACTTTTGCCACTTGGTAGCCACTTTGGCACATTAGGCACCTCAGTAGCTGCTTTAGCCACTTGGTAGCCACATTAGCATATTCAGCACCTCGGTAGGTACTTTGGCCACTTGGTAGCCACTTTGGCACATTTGACACCTCTGTAGCCACTTTAGCCTCTTGGTAGTCACTTCGGCCACTTGGTAGCCACTTGGAACATTCAGCACCTTGGTAGCCACTTTGGCCACTTGGTAGCCACTTTGGCACATTCGGCACCTCGGTAGCCACTTCGGCCACTTGGTAGCCACATTAGCATATTCAGCACCTCGGTAGGTACTTTGGCCACTTGATAGCCACTTTGGCACATTTGACACCTCTGTAGCCACTTTAGCCACTTGGTAGCCATTTCGGCCACTTGGTAGCCACTTTGGCACATTTGGCACCTCGGTAGCCACTTCGGCCACTTGGTAGCCACTTGGCACATTCAGCACCTTGGTAGCTACTTTGGCCACTTGGTAGCCACTTTGGCACATTAGGCACCTCGGTAGCTGCTTTAGCCACTTGGTAGCCACATTAGCATATTCAGCACCTCGGTAGGAACTTTGGCCACTTGATAGCCACTTTGGCACATTTGACACCTCTGTAGCCACTTTGGCCACTTGGTAGCCACTTTGGCACATTCTACACCTCTGTAGCCACTTTAGCCACTTGGTAGCCATTTTGGCCACTTGGTAGCCACTTTGGCATATTCGGCACCTCGGTAGCCACTTCAGCCACTTGGTAGCCATTTGGCACATTCAGCACCTTGGTAGCCACTTTGGCCACTTGGTAGCCACATTGGCATATTCGGCACCTTGTTAGCCACTTTGGCCACCTGGTAGCCACTGTGGCACATTCGGCACCTCGGTAGCCACTTTGGCCACTTGGTAGCCACTTTGGTCACTTGGTAGCCACATTGGCACATTCGGCACCTCAGTAGCCACTTTGGCTACTTGGTAGCCACTTTGGCACATTCAGCACCTCAGTAGCCACTTCGGCCACTTGGTACCCACTTTGGCCACTTGGTAGCCACTTTGGTACATTCAGCACCTCGGGAGCCACTTTGGCCATTTGGTACCTTGGTAGCCACTTTGGCCACTTGGTAGCCATTTTGGCCACTTGGTAGCCACTTTGGCACATTCGGCACCTCGGTAGCCACTTTTGCCACTTGGTAGCCACTTTGGCACATTCAGCAATTCGGTAGCCACTTTGGCCACTTGGTAGCCACTTTGGCCACTTGGTAGCCACTTTAGCACATTCGGCACCTCAGTAGCCACTTTTGCCACTTGGTAGCCACTTTGGCACATTCAGCACTTCGGTAGCCACTTTGGCCACTTGGTAGCCACTTTGGCCACTTGGTAGCCACTTTGGCACATTCAGCACCTCGGTAGCTACTTTGGCTACTTGGTAGCCACTTTAGCACATTCGGCACCTCGGTAGCCACTTTTGCCACTTGGTAGCCACTTTGGTACATTCGGCACCTCTGTAGCCACTTTGGCCAATTGGTAGCCACATTGGCCACTTGGTAGCCACTTTGGCACATTCGGCACCTCTGTAGCCACTTTGGCCACTTGGAAGCCACTTTGGCCACTTGGTAGCCATATTGGCACATTGGGCACCTCGGTAGCCACTTTGGCCACTTGTTAGCCACTTCGGCACATTCGGCACCTCTGTAGCCACTTTGGCACATTCGGCACCTTGGTAGCCACTTTGGCCACTTGGTAGCCACTTTAGCCCATTCAGCACCATGGTAGCCACTGTTGCCACTTGGCAGCCACTTTGGCACATTCGGCACCTCGGTAGCCACTTCGGCCACTTGGTAGCCACTTTGGCACATTCAGCACCTCGGTAGACACTTTGGCACCTCTGTAGCCACTTTAGCCACTTGGTAGCCACTTTGGCACATTCGGCACCCTGGTAGCCACTTTGGCCACTTGGTAGCCACTTTGGCACATTCGTCACCTTGGTAGCCAGTTTGGCCAATTGGTAGCCACTTTGGCCACTCGGTAGCCACTTTGGCACATTCGGCACCTCAGTAGCTACATTGACCACTTAGTAGCCACTTCAGCCACTTGGTACCCACTTTGGCCACTTGGTAGCCACTTTGGTACATTTGGCACCTCGGGAGCCACTTTGGCCATTTGGTAGCCACATTGGCCACTTGGTAGCCACTATGGCACATTCGGCACCTTGGTAGCCACTTTGGCCACTTGGTAGCCATTTTGGCCACTTGGTAGCCACTATGGCACATTCAGCACTTCGGTGGCCACTTTGGCCACTTGGTAGCCACTTTGGCCACTTGGTAGCCACTTTAACACATTCGGCACCTCGGTAGCCACTTTTGCCACTTGGTAGCCACATTGGCCACTTGATAGCCACTTTGGCACATTTGGCACCTCTGTAGCCACTTTGGCCACTTGGTAGCCACTTTGGCACATTCGGCACCCTGGTAGCCACTTTGGCCACTTGGTAGCCACTTTGGCACATTCGGCACCTTGGTAGCCAGTTTGGCCAATTGGTAGCCACTTTGGCCACTCGGTAGCCACTTTGGCACATTCGGCACCTCAGTAGCTACATTGACCACTTAGTAGCCACTTCAGCCACTTGGTACCCACTTTGGCCACTTGGTAGCCACTTTGGTACATTTGGCACCTCGGGAGCCACTTTGGCCATTTGGTAGCCACATTGGCCACTTGGTAGCCACTATGGCACATTCGGCACCTTGGTAGCCACTTTGGCCACTTGGTAGCCATTTTGGCCACTTGGTAGCCACTATGGCACATTCAGCACTTCGGTGGCCACTTTGGCCACTTGGTAGCCACTTTGGCCACTTGGTAGCCACTTTAACACATTCGGCACCTCGGTAGCCACTTTTGCCACTTGGTAGCCACATTGGCCACTTGATAGCCACTTTGGCACATTTGGCACCTCTGTAGCCACTTTGGCCACTTGATAGCCACTTCGGCACATTCGGCACCTCTGTAGCTACTTTGGCACATTCGGCACCTTGGTAGCCACTTTGGCCACTTGATTGCCACTTTGGCATATTCGGCACCTTGGTAGCCACTTTTGCCACTTGGTAGCCACTTTAGCACATTCGGCACCTTGGTAGCCACTGTTGCCACTTGGTAGCCACTTTGGCACCTCGGTAGCCACTTCGGCCACTTGGTAGCCACTTTGACACATTCGTCATCTCGGTAGCCACTTTGGCCACTTGATAGCCACTTTGACACATTCGACACCTCGGTAGACACTTTGGCCACTTGGTAGCCACTTTGGCACATTCGGCACCTTGGTAGCCAGTTTGGCCAATTGGTAGCCACTTTGGCCACTCGGTAGCCACTTTGGCACATTCGGCACCTCAGTAGCTACATTGACCACTTAGTAGCCACTTCAGCCACTTGGTACCCACTTTGGCCACTTGGTAGCCACTTTGGTACATTTGGCACCTCGGGAGCCACTTTGGCCATTTGGTAGCCACATTGGCCACTTGGTAGCCACTATGGCACATTCGGCACCTTGGTAGCCACTTTGGCCACTTGGTAGCCATTTTGGCCACTTGGTAGCCACTATGGCACATTCAGCACTTCGGTGGCCACTTTGGCCACTTGGTAGCCACTTTGGCCACTTGGTAGCCACTTTAACACATTCGGCACCTCGGTAGCCACTTTTGCCACTTGGTAGCCACATTGGCCACTTGATAGCCACTTTGGCACATTTGGCACCTCTGTAGCCACTTTGGCCACTTGATAGCCACTTCGGCACATTCGGCACCTCTGTAGCTACTTTGGCACATTCGGCACCTTGGTAGCCACTTTGGCCACTTGATTGCCACTTTGGCATATTCGGCACCTTGGTAGCCACTTTTGCCACTTGGTAGCCACTTTAGCACATTCGGCACCTTGGTAGCCACTGTTGCCACTTGGTAGCCACTTTGGCACCTCGGTAGCCACTTCGGCCACTTGGTAGCCACTTTGACACATTCGTCATCTCGGTAGCCACTTTGGCCACTTGATAGCCACTTTGACACATTCGACACCTCGGTAGACACTTTGGCCACTTGGTAGCCACTTTGGCACATTCGTCATCTCAGTAGCCACTTTGGCCACTTGATAGCCACTTTGACACATTCGACACCTCGGTAGACACTTTGGCCACTTGGTAGCCACTTTGGCACATTCGGCACCACTGTAGCCACTTTGGCCTATTGGTAGCCACTTTGGCCACTTGGTAGCCGCATTGGCACATTCGGCACCTCGGTAGCCAGTTTGGCCAATTGGTAGCCACTTTGGCCACCTGGTAGCCACTTTAGCACATTCGGCACCTCAGTAGCTACATTGACCACTTAGTAGCCACTTTAGCACATTCGGCACCTCAGTAGCCACTTCGGCCACTTGGTACCCACTTTGGCCACCTGGTAGCCACTTTAGCACATTCGGCACCTCAGTAGCTACATTGACCACTTAGTAGCCACTTTGGTACATTCGGCACCTCGGTAGCCACTTTGGCCACTTGGTAGCCACTATGGCACATTCGGCACCTCTGTAGCCACTTTGGCCACTTGGTAGCCACTTTGGCACATTCGGCACCTCAGTAGCCACTTTGGCCACTTGGTAGTCACTTTAGCACATTCGGCACCTCAGTAGCCACTTTTGCCACTTGGTAGCCACATTGGCCACTTGGTAGCCACTTTGGCGCATTCGGCCCCTCGGTAGTCAGGAGTCAGAGTCACGAGTCAGAGTCACGAGTCAGAGTCACATTATTTTGATGTTTGACTTTGATAAATGATCATGTCCTAAAATGGACACCGTACATTTGCATAGCTGCCATCTTTGTAAGGTCAGTACACCTGTGGCTTTAATCCATGTCAGTTGGGGGTCATGGAAAGGTTGCCATTAATTCCTATGGGAAAATTTTTGCTTAAAATGCGATTTTTTTTTTTTTTTAAAACGAGAAATCGGATCGACTCCAAAAATACATAGCACACCTGTCCCCACTGAGGTCTTCGAAACGCCGCCTGAACGGGATCTCTGCGCCGAGCGGTTCGGGCCGAGGAAAACATGGAGAAGAAGAAGAAGAAGAAGAAGAATAATAAAATATAATAAGAAATCGGATTACAGTATGTTGCATGAACCTAGAGGGTTCAAGCACCATATTTAAAAAATAACTTTTAACCATGCCAAAGGAGTTGAAAAGTCTTGAGTGAGGAAAAGAAGGGTTCAATTCTGGCTTTACTAGCAGAGGATACAGTGAGGGTCATGTTGCCTCCATACTTAAAATTTCTAAGACAGCGGTCCATTACAACAAGGTCAAGCAGCAGACATTGGGGACAAAGAAGCTACAGACCAGCAGAGGGCGAAAACGACTCTCCACTGATCGGGATGACAGTCATCTTATTCAAATGTCACTCAGCAACTCAGGATGACATCAAGTGGCCTACAAAAGGAATGGAAAATGGCAGCTGGGATGAAGTGCACGGCAAGAACAGTTCATAGCAGGCTCCTAGTGGCAGGGCTCAAGTTATGTAAAGCTAGAAAAAAGCCTTTCATCAATGAGAAGCAAAGGAGAGCCAGGCTGAAGTTTGCCAAAGACCATAAGGCAGTGTTTCTCAACTCCAGTCCTCAAGACCCCACAACAGGTCATATTTTCAGGATTTCCTTAGTATTGCATAGGCGATGGAATTAATGCTTGAGCAGGTGATGAAATTATCACCTGTGCAATACTAAGGAAATCCTGAAAACATGACCTGTTGTGGGGTCTTGAGGACTGGAGTTGAGAAACACTGCCATAAGGATTGGACCATAGAGGACTGGAGTAAGGTAATCTTCTCTGATGATGAGTCTAATTTTCAGCTTTGCCCACCACCTGGTTGTCTAATGGTTAGACGGAGACCTGGAGAGTTATACAAGCCACAATGTCTTGCACTCACTGTGAAATTTGGTGGAGGATCGGTGATGATCTGGGGATGCTTCAGCAAGGCTAGAATCGGGCAGGTTAACCTTTGCAAAGGGTGCATGAATCAAGCTGCATACAAGGTTATCCTGGAAAAACTGTTGATTCATTCTGCTCAGAAAATGTTCCACAATTCTGAGGACTGTTTTTCCAGCAGGACAATACGCCATGCCACATAGCTAGGTCAATCAATGTATGGATGAATGACCACCACATCAAATCCCTGTCATGGGCAGCCCAATCTCCAGACCTGAGCTCCACTGAAAACCTCTGGAATGTAATCAAGAGGAAGATGGATAGTCACAAGCCATCAAACAAAGAAGAACTGCTTACATTTTTCTACCAGGAGTGGCATAAGGTCACTGAAAAGCAATGTGAAAGACTGGTGGAAAGCATGCCAAGACGCATGAAAGCTGTGATTAAAAATCATGGTTATTCCACAAAGTACAGACCAAAAGTTTGGACACACCTTCTCATTTAAAGATTTGTCTGTGTCTTCATGACTATGAAAATTGTACATTCACACTGAAGGCATCAAAAGTATGAATTAACAAATGCGCCAAGAGTGCAAAGCAGTCATCAAAGCAAAAGGTGGCTACTTTGGAGAACCTAGAATATAAGACATAATTTCAGTTGTTTCACACTTTTTTGTTAAGCATATAATTCCACGTGTTAATTCATAGTTTTGATGCTTTCAGTGTGAATGTACAATTTTCATAGTCATAGAAAAATATTTAAATGAGAAGGTGTGTCCAAACTTTTGGTCTGTACTGTATATATATATTTATTTATTTGAGACAGGGAAAAACAGGCAAGAAGAAAAGACACATGATAATTGGTTATGCCAGATAACAAACTCAGCTCTGCCATGTAGTATCAGTTTGTGTTCTAGTACCTCTCGTTGTTTCACCAGGAATGAGTCGATAAGATTCCTCTGGTCATTTACATCCAGTTCTTTCCTTTGGTTGGTGAAGGCCTCTTGAATGAACGCATGCAGTTCACCCACATTCCTGGTTACTATTTCTTGCAGACTTGAACACCAGCGCATCACAGATGGAAATGCGTTAAACAGCTGCAGCGTATACAAAGAATAGATGTGTAGTCCTGCAAATTAAAGGGTTAATCCTACAAACAACACTTGTCATATGTATACTGAATGGGATGGAAATTGTATGAATGATGGGGATTAGACCGCTAGAACGCTAACTAATCCAAAAGTCCTGTGAGAGTTAAACAGTAGTCCGTTAAAGAGGCTAACAATATCAGATTAGGGTTCAGTGTCCCCTGCGATCTTCTACGTAGTAATCCCAGAAAATTGCTTCTAGGTGGATGTAGTGCTCTAACAAGCACTAGTGCTCTTTTCTTTTTTTTGATGATCTGTGTGGGTCCTAAAGATGTTCTTCCACATTACAGGACAGTCAGCTACACGTTTTACTAATAAAAGGACTGACGATTTAATTTATATGTTTGGAATGTTCCAACTCTCTGTCAATGACATATGTTGGGGAAAGAAGGGGTATGTTGGATTTCAGCATGGCTGATCTGCTATTCCCAAAGGAGACACGTTACTGCTAGAAGATATGCCTCCTTCCTCCATCTACAGGCATTTTGTTGCTCACCATAGCTTTTTGGGTTCCAAGTAATTGGATATTTTCATTAACGATCTTCAACAGCTTTAGAAGTGTGGGATCTTCATAATCAAATCGATTACTCAATAAGATGGAGACAATTATGTTGGCTACAGCAGCATTAATAATCATGATGTTATCGAACGGTTCACCTGGAAATACAATGATTAGATAAGGGCCATAAGAAATTGCAGCATTAAAGTCTATGAATCTCAATGTATTCAAAACGTTGTGTTCTAATGTATAGAGTAAGAGCACATAATATAGCGAATGGTTGACCATGTAGCCATCTAAAAAAGTTGAACAGATCTTGCTGTCCTTCAACTCTGTGTGTGAATCTCAGTGTATGAACGTATTCATGTTCTAACATATAGAGTAGGAACCAAGACAGAGAAAATGGTTGACCATACAGCCTCTGAAAAAATGTTGAATGGCCATTGCTGTTTCCAGTCTTCAACTCTTTTCCTCCTTGCTACCAGATTCTCGTTAGCACCAGAGGAGATCAAAAAGTCATGGATCATGCATAATGATGCATTGTTCAGACCCATATACTGTATAATAATTACAGCATCAGGACATAGCATGGTGGCACCCAAAGCAGCAGAAGATCCGATCTGGGAGCAGAGATAGCTCTTATCATGGTAATGGTGCTAACCACTCAGTTACTAAACAGTATATGGTCTTGAGTGTGATTCCATCTAGAGCATTTCTATCAAGTTGCTAGATCCCTAAACAATTAGAGACATTTTCTTATTTTACAAGTGTAAAATATACTCATAGGCTACATACAAGATGGATGATAATATATTGGTAACCAAGAAAAAAGAAGTCAAGGATGGATCTCAACTGGAGCTCAGACCTTCAGAATTATCCAAGTCCAGCATAGCCTACCACCAAAAATTATAGCATTTATAATTTTCACCCATGAATACAACAGTTTGGTACAATGGAAGCATTCACTAACCTTTGTAAGATCTGAGTTTCTTTACTAGAAAATCACATTCTTCAGAAATCTTGTTTTCAATGGATTGTTTCCCCATTCCAAAATCTCGAAGTGTTGATAAAGTAAATCGTCTCATCACTTTCCAGTTTTCATAGTTGGTAAATATAACTCCTGGGAATGGTACATGTTTCATAGAGAGAGAAAGATATTAGACATACAAGATGGCTACCAACATTTAATTTTCAGTGGCTAGTTCATAGCACCAAATAGTGGAAGAGTCAAAATTCTCCTGAATTGAAAAATATTATTATTAGCAATGAAATGTCACCTCTGGAGGAAAAAATATTTAGAATTGAGAGTCCTCAGTGGTTGATACTTTTTAATGGCTACCCGAAAAGATGGTAACAAATTGCAAGCTTTCAAGACTACTCAGGTCTCTTCATCAGGCATGTAGACTATTTGGTACCATCTTTTCAGTTAGCCATTAAAAGTTATCAGCCACTGAGGACTCTCTAAATATTTTTCTAACTACTGGCTAACACGGTGCAGATATATATATATATATATATATATATATATATATATATATTATATATATATATATATATATATATATATATATATATATATATATATTACCTCTGGATGAGACATTTTTGAAGAAATGTCCACGGAAGTTATGTGGGGCAGCAAGAGTCTCTATAATGTACCCTCCATGGACTCAGTAGTCTTTGAATATATGATACATTTTTAAACTAAAATACAGTGTGTCCGTAAAGTCATGGTGCACTTTTATAGCTTACATTTTGGTGCCCTTTCTTTGGCCCAATCATATCAGACCTGTTCATGAGGAAATATAACATGAACTAATCGAACAACACAAACTCATTTAAGCTGTTGCTGAGCCCCCAGTCAGATTAACCCTTCAGAAACTGAATTCTGATTAATACACTGCCAGGTCTGTGACATCATGCAACCACAAGCCTATGCTATCGTTTGGATGTGTGTAGGGCAACAAAGGGAGTGCACATCGAAACTACAATGAATAGGTATGAAACTGGGAGAGTTTTTCTTTTATTTGGAGCAAATTTCATATTTCTATTGTTTTTTGTTGCTTTCCAGTGACTGATCAAAAGTGCACCATGACTTTAAGAACACACTTATATTCCAGCTCAAGAAAATAGTTGTTTTTAAGATGTTGGACATGAAATTATTTTAGTATACAGTATGTGAATGAAATCACTGTAATTTTAACCAGAGATATTGCATTGGTATGTAAAAGTAAGCAAACGTCAGAAAATGACCTATTGTTTAAAGGGGTATTCTCATTTCAACTCTTGAGCAGCAAAGAGCAATGCAGTCTCCTTATTTTCCTTACTTCCTGGTGTGAGGCAATGACAAGAATTATATGCGAGGGTCGCTATGTATGCCCCAGGATGTGCATAGAAGACGACCACATCAAAACCCTGTCATGGGCAGCCCATTCTCCAGACCTGAACCCCAATGAAGACCTCTGGAATGTAATCAAGAGGATGATGGATAGTCTCAAGCTATCAAACAAAGATCTACTTCAATTTTTGTGCCAGAAGCAGTGTGAAAGACTGGTGGAAAGCATGCCAAGATGAATGAAAGCTGTTTTTAAAAATCATAGTTATTCCACAAAATATTGATTTCTGAACTCTTCCATCCTGAGTAAAAACATTAGTATTGTTGTTTCTAAATGATTATGAACTTGTTTTCTTTGCATTATTTGAGGTCTGAAAGCACTGGGCTTTTTTTAAATTTTCACAATCTCTCCTTTCCAGAAAAAACAAAACAAAATGTATTGCTTCGAAATTCGGAGGCATGTTGTCAGAAGTTTGTAGACTAAAAGAACAATTTACATTTTACTCAAAAATATACCTATATAGAGAAAAATCAGACAAACTGAACATTTGGATGTGGTCTCTTAATTTTTGCCAGAGCTGTAGCTGTGGCTGCAATGCAGAATAAAAGTAAGTGTGGTCTTGGACAAGCTATTTGCCCAAGGCAGATTTTAAAAAATCTGTCATGAGCTTTTATATTTGGAGCAAACTACAGGATGGTTGTAGTGCGGTTCGCTCCCTCCAGGCTTGGTCTTACAAGTGGCCCATGGCCACAGATTCCATTTAAAAACCCTGCAGTAAAGGGTTGGGTGTGTCAGTGTTTGTTTGAAAGCGGCAGAGCAGGTGACTCTGCAACAGCCAGTGTATGTGAGGTAACACAGAGCCAAGAGAAGAGAATGCCTAGCAGCCTTTAGAGTGAAATGGTGGTGCAGTCACCAATGACAACAGATCTCGGTTACAGACTTTTTTGACTCCCCAGATGTGATCTGGAAGATACCATGTGCTGTTTATTTTGTGTGGTTTGGTGTTGTGAATTAGACTTTTTGGCTCCCTCTTGTGGTTACTAGTGATATGACTCTGGGATTTCTTTCCCTCAGTTTGCACCCAGCTGGGTCGTTACTTCAGGGGCGTTGCTATATAAACCTCCTGGAACCTTAGTCCAGTGCCTGGCATCGGTGTTATCAGACACATTCTGTTTGCTCCTATCTGCTGGTCCTGGTTCGTGCAAAATTAAGCTAAGTCCTGCTTCTTTGTTTTTTGGGTTATTTGTTTGCTCTCATTTTTGTCCAGCTTGTACTAAATGTGATTCCTGACCTTGCTGGAAGCTCTAGGGGACTGGTGTTCTCCCCCCGGGCCGTTAGACGGTTCGGGGGTTCTTGAATTTCCAGTGTGGATATTTTTGATAGGATTTTTTGCTGACCATATAAGTTATCTTTCTATATTCTGCTATTAGCTAGTGGGCCTCTCTTTGCTAAATACCTAGCTCATTCTTATGTTTGTCTTTTCCTCTTACCTCACCGTTATTATTTGTTGGGGGCTTCTATCCAACTTTTGGGGTATTTTCTCTGGAGGCCAGAAAGGTCTTTCTTTTCCCTTCTAGGGTTAGGTAGTTCTCCGGCTGGCGCGAGATGTCTAGGATCAACGTAGGAACGTTCCCCGGCTGCTGGTATTTGTGGTGCTAGGATTAGATATATGGTCAGCCCAGTTACCACTGCCCTATGAGCTGGTTTTCTGTGTTTGCAGACTTAGCAGTTATTCCTGAGACCCTCTGCCATTGGGGTCATAACAGTATGCCAGGCCAACATTGAATGTTTAATTCATTGCTGAAGTGGGATTATAAGAAAGGAAATTCTGAGTTTTTTTTTTTTTTTCTTTCCTCTCTTCCTCCCCTTTACCTTTGAGTGGCTTGTGTGTTATGATTTTCCCAATGGCAGGGAAATCAAAATAACAACGGACTAGCTCTCGGGTGATGGGAACTAAAGTGACCGTGACCTGAACCTGACACAACACTGGAAGTAGCCGGGGAGTGTTTCCTACGATGCCCTAGACACCACGCGCCAGCCGGAGATCTAACTACCCCTATCAGAGGAATATACAGGCCTGCCTTACCTCCAGAGACGAACCCCAAAAGGAGATAGCAGCCCCCCACAGATATTGACGGTGAGTCAAGAGGAAAAGACATACGTAGGATGAACAGCAGATTTAGCACAGTGAGGTCCGCTTACTAGATAGCAGAAGTACAGGAAAGAGTCACTTCACGGTTAACTTCAAAACACTACTCAAAAACACCATCCTGAAATTACTTTAAAACTCCAGTGACAACTCATGCCACTGGAGTGGCAATTTCAGTCCACGAGAGCTTCCAGCTACAGAGAGTCACATTGCAAATAGCTGGACAAAAATAGCATTAACTAGAAACAAAATTCAACTTAGCTGAACAGGATCTTGAGGCAGGAGAATGCAACAGAATGCTACTGATACATTGTTGGCCAGCATCGGACCAACAGCCAAGCAGCCTTAAATAGGAAACTCCCCTAATGGGTGTCAACAGGTGATCAATGATAGAAGAAGGCAAATAAGTGGCACTACCATAAAACACCACCGGGGGAGCCCACAAACAGAATTCACAACACTTGTGCTTGCTGCAGACATGAATGTCCAGACCTTGATTACAAGTGTAAACCAGCTGGCAGCTCGTGTGCAGGGCATCCAAGATTTTGTTACCAGTAGTTCTATGTCTGAACCTAAAATACCTATTCCGGAATTGTTTTCTGGAGATCGATTTAGGTTTAGGAATTTCCAGAATAATTGTAAATTGTTTCTTTCTCTGAGACCCCGTTCATCTGGAGATTCAGCTCAGCAAGTTAAAATTGTTATTTCTTTTTTGCGGGGCGACCCTCAGGATTGGGCTTTCTCGCTAGCGCCAGGAGATCCGGCATTGGCAAATATTGATGCATTTTTTCTGGCGCTCGGATTGCTTTACGAGGAACCCAATCTTGAAATTCAGGCAGAAAAAGCCTTCCTGGCTATTTCTCAGGGTCAGGATGAAGCTGAAGTGTATTGCCAAAAATTTCGGAAATGGTCCGTGCTTACTCAGTGGAATGAGTGTGCTCTGGCCGCAAATTTCAGAAATGGCCTTTCTGAAGCCATTAAGAATGTGATGGTGGGTTTCCCCATTCCTACAAGTCTGAATGATTCTATGGCGCTTGCTATTCAAATTGACCGGCGTTTGCGGGAGCGCAAAACCGCTAATCCTCTGGTGGGGTTGTCTGAACAAACACCTGATTTAATGCAATGTGATAGAATTCAGACTAGAAATGAACGGAAAAATCATAGACGTCAGAATGGGTTGTGTTTTTACTGTGGTGATTCTACACATGTTATATCAGCATGCTCTAAACGCCTAACAAGGGTTGTTAGTCCTGTCGCCATTGGTAATTTGCAACCTAAATTTATTTTGTCTGTGACTTTAATTTGCTCTTTGTCTTCTTACCCTGTTATGGTGTTTGTGGATTCAGGTGCTGCCCTGAGTCTTATGGATCTGTCATTTGCCAAGCGCTGTGGTTTTGTTCTTGAACCGTTAGTAAATCCTATTCCTCTTAGAGGTATTGATGCTACGCCATTGGCGGAAAATAAACCGCAGTTTTGGACGCAGGTGACCATGTGCATGACTCCTGAACATCGGGAGGTGATTCGTTTTCTTGTTCTGCATAAAATGCATGATTTGGTCGTTTTGGGTCTGCCATGGTTACAGACCCACAATCCAGTTTTGGATTGGAAGGCAATGTCTGTGTCAAGTTGGGGCTGTCAGGGAATTCATGCTGATTCCCCGCCGGTGTCTATTGCTTCCTCTACTCATTCGGAAGTTCCTGAGTATTTGTCTGATTTTCAGGATGTATTCAGCGAGTCCAGATCCAGTGCTCTGCCTCCTCATAGGGACTGTGACTGCGCCATAGATTTGATTCCAGGTAGTAAATTTCCTAAGGGAAGATTATTTAATCTGTCTGTACCTGAGCATGCCGCAATGCGTTCGTATATCAAGGAGTCTCTGGAGAAGGGGCATATCCGTCCTTCCTCTTCCCCTCTTGGTGCGGGATTCTTTTTTGTGGCCAAGAAGGACGGATCTTTGAGACCTTGTATTGACTATCGGCTTCTGAAAAAAATCACTGTAAAATTTCAGTATCCTTTGCCTCTCTTGTCGGACTTGTTTGCCCGGATTAAAGGTGCCAAGTGGTTCACCAAGATAGATCTTCGTGGTGCGTACAACCTTGTGCGCATTAAGCAAGGTGATGAATGGAAGACTGCATTTAATACGCCCGAAGGTCATTTTGAGTACTTGGTGATGCCTTTTGGGCTTTCTAATGCTCCCTCAGTGTTTCAGTCCTTTATGCATGATATTTTCCGGAAGTATCTGGATAAATTTATGATTATTTATCTGGATGATATTCTGGTTTTCTCTGAAGATTGGGACTCACATGTGGAGCATGTCAGGATGGTGTTTCAGGTTTTGCGTGAGAATGCCTTGTTTGTTAAAGGCTCAAAGTGTCTCTTTGGAGTACAGAAGGTTCCCTTTTTGGGGTTTATTTTTTCCCCTTCTGCTGTGGAGATGGACCCAGTCAAGGTCCGAGCTATTCATGAGTGGACTCAACCCACGTCAGTTAAGAGTCTTCAGAAGTTCTTGGGTTTTGCTAACTTCTACCGTCGTTTTATCGCTAATTTTTCTAGCGTTGTTAAACCTTTGACGGATATGACCAAGAAAGGTTCTGATGTTTCTAACTGGGCTCCTGCAGCCGTGGAGGCGTTCCAGGAGTTGAAGCGCCGGTTTACTTCGACGCCTGTTTTGTGCCAGCCTGATGTCTCACTTCCCTTTCAGGTCGAGGTGGATGCTTCTGAGATTGGGGCAGGGGCCGTTTTGTCACAGAGAGGCCCTGGTTGCTCGGTAATGAGACCATGTGCTTTCTTCTCTAGGAAGTTTTCGCCTGCTGAGCGGAATTATGATGTTGGCAATCGGGAGTTACTGGCCATGAAGTGGGCATTTGAGGAGTGGCGTCATTGGCTCGAGGGTGCTAAGCATCGTGTGGTGGTCTTGACTGATCACAAAAATTTGATGTATCTCGAGTCTGCTAAGCGCCTGAATCCTAGACAGGCCCGCTGGTCATTGTTTTTCTCCCGTTTTGACTTTGTGGTCTCGTATTTACCAGGTTCAAAGAATGTGAAGGCTGATGCTCTTTCAAGGAGCTTTGTGCCTGACTCTCCTGGAGTCACAGAACCTGTTGGTATTCTTAAAGAGGGAGTTATCTTGTCAGCCATTTCTCCTGATTTGTGATGTGTGTTGCAGAGATTTCAGGCTGGTAGACCTGACTCTTGTCCACCTGACAGACTGTTTGTTCCTGATAAGTGGACCAGCAGAGTCATTTCCGAGGTTCATTCCTCGGTGTTGGCAGGTCATCCGGGAATTTTTGGCACCAGAGATCTGGTGGCTAGGTCATTTTGGTGGCCTTCCTTGTCACGGGATGTACGGTCATTTGTGCAGTCCTGTGGGACTTGTGCTCGAGCTAAACCTTGCTGTTCTCGTGCCAGCGGGTTGCTCTTGTCCTTGCCTGTCCCGAAGAGGCCTTGGACACATATTTCCATGGATTTCATTTCTGATCTCCCGGTATCTCGGGGTATGTCTGTCATCTGGGTGGTATGTGATCGCTTTTCAAAAATGGTCCATTTGGTGCCTTTGCCTAAGCTGCCTTCCTCTTCCGATCTGGTTCCTGTGTTCCTTCAGAATGTGGTTCGTTTACACGGCATTCCTGAGAATATTGTGTCTGACAGAGGATCCCAGTTTGTTTCCAGGTTCTGGCGATCCTTTTGTGCTAGGATGGGCATTGATTTGTCGTTCTCGTCTGCCTTTCATCCTCAGACTAATGGACAAACTGAGAGAACTAATCAGACTCTGGAGGCTTACTTGAGGTGTTTTGTTTCGGCAGATCAGGATGATTGGGTGATCTTCTTGCCGTTGGCTGAGTTTGCCCTCAATAATCGGGCTAGTTCCGCTACTTTGGTTTCGCCATTTTTCTGCAACTCTGGTTTCCATCCTCGTTTTTCCTCGGGACATGTGGAGCCTTCTGACTGCCCTGGGGTGGATTCTGTGGTGGATAGGTTGCAGCTTATCTGGAATCATGTGGTGGATAACTTGAAATTGTCACAGGAGAGGCTCAGCGTTTTGCCAACCGCCGCCGCGGTGTGGGTTCCCGACTTCGTGTTGGGGATTTGGTTTGGCTGTCTTCTCGATTTGTTCCTATGAAGGTCTCCTCTCCTAAATTTAAGCCTCGCTTCATCGGTCCTTACAAGATATTGGAAATCCTTAATCCAGTGTCCTTTCGCTTGGATCTTCCGGTTTCGTTTGCCATTCACAACGTGTTCCATAGGTCTTTGTTACGACGCTACGTTGTGCCTGTGGTTCCTTCTGCTGAGCCTCCTGCTCCGGTGTTGGTTGAGGGCGAGTTGGAGTACGTGGTGGAGAAGATCTTGGATTCTCGTCTCTCCAGGCGGAGGCTTCAGTATTTGGTCAAGTGGAAGGGCTATGGTCAGGAGGATAATTCCTGGGTGGTTGCCTCTGATGTGCATGCGGCCGATTTAGTTCGTGCCTTTCACGCTGCTCATCCTGATCGCCCTGGTGGTCTTGGTGAGGGTTCGGTGACCCCTCCTTAAGGGGGGGGTACTGTTGTGAATTAGACTTTTTGGCTCCCTCTTGCGGTTACTAGTGATATGACTCTGGGATTTCTTTCCCTCAGTTTGCACCCAGCTGGGTCGTTACTTCAGGGGCGTTGCTATATAAACCTCCTGGAACCTTAGTCCAGTGCCTGGCATCGGTGTTATCAGACACATTCTGTTTGCTCCTATCTGCTGGTCCTGGTTCGTGCAAAATTAAGCTAAGTCCTGCTTCTTTGTTTTTTGGGTTATTTGTTTGCTCTCATTTTTGTCCAGCTTGTACTAAATGTGATTCCTGACCTTGCTGGAAGCTCTAGGGGACTGGTGTTCTCCCCCCGGGCCGTTAGACGGTTCGGGGGTTCTTGAATTTCCAGTGTGGATATTTTTGATAGGATTTTTTGCTGACCATATAAGTTATCTTTCTATATTCTGCTATTAGCTAGTGGGCCTCTCTTTGCTAAATACCTAGCTCATTCTTATGTTTGTCTTTTCCTCTTACCTCACCGTTATTATTTGTTGGGGGCTTCTATCCAACTTTTGGGGTATTTTCTCTGGAGGCCAGAAAGGTCTTTCTTTTCCCTTCTAGGGTTAGGTAGTTCTCCGGCTGGCGCGAGACGTCTAGGATCAACGTAGGAACGTTCCCCGGCTGCTGGTATTTGTGGTGCTAGGATTAGATATATGGTCAGCCCAGTTACCACTGCCCTATGAGCTGGTTTTCTGTGTTTGCAGACTTAGCAGTTATTCCTGAGACCCTCTGCCATTGGGGTCATAACAGTTTGGACATTAAAATACGTTTACTTAGAACTTTTCCTGAACACTGCTGCATTACACTGGTTTCTAGCAGGACATGGTCTCCTACATTACTGGTGAGTAGCAGAGCTATAGCATTAGTAGAATGTCGGACCCTGAAAGCCCCAGAGCCGGGAAAAGTGTCGCTTTCCCTTGCTGGGGACAGTCAGCCCCGATTCTATACTGAGGGGCTTCTCCAGAGTGAGAGTGGCAGGAGACCAGTTTCACCCAAACTGGGGTCTCAAAGACTAGCGGTGCCTCCAATATTAGGTGCTGGCGATGCTAAGGGCCTGGACATTTGGCTGCTAACCTCCCCTTGACAGCTGAACCTATGGACTGTGGGTTTATGCGCAGAGTTTCTATGTTCGCCCAGTCAGTCTGTACCGTAACTACAGACAATGCTTGCAGTGAACCCCAACTGTGCCAGGTACTCGGATACCAGATGGAGGCTCTCTTGGACTCAGGGAGCTTAGTTACTCTGGTCCATGGGTCATTAGTTGCCGGAGACCTCCCCAATGAACGAAAAGTGGGGGTAGTTTGCACACTCCGAGAGTACCCGACTGCGGAGGTTATGTTTTCCACCCCATGTGGTTAAATAAGACATGTGGTGGGAATGGTAAAGACTCTTCCATATGGGACTGTGTTGGGAAGAAACTTGCCCCTGTTCTGGTCCCTGTAGGAGCACAGGGTTAACCTCCCAGGGTAAAGGTTATTCCGGGCGCGGAACCCGAAGATCCCAAGTCAGGGATTGCCTTAGGGGTTGTCAACCTAGGGACAGAGTGTAACCCTGATAGTTTCCCCCTAGAGGTATTGGCTAGAGAGGTCGAGGAGACCCCAATGATCCCCGAGTTGGAAGTGTTCCCTGGTACATTTGGGACAGCACAGCTTCAGGATACCACCCTGGTATGGGCATGAGAAAGGGTGGTAGAAATAAATTGGGTGGCTCAGCACCTGAGTGCAGAAATGTTTTTTCCCCGCATGGCTGTTAACCAAGACTTAGTGTATTGTCATGGTTCCCAATGGCAGGGACTCAGGCAAAAACGGACTAGCTCTAGGAATGATGGAAACTCAGATGACCGCAATGCTGAACCTAACACGCAACTAATAGTAGCCAGGGGGTGTGCCTACGATTATCCCTAGACACCTCGCACCAGCCGGAGATCTAGTTACCCCCTAGTAGAGGAATACACAGACCTGGCTTGCCTCCAGGGAAACCCCAAAAGTGATAGTAGCCCCCCACATATAATAACGGTTAGGTAAGAGGAAAACACGTACGCAGTATGAATATAGATTAAGCAAAGAGAGGCCCTCTGACTAGATAGCAGAAAATACAAAAGAGGACTTCGCGGTCACCTCAAAACCCTAAACAGCCATCCTGAAATTACTTTAACTCCGTTATCAACTCATGACACCGGAGTAGTAATTTCAGATCACTAGAGCTTCCAGCAGCAAGAGAAATATAAATGCATGCTGGACAAACAAACACAAAAAATGCCAAAGATCCAACTTAGCTGAATTGCAGACTTGGAGCAGGTAGCAAGCAACAGAGGTGCTCTGGTAACATTGATTGCCGGCACTAGAATGACTGAGAAGCCAGACTAAATAGGAAACTCCCAGTTTCCTGATGGGAACAGGTGCAAGACAAAAGTCAGCCAGTACCACCAGTAACCACCAGAGGGAGCCCAAAAACAGAATTCACAACAGTACCCCCCCCTTAAGGAGGGGGCACCGAACCCTCATGAGAACCACCAGGGCGATCTGGATGCGCCCTATGAAAGGCGCGAACCAAATCAGAGGCATGAACATCGGAGGCAGTCACCCAAGAATTATCCTCCTGACCGTATCCCTTCCATTTAACCAAATATTGAAGTCTCCGTCTGGAAACGCGAGAGTCCAAAATCTTCTCCACAACATACTCCAATTCACCCTCCACCAGCACAGGAGCAGGAGGCTCAACAGAAGGAACAACCGGTACCTCGTACCTCCGCAACAACGACCGATGGAAGACATTATGAATGGTGAAAGATGCTGGTAGGTCCAAACAAAAAGATACAGGATTAAGAATCTCCAAAATCTTATAAGGACCTATGAACCGAGGTTTAAACTTAGGAGAAGAGACCTTCATAGGGACAAAACGAGAAGATAACCACACCAAGTCCCCAACGCGGAGATGATGACCCACACGACGATGACGATTAGCAAACTGCTGAGTCTTCTCCTGAGACAACTTCAAATTGTCCACCACATGACTCCAAATCTGGTGCAGTCTATCCACCACCGTGTCCACTCCAGGGCAATCCGAAGATTCCACCTGGCCAGATGAAAAACGAGGGTGAAACCCTGAATTGCAAAAGAAAGGAGAAACCAGAGTGGCAGAACTGGCCCGATTATTGAGGGCAAACTCTGCCAACGGCAAAAAGGCGACCCAATCATCCTGATCAGCAGACACAAAACACCTCAAATAAGTCTCCCAGGTCTGATTAGTTCGCTCCGTCTGGCCATTAGTCTGAGGATGGAATGCAGATGAAAAAGACAAATCAATGCCCATCCTGGCACAGAACGCTCGCCAGAACCTAGACACAAATTGAGACCCCCTGTCAGAAACGATGTTTTCCGGGATACCATGTAAACGAACCACATTCTGAAAAAATAAAGGAACCAACACAGATGAAGAAGGCAATTTGGGCAAGGGTACCAAATGAACCATCTTAGAAAAACGGTCACACACCACCCAAATGACGGACATTTTCTGAGAAACCGGGAGGTCCGAGATAAAGTCCATAGAGATGTGCGTCCACGGCCTCTTCGGAATAGGCAAGGACAACAACAATCCACTAGCCCGAGAACAGCAAGGCTTGGCCCGAGCACAAACATCACAAGACTGTACAAAGGCACGCACATCCCGAGACAGGGAAGGCCACCAGAAGGACCTGGCCACCAAATCTCTGGTACCAAAAATTCCAGGGTGACCTGCCAACACAGAAGAATGAACCTCCGAGATGACTCTACTGGTCCATTCATCTGGAACAAACAGTCTCCCAGGCGGACAACGATCAGGCCTATCAGTCATTGCACATCGCAAGTCTGGGGAGACAGCAGACAAAATCACCCCATCCTTAAGGATACCCGTAGGCTCAGAATCACCGGAAGAGTCAGGCTCAAAACTCCTAGGAAGGGCATCTGCCTTCACATTTTTTGAACCCGGCAAGTATGAAACCACAAAATTAAACCGGGAGAAAAACAACGACCAGCGCGCCTGTCTAGGATTCAGACGCCTGGCAGACTCAAGGTAAATGAGATTCTTGTGATCAGTCAAGACCACCACCTGATGTCTAGCACCCTCAAGCCAATGACGCCACTCCTCAAATGCCCACTTCATAGCCAAGAGCTCCCGATTACCGACATCATAATTTCGCTCGGCGGGCGAAAACTTTCGAGAGAAGAATGCACATGGTCTCATCACTGAGCAATCGGGACTTCTCTGCGACAAAACCGCCCCCGCTCCAATCTCGGAAGCATCAACCTCGACCTGAAAAGGGAGCGAAACATCAGGCTGGCGCAACACAGGGGCGGAAGAAAAGCGGCGCTTAAGCTCCCGAAAGGCCTCCACAGCCGCAGAGGACCAATTGGCAACATCAGCACCCTTCTTAGTCAAATCAGTCAGAGGTTTAGCAACACTTGAAAACCCAGTTATAAATCGACGATAGAAATTAGCAAAGCCCAAGAACTTCTGAAGACTCTTCAGGGAAGTAGGCTGTGTCCAATCACAAATAGCCCGAACCTTGACAGGATCCATCTCAACAGAAGAAGGGGAAAAAATATACCCCAAAAAGGAGATCTTCTGAACCCCAAAAATACACTTTGAACCCTTTACAAACAAAGAATTGGCCCGCAAAACCTGAAAAACCTTCCTAACCTGTTGAACATGCGACTCCCAGTCATCCGAAAAAATCAAAATATCATCCAAATACACAATCATAAATTTATCAAGGTATTTACGGAAAATATCGTGCATAAAGGACTGAAAGACTGAAGGAGCATTAGAAAGACCAAAAGGCATTACCAAATACTCAAAATGGCCCTCGGGCGTATTAAATGCAGTTTTCCACTCATCTCCCTGCTTAATCCGCACCAAATTATACGCACCCCGAAGATCAATCTTAGAGAACCACTTTGCCCCTTTAATACGAGCAAATAAATCAGTCAATAGTGGCAAAGGATTCTGGTATTTGACTGTAATCTTATTCAACAGGCGATAATCAATACAGGGCCTCAGGGAGCCATCTTTTTTACCCACGAAAAAAAAACCTGCTCCCAAAGGGGATGAGGATGGACGGATATGTCCCTTTTCCAAGGACTCCTTAATATACTCCCGCATAGCAGCATGCTCAGGCACAGACAGATTAAACAAACGACCCTTGGGAAACTTGCTGCCCGGAATCAAGTCTATAGCACAATCACAATCCCTGTGAGGGGGGAGAGAACTAAGTTTGGGCTCCTCAAAAACATCACAATAGTCAGACAAAAATGCCGGAATTTCAGAGGGAGTAGATGAAGCAATGGAAACCAAAGGTACTTCCCCATGAGCCCCCTGACATCCCCAGCTTAACACAGACATTGTTTTCCAGTCAAGGACTGGATTATGAGTTTGCAACCATGGCAATCCAAGCACTAAGACATTATGCAAGTTATGCAACACAAGGAAGCGAATCACCTCCCGATGGTCAGGAGTCATACACATAGTCACTTGTGTCCAGTATTGTGGTTTATTCCTAGCCAATGGTGTGGAGTCGATACCCTTCAGAGGGATAGGAACTTCCAAAGGCTCTAGGCTAAACCCACAGCGTCTGGCAAAGGACAAATCCATAAGACTCAAGGAAGCGCCAGAATCCACATAGGCATCCACAGTAATAGATGATAATGAACAGATCAAAGTTACAGACAAAATAAACTTAGACTGTAAAGTGCCAATTGCAAAAGACTTATCAACCTTTTTTGTGCGTTTAGAGCATGCTGATATAACATGAGCAGAATCACCACACTAGAAGCACAACCCATTTTTACGCCTATAATTCTGCCGTTCACTTCTGGACAGAATTCTATCACATTGCATAATCTCCGGTGTCTGCTCAGAAGACACCGCCAAATGGTGCACAGGTTTGCGCTCCCGTAAACGCCGATCAATCTGAATAGCCATAGTCATGGATTCATTCAGACCTGTGGGCGTAGGAAACCCCACCATGACATCTTTAACGGCGTCAGAGAGACCTTCTCTGAAATTCGCCGCCAGGGTGCACTCATTCAACTGAGTAAGCACAGACCATTTTCGAAATTTTTGACAATATATTTCAGCTTCATCATGCCCTTGAGAGAGGGCTATCAAGGCCTTTTCAGCCTGAATCTCCAAATTAGGTTCCTCATAGAGCAACCCCAGTGCCAGAAAAAACGCATCCACATTGAGCAGCGCAGGATCCCCTGGTGCCAATGCAAATGCCCAATTCTGGGGGTCACCCCGCAACAAGGAAATCACAATTTTAACCTGCTGAGCGGAGTCTCCAGCGGAGCGAGATCTCAGAGAAAGATACAATTTACAATTGTGCTTAAAATTCAAAAAACGAGATCTATCTCCAGAAAAGAACTCAGGTATAGGAATCTTGGGTTCTGACATAGGAGCATGTATAACATAGTCTTGGATATTTTGAACCTTAGAAGCAAGAGCACTCAGGCCTGTAGCTAAACTCTGGATATCCATTTCTCAACAGCTGAGATCTGAGCCATTCAGGGGTTAAGAGGAGAGAAAAAAGCAGCAGATTGCAATTATGGCTAGACAGAACTTCTGAGTAAAAAAAAAAAAAAAAAATTGTCAGAAACTTCTTCTTTTCTCTCTTTCTTCAGCCAATACCTTTAATACATTTGCGGCCGGCAATACTGTCATGGTTCCCAATGGCAGGGACTCAGGCAAAAACGGACTAGCTCTAGGAATGATGGAAACTCAGATGACCGCGACGCTGAACCTAACACGCAACTAATAGTAGCCAGGGGGTGTGCCTACGATTATCCCTAGACACCTCGCACCAGCCGGAGATCTAGTTACCCCCTAGTAGAGGAATACACAGACCTGGCTTGCCTCCAGGGAAACCCCAAAAGTGATAGTAGCCCCCCACATATAATAACGGTTAGGTAAGAGGAAAACACGTACGCAGTATGAATATAGATTCAGCAAAGAGAGGCCCTCTGACTAGATAGCAGAAAATACAAAAGAGGACTTCGCGGTCACCTCAAAACCCTAAACAGCCATCCTGAAATTACTTTAACTCCGTTATCAACTCATGACACCGGAGTAGTAATTTCAGATCACTAGAGCTTCCAGCAGCAAGAGAAATATAAATGCATGCTGGACAAACAAACACAAAAAATGCCAAAGATCCAACTTAGCTGAATTGCAGACTTGGAGCAGGTAGCAAGCAACAGAGGTGCTCTGGTAACATTGATTGCCGGCACTAGAATGACTGAGAAGCCAGACTAAATAGGAAACTCCCAGTTTCCTGATGGGAACAGGTGCAAGACAAAAGTCAGCCAGTACCACCAGTAACCACCAGAGGGAGCCCAAAAACAGAATTCACAACAGTGTATAGGGTTGATAAAATCCGAGATTAATTGATAGAAAAGCTGGTGGTGCCACAGTTGTACTATCGGGCCGTGCTAGAGATGGCACACACACATGCTGGGTGGACACTTGGGGTAAAAAAACAAATATGAATACAACAGAGGTTCTTTTGGCCTGGGATTTATGCTGAGTTCCAAAGGTATTATGAGTCCTGTCCCGAGTGCCAATTTACCACACCTACTGCATACAGCTAGAGGGTCCATTCCAGTAGCGTAGCTACCGGGGGGCAGAGGGGGCCATCGCCCCGGGCCCCGCGCTCTGAGGGGGCCCACCCGGAGCTACGATACTGCAACTGCATCGGCGCGCGCAGCGCACCGATGCAGTTACATTCTGTGGCAGAGCAGGGAGAATCGATCTCCCTGCTCTGCCGCTATGGGGCCCCTGAGCAGGCGGGGGTGCCCGGTGCCAGCAGTGGGCCCCCCGCCCGTCATTGCATGCTGAGCTGTATCGGCGGCATCTAGCTGATACAGCTCACCGCAGTGATGAGGGAAGGAGCGTAGCCTCCCATCATCCCCCACGTCTGACAGCGGGTGCGATGACATCACCGCCCAGCGCCCGCTGTCAGATGAGCGGGAGCAGGAGCAGGAAGCACCGCTGGAACAAGGAGTTAGAGAGGTGAGTATTTATTTTACTGTGTTTTTCTATGGGGTTGCCTTATTCTACAGGATCTGCCTATAGGGGGGAGTGCTGCCTTATTCTACAGGATCTGCCTATAGGGGGAGAGTGCTGCCTTATTCTGCAGGATCTGCCTATAGGGGGGAGTGCTGCCTTATTCTATAGGATCTGCCTATAGGGGGGAGTGCTGCCTTATTCTGCAGGATCTGCCTATAGGGGGGTAGTGCTGCCTTATTGTGCAGGATCTGCCTATGGGGGGGGGGTGCTGCCTTATTCTGCAGGATCTGCCTATAGGGGGGAGTGCTGCCTTATTCTGCAGGATCTGCCTATAGGGGGGGGAGTGCTGCCTTATTCTGCAGGATCTGCCTATAGGGGGGGAGTGCTGCCTTATTCTGCAGGATCTGCCTATAGGGGGGAGTGATGCCCTACTCTGCAGGATCTGCCTATAGGGGGGGGGGAGTGCTGCCTTATTCTGCAGGATCTGCCTATGGGGGGGAGTGCTGCCTTATTCTGCAGGATCTGCCTATAGGGGGGAGTGCTGCCTTATTCTGCAGGATCTGCCTATAGGGAGGACTGCTGCCTTATTCTGCAGGATCTGCCTATGGGGGGGGAGTGCTGCCTTATTCTGCAGGATCTGCCTATAAGGGGGAGTGCTGCCTTATTCTGCAGGATCTGCCTATAGGGGGGGGGGAGTGCTGCCTTATTCTGCAGGATCTGCCTATAGGGGGGGGAGTGCTGCCTTATTCTACAGGATCTGCCTATAGGGGGGAGTGCTGCCTTATTCTGCAGGATCTGCCTATAGGGGGGAGTGCTGCCTTATTCTGCAGGATCTGCCTATAGGGGGGAGTGCTGCCTTATTCTGCAGGATCTGCCTATAGGAGGAGTGCTGCCTTATTCTACAGGATCTGCCTATAGGGGGGGAGTGCTGCCTTATTCTGCAGGATCTGCCTATAGGGGGAGTGCTGCCTTATTCTACAGGATCTGCCTATAGGGGGGGGGTGCTGCCTTATTCTGCAGGATCTGCCTATAGGGGGGAGTGCTGCCTTATTCTACAGGATCTGCCTATAGGGGGAGTGCTGCCTTATTCTGCAGGATCTGCCTATAGGGGGGAGTGCTGCCTTATTCTGCAGGATCTGCCTATAGGGGGGAGTGCTGCCTTATTCTGCAGGATCTGCCTATGGGGGGGAGTGCTGCCTTATTCTGCAGGATCTGCCTATAGGGGGGAGTGCTGCCTTATTCTGCAGGATCTGCCTATAGGGGGGAGTGCTGCCTTATTCTGCAGGATCTGCCTATAGGGGGGAGTGCTGCCTTATTCTGCAGGATCTGCCTATAGGGGGAGTGCTGCCTTATTCTACAGGATCTGCCTATAGGGGGGGAGTGCTGCCTTATTCTGCAGGATCTGCCTATAGGGGGGAGTGCTGCCTTATTCTACAGGATCTGCCTATAGGGGGGGGTGCTGCCTTATTCTGCAGGATCTGCCTATAGGGGGGAGTGCTGCCTTATTCTACAGGATCTGCCTATGGGGGGGAATGCTGCCTTATTCTGCAGGATCTGCCTATAGGGGGGAGTGCTGCCTTATTCTACAGGATCTGCCTATGGGGGGGTGCTGCCTTATTCTGCAGGATCTGCCTATAGGGGGGAGTGCTGCCTTATTCTACAGGATCTGCCTATAAGGGGGAGTGCTGCCTTATTCTACAGGATCTGCCTATAGGGGGGAGTGCTGCCTTATTCTACAGGATCTGCCTATAAGGGGGAGAGCTGCCTTATTCTACAGGATCTGCCTATGGGGGGTGCTGCCTTATTCTACAGGATCTGCTTATGGGGGGGTGCTGCCTTATACTACAGGGTCTGCCTATGGGGGGTGCTACTTTAAACTACAGGGTCTGCCTATAGGGGTGCTGCCTTGTGCTATATTGAGGACTATCTGGCACATTATACTATATGGAGGTTATCTATGGGGCCATCATACAGTGTGGGGAGCCATCAAACAGTTTGGAGGCTAATAATGTGTCAGTATACTGTGTAGGTGGTACTATACAGTCAGAGAGCATTATACTGTGTATGGGGGAGCTGTACAGGGGGGGGGGAAACTCGGGACATTATTAAATGTAAAGTGGGCACTTATTGTAATAGGGGAACTCAGGTTACTGTGACTATCAAAGGGGCACACAGAAGGCATTATTACTTTCTAGGGGGCAAAATGTGGGCTCTGTTTTCTAGGGCACTTGCACCCGGCATTACTATATCATAGAGGGCTGCTTTAGAATTTAGAGGGTACAGAGAACCACAGAGTAGGTGCAGTAATAGGGTCACATACGGCAGCAGCGGCTCAGTATTGGGGTATCAGTGGCAGTAATAAGGACACATACGGCAGCAGCGGCTCAGTATTGGGGTATCAGGGGCAGTAATAGGGACACATACGGCAGCAGCGGCTCAGTATTGGGGTATCAGGGGCAGTAATAGGGACACATACGGCAGCAGCGGCTCAGTATTGGGGTATCAGGGACAGTAATAGGGACACATACGACAGCAGCGGCTCAGTATTGGGGTATCAGGGGCAGTAATAGGGACACATACGGCAGCAGTGGCTCAGTATTGGGGTATCAGGTGCAGTAATAAGGACACATACGGCAGCAGCGGCTCAGTATTGGGGTATCAGGTGCAGTAAAAAGGACACATACGGCAGCAGTGGCTCAGTATTGGGGTATCAGGGGCAGTAATAGGGTCACATACGGCAGCAGCGGCTCAGTATTGGGGTATCAGGTGCAGTAATAGGGACACATACGGCAGCAGCGGCTCAGTATTGGGGTATCAGGGGCAGTAATAAGGACACATACGGCAGCAGCGGCTCAGTATTGGGGTATCAGGGGCAGTAATAGGGACACATACGGCAGCAGCGGCTCAGTATTGGGGTATCAGGGGCAGTAATAGGGACACATACCGCAGCAGCGGCTCAGTATTGGGGTATCAGGGGCAGTAATAGGGACACATACGGCAGCAGCGGCTCAGTATTGGGGTATCAGGGGCAGTAATAGGGACACATGCGGCAGCAGTGGCTCAGTATTGGGGTATCAGGTGCAGTAATAAGGACACATACGGCAGCAGCGGCTCAGTATTGGGGTATCAGGTGCAGTAATAAGGACACATACGGCAGCAGTGGCTCAGTATTGGGGTATCAGGGGCAGTAATAGGGACACATACGGCAGCAGCGGCTCAGTATTGGGGTATCAGGTGCAGTAATAGGGACACATACGGCAGCAGCGGCTCAGTATTGCGGTATCAGCAGGATGAAGGGTTTGTACAGGTTAGGAATAGATGGTGATGGGGCTGGAATGTGAGAAGTGAAATGTGTCTTTATTGTATTCTCGGCAGGTGAGTCGTTGCTGGAAGAAGTTGTCATGTCGGTCTGGGCCAGATGAAAAAGACGGGAAAAGTGACGATTCCATCATAAAGGACGTCAGCGGTAAGACATTATCTGTAAATGTGCTGTGATCTCTTATATGTTCTGTAGGACTGGTATTTACCACTGACCATATGGTGGTAATATCCATGTTGGTCGTTATATAGAGATTATCTTCAGTAATAGCGCGGTCATCTGCTGAGGTTCTCCTCCACTATTAGGGGGCGTCATCGAGTTGTAATCAAGGTTAACTGGTTAGGGGCCCACTCAGAAGCTTCGCCCCCCCTGGACCAAAACCCTAGCTACGCCTCTGGTCCATTCCATTACTGTCTGCTGCTGCCTATTACAGATATTGACCATATATACATAGCCCCAGGTATCAGTGGCCAGGAATAATTTTTTGACATCTTAATCCTAATTATTTTATTCCAAAGCAAACCAGAGCACACTTTTTTTCTCCATTTTCTTGTTGACACTGCAGAAAACAGCCAGATCCTTTTCATAGTACAGCGTGAAAATCCAGCTATTTTAAATGATTTTGCCCATCCCAGCAATCACATCTGAGTGCGCAGTTAATTCTGCCATTTTTGTGGTACTGTAAAAATTTTTGGAGTGTCTTATACAATTTATTGACACCATTTTGCTGCCAAAAAAATATTTAGCTCCCAAAATAATATTTAGCTACAGGACAGATATTTTCCACTGGGTTTTGTCCGCCACATGGATCGCATATCATTGAGTTTAAAATTGTTCCATTTCAGACCTCCATAGAATTGTTTTTGTTGTGTCTTAGCCTACTTATTGACACAATTTTACTGGCCAAAATAAATACAGGAAATATATTTGAAAGTGTGGTATGTCCATCACACGCCTCATCTATCTGTGGGCTACAAATTGTGGCATTTCTCCTACATTGAACTGTTTCTGCTGTGTACTACCCTAGTAAGTGACACTATTTTTCTGTAAAAAAAATTTAAATACAGGCCACATACTTTACAGTGTGGTATCTTTGTCACACACCTCATCTATCTGTGGGCTACAAATTGTGGCATTTCATGCCTCCATTCAACTGTTTTTCCTGTGTGCTATCCTAGTTCTTGAAACAATTTTTCTGTAAAAAAAATAAAAATACAGGCCACATATTTTACAGTGTGGTATCTCCATCACACACCTAATCTATCTGTGGGCTAAAAATTGTGGCATTTCAGGCCTACATTCAATTGTTTTTGCTGTGTGTTACCCTAGTTCTTGAAACTATTTTTTTGTAAAAAATAAAAATACAGGCCACATATTTTACAGTGTGGTATCTCCGTAATGCACCTCATCTATCTGTGGGCTACAAATTGTGGCATTTGAGACTTCCAATCAACTGTTTTTGCTCTGTGTTACCCTAGTTCTTGAAACTATTTTTCTGCAAAAAAATAAAAATACAGGCCACATATTTTACAGTGTGGCATTTCCGTCACACGACTCAGCTATCTGTGCGCTAAAAGTTGTGGTATTTCAGGCCTACATTCTACTGTTTTTGCTGTGTGTTACCCTAGTTCTTGAAACTATTTTCCTGTAAAAAAATAAAAATACAGGCCACATATTTTACTGTGTAATATCTCCGTCACGTGTCTCATCTATCAAATTGTGGCATTTGAGGCCTCCATTCCAATTTTTTTTCCTGTATCTTAGCCTAGTTATTGACACCAGTTTGCTGAAAAAAAAATATTATCTACAGGCCAGTGTGTGGTTTTGCCACACAAAGATCACATATAAGTTCGCTCCTGTCATGCTGCTGCTAAGCAGGTAGATGCAAGCTCCACTAGATGGCAATAGAGTGGAGGGAGGACTGCACGCTGCCAGAGCAGACCTGCAGGTGACAGCAGAATAGTCAAACAAGCCGAGTTGATATTAGTCTAGCGCAGTACCAAAGGAATAAACAAACACAGAGTCAGAAGCAAGCCAAATGGGTCAGTACCGGTCAAGAGCAGGTATGCCAAAGACAAGAGACAAACAGCAGGTCAGGGTCCAAGCCAAGTCAAAAAAACAGGAGTTCTAAACATGAAAGGGAAACACTGAGTCAGGACGAGGGTGTGTGGGACAACAGACAAGTGCAAAGTCAACAACAGCAGGAGGAGAAATCAGGGTACTACCAGAGTCAGATACTCATGCCGTAGGCAGAAAATATAACTGACATGGCCTGCAGGACCCAGCAGGAAGAAATAACTAACCTGAATCCAAAATGAGGCAAGGCAAAGTTAACCCTTGACATGATCAGACCGGGAAAAGGGCAGTCAGAGCCCAAAACCCAGACTGGATAATGACAGCTCCAGATTCAGCCATTTGTAGTGAATGTGGAAAATATTGCAGTCCATTTAAATTGGCAAGGCACGTGGCAAGGGATGGAGAAGTGGATTTGATGGTGATTGTGCATACAGAGGCCGAGGCCATGAGCCACCTAAAATTGTGCCACAACAAACACCCACATCTTCTCGCCTGACATTCTTGTCCGAATTGTTAAAGGACCGCACAACACCACTATTAATCCCAGAGCAGTGTCAAAAAGGTTGTTGGTTGCATAGCGGAAAATGCTTCCAGTCACTTTGCCACCACCACAACCATCCTGTCTTCCACACGGTCAAGTCTGAGTAGCCGTGAGTCTGGACCACGTATTCCTCACCCTGATCCTCCTTCCTCCCACCATGCCGAGTGCCCAGAGACAACTGATCTTACACTTGCACACTCCGAAGAGCTGTTCACTTTTCCATTTATAGATTTGGGCCTCTTGTCCTGTCCACTTGAAGTGGGGCAAGATGAGCATGTAGCATTGCCCAAATATTTGAGCAGCCACGGTCACACAAAGGCGACGGTTGGAACGTGTCACAAGAGATGGACGATGATAAGACACAATTGCCAGAAAGTCAAGAGGAGAACCAGGGTGTGGAAGTGAAAGATGAGGTGGTGGATGATATAGTAACTGACCCAACCTGGCAGGAGGACATGTAGAGAGAGGAAAGCAGCAAACAGGGGAAGGAAGGCATAGCACCCCAACAAGCAGGAAGAAGCAGTGTGGTGGCTGCAAACAGAAGGCGGGCAACCGTTCCTCGCAACACCAACATGACGGAAATTGACAGCACAACTGTTAGGTCTTCCCGAGTCTGGTTGTTTTTTAAAGACTGCTGACAACTCCAAACAGGCCATTTGCACCACCTGCCATGCCTGCATCAGCAGGAGTAGCAAAATTACCATCCTGACCACCACTAGCATAATCAGGCAGATGGCAGCAAAGCACCCGACTTTGTGCGCTGAACCTCAGGGTCCAGGAACACTGCCTGAGAGTGACACCACTGCTTCTGCTGTTGTGTGCAGAAGCCAATCCCCAGTCCATGGTGCCTGTGAAGATGCCTCCTGTCCTGCACCTGTCATTGCACACACTCAACTACCACCATCATCAAGCATGTCCACATCCTTTTCCCAGCGCAGTGTTCAGTTGAACATACCCCAGTCCTTGGAACACAAGCGTAAATATGCAGCCAATGCCCCAAAGGGCACAGTACTAAATTCACACATTTCTCATCTGCTTGCGCTCAAAATGTTGCCTTTTAGTCTTGTGGAGATGGAAGCTTTCTGCAACCTGATGGCGGTGGCCCTCCCAAGGTACTCGATCTCCAGCCGCCACTATTTCTCCCGGTATGCTGTCCCGAGATTACACAAGCACGTGTCCCACAACATTACCCGTGCCCTCAACAATGCTGTTAATGGGAAATCTACCTAACCACAAGCATATGGACAAGTGCTTGTGGGCAGGGATGGTATATCTCACTGACGGGACACTGGGTTAACATAGTGGAAGCCGAGACCCATTCAGACCTTGGGATGGAATACATCATCCTGACACTAAGGATTGTGGGCCCTACGTCAATCAGGGTTGCCCCCACAGTCTACAGCTCCTGCACCTCCTCCTCCTCCTTTTCAGCCTCCATCTCCAAAATGACCACACCAGTCACAAGCTGGAAGCACTGCAGCACTGTCTCAGCCAAGCGGCAACAGGTTGTGCTGAAGCTAATATGCTTAGGTGACAAACCACACAATGCTGAAGAGTTGTGGACAGCTCTGAAAGAGCAGGCAGAACTGTGGCTGACCCTGCTGAAGCAACAGCCAGGCATGGTCGTGTGTGAGAATGGCAGGATCCAGGAGGTGGCTCTGAGGCGAGGCAAGCTCACAAACTTACCATGCCTGGCTCATGTGCTTAACCTCATTGTTCAACGCTTTCTCAAAACCTACCTGGAGCTGCCAGATCTGCTTGTCAAAGTACACCACCTGTGTACCATCTTAGAATGTTAGCTACAGCTTCCGCCGCCCTTGCTGTGCTTCAGCAGCGTTTGCAGTTTCCTGCTCACCGACTGATGTGTGATGTCCCCAAGTGTTGGAAATCTTCACTGCATATGTTGGAAAGGATTTGTGAGCAGAAGAGGGTAGTTGTTGACTATCAGCATCAGCAAGGCCATCAGTATTCAGTTCAGACCCCATACATAAGACATCAGTATTGGACATAGATATCAGACATATGTACCATCCTACAAAATTTTGAGGAGTCCACCAAGATGGTGAGTGTTATGATCTGGTGGCCTAGGAGCAGCATGAGATGTACTCTGGAGAAGGTGGTATCTGTACTGACCGCAGACCCTGAACTTAACACCGCAACTAGAAGCAGCCGTGGGATGTACCTACCAATCCTAGACACCTCGACACAGCTGGAGGACTAATTAACCCTATAAATAGAAAAGGGAAAACTATCTTGCCTCAGACAAAATCCCCAAAGGATAGACGGCCCCCACAAATATTGACTGTGAGAGGAGAGGAAAAAACATACACAGACTGAAAACAGGATTTAGCAAAGGAGGCCAATCTAGCTAAATAGGAAGGATAGGACAGAGAACTATGCGGTCAGTATTAAAATACTAGAAAATGTCCACCACAGAAAATACAAAAACTCCACATCTGACTAAAGACATGGAGGGTATATCTGCCTCTCCAGAGATTCCAGCTTGGCTGCATAAATCCTTACACAGATTAAGCTGGACAAGAAAAAAACATGAAATGCACTGAACAATAAGGCCCACAAAATGTGGGCTGCAAAAACAAGCAGAACTTATCTTAGTTTAAATGAACAGCAAGCAGGAGAGACCAGGAAGGGATGTGAATCCTCCAGAAACAATGAACAACTGGCACTGACTAAAGGGTGAAGCCAGACTAAATAGCCCAGTCCGAAGTGGACACACCTGATGACTGCTGTGAAAGACAGACAGCAACGCTACCACTTATAACCACCGGAGGGAGCCCAAGAGCAGAATTCACAACAGGTGAGCGGCAATGACGCCATAATTAGAGGCACCATCCCGCTTCTCTATATTCTGGAAAGCTCTCTGCTCACAATGAAAGAGGATGCATTGCAGACAGAGCACGATGAAATGGAGCAAGGAATCATACAGGGTGATTACACACAGCCCGGCCTCATGTCATCCCAACGTGGATTAGTTGACAATGAGGAAGAGGAGGAGGACGAAGAAAAGGAGCTACTTTTATGCACTATAGACGGTACTACAAGCACAACTATCGTACCGTCTGTTCAGCGTGGATGGCCTGAGGGCAGGGAGGAGGAGGAGAAGGAGAGAATGGTCAGTCATCCTTTTGGTGAGGACACGGACGTCTTGCCTGTTTGGAGTATGGCATGCATGACTTTATGTCGCACTGCCTTTCCCGTGACCCTCATATTGTAAAAATTTTGGGTGACAGACATTACTGGTTGGTGACAATTCTAGACCCACACTCCAAGGAGAAATTTCAATCTTTTCTTCCAGAGGTAGACTGGTGTACTAAAATGGTGCATTACCAGAAGGCCATTGTTGCGGAATTATTAGAAAAATTACCATCTGAAAAAGCTGGTGGCAGAGGTCACAGTTTATGGACAACCAAGGAGTACAGGTGAGAGAGACACAACTCCAATCCAGCAGAGGCATGGGAACACTGGCAAAGTTCTGGAAGAGTTTTCTCAGACCTTCCCCTCGCACTGGCCCTGAGGCTCATGGGTACTCTCACAAGGAGTGCAAAGTTTTGGAATATGCTGAGGGAGTACCTTGCTGACAGTACCAACATTCTCAGTGATTCCTCTGTGCCTTTTAATTATTGGGTATCCAAGCTGGATACATGGCATGAACTTACTCTCTACGCCTTGGAAGTCCTGGTCTGACCTGCTGCTAGCATTTTGTCAGAGCAAGATTTTAGTGCTGCTGGTGGAATTATAACTAATAAGCGCATCTGCCTGACAACTGAAAATGCTGACAGGCTGACTCTTATAAAAATGAACAAGGGCTGGATAGGACCAGACTTCACTACACCACAGAATGGACGCCCCCCCCATAAAAATACATGGGGGGTCGCATGATAACACGGCCCCTACAGCTATATCATTCCCCCCCTTAATGGGGCTCTTTAATATGTGGTTTGGGACTCATTAGAACTTATATGCATTGATTTTATGTGAAAGGGTTAAATTTCTAAGTAAGCTGCGCTATGCGTGAGCAGGTTCTAACCGGTTTCATCTAGTTTTATTCCCGCACTTTTTATGAATTTTGATTGGCCTGTGTGTAAAGTGCGGGAAGAATATCTCCTATATAATCAGCTGTTCCATCAGCTGTCGTTCAGTCACCTGATGAAGACAGAAGACAGCTGATGGATTCCCTCATACAGCAGCTGATCCTGAGAGCGGAGGCGGAGGGCGGAGCTGAATGGCTAAGGAGTTGCTTGGCGTCGAGCCCGGCTGTAAAACCTACCTCTGATATAGAGGTGCCGGCTTCTCCTGGGCCCAGGCTGTCACCCTCCCCTCAGCGGGAAGAAGATACTTCGACTCCGGCGCGGTCAAGCCGGAGCACCGGGAGGAGCCGCAGAGCAAGAGTGGCGTATTCTCCGCCGCCACCATCTTCTCTGAGGCCGGAAGCCAGTATGTCGGCGCGCAACAGAAAGAGGAAGTCTCCGCGGCGGAAGTCTCGGAGTCCGCCGCGGGATATTCAAGAGAGCCAGATGTCGTCGCGTCTTCAAGCTCCGGATGCTGCAGCGATACCCGGCGCGTCAAGAGGGGGTGAACCGGAAGAGCCTGTTATGGCGGCAGATTCAATTGATCCCTCATCTAACCGCTTCGGCCGTACAAGCGCCGCAGCGGTCCAGGGATCCTGGCGCAGCGCTGCGCCCTCTGGCAGCGGCGTCCTCCTCTCCAGCTCCTTGGCCGCCACATCTTCAGCTGCCATATCTTCAGCAGCTACTTCCTGGACATCGCATACAGAGCCCAGCAGAGAAAGGGTGCGTCCTCCGTGTCAAGCGCATTCGCCTGCAGGAGCAGGCTTGAGTGCTGATACCTACTCCTCTCAAGATCGGAGGCTTCACGGAAGCGGTGAGAGCCTACATGTGCCCTTGTCTGTGAACCCACTTAATGTGAAGGATTTAGTGAGGGAGGCATTGGAGGAATATCTGGGCAGTGGCAGTAATTCTTTTTCCCCTAGATGTTCTTTCAATGATTCTAATTCTGGTAACAGTAATCCTGTCTTAAGGCCAGGTCTGCCAGAGATTCTTGTAAAGGAATCTCTTACCTGTGACGTTTCACCGCTGGGTTTTCATTTAACCCCTGCGGTGAAAGATTTGATTTGGAGCAAGGCATTTGTGGATATATTTTCCCTTTTGCCTTCTGGTAGGGAGCAGCAGGGTAGATTTGAGAAGAGGGATGAGTCTGATGATAAACGAAAATCCATTCCAGTTAAATCCTTTAATAACTGGATCCAGGCCTTCTCAATCTATTCTGCTGTATTAGGTGAGAAATATTTAAACCTATGCTCTGGGCTGTTCCAACATTTAGATTCCATTTTAGAAGCATACCGTAACTTCGGAGGTATGGCTTGGCTTCTTTACGATGAGGCCTTCAGGCAAAAATTGTCAATGTTCCCTAATTTATCTTGGGGTTCGAAAGACGTTGGGCTGTGGATTAACCTAATGATACCTCAGAGGTTCCCAGCCCATAAACAGAATCCTAACCCCACGGTAAAGAAGGGAGTCTGCTTTGCATTTAATGAATCATCTTGTAAATGGGCCCAGAATTGCAGGTTTGGGCATGAATGCTCCTTCTGTGGGGGCATTCATCCGATGTCCAAATGTTATAAAAAGCAGATGCAAGGTATTCAGCACACTGGCAATAGAGAAACCTTTTCTAAGAGCAACGACGCCAGTGAACCTGGAAAGCATGGCTCCATGGCTAAAAATATACCCAGATCAGGAGAGTAGTTCGCTTCTTTTTAACGGATTTTTAAAAGGATTTTTTGTACCCCAATTTTCAGGCACAGGTTGCAGGAATGTGGCTAACCTTCCATCTGCGCTTGAATTCCCTCATGTAGTAGAAGAAAAAATCTTAGCAGAATTAAAATCGGGTAGGGTGGCCGGTCCGTTTGATACTCCCCCTTTTGAGAATTTTAGGATCTCACTGTTAGGCGTAGTTCCTAAAAAAGACAGCGGGTCTTTTAGACTTATTCATCATTTATCGTACCCTAAGGGCGAATCGCTAAATGATGAAGTGGGGGGTTATAACTGTTCAGTTCATTATACATCATTTGATGTAGCATTAGACCTATTACGGAAATTTGGTCGCGATGCCCTTATGGCAAAATCGGACATAAAATCTGCTTTTAGGATCCTACCAGTTAAGGGTTTAACTCCCTGGGTTTCTCTTTTAAGAATAAATTCTTTTTCGATAAATGTCTCCCGATGGGATTTTCCCTCTCGTGTTTCTATTTTGAATCCTTTTCTACATTTATTCAATGGGTAGTGGAGTTTGATTTTTCAGGAGGTGGTATGTTACACTATCTTGATGATTTTTTGTTTGTTGGTCCGTTGGGATCTGTTAAATGTCAGTCTCTGTTGGATAGGTTTTTAGAAGTTTGTGACCGATTTGGTGTCCCCATCGCTAAGGAGAAAACAGTACCTCCTTGTACGTCAATTGAGTTTTTAGGTATTGTAATTGATTCTCATAGTATGTCTTGCTCTTTACCCCCCGACAAATTGTTTAAGTTGCAAGCGGCAATATCCCGCTGTTTGATACTAGAGAAAGTGACGCTGAAAGAATTACAGTCTCTGTTAGGACTTTTAAATTTTGCTTTAAGAATCATCCCCATGGGCAGGGTATTTTCTAGGGGGCTTTATGATGCCACAGCCGGTCATTCTTCCCCTAAGTCTCACATACGCCTGGGGAGGGATTTGAAGGACGATCTTAAAATATGGTTGCAGTTTTTGTCTAGTTTCAATGGTAGCACCATGTGGCAGAATTCTTTCGTATCAGCTGAGGATATCAGTTTACATTACTACGCTGACAGTGAGTCTGGATTTGTCATATCACTAGCCTCTCGTTGGGCATCGGAGTCATGGCCTTTATTTTGGCGGGAACTCCGGGTTTTGAGTAACCAGACAGTATTGGATTTATTCTCGATATTCCTATGTTTGGAACTTTGGGGAGTTTTTCTGAAGGACAATAGAATCTTGTTTTCTTCTAATAACCAAGGTGTAGTTTTTGCTTTAAATACTCTTTCATCTAAGAATAAATGGGCTGCTAAGATTATCAGACGTATTGTTTTTCTGTGCTTGGAACTTAATATTTGGATTAAGGCCTCTTTTTCCCATAAGGACGATATTAGTAATACGGCATCTGTTTGTCACCGCCAGCAGGAATCCCTGAAATTGGAGAACAGAGCTTTCTGCCCGCAATGGATATGGAATGTGATTCAGGATTAGTTTCACACTTCATTGCCAAATCATTGGCTGACAGAACATGGGCCGATTATTCGGCGGCATGGAAGCTTTGGATGGTTTTTTGTTCAGCCAGAATTCACCCTCATGATAATTGTAGCGTAAAAATAGCGCTTAATTTTTTAGAGCATCTGGCCCAGAAAGGCTTATCCTTCTCGGCGTTATCAAAAAATGTCGCAGGAGTCTCGTTTTTTCTCAAATTGCTAGGTGTAAAGCCAATGTCCGATATATTTCATGTTCGGCAATTTTTGAAAGGGTTTAAAAAGACTCATTTTAAACCAGACGATCGTCGCCCTATTTCTTTCCAATTACTAAGCGACCTTTGCTCATCCCTCCCTTCGGTCTGTATTAATGAATTTGAGGCGTGTCTTTTCGCTACAGCCTTCTCTTTAGCCTTTTTTGCGGCCCTTCGGGTGAGCGAAGTGGTATCCCAAAAGAAGTCTCTTCCTTCTGGTTTGTCATTTGATGACGTGAAAATATTTCAGTCACACGCCATGTTATCTATTAGAAGATCAAAGACAGACCAGATAGGCAGAGGCTCCTCTATTTGTTTAAATGCTATATCTGACGGGGTCATATGCCCTGTTTCCAGCATCAGGAGATGGGCGTCATTACGCCCTAAAGTTAACGGACCATTTTTTATTCACTTCAATGGAGAACCAGCAACTATTTTTCAATTTAATTTCATCCTCAAAAAATGTTTGAAAGCATTGAATTTATCAGACCAAAAAATTTCTTCTCATTCTTTTCGAATAGGGGCGGCGACAGAAGCCGCCAGGGCTGGTCTTCAGGATAGCAAAATAAAGAGTATAGGCAGATGGGAGTCTAATAGGTTTAAGCTCTATATTCGCCCTGATTTATATGTTTCTTAATGCTTGGTTCTTTTTCAGGTTTATTATCAGTTTGGATTATCGGACATTCGTATGTCTTTTGGGCTGAAAAGAGGGCGAGTGTGAGATCATATTCCAAAAATCTTTCTTTTAATGCTTCTTTCCTTCAAGTTTTTTGGTTTAGCAGGCGTGGAATGCAATGGAGGGAACTGTTAGTCGAAATGAGAAGATTGAAGAAGATTTGGCCTAATCCTGATTTGATAATTTTACACTTAGGTGGTAATGATCTGGGTAAAATTAGCACACTTAATTTGATTGCTTCAATGAGGAGGGATATTTCCATTTTGAAAACTGAATTTTTTAATTCTACACTAGTTTTTTCAGAAATAGTACCGAGATTTTTGTGGTTCACCAATAACATGGTTTTTCTTGAAAAAATTCGTAAAAGACTCAATAGAAGCATGGAGAAATTTATGTCACTAACCGACAGTTTTTCTTTAAGGCATGTGGAGCTAGAAGAAGTTGTTCCAGGCATGTATAGAGGGGATATGGTTCACTTGTCAGAAGTGGGATTGGACATTTTAAACTTGGATTTTCAATCTACGATTGAAAAATGGCTTTGGCGTTTTGGGGGGGCCTCACCTTTTCAAGGAGAGGCGTTTGGGAGAATCGCCCGTTGAATGCGGGTGGATTTGGTAATGAACTGGAGTAACTTTAATTTATTTATTCAAATTGGTTTATTGTTGGTTATTGGATTAAATTATAATTTTATACGTAACTCAAAATAAAACGCCACGGCCATTTTCTTCCAACAAATTTCGGTGTCTTGTGTATTTATTGGGGTTTGAATGGGGTTTGTGTTACCATGGACGCCCCCCCCCATAAAAATACATGGGGGGTCGCATGATAACACGGCCCCTACAGCTATATCATTCCCCCCCCCCTTAATGGGGTTCTTTAATATGTGGTTTGGGACTCATTAGAACTTATATGCATTGATTTTATGTGAAAGGGTTAAATTTCTAAGTAAGCTGCGCTATGCGTGAGCAGGTTCTAACCGGTTTCATCTAGTTTTATTCCCGCACTTTTTATGAATTTTGATTGGCCTGTGTGTAAAGTGCGGGAAGAATATCTCCTATATAATCAGCTGTTCCATCAGCTGTCGTTCAGTCACCTGATGAAGACAGAAGACCCCACCCTCCCTCCCTTAATTTTTGTTTTATACTGTTTATAGACTGTCGTGGCGTTTGTTTGTGGGAGAATCGCCCGTTGAATGCGGGTGGATTTGGTAATGAACTGGAATAACTTTAATTTATTTATTCAAATTGGTTTATTGTTGGTTATTGGATTAAATTATAATTTTATACGTAACTCAAAATAAAACGCCACGGCCATTTTCTTCCAACAAATTTCGGTGTCTTGTGTATTTATTGGGGTTTGAATCGGGTTTGTGTTACCATGATAACAGCGAAACATAATCTCAAATCCAGTGTTATTTTTTGGTAGGTATATTTTCATGCACCTCTTTACACCCACACATGAGTATATGCTTCCTGATTTTGGCTACTTGTTGTTATCCTCCTCCTTCTCCTCATCAGCCACCACCACTCGATCACCATGGTGACCGTGATCCGTGATGCAACAGCCACGTTATTGTATTAAAGGGTGTTTTTGATGCACGTAAAAAAACATTTTTACTGATGTGTACCCCCCCCCGGGGGAAATATTTGGCAGTTTGGAAAACATTTTTAAGAGGCTATCCTCCACGTCTCTTCTGACACCACCACTAGATCATCAGGGTGAACATGTTCCATGATGCAACATCCACATTATTGTTTTCAAAGTGGTGTTTTTAGGGTCAGCAGAGTTCACCTATCATTTCTTGTGGTCCCCCATTCCCAATGAGGAGTTCAAATAAATATCAATTTAAAAAAAAAATTGGGTTGTACAGGAAGAGCAAATAGATAGTTCTGGTATGGCACTGCGCTCTGCCTACCCTCGAGAATTATTTTTTATTACCAGCATTAAATACAAATTTGTAAATGCAGATGAAGTTGATAGAAAACCACAATCTGTGTCCTCCCAGTATTCCTCTATACACATCTCAGTATTTAAATCACTATTGGCGTGATCTACTTCCATTCAGCATTTCTCTGTATTCAGATAACAGATATCACAACATGCTTCAGCAGCAGGGCAATAAGTATTGCCTACCATTGTAGAGTTCTGGATGACATTTTTACAGTGCAAAACATTAAATAGCCATGCATTTTTGTTGTCTAGAACACAGTCAGTGGACACTTAGTATTTCATCCCCTCATTTATAGTCTTCGTATCCATTTGGAGTAATTCAGATATTAAAACTACAAAACAACAAAGATTATCTTTTAAGCAGAACCAGTGTTAGGGCTAGCGGAACGCACCAAATAATTAGAAAGATAGTGTAAGGTGCGTTCGCAGCCCGGGGTCCACCGTGCAGAGATGGAACCTGCTGCTAAGTAATGATGGACTATATGGTGGTACAATGTAGATACACACAAGGGTTAACTTCACCCAGTATGAAGAAAGCAAACCCTGTTGCATCACAGGGCCACGGTACCGCACAAAGAGCGCAAGCAAGGAGTCACAGAACTCTACCCCAAGACTAGGGATAGAGTACAACTAGACCTCTTGCGCTGGGGTGTCAGAGTAACAGAAATAATAATTAAGATGCACGAGAGTGAGTGCGGTGCCGCACTGGCAGACGCCACTAACCACACAGACTTGGGTTAGGAAAGCACTGTGATAGCGCACGGCGCCGCACTGGCAGTCACAGCAAATACACGCTGTATCATGTGTTCTAGTGCTGATAACAAGTTGGGTGCTAGATAGCAATTATCCACCTTTCGCGATCAGTCAGATACAAGGGAGGGGATAATTAAAGAGCGACTTTCCCTCATCAACACACACACATTCATAAGTCTACACTAGCGCATGGCCGAGCGCCCATGCGAACCTTTTATAGTGACAGTGCTACATGACTTTCCAGATGGTCCAATAGGAGCCGCAACAGGACCTGAGCATGTGACCCCCGACCTCCAATGGGAGATCGTTCTGTGGGCATGCTCGGTATGGGAAAAGCAAGAAAGACCTGCTTGATGCTGATCAGCGCTGGCCACAAAGGCAGAGCCTGGAAGGGCAGTAGTAACCAGTCGCCCAGTATCAGCCTGAGCTAGACGCTGGGACTGACGTCTCTGCTGAGCAGGCTCCACTGCAGCTGGAGAAGAATGGGAGACCGCAGTAGAGACGGTTCGAGATTCTCCCTGTGCAGTGGCAGGAACTCGACACCTAACAACCAGATTATTGAAGAAATTTATACAAGTTATTCAACATTTAGCCTCCCTTGACATAGCAGTAGAACCATAATTGTGCTGGATCAGAATACTAGAGCAAGGGTATAACGGAAATTCTTGACGCAATGATGCAACTGCCCCACAGCAAAGATAAACTATACTACCATGCAGGTAACAGGATTGATTGTCCAATTTTTGATGCCAGACTCCTTCAAACATCAACTACCTGCTGGTGATCAGCGCTAAACAAAAAAAAGAAGCAAAATGAAGGTTTAGGTTTTTTTTTAAATATTTAGAATTATGAGTCCTCAGTGGTTGATACCTTTTAATGGCTAACTGAAAAGATGGTAACAAATTGCAAGCTTTCGAGACTACTCAGGTCTCTTCATGAGGCATAGACTAATCGTAATTCTGAAGAATCACATATTTATGCACAATACAGCACAGAAAAATGCCATAGATAAGACAGGTGACATTAAGCAGAATTACCATTAATTGAGTGCTAAACAGTTATGTCCATAAATATTGGAACAGTTCATAGATAAGGAGTGTAAATGTTTTATTGTCATCTGATTGTGGTCTTGTTCTATGTTATGGTAACCCCACATGGTCTGAGGAGCAAATTCCTTAGTTGATGTAAAAAGACATAAATCCATGCGACACATTCATTCCTGCACTGAGAGTGTCAAAGGTCATCATTAGCTTATATTCCAAGACTCTTCTGTCTCTCTGAGATTTGAAGTTATCTTTTATTAAGTAATTCCCTGTCCAAAATGCTATGATCAGGGATACAAAAATGTATTGCCACAGGTAGATCCATTCTTTTTTCTCTTATTGTATGGCGATGAGAGTTGATCCTTGCTCTCAGTTTCTGCCCTGTCTCCCCTACATACAGACCCCCAGTTGGACATTTAGCACAAATAATTAGGTACACCACATTAGATGTGATGCAGCTTGAAATTCCTGGTATCTTGTAGTTCTGATGTGAATTAGGGATCTATATATTGTCAGTGGTCATTATAAATGGACAGGTTTTACGTTTTTTTCTGGTTGCAAGGAAAGGTTCCTGCAGCTGTTGGAGAGGACAGCGAGCTTCTGACAATGATGCTTCTTAGATTTGGGGGCTGCCTAAAACACAGTAGTGGAGGTCTGGAAAAATGGATTGTAAGCGGGCATCTTTTTGAAGTAAAGGTTGTAATTTCCGTGCAGCTCCCCTTAGCACCTCCAGATTTGGATTGTAGGTGACTACTAGAGGCATCTGATTATGTTCTTCTTTAGCTTTGTAATGTACCAAGTAATTCCTTGACATTCTAGTTGCTCTTGTAATTTGGTTTTGAATTGTTCTTGGATGGTAGCCCTGATTCAAAAAGGTCTTTCTGAGGTGACCACGGTGTTCATCTCTATCCATAGGGTTGGAACATATACGGTTGTATCTGATGGTTTGGCTGTAGACAATAGAATTTTTTATGTGTTTTGGATGGAAACTGTCCCATTTAAGGTATGTTGGACGGTCGATTGGCTTTTGATACAGGGATGTCTCTATTTTATTGTTCTGCAGCTTAATGATGGTGTCCAAAAAGTTGATTTCAGTGCAGGAGTAGTTGGGTATTAAGTTGATGGTAGGATGAAATTGATTAAATTGTTCATGGAACGTCTTTTAGCTGTTGCTCAGACTCCGTCCAGCTGATTAAAATCTCATCAACATAGCGCAGTAGGCCAGAGGCCTAGTGGGATATGAGGACAAAAAGTCGCTTTCAAGCTTGGCCATGAAAAGATTTGCATACTCTGGGGCCATTTTTCTTCCCATTGCTGTGCTAGTCTTCTCTGGATATATCTTGTTGTCAAATTCAAAGTAATTGTGGGTGAAGATGAATTTTATAAGTTTCACCTCAGAATCAGCATCAGTCCCTGTATTTTCCATGAAGAATTTGCAGGCATTTAATCCATGCTGGTGTGGGATATTAGAGTACACAGATTCCACATCCATGGTGGCCAGGATGGTTCCTTCTGGTAGAGTACCTATTGCTGATAGTTTATTCAATAGGTCAGTTGAGTCCTGAATGAAGTTGGTTGTATCCTTTACCAGTGGTTTAAGAATACCCTCTACCCATCCAGATACCTGCTCAGTAAGGGTGCCCACACATGAAATAATTGGTCTTCCTGGATTTCCAGATTTGTGGATTTTGGGAAGCATGCAGAATGTCCCTGTTCTTGGACTTTCTAGTATCAGGTCATTGGTTCTTAGGGATTCATCAGACAGACAGGATACTAACTTGTTTAATTTCTTGTAATATTCCTGTGTAGGGTCCGACTACAATTTTTTGTAGTAGCGTGTGTCCATAAATTGTCTGTTTGCTTCTTTCATATAGTCTGATATGTTCATCATGACTATTGCACCACCCTTGCCAGCAGGTTTAATGATTTTTTTTTAAGGAGTCTCTGGGCCCATATGTGACTTGGGAATCTCTCTTATTACAGTCTCCAAGTTGTGCCGGTGTCATCATAGCTTAATCTTAAATGCAGTTGGTTGGATGACTGCTGATGACCCTGAGGATTTAAAGAATTCTTTTAAGATAGTGTCAGGATCAACTTCAGCTGGAGGATTTGAATCAACACTGGAGGAGGAGGAGGTTATGTTTCTTCTAGATTCACCTTGCTTATTTGATGGGGTGTCATTTAATCTTTGAAGGGTGGGCAGGTCTGATATTTTCACACTAAAATTCAAATGAAAATTGCATTTTATTGGTTGTCCATCTAGATATCTGTTGTTGTATTTTTTGTAGGCATCAACTGCATCTTCTGTTTATATAAACACAACCTCTGCAACTCTGTAACTCAACAAGTGGGTGAGCTTCAAGGCACCATATACACATAAAAGCTACACGATATCTTCCTCTGTGACTCTTGGATGCAAATTATTAATGGTCATTTTTTTGCCTTCCAAAGGGCTAAAGACAGACTCTTTTGGAGTAATCCCTACTGAAGAACTGTCCTCCTTTGTGAGAAGTGTCCATGACACGTTGGTTAGAGCCCTTGGGTGCAATAAAGGTGGCGAAGTCTCAAGCTGAGTAGACAAGACAGCTCTGTATCATTCTGTACCACTTTAGTAAGAGGTAAAGTTTGTCCAAGAAAAAATAAATTTCCAGACATTCCTGGCCTTTTTTTGCACAGTGTTGGCAGCTGTGATTTTCATCTTCTTGGTGGGGATGTGGGAACATTCCAAGTCGTCATCAATGACATCATCGTCCATATCTTGTAAATAGGTAATGTGTGGTTTCCCTGGTTTGTGGTTAACAACATTTATTCCCATACCTTTACCTGAAGAAATAGTTTTCGGCTGTGAAATTTTGATTGTCTTGGTAATATTTATGTTTGAAGATGAAGAACCTTGTGCCACGAGTGTGTTTATAGTTACGGCAGGTGCACCCCTCTTTAAACTTAGTTTTTCACGAGCAGCATCCATCAGTTTTGGTTGGTTGTCCTCCAACACTGATCTGCTGCTTTCTAGAATTCAGCATCTCATGAGCATCTTACCCTTTAACCTTGATATGAAAACATGCATCTTTGGCAACCAAGTTTTCATGGGTATCTTTTAGGCCTAGCTTGAGACGCGCATCTGTTACAGCTACAGCATTTTGCCTTACATACAAATCATTACCCTGGAAAGGATGTTCCTTATCATTTTTCCCAGGAAAATCCATTTTGGTTTTGTTTTTGTATGTTTTATTGTGCACCTGTTAAAGTGGCATAAGACTCTGGCAACATTGTTCACAGCTGTGACCTGGGAGTCAGAAATGCTTCCAGGGGTATTCCCCTTGATGTTCCCATGTCATTTGAGCATTGTTCCCATGGATTTCAGATGTTTTTAGACCCTAAAAGGACCCCTGGGGGGTCGCAGCAAAAATGCTCGGTTTTCCCATAGACTTACATTGGGCTCCTTGCTCGGGTCGAGTACCTGAGCATTCCAATTTGCTCGACCTGAGCAACAAGCACCCAAGCATTTTAGTGCTTGCTCATGAATAGCATCTACCCATTATAGAGGTACACTTTGAGCGGATAGCAATGGATCTGGTGGGCCCTATAGTGAAATCAGCCCGTGGCCATCAACATATTCTGGTCATAGTGGATTACGCTACATGGTACTCAGAGGCGTTACCCGCGAGCTGTTTGCAATGTTTTGTCACCTTGGGCTACCAAAAAAGATCCTTACTGATCAGGGGACTCCTCCAAGGTGACCAGGAAGCTATGTAAGCTGCTCCAGATTAAACGGCTACGCACAATGGTGTACCACCCATAAACCGACGGGTTAGTGGAGAGGTTTAATTAGACCCTCAAATCCATGCTCAAAAAGGTAGTCGCCAAGGACAGGAGGGATTGGGACATGCTATTGCCCTATCTAATGTTCGCTCTCCTTGATGTACCACAGGTGTCCATGAGTTTCTCCCCATTTGAATTATTGTATGGTGGGCAACCGAGGGGGTTGCTGGACGTAGCCAAGGAGACTTTGGAACAGGAGCCAACTCCGCATAAGAGTGTCATTGAGCACGTGGCAAGCATGCATGGCCAGATTGCGGTAGTCAGGCTTATAGTAAAGGAGCATCTGATGGGTTCCCAGGCCACACAGAGCCGCACGTATAATAAAAAAGTCACTGTCAGGTCCTTTAAAGAAAGAGAATAAGTATTGGTACTAGTGCACACCACAGAGAGTAAACTCATAGCCAAGTGGAAAGGGCCTTATGAGATATGGGGGAAGGTAGGAGAAGTGAATTATAGAGAGTACCAACCCGAAAAGAGAAAACCTGAACAACTGTACCATGTAACCCTACTAAGTGTGTAAGCCCGCAAGGGCAGGATCCTCGCCCCTCTGTATCAGTCTGTCATTGTTAGTTTGTTTACTGTAAGTGATATCTGTAACTTGTATGTAACCCCTTCTCATGTACAGCACCATGGAATCAATGGTGCTATATAAATAAATAATAATAATAATAATAAAAAAGTGCCTGGAAGGACTGGAAATGCTTGATCACAGAGGTGACTCTGGTCGTACCAACATGGAACCCTCTGTCACTGGTCAAGGATGTGGGCGGGGGTGAGGTTAAGATAAATGACGCTCTCACAAAACAGCAGCGACGGGAGGCTCGGATTCTGATGCAACAGATTACCGATATATTCTCAGAGCTGCCAGGGCAAACCTTGCCAATCCACCATTGTTGCCGAGCCCCGGTTAAGGGTATGGATGAAACTGTACCCAGTGCCAGAAGCCCAGAGGCAAGCCATCACAGTTGAAGTGAAGCAAATGCTTAAATTGAGAGTCATCGAGGAATCCGGAGTGAGTGGGATAGCCTGATTGTACTAATTCCAAACGTAGACGGGTCATTAAGTTTTTGGAATGACTTCAGGAAATTGAATGAGGTATCTAAGTTTGACCTCTATCCAATGCCCAGGGTGGATTAGCTGATTGAGAGACTGGGGAAAGCCCGGCACTTCACCACACTTGATCTGACCAAAGGTTAATGGCAGGTCCCACTGACTGAATATGCAAAAGAAAAGACCGCATTTATAACGCCAGAGGGTCTATATCTCTATGTTGTCTTGCCTTTTGGATTACATGGGGCTCTGGCCATATTCCAGAGTCTGATGAACCTAGTGTTAGAGCCTCATTGGAAGTATGTGTTAGCATATTTAGATGACATAGTCATCCTTAGTATCGACTGAAAAACTCACCTGTCCCAGGTACAGGCAGTGCTGGATTCTCTCAGAATTGCGGGGTTAACAGAGAATCCAAAAAAGTATGTGATAGGACTCACGGAAACCCGGTAACTAGGATACGTGATTAGCCGTGGGGTTATCAGATCACAAACAAATAAGATTGAGGCCATCCAAAACTGGCCCAAGTGGCAAAATACAAAAAAAGTGAAGGCATTCCTTGGCATCATTGGGTACCACCGCCAGTTTATACCCAATTTTGCTGGGAAATCAGCACTCCTAACCAACCTCTTAAAGGGTAAGAAGTTGGTTATGGTCCGGTGGAATCCTCAAACGAAGGAAGCATTCCAGTCCCTGAAGTCAGCGCTGTGTGGACAGCCAGTCCTCATTAGCCCTAACTTCATGAAAACCTTTGTTGTACAAACAGATGCCTCAGATGTGGGCAAGAAGTGAATGGGGATGAACATCCAGTCACTTACTTGATCAGGAAACTGACTCCGGCAGAGAAAAATTATAGTGTAGTGGAGAAGGAGTGCTTGGCGATTAAGTGGGCCTTGGAGTCCCTATGCTACTAGTTGCTCGGGCGTCAGTTTTGTTAGGTAACGGACCACTCACTCCTTGTCTGGATGAGAAATGCAAAAGAAACGAATGCTAGAGACACCAAAAGGTTCCTTTCCCTACAAAACTTCAGTTTTTGAGTGGAACATCGGGTGGGGAATTCGCAGGGAAATGCAGATGCCCTGTCACGTGCATCTTGTATGGTGGCAAACGTTCAACCTCACAAGCTTGAACAAGGGGTGTCGCATGTGAGGCAATGACAGGTATTATATGCAAGGGTCACTATGTATCCCCCATGTTGCACACAGAAGCGTATTAAGGCGCTGGAGTGCATTGCAGTCACAGATATAGCTGTGGCTGAAATGCAAGATAAAAGTAAGTGTGGTCTTGGACAAGCTATTTGCCCAAGGCAGAGTTTTAAAAAACCCAGTATGGGCCTTTATTTTTGCAGCGAACTACAGGATATAGTGGGACTGTTTGCTCACTCCAGGCCGGTTCTTACAAGTGGCCCATGGCCACAGATTCCATTTAAAAACCCTGCAGCAAAGGGTTGGGTGTGTCAGTGTTTGCTTGCAAGCCGCAGAGCAGTTGGCTCTGCAATAGCCAGTGTGTGTGAGGAAACGCTGAGCAAATAGAAGCGAATACCTGGCACCCCTCAGCGTGACACTATGGTGCAGTCACACATGGCAACCGATCTCAGTTACAGACAGTTTTATGTCCACGGATGCGATCCGGAAGATACCGTGTGCTCTTTGTTTTGTGAGGTTTGGACATTAAAATACATTTACTTTGAACTTTTCTTGAGTCACTGCCTCATTACTGCATGGTGTGAACACCACTGCACTACACTGGTTTCTAGCAGGACAGGGTCTCCTACATTATTGATGAGTAGCAAAGCTACAGTATTAGTAGAACTATAACGCTCTACACAGGTTCTGCTGTTAAACGTTCAACTTTCTCCCTGTCTGCAATACCCTGACCCCTCTGCCTGCCTCCAGTGTTTGGAAAGCAAATTATAAACCAAGTATGCAGGTCACTTAAAAAGCAGTGAGCTGTTATTCAAAGACCAGGGGCAGGCAGAGGTGTCAATATCATAATTTACTCTGTTCCCCCTCCCTTCAAACTGATTTTTGCACATGCACATTAGATGCTTTCATAAAAAAATGTATGGTCGGGGTAGGACCATGGACACTATGTACCTGTATTGTTTCCTGAAACACCAGAAAGTTAGAGTGAAAAAAGCCCCAGTGGTCAATGTGGAAATTGCAAGATTTCTATTTTTAGTTTTTAATACAGATTCTTGCATGGCAAGAAAAGTGGTATTTATTTGTATTTATTTACATAGCGCCATTGATTCCATGGTGCTGTACATGAGAAGGGGTTACATCAAAATACAAATATCACTTACAGTAAGCAAACTAACAATCATAGACTGGTACAGAAGGAAGAGGACCCTGCCCTTGTGGGATTACATTCTACAGAATTATGGGAAAGGAGACAGTAGGTAGGGGTTGCAGTAGCTTCGATGGTATTGAGGTGGCAGCATAGTCATTACAGGATGTAAGCTTTTTTGAAGAGATGGGTTTTCAGGTTCCATCTGAAGGATTCAAATGTGGTGTATCACCTGGATGTGTTGGCGCACAGAATTCCAGAGGTTGGGAGATATTCAGGAGAAATAATGGAGGTGATTGGGTGAGGTACGTTGTGGAGAGTAGGAGGTCTTGGGAGGACCAGAGATTACATGAGGGAAGCTATTTGGAGATTAGTTCAGAGATATACGGAGGAGAAAGGTTATGGATGGCTTTGTAGGTCAGTGTTAGTAGTTTAAACTGGATATGCTGGGAAATTGGGAGACAGTGAAGGGATTTGGAAGAGGGGAAGCAGGAGTGTTGGGAGGAGAGATGTTGTGAATTCCGTTCTTGGGCTCCATCCTGTGGTTATGAATGGTATTTTTGGGAGTTCTGCTCTTGGGCTCCCTCTGGTGGTTTCGAGTGGAACTTAGCAGCTGCCTTCACTAATCGGTTCCCTGGCCTTGTTATTTAACTGGGCTCTAGTCTGTAGTCGATGCCAGCTGTCAGTGTTTTCCTGTTGGATTCAGTCCTCTCCTGGAAGTACTCTGTTGGCCAGTCCATTTCAGCTTAAGATAAGTTCTGCTAGTTCTTGGGTGTATCCCTGCTTTTGACCTTCTGTTCAGGTTTAAGTTATGTCTTTTTTGTCCAGCTTGTCATTATGAAATATTCAGGCTAGTTGGAAGCTCTGGGGTGCAGATTTGCCCCTCCACACCGTGAGTCGGTGTGGAGGTTATTTTTGTAAACTCTGCGTGGATATTTAGTTTTTATACTGACCGCACAGTATCCTTTTCTATCTCTGTCTATTTAGATAGTGTTGGTCTCCTTTGCTGAAATCTATTTTCATTTCTAAGTTTGTCATTTCCCTCTCCACTCACCGTTCATATTTGTGGGGGGCTATCTTTCCTTTTGGGGGTTTCTCTGAGGCAAGATAGTTTTCCGTTTCCATCTTCGGGGTAGTTAGTTCTTAGGCTGTGTCGAGGCGTCTAGGCAGAGATAGGAACGTCCCACGGCTATTTCTAGTGTTGGTGTTAGGAGTAGGGATTGCGGTCAGTAAAGCTACCACCTCCTCAGAGCTTGTACATTTTACCCACCAGGTCATTTCTGTGCTGCTCCGTAACCACCAGGTCATTTCTGTGCTGCTCCGTAATCACCAGGTCATAACTGTGATTGCTGTCGGTGGAGCTGCCACCTCCTTGGAGTTTGTCCATGATTGGTTTTACCCACCAGGTCATCTCAGTGCTACTCCATAACCACCAGGTCATAACAGAGAGAGATTCAAGCAGCAGAGTTAAAGCGAACCTGTCAGCAGTTTTGGCCGATCTAACATGCGACCACTGCCTTTCACAGCTTATCTACAGCATTCTATAATGCTCTAGATAAGCCCCCAGTCTGACCCTAAAGATAAGAAAAATAAGTTTTACTATACTCAACCGGGGGGCAGTCCCATGCAGTGCAGTCCGATGCGTGTCGCAGGTCCAGGTCTGGCACCTCCCATTTTCTTGCGATGCCACCCTCCTTTTGCTTCATCGCTCCCCGGCATCATGCTACTGCGCAAGTGTACTTATTTTGAACAAAGCAGATCACTGAAAAAGCAGTTATTCAAAAACCAGGGGCAGGCAGAGAAGCCAATATCATAATTTACCCTGCGCAGGCATACTCATCTGCCCTTTAAGGATGGACTGGAGAGGTGCGAGAGTATTAGAAGGTAAGCCACAGATGAGGATGTTGCAGTAATCAAGGTGGGAGATGATTAGGGCATGCATAAGCATTTTGCTAGAGAGGGTGGAGGATAGGACAGATTCTGGATATATTTGTCAGCTGGAGGAGACAGGAGGTGGAGAGAGCTTGGATGTGCGGTTTGAAGGACAGGGCAGAGACAAGGGTTACTCCAAGGCAGCAAATTTTCAGGATAGGGGAAAATGTGATGTAATTTATTGTGATAGATAGGTCAGGTAGGGAAGATATGCAAGATGCAAGAAAGATAATTAGTTCAGTTTTGTCCACATTGAGCTTGAGGAAGTGAAAGGAGAAGAAGGGGGATACGGCTGATAGACACTCTGGGATTCTGGACAGCAGAAGGAGGAGATGACATCTGGGCAGAGAGGTAGATCTGAGTGTCATCAGCACATCAACATATAGATTGTACTAGAAGCCATAGGACTTTATAGACTGTCCCAGGCCAAGGTTATAGATTAAGAAGAGAAGGGGTCCTAGGACAGAACCTTGAGGGGCACCAACAGAGACAGGGCGAGATGAAAAGGTAGTGTGGGAGTAGGAAATGCTAAATATGCTGTTGGTAAGGTATGAGGATATCCAGGTTAGGGCAAGGTCTTTGACACCAAAGGTAAAGAGGTTCTGTTGTAGGCAAAGGTCAACTGTGTCGAAGACAGATCTAGAAGGAGGAGTATAGAGAATTGTCTGTTAGCTTTGGCTGTAAGTAAGTTATTAGAAAGTTTGGTCAGGGCAGTCTCAGTGGAATGGCGGGGACAGAAGCCAGATTGTAGGTTGCCAAAGAGTGATTTAGATGCAAAGTGAGAGGAAAGTTCAGCGTGGACACGCTGCTCAAGGAGTTTGGAAGCAAATGGGAGCAAAGATGTGGGGCGATAGCTAGACATAGGTCAAGGGATGGCTTTTTGAGGATAGGTGTGATTGTGGCATGTTTGAAAGCAGAGGGGAAGGTACCAGAAGTTAGTGATAAGTTGAAGAGATGGGTTAGGGATGGAATAAGTGTGTTGGTGAGGTTGGGGAGGAGATGGGATGGGATCAACTGCACAAGTGATGAGGTGTGATTTGGAGAAGAGATGAGCAAGCTCTCCTTCAGTGATTTTGGAGAGGGAAGTATTGACACTTTTTTTTATTCATTTAACACAAAAACCTGATTTAAAGATAGGTAACTTTTTTATGATCATTTCCCTTAACATAGTCAGTAAACATAAATAAGAAAAGAATAAAAACAGTGCACCAGCATACACCTATTGGTTAATTTGCAGGACCTTATACAAGCTCTTGAATTCATACAGTACAAACCTAGCCAGGGATTTTTTTCTTGTAGTCCTTGATTTGGTGGGCATAGTAAATTGGGAAAGGCATAACTGAGTGGTTTGGTTAGTTTTCCTCTTAGAGCAGTATGAGAGACAGACTACCTCCAGACTTAACTTTCACATTTGCATCGGTACTCGCCCATCACAAAGCGTCAGCGCGACGTACCGACCAAAGTTTGTCCTTTCACATTTCCTTCTGTAGTCCCGGGGAGGAAAGAGAGTGAGTGCGAGATTTCCTGCTGGGCATGCGCATTCAGAAACACTGGATACAACGTACAGAAAAACGTTCCCTTGAATGCTTTTTGCAAAAGACGGTCCGTCACATTTCGCAGGATCCAGTGCACGACGGACAAAACGTGAGTCCATCCGTCATGATATGTCGCTAAGACAAGTCTATGGGAAAATGCAGGATCCTGCATTTTCAAAAATCAACGTATTGCGACAGCAGAGGAAACACGGAAATGTGAAAGTAGCCTAACATGTAGCCTAAGCCTTTCTCATGTCATCTAAGCTTGGGACATAAGAAAAAAATTTAGAAGAATGCGGAATACTTTTTATCTATTCATTTTACTGTTTTTTTTACCCCTTGAACAGCACAAGCACAGTACGCCAAGGACAATGATGATTTTGGTGTCATTAAGGGCCTTTTAGCACAGCATTTTGTCCATGTTTGCTTGCGTCCAACCCCCCCGCCCCCGCCTCCTGCAAAATGGGAATCAGACATATGTTGGACATAGACTATAATGGTGCCAACAGAGTCAACGTGTGCTTTGTCATACATAATATTCGGACGTACGGGCTTACTGGAAGATGATATCCACACTTAGTACACTACATCTGGTTGTCCACACATCGCCTCCTGGATATCCTTTTTCATCATATGGTGTCTTTGGCAGTGCTATTAAAGACCCAGCTTCCATACTTTTTCTCTCCTTGTTTGTATCTTGGATCTGCGGCAGACATTTTTCTGAGCTATCTATGGTGTTGTGGTTCCACAACCCAGCCAGGTGAGTACATCATTTCACCTATCATTCCCATATCTATCTGAGTAAGATTCTATTTTTAACACCATTGTCTTCTAGTTTTATCCTATTGAACCTGATCTAGGAGGATCCCAACGTGGAGCTCCCTGTCACTAGATTGTTTATTGGGGAGCAAAATAACTGAACTGAGGTTTTCCAAACCAGAAAACCTATGTAATATTGAAATCAACAAGGAGAAATTAATTGCTCAATGGTGTAAAGTCTATACAAGAAAAATATGAAAAGCCTCACCGTGACAATGTCACTGCCTCCATAAATGAGTACACCAATCCATACTGCTGACAAACAGTGTGCAACAGAAAAAAGGAAGGGAGGATTTTTACGTCAAAAGATAAAAATGTCTTTTATTTCATCTGTTTAAAACGGGGATATCCATAGTTAAAAATGAGAACGATTCTGACGCGTTTCTGGCATAGTTTCCCTTCGTCATTGACTATGAATTGATCTGCAACTAAGGGAAGCTATGCCAGAAACACGTCAGAATCTTTCTCATTTTTAACTATGGATATCCCCATTTGAAATGGATGGCATAAAAGACAGTTTTATCTTTTGATGAATTAATCCTCCTTTCCTGTTGGCGATCAAGGGCGCAGGTTTATGATCTTTACCGTGTCCGTTAGTTACTTCACGAAAAATTGGCACATCCGGTCTCCCGGAAAATTCATCTGCATGATTGACCAGGGCGTCTTTTATGGCGTCATATCCACATATGACAACAACTTTCTCTTCTCCTAATTTTAAGGTGTACATGGGTCCAAACTTCTTAGACAGCTGGAAAGAACATGATGTTATTTTTAGTGTGTTTCGTAATGACACGTCTCCTGGTGTTTGCTCTTAAGCAACTTCTACTGTAACTGAAGAACGAAATTCCTTATAGAGGTTTCCCATTTTATGTTAGAAACCTAAAAGAAGATGAACACCTTGGGGGATCATTTTTCTACTTAATGAGAACATGTGACCGGGTCAAAAGTGTCCAGTTTTTGCTTATATATATATATATATATATATATATATATATATATATATATATATAGATTGTGGCCCGATTCTAACGCATCGGGTATTCTAGAATATGCATGTTCCCCCGTAGTATGGACAATGATGATTCCAGAATTCGCGGCAGACTGTGCCCGTCGCTGATTGGTCGAGGCAACCTTTATGACATCATCGTCGACCAATCAGACGCGGGATTTCCAGGACAGACAGACAGACAGACAGACAGAAAAACCCTTAGACAATTATATATATAGATTTATATATACAGTATATATATATATATATATATATATAAATATATAAAAATCTACCTTGTGGTTCTGGAAATATGGATTAAATATGGATGATCGGATTAATTTATTTTATATTTTGATAGTTTGGACATTTCTGAAAGCAGATATGCCAAATATGGGTATTATTTTATATTATTTTCAATGGGGCAAAGGGGAGATGATTTTAACTTTTGTACTTTCTTATTTTTTTCGTATTTTTAAAACTTTTTTTTTAATATTTTTACTTTAATAGTCTCCTTAGAGGATTTGAAGCAGAGACTGTGCTATACATAGAAAGGCTTCAGCACTGTTATGTATAGCAGAAATCACAATCTCCTATGAACACCTGCCACGATCCAGCATTTACAGGTGGATGGTAATATTAGCAGACCCTAGACTGTCATTACAACCTATCGACCCTCCGTGATCAAATCACGGGCAAGCCGATGGGGGAGTGGAATGATACGCGCCCCTGTGTTAAATCCTGTTGTCAGAGATTGACAATGGGATTTAACAGGTTAACATCTATGGGAGGAGCACTGCACTACCGGCTGCTGTTAAAGGAACATGATGGCTGATTAAACCAGCAGTAGTAGATTTGGTCATCAGTCTTACGTCAGAACCCTTCTACCAAAAGAGTGTAAAAAGGGAAGGTTTAACAACTAATATGTTGTGCATTTTTTTCATGGCGAGGAAAAAGTGATTAAATATCTCCACTATATGTAGCTTATTCTTAAACCTTCAGGGAAACAGAACCAGGACCCTTCAGGATAAAATAATCATGCAATCTGAATATTACCTGATGCATTGTCAGATATGGTCTATTCCGGTCTAGAATGTGCAGATTTCCAATGATTGGAAGTGTCCATGGTCCGGGGGGCAAGCTGTAAACATTTTTTTTCCACCCATAGATAAACAGGACAATAAAAAGACACAGAATAATAGATAGAACCAATGTGATGGGATCTGCAATGTTCATGGTGCCAGGAAAGTGTTCTATGGAAATACAGAAAAAAATTATTAACCCGATTTTTTTTTTTTTTTTTTGTCTATGGCTCATGTGGTTCAAGAATTTTGTACAAAATATAAAGTTATACTATTTTTAACATCTCCATCTGTTTTTGAGAGTTTTTAATGTAAAAAGTAGCACATTTTGCAGAAAAAAAAGCTAAAATTGCACAATAAAGTCCGATGTACATGAAATCAATACAGGTGATGATACTGGAGTACATTAGCCACAAATTTTTCAAAAAGTTGCAATTGACGAGTAAGACAAAAACATCTAAAAAACCTTTAATATTACCAGCTAAGCAAAAACAAAAGGTAGCCAAATACATATAAAATAGACTTTAAAAAGGATCAAATGGAAAGATGAATTTAGTGCAAAAAAGTCCAAAATACCAAACATTTTACCAAAATCAGGTGCAAATGCAATAATGAATCAGACCCTTCATGTCGAAGCTAACAACTTTATTCTCCCATATACAGAGGTGAGTGTCATTTATTTATATATTTATTTATTTTACTCACTTATATAGCGCCATCAGTGCTTTGCAGAAATCATCATCACCATTTGGGTTCACAATCTCCATTCTATATCAGTATGTCTTTGTAGTGTGAAAGGAAACTGGAGAACCTGGAAGGAACTCTCACAAACACTGGGAAAACATGCAAAGTCCTTGCATAAGGTGTAATCCTCTAAAAACCCATTCTGTGGTTCTACAAAGGACCTCAGATAAACTTACTACATTGGCTTCCTGAGTGACAGTTCCTCGCACACAGTTATTAGTTTCCTTGCCGTCTCTGGTATGGCACCTTCTCTTCACACTCAGTGTTCAGCTGAAGGTCTCCTATGATCTCCTTGACCCTCACTGTTGGTTTGCCTTCACCCCTCACTTATGATACAGGATTCATGGTAACACACTTAGGGATCAGCTTACAGTTTTCCCTGTTCTCATTCCCTCTCACAGTTGGTTACCCCTTCGCCCCTCACATCTGATACAGAAGCCGAAAGGACACACTCGCAGCTGATTGCTTTCTGTCCCATGACCAGGTTGAGTCACCATCATCCTACTGAACATCCAAGAGTGCAAAATCCTCATCCACTACATGACTCATGCTAACTATAAAACAAAGGCGTACATGAAACGTTAGGACTTTGTTGTAAAATGGTGGTGGATTATTCTTCAACTCACTTTCAACATCTGCTCTTAAAAACTATTCTTCCAAAAGTGTGCTATCTATTGTCTAAATACGGCGTCTATCATATCTTACCTTTATCTTTGCGGTGGTCAGCGTACGGTCTCCCTTTTAGTCTGCAGTAATATTTAGATTATAAGCTGAAGGTCCAGGACTGGATACAGCTCTTCTGCGTGATTTCGCTGTTCTGATCACATTGCCTCACACCAAAGCTGTAATCAGATATGTATAAGCCTGCCAGATATTCAGCCCATAAAGACTGCAGAGATGTAATACTGATATCTGATCTCTTATCTGGGCAATTACCTGAAGTTTTACTTGATTAAATTATTAAGTAAAATATTTCAATTGATTTATACATTAGGAAAACATCCTCTGTTCGGACCCTCCACTCTTATCCGGAACCGAGGTGAAGTAGAAATAGTATCTCTCCATCTGGACGACCAAATAACCCAAGACTTGCACAGACAGGTGGTAGAACTGAAGAGGAATCTCAGATTTATAACTCCTGTTCTATAACTTACCACTAGTGTTGAGCGATACTTTCCGATATCGGAAAGTATCGGTATCGGAAAGTATCGGCTGATACCGTCAAAATATCAGATCTAATCCGATACCGATACCCGATCCCAATGCAAGTCAATGGGACGAAAATATCGGAATTAAAATAAACCCTTTATAAACTTGTAGGTTCATTCTACATGAAGGAAAACAACTAAGAATAATGTAGGATGTATTGGGGGACGTGGCGGAGACATTAAAGGCACAGAGGTTTAGCCCAATGTAATAGAATAGCAGGATTTTGTTTTTTTTATGACGTTCGGCGGTAGAAAGATTTTGACTATGTTAATTTTTTTTTTATTTTGTCAGATATTGATGTTTCACTACTTCCACGCCCTTCACCTTCTTTTTTACTTCTCCCACACTTTCTTCTTCATTATCCTCATCATCAGCTTCTTTGACATCAACTTCTTCACCTTATTCATCTTCTTCTTCATCTTCTACCTATTATTTTTTTGGTTACATTGTTCATATTCTTTTTATTTTACTATTATCTTCATCATATTCTACTTCTTCATCATATTCTTATTTGTGACAGGCATTCCCGTAGTTGTTATCTATAAAAGTTTGAAGATTACACCTTCCGTTCTGCCTGTCACAAAAGAGTTACATTTGTCCGAGTTCAGTTTGGCCTGCAGCATCAGGCTTTATCCAGGGGCACCACGAGGAGGAACGGACTCACCCCCATACACTGCTTAGTCTTCTTCTGCTTATAATTTAGATAATATTTTTTGCTCTGATATTTAGTGTTATGCTTAATGTTCTTCTGCTCTTTGTTCTGCAGCCTCTTGTTCTTCTGCTTCTCGGTCTTCCAGGTCGTCGTCGTCTCCAGGGTCGTCGTCTCCGGGGTCGTCGTCATCGGGGTGGTCTTCAGGGTCATCGTCTCCAGGGTCATCGTCATCACGGTGGTTGTCGTCTCTGGTGTCGTCGTCATCTTAGGGGTGGTCTTCCGGGTCATCGTGTTTAGTCTCTTGAACTTGGAAATGTAGCAGAAGGTACAAGAAGGCTGAGAAAATGCCGAGAACCAGCTGATGGAACTGGAACTCGGATGGCTACCCGAAGGTCCAAGAGCCAATGGAACTACCGAGGACCAGCTGACGTTACTGGAACCCGGTTACTAAGCAGGAGGTACCCGTGCCTGAAAGCACTACCAAGGACCACCTGACGTTGGTGGAACTCGGATACCCAGAGGGAGGCACCTAAGCCAAAGGCTCTGCCCGGAACCAGCTGACGGTACTGGAACCAGGATGGGGAGCAGAAGGTACAAGAGCAAAAGACACTGCCGAGAACCAGCTGATGGTGCTGGAACCCGGATGGGTAGCCGAAGGTCCAAGAGCCAATGGAACTACCGAGGACCAGCTGACGTTACTGGAACCCGGTTACTAAGCAGGAGGTACCCGTGCCTGAAAGCACTACCAAGGACCACCTGACGTTGGTGGAACTCGGATACCCAGAGGGAGGCACCTAAGCCAAAGGCTCTGGCCAGAACCAGCTGACGGTACTGGAACCAGGATGGGGAGCAGAAGGTACAAGAGCAAGTGTCTGCGTGGCTTTTGCAGGACACGATGCCGGCTGCGCAGCAGGGGAACAGCTGGCGGTGCTGAACCCCACTGACACATTGGCTGGTGTTTTTCTCTGTGCAGCTAGCAGTACCGGGCCCCAACTGGCGGTGTTAGAGCCCGGGGTCAGCAGGAGGAGGATATGGAGCAGAGTGTAGGCCGAAGCCTGCACTGGCGGCAGCTTTGGGTCTGTTGTGCCTGCGTGGCAGTTGCAGGACACGTTGCCGGCTGCACAACAGGGGAACAGCTGGCGGTGCTGAACCCCACTGACACATTGGCTGGTGTTTGGCTCTGTGCAGCTAGCAGTACCGGGCCCCAACTGGCGGTGTTGGAGCCCGGGCTCTGCAGGGGGAGCAGAGTGTAGGCCGAAGCCTACTTGAACCAATTTCAAAGGTAACCTTTAACCCCCCCTCAGGGTTACAAAGTAGAAGAGCCACAGCTTATGCAGCAGTAGTGCTGCACAAGTCAAAGGTTGCTCTTTTAATTTTGCTCCTTGCACACGCCGAATGAAACACGTATAACATTTAGCCCTTTATACAGTCAAACTGTGTTGGAGGCGCGAGTTCCCTTTGTAATGAGACGCAGCACAGATGTCAAGAATCCCACCTTGGTGCTGGGTGCAGCCTCCTGAGCATTGTTATTTGCTGTACAGGAGTCTGCGCTGTCGTGTTATCCCCCGGCCTAGCGCTGTTAGCGCTGCCCATCTTCTGACCTCATTTAATGTCGGCCGGTGCGGTTCGCGATGACCATGAATCCCAGCCCCGCAGTGTCTTAACATTGTTAAAACACTGCGGGGCTGGGATTCATGGCCTGGCGCAGCACATATGTTCGCCTCTCGCACTCGGGTCCTTACACCCGCTTCAGACTGTGCGGCGTCAGCTGATCCCTTATCGCATGCCGCGGCCATGAAGCCGCACAGTCTGAAGAAGGCGGAAGGAGATGAGGGACAGGCGAAGTGATGCACCGCTCATGCCCATCAATCACACCCTCGCAGTCCCAAGAAATAAGACACCGAGGGGCGTTGTGTGGGTCAGGGCGGCCGCAGAGGCGCAGGCAGCCAAACAATGATGCCAGAAGACGGGCAGCGCTACCAAGGGGGTTGCAGCGTGTCATTACAAAGGAAAGTCACACCACCGGGACGGTTAAATGGTCACACAGAGGACACATTTTAGACGTGTTTTCAGTTCCACATGTGCGAGGAGAATACGTTTATGAGCCACCTTGCACACATGCAGCATTACCGCTGTACGAGGTGGCTGTAAAACATAGAAACACCTTGGGGGAGGGGGGACAGGTTCCCTTCAATTTCAGTTCTTGTGTCTGCGTGGCTGTCGCAGGACACGTTGCCGGCTACACAGCAGGGGAACAGCTGGCGGTGCTGGACCCCACTGACACATTGGCTGGTGTTTTTCTCTGTGCAGCTAGCAGTACTGGGCCCCAACTGGCGGTGTTAGAGCCCAGGGTCAGCAGGAAGAGGAGCAAGGGGGAGGGGAGTGTAGGCCGAAGCCTGCACTGGCGGCAGCTTTGGGTCTGTTGTGCCTGCGTGGCGGTCGCAGGACACGTTGCCGGCTACACAGCAGGGGAACAGCTGGCGGTGCTGGACCCCACTGACACATTGGCTGGTGTTTTTCTCTGTGCAGCTAGCAGTACCGGGCCCCAACTGGCGGTGTTAGAGCCCAGGGTCAGCAGGAGGAGGAGCAGGAGGAGGAGCAAGGGGGAGGGGGGTGTAGGCCGAAGCCTGCACTGGCGGCAGCTTTGGGTCTGTTGTGCCTGCGTGGCGGTCGCAGGACACGTTGCCGGCTACACAGCAGGGGAACAGCTGGCGGTGCTGAACCCCACTGACACATTGGCGAGGTGTTTGGCTCTGTGCAGCCAGCACTTCCGGACAGCAACTAGCGTTGTTGGAGCCCGGGCTCTGCCGGTGGAGCAGAGTGTAGGCCGAAGCCTAATTGAACCGATTTCAAAGGTAACCTTTAACCCCCCCTCAGGGGTTACAAACTAGAAGAGCCACAGCTTATGCAGCAGTAGTGCCGCACAAGTCAAAGGTTGCTCTTTTAATTTTGCTCCTTTGTTATGACCCCAATGGCGAGGGTCTCAGAGGAACGTGGAAGTCTGCAGAATACAAAAATCCAGCTCATAGGGCAGTGGTAGCTGGGTTGACCATATATCTACTCCTAACGCCAACACTAGAAGTAGCCGGGGATCATTCCTACGTTGATTCTAGATGACACGCTCCAGCCGGAGAATCTAGCTACCCCTAGTAGAGGAAAACAAAAGACCTTTCTTGCCTCCAGAGAAGGGGACCCCAAAGCTGGATAGAAGCCCCCCACAAATAATAACGGTGAGGAAAGAGGAAATGACAAACACAGAAATGAACCAGGTTTAGCACAGAGAGGCCCGCTTACTGATAGCAGAATAAAGAAAGGTAACTTATATGGTCAACAAAAACCCTATCAAAATCCACACTGGAAATTCAAGAACCCCCGAACCGTCTAACGGTCCGGGGGGAGAACACCAGCCCCCTAGAGCTTCCAGCAAAGGTCAGGATATATATTTGGAACAAGCTGGACAAAAATACAAAACCAAAACAAAATAGCAAAAAGCAAAAAGCGGACTTAGCTGATATAACTGGAACCAGGATCAGTAGACAAGAGCACAGCAGACTAGCTCTGATAACTACGTTGCCAGGCATTGAACTGAAGGTCCAGGGAGCTTAAATAGCAACACCCTTAACTAACGACCCAGGTGCGGATAAAAGGAATGACAGAAAAACCAGAGTCAAAAAACTAGTAACCACTAGAGGGAGCAAAAAGTAAATTCACAACAGTACCCCCCCCTTAGTGAGGGGTCACCGAACCCTCACCACGACCACCAGGGCGATCAGGATGAGCGGCATGAAAGGCACGAACTAAATCGGCCGCATGAACATCAGAGGCGACCACCCAGGAATTATCCTCCTGACCATAGCCCTTCCACTTGACCAGGTACTGAAGCCTCCGCCTGGAGAGGCGAGAATCCAAGATCTTCTCCACCACATACTCCAACTCGCCCTCAACCAACACCGGAGCAGGAGGCTCAGCAGAAGGAACTATAGGCACAATGTACCGCCGCAACAAGGACCTATGAAATACATTGTGAATAGCAAACGACACAGGAAGATCCAGACGAAAAGATACAGGATTAAGGATTTCCAATATCTTGTAAGGCCCAATAAAACGAGGTTTAAATTTGGGAGAGGAGACCTTCATAGGAACAAAGCGGGAAGAAAGCCATACCAAATCCCCAACGCGTAGTCGGGGACCCACACCGCGGCGGCGGTTGGCAAAGCGCTGAGCCCTCTCCTGTGACAACTTCAAGTTGTCCACCACATGATTCCAGATCCGCTGCAACCTATCCACCACAGAATCCACCCCAGGACAGTCAGAAGGCTCCACATGACCCGAAGAAAAGCGAGGATGGAAACCAGAGTTGCAGAAAAAAGGCGAAACCAAGGTGGCGGAACTAGCCCGATTATTAAGGGCAAACTCAGCCAATGGCAAGAATGTCACCCAATCGTCCTGATCAGCAGAGACAAAACACCTCAAATAAGCCTCCAAAGTCTGATTGGTTCGCTCCGTCTGTCCATTAGTCTGAGGATGGAAAGCAGACGAAAACGACAAATCAATGCCCATCCTACTACAAAAGGATCGCCAGAATCTGGAAACGAACTGGGATCCTCTGTCTGACACAATATTCTCAGGGATGCCGTGCAAACGAACCACGTTCTGGAAAAACACAGGAACCAGATCGGAAGAGGAAGGCAGCTTAGGCAAAGGAACCAAATGGACCATCTTTGAGAAGCGATCACATATCACCCAGATAACGGACATGCCCTGGGATAGCGGAAGATCAGAAATGAAATCCATGGAGATATGTGTCCAAGGTCTCTTCGGGACAGGCAAGGGCAAGAGCAAACCGCTGGCACGAGAACAGCAAGGCTTAGCTCGAGCACAAGTCCCACAGGACTGCACAAATGACCGCACATCCCTTGACAAGGAAGGCCACCAAAAGGACCTGGCCACCAGATCTGTGGTGCCAAAAATTCCCGGGTGACCTGCCAACACCGAGGAATGAACCTCGGAAATGACTCTGCTGGTCCACTTATCCGGGACAAACAGTCTGTCAGGTGGACAAGACTCAGGCCTATCAGCCTGAAATCTCTGCAACACACGTCGCAGATCCGGAGAAATAGCTGACAAGATAACTCCATCTTTAAGAATACCAACAGGATCAGCGACTCCAGGAGCATCAGGCACAAAGCTCCTAGAAAGAGCATCGGCCTTCACATTCTTTGAACCTGGTAAATACGAGACAACAAAATCAAAGCGGGAGAAAAACAATGACCAGCGGGCCTGTCTCGGATTAAGGCGTTTAGCAGACTCGAGATACATCAGATTTTTGTGATCAGTCAAGACCACCACACGATGCTTAGCACCCTCGAGCCAATGACGCCACTCCTCAAATGCCCATTTCATGGCCAACAACTCCCGATTGCCCACATCATAATTTCGCTCGGCAGGCGAAAACTTCCTAGAGAAAAAGGCACAAGGTTTCATAACAGAGCAACCAGGGCCTCTCTGCGACAAAACGGCCCCTGCTCCAATCTCTGAAGCATCCACCTCAACCTGAAAGGGAAGTGAGACATCGGGCTGGCACAAAACAGGCGCCGAAGTAAACCGGCGTTTCAACTCCTGGAAAGCCTCCACGGCAGCAGGAGCCCAGTTAGCTACATCGGAGCCCTTCTTGGTCATATCCGTCAAAGGTTTCACAATGCTAGAAAAATTAGCGATAAAACGACGGTAGAAGTTAGCGAAACCCAAGAACTTCTGTAGACTCTTAACTGACGAGGGCTGAGTCCAATCAAGAATAGCTCGGACCTTGACTGGGTCCATCTCCACAGCAGAAGGGGAAAAAATGAACCCCAAAAAGGGAACCTTCTGTACACCAAAGAGACACTTTGAGCCCTTGACAAACAAAGAATTTTCACGCAAAATTTTAAAGACCAACCTGACCTGCTCCACATGCGAATCCCAATTATCAGAAAAAAACCAAAATATCATCCAGATAAACAATCAAAAATTTATCCAGATACTTCCGGAAAATGTCATGCATAAAGGACTGAAAAACTGAAGGCGCATTGGAGAGCCCAAAAGGCATCACCAAGTACTCAAAATGACCTTCGGGCATATTGAATGCGGTTTTCCATTCATCACCTTGCTTAATGCGCACAAGGTCGTACGCACCACGAAGATCTATCTTGGTGAACCACTTGGCCCCTTTAATCCGGGCAAACAAGTCAGACAACAGCGGTAAAGGATACTGAAATTTGACAGTGATCTTATTTAAAAGCCGATAATCAATACAAGGTCTCAAAGATCCGTCCTTTTTTGCCACAAAAAAGAATCCCGCACCAAGAGGGGAAGAAGACGGACGAATATGTCCTTTCTCTAGAGACTCCTTGATATATGAACGCATAGCGGTATGTTCAGGTACCGACAGATTAAACAGTCTTCCCTTAGGAAATTTACTGCCTGGGATCAAATCTATAGCACAGTCACAGTCCCTATGAGGAGGCAGTGCACTGGACTCAGACTCACTGAAGACATCCTGATAATCAGACAAATACTCCGGAACTTCCGAAGGCGTAGAAGAAGCAATAGACACAGGCAGGGAATCCCCATGAATACCACGACAGCCCCAACTTGAGACTGACATAGCCTTCCAGTCCAGGACTGGATTATGGGTCTGTAACCATGGCAGCCCTAAAACAACCAAATCATGCATTTTATGTAAAACCAGGAAACGTATCACCTCGCGGTGTTCAGGAGTCATGCACATGGTAACCTGTGTCCAATACTGCGGTTTATTTGCTGCCAATGGCGTAGCATCAATACCCCTAAGAGGAATAGGATTTTCTAATGGTTCAAGAGTAAAACCACAGTGCTTAGCAAATGACAGATCCATAAGACTCAGGGCAGCACCTGAATCTACAAACGCCATGACAGGAAAAGACGACAGTGAGCAAATCAAAGTTACAGACAGAATAAATTTAGGTTGCAAATTACCAACGGTGACAGGACTAACAACCTTAGCTATACGTTTAGAGCATGCTGAGATAACATGTGTAGAATCACCACAGTAGTAGCACAAGCCATTCCGGCGTCTATGAATTTTCCGCTCATTTCTAGTCAGGATTCTATCACATTGCATTAAATCAGGTGTCCGTTCAGACAACACCATGAGGGAATTTGCGATTTTTCTATCACATTGCACCGAATTAGGTGTCTGTTCAGACAACACCATGAGGGAATTTGCGGTTTTGCGCTCCCGCAACCGCCGGTCAATTTGAATAGCCAGTGCCATAGTATCATTCAGACCTGTGGGAATGGGAAAACCCACCATAACATTCTTAATGGCTTCAGAAAGGCCATTTCTAAAATTAGCGGCCAGTGCACACTCGTTCCAATGTGTCAGCACGGACCATTTCCGAAATTTTTGGCAGTACACTTCAGCCTCGTCCTGCCCCTGAGACATAGCCAGCAAGGTCTTTTCTGCCTGAATCTCAAGATTGGGTTCCTCATAAAGTAAACCGAGCGCCAGAAAAAACGCATTAATATCAGCCAATGCCGGATCTCCTGGCGCCAGCGAAAAAGCCCAATCCTGAGGGTCGCCCCGTAAGAACGAAATAACAATTTTTACTTGCTGAGCAGAGTCTCCAGATGAACAGGGTCTCAGGGACAAAAACAATTTACAATTATTCACAAAATTCCTAAACTTAAACCTGTCTCCGGAAAACAGTTCAGGAATCGGTATTTTAGGTTCTGACCTAGGATTACTGATAACATAGTCTTGTATGCCCTGCACACGAGTAGCCAGCTGGTCCACACTTGTAATCAAGGTCTGGACATTCATGTCTGCAGCAAGCATAGCCACTCTGAGGTAAAGGGGAAGAAGAAAAAAAAAAAAATCAGAATCTTCTTTCTTATAATCCCTCTTCTGCAATGCATTAAACATTTAATACTGGCCTGGCAAACTGTTATGACCCCAATGGCGAGGGTCTCAGAGGAACGTGGAAGTCTGCAGAATACAAAAATCCAGCTCATAGGGCAGTGGTAGCTGGGTTGACCATATATCTACTCCTAACGCCAACACTAGAAGTAGCCGGGGATCATTCCTACGTTGATTCTAGATGACACGCTCCAGCCGGAGAATCTAGCTACCCCTAGTAGAGGAAAACAAAAGACCTTTCTTGCCTCCAGAGAAGGGGACCCCAAAGCTGGATAGAAGCCCCCCACAAATAATAACGGTGAGGTAAGAGGAAATGACAAACACAGAAATGAACCAGGTTTAGCACAGAGAGGCCCGCTTACTGATAGCAGAATAAAGAAAGGTAACTTATATGGTCAACAAAAACCCTATCAAAATCCACACTGGAAATTCAAGAACCCCCGAACCGTCTAACGGTCCGGGGGGAGAACACCAGCCCCCTAGAGCTTCCAGCAAAGGTCAGGATATATATTTGGAACAAGCTGGACAAAAATACAAAACCAAAACAAAATAGCAAAAAGCAAAAAGCGGACTTAGCTGATATAACTGGAACCAGGATCAGTAGACAAGAGCACAGCAGACTAGCTCTGATAACTACGTTGCCAGGCATTGAACTGAAGGTCCAGGGAGCTTAAATAGCAACACCCTTAACTAACGACCCAGGTGCGGATAAAAGGAATGACAGAAAAACCAGAGTCAAAAAACTAGTAACCACTAGAGGGAGCAAAAAGTAAATTCACAACACTCCTTGCACACGCCGAATGAAACACGTATAACATTTAGCCCTTTATACAGTCAAACTGTGTTGGAGGCGCGAGTTCCCTTCGTAATGAGACGCAGCACAGATGTCAAGAATCCCACCTTGGTGCTGGGTGCAGCCTCCTGAGCGTTGTTATTTGCTGTACAGGAGTCTGCGCTGTCGTGTTATCCCCTGGCCTAGCGCTGTTAGCGCTGCCCATCTTCTGACATCATGTAATGTCGGCCGGTGCGGTTTGCGATGACCATGAATCCCAGCCCCGCAGTGTCTTAACATTGTTAAAACACTGCGGGGCTGGGATTCATGGCCTGGCGCAGCACATATATTCGCCTCTCGCACTCGGGTCCTTACACCCGCTTCAGACTGTGCGGCGTCAGCTGATCCCTTATCGCATGCCACGGCCATGAAGCCGCACAGTCTGAAGAAGGCGGAAGGAGATGAGTGACAACAGGCGAAGATATGCACTGCTCATGCCCATCAATCACACCCTCACAGTCCCAATAAATAAGACACCGAGGGGCGTTGTGTGGGTCAGGGCGGCCGCAGAGGCGCAGGCAGCCAAACAATGATGCCAGAAGACGGGCAGCGCTACCAAGGGGGTTGCAGCGTGTCATTACAAAGGAAAGTCACACCACCAGGACGGTTAAATGGTCACACAGAGGACACATTTTAGACGTGTTTTCAGTTCCACATGTGCGAGGAGAATACGTTTATGAGCCACCTTGCACACATGCAGCATTACCGCTGTACAAGGTGGCCTTAAAAACGTACAAACGCCTGGGGGAGGGGGGACAGGTTCCCTTCAATTTCAGTTCTTGTGTCTGCGTGGCTTTTGCAGGACACGATGCCGGCTGCACAGCAGGGGAACAGCTGGCGGTGCTGAACCCCACTGACACATTGGCTGGTGTTTTTCTCTGTGCAGCTAGCAGTACCGGGCCCCAACTGGCGGTGTTGGAGCCCGGGCTCTGCAGGGGGAGCAGAGTGTAGGCCGAAGCCTACTTGAACCAATTTCAAAGGTAACCTTTAACCCCCCCTCAGGGGTTACAAAGTAGAAGAGCCACAGCTTATGCAGCAGTAGTGCTGCACAAGTCAAAGGTTGCTCTTTTAATTTTGCTCCTTGTACACGCCGAATGAAACACGTATAACATTTAGCCCTTTATACAGTCAAACTGTGTTGGAGGCGCGAGTTCCCTTTGTAATGAGACGCAGCACAGATGTCAAGAATCCCACCTTGGTGCTGGGTGCAGCCTCCTGAGCGTTGTTATTTGCTGTACAGGAGTCTGCGCTGTCGTGTTATCCCCCGGCCTAGCGCTGTTAGCGCTGCCCATCTTCTGACCTCATTTAATGTCGGCCGGTGCGGTTCGCGATGACCATGAATCCCAGCCCCGCAGTGTCTTAACATTGTTAAAACACTGCGGGGCTGGGATTCATGGCCTGGCGCAGCACATATGTTCGCCTCTCGCACTCGGGTCCTTACACCCGCTTCAGACTGTGCGGCGTCAGCTGATCCCTTATCGCATGCCGCGGCCATGAAGCCGCACAGTCTGAAGAAGGCGGAAGGAGATGAGGGACAGGCGAAGTGATGCACCGCTCATGCCCATCAATCACACCCTCGCAGTCCCAAGAAATAAGACACCGAGGGGCGTTGTGTTGGTCAGGGCGGCCGCAGAGGCGCAGGCAGCCAAACAATGATGCCAGAAGACGGGCAGCGCTACCAAGGGGGTTGCAGCGTGTCATTACAAAGGAAAGTCACACCACCGGGACGGTTAAATGGTCACACAGAGGACACATTTTAGACGTGTTTTCAGTTCCACATGTGCGAGGAGAATACGTTTATGAGCCACCTTGCACACATGCAGCATTACCGCTGTACGAGGTGGCTGTAAAACATAGAAACACCTGGGGGAGGGGGGACAGGTTCCCTTCAATTTCAGTTCTTGTGTCTGCGTGGCTGTCGCAGGACACGTTGCCGGCTACACAGCAGGGGAACAGCTGGCGGTGCTGGACCCCACTGACACATTGGCTGGTGTTTTTCTCTGTGCAGCTAGCAGTACCGGGCCCCAACTGGCGGTGTTAGAGCCCAGGGTCAGCAGGAGGAGGAGCAGGAAGAGGAGCAAGGGGGAGGGGAGTGTAGGCCGAAGCCTGCACTGGCGGCAGCTTTGGGTCTGTTGTGCCTGCGTGGCGGTCGCAGGACACGTTGCCGGCTACACAGCAGGGGAACAGCTGGCGGTGCTGAACCCCACTGACACATTGGCGAGGTGTTTGGCTCTGTGCAGCCAGCACTTCCGGACAGCAACTAGCGTTGTTGGAGCCCGGGCTCTGCCGGTGGAGCAGAGTGTAGGCCGAAGCCTAATTGAACCGATTTCAAAGGTAACCTTTAACCCCCCCTCAGGGGTTACAAACTAGAAGAGCCACAGCTTATGCAGCAGTAGTGCCGCACAAGTCAAAGGTTGCTCTTTTAATTTTGCTCCTTGCACACGCCGAATGAAACACGTATAACATTTAGCCCTTTATACAGTCAAACTGTGTTGGAGGCGCGAGTTCCCTTCGTAATGAGACGCAGCACAGATGTCAAGAATCCCACCTTGGTGCTGGGTGCAGCCTCCTGAGCGTTGTTATTTGCTGTACAGGAGTCTGCGCTGTCGTGTTATCCCCTGGCCTAGCGCTGTTAGCGCTGCCCATCTTCTGACATCATGTAATGTCGGCCGGTGCGGTTCGCGATGACCATGAATCCCAGCCCCGCAGTGTCTTAACATTGTTAAAACACTGCGGGGCTGGGATTCATGGCCTGGCGCAGCACATATGTTCGCCTCTCGCACTCGGGTCCTTACACCCGCTTCAGACTGTGCGGCGTCAGCTGATCCCTTATCGCATGCCACGGCCATGAAGCCGCACAGTCTGAAGAAGGCAGAAGGAGATGAGTGACAACAGGCGAAGATATGCACTGCTCATGCCCATCAATCACACCCTCACAGTCCCAATAAATAAGACACCGAGGGGCGTTGTGTGGGTCAGGGCGGCCGCAGAGGCGCAGGCAGCCAAACAATGATGCCAGAAGACGGGCAGCGCTACCAAGGGGGTTGCAGCGTGTCATTACAAAGGAAAGTCACACCACCGGGACGGTTAAATGGTCACACAGAGGACACATTTTAGACGTGTTTTCAGTTCCACATGTGCGAGGAGAATACGTTTATGAGCCACCTTGCACACATGCAGCATTACCGCTGTACAAGGTGGCCCTAAAAACGTACAAACGCCTGGGGGAGGGGGTACAGGTTCCCTTCAATTTCAGTTCTTGTGTCTGCGTGGCTTTTGCAGGACACGATGCCGGCTGCACAGCAGGGGAACAGCTGGCGGTGCTGAACCCCACTGACACATTGGCTGGTGTTTTTCTCTGTGCAGCTAGCAGTACCGGGCCCCAACTGGCGGTGTTGGAGCCCGGGCTCTGCAGGGGGAGCAGAGTGTAGGCCGAAGCCTACTTGAACCAATTTCAAAGGTAACTGGCGGTGTTAGAGCCCAGGGTCAGCAGGAGGAGGAGAGGGAGCAGAGTGTAGGCCAAAGCCTGCACTGGAGCAAGTTGAAAGGGAAACTTTAACCCCCCCCCAGGCGTTTGTAGCTGAAAGAGCCATCGTGTACAGCACTAATGCTGGAAAAGGTAAACTTAGCTCTTTTAATTATGGTCCTTGCACATGCTGAACCTAACACTTATAAAAAGTGTCCCCTCCTACCGTGATACCGTCCGGTAGGTGGAACTTTCCTTTGTGATGTGACGCAGCACAGCCGTCATTCTTAACCCCTTGGCGCCGTGCGCCGCCTCCTCAGCGTTGTTTGAATCAGTCCCGGAGCCTGCGCTGTTAGGTTAGCCCTTGGCCATGCACACATTTTGCGCTGCCCGTCTTCTGACATCATTTGGTGTCAGGCTGGCTGCGCCTGTGCGGCCGCGCTGGCCGAGAGCCCGCCTCGTACTGTCTTCTGATTTAATCCCACTGGGGGCCTGAGATCCATGGACATGCACAGTGCATATCTGAACCTCCACCTCTCACTCATCTCCCTACGGCTTCTTCTGACTGTGCGGTGTCACGGCCGTGGCATGCTATTAGGGACCAGCTGACACCGAACAGTCTGAAGAAGCCGTAGGGAGATGAGTGAGAGGTGGAGGTTCAGATATGCACTGCGCATGTCCATGGATCTCAGGCCCCCAGTGGGATGAAATCAGAACACAGTACGAGGCGGGCTCTCGGCCAGCGCGGCCGCACAGGCGCAGCCAGCCTGACACCAAATGATGTCAGAAGACGGGCAGCGCAAAATGTGTGCATGGCCAAGGGCTAACCTAACAGCGCAGGCTCCGGGACTGATTCAAACAACGCTGAGGAGGCGGCGCACGGCTCCAAGGGGGTAAGAATGACGGCTGTGCTGCGTCACATCACAAAGGAAAGTTCCACCAACCGTACGGTATCACGGTAGGAGGGGACACTTTTCATAAGTGTTAGGATCAGCATGTGCAAGGAGCACCACGAAAAGAGGCACTTTTTCCCTTTGCATCATTACTGCTGCACAAGGTTGCTCCTTCAGTAACAAACGCCTGGGGGGGGGGGGCAGGTTCCCTTAAATTTAACTTGTTGTGCCTGCGTGGCGGTCGCTGTACACGTTGCCGGCTGCACAGCAGGGGAACAGCTGGCGGTGCTGAACCCCACTAACACATTGGCGAGGTGTTTGGCTCTGTGCGGACAGCACTTCTGGACGGCAACTAGCGGTGTTGGAGCCCAGGGACAGGTGGAGGAGGAGGAGGAGGTGGAGGAGGTAGGAGGGATTGCCACACACACAGCAGGGGAACAGCTGACGTTACTGAACCCCAATAACAGAGGAGGGACTGTCGGGACTGTGCGTACAGCACTACCAGGCAACAACTAGCGGTGTTGGAGCCCAGGGACAGGTGGAGGAGGAGGAGGAGGTGGAGGAGGTAGGAGGGATTGCCACACACACAGCAGGGGAACAGCTGACGTTACTGAACCCCAATAACAGAGGAGGGACTGTCGGGACTGTGCGTACAGCACTACCAGGCAACAACTAGCGGTGTTGGAGCCCAGGGACAGGTGGAGGAGGAGGAGGTGGAGGAGGTAGGAGGGATTGCCACACACACAGCAGGGGAACAGCTGACAATACTGAACCCCAATAACAGAGGAGGGACTGTTGACTGTGCGTACAGTACTACCAGGCAACAACTAGCGGTGTTGGAGCCCAGGGACAGGTGGAGGAGGAGGAGGTGGAGGAGGTAGGAGGGATTGCCACACACACAGCAGGGGAACAGCTGACATTACTGAACCCCAATAACAGAGGAGGGACTGTTGACTGTGCGTACAGCACTACCAGGCAACAACTAGCGGTGTTGGAGCCCAGGGACAGGTGGAGGAGGAAGAGGTGGAGGAGGTAGGAGGGTGTTGTGATTTTGCTTTTTGCTCCCTCTAGTGGTCATTAGTGATTTGACTCTGGAGCTTCTGTCTTTTCCTATATCCTCACCTGGGCCGTTAGTTCAGGGGCGTTGCTATATAAGCTCCCTGGACCTTCAGTTCAATGCCTGGCATCGTTGAAATCAGAGCTAATCTGTTGTGCTCTTGTCCTATGATCCTGGTTCCTGTATTTCAAGCTAAGTCTGCTTCCTTGCTTTTTGCTTTTGTTTTGTTTGGTATTTTTGTCCAGCTTGTTCCAATCTGTATCCTGACCTTTGCTGGAAGCTCTAGGGGGCTGGTGTTCTCCCCCCGGACCGTTAGACGGTTCGGGGGTTCTTGAATCTCCAGCGTGGATTTTTATAGGGTTTTTGTTGACCAGATAAGTTATCTTGCTATATTCTGCTATTAGTAAGCTGGCCTCTCTTTGCTGAACCTGGTTCATTTCTGTGTTTGTCATTTCCTCTTACCTCACCGTTATTATTTGTGGGGGGCTTGTATCTTGCTTTGGGGTCCCTTTCTCTGGAGGCAAGAGAGGTCTTTGTTTTCTTCTCCTAGGGGTAGTTAGATTCTCCGGCTGGCGCGAGTCATCTAGCGATCACCGTAGGCATGATCCCCGGCTACTTCTAGTGTTGGCGTTAGGAGTAGCTATTTGGTCAACCCAGTTACCACAGCCCTTTGAGCTGGATTTTTGAATCTCGCAGACTTACACGTTCCTCTGAGACCCTGTCCACTGGGGTCATAACAGGAGGGATTGCCACACACACAGCAGGGGAACAGCTGACATTACTGAACCCCAATAACAGAGGAGGGACTGTTGACTGTGCGTACAGCACTACCAGGCAACAACTAGCGGTGTTGGAGCCCAGGGACAGGTGGAGGAGGAGGTGGAGGAGGTAGGAGGGATTGCCACACACACAGCAGGGGAACAGCTGACGTTACTGAACCCCAATAACAGAGGAGGGACTGTCGGGACTGTGCGGACAGCACTACCAGGCAACAACTAGCGGTGTTGGAGCCCAGGGACAGGTGGAGGAGGAGGAGGTGGAGGAGGTAGGAGGGATTGCCACACACACAGCAGGGGAACAGCTGACATTACTGAACCCCAATAACAGAGGAGGGACTGTTGACTGTGCGTACAGCACTACCAGGCAACAACTAGCGGTGTTGGAGCCCAGGGACAGGTAGAGGAGGAGGTGGAGGAGGTAGGAGGGATTGCCACACACACAGCAGGGGAACAGCTGACGTTACTGAACCCCAATAACAGAGGAGGGACTGTCGGGACTGTGCGGACAGCACTACCAGGCAACAACTAGCGGTGTTGGAGCCCAGGGACAGGTGGAGGAGGAGGAGGTGGAGAAGGTAGGAGGGATTGCCACACACACAGCAGGGGAACAGCTGACATTACTGAACCCCAATAACAGAGGAGGGACTGTTGACTGTGCGTACTGTTGTGAATTTGCTTTTTGCTCCCTCTAGTGGTTACTAGTTTTTTGACTCTGGTTTTTCTGTCATTCCTTTTATCCGCACCTGGGTCGTTAGTTAGGGGTGTTGCTATATAAGCTCCCTGGACCTTCAGTTCAATGCCTGGCAACGTAGTTATCAGAGCTAGTCTGCTGTGCTCTTGTCTACTGATCCTGGTTCCAGTTATATCAGCTAAGTCTGCCTTTTGCTTTTTGCTATTTGTTTTGGTTTTGTATTTTTGTCCAGCTTGTTCCAAATCTATATCCTGACCTTTGCTGGAAGCTCTAGGGGGCTGGTGTTCTCCCCCCGGACCGTTAGACGGTTCGGGGGTTCTTGAATTTCCAGTGTGGATTTTGATAGGGTTTTTGTTGACCATATAAGTTACCTTTCTTTATTCTGCTATCAGTAAGCGGGCCTCTCTGTGCTAAACCTGGTTCATTTCTGTGTTTGTCATTTCCTCTTACCTCACCGTCATTATTTGTGGGGGGCTTCTATCCAGCTTTGGGGTCCCCTTCTCTGGAGGCAAGAAAGGTCTTTGTTTTCCTCTACTAGGGGTAGCTAGATTCTCCGGCTGGCGCGTGTCATCTAGAATCAACGTAGGAATGATCCCCGGCTACTTCTAGTGTTGGCGTTAGGAGTAGATATATGGTCAACCCAGTTACCACTGCCCTATGAGCTGGATTTTTGTATTCTGCAGACTTCCACGTTCCTCTGAGACCCTCGCCATTGGGGTCATAACAGTTTGCCAGGCCCGTATTAAATGTTTAATGCATTGCAGAAGAGGGATTATAAGAAAGAAGATTCTGAGTTTTTTTTTTTTTTTCTTCTTCCCCTTTACCTCAGAGTGGCTATGCTTGCTGCAGACATGAATGTCCAGACCTTGATTACAAGTGTGGACCAGCTGGCTACTCGTGTGCAGGGCATACAAGACTATGTTATCAGAAATCCTAGGTCAGAACCTAAAATACCGATTCCTGAACTGTTTTCCGGAGACAGGTTTAAGTTTAGGAATTTCGTGAATAATTGTAAATTGTTTTTGTCCCTGAGACCCTGTTCATCTGGAGATTCTGCTCAGCAAGTAAAAATTGTTATTTCGTTCTTACGGGGCGACCCTCAGGATTGGGCTTTTTCGCTGGCGCCAGGAGATCCGGCATTGGCTGATCTTGATGCGTTTTTTCTGGCGCTCGGTTTACTTTATGAGGAACCCAATCTTGAGATTCAGGCAGAAAAGGCCTTGCTGGCTATGTCTCAGGGGCAGGACGAGGCTGAAGTGTATTGCCAAAAATTTCGGAAATGGTCCGTGCTGACACATTGGAACGAGTGTGCACTGGCCGCTAATTTTAGAAATGGCCTTTCTGAAGCCATTAAGAATGTTATGGTGGGTTTTCCCATTCCCACAGGTCTGAATGATACTATGGCACTGGCTATTCAAATTGACCGGCGGTTGCGGGAGCGCAAAACCGCAAATTCCCTCATGGTGTTGTCTGAACAGACACCTAATTCGGTGCAATGTGATAGAAAAACCGCAAATTCCCTCATGGTGTTGTCTGAACAGACACCTGATTTAATGCAATGTGATAGAATCCTGACTAGAAATGAGCGGAAAATTCATAGACGCCAGAATGGCTTGTGCTACTACTGTGGTGATTCTACACATGTTATCTCAGCATGCTCTAAACGTATAGCTAAGGTTGTTAGTCCTGTCACCGTTGGTAATTTGCAACCTAAATTTATTCTGTCTGTAACTTTGATTTGCTCACTGTCATCTTATCCTGTCATGGCGTTTGTAGATTCAGGTGCTGCCCTGAGTCTCATGGATCTCTCATTTGCTAAGCGCTGTGGTTTTACTCTTGAACCATTAGAAAATCCTATTCCTCTTAGGGGTATTGATGCTACACCATTGGCAGCAAATAAACCGCAGTATTGGACACAGGTTACCATGTGCATGACTCCTGAACACCGCGAGGTGATACGTTTCCTGGTTTTACATAAAATGCATGATTTGGTTGTTTTAGGGCTGCCATGGTTACAGACCCATAATCCAGTCCTGGACTGGAAGGCTATGTCAGTCTCAAGTTGGGGCTGTCGTGGTATTCATGGGGATTCCCTGCCTGTGTCTATTGCTTCTTCTACGCCTTCGGAAGTTCCGGAGTATTTGTCTGATTATCAGGATGTCTTCAGTGAGTCTGAGTCCAGTGCACTGCCTCCTCATAGGGACTGTGACTGTGCTATAGATTTGATCCCGGGCAGTAAATTTCCTAAGGGAAGACTATTTAATCTGTCGGTACCTGAACATACCGCTATGCGTTCATATATCAAGGAGTCTCTGGAGAAAGGACATATTCGTCCGTCTTCTTCCCCTCTTGGTGCGGGATTCTTTTTTGTGGCAAAAAAGGACGGATCTTTGAGACCTTGTATTGATTATCGGCTTTTGAATAAGATCACTGTCAAATTTCAGTATCCTTTACCGCTGTTGTCTGACTTGTTTGCCCGGATTAAGGGTGCCAAGTGGTTCACCAAGATAGACCTTCGTGGTGCGTACAACCTTGTGCGCATTAAGCAAGGTGATGAATGGAAAACCGCATTCAATACGCCCGAAGGTCATTTTGAGTACTTAGTGATGCCTTTTGGGCTCTCCAATGCGCCTTCAGTTTTTCAGTCCTTTATGCATGACATTTTCCGGAAGTATCTGGATAAATTTTTGATTGTTTATCTGGATGATATTTTGGTTTTTTCTGATAATTGGGATTCGCATGTGGAGCAGGTCAGGTTGGTCTTTAAAATTTTGCGTGAAAATTCTTTGTTTGTCAAGGGCTCAAAGTGTCTCTTTGGTGTACAGAAGGTTCCCTTTTTGGGGTTCATTTTTTCCCCTTCTGCTGTGGAGATGGACCCAGTCAAGGTCCGAGCTATTCTTGATTGGACTCAGCCCTCGTCAGTTAAGAGTCTTCAGAAGTTCTTGGGCTTCGCTAACTTCTACCGTCGTTTTATCGCTAATTTTTCTAGCATTTTGAAACCTTGTGCCTTTTTCTCTAGGAAGTTTTCGCCTGCCGAGCGAAATTATGATGTGGGCAATCGGGAGTTGTTGGCCATGAAATGGGCATTTGAGGAGTGGCGTCATTGGCTCGAGGGTGCTAAGCATCGTGTGGTGGTCTTGACTGATCACAAAAATCTGATGTATCTCGAGTCTGCTAAACGCCTTAATCCGAGACAGGCCCGCTGGTCATTGTTTTTCTCCCGCTTTGATTTTGTTGTCTCGTATTTACCAGGTTCAAAGAATGTGAAGGCCGATGCTCTTTCTAGGAGCTTTGTGCCTGATGCTCCTGGAGTCACTGATCCTGTTGGTATTCTTAAAGATGGAGTTATCTTGTCAGCTATTTCTCCGGATCTGCGACGTGTGTTGCAGAGATTTCAGGCTGATAGGCCTGAGTCTTGTCCACCTGACAGACTGTTTGTCCCAGATAAGTGGACCAGCAGAGTCATTTCCGAGGTTCATTCCTCGGTGTTGGCAGGTCACCCGGGAATTTTTGGCACCAGAGATCTGGTGGCCAGGTCCTTTTGGTGGCCTTCCTTGTCAAGGGATGTGCGGTCATTTGTGCAGTCCTGTGGGACTTGTGCTCGAGCTAAGCCTTGCTGTTCTCGTGCCAGCGGTTTGCTCTTGCCCTTGCCTGTCCCGAAGAGACCTTGGACACATATCTCCATGGATTTCATTTCTGATCTTCCGCTATCTCAGGGCATGTCCGTTATCTGGGTGATATGTGATCGCTTCTCCAAGATGGTCCATTTGGTTCCTTTGCCTAAGCTGCCTTCCTCTTCCGATCTGGTTCCTGTGTTTTTCCAGAACGTGGTTCGTTTGCACGGCATCCCTGAGAATATTGTGTCAGACAGAGGATCCCAGTTCGTTTCCAGGTTCTGGCGATCCTTTTGTAGTAGGATGGGCATTGATTTGTCGTTTTCGTCTGCTTTCCATCCTCAGACTAATGGACAGACGGAGCGAACCAATCAGACTTTGGAGGCTTATTTGAGGTGTTTTGTCTCTGCTGATCAGGACGATTGGGTGACATTCTTGCCGTTGGCTGAGTTTGCCCTTAATAATTGGGCTAGTTCCACCTTGGTTTCGCCTTTTTTCTGCAACTCTGGTTTCCATCCTCGCTTTTCTTCGGGTCATGTGGAGCCTTCTGACTGTCCTGGGGTGGATTCTGTGGTGGATAGGTTGCAGCAGATCTGGAATCATGTGGTGGACAACTTGAAGTTGTCACAGGAGAAGGCTCAGCGCTTTGCCAACCGCCGTCGCGGTGTGGGTCCCCGACTACGCGTTGGGGATTTGGTATGGCTTTCTTCCCGCTTTGTTCCTATGAAGGTCTCCTCTCCCAAATTTAAACCTCGTTTTATTGGGCCTTACAAGATATTGGAAATCCTTAATCCTGTATCTTTTCGTCTGGATCTTCCTGTGTCGTTTGCTATTCACAATGTATTTCATAGGTCCTTGTTGCGGCGGTACATTGTGCCTGTAGTTCCTTCTGCTGAGCCTCCTGCTCCGGTGTTGGTTGAGGGCGAGTTGGAGTACGTGGTGGAGAAGATCTTGGATTCTCGCCTCTCCAGGCGGAGGCTTCAGTACCTGGTCAAGTGGAAGGGCTATGGTCAGGAGGATAATTCCTGGGTGGTCGCCTCTGATGTTCATGCGGCCGATTTAGTTCGTGCCTTTCATGCCGCTCATCCTGATCGCCCTGGTGGTCGTGGTGAGGGTTCGGTGACCCCTCACTAAGGGGGGGGTACTGTTGTGAATTTGCTTTTTGCTCCCTCTAGTGGTTACTAGTTTTTTGACTCTGGTTTTTCTGTCATTCCTTTTATCCGCACCTGGGTCGTTAGTTAGGGGTGTTGCTATATAAGCTCCCTGGACCTTCAGTTCAATGCCTGGCAACGTAGTTATCAGAGCTAGTCTGCTGTGCTCTTGTCTACTGATCCTGGTTCCAGTTATATCAGCTAAGTCTGCCTTTTGCTTTTTGCTATTTGTTTTGGTTTTGTATTTTTGTCCAGCTTGTTCCAAATCTATATCCTGACCTTTGCTGGAAGCTCTAGGGGGCTGGTGTTCTCCCCCCGGACCGTTAGATGGTTCGGGGGTTCTTGAATTTCCAGTGTGGATTTTGATAGGGTTTTTGTTGACCATATAAGTTACCTTTCTTTATTCTGCTATCAGTAAGCGGGCCTCTCTGTGCTAAACCTGGTTCATTTCTGTGTTTGTCATTTCCTCTTACCTCACCGTCATTATTTGTGGGGGGCTTCTATCCAGCTTTGGGGTCCCCTTCTCTGGAGGCAAGAAAGGTCTTTGTTTTCCTCTACTAGGGGTAGCTAGATTCTCCGGCTGGCGCGTGTCATCTAGAATCAACGTAGGAATGATCCCCGGCTACTTCTAGTGTTGGCGTTAGGAGTAGATATATGGTCAACCCAGTTACCACTGCCCTATGAGCTGGATTTTTGTATTCTGCAGACTTCCACGTTCCTCTGAGACCCTCGCCATTGGGGTCATAACAGCGTACAGCACTACCAGGCAACAACTAGCGGTGTTGGAGCCCAGGGACAGGTGGAGGAGGAGGAGGTGGAGGAGGTAGGAGGGATTGCCACACACACAGCAGGGGAACAGCTGATATTACTGAACCCCAATAACAGAGGAGGGACTGTTGACTGTGCGTACAGCACTACCAGGCAACAACTAGCGGTGTTGGAGCCCAGGGACAGGTGGAGGAGGAGGTGGAGGAGGTAGGAGGGATTGCCACACACACAGCAGGGGAACAGCTGACGTTACTGAACCCCAATAACAGAGGAGGGACTGTCGGGACTGTGCGGACAGCACTACCAGGCAACAACTAGCGGTGTTGGAGCCCAGGGACAGGTGGAAAAGCAGAGGAACACAATGTAGGCCGAAGCCTGAGAAAGTCGAAAGGGAACCTTTAACCCCCCCCCAAGGCGTTTGTAGCTGAAAGAGGCAGCTTGTGCAGCACAAAAAATGCAAAAGGAAAAGGTGGCTCTTTTCATCATGCTCCTTGCAAACACAGAACTAAACACTTATAAAATGTGTCCCCTGAAACCGTGAAACCGTCCCGGAGGTGGGACTTTCCTTCGTAATATGACGCAGCACAGCCGTCATTCCTCCCCCCCGGGCGCCGCGCCCCGGCTCCTCAGCGTAGTTTGATTCCGTCCCGGAGCCTGCGCTGTTATGTTATCCCTTGGCCAGGCACACTTAGCGCTGCCCATCTTCTGACATCATTTGGTGTCAGGCTGGCTGCGCCTGTGCGGCCGCGCTGGCCGAGAGCCCGCCTCGCAGTGTCTTCTGATTTTATCCCACTGGGGGCCTGGGATCCATGGCCATGCACAGTGCATATCCTCGCCTCTCACTCCCCTCCCTACGGCTTCTTAAGACTGTGCAGTGTCACGGCCGTGGCATGCTATTAGGGACCAGCTGACACCAAACAGTCTGAAGAAGCCGTAGGGAGATGAGTGAGAGGTGGAGGTTCAGATATGCACTGCGCATGTCCATGGATCCCAGGCCCCCAGTGGGATTAAATCAGAAGACACTGCGAGGCGGGCCCTCGGCCAGCGCGGCCGCACAGGCGCAGCCATCCTGACACCAAATGATGCCAGAAGACAGGCAGCGCTAAGTGTGCCTGGCCACGGGATAACATAACAGCGCAGGCTCCGGGACGGAATCAAACAACGCTGAGGAGCCGGGGCACGGCGCCGGGGGGGGGAGGAATGACGGCTGTGCTGCGTCATATTACGAAGGAAAGTCCCACCTCCGGGACGGTTTTACGGTATCAGTGGACACATTTTATAAGTGTTAAGTTCTGCGTGTGCAAGGAGCTAAACCAAAATAGCTACCTTTTCCTTGTGCAGCATTACTGCTGCACAAGGAGGCTCTTTCAGTAACAAACGCCTTGGGGGGGGGGGACAGATTCCCTTACATTTCAGTTGTTGTGTCAGCGTGGCGGTCGCATGACACATTGCCGGCTACACAGCTGGGGATCAGCTGACGTTACTGAAACCCAATAACACTGGGTCGTATGTTTTGACTGTGCAGACGGCACTTCTGAGCCTCAACTGGCGGTGTTGGAGCCCAGGAATTTAAGTTCAGGTGGTAGAAAGATGAACACAACAGGAGACCTGGATAACGTATACAGTGACCTAATTATTTAATCAGGAGGAGGAGTGGCAAATTCCTGCGAGATCCAGGCCTTGTTCATTTTCAGGAAAGTAAGCCAGTCAACGTTATCGGATGATAGTCGCATGCGACGGTCAGTTAGTACACCACCTGCAGCACTAAAGACACGTTCCGATAATACACTGGCCGCAGGGCAAGACAGCACCTCCAATGCATACTGGCTTAGCTCTGGCCATGTATCCAGCTTTGAGACCCAAAACTTGAAAGGGGAAGAGCCGTCTGGGAGTACAGCAAGAGGGCAAGACATGTAGTCTGTCACCATCTGACGGAACCGTTGCCTCCTGCTGACTGGAGCCGTCTGTGATGGTGTAGACTTTTGTGGGGGGCACAGAAAACTGTGCCACAGTTGGGCCATACTGGTCTTGCCTTGGGCAGAGGCACTGCTTCTGCTCCCTCTTTGTGCAGAGCCTCCACCACTGCCTGGACGCACTGAGCTGCTTTGGAATGCACTAGCAGCACTTCTCTCAGTTGGAATGGAGAAGATGATGGAATTGACCAGTGTGTCTTGGTACTCCCGCATTTTTCGCTCCCGGTTCAACGGTGTGATGAGGCTTTCTACGTTGTCCCGGTAGCGAGGATCGAGGAGGGTGAACACCCAATAATCAGACATGTTGAGAATGTGGGCGATGCGGCGGTCGTTTCTCAGGCACTGCAGCATGTAATCCACCATGTGCTGCAGACTGCCAACTGCCCAAGAAACGCTGTCCCCTGCTGGAGGCATGATATCTGCCCGCTCGTCATCACCCCACCCTCGCTGTACACACTGAGTACTGGACAATTCGGTAACTCCCTCCTCTGGACGGATGTCTTCCTCCTCCATTGACTCCTCCTCATCCTCCTCACAAACTGACCCCTGCCTACGCGTTTGTGAGGAACCACGTGGCGCTGACTGTCCAGAAGATGATGGAAATGGTGAATCCTCATCCTCCACCTCTTCCACAACATCATCCCTTAGCGCTTGCAGTGATTTTTCAAGCAGGCAGATAAGGGGGACAGTCATGCTGACTAGTGCATCATCTGCACTCGCCATCCGCGTGGAATAATCAAAGGGACGCAAAACCTGGCAGACGTCATTCATAGTGGCCCACTCTGTGGTTGTGAAGTCTGTACGGCGCTGAGTGCGACTTCTTTGCGCCTGAAGCAGCTGGTACTCCATTACAGCTTGCTGCTGCTCACACAACCGCTCCAACATATGTAACGTGGAATTCCACCTGGTAGGTAGGTCACATATGATGCGATGTTCCGGCAGGCGGTGTCGGCGCTGCAGAGCCGCAATGCGCGCTTTTGCCGTGCTGGAACGCCGCAAGTGAGCACACTCTAGGCGGACCTTGTGCAGCAGTGCATCAAGATCCGGATAGTCCCTCAAAAAGCTCTGCACGACCAAATTGAGCACATGTGCCAGACATGGGATGTGAGTGAGATTGCCGAGGCCCAGAGCTGCCACCAGATTTCGGCCATTATCACACACTACCATGCCTGGCTGGAGATTCGCTGGCACAAACCACACATCGCTCTCCTGCTTGATGGCATTCCAGAGCTCCTGCGCTGTGTGGCTACGATTCCCCCAAAAAATTAATTTCAAGACGGCCTGTTGACGTTTGGCCACGGCTGTGCTCATGTCGGTCGTAACAGGTACACGTTCATCACGGGTCCATGTGGAGGTGGACTGTGACGGCTCCTGCAGCGATGATTCTGAGGAACTGGTGTAAGAGGAGGAGTCAATGCGTACAGAATGGATTCCTGCAATCCTTGGAGTGGGCAGGACACGTCCTGCGCCACTCGCACGGTCTGTACCCGGCTCAACGACATTAACCCAATGGGCAGTGAGGGAAAGGTATCGCCCCTGTCCATGTTGACTGGTCCACGCATCGGTGGTGAGGTGGACCTTGCTACTGACAGCGTTCAGTAGCGCGTGTTTTATGTGTCCCTCCACATGCTTGTGCAGGGCAGGGACGGCTTGCCTGCTGAAGTAAAAGCGGCTGGGCACATTGTACTGTGGGACTGCCAATGACATCAAGTCACGGAAGCTGTCAGTCTCCACCAGCCTGAATGACAGCATTTCCAGTGACAGAAGTTTGGCAATGCCTGCAGTCAGAGCCTGTGCTCGTGGGTGGTTTGACGAGAAAGGCCGCCTTTTCTCCCATGCCTGTACTACCGATGGCTGTAGACTGGGCTGGGAGTGTGTGGATGACTGGGAAAGTGGTGCTGCGGGTGGAATTACAGCGGGTCTCTGGACAACAGGGCCAGAGGTTCTTCCACGGCGATCCTGGGAGGAAGCCGAACCAGCTGCGTGTGAGCTAGAGGAAGAGGCAACACGAGCTGAAGAGGTGGTTGCTGCCGCTGTTGGTTGGCCTAGCTCTTCAGTGTGTTTTTCTAACTCCGCCGGGTGCCTGTTGCGCACATGTTTCCACATGTTGGAGGTATTGAGGTTGCTGACATTTCGACCTCTTTTGACTTTTTGATGACACACCTTGCATCTGACATAGCAAATGTCATCTGCAACTGTGTCAAAAAAGGACCAGGCACTGCAAGTCTTGGGAGCGCCCTTTTTGGCTTTTGGAAGAGACATGCTCCTAACGGGTGCCAAAGCGGAGGCTGCAGGATCCGCAGTCTTCCCCCTCCCTCTCCCTCTTTGGGCCGTACGGGGAATCTCTTCCTCAGAGCTGCTCCCACCACCTTCCTGTCCCTCACGCCAAGATGGGTCAAGGACCTCATCATCTACACTACCCTCTGCCCCCAACTGCTCCTCCTGGGTAGTCTCAGCAGCAGAGCACGCACCAGTAAGTGGCACCTGAGTGTCATCATCAGCTGATGCGGCCTGCGATGTGGTGACCGGAGCCACTGGCCCACCCGCCTCTTCAGAGGAAGAGAGAAAAAGCTGTTGGGCATCACTGCACCCTGCCTCTTCTTCCATTTCTCCAATGCTGCTTGGCTGGCCCCCTGTTTCCAAGCCAAGAGATTCAGAGAACAGAAGTAGAGACGGCTCCTGTCCTGGGCTCTCTGTCTGCCTGGGCAATTTGGCAGGTGGTGAAGAGACAGATGGCTGCTCTCCAGTGCTCTGTGTCTGAGAGGATGTGGCACTAATTGAAGTTGATGCATTAGCTGCCATCCATCCGACAACGGCTTCAATTTGTTCTTCACGCAGCAGCGGTGTACGGCGCTCTGACACAAAGCTGCGCATGAATGACTGTTGCCTGGTGAAAGTGGGTGCTGATGAGTCACCGGTGCCCGCAGCAGGCACAGAATCCCCACGTCCCCTCCCTGCTCCGCGCCCACGCCCACGCCCACGTGCCTTACTCACTGCCTTCTTCATCTTGGTTGACTGATAAAGATAAGCAGAAAAGTACTAACGGCTTTGTGTGCTTATTCCTGAGCAACTCCTCCTAACAGGTATAAGAAACACTAATTTTCTAAAGTGTGGACTAGACTTTAATATGAGCTAATGTGGCCTACACAAATGTAAAGTGGTGTAACTGGTGTGTTTGGTGAACTTTATTATTTATTTATTTTTGGGGGGCTGAACTGACAACGGATAGAGCTGCAGTCACACGGAGACCGTGCAGACAGACGTAAACGGCGCTGCAAGGCCCAAAAACCCTCCTCTACGTTATCCTATGTAGTGTTTTTCCACAAGTTAGCTGGAGACGGGTGGAAAGACACTAATAGGATTTTTTTGAAAAAATGTGCAGCAGCCTGCACTACTTAAAACAAAATGAAAATTGATTTGGCGGTATGACGCAGTGAACAACCCTGAGCTGGAGACAACCAGGCTATGGCTGCTCACAGACTACAGGGCGAGCTGCAGTCACACGGAGACCGTGCAGACAGCCGTAAACGGCGCTGCAAGGCCCAAAAACCCTCCTCTACGTTATCCTATGTAGTGTTTTTCCACAAATTAGCTGGAGACGGGTGGAAAGACACTAATAGGATTTTTTTGAATAAATTAGCAGCAGACTACACTACTTGAAAAAAAAAAGAACAGTATGAGGCAATGAACCACCCTCCCTGAACTGAATACAACCAGCTATGGATGGCCTATGTGGCTGCACTCAGACTAGAGAGTGGGCTGCACTCACACACACACACACACACACAGACCTTGCAGATCGCTGTGAAAACAGCGCTACAAGGCAAAAGCAAGGTGAATAGTAGGTGAACACAGCAGTTGCTAAATTAGCCTTTGGAAAGCACAAAGAAGCAAATCGCTATCTCTAAACTGTCCCTCAGTCAGCAAACAGCGTCCTGTCACTAACTGAATTCACAGCAGAGTGATCGCAAAATGGCGCCAGCGACTTTTAAACTGCATCATGACATCATTTCAGCAGCCAATCACAGCCTTGCCAGTAGTTTCATGCCCTCCATGCTAAACAGGATGTGCCCACACTTGGAATCATTCTCATTGGCTGAATTTCTGCATTTTGAATCTTGGAACTTCCGATTCCGGTATCCGATACGCGGCAAGTATCGGAATCCCGGTATCGGAATTCCGATACCGCAAGTATCGGCCGATACCCGATACTTGCGGTATCGGAATGCTCAACACTACTTACCACTGATCGATGAAGGTTCCTGCAGTGGGACAATTTGTGATTTGCCTACTGTGGACCCTTCTGGCAAAAAAAATAGGTTATCTATGGAATTAGTCTTTTTTCACCCCTTTATGACCCAGCCTATTTTGACCTTAATGACCTGGCCATTTTTTGCTCTTCTGACCAATGTCCCTTTATGAGGTAATAACTCAGGAATGCTTCAATGGATCCTAGCGACTCTTAGATTATTTTTTCATGACACATTGGGCTTCATGCTAGTGGTAAATTTAGATCGATAATTTTTGCGTTTATTTGTGAAAAAAATTGGAAATTTGGTGAAAATTTTGCAATTTTCAATTTTTGTTATTTTTATTCTGTTAAATCACAGAGGTATGTGACACAAAATTTTCCACATGTCTACTTTATATCAGCACAATTTTGGAAACAAAATTTGTTTTGTTAGGAAGTTATAAGGGTTAAAGGTTGACCAGCGATTTCTCATTTTTACAACAAAATTTACAAAACCATTTTTTTAGGGACCAAATCACATTTGAAGTGACTTTGGGGGGTCAATATGACAGAAAATACCCAAAAATGACTCCATTCTTAAAACTGCACCCCTCAAGCTGATCAAAACCACATTCAAGAAGTTTATTAACCCTTCATGTGTTTCACAGCAGCAGAAGCAACATGGAAGGAAAAATGAACATTTAACTTTTTAGTCACAAAAATGATCTTTTAGCAACAATTTATTTTATTTTCCCAAGGGTAAAAGGAGAAAGTGGACTCTAAAAGTTGTTGAACAATTTGTCCTGAGTTCGCCCCATATGTGGGGGTGAATTACTGTTTGGGTGCATGGCAGGGATCGGAAGGAGCGCCATTTGACATTTTGAATGGAAAATTAGCTCCAATCGATAGCGGACACCGTGTTGTGTTTGGAGAGCCCCTGTGTGCCTAAACTTTGGAGCTCCCCCACAGGTGACCCCATTTTGAAAACTAGATCCCCCAAGGAACTTATCTAGATCCATAATGAGCACTTTGAACCCCCAGGTGCTTCACAAATTGATCCATAAAAATGAAAAAGTACTATTTTTTCACAAAAACTTTCTTTTAGCTTCAATTTTTTCATTCTCACCTGGGCAACAGGCCAAAATGGATCCACTTGTTGAGCAATTTCTCCTGAGTACAACAATACCTCATGTGTGGTCATAAACCACTGTTTGGGCACACGTCAGAGCTCGGAAGGCAAGGAGCGCCATTTCACTTTTTGAATGGAAAATTAGCATCATTCGTTAGCGGACACCATGTCGCGTATGGAGAGCCCCTGTGTGCCTAAACATTGGAGCTCCCCCACAAGTGATGCCATTTTGGAAACTACACTCCCCAGGGAACCTATATAGAAGTTTATAACGCAGAGCCGTGAAATTGAAAAAAAAATTTCCACAAAATTTGATTTTTTACCCTGCAATTTTTTATTTTCGCAAGGGTAACAGGAGAAATTAGACCCCAAAAGTTGTTGTCCAGTTTGTCCTGAGTACGCTGGTACTCCATATGTGGGGAGGGGAACAATGTTTGGGCACACGTCAGGGCTCGGAAGGGAAGTAGTGAAGTTTTGAAATGCAGACTTTGATGGAGTGGTCTGCGGGCGTCATGTTACTTTTGGAGAGCCCCTGATGTGCCTAAACAATAGAAACCCCCCACAAGTTACCCCATTTTGGAAACTTGACCCCCCCAAGGAACTTATCTTGATGTCTGGTGAGCACTTTGAACCCCCAAGTAATTCACAGAATTTTATAACACAGAGCTGTGAAAATTAAAAAAACATATTTTTTCCACAAAAATAATTTTTTAGCCCCAAATTTTTTTATTTTCCCAAGGGTAACAGGAGAAATTAGACCCCCAAAGTCGTTGTGAAATTTTTCCTGAGTATGCTGGTGCCCCAAATGTTTGGGTAAACCACTGTTTGGGCGCACGTCAGGGCTCGGAATGGAGGGAGCACCATTTGACTTTTTGAACGCAAGATTGGCTGGAATCAATGGTGGAGCCATGTCGTGTTTGGAGAGCCCTTGTTGTGCCTAAACAGTGGAAACCCCTCAATTCTAACACCAATACTAACCCCAACACACCCCTAACCCTAATCCCAACCCTAACCATAACCCTAATCACGACCCTAACCCCAACACACCCCTAACCACAACCCTAACCATAACCCTAACCACAACCCTAACCCCAACACACCCCTAACCACAACCAAAACCCCAACACACCCCTAACCATAATCCAAAATCTAAGCGTAACCCTAACTACAACCCTAACTCCAACACACCCCTAACCCTAATCCCAACCCTAACTATAGCCCTAACCACAAGCCTAACCCTAACCCCAACACACCCCTAACCCTAATCTAACCCTAATTCCAACTCTAACCCTAAATCCTACCCTAAACCTAATTCCAACCCTAACCATAATCCCAACCCTAACCATAATTCCAAACCTAACCCTAATTCTAACCCTAATTCCAACCCTAACCCTAATTCTAACCCTAACCCTAACCCTAATTCTAACCCTAACCCTAATTTTAACCCTAACCCTAATTCTAACCCTATCCCTAGTGGAAAAATAAAAGTAAATATATTTTCTTTATTTCATTATTTACCCTACCTATATGGGTGATAAAGGGGGATTATTTACTATTTCTTTATTTTGATCACTTTTATAGGTTCTATCACAGTGATCTAAATGTACCAGGAATGAATGAATGAATCTGGCAGATTCGGAGGGTGCACTGCGCATGCGCCCGCCATTTTGGAAGATGGCGCCGCCCATGAGAGAAGACGGACAGACACCGGGAGGGACACCGGGACTCGGGAGGTATGGAGGGGCGGGATCGGACTGCGGGGGTAGCGGAGGACTGGACAGAGGGGAGAGAAGGGCAGCGGTGGACAGGACTGAGGGGAGGAAAGACTGACGGCTGTTCCAGATCAGGGTCTCCAGTCAGTCGGTGGTGGGGGCAGATCAGGGTCTCCAGCCGTGGCCGATGGTACTGCAGCATCGGCCATGGCTGGACTGTAATATTTCACCAAGTTTCATTGGTAAAATATTACAATTGCTCTGATTGGCTGTTTCACTTTCAACAGCCAATCAGAGCGATCGTAGCCATGGGGGGCAAAGCCACCCCCCCTGGGCTCAAGTACAACTCCTCCTGTACCTGCAGGTCGGGTGACATTTGAGTTAACTGGAGCGCCCCCACACCACCGCAGGGCCGAGGGGATACCCGGAGCCGGGCCTCTAATTCTCAGTCTCGGGGTTGTCACGGTGGCTAGACCCGGTCCGTGGCCCTGTCCGTCAGTGGGGGACGTCCGGTGTAATAAGTGGTAGTAACGGTAGCGATGGAGCGGTGCAGTTGTGGGGTGTAAGTCGCGGTAAATAACGAGGACACCAGGTTGCAGTCTCTTTACCTCTTTACTGGAGATCTCTGAGTCCTCAGTCCAGAACACGGTTCACCAGGCTACGCAAGTCCGGCCGGTCCAATGGCACCTCCAGAGTTCTCCTCTCAGGTGGAAATCTGTGCCTTCCTTCTAGCGCTATGTGTTGTAGTCCTTCCCTGCTGTGCTCACGGAAAGTAACCCCACAACGGTTGTGTCTGTTTCTTAAGTTCCCTCACAACTCGATTTGATGTTCCTCTGTAATCCACCCCTTCCCTGTATTCAGGTTGGAATGGCACCCGTTTGTCAGGTAGGCCTGGAGTTCTTCCGGGACCCTAGAGTCGCCCCTCTCCCGCAATTGCCCCCCAAGACTTCATAGGTGATATGTGGTAGACAGCCCGCCTGAGACCGACTGTCCTGCCGCTGTTTGGAGTATGGCTTGAAGCTGTATTCTAATCCACTCCCTCGGCGTTCCGGCCACCGGTATTGCGCCTCAGCAGGGTGCTGCCTCTTTCAACAAAACCCCTGCTGGTATTCTCCTTCTGCTTGATCTCGTTTCTCACTCAGCACAATCTATCTCGCTTCTAGTCCTTTCTTGAGTCCCGCCGCTTCCAGGAGCCTGCGCGGACCCGTTACGTTCTTTCAATGCCAAGCCTCTGCCAGGATCCCACCCCTGGCAGAGACCCTACAGTCTCTCCCTTCACAACACCCCCTGCCACAGGGTGTTGCTCCGTTCAATCCCGTCAGCGTTCTCTACTAACTTCCTGCCTGACCCCCAGTTTACCCACTATGGTGGGGAGTGGCCTAATGAATAGCACCCTTAGCTCCCCCCGGAGGCCCAGCTGTGAAACATATTGGTGTCTGTGATACCTGATTGGAGGAACTCCTTCGGTGCCATCGAACGTACCATGGCTCCCCTTAGCGGCGAAGCCACAGCACTGCAACGACCAGGACTCTGGGGCGCTGCACTCCCCCCTGGTTAAACACAGTACTCCGGGACTGGGAAGAAAAACAACAATACAGGTTAGCAAAAAGACATACAATTTTGTTGAGTGCAAAACGATAAGTATACTTGAACAGGCTTCCCTTTATGGGAGGTGAGGACACTTTTAACGTTACAAACATGGTCAACATTATAAATTACAGGCTATACATAACTCCTGTTACCCAACCGGGTATTCTACTTAGTGCAAATTCTGGAACAATAAATTAACATTGCCTTTAAGAAACATACACTCTTAGTTTACCAAAGGCCTTCCTATAATCACATTACAGGGTAAGGTAACTTCACATTCTCCTACTTTGAACCTGCAGGACCGCCTGTCCCTATGGCACCAGACCTACTGCCTCTCCTTTCTTTTACAGGACCGCCCTGTTCATCCAGGGCCTACTGCCTTTCGCTACTATACATAGTATAGACATAACATTCCTTTCGTTTAAAGAACTCTGAGCCCGCTCTACTCGGCTCCTTTAAGGACTCACTCTCTAACCCCTACGGGTTCGCCTTCTGTCCTTAGTAACAAAGTAACTTTCTATGGGGACGCAGGGTTGACCTTCTATCCTCACCTTCATCATTACTTCCTGACTTTCAGCTATGCAGATCTCTATCTCTACCCCTACGGGCTCTCTGCATCTTTTCTTTCTGCAAAACATTTTTTAGATTTCACATTTCAACAAATTCAACACATATAACTTAGCATGTAAAACAGTTACATTTCTTTTCAAGGCATCATTATGGCATTACTGTTCTGCAACAGTATCTCTCTCAAGTTCAGTTTCTCACATCCCCTTTAAGAGGGGACCAAGTCTTTCTGAGGTAGCTCGTCTCCTCAGCCTACCAGTCCATGCAAAGGTTCCGGTATGGTATCTTCGCAAAGTGTCTTTAACTAGAACCGGTAGGAAAGGTATCTTCACAAAGTGTCTTTGGCTCAAACCAATAGGGCAAATATCTTCGCAAAGTGTCTTTGGCTAAAACCAGTAGGGAGCACCTTTAAGAAGGTGCAAACTATTTACAAAAGAAAGTTCGTATCATGCACAGTCCATGATTTCGCAGTTTTTATAACATTGTGGAACAAAAAGCAAAAATGAAAGTGAAAGCAAAAATAAAAAGCAATAGGGATCCCGGGTAAACAAAGGGATCCCTTTAAGAGTTAACCCAGGACAGGTTTTAGCAGCAAAACAGCAAGGAAATAAACAGTTAACTATTTACAGTTTCAGGTTTCCGAGGCTTAGTTGGACGGCTTCCAGGGCTGCACCTGGCACTTAACCCTTCTTGGCCTGGGCAAAGTGGGATCCAGGGTTACACCCAGTGCTGGACAAACGCCGTTAATCCGTCTCTCATGTACGGTTAGGTCATGCACAGCGATGGAGGTCCGCGCAGCTTGAGTATGGGCATTTGCTGCAGCAGAGGTAGCGGCTGCTGCAAGATCAGTCACTGGAACGGAGTCAGCAGCTGTGGCACCAGCAGTCACGGGAGTGGTGTCGGTCGTCAGGGCAGGGTCGTCCTTCATACCTGCTTCAGATGCGGTTCCTCCAGTGCCGGTCTGCTCTGCCTCCGCTGGGGTCTGGAACGCTGGCTGCGGGGCCTTGCGCTGCGACGCTGTCATCTCTGCTTGCAGCACCTCGCTTTCAGGCAGGGCCTTGCTTTCCAGCTTCGGAGCGCTGGGACTTCTTCCCTGCTCCGGACCAGATGAGGCTGCCGACAGATGTCCGGTGAGGCTCCTGATGATGGCCTTCTTCCACCCGGCCTCGGTGCTCAGCTGCGTCCGCCGGGGTCGGTCGCTGAGCTCGTCCACTCCGACCTGCAGGAATTCAGCATCAGCGGTGGAGGCCTGGTTGCGGTGCCCCTCCGGGTGGCTCGCCATGGCGTCCTCCATGTCGCTGACTTCTTCTTCCTGGTCCTTTTCCCGCTCTCTTCTTCGTGGGCGGTTTCGTTTTCTCTGTCTCTGCCCACCATTAAGGATCAGGAGGCGGATCTCGGCTGCTGACGGACACGTCCTCAAGGGGCCGAGATATTTAGACTGGGCGGCCATTGTCTTTCGCGCTCTTCAGCTTGTTCACGCCCACTTCCACGCCCTTCTTCTCCTTGGGTGTAGCAATGGCGGCGCCTTTTGGCGGGAACTTTTGGCGGCTAATGGCGCAGCACAGTCTTACAATAAAGTACAGTCCAAGCACAACAAATCACAGTCTCTAGGCACACATGACCTGATTCTTCAGGCTTAAGTAAATCCTGTTCGTGACGCCAAGTTGGAGCGCCCCCACACCGCCGCAGGGCCGAGGGGTACCCGGAGCCGGGCCTCTGAGTTTCAGTCTCGGGGTTGTCACGGTGGCTAGACCCGGTCCGTGGCCCTGTCCGTCAGTGGGGGACGTCCGGTGTAATAAGTGGTAGTAACGGTAGCGATGGAGCGGTGCAGTTGTGGGGTGTAAGTCGCGGTAAATAACGAGGACACCAGGTTGCAGTCTCTTTACCTCTTTACTGGAGATCTCTGAGTCCTCAGTCCAGAACACGGTTCACCAGGCTACGCAAGTCCGGCCGGTCCAATGGCACCTCCAGAGTTCTCCTCTCAGGTGGAAATCTGTGCCTTCCTTCTAGCGCTATGTGTTGTAGTCCTTCCCTGCTGTGCTCACGGAAAGTAACCCCACAACGGTTGTGTCTGTTTCTTAAGTTCCCTCACAACTCGATTTGATGTTCCTCTGTAATCCACCCCTTCCCTGTATTCAGGTTGGAATGGCACCCGTTTGTCAGGTAGGCCTGGAGTTCTTCCGGGACCCTAGAGTCGCCCCTCTCCCGCAATTGCCCCCCAAGACTTCATAGGTGATATGTGGTAGACAGCCCGCCTGAGACCGACTGTCCTGCCGCTGTTTGGAGTATGGCTTGAAGCTGTATTCTAATCCACTCCCTCGGCGTTCTGGCCACTGGTATTGCGCCTCAGCAGGGTGCTGCCTCTTTCAACAAAACCCCTGCTGGTATTCTCCTTCTGCTTGATCTCGTTTCTCACTCAGCACAATCTATCTCGCTTCTAGTCCTTTCTTGAGTCCCGCCGCTTCCAGGAGCCTGCGCGGACCCGTTACGTTCTTTCAATGCCAAGCCTCTGCCAGGATCCCACCCCTGGCAGAGACCCTACAGTCTCTCCCTTCACAACACCCCCTGCCACAGGGTGTTGCTCCGTTCAATCCCGTCAGCGTTCTCTACTAACTTCCTGCCTGACCCCCAGTTTACCCACTATGGTGGGGAGTGGCCTAATGAATAGCACCCTTAGCTCCCCCCGGAGGCCCAGCTGTGAAACATATTGGTGTCTGTGATACCTGATTGGAGGAACTCCTTCGGTGCCATCGAACGTACCATGGCTCCCCTTAGCGGCGAAGCCACAGCACTGCAACGACCAGGACTCTGGGGCGCTGCATAACCCTTTCACCCGACCTGCAGGAACGTGATCTCGCCATGACACCACATAGGCTTCACAGGTCGGATTGGCACCGACTTTCATGATGCCTACGTGGCGTCACAGGTCAGGAAGCGGTTAAAAAGGTAAAAAACCTACTTTCATATTTCCTATTCTGGATTTGCGAATTAATGAGACTGAATATAACTATAGAATAGTTCAAAGTCAAAGGCATCCAGCAGCCGAAGTGGACAAAGAAGTATGATTTATTTTTGCAGTGCAATCCAAGCAATAACTTAAACTCCCCTGTGAGAAAGCCATCACGCAAAACGCGCATCAGGGGTCATGGGAAGGTCATCTTGTAGTCCTGACTTGTTATGGGTGAGCATTAATTGTGTTACATTAACATGTGCTGATTTGACCTTGTGGTGCTTTGTTTACTGTGACAATTGTGGGATTACTGCATGATTGTTAATCTTTGCACCTGGTCTTTAACTGTTTGCATAGCAACACTTCTTTTTGCTCTCCCAGGTCATACAGGGGACTTGTGACCTTCCATTTAGGTACCTGTTTTTGTTTCCTCCTGTTTTCATATTTTTTTAAATTATGTTTTATGTGATTTGTATGTCAAATTATTTAAGAAAAATTACTTTTTAATTATTTACTCTTTGGTGTTTTTGGTACTTCTTTCTTTGGTATAAAATAACTTAAACAGGTTGTCCGGTCCAAAATGATAAGTCTGCAGGCTTTTGAATCCTCTCAGCGTACCCACTGTGCTCTGCGAGGATTCACCGGTTTTTGAGTTGGGTCCAGCGGATACCTATGAGTTATGCATACTCTCAGTCAGAGGCCATCTAATAGGAATGGCTTAACTCCATACACTTGTATTGGGCAAGGTCATGTCCACTAGACCAGCACCTTGAGCAATGTCTATTACCAGAAAGCCAGCACATGCTTAACATGGGATGGCAGATGTGGTCTTTGCTGTTCATAATCTCCAGGAAAAGTGCCAGGAACAACACAGGAACCTTTTCGTGACTTTTGTCAACTTGACAAAGGCTTTTGACACATTCAACAGAGGTGGCATGTGGAAAATCGTGGGAAAGTTTTGCTCTCCTAGCAAGTTCATCAAAATTGTCAGGCAGCCCCATGAATCCAGTTACAAATGGTGTAAAACAAGGCTGTGCACTCACCCTGACTATGTCTAGTATGCTATTTCCTGCCATGTAGGAAGCAACTGAAAATACAAAATCCTTGTCAAATACAGGACTGACCGCAAGCTATTCAACCCTAGGAGACTGTCAAAAAGGTACATGAGACTGGTCTTTAACTGTTTATGAGTCACCCACCAGGGCAGTGGGGATACTCAGTACCGGGTCATGGTGGCAGGCACCCGATCCGTGGCCCTGGGCGCCCAAGTAAAGGGATTGTCTTTAAAGGGGTTGTGGAAATAATGAAAGTTCGTGACGCCACCTGTGGTTTTTGGTCAGAGGTGATTGATGCTGCTTAAAGGGGTCCTCTGGGGGTGATGGTGTTGCAGCAAAGATTGTTGTGAATTTGGATTCTGGGCTCCCCCGGTGGCTACTGGTGGAATTGAACTGGTGTCTTCATCTTCTCTGTTCACCTGTTCCCATCAAGATGTGGGAGTCGCTATATAACCTTGCTGCTCTGTTAGTTGCTTGCCGGTCAACAATGTTATCAGAAGCCTCTCTGTGCTTGTTCCTGCTCCTAGACAACTACTAGATAAGTTGGACTCTTGTCCATGTTTGTTTTTGCATTTTGTTCCAGTTCACAGCTGTAGTTTCGTTACTGTGTCTGGAAAGCTCTTGTGAACGGGAATTGCCACTCTGGTGTTATGAGTTAATGCCAGAGTTTTAAAGTAATTTCTGGATGGTGTTTTTGATAGGGTTTTCAGCTGACCATGAAAGTGTCCTTTCTGTCTTCTGCTATGTAGTAAGTGGACCTCAAATTTGCTAAACCTATTTTCATACTACGTTTGTTATTTCATCTCAACTCACCGCCAATACATGTGGGGGGCCTCTGTCTCCTTTCGGGGTATTTCTCTAGAGGTGAGCTAGGACTAATATTTTCCTCTGCTAGCTTTATTTAGTCCTCCGGCTGGGCTGGGCATCTAGAATCAACGTAGGCATGCTACCCGGCCACTGCTAGTTGTGCGTTAGGTTTAGTTCATGGTCAGCTCAGTTCCCATCTTCCAAGAGCTAGTTCCTATATATGCTTATGCTATGTTCTCTTGCCATTGAGATCATGACAGTTTGACCGGCCCGCAAAGTGTTAATTGTTTGGGCTGAAGCAGGAGAAAAAGAAGTGTTGAAGGGAAATTTTTTTTTTTTCCCCTCAGAGTTTTGCTGCCTAGCCCTTAATTGCTGTCTAGCTGCTTCTTACCTCCTCTTAACCCTTGAATGGCTCTGTGTCCACCTGTTTGTAATGGATCTTCAGAGTGTAACTGCAGGTTTGAATAATCTCGCCACGAAGGTACAAAATTTGCAAGATTTTGTTTGTCATGCACCTGTATCTGAGCCGAGAATTCCTTTGCCGGAATTTTTCTCGGGGAATAGATCCGGGTTTCAGAATTTTCGAAATAATTGCAAATTATTTTTGTCTCTGAAATCTCGCTCTGCCGGAGACCCTGCACAGCAGGTCAGGATTGTGATTTCCTTGCTCCGGGGCGACCCTCAAGACTGGGCTTTTTCATTGACACCAGGGGATCCTGCGTTGCTCAATGTGGATGCGTTTTTTCTGGCCTTGGGGTTGCTTTATGACGAACCTCATTTGGAGCTTCAGGCAGAAAAAACTTTGATGTCCCTATCTCAGGGGCAAGATGAAGCGGAAATTTACTGCCAAAGATTCCGTAAATGGTCTGTGCTTACTCAGTGGAATGAGTGCGCCCTGGCGGCGACTTTCAGAGAGGGTCTCTCTGATGCCATTAAGGATGTTATGGTGGGGTTCCCTGTGCCTGCGGGTCTGAATGAGTCCATGACAATGGCTATTCAGATCGATAGGCGTTTGCGGGAGCGCAAACCAGTGCACCATCTGGCGGTGTCCACTGAGAAGTCGCCAGAGAGTATGCAGTGTGATAGAATTCTGTCCCGAAGCGAGCGGCAGAATTTTAGACGGAAAAATGGGTTGTGTTTCTATTGTGGTGATTCTACTCATGTTATATCAGCATGCTCTAAGCGCACTAAAAAGCTTGGTAAATCTGTTTCCATTTGCACCTTACCGTCTAAATTTATTCTATCTGTGACCCTGATTTGCTCTTTGTCATCTATTACCACGGACGCCTATGTCGACTCTGGCGCCGCTTTGAGTCTTATGGATTGGTCCTTTGCCAAACGCTGTGGGTATGATTTAGAGCCTTTGGAGACTCCTATTCCTCTGAAGGGGATTGACTCCACCCCATTGGCTAATAATAAACCACAATACTGGACACAAGTAACTATGCGTATTAATCCGGATCACCAGGAGATTATTCGCTTTCTGGTGCTGTATAATCTACATGATGATTTGGTGCTAGGATTGCCTTGGCTGCAATCTCACAACCCAGTCCTCGACTGGAGAGCTATGTCTGTGTTAAGCTGGGGATGTAAGGGGGCTCATGGGGATGTACCTGTGGTTTCCATTTCATCATCCATTCCCTCTGAAATTCCTGAGTTCCTGTCTGACTATCGTGACGTCTTTGAAGAATCCAAGCTTGGTTCGTTACCTCCGCACCGAGAGTGCGATTGTGCCATAGATTTAATCCCGGGTAGTAAATACCCAAAGGGTCGTTTATTTAATCTGTCTGTGCCTGAACATGCTGCTATGCGAGAATATATAAAGGAGTCCTTGGAAAAGGGACATATTCGTCCATCGTCATCTCCCTTAGGAGCCGGTTTTTTCTTTGTGTCAAAAAAAGACGGCTCTTTGAGACCATGTATTGATTATCGGCTTTTGAATAAAATCACTGTTAAATATCAATACCCATTGCCGTTGCTGACTGATTTGTTTGCTCGCATAAAGGGGGCCAAGTGGTTCTCTAAGATTGACCTTCGTGGGGCGTATAATTTGGTGCGAATCAGGCAGGGGGATGAGTGGAAAACCGCATTTAATACGCCCGAGGGCCACTTTGAGTATTTAGTGATGCCTTTTGGTCTTTCTAATGCTCCGTCAGTTTTCCAGTCCTTTATGCATGATATTTTTCGCGATTATTTGGATAAATTTATGATTGTGTATCTGGATGATATTCTGATTTTTTCGGATGACTGGGACTCTCATGTCCAGCAAGTCAGGAGGGTTTTTCAGGTTTTGCGGTCTAATTCTTTGTGTGTGAAGGGTTCTAAGTGTGTTTTTGGGGTACAGAGGATTTCCTTTTTGGGATATATTTTTTCCCCCTCTTCCATTGAAATGGATCCTGTCAAGGTTCAAGCTATTTGTGATTGGACGCAGCCCTCTTCTCTTAAGAGTCTTCAGAAATTTTTGGGCTTTGCTAACTTTTATCGTCGATTTATTGCTGGTTTTTCGGATATTGCTAAGCCATTGACCGATTTGACTAAGAAGGGTGCTGATGTTGCTGATTGGTCCCCTGATGCTGTGGAGGCCTTTCGGGAGCTTAAGCGCCGTTTTTCCTCTGCCCCTGTGTTGCGTCAGCCTGATGTTGCTCTACCTTTTCAGGTTGAGGTCGACGCTTCTGAGATCGGAGCTGGGGCAGTGTTGTCGCAGAAAAGTTCTGACTGCTCCGTGATGAGGCCTTGTGCCTTCTTTTCCCGTAAATTTTCGCCCGCTGAGCGGAATTATGATGTTGGGAATCGGGAGCTTTTGGCCATGAAGTGGGCTTTTGAGGAGTGGCGCCATTGGCTTGAGGGGGCCAGACATCAGGTGGTGGTATTGACTGACCACAAAAATTTGATTTATCTTGAGACCGCCAGGCGCCTGAATCCTAGACAGGCGCGCTGGTCATTATTTTTCTCTCGGTTTAATTTTGTGGTGTCATACCTACCGGGTTCTAAGAATGTTAAGGCGGATGCCCTTTCTAGGAGTTTTGAGCCTGACTCGCCTGGTAACTCTGAGCCCACAGGTATCCTTAAGGATGGAGTGGTATTGTCAGCCGTTTCTCCAGACCTGCGGCGGGCCTTGCAGGAGTTTCAGGCGGAGAGACCTGATCGTTGCCCACCTGATAAACTGTTTGTTCCTGATGATTGGACCAGTAGAGTCATCTCTGAGGTTCATTCTTCTGCGTTGGCAGGTCATCCTGGCATTTTTGGTACCAGGGATTTGGTGGCAAGGTCCTTCTGGTGGCCTTCCCTGTCACGAGATGTGCGAGGCTTTGTGCAGTCTTGTGACGTTTGTGCTCGGGCCAAGCCTTGTTGTTCTCGGGCTAGTGGATTATTGTTGCCCTTGCCTATTCCTAAGAGGCCTTGGACGCACATCTCGATGGATTTTATTTCAGATCTGCCTGTTTCTCAGAAGATGTCTGTCATCTGGTGGTGTGTGACCGTTTTTCTAAGATGGTCCATTTGGTTCCTCTGCCCAAGTTACCTTCTTCTTCCGAGTTGGTTCCTCTGTTTTTTCAAAATGTTGTTCGTTTGCATGGTATTCCTGAGAATATCGTTTCTGACAGAGGGACCCAATTCGTGTCTAGATTTTGGCGGGCATTCTGTGCTAGGATGGGCATAGATTTATCTTTTTCGTCCGCTTTCCATCCTCAGACGAATGGCCAGACCGAGCGGATTAATCAGACCCTGGAGACATATCTGAGGTGTTTTGTGTCTGCTGACCAGGATGATTGGGTTGCTTTTTTGCCATTGGCGGAGTTCGCTCTCAATAATCGGGCCAGCTCTGCCACTTTGGTGTCCCCGTTTTTTTGTAATTCGGGGTTTCATCCTCGATTTTCCTCTGGTCAGGTGGAATCTTCGGATTGTCCTGGAGTGGATGCTGTGGTGGAGAGATTGCATCAGATCTGGGGGCAGGTGGTGGACAATTTGAGGTTGTCCCAGGAGAAGACTCAGCTTTTTGCCAACCGCCACCGTCGTGTTGGTCCTCGGCTTTCTGTTGGGGATTTGGTGTGGTTGTCTTCTCGTTTTGTCCCTATGAGGGTCTCTTCTCCTAAGTTTAAGCCTCGGTTTATCGGCCCGTATAAGATATTGGAGATTCTTAACCCTGTTTCCTTCCGTTTGGACCTCCCTGCATCCTTTTCTATTCATAACGTTTTTCATCGGTCATTATTGCGCAGGTATGAGGTACCGGTTGTGCCTTCCGTTGAGCCTCCTGCTCCGGTGTTGGTTGAGGGTGAGTTGGAGTACGTTGTGGAGAAAATTTTGGACTCTCGTGTTTCCAGACGGAGACTCCAGTATCTGGTCAAGTGGAAGGGATACGGCCAGGAGGATAATTCTTGGGTGAATGCATCTGATGTTCATGCCTCCGATCTGGTTCGTGCCTTTCATAGGGCCCATCCTGATCGCCCTGGTGGTTCTGGTGAGGGTTCGGTGCCCCCTCCTTGAGGGGGGGGTACTGTTGTGAATTTGGATTCTGGGCTCCCCCGGTGGCTACTGGTGGAATTGAACTGGTGTCTTCATCTTCTCTGTTCACCTGTTCCCATCAAGATGTGGGAGTCGCTATATAACCTTGCTGCTCTGTTAGTTGCTTGCCGGTCAACAATGTTATCAGAAGCCTCTCTGTGCTTGTTCCTGCTCCTAGACAACTACTAGATAAGTTGGACTCTTGTCCATGTTTGTTTTTGCATTTTGTTCCAGTTCACAGCTGTAGTTTCGTTACTGTGTCTGGAAAGCTCTTGTGAACGGGAATTGCCACTCTGGTGTTATGAGTTAATGCCAGAGTTTTAAAGTAATTTCTGGATGGTGTTTTTGATAGGGTTTTCAGCTGACCATGAAAGTGTCCTTTCTGTCTTCTGCTATGTAGTAAGTGGACCTCAAATTTGCTAAACCTATTTTCATACTACGTTTGTTATTTCATCTCAACTCACCGCCAATACATGTGGGGGGCCTCTGTCTCCTTTCGGGGTATTTCTCTAGAGGTGAGCTAGGACTAATATTTTCCTCTGCTAGCTTTATTTAGTCCTCCGGCTGGGCTGGGCATCTAGAATCAACGTAGGCATGCTACCCGGCCACTGCTAGTTGTGCGTTAGGTTTAGTTCATGGTCAGCTCAGTTCCCATCTTCCAAGAGCTAGTTCCTATATATGCTTATGCTATGTTCTCTTGCCATTGAGATCATGACAAAAGATGGTGTCACTTCCCACAGGTGAAGCAGGGTCCCGAGGGCTCCAGGTGTGTTTGGCAGGGATGGTAAATGCCAGCAAATAAATGGAGGACACAGGGTTGCAGTCTTTACCTGGTTTACTGATGTAGAACAGCCTCAGTCCAGGGTACCGGCAACAGGTGTCGATGGAGTCCAAATAGCCTGAAGACAAGAGGAAATCCCTTTGCCAGGCTAGTTTGGGAGCCTTCCACTTTGCACTGACTATTAGTCCCTTGCTGCCTGTGGTGTCCTGACAAGGTCCTCGGTTACTCTCTGTCCTGGGACAGTCCCTGCATGGTAGGAAACTTGAGCTGTCTCTTGGGGTCTCTGTACATGGTGACTCCGGGCTCTAATTGTTGCTGTACCTCAGGGATTATGTGGGTAAGTCACTTTTAGTTTCCTGCCCTCCGGTTCTGCAGTGGGACCTGCAGTTCCTCACTACCTCGGGCTCCCGATGCCTGGTTCCTGTGCTCTAGCTTAGAGGGGCTCAACCGCAGCCCTGCTCTAGCTCTTAAATTCCTCTGTGCTCCTTCACTGTCTGCTACCAACTGTCAGCTGTCTGCTTGTCTGCACCAGACTAACTGACTCCTCCTCCAGACCAGGATGTATTTAGGGAAGTTCCACTTCAACCAGGTTTCGAGCTCCCCCTTCTGGCCTGGAGTCAGAAAGTGTTGCATGTAAGATTACCTGACAAAGGGATCCCTCCTGTCTCCAGGCATGGCATTGCCCTTCCTGAGAGGAAGGCAGCACCACTGTGGTACCCGAACTCCTGGGGTGCCACATTTACATAGCAACACTTCTTTTTGCTCTCCAAGGTCATACAGGGGACTAGTGAACTTCACCTTGTGTACCTTTGAGTACCATGACTTTTTGTTTGCTGATGACTGCACACTCAAGGCCAACACAGAACAGCCGATGCAGTGTGAAATGTTTTTCACAAGCTTGTGACAACTTCAGTCTCATTATCAATACTAGAAAGACCAAGGTTATGGATGAACCTGCTCCAGGAAAACCATACCAAGAAACATTATGGTGAAGAACAACAAACCTCTGGACCATTTAGGTTTGTGAGGCAGGATAACCTCAGGAGCATTTGCAGCTGAAGACAGGAGAATCTTTGAGGTTAAGTGAAAGCACGCTGTGCGCAATGCACAAGCAGTATATCCTGTCCTGACTACATTTACTTATGTTACGTATGTGGGTTAGCCTTCAGGGATTGAATTGGTCTCATCAGTCACCTCTGGACCCACAGTCACTGATCGTCCACTAAAGCATGAAGTGGTGGTCATCTTCAACTATGATGGACGAACAACAACTGCAAGCAAAGGATTAATTAGTCAAGCACAGGGCACCACTTGGCGGGAAACAGAGCAGGGGTGACAGAGGCTTGGGAAGCGCTTCTATACTCCAGGAAGCAATTCAGCCTCAATTACATATTGATTCAAATGCTGATTTCTAAGTATTGGAAGAATAAACTGGCATTGTACAGGGTATGGCTGGACTTTTCTTTTGAAGAGATACATGCACATATAAATTATTTAGAGGATGGAATCCTGTTGACAGGTGCATACTCTTTAAATAAATCTACCGTACTTCCCCTATAGTCCAGTTTTCTGAACCAAAGGCAAATGTATCTAAAATCACAGTGCAGTTTTCAATTTTCAAGAGCAGATTACAAAATGTAAACTGTCCTCTGATTTGTTGCTTTTGGCAACCGAGGCAATTTTTCTTTTAGACAATTTTATAAATCTCCAGAATGAATTTCCACACAAGTTAATAATTGATAATAAAAGTTAGATATTAAAAGTTATTTATTGCAGAAAGAGATGTTCTATGTGTTTGGATCATGTTGCCAAGACAAACAGAAGTAGATAAAAAGAGAAAAAGTCCACAAAAGGTGAAATGAGGTTACAGAACGCACAAGTTCAAAACATTTTTGTTTAACTCGGTCTAAAGTTAAATAAATACTTTCCTCTAAGCCAGTGTTTTTAGAGCCCGCTTCATTCATGCATTAATTGTGGTGACCTAAAGAGGGTATGTCTAAGTTCCATCTAAACTGGTCATGACCTATAGGAACTTCACTGCATTTCATTTCTTTAGGCATCTTTTAAGCAAATGCAATTTACAGTTTCCCAGCATCAGGAGATGCCGAATGTCCTCAAGCAAAAGGAGCCTCTTAAGCAGAAATACAACTTTCAGACTTATTTTAGACTCTTCCTTCCTGCTCTTTACAAAAGGCTTTGAAGAAGTCTCATTATTACTAGTGATGAGTAGGGTTGAGCGACTTTCACTTTTTTAGGATCGAAAAGGATCAAAAGTTGAGTCGAGTGAAATCGTCCGATTATCGCCAAAAGTTGGGGATCGACCGAAACACGAAACCCAATGCAAGTCAATGGGGAAGCATAGTCGGCAGTGAGTGGAGGCCAGGAAAACACCTACAGTGCCCATTTTAATGACAAAAACATCCATTCTTGTTACTGAAGCTTGTCAATCTTAATTTACTTTATAATAATAGTTAGGCATTGGAAATTGGGGGTCATTTGGCTAAAGTTGTGGGGGGTAGGACTGGTTCAAGTTTTTAGTGGGCCCAGGAAACGTGGACTACGTCACGGCGGTGGAGCAGTGAGAGGTAAGTATTTCAACTTTGCAAGTGCTGTGATCCTGAGCAAGCAGGGGGGCCCACTCGTTCGCATTGGCACTGGCACAGGGCCCCTCAAAGTACGGCGGTGTGTTTGCACGGCGGGGGCGCCTCCCACCGGCAGCAACACTTTTGTGTACTATGAGGGGCCCTGTGCCAGTGACGTCGCCAATGAGTATGCCCCCCCACCTGATGAAGGAACCTGCACTTTCATCTGCACCTTCCTCTTTGTCCCTGTGTAAGGTGGTATAGTATGCAGGAAGGGGAACCTGACTTTCAGCAGGGTCAGATTGTGGCTGTGTAGCGTGCAAGGGGAATGTAGTGGTCTGGGACAATGTACCACAAGAGTCATCTAGCACTGGCTGGGCAGGATGAGGAGGAAACACAGATATAGGCCCAAATAATAAAGTGGGCTAAATGCAGTTCAAAATTGGTAACAGGACTAACCAGGCGGCATTGCTTAGTTCAGTGGAGGACAACTGTAATGAGAGGCAGACACAGTTAGTAGGCCCAAATAGTAAAGTGGGCAAAATAAAGTTCAAAATTGGTAACAGGAGTAAACAGGCGGCACTGCTTTGTTCAGTGGAGGAGAACACCTTTGAGCGGCAGACACCGTTAGTAGGCCCCAAACCAAACTAGTAGGCCAACTGCAGTGTTATATTAACAACTACTTAAGGAGAGCCTGAAGATTGAAGCTCAAGCAAGTAAACCTGGAGAACACCTTGGAGCGGCAGACACCGTTAGTAGGCCCCAACCAAACTAGTAGGCCTAATGCCGTGTTATATTAACAGCTACTTGATGAGAGCCTAAAGATTGAAGCTCAGGCAAGTAAACCTGGAGAACACCTTGGAGCAGCAGACACCGTTCGTAGGCCCCAACCAAACTAGTAGGCCAACTGCAGTGTTATATTAACAACTACTTAATGAGAACCTGAAGATTGAAGCTCAGCTTTGTTCAGTGGAGGACAACATCAGGGAGCTGCAGACACCGTTTGTAGGCCCAACCCAACTAGTATCCCAAATGCAGTTTCATATTTCAAATATAGGCCGAAAGCCTGAAGATTGAAGCTCAGGAAAAAAAACCAGGAGAACACCAAGGAGAGGCAGACACCGTTAGTAGGCCCCAACCAAACTAGTAGGCCTAATGCCGTGTTATATTAACAACAACTTAATGAGAGCTTGAAGATTGAAGCTCAGGCAAGTAAACCTGGAGAACACCTTGGAGCGGCAGACAACGTTAGTATGCCCCAACCAAACTAGTAGGCCAACTACAGTGTTATATTAACAACTACTTAATGAGAGCCTGAAGATTGAAGCTCAGGCAAGTAAACCTGGAGAACACCTTGGAGCGGCAGACACCGTTAGTAGGCCCCAACCAAACTTGTAGGCCAACTGCAGTGTTATATTAACAACTACTTAATGAGAGCCTGAAGATTGAAGCTCAGCTTTGTTCAGTGGAGGACAACACCAGGGAGCGGCAGACACCGTTAGTAGGCCCAACCCAACTAGTATCCCAAATGCAGTTTCATATTTCAAATATAGGCCGAAAGCCTGAAGATTGAAGCTCAGGAAAAAAACCAGGAGAACACCAAGGAGCGGCAGACACCTTTAGTAGGCCCCAACCAAACTAGTAGGCCCAATGCAGTTTTCAAATTCCTATAGGCTGAAAACCTGACAATTGAAGCTCAGCAATTTTCAGAGGAGGACAGCTGTATTGAGTGGTGCAGACAGACACAGGTAGTAGGCCTTAAACAAAAAAGTTGGCTCAATGCAGTTTAAAAAAGGTTACTGGCGTACACAGGCAGCATTGGTGTGGTCAGCGGAGGACAATTGGAAGGAGTGGAGCAGACTTACTAGGCCTAAAATAAAAAAGTAGGCTCTATGCAGGTTTAAATAGGTTACAGGAAGCACACAGGCAGCATTGGTGTGGTCAGTGGAGGACAATTGCAAGGAGGGACCGCAGACAGACTTACTAGGCCTAAAATAAAAAAGTAGGCTCTAAGCAGGTTTAAATAGGTTACAGGGTTACACAGGCAGCATTGGTGTGGTCAGCGGAGGACGATTGCAAGGAGGGACCGCAGACAGACTTACTAGGCCTAAAATAAAAATGTAGGCTCTATGCAGGTTTAAATAGGTTACAGGGGTACACAGGCAGCATTGGTGTGGTCAGCGGAGGACGATTGCAAGGAGGGACCGCAGACAGACTTACTAGGCCTAAAATAAAAAAGTAGGCTCTATGCAGGTTTAAATAGGTTACAGAGTTACACAGGCAGCATTGGTGTGATCAGCGGAGGACGATTGCAAGGAGGGACCGCAGACAGACTTACTAGGCCTAAAATAAAAAAGTAGGCTCTATGCAGGTTTAAATAGGTTACAGGGTTACACAGGCAGCATTGGTGTGGTCAGCGGAGGACGATTGCAAGGAGGGACCGCAGACAGACTTACTAGGCCTAAAATAAAAATGTAGGCTCTATGCAGGTTTAAATAGGTTACAGGGGTACACAGGCAGCATTGGTGTGTTCAGCGGAGGACGATTGCACCGAGGGGCAGACACAGTTAGTAGGGCCAAAAAAGTAATAGGCAAAATGCAGTTAAAAATAGGTTACAGGAGTACGCAGGCGGCCTAGCTTTGTTCAGTGGAGGACAACTGTAAGGAGTGTCTGACACAGTTAGTAGGCCAAAATAATAAAGTGAGGTTAATGTCTGGCCCCCCAAAAATTTCACAAATAAACAGGTGGCATACCTTGGTACAGGGGTGGGCTCCTCTGCTGACTTGCAGACAGTGGTAGTTGGCGGAAAGTATTAAATGGTGTAAATGTAGGGCAGGGCCCCTGAATATTTTTACTATCAACAATCATGTCAACAAATTGGAATTGGCAGTGCCATTGAAGGATTTAACAGCACAGACTAAACAGTGGTGGAGCAGTGAGAGGTAATTTTGCAAGTGGTAGAGCACTGTTTGAGCTGGGGGGGACACTCTCTCATGGGTGGCGGAACTGGCCCAGGGCCCCTCATGTTACGACGGTGTATCTGACTTTGGGTGTGCACCACCACCGCCAGAGACACTTCATTGTACTATGACGGACCCTGTGCCAGTGCCGTCGCCCAAAAGTGGGCACACCCACCTGTTTAGCCAAACGGCACTCGCACGGGTGCTTTCGCCAAGTAGTGACCACGGCCCCATGGGGGGAGTCAGCCCATTTAGGGAGGTGTAAAAAAGGCCTATGGTGGACATACAGCAGCTGCAAATGGAGAAATTGGAGCAGTCAGTAAGATGAGTCCAAAAGCAAGACCTTTTTACAGGAAAGCTAGGTGTCAGCAGGGAAAGGTGGGGCAAAATAATTAGAAATCCATGATTGGTTCATTTTAATGAAGGTTAGATCATCAACATTTTGGGTAGCCAGACAAGTCCTTTTTTCTGTCAGTATTGAACCTGCAGCACTGAACACTCTTTCTGATAGCACACTAGCAGCTGGGCAAGCGAGCTCCTGTAATGCATATTCTGCTAATTCAGGCCAGGTGTCTATTTTAGATGCCCAGTAATCAAAGGGGAATGACTTGTGAGTAGTGTTGAGCATTCCGATACCGCAAGTATCGGGTATCGGCCGATACTTGCGGGTATCGGAATTCCGATACCGAGATCCGATACTTTTGTGGTATCGGGTATCGGTATCGAAACAACATTAATGTGTAAAATAAAGAATTAAAATAAAAAATAGGGATATACTCACCTCTCCGACGCAGCCTGCACCTTACCGAGGGAACCGGCAGCCTTCTTTGCTTAAAGTGCGCGCGTTTACTGCCTTCCGTGACGTCACGGCTTGTGATTGGTCGCATGCCGCCCATGTGGCCGCGACGCGACCAATCACAGCAAGCCGTGACGTAATTTTCAGGTCCTGAATGCCTAATTCTAGGCATTCAGGATTTGAAAATTACGTCACGGCTTGTGATTGGTTGCGTGCCGCCCATGTGACCGCGACGCGACCAATCACAGCAAGCCATGACGTAATATCAGGTCCTGAATGCCTAATTCTGCATTCAGGACCTGAAAATTACGTCACGGCTTGCTGTGATTGGTCGCGTCGCGGTCACATGGGCGGCACGCAACCAATCACAAGCCGTGACGTAATTTTAAAATGCGCGCGTTTCCTGCCTCCCGTGACGTCACGGCTTGTGATTGGTCGCGTCGCCCATGTGACCGCGACGCGACCAATCACAAGCCGTAACGTAATTTTCAATTCCTGAATGCCTAGAATTAGGCATTCAGGACCTGAAAATTACATCACGGCTTGCTGTGATTGGTCGCGTCGCGGTCACATGGGCGGCACGCAACCAATCACAAGCCGTGACGTAATTTTAAAATGCGCGTGTTTCCTGCCTCCCGTGACATCACGGCTTGTGATTGGTCGCGTCACCCATGTGACCGCGACGCGACCAATCACAAGCCGTAACGTAATTTTCAAATCCTGAATGCCTAGAATTAGGCATTCAGGACCTGAAAATTACGTCACGGCTTGCTGTGATTGGTCGCGTCGCGGCCACATGGGTGGCACGCGACCAATCACAAGCCGTGACGTCACGGAAGGCAGTAAACGCGCGCATTTTAAGCAAAGAAGGCTGCCGGTTCCCTCGGTAAGGTGCAGGCTGCGTCGGAGAGGTGAGTATATCAATATTTTTTTATTTTAATTCTTTCTTTTACACATTAATATGGATCCCAGGGCCTGAAGGAGAGTTTCCTCTCCTTCAGACCCTGGGAACCATCAGGGATACCGTCCGATACTTGAGTCCCATTGACTTGTATTGGTATCGGGTATCGGTATCGGATTAGATCCGATACTTTGCCGGTATCGGCCGATACTTTCCGATACCGATACTTTCAAGTATCGGACGGTATCGCTCAACACTACTTGTGAGGGAGAACATCGATAAGGGAGGAAAAATAGTTGGTAACCATACTGGACAAATGTTGTCTCCTGTCACTTTGAATCGATGCTGCAGTACCTGTCGTGTCTGCGGTCATTGTGAAATCACTCCACAACCTGGTCATAAAACCCCTCTGTCCAATGCCACTTCTGATTTGTGCCCCTCTAACACCTCTTGCATGTTGCCCCCTGCAGCTCGTGTGAGAACCATCACTGCCTCTGTGAGCTGGGAATGCCTGAACCAAACAGTCTACAAGAGTTGCTTGTTTGGTAGCCAATATTTGCTCAAGGTTCTCATGTGGCATGATATTTTGCAATTTCCCTTTATAGCGTGGATCCAGGAGGCAGGCCAACCAGTAATCGTCATCCGTCATCATTTTGATAATGCGGGGGTCCCTTTTTAGGATTTGCAAGGCATAATCCGCCATGTGGGCCAATGTTCCAGGTGTCAATTCACTGCTTGTGCTGGGTTGAGGAGCACTTTCTGGCAAATCAACATCACTAGTCTCCCTCAAAAACCCTGTACCTGACCTTGCAACGCCATCTGTTTCTATTGCCCCCTGAGAAGCTTCCTCCTCTCATAAATATTCATCCCCATCATCCTCCTTGTCCTCCTCCTCTTCGTCCGCCACCTCGTCCAGGAGACTTCCCTGAGCAGACAATGGCTGACTGTCATCAAGGCTTCCCTCGTCCTCGGCTGCAGACGCCTGCTCCTTTATGTGCGTCAAACTTTGCATCAGCAGACGCATTAGGGGGATGCTCATGCTTATGATGGCGTCGTCTGCACTAACCAGGCATGTGCATTCCTCAAAACACTGAAGGACTTGACACCTGACAACTCCATGTCTGCCATCCAACTGTTTCCTAGACCGTGGGCTAGGCAGAACTGTCCCACTGTGGCTGTCCCCTGTGGACCCTGCATCCACCACATTAACCCAGTGTGCCGTGATGGACACGTAACGTCCCTGACCATGCCTACTGGTCCATGCATCAGTTGTGAGGTGCACCTTTCTACTGACTGATTGCCTCAGTGCATGGAGAATGCGGTCTTTGACATGCTGGTGGAGGGCTGGGATGGCTTTTCTCGAAAAGAAGTGTCGACAGGGTAGCTCATAGCATGGTACTGCGTAGGCCATCAAGGCTTTGAAAGCTTCGCTTTCAACCAAGCTGTAGGGCATCATCTCTAACGATATAAGTCTAGCAATGTGGGCGTTCAAACCCTGTGTACGCGGATGAGAGGGTGAGTACTTTCTTTTCCTAATGAGAGTCTCTTGTAGGGTGAGCTGGACAGGCGAGGTGCATATGGTGGGACTTGCGGTGGTGGTGGTGGACATGGCGGATTGAGAGAGGGTTGGTGATGGTATTCTCGATGTAGGCCTACATGCTGTGTTTCCTACCAATAAACTTGTGATTCCCTGACTGCTTTGCCCTAGCGACGACACCTCCACATTTGCTGCTGTTGTTGTTCTAACCGGTGGACTTACTGTGAGGGAAGGAATGTAGCGTTGCTGACTAGCTTCATTGTGAGCGGGTGCAACAATGTTACGGGACGTTTGGTAGCTAGTCCAGGCTTGCAAGTGCATGGTGGTTAAATGTCGACGCATGCAAAGTTGTATTTAAACTTTTGACATTCTAACCTCTGCTTAATGTCCTTGAGCATTTCTTACATATCACTTTGCACTGATCATTCGGATCTTGGTTAAAAAATTGCCAGACTGCACTCTTCCTACTATTGAATACCTTTTCAGGCATTGCACACTGTGCTACTTTAACCCCTTTACCCCCAAGGGTGGTTTGCACGTTATGGACCGGTCCAATTTTTACAATTCTGACCACTGTCCCTTTATGAGGTTATAACTCTGGAACGCTTCAACGGATCCCAGAGATTCTGATACTTTTTTCTCGTGACATATCGTTCTTCATGATAGTGGTAAAATTTCTTTGATATTACCTGCGTTTATTTGTGAAAAAAAATGGAAATTTGTCGAAAATTTTGAAAATATCGCAATTTTCCAACTTTGAATTTTTATGCAATTAAATCACAGAGATATGTCACACAAAATACTTAATAAGTAACATTTCCCACATGTCTACTTTCCATCAGCACAATTTTGGAACCAAACTTTTTTTGTGTTAGGGAGTTATAAGGGTTAAAAGTTGACCAGCAATTTCTCATTTTGACAACACCATTTTTTTTTAGGGACCACATCTCATTTGAAGTCATTTTGAGGGGTCTATATGATAGAAAATACCCAAGTATGACACCATTCTAAAAACTGCACCCCTCAAGGTGCTCAAAACCACATTCAAGAAGTTTATTAATCCTTCAGGTGTTTCACAGGAATTTATGGAATGTTTAAATAAAAATGAACATTTAACTTTTTTTCACAAAAAATTTAATTCAGCTCCAATTTGTTTTATTTTACCAAGGGTAACAGGAGAAAATGGACTACAAACATTGTTGTACAATTTGTCCTGAGTACGGTGATACCCCATATGTGGGGGTAAACCACTGTTTGAGCGCATGGCAGAGCTCGGAAGGGAAGGAGCGCCGTTTGACTTTTCAATGCAAAATTGACAGGAATTGAGATGGGACGCCATGTTGCGTTTGGAGAGCCACTGATGTGCCTAAACATTGAAACCCTCCACAATTGACACCATTTTGGAAAGTAGACCCCCTAAGGAACTTATCTAGATGTGTGGTGAGCACTTTGACCCACCAAGGGCTTCACAGAAGTTTATAATGCAGGGTCGTAAAAATAAAACAAAAAATTTTTCCCACAAAAATTATTTTTTCGCCCCCAGTTTTTTATTTTTCCGAGGGTAACAGGAGAAATTGGACCCTCAAAGTTGTTGTCCAATTTGTCCTGAGTGCTCTGATACCCCATATGTGGGGGGGAACCACCGTTTGGGTGCATGGGAGGGATCGGAAGGGAAGGAGCGCCATTTGGAATGCAGACTTAGATGGAATGGTCTGCAGGCGTCACTTTGCATTTGCAGAGCCCCTAATGTACCTAAACAGTAGAAACCCCCCAAAAGTGACACCATTTTGGAAAGTAGACCCCCTAAGGAACTCATCTAGATGTGTTGTGAGAGCTTTGAACCCCCAAGTGTTTCACTACAGTTTATAATGCAGAGCCGTGCAAATAAAAAAATTTTTTTTTCCACAAAAATTATGTTTTAGCCCCCAGTTTTGTATTTTCCCAAGGGTAACAGGAGAACTTGGACCCCAAAAGTTGTTGTACAATTTATCCTGAGTACGCTGATACCCCATATGTTGGGGTAAACCCCTGTGTGGGCACACGGGAGAGCTCGGAAGGGAAGGAGCACTGCTTTACTTTTTCAACGCAGAATTGGCTGGAAATGAGATCGGATGCCATGTCGCGTTTGGAGAGCCCCTGATGTGCCTAAACAGTGGAAACCCCCCAATTATAACTGAAACCCTAATGCAAACACACCCCTAACCCTAATCCCAACGGTAACCCTAACCACACCTCTAACCCAGACACACCCCTAACCATAATCCCAACCCTATTCCCAACTGTAAATGTAATCCAAACCCTAACCCTAACTTTAGCCCCAATCCTAACTTTAGCCCCAACCCTAACTGTAGCCTTAACCCTAGCCCCAACCCTAACCCTAGCCCTAACCCTAGCCCTAACCCTAGCCCTAGCCCTAACCCTAGCCCTAGCCTTAACCCTAGCCCTAACCCTAATCCTAACCATAGCCCTAACCCTAGCCCTAACCCTAATCCTAACCCTAGCCCCAACCCTAACCCTAGCCCTAACCCTAACCCTAGCCCTAACTCTAGCTCTAACCCTATCCCTAACCCTAATCCTAACCCTAACCCTAATGGGAAAATGGAAATAAATACGTTTTTTTTATTTTTTAATTTTTCCCTAACTAAGGGGGTGATGAAGGGGAGTTTGATTTACTTTTATAGTGGGTTTTTTTACCGGATTTTTATGATTGGCAGCCGTCACACACTGAAAGACGCTTTTTATTGCAAAAAATATTTTTTGTGTTACCACATTTTGAGAGCTATAATTTTTCCATATTTGAGACCACAGAGTCATGTGAGGTCTTGTTTTTTGCGGGACGAGTTGACGTTTTTAATAGTAACATTTTCGGGCACGTGACATTTTTTGATCGCTTTTTATTCCGATTTTTGTGAGGCAGAATGACCAAAAACCAGCTATTCATGAATTTCTTTTGGGGGAGGCGTTTATACTGTTCCGCGTTTGGTAAAATTGATAAAGCAGTTTTATTCTTCGGGTCAGTACGATTACAGCGATATCTCATTTATGTCATTTTTTTATGTTTTGGCGCTTTTATAAGATAAAAACTATTTTATAGAAAAAATAATTATTTTGGCATCGCTTTATTCTGAGGACTATAACTTTTTAATTTTTTTGCTGATGATGCTGTGTGGCAGCTCTTTTTTTGTGGGACAAAATGCCGCTTTCAGCGGTACCATGGTAATTTATATCTGTCTTTTTGATCACATTTTATTCCACTTTTTATTCGGCGGTATGATAATAAAGCGTTGTTTTTTGCCTCGTTTTTTTTTCTTTTGGTGTTTACTGAAGGGGTTAACTATTGGGACAGTTTTATAGGTTGGGTCGTAACGGACGCGGCGATACTAAATATGTGTACTTTTATTGTTTTTTTTTTATTTAGATAAAGAAATGTATTTATGGGAATAATATATATATTTTTTTCTTTATTTAGGAATTTTTTTTTTTTTTTTTTTTTTTTACACATGTGGAAATTATTTTTAAAACTTTTTTACTTTGTCCCGGGGGGGACATCACAGATCGGTGATCTGACAGTTTGCACAGCACTCTGTCAGATCACCGATCTGACTTAGAGCACTGCAGTCTTACCAAGCGCCTGCTCTGAGAAGGCACTCGGTAAGCCACCTCCCTCCCTGCAGGACCAGGATGCCGTGGCCATCTTGGATCCGGAACCTGCAGCGAGGAAGGAGGTAGGAGATCCCTCGGAGCAACACGATCACATCGCGTTGCTGCGGGGGTCTCAGGGAAGCCCGCAGGGAGCCCCCTCCCTGCGCGATGCTTCCCTATACCGCCGGCACACCGCGATCATGTTTGATCGCGGTGTGCCGGGGGTTAATGTGCCGGGGGCGGTCCGTGACCACTCATGGCACATAGCGCCGGATGTCAGCTGCGATAGGCAGCTGACATCCGGCCGCGCTCGGCCGCGCTCCCCCCGTGAGCGCGGCCGATCGCGCTGGACGTACTATTCCGTCCTTGGGAAGTAGGGCCCACCCCACATGGACGGAATAGTACGTCCAATGACAGAAAGGGGTTAACCGGATGGCCACGCTGTCCGAAAAATGGTTTTGGTTTTGCCAAACTTTTTTGGCCAGAGACGGGTCTGCCAGATGAATGCAAATGTGATGTAGATGGCTGCTGCCGATCCTCCTCCTCCGCTTCTGAGCTACTGCCAGTGGCACCCTTTTCCCCCAATGGCTGCCAATCTGGGTCAACAACTGGGTCATCTATCACCTCCTCTTCAATCTCATATTCATCTATCTCTGTGTCACCGTGTAAGGTGCTATAATGTTCGGGAATGGGCACCATCGTCTCATCAGGGTCAGTTTCTGGCTCAGTAAACTGCGAGGGCAATGTAGTTATGTGAGTCGATGGAACAGCATGACAATCTAGCTGTGGCTGTGCACTCCATGTCCGAATCATCTTCCAGTGGGCTGTTAACTATTTCCCTTTCTAACCCAGGCACGGTATGTGTAAAGAGCTCCATGGAGTAAACTGTTGTGTCGCCTGACGCATCCTTCACTGTTGTTTTGGGGGAAGGACACAAGGAATCAACTTGTTCCTGACCGGGAGCATCCACCGACGACTGGCTACTTTTCAATTTTGAACTATCCGAAGAGGAGGCGAAAGAGCTAGAGGCAGAGTCAGCAAGGAAAGCCAAAACTTTTTCCTGCTGCTCCGGCTTTAACAGCGGTTTTCCTACTCCCAGAAAAGGTGGCGTCCGAGGCCTTGTGTAGCTGGACGATGGCGCTGGCTCAACAACTCGAGATTTAGGTGCTATTTTGATTTTCCCTCTCCCACCCGATGCTCCACCAGCACCACCACCACCATCAGCATTACCAGATGGCAATGACTGCCCACGGCCACGACCTCTTCCACCAGCCTTCCTCATTCTTGGGAAAATGTAACCAAACTAACAACCGTTATATGGTACTGAAAAACAAGGTAGAAGGTGTATGTTAACTTGTTGTGAATATAAATCTCCCTTTTTATGTGTGGGTGAGTGCTGAATAAATCAGGCCCACTATATTACAGTATAGTTTCTGTGGCACAAAATGACTGACAGAGATACCACAGACACGACTGGCACAGATGCACAGATTTGGCAATATTTTTCTCCCTCTATTTTTTTTTTAAATGGGAGACTAGTGAATAAATCAGGTCTACTGTATGACAGTATAGTTTCTGTGGCACAAAATGACTGACAGAGATACCACAGACATGACTGGTGCAGATGCACAGATTTGGCAATATTATTCTCCCTTTATTTTTTATTTTTTTTAAATGAGAGACTAGTGAATAAATCAGGCCCACTATATTACAGTATAGTTTCTGTGGCACAAAATGACTGACAGAGATACCACAGACACGACTGGCACAGATGCACAGATTTGGCAATATTTTTCTCCCTCTATTTTTTTTTTTAAATGGGAGACTAGTGAATAAATCAGGTCTACTGTATGACAGTATAGTTTCTGTGGCACAAAATGACTGACAGAGATACCACAGACACAACTGGCACAGATGCACAGATTTGGCAATATTCTTCTCCCTTTATTTTAATTTTTTGGGGGGAGACTAGTGAATAAATCAGGCCCAATGTATGACAGTATAGTTTCTGTGGCACAAAATGACTGACAGAGATACCACAGACACGACTGGAACAGATGCACAGATTTGGCAATATTATTCTCCCTTTATTTTTTAATTTTTTTAAATGGGAGACTAGTGAATAAATCAGGCCCACTATATTACAGTATAGTTTCTGTGGCACAAAATGACTGACAGAGATACCACAGACACGACTGGCACAGATGCACAGATTTGGCAATGTTATTCTCCCTTTTTTTTAATATGGGAGACTGTTGTGAAATTGGATTCTGGGCTCCCCCGGTGGCCACTTGTGGAATTGTACTTGTGTGCATCATCCCCTCTGTTCACCTGCTCCTATCAGGATGTGGGAGTCGCTATATAACCTTGCTCCTCTGTCAGTTTCATGCCGGTCAACAATGTAATCAGAAGCCTTTCTGTGCATGTTCCTGCTACTAGACAACTCCCAGCTAAGTTGGACTTTTGTCCTTGTGTGTTTTTGCATTTTGTTCCTGTTCACAGCTGCTGTTTCGTTACTGTGTCTGGAAAGCTCTTGTGAGCGGAAATTGCCACTCTGGTGTTATGAGTTAATGCTAGAGTCTTAAAGTAATTTCTGGATGGTGTTTTGATAGGGTTTTCTGCTGACCATGAAAGTGCCCTTTCTGTCTTCTTGCTATCTAGTAAGCGGACCTCGATTTTTGCTAAACCTATTTTCATACTACGTTTGTCATTTCATCTAAAATCACCGCCAATATATGTGGGGGCCTCTGTCTGCCTTTTGGGAAAATTTCTCTAGAGGTGAGCCAGGACTGTCTTTTCCTCTGCTAGGATTAGGTAGTTCTCCGGCTGGCGCTGGGCATCTAGGGATAAAAAAACGTAGGCATGCTACCCGGCCACTTCTAGTTGTGCGGCAGGTTTAGTTCATGGTCAGTATAGTTTCCATCTTCCAAGAGCTAGTTCTCATATATGCTGGGCTATGTTCTCTCGCCATTGAGAATCATGATAGTTTGACCGGCCCAAAAAAAAGGGTTAAATTACTGGCTGAGAAAGGAGAGAAAAAAGAAGTCTGCTACAATTTTTTTTTTTTTTCCTCTAGTTCTGAGTGTGCTCTTAATTGAATCACTTGCTAGTCTGCCTATACTGCAGCCTTCCTCTCTTTCTCTCCTTCTTATCCTTGAATGGCTCTGTGTTCACCTGTTTCAAATGGATCTTCAGAGTGTAGCTACAGGTTTGAATAATCTCGCCACAAAGGTACAAAATTTGCAAGATTTTGTTGTTCATGCACCTATGTCTGAGCCTAGAATTCCTTTGCCTGAATTCTTCTCGGGGAATAGATCTCACTTTCAAAATTTTAAAAATAATTGCAAATTGTTTTTGTCCCTGAAGTCTCGCTCTGCCGGAGACCCTGCACAGCAGGTCAGGATTGTAATTTCCTTGCTCCGGGGCGACCCTCAAGACTGGGCTTTTGCATTGGCACCAGGGGATCCTGCGTTGCTCAATGTGGATGCGTTTTTTCTGGCCTTGGGGTTGCTTTATGAGGAACCTCATTTAGAGCTTCAGGCGGAAAAGGCCTTGATGTCCTTGTCTCAGGGGCAAGATGAAGCTGAAATATACTGCCAAAAATTCCGCAAATGGTCTGTGCTTACTCAGTGGAATGAGTGCGCCCTGGCGGCGATTTTCAGAGAAGGTCTCTCTGATGCCATTAAGGATGTTATGGTGGGGTTCCCTGTGCCTGCGAGTCTGAATGAGTCCATGACGATGGCTATTCAGATCGATAGGCGTCTGCGGGAGCGCAAACCTGTGCACCATTTGGCGGTGTCTACTGAGAAAACGCCAGAAAATATGCAATGTGATAGAATTCTGTCCAGAAGCGAGCGGCAGAATTTTAGACGAAAAAATGGGTTGTGCTTCTATTGTGGTGATTCAACTCATGTTATATCAGCATGCTTTAAGCGTACTAAGAAGCCTGACAAGTCTGTTTCAATTAGCACTTTACAGTCTAAGTTTATTCTATCTGTGACCCTGATTTGTTCTTTGTCATCTATTACCGCGGACGCCTATGTCGACTCTGGCGCTGCTTTGAGTCTTATGGATTGGTCCTTTGCCAAACGCTGTGGGTATGATTTGGAGCCATTGGAGGCTCCGATACCTCTGAAAGGGATTGACTCCACCCCATTGGCTAGTAATAAACCACAATACTGGACACAAGTGACTATGCGTGTTAATCCGGATCACCAGGAGGTTATTCGCTTTCTGGTGCTGTATAATCTACATGATGTTTTGGTGCTGGGATTGCCATGGCTGCAATCTCATAACCCAGTCCTCGACTGGAGAGCTATGTCTGTGTTAAGCTGGGGATGTAAAGGAACTCATGGGGACGTACCTTTGGTTTCCATTTCATCATCTATTCCCTCTGAGATTCCTGAATTCTTGTCTGACTTTCGTGACGTTTTTGAAGAACCCAAGGTTGGTTCACTACCTCCGCACCGGGAGTGCGATTGTGCCATAGACTTGATCCCGGGTAGTAAATACCCTAAGGGTCGTTTATTTAATCTGTCTGTGCCTGAACACGCGGCTATGCGAGAATATATAAAGGAGTCCTTGGAAAAGGGACATATTCGTCCTTCGTCATCTCCCTTAGGAGCCGGTTTTTTCTTTGTGTCTAAGAAAGACGGCTCTTTGAGGCCGTGTATTGATTATCGACTTTTGAATAAAATCACGGTTAAATATCAATATCCGTTACCACTGCTTACTGATTTGTTTGCTCGTATAAAGGGGGCCAAGTGGTTCTCTAAGATTGATCTCCGTGGGGCGTATAATTTGGTGCGAATCAAGCAGGGGGATGAGTGGAAAACCGCATTTAATACGCCCGAGGGCCATTTTGAGTATTTGGTGATGCCTTTTGGTCTTTCAAATGCCCCTTCAGTAGGGTTGAGCGAAACGGGTCGATCATTTTCAAAAGTCGCCGACTTTTGGCTAAGTCGGCGTCTCATGAAACCCGATCCGACCCCTGTGCTTGTCGGCCATGCGGTACGCGACTTTCGCGCCAAAGTCGCGTTTCAATGACGCGAAAAGCGCCATTTCTCAGCCAATGAAGGTGAACGCAGAGTGTGGGCAGCGTGATGACATAGATCCTGGTCCCCACCATCTTAGAGAAGGGCATTGCAGTGATTGGCTTGCTGTCTGCGGCGTCACAGGGGCTATAAAGGGGCGTTCCCGCCGACCGCCATCTTACTGCTGCTGATCTGAGCTTAGGGAGAGGTTGCTGCCGCTTCGTCAGAAGCAGGGAGAGCGTTAGGCAGGGTCCACTAACCACCAAACCGCTTGTGCTGCAGCGATTTCCACTGTCCAACACCACCTTCGGTGTGCAGGGACTGTGGAAGCTATTTTTTTTTTTTTTTCCCCTCAGCGCTGTAGCTCATTGGGCTGCCCTAGAAGGCTCCGTGATAGCTGTATTGCTGTGTGTACGCCACTGTGGAAACCAACTGCTTTTTTCAAAGCACATATCCTCTTGTTCCTTCCTTTCTGCACAGCTATCTTTTTTGTTTGTCCACACTTTTTATTTAATTTGTGCATCAGTCCACTCCTATTGCTGCCTGCCATACCTGGCTTACATTACTGCAGGGAGATAGTAATTGTAGGACAGTTTTTTTTTTTTTTTTTTTTTTTTTTGTGGGAGATTAAGATTGGCATTTCTGCTACAGTGCCATCCCTGTGTGTGCCATCTCTCACTGAGTGGGCCATAGAAAGCCTATTTATTTTTTCCGTGATTTGTGTTCTAAAATCTACCTCAACACAAAAACACTACATCAATCAGTGGGAGAAAAATATTGGCCTCAGTCAGGGCTTGTGTGCCACTGCTGTGTGTGCTATCTCTCATTCAGTGGGCTATAGCAAGCCTATTTTTTTTTTTTTTTTTTAATATTATTTGGTTTCTAAAGTCTCCCTGAAAAAAAAAAAAAACCTAAAAAAACAGTGGGAGAGTAATATTGCCCTTTCAGCTTGTGTGCCAGTCTTGACTCCTGGGTGTGCCACCTCTCTCCCTCTCATTCAGTGGGCCATAGAAAGCCTATTTATTTTTTTTAAAAAATATTATTGGGTTTCTAAAGTCTCCCTGAAAAAACAAAAAATACATAAAAAAACAGTGGGAGAGTAATATTGCCCTTTCAGCTTGTGTGCCAGTCTTGACTCCTGGGTGTGCCACCTCTCTCCCTTTCATTCAGTGGGCCATAGAAAGCCTATTTATTTTTTCCGTGATTTGTGTTCTAAATTCTACCTCAACACAAAAACACTACATCAATCAGTGGGAGAAAAATATTGGCCTCAGTCAGGGCTTGTGTGCCACTGCTGTGTGTGCTATCTCTCATTCAGTGGGCTATAGCAAGCCTATTTTTTTTTTTTTTTTTTTTTTTTTTAATATTATTTGGTTTCTAAAGTCTCCCTGAAAAAAAAAAAAAAACCTAAAAAAACAGTGGGAGAGTAATATTGCCCTTTCAGCTTGTGTGCCAGTCTTGACTCCTGGGTGTGCCACCTCTCTCCCTCTCATTCAGTGGGCCATAGAAAGCCTATTTATTTTTTTTTTTTAATATTATTTGGTTTCTAATTCTCCCTGAAAAAAAAAAAAAAAACCTAAAAAAACAGTGGGAGAATAATATTGCCCTTTCAGCTTGTGTGCCAGTCTTGACTCCTGGGTGTGCCACCTCTCTCCCTCTCATTCAGCGGGCCATAGAAAGCCTATTTATTTTTTTTTAAAAATATTATTGGGTTTCTAAAGTCTCCCTGAAAAAACAAAAAATACATAAAAAAACAGTGGGAGAGTAATATTGCCCTTTCAGCTTGTGTGCCAGTCTTGACTCCTGGGTGTGCCACCTCTCTCCCTTTCATTCAGTGGGCCATAGAAAGCCTATTTATTTTTTTTTTTAAATATTATTGGGTTTCTAAAGTCTCCCTGAAAAAAAAAAAAAAACCTAAAAAAACAGTGGGAGAGTAATATTGCCCTTTCAGCTTGTGTGCCAGTCTTGACTCCTGGGTGTGCCACCTCTCTCCCTCTCATTCAGTGGGCCATAGAAAGCCTATTTATTTTTTTTAAAAAATATTATTGGGTTTCTAAAGTCTCCCTGAAAAAAAAAAAAAAAACCTAAAAAAACAGTGGGAGAGTAATATTGCCCTTTCAGCTTGTGTGCCAGTCTTGACTCCTGGGTGTGCCACCTCTCTCCCTCTCATTCAGTGGGCCATAGAAAGCCTATTTATTTTTTTTTTTAAATATTATTGGGTTTCTAAAGTCTCCCTGAAAAAAAAAAAAAACCTAAAAAAACAGTGGGAGAGTAATATTGCCCTTTCAGCTTGTGTGCCAGTCTTGACTCCTGGGTGTGCCACCTCTCTCCCTCTCATTCAGTGGGCCATAGAAAGCCTATTTATTTTTTTAAAAAAATATTATTGGGTTTCTAAAGTCTCCCTGAAAAAACAAAAAATACATAAAAAAACAGTGGGAGAGTAATATTGCCCTTTCAGCTTGTGTGCCAGTCTTGACTCCTGGGTGTGCCACCTCTCTCCCTTTCATTCAGTGGGCCATAGAAAGCCTATTTATTTTTTTTTTAAAATATTATTGGGTTTCTAAAGTCTCCCTGAAAAAAAAAAAAAAACCTAAAAAAACAGTGGGAGAGTAATATTGCCCTTTCAGCTTGTGTGCCAGTCTTGACTCCTGGGTGTGCCACCTCTCTCCCTCTCATTCAGTGGGCCATAGAAAGCCTATTTATTTTTTTTTTAAAATATTATTGGGTTTCTAAAGTCTCCCTGAAAAAAAAAAAAAAAACCTAAAAAAACAGTGGGAGAGTAATATTGCCCTTTCAGCTTGTGTGCCAGTCTTGACTCCTGGGTGTGCCACCTCTCTCCCTCTCATTCAGTGGGCCATAGAAAGCCTATTTATTTTTTTTTTTAAATATTATTGGGTTTCTAAAGTCTCCCTGAAAAAACAAAAAATACATAAAAAAACAGTGGGAGAGTAATATTGCCCTTTCAGCTTGTGTGCCAGTCTTGACTCCTGGGTGTGCCACCTCTCTCCCTTTCATTCAGTGGGCCATAGAAAGCCTATTTATTTTTTCCGTGATTTGTGTTCTAAATTCTACCTCAACACAAAAACACTACATCAATCAGTGGGAGAAAAATATTGGCCTCAGTCAGGGCTTGTGTGCCACTGCTGTGTGTGCTATCTCTCATTCAGTGGGCTATAGCAAGCCTATTTTTTTTTTTTTTTTTTTTTATATTATTTGGTTTCTAAAGTCTCCCTGAAAAAAAAAAAAAAACCTAAAAAAACAGTGGGAGAGTAATATTGCCCTTTCAGCTTGTGTGCCAGTCTTGACTCCTGGGTGTGCCACCTCTCTCCCTCTCATTCAGTGGGCCATAGAAAGCCTATTTATTTTTTTTTTTAAATATTATTGGGTTTCTAAAGTCTCCCTGAAAAAACAAAAAATACATAAAAAAACAGTGGGAGAGTAATATTGCCCTTTCAGCTTGTGTGCCAGTCTTGACTCCTGGGTGTGCCACCTCTCTCCCTTTCATTCAGTGGGCCATAGAAAGCCTATTTATTTTTTTTTTAAAATATTATTGGGTTTCTAAAGTCTCCCTGAAAAAAAAAAAAAAACCTAAAAAAACAGTGGGAGAGTAATATTGCCCTTTCAGCTTGTGTGCCAGTCTTGACTCCTGGGTGTGCCACCTCTCTCCCTCTCATTCAGTGGGCCATAGAAAGCCTATTTATTTTTTTTTTAAAATATTATTGGGTTTCTAAAGTCTCCCTGAAAAAAAAAAAAAAAACCTAAAAAAACAGTGGGAGAGTAATATTGCCCTTTCAGCTTGTGTGCCAGTCTTGACTCCTGGGTGTGCCACCTCTCTCCCTCTCATTCAGTGGGCCATAGAAAGCCTATTTATTTTTTTTTTTAAATATTATTGGGTTTCTAAAGTCTCCCTGAAAAAACAAAAAATACATAAAAAAACAGTGGGAGAGTAATATTGCCCTTTCAGCTTGTGTGCCAGTCTTGACTCCTGGGTGTGCCACCTCTCTCCCTTTCATTCAGTGGGCCATAGAAAGCCTATTTATTTTTTCCGTGATTTGTGTTCTAAATTCTACCTCAACACAAAAACACTACATCAATCAGTGGGAGAAAAATATTGGCCTCAGTCAGGGCTTGTGTGCCACTGCTGTGTGTGCTATCTCTCATTCAGTGGGCTATAGCAAGCCTATTTTTTTTTTTTTTTTTTTTTTATATTATTTGGTTTCTAAAGTCTCCCTGAAAAAAAAAAAAAAACCTAAAAAAACAGTGGGAGAGTAATATTGCCCTTTCAGCTTGTGTGCCAGTCTTGACTCCTGGGTGTGCCACCTCTCTCCCTCTCATTCAGTGGGCCATAGAAAGCCTATTTATTTTTTTTTTTAAATATTATTGGGTTTCTAAAGTCTCCCTGAAAAAACAAAAAATACATAAAAAAACAGTGGGAGAGTAATATTGCCCTTTCAGCTTGTGTGCCAGTCTTGACTCCTGGGTGTGCCACCTCTCTCCCTTTCATTCAGTGGGCCATAGAAAGCCTATTTATTTTTTTTTTAAAATATTATTGGGTTTCTAAAGTCTCCCTGAAAAAAAAAAAAAAACCTAAAAAAACAGTGGGAGAGTAATATTGCCCTTTCAGCTTGTGTGCCAGTCTTGACTCCTGGGTGTGCCACCTCTCTCCCTCTCATTCAGTGGGCCATAGAAAGCCTATTTATTTTTTTTTTAAAATATTATTGGGTTTCTAAAGTCTCCCTGAAAAAACAAAAAATACATAAAAAAACAGTGGGAGAGTAATATTGCCCTCTCAGCTTGTGTGCCAGTCTTGACTCCTGGGTGTGCCACCTCTCTCTCTCTAATTGTGGGCCATAGAAAGCCTTTTTTTTTTTTTTTTTTAATATTATTTGGTTTCTAAAGTCTCCCTGAGAAAAAAAAAAAAATAAATTAGGTGGGAGATTAATATTGACATTAGTGCTTGAGTGACAGTCCTGCGTGTGTGTCATCTCTGTGATTTTGTGCCACAGAAAACAGAGTGTGTAACATTGTGCCTGATTTTCCTTGTGGTCTCACCAACCTGTTAAGGGATATTGAAATCATACTGAAGTTATAGCTCACCGTGTAAGTTGTTTGACAGCAACAAATAAAGTTACTTTGGTTAAGATTTTAAAACAATGAGGAAGTCTGGTGCAAGAGGTCGTCGTGGGCGTTCATTGTCAGCTGGTAATGATGGTAGTGGTAGAGGAGCATCAGGTGGTCGTGGGGATAAAAATATTCCACCTAAGTCTGGAGCTGTGGAGCCAGTTTCGTCGTCAGGCTACACAAGGCCTCGAACGCTCTCTTTTCTGGGAGTAGGAAAACCGCTTTTAAAGGCGGAGCAGCAACAGCAAGTTTTGGCTTACATTGCAGACTCAGCCTCTAGCTCTTTTGCCTCCTCTTCCGAAACTGGTAAATGTAAAAGCAGCGCGTCGCTTGTGGATGTTCACGGTCAGGGACAAGTCGCTTCCTTGTCCTCCTCAGCAAAAACTACAACAAGAGAGAAGGATGCAGCAGGCGACACAACGGGTCACTCCATGGAGCTCTTTACACATACCGTCCCTGGCTTAGAAAGTGAAACATTTAACAGGCCATGCCCATTACAAGTATATTCTGACATGGAGTGCACTGATGCACAGCCACAGCCAGAGTACTATGCTGCTCCTTTGACTCAGACCACCACATTGCCCTCTCAGGGTACAGATCCACAATCAGACCCTGATGAGACTATGTTGCCCCGCCACGAACGCTATACCACCGACCGACACAGTGACACAGACGAAGTTGCACACGAGCTCGAAGAGGAGGTAATAGATGACCCAGTTATTGACCCCGATTGGCAGCCATTGGGGGAACAGGGTGCAGGCGGCAGTAGTTCAGAAGCGGAGGTGGAGGAGGGGCCGCAGCAGGCATCAACATCGCAACAGGTTACATCTGCCGGGCCCGTATCTGGCCCAAAACGCGTGTCAAAGCCAAAACCTGTTGGAGCACAGCGTTGCCATCCGGTTAAAGCTCAGTCTGCAATCCCTGAAAAGGGATCCGAGTCTAGGAAGAGTGCAGTCTGGCATTTTTTTAAACAACATCCAACTGATCAGCGCAAAGTCATCTGTCAAAAATGTTCAACTAGCTTAAGCAGAGGTCAGAATCTGAAAAGTCTAAATACTAGTTGCATGCATAGACACTTAACCACCATGCATTTTCAAGCCTGGACTAACTACCAAACGTCCCTCAAGGTTGTAGCACCCTCGGCCAATGAAGCTAGTCAGCAACGCAACATCCCTTCCGTCACTGTAAGGCCACCATTTTCCGCACCACAGGCAGTATCTGTGCAGGTTTCTTTGCCAGCCAAAAGCAGTCAGGGTCAGGGAATCACCAGTTTTGTAGGAGGAAATATTGCATCTAGGGCACCGGCGGAAACAATACCGTCTCCAACCGTCTCTCAGTCTGCCATGTACACCGGCACACCCGAAAGTTCCACGATCTCCAGCTCTCCAGTCCAGCTCACCCTACATGAGACTCTGGTTAGAAAAAGGAAGTACTTATCCTCGCATCCGCGTACACAGGGTTTTAACGCCCACATAGCTAGACTAATCTCGTTAGAGATGATGCCCTACCGGTTAGTTGAAAGCGAAGCTTTCAAAGCCCTGATGGAGTACGCTGAACCACGATACGAGCTACCCAGTCGACACTTTTTTTCCAGAAAAGCCATCCCAGCCCTGCACCAGCATGTTAAACAGCGCATCGTCCATGCACTCAGGCAATCTGTGAGTACAAAGGTGCACCTGACTACAGATGCATGGACCAGTAGGCATGGCCAGGGACGTTATGTGTCCATCACGGCACACTGGGTGAATGTGGTGGATGCAGGGTCCACAGGCGACATCAATTTAGGGACAGTTGTGCCTAGCCCACGGTCTAGGAAACAGTTGGCTGTAGGCGTTCGCACCCCCTCCTCCTCCTCCTCCTCGTCCTCCTGCAGAAGCTACAGCTCTTCCACAGAACGCAGTCTGCCAACCACTCCATCGGCAGATGACACTGTTGCACACCAGTTGTCCCATTATGGGCCAGCTACTGCCAAGCGTCAGCAGGCTGTATTGGCTATGAAGTGCTTGGGCGACAATAGACACACCGCGGAAGTTCTGTCCGAGTTCTTGCAACAAGAAACGCAGTCGTGGCTGGGCACAGTAGATCTTGAGGCAGGCAAGGTAGTGAGTGATAACGGAAGGAATTTCATGGCTGCCATCTCCCTTTCCCAACTGAAACACATTCCTTGCCTGGCTCACACCTTAAACCTGGTGGTGCAGTGCTTATTGAAAACTTATCCTGGGTTCTCCGACCTGCTCCTCAAAGTGCGTGCACTTTGCTCACATATCCGACGTTCGCCTGTACACGCCAGCCGTATGCAGACCTATCAGCGGTCTTTGAACCTTCCCCAGCATCGCCTAATCATAGACGTTGCAACAAGGTGGAACTCAACACTGCACATGCTTCAGAGACTGTGCGAACAGAGGCGTGCTGTTATTTATTTGTGGGAGGATACACGGGCAGGCAGTAGGATGGCAGACATGGAGTTGTCAGGTGTGCAGTGGTCTAAGATACAAGACATGTGTCAAGTCCTTCAGTGCTTTGAGGAATGCACACGGCTGGTTAGTGCAGACAACGCCGTAATAAGCATGAGCATCCCCCTAATGCGTCTGCTGATGCAAAGTTTGACGCACATAAAGGAGCAGGCGTCTGCACCAGAGGAAGAGGAAAGCCTTGATGACAGTCAGCCATTGTCTGGTCAGGGCAGTGTACAGGACGAGGTAGCGGGCGAAGAGGAGGTGGAGGACGAGGAGGATGATGGGGATGAGTATATTTTTAATGCCGAACCTTTCCCGGGGGCACAGGAATTTGGTTGCGTGTCACGGCCGGGTTCTGGTTTTTTGAGGGACACAAGTGACGTAGATTTGCCTGCAACTGCCCCTCAACCAATCACAACCGGAGATTTGACAACTGGAACTTTGGCCCACATGGCGGATTATGCCTTACGTATCCTAAAAAGGGACACACGCATTACGAAAATGATGAACGATGACGATTACTGGTTGGCCTGCCTCCTTGATCCACGCTATAAAGGCAAATTGCAAAATATTATGCCACATGAGAACTTGGAACTAATATTAGCAACCAAACAATCAACTCTTGTTGACCGTTTGCTTCAGGCATTCCCAGCACACAGCGCACGTGATCGTTCTCACACGAGCTCCAGGGGGCAGCAGACTAGGAGTGTTAGGGGTGCACACATCAGAAGTGGCATTGGACAGAGGGGTTTTCTGACCAGGTTGTGGAGTGATTTTGCTATGACCGCAGACAGGACAGGTACTGCTGCATCAATTGAAAGTGACAGGAGACAACATTTGTCCAGTATGGTTACTAACTATTTTTCATCCCTTATCGATGTTCTCCCTCAACCGTCATTCCCATTTGATTACTGGGCCTCCAAATTAGACACCTGGCCAGAATTGGCAGAATATGCATTGCAGGAGCTTGCTTGCCCGGCAGCAAGTGTCCTATCAGAAAGAGTATTCAGTGCTGCAGGTTCAATATTAACCGAAAAAAGGACTCGTCTGGCTACCCAAAATGTTGACGATCTAACATTCATTAAAATGAACCACAACTGGATTTCGAAATCTTTTGCCCCACCTTGCCCGGCCGACACCTAGCTTTCCTATGAAAAGCTCTTGCCTGTGAATTACTTTTCTAATGTCTAATTTGCTGCAGCTGATTGTACAGCATACGACATGTTTACACCTCCCTAAATGGCAAAACTCCCCACACGGGGCCGTGGTATCGCGACTTGGCGCAAGCACCCGTGAGACTGCTGTTTGTCTGAAGAGGTGGGTGTGCTCGCTTTTGGTTGACGGCATTGCTACTGGGTCCCTCATAGTACAATGTAGTGTCTCTGGCGGTGGTGGTGCGCACCCAACGTCAGACACACCGTTGTAACATGAGGGGCCCTGGGGCGGTCCCGCCGGCCTCAAGAGAGTTCCCCCCTACCCCAGCTCAAAATGTGCTCTACCACGTGCAAAATTATGTCGCACAGCTCCACCAATCTTTAGTCTATTCGCTGACATCATTCAATGTCTGGCACTGACAATACAAATTTGTAGACATCTATGATGCAACTTAAAGTAGTCTGTGTCTGTGTCCTATATTGGCACCATTAAATAGTTACTGCCAAATTACTATGTCAGAAACTCAGTAGATGAGCCCACCCCTGTACCTAAGTATGCCACCTTTTTTTTTTGTTTTGGTTGTTTTGCGAGACATTAACATCTATTTATATTTTGGGAGTACTGGGACAGACACTCCTTGCACTACTCCTCCACTCACCACCAAGCTGCCTGTGTATCCATGTAACCGCTGTAAAACTGCCATGAGCCTATTGTTTGTTATTTTAGGCCTTTGATAGCCTGTCTGCGGCCCCTACTTGCAATACTCCTCCACTGACCACCAAGCTGCCTGCCCGTGTATCCATGTAACCGCTGTGAAACTGCCATGAGCCTATTGTTTGTTATTTTAGGCCTTTGATAGCCTGTCTGCGGTCCCTACTTTAAATACTCCTCCACTGACCAGACCACTGCTGCCCGTGTACCCCTGGAACCAATTATAAAGTGCCTACAGCCAGCCCATTTTCTTATGTTAGGCCTTTGAAGCCTGTCTGCGGTCCCTACTTTAAATACTCCTCCACTGACCACCAAGCTGCCTGCCCGTGTATCCATGTAACCGCTGTAAAACTGCCATGAGCCTATTGTTTGTTATTTTAGGCCTTTGATAGCCTGTCTGCGGCCCCTACTTGCAATACTCCTCCACTGACCACAATGCTGCCTGGAGTGCCTGCCTGTGTATCCATGTAACCGATGTAAAACTGCCATGACTGCCTACTGTTTGTTATTTTAGGCCTTTGATAGCCTGTCTGCAGCCCCTACTTGCAATACTCCTCCACTGACCACCAAGCTGCCTGCCCGTGTATCCATGTAACCGCTGTGAAACTGCCATGAGCCTATTGTTTGTTATGTTAGGCCTTTGATAGCCTGTCTGCGGTCCCTACTTTAAATACTCCTCCACTGACCAGACCACTGCTGCCCGTGTACCCCTGGAACCAATTATAAAGTGCCTACAGCCAGCCCATTTTCTTATGTTAGGCCTTTGAAGCCTGTCTGCGGTCCCTACTTTAAATACTCCTCCACTGACCACCAAGCTGCCTGCCCGTGTATCCATGTAACCGCTGTAAAACTGCCATGAGCCTATTGTTTGTTATTTTAGGCCTTTGATAGCCTGTCTGCGGCCCCTACTTGCAATACTCCTCCACTGACCACAATGCTGCCTGGAGTGCCTGCCTGTGTATCCATGTAACCGATGTAAAACTGCCATGACTGCCTACTGTTTGTTATTTTAGGCCTTTGATAGCCTGTCTGCAGCCCCTACTTGCAATACTCCTCCACTGACCACACCAATGCTGCCCGTGTACCCCTGGAACCTATTTAAAAGTTCATAGAGCCTAGTTATATATTTTATTTACTATTAATAAGGCCATGATGGACTACGCTGTACCACGCTACAAGCTAACCAGTCGACACTTCTTTTGCGAGAAAAGCCATCCCAACCCTCCACCAGCATGTAGAAGACCGCATTGTCCATGCACTCTGGCAATCTGTGAGTACAAAGGTGCACCTGACAACAGACGCATGGACCTGTAGGCATGGCCACGGAAGATTACGTGTCCATTACGGCGCAATGGGTTAATGTGGTGGATGCATGGTCCACAGGGGACAGCCTACTAAGTCTGTCTGCAGTCCCTAATTCAAATTGTCCTCCACTGTCTAAATCGGAACTTCCACCTTCTGGCTTTCGGCCTATAGTATCAGAAATTAAACTGCATTTGGCCTTCAACTTTGGTTAGGGCCTACTAACGGCTTCTGCCCCTCCCTGGTGTTGCCCTCAACTAAATAAAGCTGAGCTTCAACCTTCCGGCTCTCATTATGTGGTTTAAAAAAAAAAAATGGTGGTTAGGGCCTACTAACGGCTTCTGCCCCTCCCTGGTGTTGCCCTCAACTAAATAAAGCTGAGCTTCAACCTTCCGGCTCTCATTATGTGGTTTAAAAAAAAAAAATGGTGGTTAGGGCCTACTAACGGCTTCTGCCCCTCCCTGGTGTTGTCCTCAACTAAATAAAGCTGAGCTTCAACCTTCCGGCTCTCATTATGTGGTTTTAAAAAAAAAAATGGTGGTTAGGGCCTACTAACGGCTTCTGCCCCTCCCTGGTGTTGTCCTCAACTAAATAAAGCTGAGCTTCAACCTTCCGGCTCTCATTATGTGGTTTTAAAAAAAAAATGGTGGTTAGGGCCTACTAACGGCTTCTGCCCCTCCCTGGTGTTGCCCTCAACTAAATAAAGCTGAGCTTCAACCTTCTGCTCCAAATTACCATTTTGAAAAATGCAATAGGCTTTTCAGGCCTACAAAAGGTGTCTGTCTGTGTGCCCCTCCCTGGTGTTGTCCTCAACTAAATAAAGCTGAGCTTCAACCTTCCGGCTCTCATTATGTGGTTTTAAAAAAAAAAATGGTGGTTAGGGCCTACTAACGGCTTCTGCCCCTCCCTGGTGTTGTCCTCAACTAAATAAAGCTGAGCTTCAACCTTCCGGCTCTCATTATGTGGTTTTAAAAAAAAAAATGGTGGTTAGGGCCTACTAACGGCTTCTGCCCCTCCCTGGTGTTGTCCTCAACTAAATAAAGCTGAGCTTCAACCTTCCGGCTCTCATTATGTGGTTTTAAAAAAAAAATGGTGGTTAGGGCCTACTAACGGCTTCTGCCCCTCCCTGGTGTTGCCCTCAACTAAATAAAGCTGAGCTTCAACCTTCTGCTCCAAATTACCATTTTGAAAAATGCAATAGGCTTTTCAGGCCTACTAAAGGTGTCTGTCTGTGTGCCCCTCCCTGGTGTTGTCCTCAACTAAATAAAGCTGAGCTTCAACCTTCCGGCTCTCATTATGTGGTTTAAAAAAAAAAAATGGTGGTTAGGGCCTACTAACGGCTTCTGCCCCTCCCTGGTGTTGTCCTCAACTAAATAAAGCTGAGCTTCAACCTTCCGGCTCTCATTATGTGGTTTTAAAAAAAAAATGGTGGTTAGGGCCTACTAACGGCTTCTGCCCCTCCCTGGTGTTGCCCTCAACTAAATAAAGCTGAGCTTCAACCTTCTGCTCCAAATTACCATTTTGAAAAATGCAATAGGCTTTTCAGGCCTACTAAAGGTGTCTGTCTGTGTGCCCCTCCCTGGTGTTGTCCTCAACTAAATAAAGCAGAGCTTCAACCTTCCGGCTCTCATTATGTGGTTTAAAAAAAAAAAATGGTGGTTAGGGCCTACTAACGGCTTCTGCCCCTCCCTGGTGTTGTCCTCAACTAAATAAAGCTGAGCTTCAACCTTCCGGCTCTCATTATGTGGTTTTAAAAAAAAAATGGTGGTTAGGGCCTACTAACGGCTTCTGCCCCTCCCTGGTGTTGCCCTCAACTAAATAAAGCTGAGCTTCAACCTTCTGCTCCAAATTACCATTTTGAAAAATGCAATAGGCTTTTCAGGCCTACTAAAGGTGTCTGTCTGTGTGCCCCTCCCTGGTGTTGTCCTCAACTAAATAAAGCTGAGCTTCAACCTTCCGGCTCTCATTATGTGGTTTAAAAAAAAAAAATGGTGGTTAGGGCCTACTAACGGCTTCTGCCCCTCCCTGGTGTTGCCCTCAAGTAAATAAAGCTGAGCTTCAACCTTCTGCTCCAAATTACCATTTTGAAAAATGCAATAGGCTTTTCAGGCCTACTAAAGGTGTCTGTCTGTGTGCCCCTCCCTGGTGTTGTCCTCAACTAAATAAAGCAGAGCTTCAACCTTCCGGCTCTCATTATGTGGTTTAAAAAAAAAAAATGGTGGTTAGGGCCTACTAACGGCTTCTGCCCCTCCCTGGTGTTGTCCTCAACTAAATAAAGCTGAGCTTCAACCTTCCGGCTCTCATTATGTGGTTTTAAAAAAAAAATGGTGGTTAGGGCCTACTAACGGCTTCTGCCCCTCCCTGGTGTTGCCCTCAAGTAAATAAAGCTGAGCTTCAACCTTCTGCTCCAAATTACCATTTTGAAAAATGCAATAGGCTTTTCAGGCCTACTAAAGGTGTCTGTCTGTGTGCCCCTCCCTGGTGTTGTCCTCAACTAAATAAAGCAGAGCTTCAACCTTCCGGCTCTCATTATGTGGTTTAAAAAAAAAAAATGGTGGTTAGGGCCTACTAACGGCTTCTGCCCCTCCCTGGTGTTGTCCTCAACTAAATAAAGCTGAGCTTCAACCTTCCGGCTCTCATTATGTGGTTTTAAAAAAAAAATGGTGGTTAGGGCCTACTAACGGCTTCTGCCCCTCCCTGGTGTTGCCCTCAACTAAATAAAGCTGAGCTTCAACCTTCTGCTCCAAATTACCATTTTGAAAAATGCAATAGGCTTTTCAGGCCTACTAAAGGTGTCTGTCTGTGTGCCCCTCCCTGGTGTTGTCCTCAACTAAATAAAGCTGAGCTTCAACCTTCCGGCTCTCATTATGTGGTTTAAAAAAAAAAAATGGTGGTTAGGGCCTACTAACGGCTTCTGCCCCTCCCTGGTGTTGCCCTCAAGTAAATAAAGCTGAGCTTCAACCTTCTGCTCCAAATTACCATTTTAAAAAATGCAATAGGCTTTTCCGGCCTACTAAAGGTGTCTGCCCCTCCCTGGTGTTGTCCTCAACTGAACAAAGCTGAGCTTCCACATTCTGGCTTTCGCCCTATACTATCAGATATTAAACTGCATTTGGCCTACTAGTGTGGTTAGGCCCTTGAAACAGTGTCTGCTGCTCTTGGGTTTGCTACTCCACTGAACAAAGCAATGCCGCCTGTTTAGTCCTGTTACCAATTTTGAACTGCATGTAGCCTACTTTATTCTTTGGCCCTATATCTGTTTCCTCCTCATCCTGCCCATTGCCCAGCCACTGCTAAATGAGTCTGCTGGTACATTGACCTAGACCACTACATTCCCCTTGTACTCTACACAGCCAGAATCTGTCCCTGCTGAAAGTAAGGTTCCCCTTCCCGCATGTTATACCACCTTACACAGGGACAAAGAGGAAGGTGCAGATGAAAGTGCAGGTTCCTTCATCAGGTGGGGGGGCATACTCGTTGGCGACGTCACTGGCACAGGGCCCCTCAGAGTACGCAAAAGTGTCGCTGCTGGTGGGAGGCGCCCCCGCCATGCAAACACACCGCCGTACTTTGAGGGGCCCTGTGCCAGTGGCAATGCGAACGAGTGGGCCCCCCCCCTGCTTGCTCAGGATCACAGCACTTGCAACTTTTAAATACTTACCTTTCCCTGCAACACCGCCGTGACGTAGTCCGCATTTCCTGGGCCCACGAAAAACTTGAGCCAGCCCTACTCCCCCCACAACTTTCACCCAATTCCCTATGCCCAACTATTATTATACAGTTAATTAAGATTGGCAAGCTTCAGAAACAAGAATGGATGTTTTTGGCATTAAAATGGGCACTGTAGGTGTTTTCCTGGCCTCCACTCACTGCCGACTATGCTTCCCCATTGACTTGCATTGGGTTTCGTGTTTCGGTCGATCCCCGACTTTTAGCGATAATCGGCCGACTGCACTCGACTCGACTCTGGACAAAATCGGGTTTCCCAAAACCCTACTCGATCTTAAAAAAATGAAAGTCGCTCAACCCTACCCTTCAGTCTTCCAGTCCTTTATGCATGACATTTTCCGCGATTATTTGGACAAATTTATGATTGTGTATCTGGATGATATTCTGATTTTTTCGGATGACTGGGACTCTCATGTCCAGCAGGTCAGGAGGGTTTTTCAGGTTTTGCGGTCTAATTCCTTGTGTGTGAAGGGTTCTAAGTGTGTTTTTGGGGTTCAAAAGATTTCCTTCTTGGGATACATTTTTTCCCCCTCTTCCATCGAGATGGATCCTGTCAAGGTTCAGGCTATTGGTGATTGGACGCAACCCTCTTCTCTTAAGAGTCTTCAGAAATTTTTGGGCTTTGCTAACTTTTATCGTCGATTTATTGCTGGTTTTTCTGATGTTGTAAAACCATTGACTGATTTGACTAAGAAGGGTGCTGATGTTGCTGATTGGTCCCCTGATGCTGTGGAGGCCTTTCGGGAGCTCAAGCGCCGCTTTTCTTCCGCCCCAGTGTTGCGTCAGCCTGATGTTGCTCTTCCTTTTCAGGTTGAGGTCGACGCTTCTGAAATCGGAGCTGGGGCGGTGTTGTCGCAGAGAAGTTCCGACTGCTCCGTGATGAGACCTTGTGCTTTTTTTTCCCGTAAATTTTCGCCCGCCGAGCGGAATTATGATATTGGGAATCGGGAGCTTTTGGCCATGAAGTGGGCTTTTGAGGAGTGGCGTCACTGGCTTGAGGGGGCCAGACATCAGGTGGTGGTATTGACTGACCACAAAAATTTAATTTACCTTGAGTCTGCCAGGCGCCTGAATCCTAGACAGGTGCGCTGGTCGTTGTTTTTCTCTCGGTTTAATTTTGTGGTGTCTTACCTACCGGGTTCTAAGAATGTTAAGGCGGATGCCCTTTCTAGGAGTTTTGAGCCTGACTCCCCTGGTAATTCTGAGCCCACAGGTATCCTTAAAGATGGAGTGATATTGTCTGCCGTTTCTCCAGACCTGCGGCGGGCCTTGCAGGAGTTTCAGGCGGATAGACCTGATCGTTGCTCACCTGGTAGACTGTTTGTTCCTGATGATTGGACCAGTAGAGTCATCTCTGAGGTTCATTCTTCTGCGTTGGCAGGTCATCCTGGAATCTTTGGTACCAGGGATTTGGTGGCAAGGTCCTTCTGGTGGCCTTCCCTGTCACGAGATGTGCGAGGCTTTGTGCAGTCTTGTGACGTTTGTGCTCGGGCCAAGCCTTGTTGTTCTCGGGCTAGTGGATTGTTGTTACCCTTGCCTATCCCGAAGAGGCCTTGGACGCACATCTCGATGGATTTTATTTCGGATCTGCCTGTTTCTCATAAGATGTCTGTCATCTGGGTGGTGTGTGACCGTTTCTCTAAGATGGTCCATCTGGTTCCCTTGCCTAAGTTGCCTTCTTCTTCCGAGTTGGTTCCTCTGTTTTTTCAAAATGTTGTTCGTTTGCATGGTATTCCGGAGAATATCGTTTCTGACAGAGGGACCCAATTCGTGTCTAGATTTTGGCGGGCATTCTGTGCTAGGATGGGCATAGATTTGTCTTTCTCGTCTGCTTTCCATCCTCAGACTAATGGCCAGACCGAGCGGACTAATCAGACCTTGGAGACATATTTGAGGTGTTTTGTGTCTGCGGATCAGGATGATTGGGTTGCTTTTTTGCCTTTGGCGGAGTTCGCCCTCAATAATCGGGCCAGCTCTGCCACCTTGGTGTCCCCGTTTTTCTGTAATTCGGGGTTTCATCCTCGATTTTCCTCCGGTCAAGTGGAATCTTCGGATTGTCCTGGAGTGGATGCTGTGGTGGAGAGGTTGCATCAGATTTGGGGGCAGGTGGTGGACAATTTGAAGTTGTCCCAGGAGAAGACTCAGCTTTTTGCCAACCGCCGTCGTCGTGTTGGTCCTCGGCTTTGTGTTGGGGACTTGGTGTGGTTGTCTTCTCGTTTTGTCCCTATGAGGGTTTCTTCTCCTAAGTTTAAGCCTCGGTTCATCGGCCCGTACAAGATATTGGAGATTCTTAACCCTGTGTCCTTCCGTTTGGACCTCCCTGCATCCTTTTCGATTCATAATGTTTTTCATCGGTCATTGTTGCGCAGGTATGAGGTACCGGCTGTGCCTTCCGTTGAGCCTCCTGCTCCGGTGTTGGTTGAGGGTGAGTTGGAGTACGTTGTGGAAAAGATCTTGGACTCTCGTGTTTCCAGACGGAAACTCCAGTATCTGGTCAAATGGAAGGGATACGGTCAGGAGGATAATTCTTGGGTCACTGCCTCTGATGTTCATGCCTCCGATCTTGTCCGTGCCTTTCATAGGGCTCATCCTGATCGCCCTGGTGGTTCTGGTGAGGGTTCGGTGCCCCCTCCTTGAGGGGGGGGTACTGTTGTGAAATTGGATTCTGGGCTCCCCCGGTGGCCACTTGTGGAATTGTACTTGTGTGCATCATCCCCTCTGTTCACCTGCTCCTATCAGGATGTGGGAGTCGCTATATAACCTTGCTCCTCTGTCAGTTTCATGCCGGTCAACAATGTAATCAGAAGCCTTTCTGTGCATGTTCCTGCTACTAGACAACTCCCAGCTAAGTTGGACTTTTGTCCTTGTGTGTTTTTGCATTTTGTTCCTGTTCACAGCTGCTGTTTCGTTACTGTGTCTGGAAAGCTCTTGTGAGCGGAAATTGCCACTCTGGTGTTATGAGTTAATGCTAGAGTCTTAAAGTAATTTCTGGATGGTGTTTTTGCAGCGCCCCAGAGTCCTGGTCGTTGCAGTAGCATGGTTCAGCCACTAAGGGGGGCCATGCTGCGTTCGATGGCACGGAAGGAGTTCTCTGAGCAGGTATCACAGTCACCAATACATTTCACAGCTGGGCCTCCGGGGGGAGCTAAGGGTGCTATTCATTAGGCCACTCCCCACCATAGTGGGTAAACTGGGGGTCAGGCAGGAAGTTAGAGAGAGAACGCTGACGGGATTGAACGGAGCAACACCTGGTGGCAGAGGGTGTTGTGAAGGGAGAGACTGTAGGGTCTCTGCCAGGGGTGGGATCCTGGCAGAGGCTTGGCATGGAAAGAACGTAAAGGGACCGTGCCTGCTCAGCATAGCGGCGGTGCCCAAGGAAGGACTAAGAAGCGAGATAGATTGTGCTGAGTGAGAAACGAAATCAAGCGAAAGGAGATACCAGTGAGGGTTGTGCTGAAAGAGGCAGCACCTTACTGAGGCGCACTACCGGTGGCCGGAACGCCGAGGAGGTAAAGAGTTTCAAGCCATACCTCAGACCTACGGCAGGGCAGTTAGCTTGAGGCGGACTGTCTCACGCATCACCCAGGAAGGCAAAGGGGGGTACCAACAGGAGAGGGGCGCAGATAGAGTCCCGGAAGATCTCCGAGCCTCCCCGTCATACGGGTGCGTTCCTACCATAGTATCTGGAGGGACGAGGAAGATCATTGCGAATTAAGTTGTTGTGAGGGAACACGAGAAACAGACACAACAGTTGTGGGGTACTTTCCGTAAGCACAGCAGGGAAGGACTGCAACACATAGCGCTAGAAGGAAGGCACCGATTTCCACCTGCAAGGAGAGCTCTGGAAGTGCCATTGGACCGGCCGGACTTGCGCAGCCTGGTGAGCCGTATTCCGGACTGAGGACCCAGAGAGCTTCAGTAAAGAGGTAAAGAGACTGCAACCTGGTGTCCTCGTTATTTACCGCGACCTGCACCCCACAACTGCACCGCTACAACATCACTACTTGCACCGGACGTCCCCCACTGACAGACAGGGCCACGGACCGGGTCTAGCTACCGTGACAACCCCAGGACTGAGACCTAGAGGCCCGGCTCCGGGTACCCCTCGGCCCTGCGGCGGTGTGGGGGCGCTCCAACTTGGCGTCACGAACAGGATCTACTTAAGCCTGAAGAATCAGGTCATGTGTGCCTAGAGACTGTGATTTACTGTGCTTGGACTGTACTTTATTGCAAGACTGTGTGCTGTGCCATTTGCCGCCAAAATCCGCCGCCATTGCAGCGCTGAGGAAAGCGCAGGAAGAGAAGAGGGGCGTGGAGTGGGCGTAGACGAGCTGGAGAGCGCGAACAGTAATGGCCGCCCAGTCTAAGTATTTCTGTGTCCTGAGGACGTGCCCGTCAACAGCTGAGGTACGCCTCCTGATCTTGGTCGGAGGGTGGAGACCATGGGGACGGGGCCGCCCACGGAAGAGACCGCGGGAAGAAGACGCGGGAGAGGAGAAAAAGATGGCGGCACCTGAAGCACCACGCGGAGCTGAGTCGGCTCAGTCTGAGGCCGCGGCGTCAGAGATAGGCTCCGAGGCACCGCTGCTGGGAGGTCTGACCCTTACCGAGTCCCTGATGGGCCGACCTCCGACGCCGTTATCGGAGGAACGTGTGGCTGCGGCCGAGGCCCGCCAGCTGACCCGCCGACTGAGGGCCGATGCCCGCGTGCTCACCCGGGTGGGCCAACCCACCGAGATTAAGCTGTCTCCCATTGCTCCTTACCCGGACCCGGCTGAAGGCGCCCTACCTGCACCGGGTCTGAAGATCATGCCGGATGCGGAGCACTTACGGCGCCTTATGGCAGAGTGGCGGAGCCGGCCCCAGCCTGCAGAACAAGTGGACTTGGTTAGTGTCCCCGGGATTTCGCCCTCACACTGGGGTGTTGTGGTTGCCTTCCATCCCCAGCAAGGGAGAGGGGTCATACAGGAGATCGGGGAGCCGATCCAGGTCCGGGTGGACCGAGAAGAGGTGGAACCTTCTGGCAGGCGGTCTGATTGCAATCTGGAGCCGGGGGACGCCGTCACCTATACGAGGTGGAGAAAGAACACCAGTGAGACGGGCTGGTTTGCCCGGGGGGTCCAACGATGTGTCGCCCTCCAGGCTGCTGCTGGGACACCAGAAGAGGATAGTCCTGGAGGAAAGGTAGCGGGACCTGATCCCGCGGAACCAGGGGAAGTTCGACCTCACCGCGCCCCGGAGAGGCGGGTTCGCCTACCGACGAGAAGGACCTCCCGGAGAGGGATTCTATCCTTACTGGGACCAGAACGGCGTCCTGGCTCACCTGGCCGATCTGTGAGTCTGGTGAAGCCAGGAAGAAGGTCACCTCCCGTAGAACCCCAGTAAGATTTTATTACTTTATGAAAATGTAAATAGTTACTGTTTGTCTTTTATTCCTTTAAGTTGCTGCTAAACCCGCCCAGGGTTAATGGATCCCTCTGTTCACCCGGGATCCTCTTTGTTTGTTTTCCTTTCCTAAAATTTTTGCACAAGTTTAAAGAACTGCAGAAATCATGGACTGTGCATGATTCGAACTTCCCTTGTAAATAGTTTGCACCTTCTTAAAGGTGCTCCCTACTGGTTTTAGCCAAAGACACTTTGCGAAGATATTTGCCCTATTTGTTTGAGCCAAAGACACTTTGTGAAGATACCTTTCCTACCGGTTCTAGTTAAAGACACTTTGCGAAGATACCATGCCGGAACCTTTGCATGGGCCGGTAGGCTGAGGAGACGAGCTATCTTAGAAAGACTTGGTCTCCTCTTAAAGGGGATGTGAGAAACTGAACTTGAGAGAGATACTGTTGCAGAACAGTAATGCCATAATGATGCCTTGAAAAGAAATGTAACTGTTTTACATGCTAAGTTATATGTGTTGAATTTGTTAAAATGTGAAATTTGAATAATGTTTTGAAGACAGGAAAGATGCAGAGAGCCCGTAGGGGTAGAAGTAGAGGTCTGCATAGTTGAAAGTAAGAGAAGTAATAATGAGGGTGAGGATAGAAGGTAAACCCTGCGTCCCCATTGAAAAGTTACTTTATTGCTAAGGACAGAGAGTGAACCCGTAGGGGTTAGAGAGTGAGTCCTTAAAGGGGCCGAGTAGAGCTGGCTCAGAGTTCTTCAACCGAAAGGAATGTTATGTCTATACTGTGTATAGTAGCGAAAGGCAGTAGGCCCTGGCTGAACAGGGCGGTCCTGTAGAAGAAAGGAGAGGCAGTAGGCCTGGTGCCGTAGGGACAGGCGGTCCTGCAGGTTCACAAGAAGGAGAATGTAAAGTTGAAATGCCTTATAATGTGATTATAGGAAGGCCTTTGATAGACTAAGAGTGTGAGTTTCTTAAAGGCAATGTTAAGTTATTATTTCAAAAATTGCACTAAATAGAATACCCGGTTGGGTAACAGAAGTTATTTATACTCTGTAAATTATAAGGTTAATTATGTTTGTAACGTTACAAGTGTCCTCACCTCCCATAAAGGGAAGCCTACTTAAGTATACTTATTGTTATTTGCACTCAACAAAATTGTATGTCTTTTTGCTAACCTGTATTGTTGTTTTTCTTCCCAGTCCCGGAGTACTGTGTTTAACCAGGGGGGAGTGCAGCGCCCCAGAGTCCTGGTCGTTGCAGTAGCATGGTTCAGCCACTAAGGGGGGCCATGCTGCGTTCGATGGCACGGAAGGAGTTCTCTGAGCAGGTATCACAGTCACCAATACATTTCACAGCTGGGCCTCCGGGGGGAGCTAAGGGTGCTATTCATTAGGCCACTCCCCACCATAGTGGGTAAACTGGGGGTCAGGCAGGAAGTTAGAGAGAGAACGCTGACGGGATTGAACGGAGCAACACCTGGTGGCAGAGGGTGTTGTGAAGGGAGAGACTGTAGGGTCTCTGCCAGGGGTGGGATCCTGGCAGAGGCTTGGCATGGAAAGAACGTAAAGGGACCGTGCCTGCTCAGCATAGCGGCGGTGCCCAAGGAAGGACTAAGAAGCGAGATAGATTGTGCTGAGTGAGAAACGAAATCAAGCGAAAGGAGATACCAGTGAGGGTTGTGCTGAAAGAGGCAGCACCTTACTGAGGCGCACTACCGGTGGCCGGAACGCCGAGGAGGTAAAGAGTTTCAAGCCATACCTCAGACCTACGGCAGGGCAGTTAGCTTGAGGCGGACTGTCTCACGCATCACCCAGGAAGGCAAAGGGGGGTACCAACAGGAGAGGGGCGCAGATAGAGTCCCGGAAGATCTCCGAGCCTCCCCGTCATACGGGTGCGTTCCTACCATAGTATCTGGAGGGACGAGGAAGATCATTGCGAATTAAGTTGTTGTGAGGGAACACGAGAAACAGACACAACAGTTGTGGGGTACTTTCCGTAAGCACAGCAGGGAAGGACTGCAACACATAGCGCTAGAAGGAAGGCACCGATTTCCACCTGCAAGGAGAGCTCTGGAAGTGCCATTGGACCGGCCGGACTTGCGCAGCCTGGTGAGCCGTATTCCGGACTGAGGACCCAGAGAGCTTCAGTAAAGAGGTAAAGAGACTGCAACCTGGTGTCCTCGTTATTTACCGCGACCTGCACCCCACAACTGCACCGCTACAACATCACTACTTGCACCGGACGTCCCCCACTGACAGACAGGGCCACGGACCGGGTCTAGCTACCGTGACAACCCCAGGACTGAGACCTAGAGGCCCGGCTCCGGGTACCCCTCGGCCCTGCGGCGGTGTGGGGGCGCTCCATTTTGATAGGGTTTTCTGCTGACCATGAAAGTGCCCTTTCTGTCTTCTTGCTATCTAGTAAGCGGACCTCGATTTTTGCTAAACCTATTTTCATACTACATTTGTCATTTCATCTAAAATCACCGCCAATATATGTGGGGGCCTCTGTCTGCCTTTTGGGAAAATTTCTCTAGAGGTGAGCCAGGACTGTCTTTTCCTCTGCTAGGATTAGGTAGTTCTCCGGCTGGCGCTGGGCATCTAGGGATAAAAAAACGTAGGCATGCTACCCGGCCACTTCTAGTTGTGCGGCAGGTTTAGTTCATGGTCAGTATAGTTTCCATCTTCCAAGAGCTAGTTCTCATATATGCTGGGCTATGTTCTCTCGCCATTGAGAATCATGATAGGAGACTAGTGAATAAATCAGGCCCACTGTTTTACAGTATAGTTTCTGTGGCAGAAAATGACTGACAGAGATACCACAGACAGGACTGGCACAGATGCACAGATTTGGCAATGTTATTCTCCCTTTTTTTTAAATATGGGAGACTAGTGAATAAATCAGGCCCAATGTATGACAGTATAGTTTCTGTGGCACAAAATGACTGACAGAGATAACACAGACACGACTGGCACAGATGCACAGATTTGGCAATATTATTCTCCCTTTATTTATTTTTTTTTATATGGGAGACTAGTGAATAAATCAGGCCCAATGTATGACAGTATAGTTTCTGTAGCTGAAAATGACTGACAGAGATACCACAGACAGGACTGGTGCAGATGCACTGATTGGCAATATTAATCTCCCTTTTCAGGTGTGGGACAGTGCAGAAAAATACAGGCCCACTGTTTTACACTACACAGTTTCAGGGGCAGAAAGTGGCTGGAAGATATATAAAAAAAATTAAAGGGACGATACTACAATTACTATCTCCCTACAATAATCTCTAAAAAGTATGGCAGGCAGCAATAAAAAGGACTGCTGCACACAAAAAGTGTGGACAAACAAACAAGATAGCTGTGCAGAAAGGAAGGAGCAACAGGATTTGTGCTTTTAAAAAAGCAGTTGGTTTGCACAGTGGCATACAAACAGCAATGCAGGTATCAGGGAGCCTTCTAGGGCAGCCCAATAAGCTACAGAGCTGATGAAGAGAAATCTAGCCTCCACTGTCCCTGCAAAGAAAAGGTGGTGTTGGACAGTGGAAATCGCTACAGCACAAGCGGTTTGGGGGTTAATGTACCCTGCCTAACGCTATCCCTGCTTCTTACGAAGCGGCAGCAACCTCTCCCTATGCTCAGCTCGGCAGCAGTAAGATGGCGGTCAACATGCACGCCCCTTTATAGCCCCTGTGACACCGCAGAGAGCAAGCCAATCACTGCCATGCCCTTCTCTAAGATGGTGGGGACCGAGACCTATGTCATCACGCTGCCACCTTCTTTGGCTGAGAAAAGGCGCTGAAAGCGTCATACGAAACGTGACTTTGGCACAAAGATCGCCGACCGCGTGGCCGACCACAAGCTGGGATCGGGTCGGGTTCCACGAAACCCCACTTTGTCAAAAGTCGGCGACTTTTGAAAATGTTCGATCCGTTTCGCTCAACCCTAGTGATGAGTGAATTTGTGCGGAAAACAATTGCCAAACATAAATGCGGCACAAATATTGCTCATTCGGATTAGTGATCGGAAACACGAGCAAAATTTTATAAAATCAGTAAAAATCGATAACATTCGGAAAAAGTGAGGGAAATTATTTGCGGTGCCGCAAAAAAATTTTCAGCACTTTAGCAAATATAATGGTGGTGAATCATGAGCATTTGGCACGTGTTTGATGAAGGGAGGTAGTTTGCAGAGCTCAGAGGCGTGGCATTCTTGTTAGCAGTCATTTTTTTCCCCTAACTTTGTGTTCACATTGCGGTTAGCCAATCAGGGTGCAGGAAACACCCACAATGTCCTGACACAATGGCTTCTGTCATTGCCTGTTGAAATCACATGTCCCTCTCCATATAAATAGCGGACATTTTGTTTTAGTGCCATTTTGACTCTGTAAAAGCGCAGAGAGGCTTCTCCTGAAGCTGACACTGTTAACAGCAAGATTTTAGCTAGTTAGCTACATGGTTGTATATCAGTCAGATAGTGTAGCTAGATAGTGTCCAGTGTAGCTGTAAAATTTACCTTCCGGAATTTTTTTTGGGGAGGGCCATTACTGAGGTCCACAGACAAAGCCAGCAAGGCACATGTTGTGCACTGCTTTTATTGCATGAGTATAGCATTCTAATTAATATTTTTCACTTGCTAAAAAAAGTCTGCTGTATACCACATTTTAGCTAGTTCACCAGGTGGTTGTATATCAGTCAGATAGTGTAGCGAGCTAAAGTCCGGTGTGGCTGTTAATTTTACCTTCCAGCATTTTTTTTTTCTATTTTGGACATTACTGAGGAGGACCACAAAGAAAGCCAACAGGGCCCGTGTTGTGCACTGCTTCTATTGTGCTCAATGCACGAGTATAGCATTCTAATTCACATGTAGCTATTTAAGAACTACTAAAGGTAGTATCCCACCTTATTGTTTAGTGCTGTGGTGATATAAAACTTTCTGCAGGCATAAAGCACATTAAAAAAGATATATATTTTTTCTGATGCTAAATGTGAAACAGCCTGCTGTATCCCACATTGTAATTTTGTGGCAGTGATATGAATCTGTCTGCAGACCTAATGCACATAAAAAAATATATAATTTTTCAGTTGCAAAAAGTTAGACAACCCACCGTATCGCACTTTGTCATTTGGTTGGGTTGAATTTAAGCTGTAGGGGCCTGATCCAGAGGCCACAAAAAATTATTCTGTTATTAATGGCATACAGTAAGGGAGCTGACTTTAAAATAGTTTGTAGCATCTAAAGTGTTATAGAGGCCTGATCCATAGGCCACAAAAAATTCTTCTTTTCCTAGTGTCATACAGTTAAGGACCTGACTTTAAAATAGTTTGTAGCATCTAGTGTGTTATAGGGGCCTGATTCATAGGCAACAAAAAATATTCTGTTATTAACATCATACGATAAGGGACCTGACTTTAAAATAGTTTGTAGCATCTAGTGTGTTATTGAGGACTGATCCATAGGCCACAAAAAATTCTTCTGTTCCTTGGTTCATACAGTAGGGGACCTCACTTTAAAAATTGTTTGTAGCATAACTTCTTTGTCATACAGGCCTCATCCACACGCAAACATTTTTTTTTCTGTGACTAACACGATACAGCACACCATATTTCAACTTTGAATTAACTGTCGCTGAAATTCAGCTGTTTGCAGAGGTGGTGCAGTTTAAAATCTAATTTTTTTGTTTCTAATCCTGTGCTCCTACCACACTATCTGAGCAACATGACTGGGAAAAAGCGAAGCTGTGGTAGAAGGGGAATTAGGCTTGGTGTTCAAGGTGTACATGGAGTAGGTGGTATTGTTTGTGAAATCACTAGTGAAACAACGTCAACATGTTCATGCAGAGCAGGGATGGCCCACTAAGAAAAGTAGTGGCAGCTGGGAACCACAAACTGTGGTTCCCAAGATTTCAATGTATTGTTACCCCTTTATAAAAAAAAAAACCTGTGATGAGGAGGAGGAGGCCAAGACCATAGCAGAAGAGAGAGCTGGAAGAGGTTCAGATCTTTCCTGGTTTTCAGGTGTGTACTCCACTGCAGCTCTTGCTTTGCATTCAGATGCCTCATCATGCAGGTGGCAGCAGTACTGGCTAGGGGCCAGCAGCTATACCTTAGTACCCTGCTCCCCTTATTTGCTGTGCAGCTGCTCCAGCATGGCCACCACCTTTTCCCTGAACTGCCCATGTCACTCAACTGTGGGGTCTAGGACCTCATCATCCGCCATCGCACCATCACATCATCGCACCTCTCCATTCTATCCTTAACTCTGCTGTTGGAATAATCCACCTCTCTTCTCGCTTCTCCTCTGCAAATCCCTTCATTGGTTCTCAAATGCACAATTTCACTTCAAGTTACTAACACTGACTTTCAAAGATGTCCATAATCTGTCTCCTCATATATCTCTGATCTTATCTCTAATCACAAAATCTCTTGTCCTCCCAAGACTTTCTTCTCTCCTCCACAATCGCACTTCACTCATCCTATTGTCTTCAAGACTTCTCCCGAGTATCCCCCATCCTCTGTAATTATGTGCTCCAAAACATACTACTATCCCCTACATTCAAAACTTTCAAACATAACTTGAAAACCCATCTCTTCAGAACAGCTTAGAGCTTGCAATGATCCCGCTGCCACCTCAACACTAACAGAGCTGACACCTCTCCACACAGGAGCTGCTGCAACCCTGAACCTTTTTGTAGAATGTAAGGCCATGAGGGTTGGGTCCTCTCCCCTCTGTACCTAACTGTCACTATTAGTTTGTTAATTGTAATTTTTATTTGCTTTGCATGTAACCGCTCCCCACGTACAGCACCATGGATTCAATGGTGTTCTAAAAATAAATAATAATACATTTCCCTTGAATGATCTTCCCACCCAATCCTCACCCCTGCCCTCCTTGCCACTCTGCACACTACAGAAAGATGCAGCAGTTGGCACCTGTGCCTCGACATTATCATCATCTGAGATGTTATACTGACTGTTTGCACTTCCCCTCCTACATACTTACACTCAAACAGAACAAGTGGTTGGGCATCAGTGCACTCATTTTCTTCTAATTGTGGGGCAGTGCCAGTTGGATGGCCCATGAAACTATGGAGCTAGCGTTTTCAGCAAAAAGCAGAAGTCACTGCTGCATGACTTGAGACTCAGAATGCTTGCATGAGATGCAAAGGAGCGAGGTGGAAGACAGATGCCCATGGTCTGCAGGTGCCAACATTGCTCTTTGAGTAGGGGACTGGGTGGAAGACAAAGTGAATGAACTGGGGGCACTCTCAGCGATCCAATTTACAACCGCCTCTACTTGTTCTCACCTCACCATTAGTCCAGCGGTACTCATGTTATGACATTACACAGAACGTCTAGTTGCCTGCATGCACCAGAGGTCGTTGTCTCATTTGGGTACATAGCAGGCACAGATTGACCATGTCCTCTTTTTCACTGCATCACATACACCACCAGCAGCAACTTGGCCACATTTCCTATTTGATGCTCTCCTCATTCTTTGCATCCCAAAAAAGTATTACGCAGCCTGTATACAGAGAGATTGGCCAACATATTATTACACTGCCTGTGTTCAGAGTACCCCCCCCAAAAAAAATAAAATAAAAAATAAAACACAAAAATAGTGTTGGCTATTTCCGTCTGTTCTATCTATACCACCATGTCCATCTCCACCTCAGCCTCTTCCTCCACTTGAACCTTCACCTCCTGGCTCAAGATTATTTTTTTTTATTCTATGTTATTTTAAGTCATTTTCCTATCAACATTTGCACATTTGTTTTCAGGGCAATTGTCCAGCTCTTACCCCATTTTGCTTCCTTTTGCAGTCGCCTAGCAATTTCTATGACCATTTTACAGCCATTTTACAGCCATTTTAAGGAGTTGAAGTTCGAGTCCCCATTGACTTCTATTGGGTTCAGGGTCAACTTTGGATGCCGATCCGAACTTTGAAATACATTTTGACCCAAGCAAAACATTGACAGGTCTGCTCATCTCCAGTAAGGACACTGATTCTAAAAGTTTGAGATCATCTCACTACTGGTTGTTTTTTACAAGTGTCTTTGACTACCAAGTCTGGAGTCATAGGCACCTATTAATTTGTTGACTTTGGTTTCGCCTTAGATCTCATTAACAGTAATTTTGCGGTCAAGTGTGGTGTGGTGTACCAACTAGTGGTACACGGAGAGACAGGTATGTATTGCACAGACAGAGGTCTTCTGCAATCTGAATCCAGGACAGGTTGCTAGGTCTTGTAGTCCCACAAACCTGTATATTAGTAAACGGCTGGATTTAAGGGTTAACCAGATAGTGATGGGTGGGACTGGTTAACCACATACCTTCCAGGGGTGTGTTCCTGTGATGTCATGAAGGTCCTATATGTTTCCTGGTTGCCCCACATGGGGGTATTGGCTATGTGTGTGACTAGAGCTGGCAGAAGCTCCTGGAAGTCCAGGATGAATTGAGGGTCTGGAGTACCGATAGGACCTATATGAAGCCAGGCTGGGAAACCTGAGGATCAGTTAAGTAGGTAACCCTGAGAGACTGGTAATTGTGAACTGACGGGCGTCAGGTATTAAACTGTGCGAGTGTAACAGCAACTGAAATGTACTTTATGTCGGTTCTGTGATGTTCTCACGGCATACCATGGATTATGAAGGTGTAATAAGCCAGGCATGGATTTATCTGAATGAGAAACAGTTGCAGTTTGTTTACAACATCGTCATTAAGAGAGTGTACCCCAACCCACTAAGTGATCGCTACGTCACAGTTGATATACAGTTGCAACACTTATTCATCATGTTCAAGTAAAGGCAATTGATAAATCTCCCCTAACTCAGACTTATTTACTTCTAAGGTTGAGAATGTCTGCATGAAAGTGAGTGTGTTACACACAGAATCTATTTCCTTCATGGTTCATCCTTCCTTGTCAGCTAAAATGCTGTTGGGTATGCCCTGGTAGCTGAAACACAATCCTTCCATCAATTGGGAGACATGCGAGGTTACATTTTGTTGAATATCTGTTTTCCAATTGTTTATCTATATCCCTGTCATCCACGAGATCTCCTCCTGATTTGGCTCAGGATTCTGAGGATATTTTTTCTGATACTGAGGCTAAGTTCACACGTAGCAGAATTGCCGCGGAAATTTCCGCGGCAATTCTGCGCCTCCTGCCGCGGGTATATCGCATGCAGAATTTGCATGCATATACCTGCAGAAAACTAGCGTTTTGCAAGCATAATTAGCTTGCAGAATGCTAGCGTTTTCCAAGCGATCTGTAGCATCGCTTGGAAAACTGTTTGACAGGTTGGTCACACTTGTCAAACATAGTGTTTGACAAGTGTGACCAACTTTTTACTATAGATGCAGCCTATGCAGCATCTATAGTAAAAGGTAGAATGTAAAAAATAATAAAAAAAATTAAAAAAAAGGTTATACTCACCTCAGCGGCTTACGTTCCTAATGCTGTGTGTTCAGGACCTTCCATTGACGTAGCGGTCACGTGACCGCGGGTCATGTGACCGTGACGTCATCGCAGGTCCTTCACACACACCTCGGAAGCCTCTGAGAAGGTCGAGCCGCCAGAGGGTGAGTATATCGCTATTTTTTATTTTAATTCTTTTATTTTTTACCATTTATATGGTGCCCAGTCCGTGGAGGAGAGTCTCCTCTCCTCCACCCTGGGTACCAACCGCACTTGATCTGCTTACTTCCCGCATGGTGTGCACAGCCCCGTGCTGGAAGTAAACAGATCAATGCACTCCTATGTGTGCATAATCGCCGTGATTCCGCAATTTTAATGAACATGCTGCGTTTTTTTCTGGATTGCGATTCCGCTCAGGAAAAAAATGCAGCATGTGCACAAAAAATGCGGATTGCATTCTGTTACATAGGATGCTTAATGTTAGCGTTTTTTTCGCGGTTTTATAGCATTTTTATAGCGAAAAACCACGAAAAAAACGCAAAAAATCTGCTACGTGTGCACACAGCCTGAGGGTGAATTTCTTTCACCACATAGGTCTTATGATTGTTCTCATATGGATCCATTAAGGTACTTGATTGGGCACAACCAAATAATCATAAACATTTAGAGAAGTTCTTAGGGCTTGCTAATTTTTATCATAGGTTCATTAGTAGTGATGAGCAAACGTGCTCATCACTGCTTGTTACTCACCCAAGTATCACTATGCTCAGTGTACTCGGCAAGCAGCGTGCATTTCTGGGATTATTCGGCAGTAACTGCAGTCTCCACCCAGTGTTTTTGGTGGACTTTAGAGACCCAGTCACAGTGCAGGGATTGTCTGCCAGGCCATGAAACGCCGCAGCCATCTTTGTTGTGGTCGTGCAGTGATTGGCTTGGCCGCACAGCATCATCCCGAGTATAGGAGACCTGGGTCAGAATCATGGGTTTTAGAGTTAGTGTAGTTCTGCAACTCTTACATCCACAACTCCAGAGAAACCAACAGTCCTTTTTAGGGCTAATTCGTGGGTCCCGATATTGCAGCGCTAGGTAGGCAGGGCACAGCATATCCACATCAGTGCAAGGCCTACAGGCACTGTATGTGCGTCCATTGCTCCCACTGCATCCTACCCAAAGCTCCATAACTGTCTGCTGCTGCAACTTCGTTACTATATACCTTTTTTTTTCTTTCCAAAAATTCACCCCCCAAAAATAAAAATATACAGTCTGTTCTGTCAGACTGAGGCCTGTTGAAAAATCCTAGTTTGTCAGGCATCCGTAGCATAGTTGTGTGTGCTAACCTTGTGCCACTTTTTTTCTGTGTTGTAAATTCACCGTTAAAGGCCTCATATATCTGCGTGCTCCAAGTTTTTGCATTTTATTCCATTTTACCACTGTTTTTGCTGCCTGAAACTCAAATTCTATACAGCAGTATTTAGCATCTTTAAAAAAAAAGCCACATATTTGCCAGTGTGGTATTTCTGTGTCAGCCCTATATCTGCGTGCTCCAAGTTTGGTCATTGTAGGCTGGTGTACCCCTTTTCTTGCTGTGTGAGGCTAAAATTCTATACAGCACTATTTAGCTTCCAAAATTACAAAAAGACACATATTTGCCAGTGTTTTATCGCTGTCAGACGTCTGATGTATTTGTGGCCTACAAAACGTGGAAATTCAGGCCAACATTGAGGTGTATTTGATGTCTGCTACCTTAGTTCTATACACTATTTTAGTTTAAAAAATTAACAAATACAGGTCACATATCGAACAGTGTGTTTTCTTGTTAAAAATACTTCTCTTTCAAGTTGTTATGGATGCTTCATGACTGTGTTAAATACTCCAACTCCAACTACCACCATCATCATCTTCTGCCTAGAGGCAGTCAGTCACTGCGCATATAGAAAGTCTGAGGAGCAGAGTGTGACCGCTTGGGCGGTGTTGTACTCTGTCTCTGTATTACAAAGGTGTGTGCTCCCGCCAATAAAAGCGTTACTGCCAGAAAGCAAGGAGCCATGTTTACAGTGACCGCCAGAAAGCGAGGCACCGTACGCTCCATGACCTTGAGTACAGCGCACGTTCGCAGTAGAGAGACAGTTCATGTTCCTTGTTCAGCTTTGCAAAACAATATTTAAAGGGCACAGAGGAATGATAAAGGACTGTTGTGAACTCTATTTCTGGGCTCCCTCTTGTGGTCACAAGTGGTACTGTGTGAGTGCTGTCTTTCTGCAGGTTTGTGACTGGCATCAGCTGTCTCGTTATCTGTGGGCTGGTTTTCTATTTAAGCTCACTTGGACTCTCAGTTCATGCCTGCTGTCAATGTATTCAGTGCTATTTTGATTCCTTCTGACTACCTTGCTACCAGTCTCTTCAAGAGAAGCTAAGTTTCCGTTTGTTCATTTTTTGATCATCAGTGTTCAATATGTTTCTTGTCCAGCTTGCTAATATGTGATTTCCTTGCTTGCTGGTAGCTCTAGGGGGCTGAGTTTCTCCCCCCACACCGTTAGTTGGTGTGGGGGGTTCTTGAATTCTCAGCGTGGATATTTTGTAGGGTTTTCTGCTGACTGCACAGTTCACTATCTGTCTTCTGCTATCCAGTATTAGCGGGCCTCATTTGCTGAATCTGTTTTCATTTCTACATATGTGTTTTCCCCTTACCTCACCGTTATTATTTGTTGGGGGCTTCCTATATCTTTGGGGTTATTTCTCTTGAGGCAAGTGAGGTCTTGCTTTCTCTCTCTAGGGGTAGTTAGTTTCTCAGGCTGCGTCGAGTCGTCCAGGATTTTAGGCACGTTCACCGGCTACCTTTAGTGTGTTTTGGATAGGATCAGGATTGCGGTCAGTCCAGTTACCACCTCCCTAGAGCTTGTTCTATGTTCAGTTACTTAGCTGGTATTTTTGTGATCCTCTGCCACTGGGATCATAACAGTACAGCAGGCCAAAAAGTGTTTAATGCATCGCAGAAGTGGGATAAAAGAAGTCCTGAGTACAATTTTTTTTTCTTCCTTTTGCTGCAGTCTGTCCAGCTTCTCTCATCCCCTTGATCTCTGGGTGGTTTTGAGCTCAGCTGCAGACATGGATATTCAGAGTCTGACTTCTAGTGTGGATCATCTTGCTGCAAGGGTGCAAAACATTCAGGATTTTGTTGTTCATAGCCCTACGTCTGAGCCAAAGATACCCATTCCTGAGTTGTTTTCTGGAGATAGATCTAGGTTTCTGAATTTTAGGAATAATTGTAAATTGTTTCTATCTTTGAGACCTCGTTCCTCTGGTGATTCCGCTCAGCAAGTTAAAATTGTTATCTCCTTGTTACGCGGCGACCCTCAAGATTGGGCTTTCTCTCTGGCGCCAGGAGATCCTGCATTGCTGAATGTGGATGCGTTTTTTCTGGCGCTTGGACTGCTTTATGAGGAACCTAATCTTGAGAACCAGGCAGAAAAGGCTTTACTGGCTATCTCTCAAGGTCAGGATGAAGCTGAGGTGTATTGTCAAAAATTTCGGAAATGGTCAGTGCTTACTCAATGGAATGAGTGTGCCCTGGCTGCAAATTTCAGAGAGGGTCTTTCTGAAGCCATTAAAAATGTTATGGTGGGGTTCCCCACGCCTGCAAGTCTGAGTGATTTAATGACTTTGGCCATTCAGATTGATCGGCGTTTGCGGGAGCGCAAATCTGCGCATCCTCTGGCGGTGTTCTCTGAACAGAGACCTGAGTCAATGCAATGTGACAGAATTCTGACTAGAATTGAGCGGCAAAGTCATAGACGTCAAAATGGGTTGTGCTTTTACTGTGGTGATTCTACTCATGTTATCTCAGCATGCTCTAAGCGCTTAAAAAAAAATCGCTAAACCTGTCACCATTGGTACTTTACAGCCTAAATTCATTTTGTCTGTTACTTTAATTTTGTTCTTTGTCATCCTACTTGGTTATGGCTTTTGTGGATTCAGGTGCTGCCCTGAATCTGATGGATTTGTCTTTTGCCAACCGCTGTGGTTTTGTTCTGGAGCCTTTGGAATTTCCTATTCCACTGAGGGGAATAGATGCTACACCATTGGCTGAGAATAAGCCTCAGTATTGGACTCAAGTGACCATGTGCATGACTCCTGTACATCAGGAGGTGATTCGCTTTCTTGTGCTGCATAATTTGCATGATGTTGTCGTTTTGGGTCTGCCATGGCTGCAGGCCCATAATCCAGTTTTGGATTGGAAAGCTATGTCTGTGTCAAGTTGGGGTTGTCAGGGGATTCATGGCGATGTCCCTTTGGTGTCAATTGCTTCTTCCACTCCTTCTGAGGTCCCTGAGTTTTTGTCGGACTACCAGGATGTATTTGATGAGCCCAGATCCGGTGCCCTGCCTCCTCATAGGGATTGTGATTGTGCTATAAATTTGATTCCTGGTAGTGTTGAGCATTCCGATACCGCAAGTATCGGGTATCGGCCGATACTTGCGGTATCGGAATTCCGATACCGGGATTCCGATACTTGCCGCGTATCGGATACCGGAATCGGAAGTTCCAAGATTCAAAATGCAGAAATTCAGCCAATGAGAATGATTCCAAGTGTGGGCATATCCTGTTTAGCATGGAGGGCATGAAACTACTGGCAAGGCTGTGATTGGCTGCTGAAATGATGTCATGATGCAGTTTAAAAGTCGCTGGCGCCATTTTGCGATCACTCTGCTGTGAATTCAGTTAGTGACAGGACGCTGTTTGCTGACTGAGGGCCAGTTTAGAGATAGCGATTTGCTTCTTTGTGCTTTCCAAAGGCTAATTTAGCAACCGCTGTGTTCACCTACTATTCACCTTGCTTTTGCCTTGTAGCGCTGTTTTCACAGCGATCTGCAAGGTCTGTGTGTGTGTGTGTGTGAGTGCAGCCCACTCTCTAGTCTGAGTGCAGCCACATAGGCCATCCATAGCTGGTTGTATTCAGTTCAGGGAGGGTGGTTCATTGCCTCATACTGTTCTTTTTTTTTTTTTTTTTCAAGTAGTGTAGTCTGCTGCTAATTTATTCAAAAAAATCCTATTAGTGTCTTTCCACCCGTCTCCAGCTAATTTGTGGAAAAACACTACATAGGATAACGTAGAGGAGGGTTTTTGGGCCTTGCAGCGCCGTTTACGGCTGTCTGCACGGTCTCCGTGTGATTGCAGCTCGCCCTGTAGTCTGTGAGCAGCCATAGCCTGGTTGTCTCCAGCTCAGGGTTGTTCACTGCGTCATACCGCCAAATCAATTTTCATTTTGTTTTAAGTAGTGCAGGCTGCTGCACATTTTTCCAAAAAATTCCTATTAGTGTCTTTCCACCCGTCTCCAGCTAATTTGTGGAAAAACACTACATAGGATAACGTAGAGGAGGGTTTTTGGGCCTTGCAGCGCCGTTTACGGCTGTCTGCACGGTCTCCGTGTGATTGCAGCTCGCCCTGTAGTCTGTGAGCAGCCATAGCCTGGTTGTCTCCAGCTCAGGGTTGTTCACTGCGTCATACCGCCAAATCAATTTTCATTTTGTTTTAAGTAGTGCAGGCTGCTGCACATTTTTTCAAAAAATTCCTATTAGTGTCTTTCCACCCGTCTCCAGCTAATTTGTGGAAAAACACTACATAGGATAACGTAGAGGAGGGTTTTTGGGCCTTGCAGCGCCGTTTACGTCTGTCTGCACGGTCTCCGTGTGACTGCAGCTCTATCCGTTGTCAGTTCAGCCCCCAAAAATTAAATAAATAATAAAGTTCACCAAACACACCAGTTACACCACTTTACATTTGTGTAGGCCACATTAGCTCATATTAAAGTCTAGTCCACACTTTAGAAAATTAGTGTTTCTTATACCTGTTAGGAGGAGTTGCTCAGGAATAAGCACACAAAGCCGTTAGTACTTTTCTGCTTATCTTTATCAGTCAACCAAGATGAAGAAGGCAGTGAGTAAGGCACGTGGGCGTGGGCGCGGAGCAGGGAGGGGACGTGGGGATTCTGTGCCTGCTGCGGGCACCGGTGACTCATCAGCACCCACTTTCACCAGGCAACAGTCATTCATGCGCAGCTTTGTGTCAGAGCGCCGTACACCGCTGCTGCGTGAAGAACAAATTGAAGCCGTTGTCGGATGGATGGCAGCTAATGCATCAACTTCAATTAGTGCCACATCCTCTCAGACACAGAGCACTGGAGAGCAGCCATCTGTCTCTTCACCACCTGCCAAATTGCCCAGGCAGACAGAGAGCCCAGGACAGGAGCCGTCTCTACTTCTGTTCTCTGAATCTCTTGGCTTGGAAACAGGGGGCCAGCCAAGCAGCATTGGAGAAATGGAAGAAGAGGCAGGGTGCAGTGATGCCCAACAGCTTTTTCTCTCTTCCTCTGAAGAGGTGGGTGGGCCAGTGGCTCCGGTCACCACATCGCAGGCCGCATCAGCTGATGATGACACTCAGGTGCCACTTACTGGTGCGTGCTCTGCTGCTGAGACTACCCAGGAGGAGCAGTTGGGGGCAGAGGGTAGTGTAGATGATGAGGTCCTTGACCCATCTTGGCGTGAGGGACAGGAAGGTGGTGGGAGCAGCTCTGAGGAAGAGATTCCCCGTACGGCCCAAAGAGGGAGAGGGAGGGGGAAGACTGCGGATCCTGCAGCCTCCGCTTTGTCAGCCGTTAGGAGCATGTCTCTTCCAAAAGCCAAAAAGGGCGCTCCCAAGACTTGCAGTGCCTGGTCCTTTTTTGACACAGTTGCAGCTGACATTTGCTATGTCAAATGCAAGGTGTGTCATCAGAAAGTCAAAAGAGGTCGAAATGTCAGCAGCCTCAATACCTCCAACATGTGGAAACATGTGCGCACCAGGCACCCGGCGGAGTTAGAAAAACACACTGAAGAGCTAGGCCAACCAACAGCGGCAGCTACCACCTCTTCAGCTCGTGTTGCCTCTTCCTCCAGCTCACACGCAGCTGGTTCGGCTTCCTCCCAGGATCGCCGTGGAAGAACCTCTGGCCCTGTTGTCCAGAGACCCGCTGTAATTCTACCCGCAGCACCACTTTCCCAGTCATCCACACACTCCCAGCCCAGTCTACAGCCATCGGTAGTACAGGCATGGGAGAAAAGGTGGCCTTTCTCGTCAAACCACCCACGAGCACAGGCTCTGACTGCAGGCATTGCCAAACTTCTGTCACTGGAAATGCTGTCATTCAGGCTGGTGGAGACTGACAGCTTCCGTGACTTGATGTCATTGGCAGTCCCCCAGTACAATGTGCCCAGCCGCTTTTACTTCAGCAGGCAAGCCATCCCTGCCCTGCACAAGCATGTGGAGGGACACATAAAACACGCGCTACTGAACGCCGTCAGTAGCAAGGTCCACCTCACCACCGATGCGTGGACCAGTCACCATGGACAGGGGCGATACCTTTCCCTCACTGCCCATTGGGTTAATGTCGTTGAGCCGGGTACAGACCGTGCGAGTGGCGCAGGACGTGTCCTGCCCACTCCAAGGATTGCAGGAATCCATTCTGTATGCATTGACTCCTCCTCCTACACCAGTTCCTCAGAATCATCACTGCAGGAGCCGTCACAGTCCACCTCCACATGGACCCGTGATGAACGTGTACCTGTTACGACCGACATGAGCACAGCCGTGGCCAAACGTCAACAGGCCGTCTTGAAATTAATTTCTGTGGGGAATCGAAGCCACACAGCGCAGGAGCTCTGGAATGCCATCAAGCAGGAGAGCGATGTGTGGTTTGTGCCAGCGAATCTCCAGCCAGGCATGGTAGTGTGTGATAATGGCCGAAATCTGGTGGCAGCTCTGGGCCTCGGCAACCTCACTCACATCCCATGTCTGGCACATGTGCTCAATTTGGTCGTGCAGAGTTTTCTGAGGGACTATCCAGATCTTGATGCACTGCTGCACAAGGTCCGCCTAGAGTGTGCTCACTTGCGGCGTTCCAGCACGGCAAAAGCGCGCATTGCGGCTCTGCAGTGCCGACACCGCCTGCCGGAACATCGCATCATATGTGACCTACCTACCAGGTGGAATTCCACGTTACATATGTTGGAGCGGTTGTGTGAGCAGCAGCAAGCTGTAATGGAGTACCAGCTGCTTCAGGCGCAAAAAAGTCGCAGTCAGCGCCGTACAGACTTCACAACCACAGAGTGGGCCACTATGAAGGACGTCTGCCAGGTTTTGCGTCCCTTCGATTATTCCACGCGGATGGCGAGTGCAGATGATGCACTAGTCAGCATGACTGTCCCCCTTATCTGCCTGCTTGAAAAATCACTGCAAGCGCTAAGGGATGATGTTGTGGAAGAGGTGGAGGATGAGGATTCAGCATTTCCATCATCTTCTGGACAGTCAGCGCCACGTGGTTCCTCACAAACGCGTAGGCAGGGGACAGTTTGTGAGGAGGATGAGGAGGAGTCAATGGAGGAGGAAGACATCCGTCCAGAGGAGGGAGTTACACAATTGTCCAGTAGTCAGTGTGTACAGCGAGGGTGGGGTGATGACGAGCGGGCAGAGATCACGCCTCCAGCAGGGGACAGCGTTTCTTGGGCAGTTGGCAGTCTGCAGCACATGGTGGATTACATGCTGCAGTGCCTGAGAAACGACCGCCGCATCGCCCACATTCTCAACATGTCTGAATATTGGGTGTTCACCCTCCTCGATCCTCGCTACCTGGACAACGTAGAAAGCCTCATCACACCGTTGAACCGGGAGCGAAAAATGCGGGAGTACCAAGACACACTGGTGAATTCCATCATCTTCTCCATTCCAAGTGAGAGAAGTGCTGCTAGTGCATTCCAAAGCAGCTCAGTGCATCCAGGCAGTGGTGGAGGTTCTGCACAAAGAGGGAGCAGAAGCAGTGCCTCTGCCCAAGGCAAGACCAGTATGGCCCAACTGTGGCACAGTTTTCTGTGCCCGCCACAAAGGTCTACACCATCACAGACGGCTCCAGTCAGCAGGAGGCAACGGTTCCGTCAGATGGTGACAGACTACATGTCTTGCCCTCTTGCTGTACTCCCAGACGGCTCTTCCCCTTTCAAGTTTTGGGTCTCAAAGCTGGATACATGGCCAGAGCTAAGCCAGTATGCATTGGAGGTGCTGTCTTGCCCTGCGGCCAGTGTATTATCGGAACGTGTCTTTAGTGCTGCAGGTGGTGTACTAACTGACCGTCGCATGCGACTATCCTCCGATAACGTTGACCGGCTTACTTTCCTGAAAATGAACAAGGCCTGGATCTCGCAGGAATTTGCCACTCCTCTTCCTGATTAAATAATTAGGTGACTGTCTACAGTATCCAGGTCTCCTGTTGTGTTCATCTTTCTACCACCTGAACTTAAATTCCTGGGCTCCAACACCGCCAGTTGAGGCTCAGAAGTGCAGTCTGCACAGTCAAAACATACGACCCAGTGTTATTGGGTTTCAGTAACGTCAGCTGATCCCCAGCTGTGTAGCCGGCAATGTGTCATGCGACCGCCACGCTGACACAACAACTGAAATGTAAGGGAATCTGTCCCCCCCCCCAAGGCGTTTGTTACTGAAAGAGCCTCCTTGTGCAGCAGTAATGCTGCACAAGGAAAAGGTAGCTATTTTGGTTTAGCTCCTTGCACACGCAGAACTTAACACTTATAAAATGTGTCAACTGATACCGTAAAACCGTCCCGGAGGTGGGACTTTCCTTCGTAATATGACGCAGCACAGCCGTTATTCCTCCCCCCCCCCCCCGGCTCCTCAGCGTTGTTTGATTCCGTCCCGGAGCCTGTGCTGTTATGTTATCCCGTGGCCAGGCACACTTAGCGCTGCCCGTCTTCTGGCATAATTTGGTGTCAGGATGGCTGCGCCTGTGCGGCCGCGCTGGCCGAGAGCCCGCCTCGCAGTGTCTTCTGATTTAATCCCACTGGGGGCCTGGGATCCATGGACATGCGCAGTGCATATCTGAACCTCCACCTCTCACTCATCTCCCTATGGCTTCTTCAGACTGTTCGGTGTCAGCTGGTCCCTAATAGCATGCCACGGCCGTGACACCGCACAGTCTTAAGAAGCCGAAGGGAGGGGAGTGAGAGGCGAGGATATGCACTGCGCATGGCCATGGATCCCAGGCCCCCAGTGGGATAAAATCAGAAGACACTGCGAGGCGGGCTCTCGGCCAGCGCGGCCGCACAGGCGCAGCCAGCCTGACACCAAATGATGTCAGAAGATGGGCAGCGCTAAGTGTGCCTGGCCAAGGGATAACATAACAGTGCAGGCTCCGGGACGGAATCAAACTACGCTGAGGAGCCGGGGCGCGGCGCCCGGGGGGGAGGAATGACGGCTGTGCTGCGTCATATTACGAAGAAAAGTCCCACCTCCGGGACGGTTTCACGGTTTCAGTGGACACATTTTATAAGTGTTTAGTTCTGTGTTTGCAAGGAGCATGATGAAAAGAGCCACCTTTTCCTTTTGCATCTTTTGTGCTGCACAAGCTGGCTCTTTCAGCTACAAACGCCTTGGGGGGGGGTTAAAGGTTCCCTTTCGACTTTCTCAGGCTTCGGCCTACATTGTGTTCCTCTGCTTTTCCACCTGTCCCTGGGCTCCAACACCGCTAGTTGCCGTCCAGAAGTGCTGTCCGCACAGTCCCAACAGTCCCTCCTCTGTTATTGGGGTTCAGTAACGTCAGCTGTTCCCCTGCTGTGTGTGTGGCAATCCCTCCTACCTCCTCCACCTCCTTCTCCTCCTCCACCTATCCCTGGGCTCCAACACCGCTAGTTGTTGCCTGGTAGTGCTGTACGCGCAGTCCCGACAGTCCCTCCTCTGTTATTGGGGTTCAGTAACATCAGCTGTTCCCCTGCTGTGTGTGTGGCAATCCCTCCTACCTCCTCCACCTCCTCCTCCTCCACCTGTCCCTGGGCTCCAACACCGCTAGTTGTTGCCTGGTAGTGCTGTCCGCACAGTCCCAACAGTCCCTCCTCTGTTATTGGGGTTCAGTAACGTCAGCTGTTCCCCTGCTGTGTGTGTGGCAATCCCTCCTATCTCTTCCACCTCCTCCTCCTCCACCTGTCCCTGGGCTCCAACACCGCTAGTTGTTGCCTGGTAGTGCTGTACGTGCAGTCCGGACAGTCCCTCCTCTGTTATTGGGGTTCAGTAACGTCAGCTGTTCCCCTGCTGTGTGTGTGGAAATCCCTCCTACCTCCTCCACCTCCTCCTCCACCTGTCCCTGGGCTCCAACACCGCTAGTTGTTGCCTGGTAGTGCTGTACGCACAGTCAACAGTCCCTCCTCTGTTATTGGGGTTCAGTAATGTCAGCTGTTCCCCTGCTGTGTGTGTGGCAATCCCTCCTACCTCCTCCACCTCCTCCTCCTCCACCTGTCCCTGGGCTCCAACACCGCTAGTTGTTGCCTGGTAGTGTTGTACGCACAGTCCCAACAGTCCCTCCTCTGTTATTGGGGTTCAGTAACGTCAGCTGTTCCCCTGCTGTGTGTGTGGCAATCCCTCCTATCTCCTCCACCTCCTCCTCCACCTGTCCCTGGGCTCCAACACCGCTAGTTGTTGCCTGGTAGTGCTGTACGCGCAGTCCCGACAGTCCCTCCTCTGTTATTGGGGTTCAGTAACGTCAGCTGTTCCCCTGCTGTGTGTGTGGCAATCCCTCCTACCTCCTTCACCTCCTCCTCCACCTGTCCCGGGGCTCCAACACCGCTAGTTGTTGCCTGGTAGTGCTGTACGCACAGTCCCAACAGTCCCTCCTCTGTTATTGGGGTTCAGTAACGTCAGCTGTTCCCCTGCTGTGTGTGTGGCAATCCCTCCTATCTCCTCCACCTCCTCCTCCTCCTCCTGTCCCTGGGCTCCAACACCGCTAGTTGTTGCCTGGTAGTGCTGTACGCACAGTCCCAACAGTCCCTCCTCTGTTATTGGGGTTCAGTAACGTCAGCTGTTCCCCTGCTGTGTGTGTGTGGCAATCCCTCCTACCTCCTCCACCTCCTCCACCTGTCCCTGGGCTCCAACACCGCTAGTTGTTGCCTGGTAGTGCTGTACGCACAGTCCCGACAGTCCCTCCTCTGTTATTGGGGTTCAGTAACATCAGCTGTTCCCCTGCTGTGTGTGTGGCAATCCCTCCTATCTCCTCCACCTCCACCTCCCCCTCCTGTCCCTGGGCTCCAACAACGCTAGTTGTTGCCTGGTAGTGCTGTACGCGCAGTCCCGACAGTCCCTCCTCTGTTATTGGGGTTCAGTAACATCAGCTGTTCCCCTGCTGTGTGTGTGGCAATCCCTCCTATCTCCTCCACCTCCACCTCCCCCTCCTGTCCCTGGGCTCCAACACCGCTAGTTGTTGCCTGGTAGTGCTGTACGCACAGTCCCAACAGTCCCTCCTCTGTTATTGGGGTTCAGTAACGTCAGCTGTTCCCCTGCTGTGTGTGTGTGGCAATCCCTCCTACCTCCTCCTACCTCCTCCACCTCCTCCACCTGTCCCTGGGCTCCAACACTGCTAGTTGTTGCCTGGTAGTGCTGTACGCACAGTCCCAACAGTCCCTCCTCTGTTATTGGGGTTCAGTAACGTCAGCTGTTCCCCTGCTGTGTATACGGCAACGTGTACTGCGACCGCCACGCAGGCACAACAAGTTAAATTTAAGGGAACCTGTCCCCCCCCCCAGGCGTTTGTTACTGAAGGAGCCACCTTGTGCAGCAGTAATGATGCAAAAGGGAAAAAGTGCCTCTTTTCGTGGTGTTCCTTGCACATGCTGAACCTAACACTTATGAAAAGTGTCCCCTCCTACCGTGATACCGTCCGGTAGGTGGAACTTTCCTTTGTGATGTGACGCAGCACAGCCGTCATTCTTACCCCCTTGGCGCCATGCGCCGCCTCCTTAGCGTTGTTTGAATCAGTCCCGGAGCCTGCGCTGTTAGGTTAGCCCTTGGCCATGCACACATTTTGCGCTGCCCGTCTTCTGACATCATTTGGTGTCAGGCTGGCTGCGCCTGTGCGGCCGCGCTGGCCGAGATCCCGCCTCGTACTGTCTTCTGATTTAATCCCACTGGGGGCCTGAGATCCATGGACATGCGCAGTGCATATCTGAACCTCCACCTCTCACTCATCTCCCTACGGCTTCTTCAAACTGTGCGGTGTCAGCTGGTCCCTAATAGCATGCCACGGCCGTGACACCGCACAGTCTGAAGAAGCCGTAGGGAGGGGAGTGAGAGGCGAGGATATGCACTGCGCATGGCCACGGATCTCTGGCCCCCAGTGGGATTAAATCAGAAGACAGTACGAGGCGGGATCTCGGCCAGCGCGGCCGCACAGGCGCAGCCAGCCTGACACCAAATGATGTCAGAAGACGGGCAGCGCAAAATGTGTGCTTGGCCAAGGGCTAACCTAACAGCGCAGGCTCCGGGACTGATTCAAACAACGCTGAGGAGGCGGCGCACGGCGCCAAGGGGGTAAGAATGACGGCTGTGCTGCGTCACATCACAAAGGAAAGTTCCACCTACCGGACGGTATCACGGTAGGAGGGGACACTTTTCATAAGTGTTAGGTTCAGCATGTGCAAGGACCATAATTAAAAGAGCTAAGTTTACCTTTTCCAGCATTAGTGCTGTACACGATGGCTCTTTCAGCTACAAATGCCTGGGGGGGGGGGGTTAAAGTTTCCCTTTCAACTTGCTCCAGTGCAGGCTTCGGCCTACACTCTGCTCCCTCTCCTCCTGCTGACCCTGGGCTCTAACACCGCCAGTTGGGGCCCAGATGTGCTAGCTGCACAGAGAAAAACACCAGCCAATGTGTCAGTGGGGTTCAGCACCGCCAGCTGTTCCCCTGCTGTGCAGCCAGCAACGTGTCCTGCAACAGCCACGCAGACACAAGAACTGGAATTGAAGGAAACCTGTCCCCCCTCCCCCAGGTGTTTCTACGTTTTACAGCCACCTTGTACGACAGTAATGCTGCATGTGTGCAAGGTGGCTCAGAAACTTATTCTCCTTGCCCATGGGGAACTGAACACGTCTAAAATGAGTCCTCTGCGACCATTAAAATGTCCCTCAGGTGTGATTTTCCTTTGTATTGACACGCAACAAGCTCCTTGGTACCGCTGCCCGTCTTCTGGCATCATTGTTTGGCTGCCTGCGCCTCTGCGGCCGCCTTGCCCCACACAACGCCCCTCGGTGTCTTATTTATTTGGACTGCGAGGGTGTGATTGACGGGCATGAACGGTGCATTTCTTCGCCTGTCCCTCATCTCCTTCCGCCTTCTTCGGACTGTGCGGCTTCATGGCCGTGGCATGCGATAAGGGATCAGCTGACGCCGCATAGTCTGAAGCGGGTGTAAGAAACCAAGCGAGAGGCGAACATATGTACTGCACCAGGCCATGAATCCCAGCCCCGCAGTGTTTTAACAATGTTAAGACACTGCGGGGCTGGGATTCATGGTCATCGCAAACCGCAACGGCCGACATTACATGATGTCAGAGGATGGGCAGCACTAACAGCGCAAGGCCAAGGGATAACACGACAGCGCAGACTCCTGTGCAACAAATAACGATGCTCAGGAGGCTGCGCCAAGCACTAAGGTGGCATTTTTGCCAGCTGTACTGCGTCTCTTTACGAAGGGAACTCACGCCTCAAAATCAGTTTGACTGTGTAAGGGCCTAAATGTTATACGTGTTCCTTTCAGCGTGTGCAAGGAGCAAAATTAAAAGAGCAACCTTTGACTTGTGCAGCATTACTGCTGCATAAGCTGTGGCTCTTCTACTTTGTAACACCTGAGTGGGGGTTAAAGGTTACCTTTGAAATCGGTTCAATTAGGCTTCGGCCTACACTCTGCTCCACCGGCAGAGCCCGGGCTCCAACAACGCTAGTTGCTGTCCGGAAGTGCTGGCTGCACAGAGCCAAACACCTCGCCAATGTGTCAGGGGGTTCAGCACCGCCAGCTGTTCCCCTGCTGTGCAGCCGGCAACGTGTCCTGCGACCGCCACGCAGGCACAACAGACCCAAAGCTGCCGCCAGTGCAGGCTTCGGCCTACACTCCCCTCCCCCTTGCTCCTCCTCCTGCTCCTCCTCCTGCTGACCCTGGGCTCTAACACCGCCAGTTGGGGCCCGGTACTGCTAGCTGCACAGAGAAAAACACCAGCCAATGTGTCAGTGGGGTCCAGCACCGCCAGCTGTTCCCCTGCTGTGTAGCCGGCAACGTGTCCTGCAAAAGCCACGCAGACACAAGAACTGAAATTGAAGGGAACCTGTCCCCCCTCCCCCAGGCGTTTGTACGTTTTACAGCCACCTCGTACAGCGGTAATGCTGCATGTGTGCAAGGTGGCTCATAAACGTATTCTCCTCGCACATGTGGAACTGAAAACACGTCTAAAATGTGTCCTCTGTGTGACCATTTAACCGTCCCGGTGGTGTGACTTTCCTTTGTAATGACACGCTGCAACCCCCTTGGTAGCGCTGCCCGTCTTCTGGCATCATTGTTTGGCTGCCTGCGCCTCTGCGGCCGCCCTGACCCACACAACGCCCCTCGGTGTCTTATTTATTGGGACTGCGAGGGTGTGATTGATGGGCATGAGCAGTGCATATCTTCGCCTGTTGTCACTCATCTCCTTCCGCCTTCTTCAGACTGTGCGGCTTCATGGCCGTGGCATGCGATAAGGGATCAGCTGACGCCGCACAGTCTGAAGCGGGTGTAAGGACCCGAGTGTGAGAGGCGAACATATGTGCTGCGCCAGGCCATGAATCCCAGACCCGCAGTGTTTTAACAATGTTAAGACACTGCGGGGCTGGGATTCATGGTCATCGCGAACCGCACCGGCCGACATTACATGATGTCAGAAGATGGGCAGCGCTAACAGCGCTAGGCCAGGGGATAACACGACAGCGCAGACTCCTGCACAGCAAATAACAACGCTCAGGAGGCTGCACCCAGCACCAAGGTGGGATTCTTGACATCTGTGCTGCGTCTCATTACGAAGGGAACTCGCGCCTCCAACACAGTTTGACTGTATAAAGGGCTAAATGTTATACGTGTTTCATTCGGCGTGTGCAAGGAGAAAAATTAAAAGAGCAACCTTTGACTTGTGCGGCACTACTGCTGCATAAGCTGTGGCTCTTCTAGTTTGTAACCCCTGAGGGGGGGTTAAAGGTTACCTTTGAAATCGGTTCAATTAGGCTTCGGCCTACACTCTGCTCCACTGGCAGAGCCCGGGCTCCAACAACGCTAGTTGCTGTCCGGAAGTGCTGGCTGCACAGAGCCAAACACCTCGCCAATGTGTCAGTGGGGTTCAGCACCGCCAGCTGTTCCCCTGCTGTGCAGCCGGCAACGTGTCCTGCGACTGCCACGCAGGCACAACAGACCCAAAGCTGCCGCCAGTGCAGGCTTCGGCCTACACTCCCCTCCCCCTTGCTCCTCCTCCTGCTCCTCCTCCTGCTGACCCTGGGCTCTAACACCGCCAGTTGGGGCCCGGTACTGCTAGCTGCACAGAGAAAAACACCAGCCAATGTGTCAGTGGGGTCCAGCACCGCCAGCTGTTCCCCTGCTGTGTAGCCGGCAACGTGTCCTGCAAAAGCCACGCAGACACAAGAACTGAAATTGAAGGGAACCTGTCCCCCCTCCCCCAGGCGTTTGTACGTTTTACAGCCACCTCGTACAGCGGTAATGCTGCATGTGTGCAAGGTGGCTCATAAACGTATTCTCCTCGCACATGTGGAACTGAAAACACGTCTAAAATGTGTCCTCTGTGTGACCATTTAACCGTCCCGGTGGTGTGACTTTCCTTTGTAATGACACGCTGCAACCCCCTTGGTAGCGCTGCCCGTCTTCTGGCATCATTGTTTGGCTGCCTGCGCCTCTGCGGCCGCCCTGACCCACACAACGCCCCTCGGTGTCTTATTTATTGGGACTGCGAGGGTGTGATTGATGGGCATGAGCAGTGCATATCTTCGCCTGTTGTCACTCATCTCCTTCCGCCTTCTTCAGACTGTGCGGCTTCATGGCCGTGGCATGCGATAAGGGATCAGCTGACGCCGCACAGTCTGAAGCGGGTGTAAGGACCCGAGTGTGAGAGGCGAACATATGTGCTGCGCCAGGCCATGAATCCCAGACCCGCAGTGTTTTAACAATGTTAAGACACTGCGGGGCTGGGATTCATGGTCATTGCAAACCGCACCGGCCGACATTACATGATGTCAGAAGATGGGCAGCGCTAACAGCGCTAGGCCAGGGGATAACACGACAGCGCAGACTCCTGTACAGCAAATAACAACGCTCAGGAGCCTGCACCCAGCACCAAGGTGGGATTCTTGACATCTGTGCTGCGTCTCATTACGAAGGGAACTCACGCCTCCAACACAGTTTGACTGTATAAAGGGCTAAATGTTATACGTGTTTCATTCGGCGTGTGCAAGGAGAAAAATTGAAAGAGCAACCTTTGACTTGTGCGGCACTACTGCTGCATAAGCTGTGGCTCTTCTAGTTTGTAACCCCTGAGGGGGGGTTAAAGGTTACCTTTGAAATCGGTTCAATTAGGCTTCGGCCTACACTCTGCTCCACCGGCAGAGCCCAGGCTCCAACAACGCTAGTTGCTGTCCGGAAGTGCTGGCTGCACAGAGCCAAACACCTCGCCAATGTGTCAGTGGGGTTCAGCACCGCCAGCTGTTCCCCTGCTGTGCAGCCGGCAACGTGTCCTGCAAAAGCCACGCAGGCACAACAGACCCAAAGCTGCCGCCAGTGCAGGCTTCGGCCTACACTCCCCTCCCCCTTGCTCCTCCTTCTGCTGACCCTGGGCTCTAACACCGCCAGTTGGGGCTCTAGGAAGACAAGCTTGAATAGGTCCCCATCCTGGTTCCAGTACCGTCAGCTGGTTCCGGGCAGAGCCTTTGGCTTAGGTGCCTCCCTCTGGGTATCCGAGTTCCACCAACGTCAGGTGGTCCTTGGTAGTGCTTTCAGGCACGGGTACCTCCTGCTTAGTAACCGGGTTCCAGTAACGTCAGCTGGTCCTCGGTAGTTCCATTGGCTCTTGGACCTTCGGCTACCCATCCGGGTTCCAGTACCGTCAGCTGGTTCTCGGCAGTGTCTTTTGCTCTTGTACCTTCTGCTCCCCATCCTGGTTCCAGTACCGTCAGCTGGTTCCGGGCAGAGCCTTTGGCTTAGGTGCCTCCCTCTGGGTATCCGAGTTCCATCAACGTCAGGTGGTCCTTGGTAGTGCTTTCAGGCACGGGTACCTCCTGCTTAGTAACCGGGTTCCAGTAACGTCAGCTGGTCCTCGGTAGTTCCATTGGCTCTTGGACCTTCGGCTACCCATCCGGGTTCCAGTACCGTCAGCTGGTTCTCGGCAGTGTCTTTTGCTCTTGTACCTTCTGCTCCCCATCCTGGTTCCAGTACCGTCAGCTGGTTCCGGGCAGAGCCTTTGGCTTAGGTGCCTCCCTCTGGGTATCCGAGTTCCACCAACGTCAGGTGGTCCTTGGCAGTGCTTTCAGGCACGGGTACCTCCTGCTTAGTAACCGGGTTCCAGTAACGTCAGCTGGTCCACGGTAGTTCCATTGGCTCTTGGACCTTCGGGTAGCCATCCGAGTTCCAGATCCATCAGCTGTTTCTCGGCATTTTCTCAGCCTTCTTGTACCTTCTGCTACATTTCCAAGTTCAAGACCCTAAAGACGATGACCCGGAAGACCACCCCTAAGATGATGACGACACCAGAGACGACAACCACCGAGATGACGACGACCCTGGAGACGATGACCCTGAAGACGACCCCGATTACGACGACCCCGATGACGACGACCCCGGAGACGACGACCCTGGAGACGACGACGACATGGGAGACCGAGAAGCAGAAGAACAAGAGGCTGCAGAACAAAGAGCAGAAGAACATTAAGCATAAGACTAAATATCAGAGCAAAAGATATTATCTAAATTATAAGCAGAAGAAGACTAAGCAGTGTATGGGGGTGAGTCCGTTCCTCCTCGTGGTGCCCCTGGATAAAGCCTGATGCTGCAGGCCAAACTGAACGCGGACAAATGTAACTCTTTTGTGACAGGCAGAACGGAAGGTGTAATCTTCAAACTTTTATAGATAACAACTACGGGAATGCCTGTCACAAATAAGAATATGATGAAGAAGTTGAATATGAAAAAGATAATAGTTAAATAAAAAGAATATGAACAATGTAAAAAAAAAAATTAGAGGTAGAAGAAGATGAATAAGGTGAAGATAGTTGATGTCAAAGAAGCTGATGATGAGGATAATGAAGAAGAAAGTGTGGGAGAAGTAAAAAAGAAGGTGAAGGACGTGGAAGTAGTGAAACATCAATATCTGACAAAATAAAAATAAAAAATAGTCAAAATCTTTCTAACGCCGACCGTCATAAAAAAAAACAAAAAAACCTGCTATTCTATTTGTTTGGGCTAAACCTCTGTGCCTTTAATGTCTCCGCCACCTCCCCCAATACATCCTACATTATTCTTAGTTGTTTTCCTTCATGTAGAATTAACCTACAAGGAAAGAAAGGGTTTATTTTAATTCCGATATTTTCGTCCCATTGACTTGCATTGGGATCGGGTATCGGTATCGGATTAGATCCGATACTTTGACGGTATCGGCCGATACTTTCCGATACCGATACTTTCCGATATCGGAAGGTATCGCTCAACACTAATTCCTGGTAGTAAGTTCCCTAAGGGATGACTTTTTAATTTGTCTATACCAGAACATGCCGCGATGCGGAGTTATATAAAGGAGTCTTTGGCGAAGGGACATATTCGCCCATCCTCCTCCCCTCTTGGTGCAGGTTTTTTTTTGTGGCCAAGAAGGATAGTTCTCTGAGACCTTGTATAGATTATCGTCTTCTAAATAAAATCATGGTCAAATTTCAGTATCCTTTGCCATTATTGTCTGATCTGTTTGCTCGGATTAAGGGATCCAGTTGGTTCACCAAGATAGATCTTCGTGGTGCGTATAACCTTGTGCGTATCAAGCAGGGGGACAAATGGAAAACAGCATTTAATACGCCCGAAGGCCATTTTGAGTACTTGGTGATGCCTTCTGGACTCTCTAATGCTCCTTCTGTGTTTCAGTCTTTTATGCATGACATTTTCCGAGAATATCTGGATAAATTTATGATTGTGTATCTGGATGACATTTTGGTCTTTTCTAATGATTGGGAGTCCCATGTGAAGCAGGTCAGGATGGTGTTCCGGGTCCTGCGTGCTAACTTTGTTTGTGAAGGGCTCAACAACATGTCTCTTCGGAGTACAGAAGGTTTCCTTTTTGGGTTTTATTTTTTCTCCTTCTACTATTGAGATGGACCCAGTCAAGGTCCAGGCTATTCATGACTGGACTCAGCCTACATCTGTTAAGAGTCTTCAGAAGTTCTTGGGTTTTGCTAATTTTTACCGTCGCTTCATCGCTAATTTTTCTGGCGTGGTTAAGCCCTTGATGGATTTGACCAAGAAAGGTTCTGATGTGACTAATTGGTCTCCTGCGGCAGTGGAAGCCTTTCGGGAGCTGAAGCGTCGGTTTTCTTCAGCTCCAGTCTTATGTCAGCCTGATATCTCTCTTCCTTTCCAGGTCGAGGTGGATGCTTCTGAGATTGGAGCAGGGGCTGTTTTGTCGCAGAGAAGCTCTGATGGCTCTGTGATGAAGCCTTGTGCCTTCTTTTCAAGAAAGTTTTCGCCTGCCGAGCGGAATTATGATGTTGGTAATCGGGAGTTGTTGGCTATGAAGTGGGCATTTGAGGAGTGGCGACATTGGCTCGAGGGAGCTAGGCATCGTGTGGTGGTCTTGACTGATCACAAAAATCTGATTTATCTCGAGTCTGCCAAACGCTTGAATCCTAGACAGGCTCGTTGGTCGTTGTTTTTCTCCCGTTTCGATTTTGTGGTCTCGTACCTGCCTGGTTCAAAGAACGTGAAGGCTGATGCCCTTTCTAGGAGTTTTGTGCCTGATTCTCCGGGAGTTTCAGAGCTGGCTGGTATCCTCAAAGAGGGAGTGATTTTGTCTGCTATTTCCCCAGATTTGCGACGAGTGCTGCAGAAATTTCAGGCTGATAGACCTGACCGTTGCCCATCAGAGAGACTGTTTGTCCCAGATAGATGGACCAGCAGAGTTATTTCCGAGGTTCATTCTTCGGTGTTGGCTAGTGTTGAGCATTCCGATACCGCAAGTATCGGGTATCGGCCGATACTTGCGGTATCGGAATTCCGATACCGGGATTCCGATACTTGCCGCGTATCGGATACCGGAATCGGAAGTTCCAAGATTCAAAATGCAGAAATTCAGCCAATGAGAATGATTCCAAGTGTGGGCACATCCTGTTTAGCATGGAGGGCATGAAAGTACTGGCAAGGCTTTGATTGGCTGCTGAAATGATGTCATGCTGCAGTTTAAAAGTCGCTGGCGCCATTTTGCGATCACTCTGCTGTGAATTCAGTTAGTGACAGGACGCTGTTTGCTGACTGAGGGACAGTTTAGAGATAGCGATTTGCTTCTTTGTGCTTTCCAAAGGCTAATTTAGCAACCGCTGTGTTCACCTACTATTCACCTTGCTTTTGCCTTGTAGCGCTGTTTTCACAGCGATCTGCAAGGTCTGTGTGTGTGTGTGTGTGTGAGTGCAGCCCACTCTCTAGTCTGAGTGCAGCCACATAGGCCATCCATAGCTGGTTGTATTCAGTTCAGGGAGGGTGGTTCATTGCCTCATACTGTTCTTTTTTTTTTTTTTTTTTCCAAGTAGTGTAGTCTGCTGCTAATTTATTCAAAAAAATCCTATTAGTGTCTTTCCACCCGTCTCCAGCTAATTTGTGGAAAAACACTACATAGGATAAAGTAGAGGAGGGTTTTTGGGCCTTGCAGCGCCGTTTACGGCTGTCTGCACGGTCTCCGTGTGACTGCAGCTCGCCCTGTAGTCTGTGAGCAGCCGTAGCCTGGTTGTCTCCAGCTCAGGGTTGTTCACTGCGTCATACCGCCAAATCAATTTTAATTTTTTTTCAAGTAGTGTAGTCTGCTGCTAATTTATTTAAAAAAATCCTATTAGTGTCTTTCCACCCGTCTCCAGCTAATTTGTGGAAAAACACTACATAGGATAAAGTAGAGGAGGGTTTTTGGGCCTTGCAGCGCCGTTTACGGCTGTCTGCACGGTCTCCGTGTGACTGCAGCTCGCCCTGTAGTCTGTGAGCAGCCGTAGCCTGGTTGTCTCCAGCTCAGGGTTGTTCACTGCGTCATACCGCCAAATCAATTTTAATTTTTTTTCAAGTAGTGTAGTCTGCTGCTAATTTATTTAAAAAAATCCTATTAGTGTCTTTCCACCCGTCTCCAGCTAATTTGTGGAAAAACACTACATAGGATAAAGTAGAGGAGGGTTTTTGGGCCTTGCAGCGCCGTTTACGGCTGTCTAGGGTTGAGCGACTTTCATTTTTTTAAGATCGAGTAGGGTTTTGGGAAACCCGATTTTGTCCAGAGTCGAGTCGAGTGCAGTCGGCCGATTATCGCTAAAAGTCGGGGATCGACCGAAACACGAAACCCAATGCAAGTCAATGGGGAAGCATAGTCGGCAGTGAGTGGAGGCCAGGAAAACACCTACAGTGCCCATTTTAATGCCAAAAACATCCATTCTTGTTTCTGAAGCTTGCCAATCTTAATTAACTGTATAATAATAGTTGGGCATAGGGAATTGGGGGAAAGTTGTGGGGGGAGTAGGGCTGGCTCAAGTTTTTCGTGGGCCCAGGAAATGCGGACTACGTCACGGCGGTGTTGCAGGGAAAGGTAAGTATTTAAAAGTTGCAAGTGCTGTGATCCTGAGCAAGCAGGGGGGGGGGCCACTCGTTCGCATTGCCACTGGCACAGGGCCCCTCAAAGTACGGCGGTGTGTTTGCATGGCGGGGGCGCCTCCCACCAGCAGCGACACTTTTGCGTACTCTGAGGGGCCCTGTGCCAGTGACGTCGCCAACGAGTATGCCCCCCCACCTGATGAAGGAACCTGCACTTTCATCTGCACCTTCCTCTTTGTCCCTGTGTAAGGTGGTATAACATGCGGGAAGGGGAACCTTACTTTCAGCAGGGACAGATTCTGGCTGTGTAGAGTACAAGGGGAATGTAGTGGTCTAGGTCAATGTACCAGCAGACTCATTTAGCAGTGGCTGGGCAATGGGCAGGATGAGGAGGAAACAGATATAGGGCCAAAGAATAAAGTAGGCTACATGCAGTTCAAAATTGGTAACAGGACTAAACAGGCGGCATTGCTTTGTTCAGTGGAGTAGCAAACCCAAGAGCAGCAGACACTGTTTCAAGGGCCTAACCACACTAGTAGGCCAAATGCAGTTTAATATCTGATAGTATAGGGCGAAAGCCAGAATGTGGAAGCTCAGCTTTGTTCAGTTGAGGACAACACCAGGGAGGGGCAGACAACTTTAGTAGGCCGGAAAAGCCTATTGCATTTTTTAAAATGGTAATTTGGAGCAGAAGGTTGAAGCTCAGCTTTATTTAGTTGAGGGCAACACCAGGCAGGGGCACACAGACAGACACCTTTAGTAGGCCGGAAAAGCCTATTGCATTTTTCAAAATGGTAATTTGGAGCAGAAGGTTGAAGCTCAGCTTTATTTAGTTGAGGGCAACACCAGGGAGGGGCAGAAGCCGTTAGTAGGCCCTAACCACCATTTTTTTTTTTTAAAACCACTTAATGAGAGCCGGAAGGTTGAAGCTCAGCTTTATTTAGTTGAGGACAACACCAGGCAGGGGCACACAGACAGACACCTTTAGTAGGCCTGAAAAGCCTATTGCATTTTTCAAAATGGTAATTTGGAGCAGAAGGTTGAAGCTCAGCTTTATTTAGTTGAGGGCAACACCAGGGAGGGGCAGAAGCCGTTAGTAGGCCCTAACCACCATTTTTTTTTTTAAAACCACATAATGAGAGCCGGAAGGTTGAAGCTCAGCTTTATTTAGTTGAGGACAACACCAGGGAGGGGCACACAGACAGACACCTTTAGTAGGCCGGAAAAGCCTATTGCATTTTTCAAAATGGTAATTTGGAGCAGAAGGTTGAAGCTCAGCTTTATTTAGTTGAGGGCAACACCAGGGAGGGGCAGAAGCCGTTAGTAGGCCCTAACCACCATTTTTTTTTTTTAAAACCACTTAATGAGAGCCGGAAGGTTGAAGCTCAGCTTTATTTAGTTGAGGACAACACCAGGGAGGGGCAGAAGCCGTTAGTACGCCCTAACCACCATTTTTTTTTTTAAAACCACATAATGAGAGCCGGAAGGTTGAAGCTCAGCTTTATTTAGTTGAGGACAACACCAGGGAGGGGCACACAGACAGACACCTTTAGTAGGCCGGAAAAGCCTATTGCATTTTTCAAAATGGTAATTTGGAGCAGAAGGTTGAAGCTCAGCTTTATTTAGTTGAGGGCAACACCAGGGAGGGGCAGAAGCCGTTAGTAGGCCCTAATCACCATTTTTTTTTTTAAAACCACTTAATGAGAGCCGGAAGGTTGAAGCTCAGCTTTATTTAGTTGAGGACAACACCAGGGAGGGGCAGAAGCCGTTAGTAGGCCCTAACCACCATTTTTTTTTTTTAAAACCACTTAATGAGAGCCGGAAGGTTGAAGCTCAGCTTTATTTAGTTGAGGACAACACCAGGGAGGGGCAGAAGCCGTTAGTAGGCCCTAACCACCATTTTTTTTTTTAAAACCACATAATGAGAGCCGGAAGGTTGAAGCTCAGCTTTATTTAGTTGAGGACAACACCAGGGAGGGGCACACAGACAGACACCTTTAGTAGGCCGGAAAAGCCTATTGCATTTTTCAAAATGGTAATTTGGAGCAGAAGGTTGAAGCTCAGCTTTATTTAGTTGAGGGCAACACCAGGGAGGGGCAGAAGCCGTTAGTAGGCCCTAACCACCATTTTTTTTTTAAAACCACTTAATGAGAGCCGGAAGGTTGAAGCTCAGCTTTATTTAGTTGAGGACAACACCAGGGAGGGGCAGAAGCCGTTAGTAGGCCCTAACCACCATTTTTTTTTTAAAACCACTTAATGAGAGCCGGAAGGTTGAAGCTCAACTTTATTTAGTTGAGGACAACACCAGGGAGGGGCAGAAGCCGTTAGTAGGCCCTAACCACCATTTTTTTTTTTAAAACCACTTAATGAGAGCCGGAAGGTTGAAGCTCAGCTTTATTTAGTTGAGGACAACACCAGGGAGGGGCAGAAGCCGTTAGTAGGCCCTAACCACCATTTTTTTTTTTAAAACCACTTAATGAGAGCCGGAAGGTTGAAGCTCAGCTTTATTTAGTTGAGGACAACACCAGGCAGGGGCACACAGACAGACACCTTTAGTAGGCCTGAAAAGCCTATTGCATTTTTCAAAATGGTAATTTGGAGCAGAAGGTTGAAGCTCAGCTTTATTTAGTTGAGGGCAACACCAGGGAGGGGCAGAAGCCGTTAGTAGGCCCTAACCACCATTTTTTTTTTTTAAAACCACTTAATGAGAGCCGGAAGGTTGAAGCTCAGCTTTATTTAGTTGAGGACAACACCAGGGAGGGGCAGAAGCCGTTAGTAGGCCCTAACCACCATTTTTTTTTTTAAAACCACATAATGAGAGCCGGAAGGTTGAAGCTCAGCTTTATTTAGTTGAGGACAACACCAGGGAGGGGCACACAGACAGACACCTTTAGTAGGCCGGAAAAGCCTATTGCATTTTTCAAAATGGTAATTTGGAGCAGAAGGTTGAAGCTCAGCTTTATTTAGTTGAGGGCAACACCAGGGAGGGGCAGAAGCCGTTAGTAGGCCCTAACCACCATTTTTTTTTTTTAAAACCACTTAATGAGAGCCGGAAGGTTGAAGCTCAGCTTTATTTAGTTGAGGACAACACCAGGGAGGGGCAGAAGCCGTTAGTAGGCCCTAACCACCATTTTTTTTTTTAAAACCACTTAATGAGAGCCGGAAGGTTGAAGCTCAGCTTTATTTAGTTGAGGACAACACCAGGGAGGGGCAGAAGCCGTTAGTAGGCCCTAACCACCATTTTTTTTTTTAAAACCACATAATGAGAGCCGGAAGGTTGAAGCTCAGCTTTATTTAGTTGAGGACAACACCAGGGAGGGGCACACAGACAGACACCTTTAGTAGGCCGGAAAAGCCTATTGCATTTTTCAAAATGGTAATTTGGAGCAGAAGGTTGAAGCTCAGCTTTATTTAGTTGAGGGCAACACCAGGGAGGGGCAGAAGCCGTTAGTAGGCCCTAACCACCATTTTTTTTTTTTAAAACCACTTAATGAGAGCCGGAAGGTTGAAGCTCAGCTTTATTTAGTTGAGGACAACACCAGGCAGGGGCACACAGACAGACACCTTTAGTAGGCCGGAAAAGCCTATTGCATTTTTCAAAATGGTAATTTGGAGCAGAAGGTTGAAGCTCAGCTTTATTTAGTTGAGGGCAACACCAGGGAGGGGCAGAAGCCGTTAGTAGGCCCTAACCAAAGTTGAAGGCCAAATGCAGTTTAATTTCTGATACTATAGGCCGAAAGCCAGAAGGTGGAAGTTCCGATTTAGACAGTGGAGGACAATTTGAATTAGGGACTGCAGACAGACTTAGTAGGCTGTCCCCTGTGGACCATGCATCCACCACATTAACCCATTGCGCCGTAATGGACACGTAATCTTCCGTGGCCATGCCTACAGGTCCATGCGTCTGTTGTCAGGTGCACCTTTGTACTCACAGATTGCCAGAGTGCATGGACAATGCGGTCTTCTACATGCTGGTGGAGGGTTGGGATGGCTTTTCTCGCAAAAGAAGTGTCGACTGGTTAGCTTGTAGCGTGGTACAGCGTAGTCCATCATGGCCTTATTAATAGTAAATAAAATATATAACTAGGCTCTATGAACTTTTAAATAGGTTCCAGGGGTACACGGGCAGCATTGGTGTGGTCAGTGGAGGAGTATTGCAAGTAGGGGCTGCAGACAGGCTATCAAAGGCCTAAAATAACAAACAGTAGGCAGTCATGGCAGTTTTACATCGGTTACATGGATACACAGGCAGGCACTCCAGGCAGCATTGTGGTCAGTGGAGGAGTATTGCAAGTAGGGGCCGCAGACAGGCTATCAAAGGCCTAAAATAACAAACAATAGGCTCATGGCAGTTTTACAGCGGTTACATGGATACACGGGCAGGCAACTTGGTGGTGGTGAGTGGAGGAGTATTTAAAGTAGGGACCGCAGACAGGCTATCAAAGGCCTAAAATAACAAACAATAGGCTTATGGCAGTTTTACAGCGGTTACATGGATACACGGGCAGGCAGCTTGGTGGTCAGTGGAGGAGTATTTAAAGTAGGGACCGCAGACAGGCTATCAAAGGCCTAACATAACAAACAATAGGCTCATGGCAGTTTCACAGCGGTTACATGGATACACGGGCAGGCAGCTTGGTGGTGGTGAGTGGAGGAGTATTTAAAGTAGGGACCGCAGACAGGCTATCAAAGGCCTAAAATAACAAACAATAGGCTCATGGCAGTTTTACAGCGGTTACATGGATACACGGGCAGGCAGCTTGGTGGTCAGTGGAGGAGTATTTAAAGTAGGGACCGCAGACAGGCTTCAAAGGCCTAACATAAGAAAATGGGCTGGCTGTAGGCACTTTATAATTGGTTCCAGGGGTACACGGGCAGCAGTGGTCTGGTCAGTGGAGGAGTATTTAAAGTAGGGACCGCAGACAGGCTATCAAAGGCCTAAAATAACAAACAATAGGCTTATGGCAGTTTTACAGCGGTTACATGGATACACGGGCAGGCAGCTTGGTGGTGGTGAGTGGAGGAGTATTTAAAGTAGGGACCGCAGACAGGCTATCAAAGGCCTAAAATAACAAACAATAGGCTTATGGCAGTTTTACAGCGGTTACATGGATACACGGGCAGGCAGCTTGGTGGTGGTGAGTGGAGGAGTATTTAAAGTAGGGACCGCAGACAGGCTTCAAAGGCCTAACATAAGAAAATGGGCTGGCTGTAGGCACTTTATAATTGGTTCCAGGGGTACACGGGCAGCAGTGGTCTGGTCAGTGGAGGAGTATTTAAAGTAGGGACCGCAGACAGGCTATCAAAGGCCTAAAATAACAAACAATAGGCTCATGGCAGCTTTACAGCGGTTACATGGATACACAGGCAGCTTGGTGGTGAGTGGAGGAGTATTTAAAGTAGGGACCGCAGACAGGCTATCAAAGGCCTAAAATAACAAACAATAGGCTCATGGCAGCTTTACAGCGGTTACATGGATACACGGGCAGGCAGCTTGGTGGTGGTGAGTGGAGGAGTATTTAAAGTAGGGACCGCAGACAGGCTTCAAAGGCCTAACATAAGAAAATGGGCTGGCTGTAGGCACTTTATAATTGGTTCCAGGGGTACACGGGCAGCAGTGGTCTGGTCAGTGGAGGAGTATTTAAAGTAGGGACCGCAGACAGGCTATCAAAGGCCTAACATAACAAACAATAGGCTCATGGCAGTTTCACAGCGGTTACATGGATACACGGGCAGGCAGCTTGGTGGTGGTGAGTGGAGGAGTATTTAAAGTAGGGACCGCAGACAGGCTTCAAAGGCCTAACATAAGAAAATGGGCTGGCTGTAGGCACTTTATAATTGGTTCCAGGGGTACACGGGCAGCAGTGGTCTGGTCAGTGGAGGAGTATTTAAAGTAGGGACCGCAGACAGGCTATCAAAGGCCTAAAATAACAAACAATAGGCTTATGGCAGTTTTACAGCGGTTACATGGATACACGGGCAGGCAGCTTGGTGGTCAGTGGAGGAGTAGTGCAAGGAGTGTCTGTCCCAGTACTCCCAAAATATAAATAGATGTTAATGTCTCGCAAAACAACCAAAACAAAAAAAAAGGTGGCATACTTAGGTACAGGGGTGGGCTCATCTACTGAGTTTCTGACATAGTAATTTGGCAGTAACTATTTAATGGTGCCAATATAGGACACAGACACAGACTACTTTAAGTTGCATCATAGATGTCTACAAATTTGTATTGTCAGTGCCAGACATTGAATGATGTCAGCGAATAGACTAAAGATTGGTGGAGCTGTGCGACATAATTTTGCACGTGGTAGAGCACATTTTGAGCTGGGGTAGGGGGGAACTCTCTTGAGGCCGGCGGGACCGCCCCAGGGCCCCTCATGTTACAACGGTGTGTCTGACGTTGGGTGCGCACCACCACCGCCAGAGACACTACATTGTACTATGAGGGACCCAGTAGCAATGCCGTCAACCAAAAGCGAGCACACCCACCTCTTCAGACAAACAGCAGTCTCACGGGTGCTTGCGCCAAGTCGCGATACCACGGCCCCGTGTGGGGAGTTTTGCCATTTAGGGAGGTGTAAACATGTCGTATGCTGTACAATCAGCTGCAGCAAATTAGACATTAGAAAAGTAATTCACAGGCAAGAGCTTTTCATAGGAAAGCTAGGTGTCGGCCGGGCAAGGTGGGGCAAAAGATTTCGAAATCCAGTTGTGGTTCATTTTAATGAATGTTAGATCGTCAACATTTTGGGTAGCCAGACGAGTCCTTTTTTCGGTTAATATTGAACCTGCAGCACTGAATACTCTTTCTGATAGGACACTTGCTGCCGGGCAAGCAAGCTCCTGCAATGCATATTCTGCCAATTCTGGCCAGGTGTCTAATTTGGAGGCCCAGTAATCAAATGGGAATGACGGTTGAGGGAGAACATCGATAAGGGATGAAAAATAGTTAGTAACCATACTGGACAAATGTTGTCTCCTGTCACTTTCAATTGATGCAGCAGTACCTGTCCTGTCTGCGGTCATAGCAAAATCACTCCACAACCTGGTCAGAAAACCCCTCTGTCCAACGCCACTTCTGATGTGTGCACCCCTAACACTCCTAGTCTGCTGCCCCCTGGAGCTCGTGTGAGAACGATCACGTGCGCTGTGTGCTGGGAATGCCTGAAGCAAACGGTCAACAAGAGTTGATTGTTTGGTTGCTAATATTAGTTCCAAGTTCTCATGTGGCATAATATTTTGCAATTTGCCTTTATAGCGTGGATCAAGGAGGCAGGCCAACCAGTAATCGTCATCGTTCATCATTTTCGTAATGCGTGTGTCCCTTTTTAGGATACGTAAGGCATAATCCGCCATGTGGGCCAAAGTTCCAGTTGTCAAATCTCCGGTTGTGATTGGTTGAGGGGCAGTTGCAGGCAAATCTACGTCACTTGTGTCCCTCAAAAAACCAGAACCCGGCCGTGACACGCAACCAAATTCCTGTGCCCCCGGGAAAGGTTCGGCATTAAAAATATACTCATCCCCATCATCCTCCTCGTCCTCCACCTCCTCTTCGCCCGCTACCTCGTCCTGTACACTGCCCTGACCAGACAATGGCTGACTGTCATCAAGGCTTTCCTCTTCCTCTGGTGCAGACGCCTGCTCCTTTATGTGCGTCAAACTTTGCATCAGCAGACGCATTAGGGGGATGCTCATGCTTATTACGGCGTTGTCTGCACTAACCAGCCGTGTGCATTCCTCAAAACACTGAAGGACTTGACACATGTCTTGTATCTTAGACCACTGCACACCTGACAACTCCATGTCTGCCATCCTACTGCCTGCCCGTGTATCCTCCCACAAATAAATAACAGCACGCCTCTGTTCGCACAGTCTCTGAAGCATGTGCAGTGTTGAGTTCCACCTTGTTGCAACGTCTATGATTAGGCGATGCTGGGGAAGGTTCAAAGACCGCTGATAGGTCTGCATACGGCTGGCGTGTACAGGCGAACGTCGGATATGTGAGCAAAGTGCACGCACTTTGAGGAGCAGGTCGGAGAACCCAGGATAAGTTTTCAATAAGCACTGCACCACCAGGTTTAAGGTGTGAGCCAGGCAAGGAATGTGTTTCAGTTGGGAAAGGGAGATGGCAGCCATGAAATTCCTTCCGTTATCACTCACTACCTTGCCTGCCTCAAGATCTACTGTGCCCAGCCACGACTGCGTTTCTTGTTGCAAGAACTCGGACAGAACTTCCGCGGTGTGTCTGTTGTCGCCCAAGCACTTCATAGCCAATACAGCCTGCTGACGCTTGGCAGTAGCTGGCCCATAATGGGACAACTGGTGTGCAACAGTGTCATCTGCCGATGGAGTGGTTGGCAGACTGCGTTCTGTGGAAGAGCTGTAGCTTCTGCAGGAGGACGAGGAGGAGGAGGAGGAGGGGGTGCGAACGCCTACAGCCAACTGTTTCCTAGACCGTGGGCTAGGCACAACTGTCCCTAAATTGATGTCGCCTGTGGACCCTGCATCCACCACATTCACCCAGTGTGCCGTGATGGACACATAACGTCCCTGGCCATGCCTACTGGTCCATGCATCTGTAGTCAGGTGCACCTTTGTACTCACAGATTGCCTGAGTGCATGGACGATGCGCTGTTTAACATGCTGGTGCAGGGCTGGGATGGCTTTTCTGGAAAAAAAGTGTCGACTGGGTAGCTCGTATCGTGGTTCAGCGTACTCCATCAGGGCTTTGAAAGCTTCGCTTTCAACTAACCGGTAGGGCATCATCTCTAACGAGATTAGTCTAGCTATGTGGGCGTTAAAACCCTGTGTACGCGGATGCGAGGATAAGTACTTCCTTTTTCTAACCAGAGTCTCATGTAGGGTGAGCTGGACTGGAGAGCTGGAGATCGTGGAACTTTCGGGTGTGCCGGTGTACATGGCAGACTGAGAGACGGTTGGAGACGGTATTGTTTCCGCCGGTGCCCTAGATGCAATATTTCCTCCTACAAAACTGGTGATTCCCTGACCCTGACTGCTTTTGGCTGGCAAAGAAACCTGCACAGATACTGCCGGTGGTGCGGAAAATGGTGGCCTTACAGTGACGGAAGGGATGTTGCGTTGCTGACTAGCTTCATTGGCCGAGGGTGCTACAACCTTGAGGGACGTTTGGTAGTTAGTCCAGGCTTGAAAATGCATGGTGGTTAAGTGTCTATGCATGCAACTAGTATTTAGACTTTTCAGATTCTGACCTCTGCTTAAGCTAGTTGAACATTTTTGACAGATGACTTTGCGCTGATCAGTTGGATGTTGTTTAAAAAAATGCCAGACTGCACTCTTCCTAGACTCGGATCCCTTTTCAGGGATTGCAGACTGAGCTTTAACCGGATGGCAACGCTGTGCTCCAACAGGTTTTGGCTTTGACACGCGTTTTGGGCCAGATACGGGCCCGGCAGATGGAACCTGTTGCGATGTTGATGCCTGCTGCGGCCCCTCCTCCACCTCCGCTTCTGAACTACTGCCGCCTGCACCCTGTTCCCCCAATGGCTGCCAATCGGGGTCAATAACTGGGTCATCTATTACCTCCTCTTCGAGCTCGTGTGCAACTTCGTCTGTGTCACTGTGTCGGTCGGTGGTATAGCGTTCGTGGCGGGGCAACATAGTCTCATCAGGGTCTGATTGTGGATCTGTACCCTGAGAGGGCAATGTGGTGGTCTGAGTCAAAGGAGCAGCATAGTACTCTGGCTGTGGCTGTGCATCAGTGCACTCCATGTCAGAATATACTTGTAATGGGCATGGCCTGTTAAATGTTTCACTTTCTAAGCCAGGGACGGTATGTGTAAAGAGCTCCATGGAGTGACCCGTTGTGTCGCCTGCTGCATCCTTCTCTCTTGTTGTAGTTTTTGCTGAGGAGGACAAGGAAGCGACTTGTCCCTGACCGTGAACATCCACAAGCGACGCGCTGCTTTTACATTTACCAGTTTCGGAAGAGGAGGCAAAAGAGCTAGAGGCTGAGTCTGCAATGTAAGCCAAAACTTGCTGTTGCTGCTCCGCCTTTAAAAGCGGTTTTCCTACTCCCAGAAAAGAGAGCGTTCGAGGCCTTGTGTAGCCTGACGACGAAACTGGCTCCACAGCTCCAGACTTAGGTGGAATATTTTTATCCCCACGACCACCTGATGCTCCACTACCACTACCATCATTACCAGCTGACAATGAACGCCCACGACGACCTCTTGCACCAGACTTCCTCATTGTTTTAAAATCTTAACCAAAGTAACTTTATTTGTTGCTGTCAAACAACTTACACGGTGAGCTATAACTTCAGTATGATTTCAATATCCCTTAACAGGTTGGTGAGACCACAAGGAAAATCAGGCACAATGTTACACACTCTGTTTTCTGTGGCACAAAATCACAGAGATGACACACACGCAGGACTGTCACTCAAGCACTAATGTCAATATTAATCTCCCACCTAATTTATGTTTGTTTTTTTTTCAGGGAGACTTTAGAAACCAAATAATATTAAAAAAAAAAAAAAAAAAAAAAAGGCTTTCTATGGCCCACAATTAGAGAGAGAGAGGTGGCACACCCAGGAGTCAAGACTGGCACACAAGCTGAAAGGGCAATATTACTCTCCCACTGTTTTTTTATGTATTTTTTGTTTTTTAAGGGAGACTTTAGAAACCCAATAATATTTAAAAAAAAAATAAATAGGCTTTCTATGGCCCACTGAATGAGAGGGAGAGAGGTGGCACACCCAGGAGTCAAGACTGGCACACAAGCTGAAAGGGCAATATTACTCTCCCACTGTTTTTTTATGTATTTTTTGTTTTTTCAGGGAGACTTTAGAAACCCAATAATATTTAAAAAAAAAATAAATAGGCTTTCTATGGCCCACTGAATGAGAGGGAGAGAGGTGGCACACCCAGGAGTCAAGACTGGCACACAAGCTGAAAGGGCAATATTACTCTCCCACTGTTTTTTTAGGTTTTTTTTTTTTTTTCAGGGAGACTTTAGAAACCAAATAATATTAAAAAAAAAAAAAAAAAAAAATAGGCTTGCTATAGCCCACTGAATGAGAGATAGCACACACAGCAGTGGCACACAAGCCCTGACTGAGGCCAATATTTTTCTCCCACTGATTGATGTAGTGTTTTTGTGTTGAGGTAGAATTTAGAACACAAATCACGGAAAAAATAAATAGGCTTTCTATGGCCCACTGAATGAAAGGGAGAGAGGTGGCACACCCAGGAGTCAAGACTGGCACACAAGCTGAAAGGGCAATATTACTCTCCCACTGTTTTTTTATGTATTTTTTGTTTTTTCAGGGAGACTTTAGAAACCCAATAATATTTAAAAAAAAAAATAAATAGGCTTTCTATGGCCCACTGAATGAGAGGGAGAGAGGTGGCACACCCAGGAGTCAAGACTGGCACACAAGCTGAAAGGGCAATATTACTCTCCCACTGTTTTTTTAGGTTTTTTTTTTTTTTCAGGGAGACTTTAGAAACCAAATAATATTAAAAAAAAAAAAAAAAAAATAGGCTTGATATAGCCCACTGAATGAGAGATAGCACACACAGCAGTGGCACACAAGCCCTGACTGAGGCCAATATTTTTCTCCCACTGATTGATGTAGTGTTTTTGTGTTGAGGTAGAATTTAGAACACAAATCACGGAAAAAATAAATAGGCTTTCTATGGCCCACTGAATGAAAGGGAGAGAGGTGGCACACCCAGGAGTCAAGACTGGCACACAAGCTGAAAGGGCAATATTACTCTCCCACTGTTTTTTTATGTATTTTTTGTTTTTTCAGGGAGACTTTAGAAACCCAATAATATTTAAAAAAAAAAATAAATAGGCTTTCTATGGCCCACTGAATGAGAGGGAGAGAGGTGGCACACCCAGGAGTCAAGACTGGCACACAAGCTGAAAGGGCAATATTACTCTCCCACTGTTTTTTTAGGTTTTTTTTTTTTTTTAAGGGAGACTTTAGAAACCCAATAATATTTAAAAAAAAAAAAAAATAGGCTTTCTATGGCCCACTGAATGAGAGGGAGAGAGGTGGCACACCCAGGAGTCAAGACTGGCACACAAGCTGAAAGGGCAATATTACTCTCCCACTGTTTTTTTAGGTTTTTTTTTTTTTTTCAGGGAGACTTTAGAAACCAAATAATATTAAAAAAAAAAAAATAAATAGGCTTGCTATAGCCCACTGAATGAGAGATAGCACACACAGCAGTGGCACACAAGCCCTGACTGAGGCCAATATTTTTCTCCCACTGATTGATGTAGTGTTTTTGTGTTGAGGTAGAATTTAGAACACAAATCACGGAAAAAATAAATAGGCTTTCTATGGCCCACTGAATGAAAGGGAGAGAGGTGGCACACCCAGGAGTCAAGACTGGCACACAAGCTGAAAGGGCAATATTACTCTCCCACTGTTTTTTTATGTATTTTTTGTTTTTTCAGGGAGACTTTAGAAACCCAATAATATTTAAAAAAAATAATAAATAGGCTTTCTATGGCCCACTGAATGAGAGGGAGAGAGGTGGCACACCCAGGAGTCAAGACTGGCACACAAGCTGAAAGGGCAATATTACTCTCCCACTGTTTTTTTAGGTTTTTTTTTTTTTTTCAGGGAGACTTTAGAAACCAAATAATATTAAAAAAAAAAAAAAAAAAATAGGCTTGCTATAGCCCACTGAATGAGAGATAGCACACACAGCAGTGGCACACAAGCCCTGACTGAGGCCAATATTTTTCTCCCACTGATTGATGTAGTGTTTTTGTTTTGATGTAGAATTTAGAACACAAATCACGGAAAAAATAAATAGGCTTTCTATGGCCCACTGAATGAAAGGGAGAGAGGTGGCACACCCAGGAGTCAAGACTGGCACACAAGCTGAAAGGGCAATATTACTCTCCCACTGTTTTTTTATGTATTTTTTGTTTTTTCAGGGAGACTTTAGAAACCCAATAATATTTAAAAAAAAAAATAAATAGGCTTTCTATGGCCCACTGAATGAGAGGGAGAGAGGTGGCACACCCAGGAGTCAAGACTGGCACACAAGCTGAAAGGGCAATATTACTCTCCCACTGTTTTTTCAGGTTTTTTTTTTTTTCAGGGAGACTTTAGAAACCAAATAATATTAAAAAAAAAAAATAAAAAATAGGCTTGCTATAGCCCACTGAATGAGAGATAGCACACACAGCAGTGGCACACAAGCCCTGACTGAGGCCAATATTTTTCTCCCACTGATTGATGTAGTGTTTTTGTGTTGAGGTAGAATTTAGAACACAAATCACGGAAAAAATAAATAGGCTTTCTATGGCCCACTGAATGAAAGGGAGAGAGGTGGCACACCCAGGAGTCAAGACTGGCACACAAGCTGAAAGGGCAATATTACTCTCCCACTGTTTTTTTATGTATTTTTTGTTTTTTCAGGGAGACTTTAGAAACCCAATAATATTTAAAAAAAAAAATAAATAGGCTTTCTATGGCCCACTGAATGAGAGGGAGAGAGGTGGCACACCCAGGAGTCAAGACTGGCACACAAGCTGAAAGGGCAATATTACTCTCCCACTGTTTTTTTAGGTTTTTTTTTTTTTTTCAGGGAGACTTTAGAAACCAAATAATATTAAAAAAAAAAAAAAAAAAATAGGCTTGCTATAGCCCACTGAATGAGAGATAGCACACACAGCAGTGGCACACAAGCCCTGACTGAGGCCAATATTTTTCTCCCACTGATTGATGTAGTGTTTTTGTGTTGAGGTAGAATTTAGAACACAAATCACGGAAAAAATAAATAGGCTTTCTATGGCCCACTGAATGAAAGGGAGAGAGGTGGCACACCCAGGAGTCAAGACTGGCACACAAGCTGAAAGGGCAATATTACTCTCCCACTGTTTTTTTATGTATTTTTTGTTTTTTAAGGGAGACTTTAGAAACCCAATAATATTTAAAAAAAATAAATAAATAGGCTTTCTATGGCCCACTGAATGAGAGGGAGAGAGGTGGCACACCCAGGAGTCAAGACTGGCACACAAGCTGAAAGGGCAATATTACTCTCCCACTGTTTTTTTAGGTTTTTTTTTTTTTTTCAGGGAGACTTTAGAAACCAAATAATATTAAAAAAAAAAAAAAAAAAATAGGCTTGCTATAGCCCACTGAATGAGAGATAGCACACACAGCAGTGGCACACAAGCCCTGACTGAGGCCAATATTTTTCTCCCACTGATTGATGTAGTGTTTTTGTGTTGAGGTAGATTTTAGAACACAAATCACGGAAAAAATAAATAGGCTTTCTATGGCCCACTCAGTGAGAGATGGCACACACAGGGATGGCACTGTAGCAGAAATGCCAATCTTAATCTCCCACAAAAAAAAACAAAACAAAAAAAAAAACTGTCCTACAATTACTATCTCCCTGCAGTAATGTAAGCCAGGTATGGCAGGCAGCAATAGGAGTGGACTGATGCACATATTAAATAAAAAGTGTGGACAAACAAAAAAGATAGCTGTGCAGAAAGGAAGGAACAAGAGGATATGTGCTTTGAAAAAAGCAGTTGGTTTCCACAGTGGCGTACACACAGCAATACAGCTATCACGGAGCCTTCTAGGGCAGCCCAATGAGCTACAGCGCTGAGGGGAAAAAAAAAAAAAAATAGCTTCCACAGTCCCTGCACACCGAAGGTGGTGTTGGACAGTGGAAATCGCTGCAGCACAAGCGGTTTGGTGGTTAGTGGACCCTGCCTAACGCTCTCCCTGCTTCTGACGAAGCGGCAGCAACCTGTCCCTAAGCTCAGATCAGCAGCAGTAAGATGGCGGTCGGCGGGAACGCCCCTTTATAGCCCCTGTGACGCCGCAGACAGCAAGCCAATCACTGCAATGCCCTTCTCTAAGATGGTGGGGACCAGGATCTATGTCATCACGCTGCCCACACTCTGCGTTCACCTTCATTGGCTGAGAAATGGCGCTTTTCGCGTCATTGAAACGCGACTTTGGCGCGAAAGTCGCGTACCGCATGGCCGACAAGCACAGGGGTCGGATCGGGTTTCATGAGACGCCGACTTAGCCAAAAGTCGGCGACTTTTGAAAATGATCGACCCGTTTCGCTCAACCCTACGGCTGTCTGCACGGTCTCCGTGTGACTGCAGCTCGCCCTGTAGTCTGTGAGCAGCCGTAGCCTGGTTGTCTCCAGCTCAGGGTTGTTCACTGAGTCATACCGCCAAATCAATTTTCTTTTTTTTTCAAGTAGTGTAGGTTGCTGCTAATTTATTTAAAAAAATCCTATTAGTGTCTTTCCACCCGTCTCCAGCTAACTTGTGGAAAAACACTACATAGGATAACGTAGAGGAGGGTTTTTGGGCCTTGCAGCGCCGTTTACGTCTGTCTGCACGGTCTCCGTGTGACTGCAGCTCTATCTGTTGTCAGTTCAGCCCCCCAAAAAGAAATAAATAATAAAGTTCACCAAACACACCAGTTACACCACTTTACATTTGTGTAGGCCACATTAGCTCATATTAAAGTCTAGTCCACACTTTAGAAAATTAGTGTTTCTTATAACTGTTAGGAGGAGTTGCTCAGGAATAAGCACACAAATCCGTTAGTACTTTTCTGCTTATCTTTATCAGTCAACCAAGATGAAGAAGGCAGTGAGTAAGGCACGTGGGCGTGGGCGTGGGCGCGGAGCAGGGAGGGGACGTGGGGATTCTGTGCCTGCTGCGGGCACCGGTGACTCATCAGCACCCACTTTCACCAGGCAACAGTCGTTCATGCGCAGCTTTGTGTCAGAGCGCCGTACACCGCTGCTGCGTGAAGACCAAATTGAAGCTGTTGTCGGATGGATGGCAGCTAATGCATCAACTTCCATTAGTGCCACATCCTCTCAGACACAGAGCACTGGAGAGCAGCCATCTGTCTCTTCACCACCTGCCAAATTGCCCAGGCAGACAGAGAGCCCAGGACAGGAGCCGTCTCTACTTCTGTTCTCTGAATCTCTTGGCTTGGAAACAGGGGGCCAGCCAAGCAGCATTGGAGAAATGGAAGAAGAGGCAGGGTGCAGTGATGCCCAACAGCTTTTTCTGTCTTCCTCTGAAGAGGCGGGTGGGCCAGTGGCTCCGGTCACCACATCGCAGGCCGCATCAGCTGATGATGACACTCAGGTGCCACTTACTGGTGCGTGCTCTGCTGCTGAGACTACCCAGGAGGAGCAGTTGGGGGCAGAGGGTAGTGTAGATGATGAGGTCCTCGACCCATCTTGGCGTGAGGGACAGGAAGGTGGTGGGAGCAGCTCTGAGGAAGAGATTCCCCGTACGGCCCAAAGAGGGAGAGGGAGGGGGAAGACTGCGGATCCTGCAGCCTCCGCTTTGGCACCCGTTAGGAGCATGTCTCTTCCAAAAGCCAAAAAGGGCGCTCCCAAGACTTGCAGTGCCTGGTCCTTTTTTGACACAGTTGCAGATGACATTTGCTATGTCAGATGCAACGTGTGTCATCAAAAAGTCAAAAGAGGTCGAAATGTCAGCAACCTCAATACCTCCAACATGTGGAAACATGTGCGCAACAGGCACCCGGCGGAGTTAGAAAAACACACTGAAGAGGTAGGCCAACCAACAGCGGCAGCTACCACCTCTTCAGCTCGTGTTGCCTCTTCCTCTAGCTCACACGCAGCTGGTTCGGCTTCCTCCCAGGATCGCCGTGGAAGAACCTCTGGCCCTGTTGTCCAGAGACCCGCTGTAATTCCACCCGCAGCGCCACTTTCCCAGTCATCCACACACTCCCAGCCCAGTCTACAGCCATCGGTAGTACAGGCATGGGAGAAAAGGCGGCCTTTCTCGTCAAACCACCCACGAGCACAGGCTCTGACTGCAGGCATTGCCAAACTTCTGTCACTGGAAATGCTGTCATTCAGGCTGGTGGAGACTGACAGCTTCCGTGACTTGATGTCATTGGCAGTCCCACAGTACAATGTGCCTAGCCGCTTTTACTTCAGCAGGCAAGCCGTCCCTGCCCTGCACAAGCATGTGGAGGGACACATAAAACACGCGCTACTGAACGCCGTCAGTAGCAAGGTCCACCTCACCACCGATGCGTGGACCAGTCAACATGGACAGGGGCGATACCTTTCCCTCACTGCCCATTGGGTTAATGTCGTTGAGCCGGGTACAGACCGTGCGAGTGGCGCAGGACGTGTCCTGCCCACTCCAAGGATTGCAGGAATCCATTCTGTACGCATTGACTCCTCCTCTTACACCAGTTCCTCAGAATCATCGCTGCAGGAGCCGTCACAGTCCACCTCCACATGGACCCGTGATGAACGTGTACCTGTTACGACCGACATGAGCACAGCCGTGGCCAAACGTCAACAGGCCGTGTTGAAATTAATTTTTTTGGGGAATCGTAGCCACACAGCGCAGGAGCTCTGGAATGCCATCAAGCAGGAGAGCGATGTGTGGTTTGTGCCAGCGAATCTCCAGCCAGGCATGGTAGTGTGTGATAATGGCCGAAATCTGGTGGCAGCTCTGGGCCTCGGCAACCTCACTCACATCCCATGTCTGGCACATGTGCTCAATTTGGTCGTGCAGAGCTTTTTGAGGGACTATCCGGATCTTGATGCACTGCTGCACAAGGTCCGCCTAGAGTGTGCTCACTTGCGGCGTTCCAGCACGGCAAAAGCGCGCATTGCGGCTCTGCAGCGCCGACACCACCTGCCGGAACATCGCATCATATGTGACCTACCTACCAGGTGGAATTCCACGTTACATATGTTGGAGCGGTTGTGTGAGCAGCAGCAAGCTGTAATGGAGTACCAGCTGCTTCAGGCGCAAAAAAGTCGCAGTCAGCGCCGTACAGACTTCACAACCACAGAGTGGGCCACTATGAATGACGTCTGCCAGGTTTTGCGTCCCTTTGATTATTCCACGCGGATGGCGAGTGCAGATGATGCACTAGTCAGCATGACTGTCCCCCTTATCTGCCTGCTTGAAAAATCACTGCAAGCGCTAAGGGATGATGTTGTGGAAGAGGTGGAGGATGAGGATTCACCATTTCCATCATCTTCTGGACAGTCAGCGCCACGTGGTTCCTCACAAACGCGTAGGCAGGGGACAGTTTGTGAGGAGGATGAGGAGGAGTCAATGGAGGAGGAAGACATCCGTCCAGAGGAGGGAGTTACACAATTGTCCAGTACTCAGTGTGTACAGCGAGGGTGGGGTGATGACGAGCGGGCAGAGATCACGCCTCCAGCAGGGGACAGCGTTTCTTGGGCAGTTGGCAGTCTGCAGCACATGGTGGATTACATGCTGCAGTGCCTGAGAAACGACCGCCGCATCGCCCACATTCTCAACATGTCTGATTATTGGGTGTTCACCCTCCTCGATCCTCGCTACCGGGACAACGTAGAAAGCCTCATCACACCGTTGAACCGGGAGTGAAAAATGCGGGAGTACCAAGACACACTGGTCAATTCCATCATCTTCTCCATTCCAACTGAGAGAAGTGCTGCTAGTGCATTCCAAAGCAGCTCAGTGCGTCCAGGCAGTGGTGGAGGCTCTGCACAAAGAGGGAGCAGAAGCAGTGCCTCTGCCCAAGGCAAGACCAGTATGGCCCAACTGTGGCACAGTTTTCTGTGCCCCCCACAAAAGTCTACACCATCACAGACGGCTCCAGTCAGCAGGAGGCAACGGTTCCGTCAGATGGTGACAGACTACATGTCTTGCCCTCTTGCTGTACTCCCAGACGGCTCTTCCCCTTTCAAGTTTTGGGTCTCAAAGCTGGATACATGGCCAGAGCTAAGCCAGTATGCATTGGAGGTGCTGTCTTGCCCTGCGGCCAGTGTATTATCGGAACGTGTCTTTAGTGCTGCAGGTGGTGTACTAACTGACCGTCGCATGCGACTATCCTCCGATAACGTTGACCGGCTTACTTTCCTGAAAATGAACAAGGCCTGGATCTCGCAGGAATTTGCCACTCCTCCTCCTGATTAAATAATTAGGTCACTGTATACGTTATCCAGGTCTCCTGTTGTGTTCATCTTTCTACCACCTGAATTTAAATTCCTGGGCTCCAACACCGCCAGTTGAGGCTCAGAAGTGCCGTCTGCACAGTCAAAACATACGACCCAGTGTTATTGGGTTTCAGTAACGTCAGCTGATCCCCAGCTGTGTAGCCGGCAATGTGTCATGCGACCGCCACGCTGACACAACAACTGAAATGTAAGGGAATCTGTCCCCCCCCCAAGGCGTTTGTTACTGAAAGAGCCTCCTTGTGCAGCAGTAATGCTGCACAAGGAAAAGGTAGCTGTTTTTGTTTAGCACCTTGCACACGCAGAACTTAACACTTATAAAATGTGTCCACTGATACCGTAACACCGTCCCGGAGGTGGGACTTTCCTTCGTAATGTGATGCAGCACAGCCGTCATTCCTACCCCCCCGGCGCCGCGCACCGGCTCCTCAGCGTTGTTTGATTCCGTCCCGGAGCCTGCGCTGTTATGTTATCCCGTGGCCAGGCACACTTAGCGCTGCCCGTCTTCTGGCATCATTTGGTGTCAGGATGGCTGCGCCTGTGCGGCCACGCTGGCAGAGAGCCCGCCTCGCAGTGTCTTCTGATTTAATCCCACTGGGGGCCTGGGATCCATGGACATGCGCAGTGCATATCTGAACCTCCACCTCTCACTCATCTCCCTATGGCTTCTTCAGACTGTTCGGTGTCAGCTGGTCCCTAATAGCATGCCACGGCCGTGACACCGCACAGTCTTAAGAAGCCGTAGGGAGGGGAGTGAGAGGCGAGGATATGCACTGCGCATGTCCATGGATCCCAGGCCCCCAGTGGGATTAAATCAGAAGACACTGCGAGGCGGGCTCTCGGCCAGCGCGGCCGCACAGGCGCAGCCATCCTGACACCAAATGATGCCAGAAGACGGGCAGCGCTAAGTGTGCCTGGCCACGGGATAACATGACAGCGCAGGCTCCGGGACGGAATCAAACAACGCTGAGGAGCCGGTGCGTGGCGCCGGGGGGGTAGGAATGACGGCTGTGCTGCGTCACATTACGAAGGAAAGTCCCACCTCCAGGACGGTTTTACGGTTGCAGGGGACACATTTTATAAGTGTTTAGTTCTGTGTTTGCAAGGAGCATGATGAAAAGAGCCACCTTTTCCTTTTGCATCTTTTGTGCTGCACAAGCTGGCTCTTTCAGCTACAAACACCTTGGGGGGGGGAGTTAAAGGTTCCCTTTCGACTTTCTCAGGCTTCGGCCTACATTGTGTTCCTCTGCTTTTCCACCTGTCCCTGGGCTCCAACACCGCCAGTTGCCGTCCAGAAGTGCTGTCCGCACAGTCCCGACAGTCCCTCCTCTGTTATTGGGGTTCAGTAACGTCAGCTGTTCCCCTGCTGTGTGTGTGGCAATCCCTCCTACCTCCTCCTACCTCCTCCAACCTCCTCCTCCTCCACCTGTCCCTGGGCTCCAACACCGCCAGTTGCCGTCCAGAAGTGCTGTCCGCACAGTCCCGACAGTCCCTCCTCTGTTATTGGGGTTCAGTAACGTCAGCTGTTCCCCTGCTGTGTGTGTGGCAATCCCTCCTACCTCCTCCAACCTCCTCCAACCTCCTCCTCCTCCACCTGTCCCTGGGCTCCAACACCGCCAGTTGCCGTCCAGAAGTGCTGTCCGCACAGTCCCGACAGTCCCTCCTCTGTTATTGGGGTTCAGTAACGTCAGCTGTTCCCCTGCTGTGTGTGTGGCAATCCCTCCTACCTCCTCCAACCTCCTCCAACCTCCTCCTCCTCCACCTGTCCCTGGGCTCCAACACCGCCAGTTGCCGTCCAGAAGTGCTGTCCGCACAGTCCCGACAGTCCCTCCTCTGTTATTGGGGTTCAGTAACGTCAGCTGTTCCCCTGCTGTGTGTGTGGCAATCCCTCCTACCTCCTCCTACCTCCTCCAACCTCCTCCTCCTCCACCTGTCCCTGGGCTCCAACACCGCCAGTTGCCGTCCAGAAGTGCTGTCCGCACAGTCCCGACAGTCCCTCCTCTGTTATTGGGGTTCAGTAACGTCAGCTGTTCCCCTGCTGTGTGTGTGGCAATCCCTCCTACCTCCTCCAACCTCCTCCAACCTCCTCCTCCTCCACCTGTCCCTGTGCTCCAACACCGCCAGTTGCCGTCCAGAAGTGCTGTCCGCACAGTCCCGACAGTCCCTCCTCTGTTATTGGGGTTCAGTAACGTCAGCTGTTCCCCTGCTGTGTGTGTGGCAATCCCTCCTACCTCCTCCAACCTCCTCCAACCTCCTCCTCCTCCACCTGTCCCTGGGCTCCAACACCGCCAGTTGCCGTCCAGAAGTGCTGTCCGCACAGTCCCGACAGTCCCTCCTCTGTTATTGGGGTTCAGTAACGTCAGCTGTTCCCCTGCTGTGTGTGTGGCAATCCCTCCTACCTCCTCCAACCTCCTCCAACCTCCTCCTCCTCCACCTGTCTCTGGGCTCCAACACCGCCAGTTGCCGTCCAGAAGTGCTGTCCGCACAGTCCCGACAGTCCCTCCTCTGTTATTGGGGTTCAGTAACGTCAGCTGTTCCCCTGCTGTGTGTGTGGCAATCCCTCCTACCTCCTCCAACCTCCTCCAACCTCCTCCTCCTCCACCTGTCCCTGGGCTCCAACACCGCCAGTTGCCGTCCAGAAGTGCTGTCTGCACAGTCCCGACAGTCCCTCCTCTGTTATTGGGGTTCAGTAACGTCAGCTGTTCCCCTGCTGTGTGTGTGGCAATCCCTCCTACCTCCTCCTACCTCCTCCAACCTCCTCCTCCTCCACCTGTCCCTGGGCTCCAACACCGCCAGTTGCCGTCCAGAAGTGCTGTCCGCACAGTCCCGACAGTCCCTCCTCTGTTATTGGGGTTCAGTAACGTCAGCTGTTCCCCTGCTGTGTGTGTGGCAATCCCTCCTACCTCCTCCAACCTCCTCCAACCTCCTCCTCCTCCACCTGTCCCTGGGCTCCAACACCGCCAGTTGCCGTCCAGAAGTGCTGTCCGCACAGTCCCGACAGTCCCTCCTCTGTTATTGGGGTTCAGTAACGTCAGCTGTTCCCCTGCTGTGTGTGTGGCAATCCCTCCTACCTCCTCCAACCTGCTCCAACCTCCTCCTCCTCCACCTGTCCCTGGGCTCCAACACCGCCAGTTGCCGTCCAGAAGTGCTGTCCGCACAGTCCCGACAGTCCCTCCTCTGTTATTGGGGTTCAGTAACGTCAGCTGTTCCCCTGCTGTGTGTGTGGCAATCCCTCCTACCTCCTCCAACCTCCTCCAACCTCCTCCTCCTCCACCTGTCCCTGGGCTCCAACACCGCCAGTTGCCGTCCAGAAGTGCTGTCCGCACAGTCCCGACAGTCCCTCCTCTGTTATTGGGGTTCAGTAACATCAGCTGTTCCCCTGCTGTGTGTGTGGCAATCCCTCCTACCTCCTCCAACCTCCTCCAACCTCCTCCTCCTCCACCTGTCCCTGTGCTCCAACACCGCCAGTTGCCGTCCAGAAGTGCTGTCCGCACAGTCCCGACAGTCCCTCCTCTGTTATTGGGGTTCAGTAACGTCAGCTGTTCCCCTGCTGTGTGTGTGGCAATCCCTCCTACCTCCTCCAACCTCCTCCAACCTCCTCCTCCTCCACCTGTCCCTGGGCTCCAACACCGCCAGTTGCCGTCCAGAAGTGCTGTCCGCACAGTCCCGACAGTCCCTCCTCTGTTATTGGGGTTCAGTAACGTCAGCTGTTCCCCTGCTGTGTGTGTGGCAATCCCTCCTACCTCCTCCAACCTCCTCCAACCTCCTCCTCCTCCACCTGTCCCTGGGCTCCAACACCGCCAGTTGCCGTCCAGAAGTGCTGTACGCACAGAGCCAAACACCTCGCCAATGTGTTAGTGGGGTTCAGCACCGCCAGCTGTTCCCCTGCTGTGCAGCCGGCAGCGTGTACTGCGACCGCCACGCAGGCACAACAAGTTAAATTTAAGGGAACCTGCCCCCCCCCCCCAGGCGTTTGTTACTGAAGGAGCCACCTTGTGCAGCAGTAATGATGCAAAGGGAAAAAGTGCCTCTTTTCGTGGTGCTCCTTGCACATGCTGATCCTAACACTTATGAAAAGTGCCCCCTCCTACCGTGATACCGTACGGTTGGTGGAACTTTCCTTTGTGATGTGACGCAGCACAGCCGTCATTCTTACCCCCTTGGCGCCGTGCGCCGCCTCCTCAGCGTTGTTTGAATCAGTCCCGGAGCCTGCGCTGTTAGGTTAGCCCTTGGCCATGCACACATTTTGCGCTGCCCGTCTTCTGACATCATTTGGTGTCAGGCTGGCTGCGCCTGTGCGGCCGCGCTGGCCGAGATCCCGCCTCGTACTGTCTTCTGATTTCATCCCACTGGGGGCCTGAGATCCATGGACATCCGCAGTGCATATCTGAACCTCCACCTCTCACTCATCTCCCTATGGCTTCTTCAGACTGTTCGGTGTCAGCTGGTCCCTAATAGCATGCCACGGCCGTGACACCGCACAGTCTGAAGAAGCCGTAGGGAGGGGAGTGAGAGGCGAGGATATGCACTGCGCATGGCCACGTATCTCAGGCCCCCAGTGGGATGAAATCAGAAGACAGTACGAGGCGGGATCTCGGCCAGCGCGGCCGCACAGGCGCAGCCAGCCTGACACCAAATGATGTCAGAAGACGGGCAGCGCAAAATGTGTGCATGGCCAAGGGCTAACCTAACAGCGCAGGCTCCGGGACTGATTCAAACAACGCTGAGGAGGCGGCGCACGGCGCCAAGGGGGTAAGAATGACGGCTGTGCTGCGTCACATCACAAAGGAAAGTTCCACCTACCGAACGGTATCACGGTAGGAGGGGACACTTTTCATAAGTGTTAGGTTCAGCATGTGCAAGGACCATAATTAAAAGAGCTAAGTTTACCTTTTCCAGCATTACTGCTGTACACGATGGCTCTTTCAGCTACAAACGCCTGGGGGGGGGGTTAAAGTTTCCCTTTCAACTTGCTCCAGTGCAGGCTTCGGCCTACACTCTGCTCCCTCTCCTCCTCCTGCTGACCCTGGGCTCCAACACCGCCAGTTGGGGCCCGGTACTGCTAGCTGCACAGAGAAAAACACCAGCCAATGTGTCAGTGGGGTTCAGCACCGCCAGCTGTTCCCCTGCTGTGCAGCTGGCAATGTGTCCTGCAACTGCCACGCAGGCACAACAGACCCAAAAGCTGCCGCCAGTGCAGGCTTCGGCCTACACTCTGCTCCCTCTCCTCCTCCTGCTGACCCCGGGCTCCAACACCGCCAGTTGGGGCCCGGTACTGCTAGCTGCACAGAGAAAAACACCAGCCAATGTGTCAGTGGGGTTCAGCACCGCCAGCTGTTCCCCTGCTGTGTAGCCGGCATCGTGTCCTGCAAAAGCCACGCAGACACAAGAACTGAAATTGAAGGGAACCTGTCCCCCCTCCCCCAGGCGTTTGTACATTTTAAAGGCCACCTTGTACAGCGGTAATGCTGCATGTGTGCAAGGTGGCTCATAAACGTATTCTCCTCGCACATGTGGAACTGAAAACACGTCTAAAATGTGTCCTCTGTGTGACCATTTAACCGTCCCGGTGGTGTGACTTTCCTTTGTAATGACACGATGCAACCCCCTTGGTAGCGCTGCCCGTCTTCTGGCATCATTGTTTGGCTGCCTGCGCCTCTGCGGCCGCCCTGACCCACACAACGCCCCTCGGTGTCTGATTTCTTGGGACTGCGAGGGTGTGATTGATGGGCAGGAGCGGTGCATATCTTCGCCTGTCCCTCATCTCCTTCCGCCTTCTGCGGACTGTGCGGCTTCATGGCCGTGGCATGCGATAAGGGATCAGATGACGCCGCACAGTCTGAAGCGGGTGTAAGGACCCGAGTGTGAGAGGCGAACATATGTGCTGCGCCAGGCCCTGAATCCCAGCCCCGCAGTGTTTTAACAATGTTAAGACACTGCGGGGCTGGGATTCTTGGTCATCGCGAACCACACCGGCCGACATTAAATCATGCCAGAACATGGGCAGCGCTAACAGCGCTAGGCCAGGGGATAACACGACAGCGCAGACTCCTGTACAGCAAATAACAACGCTCAGGAGGCTGCACCCAGCACCAAGGTGGGATTCTTGACATCTGTGCTGCGTCTCATTACAAAGGGAACTCGCGCCTCCAACACAGTTTGACTGTTTAAAGGGCTAAATGTTATACGTGTTTCATTCAGCGTGTGCAAGGAGCGAAATTAAAAGAGCAACCTTTGACTTGTGCAGCACTACTGCTGCATAAGCTGTGGCTCTTCTACTTTGTAACCCCTGAGGGGGGGGTTAAAGGTTACCTTTGAAATTGGTTCAATTAGGCTTCGGCCTACACTCTGCTCCCCCTGCAGAGCCCTGGGCTCCAACACCGCCAGTTGGGGCCCGGTACTGCTAGCTGCACAGAGAAAAACACCAGCCAATGTGTCAGTGGGGTTCAGCACCGCCAGCTGTTCCCCTGCTGTGCAGCCGGCAACGTGTCCTGCAACTGCCACGCAGGCACAACAGACCCAAAAGCTGCCGCCAGTGCAGGCTTCGGCCTACACTCTGCTCCCTCTCCTCCTCCTGCTGACCCCGGGCTCCAACACCGCCAGTTGGGGCCCGGTACTGCTAGCTGCACAGAGAAAAACACCAGCCAATGTGTCAGTGGGGTTCAGCACCGCCAGCTGTTCCCCTGCTGTGTAGCCGGCATCGTGTCCTGCAAAAGCCACGCAGACACAAGAACTGAAATTGAAGGGAACCTGTCCCCCCTCCCCCAGGCGTTTGTACGTTTTAAAGGCCACCTTGTACAGCGGTAATGCTGCATGTGTGCAAGGTGGCTCATAAACGTATTCTCCTCGCACATGTGGAACTGAAAACACGTCTAAAATGTGTCCTCTGTGTGACCATTTAACCGTCCCGGTGGTGTGACTTTCCTTTGTAATGACACGCTGCAACCCCCTTGGTAGCGCTGCCCGTCTTCCGGCATCATTGTTTGGCTGCCTGCGCCTCTGCGGCCGCCCTGACCCACACAACGCCCCTCGGTGTCTGATTTCTTGGGACTGCGAGGGTGTGATTGATGGGCAGGAGCGGTGCATATCTTCGCCTGTCCCTCATCTCCTTCCGCCTTCTGCGGACTGTGCGGCTTCATGGCCGTGGCATGCGATAAGGGATCAGATGACGCCGCACAGTCTGAAGCGGGTGTAAGGACCCGAGTGTGAGAGGCGAACATATGTGCTGCGCCAGGCCCTGAATCCCAGCCCCGCAGTGTTTTAACAATGTTAAGACACTGCGGGGCTGGGATTCTTGGTCATCGCGAACCACACCGGCCGACATTAAATCATGCCAGAACATGGGCAGCGCTAACAGCGCTAGGCCAGGGGATAACACGACAGCGCAGACTCCTGTACGGCAAATAACAACGCTCAGGAGGCTGCACCCAGCACCAAGGTGGGATTCTTGACATCTGTGCTGCGTCTCATTACAAAGGGAACTCGCGCCTCCAACACAGTTTGACTGTTTAAAGGGCTAAATGTTATACGTGTTTCATTCAGCGTGTGCAAGGAGCGAAATTAAAAGAGCAACCTTTGACTTGTGCAGCACTACTGCTGCATAAGCTGTGGCTCTTCTACTTTGTAACCCCTGAGGGGGGGGTTAAAGGTTACCTTTGAAATTGGTTCAATTAGGCTTCGGCCTACACTCTGCTCCCCCTGCAGAGCCCTGGGCTCCAACACCGCCAGTTGGGGCCCGGTACTGCTAGCTGCACAGAGAAAAACACCAGCCAATGTGTCAGTGGGGTTCAGCACCGCCAGCTGTTCCCCTGCTGTGCAGCCGGCAACGTGTCCTGCAACTGCCACGCAGGCACAACAGACCCAAAAGCTGCCGCCAGTGCAGGCTTCGGCCTACACTCTGCTCCCTCTCCTCCTCCTGCTGACCCCGGGCTCCAACACCGCCAGTTGGGGCCCGGTACTGCTAGCTGCACAGAGAAAAACACCAGCCAATGTGTCAGTGGGGTTCAGCACCGCCAGCTGTTCCCCTGCTGTGCAGCCGGCATCGTGTCCTACAAAAGCCACGCAGACACAAGCTCTTGTACCTTCTGCTCCCCATCCTGGTTCCAGTACCGTCAGCTGGTTCCGGGCAGAGCCTTTGGCTTAGGTGCCTCCCTCTGGGTATCCGAGTTCCACCAACGTCAGGTGGTCCTTGGTAGTGCTTTCAGGCACGGGTACCTCCTGCTTAGTAACCGGGTTCCAGTAACGTCAGCTGGTCCTCGGTAGTTCCATTGGCTCTTGGACCTTCGGCTACCCATCCGGGTTCCAGCACCGTCAGCTGGTTCTCGGCAGTGTCTTTTGCTCTTGTACCTTCTGCTCCCCATCCTGGTTCCAGTACCGTCAGCTGGTTCCGGGCAGAGCCTTTGGCTTAGGTGCCTCCCTCTGGGTATCCGAGTTCCACCAACGTCAGGTGGTCCTTGGTAGTGCTTTCAGGCACGGGTACCTCCTGCTTAGTAACCGGGTTCCAGTAACGTCAGCTGGTCCTCGGTAGTTCCATTGGCTCTTGGACCTTCGGGTAGCCATCCGAGTTCCAGTTCCATCAGCTGGTTCTCGGCATTTTCTCAGCCTTCTTGTACCTTCTGCTACATTGCCAAGTTCAAGAGACTAAACACGATGACCCGGAAGACCACCCCTAAGATGACGACGACACCAGAGACGACAACCACCGTGATGACGACGACCCCGGAGACGACGACCCTGAAGACCACCCCGATGACGACGACCCCGGAGACGACGACCCTGGAGACGACGACGACGACCTGGAAGACCGAGAAGCAGAAGAACAAGAGGCTGCAGAACAAAGAGCAGAAGAACATTAAGCATAACACTAAATATCAGAGCAAAAAATATTATCTAAATTATAAGCAGAAGAAGACTAAGCAGTGTATGGGGGTGAGTCCGTTCCTCCTCGTGGTGCCCCTGGATAAAGCCTGATGCTGCAGGCCAAACTGAACGCGGACAAATGTAACTCTTTTGTGACAGGCAGAACGGAAGGTGTATTCTTCAAACTTTTATAGATAACAACTACGGGAATGCCTGTCACAAATAAGAATATGATGAAGAAGTAGAATATGATGAAGATAATAGTAAAATAAAAAGAATATGAACAATGTAACCAAAAAAATAATAGGTAGAAGATGAAGAAGAAGATGAATAAGGTGAAGAAGTTGATGTCAAAGAAGCTGATGATGAGGATAATGAAGAAGAAAGTGTGGGAGAAGTAAAAAAGAAGGTGAAGGGTGTGGAAGTAGTGAAACATCAATATCTGACAAAATAAAAAAAAAAATAAACATAGTCAAAATCTTTCTACCGCCGAACGTCATAAAAAAACCCCAAAATCCTGCTATTCTATTACATTGGGCTAAACCTCTGTGCCTTTAATGTCTCCGCCACGTCCCCCAATACATCCTACATTATTCTTAGTTGTTTTCCTTCATGTAGAATGAACCTACAAGTTTATAAAGGGTTTATTTTAATTCCGATATTTTCGTCCCATTGACTTGCATTGGGATCGGGTATCGGTATCGGATTGGATCCGATATTTTGACGGTATCGGCCGATACTTTCCGATACCGATACTTTCCGATATCGGAAAGTATCGCTCAACACTAGTGTTGGCAGGTCATCCTGGGATTTTTGGTACCAGAGATTTGGTGGCTAGGTCCTTCTGGTGGCCTTCCTTGTCGCGGGATGTGCGTTCCTTTGTGCAGTCCTGTGGGATTTGTGCTCGGGCTAAGCCTTGCTGTTCTCGTGCCAGCGGTTTGCTTTTGCCTTTGCCTGTCCCGAAGAGACCTTGGACGCACATTTCCATGGATTTTATTTCAGATCTTCCAGTATCTCAGAGAATGTCAGTCATCTGGGTGGTGTGTGATCCTTTTTCCAAAATGGTTCATTTGGTGCCCTTGCCTAAGTTGCCTTCCTCCTCCGATTTGGTTCCTTTGTTTTTTCAGAATGTGGTTCGCTTGCACGGCATCCCTGAAAATATTGTGTCTGACAGAGGATCCCAGTTTGTGTCCAGATTTTGGCGGATTTTTTGTGCTAAGATGGGCATTGATTTGTCTTTTTCGTCGGCCTTCCACCCTCAGACGAATGGCCAAACCGGGCGAACTAATCAGACGTTGGAAACCTATTTAAGATGTTTTGTTTCTGCTGATCAGGATGATTGGGTGACTTTTTTGCCATTGGCCGAGTTTGCCCTTAATAATCGGGCTAGTTCTGCTACTTTGGTTTCGCCTTTTTTCTGCAATTCTGGTTTTCATCCTCGTTTTTCCTTGGGGCAGGTTGAGCCTTCGGACTGTCCTGGGGTGGATTCTGTGGTGGATAGGTTGCAGCAGATTTGGAATCATGTGGTGGACAATTTGAAGTTGTCACAGGAGAAGGCTCAGCGCTTTGCCAACCGCCGTCGCGGTGTTGGTCCCCGATTTCGTGTTGGGGATTTGGTATGGCTGTCTTCTCGGTATGTTCCTATGAAGGTCTCCTCTCCTAAATTCAAGCCTCGCTTCATCGGTCCTTATAAGATTTTGGAAATCCTTAACCCGGTGTCTTTTCGTTTGGATCTCCCAGCATCGTTTGCCATTCATAATGTGTTCCATAGGTCTTTGTTGCGGAGGTATGTGGTGCCTGTGGTTCCTTCTGTTGAGCCTCCTGCTCCAGTGCTGGTTGAGGGCCAATTGGAGTACGTGGTGGAGAAGATCTTGGATTCTCGTATTTCCAGATGGAGGCTTCAGTATTTAGTTAAGTGGAAGGGCTATGGTCAGGAGGATAATTCCTGGGTTGTCGCCTCTGATGTTCATGCGGCCGATTTGGTTCGTGCCTTCCATGCGGCTCATCCTGATCGCCCTGGGGGTCTTGATGAGGGTTCGGTGACCCCTCCTCAAGGGGGGGTACTGTTGTGAACTCTATTTCTGGGCTCCCTCTTGTGGTCACAAGTGGTACTGTGTGAGTGCTGTCTTTCTGCAGGTTTGTGACTGGCATCAGCTGTCTCGTTATCTGTGGGCTGGTTTTCTATTTAAGCTCACTTGGACTCTCAGTTAATGCCTGCTGTCAATGTATTCAGTGCTATTTTGATTCCTTCTGACTACCTTGCTACCAGTCTCTTCAAGAGAAGCTAAGTTTCCGTTTGTTCATTTTTTGATCATCAGTGTTCAATATGTTTCTTGTCCAGCTTGCTAATATGTGATTTCCTTGCTTGCTGGTAGCCCTAGGGGGCTGAGTTTCTCCCCCCACACCGTTAGTTGGTGTGGGGGTTCTTGAATTCTCAGCGTGGATATTTTGTAGGGTTTTCTGCTGACCGCACAGTTCACTATCTGTCTTCTGCTATCCAGTATTAGCGGGCCTCATTTGCTGAATCTGTTTTCATTTCTACGTATGTGTTTTCCCCTTACCTCACCGTCATTATTTGTTGGGGGCTTCCTATATCTTTGGGGTTATTTCTCTTGAGGCAAGTGAGGTCTTGCTTTCTCTCTCTAGGGGTAGTTAGTTTCTCAGGCTGCGTCGAGACGTCCAGGATTTTAGGCACGTTCACCGGCTACCTTTAGTGTGTTTTGGATAGGATCAGGATTGTGGTCAGTCCAGTTACCACCTCCCTAGAGCTTGTTCTATGTTCAGTTACTTAGCTGGTATTTTTGTGATCCTCTGCCACTGGGATCATAACAAAGGACGTTGTTACGGTCAGCAAGGTACTCCCTCAGCATTTTCCAAAACAAGGCACTCCTTGTGAGAGTCCTCCATGCCTCAGGGCCAGGAAGATAGGAGGGTGTGAGAAAACTCTCCCCGAACTTTGTCAGCGTTCCACTGCCTCTGCTGGATTGGAGTTGTGTCTCTCTCACCTGTACTACTTGCTTGGCCAAAGAACTGTGACCTCTTCTGCCAGCGTTTTCAGATGGGAATTGTTTTAATAATAATAAGAAGGGCCCTATGGTCTTCCAACATTGTACTTCACCTGTCTGCCTCTGGAATAAGATAACTAAAGTTCTCCTTGTAGCGTGGGTATGAAAGTGTCACCAATCAGTATTCTGTGTCACTCAAATTTTTGAGAACGCGAGGGTGACGGGAAAGGCAGCGGAACATAAACTCAGGCATGCATGCAAGACTGCTAACAGTCGATACTTCCGTGTCATCACCAAGAGGACAACTGACCATGCTCTCCTCCTCCTCCTTGTCCTCAGGCCTCCACGACTTTCAACAAACCTAATATCATTGTAAATACATCATTGTAAATACATTCCTCTGTAGTTTTTATCTCCCCCACCTCATTGTAGATAGTAAGTTGTCGCAAGCAGGATGGTTTTTTTTGGGTTTAATTATTGTTCTCATTGTTAGTTAGTGTAGATTGTAAGCTGTCACGAGCACGGTTGTTTTATTTCTGTTTAATTATTGTATTATTGTTATTGTTGTTACTTAGATCTGTTGTGTTTCAAACTGTAAATATGTTGACGCTAGATATATAACTATAAATATTAGTATTAGAACACAGAGAAGCAGGATGGAGATGTTAATTATGGCGTCATTGCCGCTCACCATTTTGGTGAATTCCTCAAAGTTTTGGAGGATGGTACATATGTCTGACATCCATGTCCACTCCTGAGATCATATGTGTGAAGTCAGAACTGAATACCAACGGCCTTCTTGATGCTGGTAGTCAACAACTGCCCTCTTCTGCTCAGACATCCTTTCCAAAATATGCAGTGTAGAGTTCCAATGCATGGGGAGGACATCACACACCAGTCGGTGAGCCAAAAGCCCGAAGCACAGCAGAATCACGGCAAGGGTGGATGAAGCTGTAGCTGACTTTCTAAAATGGGTACGCAGAGCCTCGTACTTTTCCTAGCAGATCTGACACCTCCGTGTCGCTTTTCAGGAAACGTTGAACAATGAGGTTAAGCACATGGGCCAAGACACAGAGCAGCCACCAGGTTCCTGCCATTGTCACACACGACCATGCCTGGCTGTAGGTTCAGTGGTGTCAGCCACAGATCTGCCTGCTCTTTCAGAGCTGTCCACAACTCTTTATCATTGTGCGGTTTGTCACCTAATCATATTAGCTTCAGCACAGCCTATTGCCTGAGGCAGTGCTGCAGTGCTTCCAGCTTGTGACTGATGTGTTACTTTCGGAGATGGAGGCTGAAGAGGATGCGAAGGAGGAGGAGGTGTAGGAGCTATAGACTGTGGTGGTAACCCAGATTGACGTACAGTCAGCAATACTTGGGGTTGGGAGGACGTGCACTGTTGTGAATTCTGCTCTTGGGCTCCCTCCGGTGGTTATAAGTGGTAGCGCTGCTGTCTGTCCTTCACAGCAGTCTTCAGGTGTTTCCACTTCGGACTGGGCTATTTAGTCTGGTTTCACCCTTTAGTCAGTGCCAGTTATCCATTGTTTCTGGAGGATTCACATCCCTTACTGGTCTCTCCTGCTTGCTGTTCATTTCAACAAAGATAAGTTCTGCTTGTTTTTGCAGCCACTTGTTGTGGGCCTTATTGTTCAGTGCATTTCATGTTTTTTCTTGTCCAGCTTAATCTGTGTAAGGATTTATGCAGCCAAGTGGGAATCTCTGGAGAGGCAGATATACCCTCCATGTCTTTAGTTAGATGTGGAGTTTTTGTATTTTCTGTGGTGGATATTTTCTAGTATTTTAATACTGACCGCATAGTACTCTGTCCTATTTTTCCTATCTAGGTAGATTGGCCACCTTTGCTAAATCCTGTTTTCAGTCTGTGTATGTTTTTTCCTCTCCTCCCACAGTCAATATTTGTGGGGGGCTGTCTATCCTTTGGGGATTTTCTCTGAGGCAAGATAGTTTTCCCTTTTCTATCTATAGGGTTAATTAGTCCTCCGGCTGTGTCGAGGTGTCTAGGATCGGTAGGTACATCCCACGGCTACTTCTAGTTGCGGTGTTAAGTTCAGGGTCTGCGGTCAGTACAGATACCACCGTCTCCAGGGTACGTCTTATGCTGCTCCTAGGCCACCAGATCATAAAAGTACAACTGGCCAACAATGAGTTAACCGCATCTCAGAAGAAGGGAAAGAAAGTGCTGAGCCATTTTTTTTCCTGTACTCTGTTGTGTTTTTTTTTCCCTCTTTTACCTCTGGGTGGCTCAGGAGTTTGGCGCTGACATGGATGTTCAGGGACTTGCTTCTCGTGTGGATCAACTTGCTGCTAGAGTACAGGGTATTTCTGATTATATCGTTCAGACTCCGGTTTTAGAGCCTAGAATTCCAACTCCTGATCTGTTTTTTGGGGACAGGTCCAAATTTTTGAGCTTTAAAAATAACTGTAAACTGTTTTTTGCTCTGAAGCCCCGTTCCTCGGGTGATCCCATCCAGCAGGTTAAAATTGTCATATCTCTGTTGCGCAGCGATCCACAGGATTGGGCGTTTTCCCTGGAATCTGGGAATCCGGCCTTGCTTAATGTAGACACCTTTTTTCAGGCGCTTGGGTTATTGTATGATGAACCTAATTCTGTGGATCATGCTGAGAAAACCTTGTTGGCCCTGTGTCAGGGTCAAGAAGCGGCAGAATGGTATTGCCAGAAATTTAGAAAATGGTCTGTGCTGACTAAATGGAATGAGGATGCTTTGGCGGCAATTTTCAGAAAGGGTCTTTCTGAGTCCTTTAAAGATGTAATGGTGGGGTTCCCCACGCCTGCTGGTCTGAGTGATTCTATGTCACTGGCCATTCAAATTGATCGGCGCTTGCGTGAGCGCAGAGTTGTGCACACTATGGCGTTGTCTTCCGAGCGGAGTCCTGAGCCTATGCAGTGTGATAGGATTGTGATACAAAGAGAAAGATACAGAGCATTGATGAACGTTTCATTCCACAAACTTTATTCCAAAAAAGTCATACACAGACATATAAAATGTCAAATATCATAGATTTGTAAACAAGAGCAAAAATGAATGCTTGAAATATGCTGTAAAAAAGCCCCCATACCACCAACCCCCCAAGTGCCGCTACCGCTGAGGGAAGCGCACAAAAGACCCCCTGCCCAACCCCCCAAAAAGAAAGGAGGTAAAGAATGTAAGCCAAATGCTAGTCACAGGCAGACAAAGGCACAAGTGTGCCTAGCCTGAAAAGCGAGCACCCATGCTGCAGCAAGAAATATTCATAATATTGCCATGGATAATAAGATTGGCTGACATGGGGGCAAAACTTACCAGGACCGAGGTCAGGGTGGGGAGGCAGTCGGACGGTGGTCCCCAACGCGTGTTTCGCAGCCGCAGTGAGCCGCTTCCTCAAGGGGATAACTGTGTTGTGCCTAAGAGGACCTTAAAATAGCCCCTGACCCCGGTCACATGATACCCGGCGGCCAATTAAAGTGGCGCTGTCGGCGCATGCGCACTGTGTCCGGCAGGTCCCGGCAGTGAAACCCAGCATCAAGACAAGTGCGCACGTGCAGGGAGAACTCAGAGCGTGCAGACGAGCCCCAGAGACGCTGGTTCACACCGGGGCATGATTGACTGCAGCACGACACGCACGGCCACCAATGGAAAAAGTATAATTGTTACCGAGCCACCAATGATTGCTCTCCTGTTATGACCCCAATGGCAGAGGGTCTCAGGAATAATTGCTAAGTCTGCAAACACAGAAAACCAGCTCATAGGGCAGTGGTAACTGGGCTGACCATATATCTAATCCTAGCACCACAAATACCAGCAGCCGGGGAACGTGCCTACGTTGATTCTAGACGTCTCGCGCCAGCCGGAGAACTAACTAACCCTAGAAGGGGAAAGAAAGACCTTTCTTGCCTCCAGAGAATAGACCCCAAAAGTAGGATACAAGCCCCCAACAAATAATAACGGTGAGGTAAGAGGAAAAGACAAACATAAGAATGAGCTAGGTATTTAGCAAAGAGAGGCCCACTAGCTAATAGCAGAATATAGAAAGATAACTTATATGGTCAGCAAAAACCCTATCAAAAATATCCACACTGGAAATTCAAGAACCCCCGAACCATCTAACGGCCCGGGGGGAGAACACCAGCCCCCTAGAGCTTCCAGCAAGGTCAGGAATCACATTTAGTACAAGCTGGACAAAAATGAGAGCAAGCAAATAACCAAAAAAACAAAGAAGCAGGACTTAGCTTAATTTTGCACGAACCAGGACCAGCAGATAGGAGCAAACAGAATGTGTCTGATTACAACGATGCCAGGCACTGGACTAAGGATCCAGGAGGTTTATATAGCAACACCCCTGAACTAACGACCCAGCTGGGTGCAAACTGAGGGCAGAAAATCCCAGAGTCATATCACTAGTAACCACAAGAGGGAGCCAAAAAGTCTAATTCACAACAGTACCCCCCCCTTAAGGAGGGGTCACCGAACCCTCACCAAGACCACCAGGGCGATCAGGATGAGCAGCGTGAAAGGCACGAACTAAATCGGCCGCATGCACATCAGAGGCAACCACCCAGGAATTATCCTCCTGACCATAGCCCTTCCACTTGACCAAATACTGAAGCCTCCGTCTGGAGAGACGAGAATCCAAGATCTTCTCAACCACGTCCTCCAACTCGCCCTCAACCAACACCGGAGCAGGAGGCTCAGCAGAAGGAACCACAGGCACAACGTAGCGTCGCAATAAAGACCTATGGAACACGTTGTGAATGGCAAACGAAACCGGAAGATCCAAGCGAAAGGACACTGGATTAAGGATTTCCAATATCTTGTAAGGACCGATGAAGCGAGGCTTAAATTTAGGAGAGGAGACCTTCATAGGAACAAATCGAGAAGACAGCCACACCAAATCCCCAACACGAAGTCGGGGACCCACACCGCGGCGGCGGTTGGCAAAGCGCTGAGCCTTCTCCTGTGACAATTTTAAGTTGTCCACCACATGATTCCAGATCTGCTGCAACCTATCCACCACAGAATCTACCCCAGGACAGTCAGAAGGCTCCACATGTCCCGAGGAAAAACGAGGATGGAAACCAGAGTTGCAGAAAAATGGCGAAACCAAAGTAGCGGAACTAGCCCGATTATTAAGGGCAAACTCAGCCAACGGCAAGAAGGTCACCCAATCATCCTGATCTGCCAAAACAAAACACCTCAAATAAGCCTCCTGAGTCTGATTAGTTCGCTCCGTTTGTCCATTAGTCTGAGGATGAAAGGCAGACGAGAACGACAAATCAATGCCCATCCTAGCACAAAAGGATCGCCAGAACCTGGAAACAAACTGGGATCCTCTGTCAGACACAATATTCTCAGGAATGCCGTGTAAACGAACCACATTCTGAAGGAACACAGGAACCAGATCGGAAGAGGAAGGCAGCTTAGGCAAAGGCACCAAATGGACCATTTTCGAGAAGCGATCACATACCACCCAGATGACAGACATACCCTGAGACACCGGGAGATCAGAAATGAAATCCATGGAAATGTGTGTCCAAGGCCTCTTCGGGACAGGCAAGGGCAAGAGCAACCCGCAGGCACGAGAACAGCAAGGCTTAGCTCGAGCACAAGTCCCACAGGACTGCACAAATGACCGCACATACCGTGACAAGGAAGGCCACCAAAAGGACCTAGCCACCAGATCTCTGGTGCCAAAAATTCCCGGATGACCTGCCAACACCGAGGAATGAACCTCGGAAATGACTCTGCTGGTCCACTTATCAGGAACAAACAGTCTGTCAGGTGGACAAGAGTCAGGTCTACCAGCCTGAAATCTCTGCAACACGCGTCGCAAATCAGGAGAAATGGCTGACAAAATAACTCCCTCTTTAAGAATACCAACAGGTTCTGCGACTCCAGGAGAGTCAGGCACAAAGCTCCTTGAAAGAGCATCAGCCTTCACATTCTTTGAACCTGGTAAATACGAGACCACAAAGTCAAAACGGGAGAAAAACAATGACCAGCGGGCCTGTCTAGGATTCAGGCGTTTAGCAGACTCGAGATACATCAAATTTTTGTGATCAGTCAAGACCACCACACGATGCTTAGCACCCTCGAGCCAATGACGCCACTCCTCAAATGCCCACTTCATGGCCAGTAACTCCCGATTGCCAACATCATAATTCCGCTCAGCAGGCGAAAACTTCCTAGAGAAGAAAGCACATGGTCTCATTACCAAGCAACCAGGGCCTCTCTGTGACAAAACGGCCCCTGCCCCAATCTCAGAAGCATCCACTTCGACCTGAAAGGGAAGTGAGACATCAGGCTGGCACAAAAGGTTTAACAACGCTAGAAAAATTAGCGATAAAACGATGGTAGAAGTTAGCAAAACCCAAGAACTTCTGAAGACTCTTAACTGACGTGGGTTGAGTCCACTCATGAATAGCTCGGACCTTGACTGGGTCCATCTCCACAGCAGAAGGGGAAAAAATAAACCCCAAAAAGGGAACCTTCTGTACTCCAAAGAGACACTTTGAGCCTTTAACAAACAAAGCATTCTCACGCAAAACCTGAAACACCATCCTGACCTGCTCCACATGTGAGTCCCAATCTTCAGAGAAAACCAGAATATCATCCAGATAAACAATCATAAATTTATCCAGATACTTCCGGAAAATATCATGCATAAAGGACTGAAACACTGAGGGAGCATTAGAGAGCCCAAAAGGCATCACCAAGTACTCAAAATGACCTTCGGGCGTATTAAATGCAGTCTTCCATTCATCTCCTTGCTTAATGCGCACAAGGTTGTACGCACCACGAAGATCTATCTTGGTGAACCACTTGGCACCTTTAATCCGGGCAAACAAGTCCGACAACAGAGGCAAAGGATACTGAAATTTAACAGTGATTTTATTCAGAAGCCGATAGTCAATACAAGGTCTCAAAGATCCGTCCTTCTTGGCCACAAAAAAGAATCCCGCACCAAGAGGGGAAGAGGAAGGACGGATATGCCCCTTCTCCAGAGACTCCTTGATATACGAACGCATTGCGGCATGCTCAGGTACAGACAGATTAAATAATCTTCCCTTGGGAAATTTACTACCTGGAATCAAATCTATGGCGCAGTCACTGTCCCTATGAGGAGGCAGAGCACTGGATCTGGACTCGCTGAACACATCCTGATAATCATACAAATACTCAGGATGTCCGAAGGAGTAGAGGAAGCAATAGACACCGGCGGGGAATCAGCATGAATTCCCTGACAGCCCCAACTTGACACAGACATTGCCTTCCAATCCAAGACTGGATTGTGGGTCTGTAACCATGGCAGACCCAAAACGACCAAATCCATGCATTTTATGCAGAACAAGGAAACGAATCACCTCCCGATGTTCAGGAGTCATGCACATGGTCACCTGCGTCCAAAACTGCGGTTTATTTTCCGCCAATGGCGTAGCATCAATACCTCTAAGAGGAATAGGATTTACCAACGGTTCAAGAACAAAACCACAGCGCTTGGCAAATGACAGATCCATAAGACTCAGGGCAGCACCTGAATCCACAAACGCCATAACAGGGTAAGAAGACAAAGAGCAAATCAAAGTCACAGACAAAATAAATTTAGGTTGCAAATTACCAATGGCGACAGGACTAACAACCCTTGTTAGACGTCTAGAGCATGCTGATATAACATGTGTAGAATCACCACAGTAAAAACACAACCCATTCTGACGTCTATGATTTTTCCGCTCATTTCTAGTCTGAATCCTATCACATTGCATTAAATCAGGTGTTTGTTCAGACAACACCTCCAGAGGATTAGCGGTTTTGCGCTCCCGCAAACGCCGGTCAATTTGAATAGCCAGCACCATAGAATCATTCAGATTTGTAGGAATGGGGAAACCCCCCATCACATTCTTAATGGCCTCAGAAAGGCCATTTCTGAAATTTGCGGCCAGAGCACACTCATTCCACTGAGTAAGCACGGACCGTTTCCGAAATTTTTGGCAATACACTTCAGCTTCATCCTGGCCCTGAGAAATAGCCAGCAAGGCTTTTTCTGCCTGAATTTCAAGATTGGGTTCCTCTTAAAGCAATCCGAGCGCCAGAAAAAACGCATCAATATTTGCCAATGCCGGATCTCCTGGCGCTAGGGAGAAAGCCCAATCCTGAGGGTCGCCCCGTAAAAAAGAAATAACAATTTTAACTTGCTGAGCTGAATCTCCAGATGAACGGGGTCTCAGAGAAAGAAACAATTTACAATTATTCATGAAATTCCTAAACCTAAATCGGTCTCCAGAAAATAATTCCGGAATAGGTATTTTAGGTTCAGACATAGGACTACTGGTAACAAAATCTTGTATGCCCTGCACACGAGCTGCCAGCTGGTTTACACTTGTAATCAAGGTCTGGACATTCATGTCTGCAGCAAGCACAAGCCACTCAAAGGTAAAGGGGAGGAAGAGAGGAAAGAAAAAAAACAAAAAAAAAAACTCAGAATTTCCTTTCTTATTTTCCCACTTCTGCAATGCATTAAACATTCAATGTTGGCCTGGCATACTGTTATGACCCCAATGGCAGAGTGTCTCAGGAATAATTGCTAAGTCTGCAAACACAGAAAACCAGCTCATAGGGCAGTGGTAACTGGGCTGACCATATATCTAATCCTAGCACCACAAATACCAGCAGCCGGGGAACGTGCCTACGTTGATTCTAGACGTCTCGCGCCAGCCGGAGAACTAACTAACCCTAGAAGGGGAAAGAAAGACCTTTCTTGCCTCCAGAGAATAGACCCCAAAAGTAGGATACAAGCCCCCAACAAATAATAACGGTGAGGTAAGAGGAAAAGACAAACATAAGAATGAGCTAGGTATTTAGCAAAGAGAGGCCCACTAGCTAATAGCAGAATATAGAAAGATAACTTATATGGTCAGCAAAAACCCTATCAAAAATATCCACACTGGAAATTCAAGAACCCCCGAACCATCTAATGGCCCGGCGGGAGAACACCAGCCCCCTAGAGCTTCCAGCAAGGTCAGGAATCACATTTAGTACAAGCTGGACAAAAATGAGAGCAAGCAAATAACCAAAAAAAACAAAGAAGCAGGACTTAGCTTAATTTTGCACGAACCAGGACCAGCAGATAGGAGCAAACAGAATGTGTCTGATTACAACGATGCCAGGCACTGGACTAAGGATCCAGGAGGTTTATATAGCAACACTCCTGAACTAACGACCCAGCTGGGTGCAAACTGAGGAAAGAAAATCCCAGAGTCATATCACTAGTAACCACAAGAGGGAGCCAAAAAGTCTAATTCACAACACTCTCCCATCTGTAAGTCACAACATAGATGGATTGGAGACCCGTCACACCTAATACTCGTGAACCACATACATTATAAGAGAGGGGCACACACATAAACAAATACATAAATAAAACAGTGATCCAATCTCTGTGCGCCGAATCCATGCTGTGGTAGGTATATTCCTCCCTTCATACAAATAATGTCCATAATATATATGAAAGACCAGCAAAAATGCAAATCTTAATAAATATACAACCTTAGTTGAAAGCGTGATTAATTTTAGGAGAACTAGAGTTTTTTTGTATAAAAATATTTTTTATTAATTACACACAATTGACAAATAAGTTAAATATGTCACATATTATAAATGTTTGGCATGGAAATAGATGAACAATGTGATCCCAATAGGTGCTAAACGCACAGCGGTCACTACCCTGGGCTGACTGAGGCAGCTGTCAGTAGTTTGACTCAAGCATGGCCATGGTTAGTGGCGTGGCTGTGGCCCCTACTACACATATATAAGTAAGGCAAGGAACTCTCCACCCCTTTATAAATACAGGTATCACAAACCAACTTGCCACATGTACAAGCCAAATTGCCGCACATACATACAATAGCCACTGTCTCATACAAATAATGTCCATAGTAGCAGAAGGGATTTAACACATCCATTTCCACGATAATATTGGTTGTCGGGTCCCCATTACCCCAACTGGGGTGGTCATTTATGATGGTTGTTAACAAGGCCAAGGACATATTCATAAGGAACACCTCAAAGTATGACAACAATTCAAGTCACAAGTGATAAAAACAGAAAAACAAATATTAAAATCACAAGCACAAAAACATAAAACTAAAAAGCATAAAAACACCAACCCGACTAATATCGGGTATAGAGGCCCAAGAGAGGGGAGGGAAAAGTATTATATTAGATACCATATTCAAATACATCAAGAAGTGGCAGGAGGTACAATGTATCCCAAACACGCCAGGAGCAATAGTGGAGCGCAAGAACAGAGACATACTCATAAATAGGAGGCGAAACTCAATGCCTCATTTAGGCCATTTGGTGACATTGTGCCAAGTCGCACTATCCACTTTGTTTCTTTTTGCGCTAGCAGCTTTTTATTGTCCCCACTCCGAATACCCAGGTGCAAGACGTCAATACTAGGGTTGAGCGACTTTTATTTTTATAGGATCGGTTCGGGTTTCACGAAACCCGACTTTCTCAAAAGTCGGGTCGAGTGAAATCGTCCGATCCTATAAAAAAGTCGGGGTCGGCCGAAACACGAAACCCAATGCAGTGCAATGGGATACTATGGTTCCCAGGGTCTGAAGGAGAGGAAACTCTCCTTCGGGCCCTGGGATCCATATTTAAGTGTAAAATAAAGAATTAAAATAAAAAATATTGATATACTCACCTCTCCGACGCAGCCTGGACATCGCCGCTGGTAACCGGCATCTTCCGTTCCTAAGAATGGCGCTTGAAAGACCTTTCGATGATGTCACGGCTTGTGATTGGTCACGGCGGCCCACGTGACCGCTCAGCGACCAATCACAAGCCGTGACGTAATTTTCAGGTCCTAAATTCCTCATTCTAGGAATTTAGGACATGAGAATTACGTCACGGCTTGTGATTGGTCGCTGAGCGGTCACGTGGGCGGCCGCAACCAATCACAAGCCATGACGTCATCGAAATGTCCTTCACGCGCTCATTCTTAAGAAGGAAGGCTGCCGGAAAGAAGCCGAGGGTGAGTATATTCCTATTAGGTATATACTCACCCTCGGATGCGCCCTGCTTCTTTCCGGCAGCCTTCCTTCTTAAGAATGAGCGCGTGAAGGACCTTTTGATGACATCATGGCTTGTGATTGGTCGCGGCGGCCCACAAGAACGCTCAGCGACCAATCACAAGCCGTGACGTAATTCTCATGTCCTAAATTCCTAGAATGAGGAATTTAGGACCTGAAAATTACGTCACGGCTTGTGATTGGTCGCTGAGCGGTCACGTGGGCCGCCGCGACCAATCACAAGCCGTGACGTCATCGAAAGGTCTTTCAAGCGCCATTCTTAGGAACGGAAGATGCTGGTTACCAGCGGCTATGTCCAGGCTGCGTCGGAGAGGTGAGTATATCAATATTTTTTATTTTAATTCTTTATTTTACACTTAAATGTGGATTCCGATACCGATTTCCGATATCGCAAACATATCGGAACTCGGTATCGGAATTCCGATACCAGATTCAGAAGATCGCCGACCTCATGGCCGACCCACACAGGGGTCGGGTTTCATGAAACCCGACTTTGCCAAAAGTCGGCGACTTCTGAAAATGGCCGACCCGTTTCGCTCAACCCTAGTCAATACCTCTCACCTTCAATAGTTTTGCGTCACACTTATGGTGTGACCTAAAATGACGTGGAATTGATTTAAGGTCAGAAACATTAAGCACTGTCTTCGCCGCACCAATGTCCCGCACATGCTCACGGACCCTGACTCTCAGTTCCCGGGTGGTTAGCCCCACATAAACCATGGGGCAGGGACACGTTGCGTAATAGATTACATTGGTTGTACTGCAGGAAATCTGTTCCCTGATGTCACATTTTTTTGTTCCGTCCGTAGACGTAAAACTAGAGCAGCGCAGGACATTGGTGCAGGCAAGACAGTGCCCGCACGGGAAACACCCCAAATTGGGACCCCTCGTACCAAATGGGTTATTCAGGGTGGGGACATAGTGGCTACGTACTAGTAAGTCATTTAAGTTTTTACACCTCCTAGAGGTCATCTGCGGACAAGGGCCAAGATAGGCCGCCAGGGAGGGCTCAGTCCCCAGGACTGACCAATGTTTAGCAAGGATGGAGCGCATATTGCTCCATTTGTGGTTATAAGTTGAAATAAAACGGATGGAGCCAGCCCCATCCCCGTTGGTCCGTTTACTGAGCGGGTGTAGTAGCGTTTCACGTGGGGTTTTTCTGGCATGGTTATAGCCGTATTTAATAGATCTACGACTATAACCCCGGGCCAGAAAGCAGTCTTTCAGATCCGTGGCTTGTGCCTCGAATCTGGACTCAGAGGAACAGATACGCCGCATCCTGGGTAACTGTCCGACCGGGACGGGCCTAACTGTGGATGGGTCATGTGCCGATGAGGCATGTAACAGTGAGTTAACAGAGGTCGACTTCCTGAAGACATCCGCCTGGATACGCCGACAATTGTCGACCTCCAGACGGATGTCCAGAAAATCGACCGTAACATCACTAAATGTATACGTTAGCTTTATATTCTTGGTATTATTATTCAAAGTACCCATGAAATCCTCGAGCTGCCGGACAGTCCCATCCCACAAAAAGAAAATATCATCAATGAAGCGATACCAGCACAGCACATGGGAGGCGGCCGGTGGGCCCTCGTCGCCAAAAAGAGATCTCTCCCAGTGGCCCAGGAAGAGATTGGTGTACGAGGGCGCGCAGGCCGCACCCATGGCCGTGCCACGCTTCTGTAAATAAAAAACATCTTTAAAGACAAAAAAGTTGTGGGTAAGGACATAGTCCTGCAGCTCGAGGATTAATCCACGTAGCGGGCCGTCCAGGTCGGAGGTCCCCAGGAAGAAGCGAGCCGCCTCTATCCCACAAGAATGTTCTATACAGGTGTACAAACCCTCCACGTCAGCAGTGACGAGGAGGGTTGCATTGTCCACAAGGATGCCATCAACCCGCACCAGGACGTCGGTGGTGTCTCGAACATATGAAGGTAATGTCTGGACCAGGGGTTTTAGATAGAAATCTATAAATTGACACACATGGTCACATAAACCCCCAATACCAGACACAATGGGACGTCCCGCGGGGTTAAGGGCATCCTTGTGGACTTTTGGTAAAAGGTAAAAAGTGGGAGTGACTTGAATTGTTGTCATACTTTGAGGTGTTCCTTATGAATAAGTCCTTGGCCTTGTTAACAATCATCATAAATGACAACCCCAGTTGGAGTAATGGGGACCCGATAACCAATATTATCGTGGAAATGGATGTGTTAAATCCCTTCTGCTACTATGGACATTATTTGTATGAAGGGAGGAATATACCTACCACAGCATGGATTCGGCGCACAGAGATTGGATCACTGTTTTATTTATGTATTTGTTTATGTGTGTGCCCCTCTCTTATAATGTATGTGGTTCACAAGTATTAGGTGTGACAGGTCTCCAATCCATCTATGGTGTGACTTACAGATGGGAGAGCAATCATTGGTGGCTCAGTAACAATTATACTTTTTCCATTGGTGGCTGTGCGTGTCGCGCTGCGGTCCGTCATGTGTTATGACCCCAGTGGACAGGGTCTCAGAGGAACGTGTAAGTCTGCGAGATTCAAAAATCCAGCTCATAGGGCTGTGGTAACTGGGTTGACCAAATAGCTACTCCTAACGCCAACACTAGAAGTAGCCGGGGATCATGCCTACGGTGATCGCTAGATGACTCGCGCCAGCCGGAGAATCTAACTACCCCTAGGAGAAGAAAACAAAGACCTCTCTTGCCTCCAGAGGAAGGGACCCCAAAGCAAGTTACAAGCCCCCCACAAATAATAACGGTGAGGTAAGAGGAAATGACAAACACAGAAATGAACAAGGTTCAGCAAAGAGAGGCCAGCTTACTAATAGCAGAATATAGCAAGATAACTTATCTGGTCAACAAAAACCCTATAAAAATCCACGCTGGAGATTCAAGAACCCCCGAACCGTCTAACGGTCCGGGTGGAGAACACCAGCCCCCTAGAGCTTCCAGCAAAGGTCAGGATACAGATTGGAACAAGCTGGACAAAAATACCAAACTAAACAAAAGCAAAAAGCAAGGAAGCAGACTTAGCTTGAAATACAGGAACCAGGATCATAGGACAAGAGCACAACAGATTAGCTCTGATTTCAACAATGCCAGGCATTGAACTGAAGGTCCAGGGAGCTTATATAGCAACGCCCCTGAACTAACGGCCCAGGTGAGGATATAGGAAAAGACAGAAGCTCCAGAGTCAAATCACTAATGACCACTAGAGGGAGCAAAAAGCAAAATCACAACAGTACCCCCCCTTAGTGAGGGGTCACCGAACCCTCACCACGACCACCAGGGCGATCAGGACGAGCGGCGTGAAAGGCACGAACTAAATCGGCCGCATGAACATCAGAGGCGACCACCCAGGAATTATCTTCCTGACCATAGCCCTTCCACTTGACCAGGTACTGAAGCCTCCGCCTGGAGAGACGAGAATCCAAGATCTTCTCCACCACGTACTCCAACTCGCCCTCAACCAACACCGGAGCAGGAGGCTCAGCAGAAGGAACCACAGGCACAACGTACCGCCGCAACAAGGACCTATGAAACACGTTGTGGATAGCAAACGACACAGGAAGATCCAGGCGAAAGGATACAGGATTAAGGATTTCCAATATCTTGTAAGGACCAATAAAACGAGGTTTAAATTTGGGAGAGGAAACCTTCATAGGAACAAAGCGGGAAGAAAGCCACACCAAATCCCCAACACGTAGTCGGGGACCCACACCGCGGCGGCGGTTGGCAAAGCGCTGAGCCCTCTCCTGTGACAACTTCAAGTTGTCCACCACAAGATTCCAGATCCGCTGCAACCTATCCACCACAGAATCCACCCCAGGGCAGTCAGAAGGTTCCACATGACCCGAAGAAAAACGAGGGTGGAAACCAGAGTTGCAGAAAAACGGCGAAACCAAGGTGGCGGAACTAGCCCGATTATTAAGGGCAAACTCAGCCAACGGCAAGAAGGTCACCCAATCGTCCTGATCAGCAGAGACAAAACACCTCAAATAAGCCTCCAAAGTCTGATTAGTTCGCTCCGTCTGTCCATTAGTCTGAGGATGGAAAGCAGACGAAAACGACAAGTCATTGCCCATCCTACTACAAAAGGATCGCCAGAATCTGGAAACGAACTGGGATCCTCTGTCTGACACAATATTCTCAGGGATGCCGTGCAAACGAACCACGTTCTGGAAAAACACAGGAACCAGATCGGAAGAGGAAGGCAGCTTAGGCAAAGGAACCAAATGGACCATCTTGGAGAAGCGATCACATATCACCCAGATAACAGACATGCCTTGAGACACCGGAAGATCAGAAATGAAATCCATGGAGATATGTGTCCAAGGTCTCTTAGGGACAGGCAAGGGCAAGAGCAACCTGCTGGCACGAGAACAGCAAGGCTTAGCTCGAGCACAAGTCCCACAGGACTGTACAAATGACTGCACATCCCTAGACAAGGAAGGCCACCAAAAGGATCTGGCCACCAGATCTCTGGTGCCAAAAATTCCTGGGTGACCTGCCAACACCGAGGAATGAACCTCGGAAATGACTCTGCTGGTCCACTTATCAGGCACAAACAGTCTGTCAGGTGGACAAGAATCAGGCCTATCAGCCTGAAATCTCTGCAACACACGTCGCAGATCTGGAGAAATAGCTGACAAGATAATACCATCCTTAAGAATACCAACAGGTTCAGCGACTCCAGGAGCATCAGGCACAAAGCTCCTGGAAAGAGCATCGGCCTTCACATTTTTTGAACCTGGTAAATACGAGACAACAAAGTCAAAACGGGAGAAAAACAATGACCAGCGGGCCTGTCTAGGATTCAGGCGTTTAGCAGACTCGAGATACATCAGATTTTTGTGATCAGTCAAGACCACCACACGATGCTTAGCACCCTCGAGCCAATGACGCCACTCCTCAAATGCCCATTTCATGGCCAACAACTCCCGATTGCCCACATCATAATTTCGCTCCGCAGGCGAAAATTTCCTAGAGAAAAAGGCGCAAGGTCTCATAACAGAGCAACCAGGGCCTCTCTGCGACAAAACGGCCTCTGCTCCAATCTCTGAAGCATCCACCTCAACCTGAAAGGGAAGCGAGACATCAGGCTGGCACAAAACAGGCGCCGAAGTAAACCGACGTTTCAACTCCTGGAAAGCCTCCACGGCAGCAGGAGCCCAATTAACCACATCGGAGCCCTTCTTGGTCATATCCGTCAAAGGTTTCACAATGCTAGAAAAGTTAGCGATAAAACGACGGTAGAAGTTAGCGAAACCCAAGAACTTCTGAAGACTCTTAACTGACGAGGGCTGAGTCCAATCAAGAATAGCTCGGACCTTGACTGGGTCCATCTCCACAGCAGAAGGGGAAAAAATGAACCCCAAAAAGGGAACCTTCTGTACACCAAAAAGACACTTTGAGCCCTTGACAAACAAAGAATTTTCACGCAAAATTTTAAAGACCATCCTGACCTGCTCCACATGCGAGTCCCAATTATCAGAAAAAAACAGAATATCATCCAGATAAACGATCAAAAATTTATCCAGATAGTTCCGGAAAATGTCATGCATAAAGGACTGAAAAACTGAAGGCGCATTAGAGAGCCCAAAAGGCATCACCAAGTACTCAAAATGACCTTCGGGCGTATTGAATGCGGTTTTCCATTCATCCCCTTGCTTAATGCGCACAAGGTTGTACGCACCACGAAGGTCTATCTTGGTAAACCACTTGGCACCTTTAATCCGGGCAAACAAGTCAGACAACAGCGGCAAAGGATACTGAAATTTGACAGTGATCTTATTTAAAAGCCGATAGTCAATACAAGGCCTCAAAGATCCGTCCTTTTTAGCCACAAAAAAGAATCCCGCACCAAGAGGGGAAGAAGACGGACGGATGTGTCCTTTCTCCAGAGACTCCTTGATATATGAACGCATAGCGGTATGTTCAGGTATCGACAGATTAAACAGTCTTCCCTTAGGAAATTTACTGCCTGGAATCAAATCTATTGCACAGTCACATTCCCTATGAGGAGGCAATGCACTGGACCTGGACTCGCTAAAGACATCCTGATAATCAGACAAATACTCCGGAACTTCCGAAGGCGTAGAAGAAGCAATAGACACAGGCAGGGAATCCTCATGAATACCACGACAGCCCCAACTAGACACTGACATAGCCTTCCAGTCAAGGACTGGATTATGGGTCTGTAACCATGGCAGCCCCAAAACAAACAAATCATGCATTTTATGTAGAACGAGAAAACGTATCACCTCGCGGTGTTTAGGAGTCATGCACATGGTAACCTGTGTCCAATACTGCGGTTTATTTTCTGCTAATGGCGTAGCATCAATACCCCTAAGAGGGATAGGATTTTCTAATGGTTCAAGAATAAAACCACAGCGCTTAGCAAATGAGAGATCCATAAGACTCAGGGCAGCACCTGAATCTACAAACGCCATGACAGGATAAGATGACAGTGAGCAAATCAAAGTTACAGACAGAATAAACTTAGGATGCAAATTACCAACGGTGACAGGACTAACAACCTTAGATATACGTTTAGAGCATGCTGAGATAACATGTGTAGAATCACCACAGTAGTAGCACAAGCCATTCCGGCGTCTATGAATTTTCCTCTCATTTCTAGTCAGGATTCTATCACATTGCATCACATCAGGTGTCTGTTCAGACAACAACATGAGGGAATTTGCGGTTTTGCGCTCCCGCAACCGCCGGTCAATTTGAATAGCCAGGGACATGGTATCATTCAGACCTGTGGGAATGGGAAAACCCACCATAACATTCTTAATGGCCTCAGAAAGGCCATTTCTAAAATTAGCGGCCAGTGCACACTCGTTCCAATGTGTCAGCACGGACCATTTCCGAAATTTTTGGCAATACACCTCAGCCTCGTCCTGGCCCTGAGACATAGCCAGCAAGGCTTTCTCTGCCTGAATCTCAAGATTGGGTTCCTCATAAAGTAAACCGAGCGCCAGAAAAAACGCATCAATATCAGCCAATGCCGGATCTCCTGGCGCCAACGAAAAAGCCCAATCTTGAGGGTCACCCCGTAAGAATGAAATAACAATTTTTACTTGTTGAGCAGAGTCTCCAGACGAACAAGGTTTCAGGGACAAAAACAATTTACAATTATTCCTGAAATTCCTAAACTTAAATCGGTCTCCTGAAAACAGTTCAGGAATCGGAATCTTGGGTTCAGACCTAGGATTTCTGGTAACATAATCTTGTATACCCTGCACACGAGCGGCAAGCTGGTCCACACTTGTAATCAAGGTCTGGACATTCATGTCTGCAGCAAGCTTAAGCCACTCTGAGGTAAAGGGGAAAAGAAAAATAAAATGAGAGAGGGAAAAAAAAAAACTCAAAATTTTCTTTCTTATAATCCCACTTCTGCAATGCATTAAACATTTAATACTGGCCTGGCATACTGTTATGACCCCAGTGGACAGGGTCTCAGAGGAACGTGTAAGTCTGCGAGATTCAAAAATCCAGCTCATAGGGCTGTGGTAACTGGGTTGACCAAATAGCTACTCCTAACGCCAACACTAGAAGTAGCCGGGGATCATGCCTACGGTGATCGCTAGATGACTCGCGCCAGCCGGAGAATCTAACTACCCCTAGGAGAAGAAAACAAAGACCTCTCTTGCCTCCAGAGGAAGGGACCCCAAAGCAAGATACAAGCCCCCCACAAATAATAACGGTGAGGTAAGAGGAAATGACAAACACAGAAATGAACAAGGTTCAGCAAAGAGAGGCCAGCTTACTAATAGCAGAATATAGCAAGATAACTTATCTGGTCAACAAAAACCCTATAAAAATCCACGCTGGAGATTCAAGAACCCCCGAACCGTCTAACGGTCCGGGGGGAGAACACCAGCCCCCTAGAGCTTCCAGCAAAGGTCAGGATACAGATTGGAACAAGCTGGACAAAAATACCAAACTAAACAAAAGCAAAAAGCAAGGAAGCAGACTTAGCTTGAAATACAGGAACCAGGATCATAGGACAAGAGCACAACAGATTAGCTCTGATTTCAACGATGCCAGGCATTGAACTGAAGGTCCAGGGAGCTTATATAGCAACGCCCCTGAACTAACGGCCCAGGTGAGGATATAGGAAAAGACAGAAGCTCCAGAGTCAAATCACTAATGACCACTAGAGGGAGCAAAAAGCAAAATCACAACAGTCATGCCCTGGTGTGAACCAGCGTCTCTGGGGCTCGTCCGCACGCTCTGAGTTCTCCCTGCGCGTGCGCACTTGTCTTGACGCTGGGTTTCACTGCTGGGACCTGCCGGACGCAGTGCGCATGCGCCGACAGCGCCACTTTAATTGGCCGCCGGGTATCATGTGACAAGGGTCAGGGGCTATTTTAAGGTCCTCTTAGGCACAACACAGTTATCCCCTTGAGGAAGCGGCTCGCTGCGGCCGCGAAACGCGCGTCGGGGACCACCGTCCGACTGCCTCCCCACCCTGCCCTCGGTCCTGGTAAGTTTTGCCCCCATGTCAGCCAATCTTATTATCCATGGCGATATTATGAATATTTCTTGCTGCAGCATGGGTGCTCGCTTTTCAGGCTAGGCACACTTGTGCCTTTGTCTGCCTGTGACTAGCATTTGGCTTACATTCTTTACCTCCTTTCTTTTTGGGGGGTTGGGCAGGGGGTCTTTTGTGCGCTTCCCTCAGCGGTAGCGGCACTTGGGGGGTTGGTGGTATGGGGGCTTTTTTACAGCATATTTCAAGCATTCATTTTTTCTCTTGTTTACAAATCTATGATATTTGATATTTTATATGTCTGTGTATGACTTTTTTGGAATAAAGTTTGTGGAATGAAACGTTCATCAATGCTCTGTATCTTTCTCTTTGTATCATGATATGTTTTGAGCGGATTTATTGAGTTCGGGGCCGGCTTGCGGTACATTCGCCAGACCTCGTTTTCTCACATTATGCAGCTGGGATTTCTGTTTTCAGTGTGATAGGATTGTGTCTAGAGTAGGGTTGAGCGAAACGGGTCGTTCATTTTCAAAAGTCGCCGACTTTTGGCTAAGTTGGCGTCTCATGAAACCCGATCCGACCCCTGTGCTTGTCGGCCATGCGGTACGCGACTTTCGCGCCAAAGTCGCGTTTCAATTACGCTAAAAGCGCCATTTCTCAGCCAATGAAGGTGAACGCAGAGTGTGGGCAGCGTGATGACATAGGTCCTGGTCCCCACCATCTTAGAGAAGGGCATTGCAGTGATTGGCTTGCTGTCTGCGGCGTCACAGGGGCTATAAAGGGGCGTTCCCGCCGACCGCCATCTCACTGCTGCTGATCTGAGCTTAGGGAGAGGTTGCTGCCGCTTCGTCAGAAGCAGGGAGAGCGTTAGGCAGGGTCCACTAACCACCAAACCGCTTGTGCTGTAGCGATTTCCACTGTCCAACACCACCTTCGGTGTGCAGGGACAGTGGAAGCTACATTTTTTTTTTCTCTCAGCGCTGTAGCTCATTGGGCTGCCCTAGAAGGCTCCGTGATAGCTGTATTGCTGTGTGTACGCCACTGTGCAAACCAACTGCTTTTTTCAAAGCACATATCCTCTTGTTCCTTCCTTTCTGCACAGCTATCTTTTTTGTTTGTCCACACTTTTTATTTAATTTGTGCATCAGTCCACTCCTATTGCTGCCTGCCATACCTGGCTGAGATTACTGCAGGGAGATAGTAATTGTAGGACAGTCCCTGTTTTTTTTTGTTTTTTTTTTGTGGGAGATTAAGATTTGCATTTCTGCTACAGTGCCATCCGTGTGTGTGCCATCCCTGTGTGCGCCATCTCTCACTCAGTGGGCCATAGAAAGCCTATTTATTTTTTTGCTTGATTTGGGTTCTAAAATCTACCTGAAAAAAAATCACTACATCCATCAGTGGGAGATTAATACTGTCCTCAGGGCTTGTGTGCCACTCCTGATCCTGACTCCTGTGAGCGCCATCTCTCACTCAGTGGGCCATAGAAAGCCTATTTATTTTTTTGCTTGATTTGGGTTCCAAAATCTACCTGAAAAAAAAAACACTACATCCATCAGTGGGAGATTAATGCTGTCCTCAGGGCTTGTATGCCACTCCTGATCCTGACTCCTGTGCGCGCCATCTCTCACTCAGTGGGCCATAGAAAGCCTATTTATTTTTTTGCTTGATTTGGGTTCTAAAATCTACCTGAAAAAAAAACACTACATCCATCAGTGGGAGATTAATATTGTCCTCAGGGCTTGTGTGCCACTCCTGATCCTGACTCCTGTGAGCGCCATCTCTCACTCAGTGGGCCGTAGAAAGCCTATTTATTTTTTTGCTTGATTTGGGTTCTAAAATCTACCTGAAAAAAAAAACACTACATCCATCAGTGGGAGATTAATGCTGTCCTCAGGGCTTGTGTGCCACTCCTGATCCTGACTCCTGTGCGCGCCATCTCTCACTCAGTGGGCCATAGAAAGCCTATTTATTTTTTTGCTTGATTTGGGTTCTAAAATCTACCTGAAAAAAAAACACTACATCCATCAGTGGGAGATTAATACTGTCCTCAGGGCTTGTGTGCCACTCCTGATCCTGACTCCTGTGCGCGCCATCTCTCACTCAGTGGGCCATAGAAAGCCTATTTATTTTTTTGCTTGATTTGGGTTCTAAAATCTACCTGAAAAAAAAAAACACTACATCAATCAGTGGGAGATTAATATTGTCCTCAGGGCTTGTGTGCCACTCCTGATCCTGACTCTTGTGAGCGCCATCTCTCACTCAGTGGGCCATAGAAAGCCTATTTATTTTTTTGCTTGATTTGGGTTCTAAAATCTACCTGAAAAAAAAACACTACATCAATCAGTGGGAGATTAATACTGTCCTCAGGGCTTGTGTGCCACTCCTTATCCTGACTCCTGTGTGTGCCATCTCTCACTCAGTGGGCACTGGGCCATAGAAAGCTTTTTTTTTTTTTTATTATTATTATTTGGTTTCTAAAGTCTCCCTGAGGAAAAAAAAAAAAAAAAAAAGGTGGGAGATTAATATTGACATTTGTGCTTGAGTGACAGTCCTGCGTGTGTGGCATCTCTGTGATTTTGTGCCACAGAAAACAGAGTGTGTAACATTGTGCCTGATTTTCCTTGTGGTCTCACCAACCTGTTAAGGGATATTGAAATCATACTGAAGTTATAGCTTACCGTGTAAGTTGTTTGACAGCAACAAATAAAGTTACTTTGGTTAAGTTTTTAAAACAATGAGGAAGTCTGGTGCAAGAGGTCGTGGCCGTGGGCGTTCATTGTCAGCTGGTAATGATGGTAGTGGTAGTGGAGCATCAGGTGGTCGTGGGGATAAAAATATTCCACGTAAGTCTGGAGCTGTGGAGCCAGTTTCGTCGTCTGGCTACACAAGGCCTCGAACGCTCTCTTTTCTGGGAGTAGGAAAACCGCTTTTAAAGGCGGAGCAGCAACAGCAAGTTTTGGCTTACATTGCAGACTCAGCCTCTAGCTCTTTTGCCTCCTCTTCTGAAACTGGTAAATGTAAAAGCAGCGCGTCGCTTGTGGATGTCCACGGTCAGGGACAAGTCGCTTCCTTGTCCTCTTCAGCAAAAACTACAACAAGAGAGAAGGATGCAGCAGGCGACACAACGGGTTACTCCATGGAGCTCTTTCCACATACCGTCCCTGGCTTACAAAGTGAAACACTTAACAGGCCATGCCCATTACAAGTTGATTCTGACATGGAGTGCACTGATGCACAGCCACAGCCAGAGTACTATGCTGCTCCTTTGACTCAGACCACCACATTGCCCTCTCAGGGTACAGATCCACAATCAGACCCTGATGAGACTATGTTGCCCCGCCACGGACGCTATACCACCGACCGACACAGTGACACAGACGAAGTTGCACACGAGCTCGAAGAGGAGTTAATAGATGACCCAGTTATTGACCCCGATTGGCAGCCATTGGGGGAACAGGGTGCAGGCGGCAGTAGTTCAGAAGCGGAGGTGGAGGAGGGGCCACAGCAGGCATCAACATCGCAACAGGTTCCATCTGCCGGGCCCGTATCTGGCCCAAAACGCGTGTCAAAGCCAAAACCTGTTGGAGGACAGCGTGGCCATCCGGTTAAAGCTCAGTCTGCAATCCCTGAAAAGGGATCCGATGCTAGGAAGAGTGCAGTCTGGCATTCTTTTAAACAACATCCAATTGATCAGCGCAAAGTCATCTGTCAAAAATGTTCAACTAGCTTAAGCAGAGGTCAGAATCTGAAATGTCTCAATACTAGTTGCATGCATAGACACTTAACCACCATGCATTTTCAAGCCTGGACTAACTACCAAACGTCCCTTAAGGTTGTAGCACCCTCGGCCAATGAAGCTAGTCAGCAACGCAACATCCCTTCCGTCACTGTAAGGCCACCATTTTCCGCACCACCGGCAGTATCTGTGCAGGTTTATTTGCCAGCCAAAAGCACTCAGGGTCAGGGAATCACCAGTTTTGTAGGAGGAAATATTGCATCTAGGTCACCGGCGGAAACAATACCATCTCCAACCGTCTCGCAGTCTGCCATGTCCACCGGCACACCCGCAAGTTCCACGATCTCCATCTCTCCAGTTCAGCTCACACTACATGAGACTCTGGTTAGAAAAAGGAAGTACTTATCCTCGCATCCGCGTACACAGGGTTTTAACGCCCACATAGCTAGACTAATATCGTTAGAGATGATGCCCTACCGGTTAGTTGAAAGCGAAGATTTCAAAGCCCTGATGGAGTACGCTGAACCACGATACGAGCTACCCAGTCGACACTTTTTTTCCAGAAAAGCCATCCCGGCCCTGCACCAGCATGTTAAACAGCGCATCGTCCATGCACTCAGGCAATCTGTGAGTACAAAGGTGCACCTGACTACAGATGCATGGACCAGTAGGCATGGCCAGGGACGTTATGTGTCCATCACGGCACACTGGGTGAATGTGGTGGATGCAGGGTCCTCAGGGGACATCAATTTCGGGACAGTTGTGCCTAGCCCACGGTCTAGGAAACAGTTGGCTGTAGGCGTTCGCACCACCTCCTCCTCCTCCTCCTCGTCCTCCTGCAGAAGCTACAGCTCTTCCACAGACCACAGTCGGCCAACCACTCCATCGGCAGATGACACTGTTGCACACCAGTTGTCCCATTATGGGCCAGCTACTGCCAAGCGTCAGCAGGCTGTATTGGCTATGAAGTGTTTGGGCGACAACAGACACACCGCGGAAGTTCTGTCCGAGTTCTTGCAACAAGAAACGCAGTCGTGGCTGGGCACAGTAGATCTTGAGGCAGGCAAGGTAGTGAGTGATAACGGAAGGAATTTCATGGCTGCCATCTCCCTTTCCCAACTGAAACACATTCCTTGCCTGGCTCACACCTTAAACCTGGTGGTGCAGTGCTTAGTGAAAACTTATCCTGGGTTCTCCGACCTGCTCCTCCAAGTGCGTGGACTTTGCTCACATATCCGACGTTCGCCTGTACACTCCAGCCGTATGCAGACCTATCAGCGGTCTTTGAACCTTCCCCAGCATCGCCTAATTATAGACGTTGCAACAAGGTGGAACTCAACACTGCACATGCTTCAGAGACTGTGCCAACAGAGGCGGGCTGTTATGTTTTTGTGGGAGGATACACATACACGGGCAGGCAGTAGGATGGCAGACATGGAGTTGTCTGGTGTGCAGTGGTCCAAGATACAAGACATGTGTCAAGTCCTTCAGTGTTTTGAGGAATGCACACGGCTGGTTAGTGCAGACAACGCCGTAATAAGCATGAGCATCCCCCTAATGCGTCTGCTGATGCAAAGTTTGACGCACATAAAGGAGCAGGCGTCTGCACCAGAGGAAGAGGAAAGCCTTGATGACAGTCAGCCATTGACTGGTCAGGGCAGTGTACAGGACGAGGTAGCGGGCGAAGAGGAGGTGGAGGACGAGGAGGATGATGGGGATGAGTATATTTTTAATGCGGAAGCTTTCCTGGGGGCACTGGAAATTGGTTGCGTGGCAAGGCCGGGTTCTGGTTTTTTGAGGGACACAAGTGACGTAGATTTGCCTGAAACTGCCCCTCAACCAATCACAACCGGAGATTTGACAACTGGAACTTTGGCCCACATGGCGGATTATGCCTTACGTATCCTAAAAAGGGACACACGCATAACGAAAATGATGAACGATGACGATTACTGGTTGGCCTGCCTCCTTGATCCACTCTATAAAGGCAAATTGCAAAATATTATGCCACATGAGAACTTGGAACTAATATTAGCAACCAAACAATCAACTCTTGTTGACCGTTTGCTTCAGGCATTCCCAGCACACAGCGCACGTGATCGTTATCTCACGAGCTCCAGGGGGCAGCAGATTAGTAGTGTTAGGGGTGCACACATCAGAAGTGGCGTTGGACAAAGGGGTTTTCTGACCAGGTTGTGGAGTGATTTTGCTATGACCACAGACAGGACAGGTACTGCTGCATCAATTGAAAGTGACAGGAGACAACATTTGTCCAGTATGGTTACTAACTATTTTTCATCCCTTATCGATGTTCTCCCTCAACCGTCATTCCCATTTGATTACTGGGCCTCAAAAGTAGACACCTGGCCAGAATTGGCAGAATATGCATTGCAGGAGCTTGCTTGCCCGGCAGCAAGTGTCCTATCAGAAAGAGTATTCAGTGCTGCAGGTTCAATATTAACCGAAAAAAGGACTCGTCTGGCTACCCAAAATGTTGACGATCTAACATTCATTAAAATGAACCACAACTGGATTTCAAAATCTTTTGCCCCACCTTGCCCGGCCGACACCTAGCTTTCCTATGAAAAGCTCTTGCCTGTGGACTACTGTGAATTACTTTTCTAATGTCTAATTTTCTGCAGCTGATTGTCCGGCATATGACATGTTTACACCTCCCTAAATGGCCATACTCACCACACGGGGCCGTGGTATCGCGACTTGGCGCAAGCACCCGTGAGACAGCTGTTTGCCTGAAGAGGTGGGTGTGCTCGCTTTTGGTCGAAGGCATTGGTACTGGGTCCCTCATAGTACAATAAAGTGTCTCTGGCGGTGGTGGTGCGCACCCAACGTCAGACACACTGTTGTAACATGAGGGGCCCTGGGCCTGTACCGCCGGCCACAAGAGAGTTCACCCACCCCCAGGTCAAACATTGCTCTACCACTTCCACAGTTATCTCTCACACTTCCACCAATGTTTAGTCTATGCGCTGACATCCTTCCATACCTGCCACTGACAATACCATTGTGTTGACATGTATGATGGTACATAACATAGTCAGGGACAGTGTCCTCTATTTACCACAGTAAATACTTTGCGCTAAATTAGTAGGTCTGAAACAACGCAGAGGATCCCACCCCTGAACCTAATGATTGCACCCTTTAGTGTCTTTGTTTTAATGCGAGACATTCACATTTATTTGTTGTTTTTTGACTACTAACTGGCAGACACTCATTACAATCGGCCTCCGTTGACCACACCACTGCTGCCCGTGTACCCCTGGAACCTATTTTACAGTGCCTACAGCCAGCCCATTTTATTATGTTAGGCCTTCGAAGCCTGTCTGCGGTCCCTCCTTCCACTAGGCCTCCACTGACCAGACCACTGCTGCCCGTGTACCCCTGGAACCAATTATAAAGTGCCTACAGCCAGCCCATTTTATTATGTTAGGCCTTCGAAGCCTGTCTGCGGTCCCTCCTTCCACTAGGCCTCCACTGACCAGACCACTGCTGCCCGTGTACCCCTGGAACCAATTATAAAGTGCCTACAGCCAGCCCATTTTATTATGTTAGGCCTTCGAAGCCTGTCTGCGGTTCCTCCTTCCACTAGGCCTCCACTGACCAGACCACTGCTGCCCGTGTACCCCTGGAACCTATTTTACAGTGCCTACAGCCAGCCCATTTTATCATGTTAGGCCTTCAAAGCCTGTCTGCGGTCCTTCCTTCCACTAGGCCTCCACTGACCAGACCACTGCTGCCCGTGTACCCCTGGAACCAATTATCAAGTTTATAAGCGTGTCCCGAGGAACACTCCGGTATAAAACATCAGAAAATATAAAAATAAGTATTTTGCTTATAATAAAGAAAATACTGGAGAGATCTCAAATGCATACATTTTAACATTAAAAACAAAAACACATACAACCAAAAACTGGTACAGTACCAAAATTGGCCACCAGCTACAAAAACTTTCTCCTGCAAGTAGTTAACTGAAAGGTTTTTTTCCATTGAAAACACAGATATGGCATCCACCGAGTGTTGTCCTGTCGCGTCTTCTTTATATTATTGCAAAGAAGCTGCAACTGAATAAAGCTGTGCTTCAACCTTCTGGCTTTCGGCCTATAGTATCAGATATTAAACTGCATTTGGCCTTCAACTTTGGTTACGGCCTACTAACGGTGTCTGCCCCTCCCTGGTGTTGCCCTCAACTGAATAAAGCTGTGCTTCAACCTTGTGGCTTTCGGCCTATAGTATCAGATATTAAACTGCATTTGGCCTTCAACTTTGGTTACGGCCTACTAACGGTGTCTGCCCCTCCCTGGTGTTGCCCTCAACTGAATAAAGCTGAGCTTCAACCTTCTGGCTCTCATTAAGTGCTGTGTTTTTCAAAATTGGTGGTTAGGGCCTACTAACGGTGTCTGCCCCTCCCTGGTGTTGCCCTCAACTGAATAAAGCTGTGCTTCAACCTTGTGGCTTTCGGCCTATAGTATCAGATATTAAACTGCATTTGGCCTTCAACTTTGGTTACGGCCTACTAACGGTGTCTGCCCCTCCCTGGTGTTGCCCTCAACTGAGTAAAGCTGTGCTTCAACCTTGTGGCTTTCGGCCTATAGTATCAGATATTAAACTGCATTTGGCATTCAACTTTGGTTACGGCCTACTAACGGTGTCTGCCCCTCCCTGGTGTTGTCCTCAACTGAATACAGCTGAGCTTCAACCTTCTGGCTCTCATTAAGTGCTGTGTTTTTAAAAATTGGTGGTTAGGGCCTACTAACGGTGTCTGCCCCTCCCTGGTGTTGCCCTCAACTGAATAAAGCTGAGCTTCAACCTTGTGGCTCTCATTAAGTGCTGTGTTTTTCAAAATTGGTGGTTAGGGCCTACTAACGGTGTCTGCCCCTCCCTGGTGTTGCCCTCAACTGAATAAAGCTGAGCTTCAACCTTCTGGCTCTCATTAAGTGCTGTGTTTTTAAAAATTGGTGGTTAGGGCCTACTAACGGTGTCTGCCCCTCCCTGGTGTTGCGCTCAACTGAATAAAGCTGTGCTTCAACCTTGTGGCTTTCGGCCTATAGTATCAGATATTAAACTGCATTTGGCATTCAACTTTGGTTACGGCCTACTAACGGTGTCTGCCCCTCCCTGGTGTTGTCCTCAACTGAATACAGCTGAGCTTCAACCTTCTGGCTCTCATTAAGTGTTTTTTAAAAAACAAAATGGTGGTTAGGGCCTACTAACGGTGTCTGCCCCTCCCTGGTGTTGCCCTCAACTGAATAAAGCTGAGCTTCAACCTTCTGGCTCTCATTAAGTGTTTTTTAAAAAACAAAATGGTGGTTAGGGCCTACTAACGGTGTCTGCCCCTCCCTGGTCTTGCCCTCAACTGAATAAAGCTGAGCTTCAACCTTCTGGCTCTCATTAAGTGCTGTGTTTTTAAAAATTGGTGGTTAGGGCCTACTAACGGTGTCTGCCCCTCCCTGGTGTTGCCCTCAACTGAATACAGCTGAGCTTCAACCTTCTTGCTCTCATTAAGTGCTGTGTTTTTAAAAATTGGTGGTTAGGGCCTACTAACGGTGTCTGCCCCTCCCTGGTGTTGCCCTCAACTGAATACAGCTGAGCTTCAACCTTCTTGCTCTCATTAAGTGCTGTGTTTTTAAAAATTGGTGGTTAGGGCCTACTAACGGTGTCTGCCCCTGCCTGGTGTTGTCCTCCACTGAACAAAGCTGAGTTTCCACCTTCTGGCTCTTTTTTTTTTTTTTTTTTAAATTGCTGGATGGGGCCTAATAGCTCTGTTTGCTCCTCCCTGGTGTTTGTCCTCAACTAAAAAAAGCTGAGCTTCAACCTTATGGCTTTCGGCCTATAGTATCAGATATTAAACTGCATTTGGCCTATTAGTGTGTTTGGGCCCTTAAAACAGTGTCTGCTGCTCCTGGGTTTGCTACTCCACTCAACAAAGCAATGCCGCCTGTTTAGTCCTGTTACCAATTTTGAACTGCATTTAGCCTACCTTATTCTTTGGCCCTATATCTGTTTCATCCTCATCCTGCCCACTGCCCAGCCACTGCTACATGAGTCTGCTGGTACATTGACCTAGACCACTACATTCCCCTTGCACTCTACACAGCCAGAATCTGACCCTGCTGAAAGTCAGGTTCCCCTTCCCGCATGTTATACCACCTTACACAGGGACAAAGAGGAAGGTGCAGATGAAAGTGCAGGTTCCTTCATCAGGTGGGGGGGGCATACTCGTTGGCGACGTCACTGGCACATGGCCCCTCAGAGTACGCAAAAGTGTCGCTGCTGGTGGGAGGCGCCCCCGCCATGCAAACACACCGCTGTACTTTGAGGGGCCCTGTGCCAGTGCCAATGCCAACGAGTGGGCCCCCCTGCTTGCTTAGGATCACAGCACTTGCAAACTTGACATACTTACCTCTCACTGCTCCACCGCCGTGACGTAGTCCATGTTTCCTGTGCCCACTAAAACCTTGAACCAGCCCTACCCCCCACAACTTTTGCCAAATCACCCCCAATTTCCAGTGCCCAACTATTATTATAAAGTTAATTTAGATTGACAAGCTTCAGAAAACAAGAATGGATGTTTTTGGCATTAAAATGGGCACTGTAGGTGTTTTCCTGGCCTCCACTCACTGCCGGCTATGCTTCCCCATTGACTTGCATTGGGTTTCGTGTTTCGGTTGATCCCCGACTTTTAGCGATAATCGGCTGACTTCACTCGACTCGACTCTGGACTAAGTCGGGTTTCACAAAACTTGACTCGATCTTAAAAAAATGAAAGTCGCTCAACCCTAGTCTAGAGCTGAACGACAAGGATTCAGACGTCAGAATAGGTTGTGTTTTTACTGCGGCGATTCTGCTCATGTTATTTCTGATTGCCCTAAGCGTACCAAGACTATCGCTAATTCCGTTACCATCAGTACTGTACAACCTAAATTTCTGTTATCTGTGACCCTGATCTGCTCATTATCATCATTTTCTGTCATGGCATTTGTGGATTCAGGCGCCGCTTTAAATTAAATGGACTTAGAATTTGCCAGACGTTGTGGTTTTCCCTTACAGCCTTTGCAGAGTCCTATCCCTTTGAGGGGCATTGATGCTACACCATTGGCTAAAAATAAACCTCAGTTTTGGACACAGCTAACCATATGCATGGCACCAGACCATCAGGAAGATTGTCGTTTTCTGGTGTTGCATAATTTGCATGATGCTATTGTGCTGGGGTTTCCATGATCACAAGTGCATAATCCGGTGTTGGATTGGAAATCTATGTCTGTGACTAGTTGGGGTTGTCAGGGGGTTCATGATGACGTTTCTTTGATGTCAATTTCCTCCTCCCCCTCTTCTGAAATTCCTGAGTTTTTGTCAGATTTCCAGGATGTTTTCGATGAGCCCAAATCCAGTTCCCTTCCACCGCATAGGGACTGTGATTGTGCTATTGACTTAATTCCAGGCTGTAAGTTCCCTAAGGGCCGACTTTTTAACCTGTCTGTGCCAGAACATGCCGCCATGCGGAGTTATATTAAGGAGTCTTTGGAGAAGGGGCATATTCAGCCATCTTCTTCTCCATTGGGAGCAGGTTTTTTTTTTGTTGCCAAGAAGGATGGCTCCTTGAGACCCTGTATTGATTATCGCCTCTTGAATAAGATCACGGTCAAATTCCAATACCCTTTGCCTTTGCTTTCTGATTTATTTGCCAGGATTAAGGGGGCTAGTTGGTTTACTAAGATTGACCTTCGAGGGGCATATAATCTTGTTCGTATTAAGCAGGGTGACGAATGGAAAACTGCGTTTAATACGCCCGAGGGCCATTTTGAATATCTTGTGATGCCATTCGGACTCTCTAATGCTCCATCTGTGTTTCAGTCCTTCATGCATGATATATTTCGGAATTATCTTGATAAATTCATGATTGTATATTTGGATGATATTTTGATTTTTTCAGATGATTGGGAGTCTCATGTGAAACAAGTCAGGATGGTATTTCAGATCCTTCGTGATAATGCCTTGTTTGTGAAGGGGTCTAAGTGCCTCTTTGGAGTACAGAAGGTTTCTTTTTTGGGCTTCATTTTTTCTCCCTCATCTATAGAAATGGATCCGGTTAAGGTTCAGGCCATTCATGATTGGATGCAGCCCACATCCGTGAAGAGCCTTCAGAAATTTTTGGGCTTTGCTAATTTTTATCGCCGTTTCATTGCCAACTTCTCCAGTGTGGTTAAACCCCTGACCGATTTGACGAAGAAAGGCGCTGATGTGACGAATTGGTCCTCTGCAGCTGTTTCTGCCTTTCAGGAGCTTAAACGCCGATTTACTTCTGCCCCTGTGTTGCGTCAGCCGGATGTCTCTCTTCCTTTTCAGGTTGAGGTTGACGCTTCTGAGATTGGGGCAGGGGCCGTTTTGTCTCAGAGGAATTCTGATGGTTCTTTGATGAAACCGTGTGCCTTCTTTTCTCGAAAGTTTTCGCCTGCGGAATGCAATTATGATGTCGGCAATCGTGAGTTGTTGGCTATGAAGTGGGCATTTGAGGAGTGGCGACATTGGCTTGAGGGGGCCAAGCACCGTATTGTGGTCTTGACCGATCATAAGAATCTGATTTACCTCGAGTCTGCCAAACGGCTGAATCCTAGACAGGCCCGATAGTCCCTGTTTTTCTCCCGCTTTGATTTTGTTGTCTCGTATCTTCTGGGTTCTAAGAATGTTAAGGCTGATGCCCTCTCTAGGAGTTTTTTGCCTGATTCCCCTGGGGTCCTTGAGCCTGTCGGCATTCTGAAGGAGGGGGTGATTCTTTCTGCCATCTCCCCTGATTTACGACGGGTTCTTCAGGAATTTCAGGCTGATAAACCTGACCGCTGTCCAACGGGGAAACTGTTTGTTCCTGACAGATGGACTAGTAAAGTGATTTCTGAGGTTCATTGTTCTGTGTTGGCTGGCCATCCTGGGATTTTTGGTACCAGAGATTTGGTTAGTAGGTTCTTTTGGTGGCCTTCTTTGTCACGGGATGTGCGTTCTTTTGTGCAGTCCTGTGGGACTTATGCGCGGGCCAAGCCTTGCTGTTCCAGCGCTAGTGGGTTGCTCTTGCCTTTGCCGGTCCCTGAGAGGCCTTGGACGCATATTTCTATGGATTTTAATTCAGATCTTCCTGTTTCCCAGAGGATGTCGGTTATCTGGGTGATTTGTGACCGGTTTTCTAAGATGGTTCATTTGGTACCTTTGTCTAAATTGCCATCCTCTTCTGATTTGGTTCCGTTGTTTTTTCAGCATGTGGTTTGTTTGCATGGCATTCCGGAGAATATTGTGTCCGATAGAGGTTCCCAGTTTGTTTCCAGGTTTTGGCGGGCCTTTTGTGCTAGGCTGGGCATTGATTTGTCTTTTTCTTCCGCATTTCATCCTCAGACAAATGGCCAAACCGAGCGAACTAACCAGACTTTGGAAACTTATTTGAGATGCTTTGTGTCTGCCGATCAGGATGATTGGGTGGCTTCCTTGCCACTGGCGTGTACTATGGAGGACAGAGAATGAACTTCAATCCAATATTGCAGCCAGCATGCAGCCAGCGGGTAAGGAAAGGGTGAATCAAACACCCGAAAACCCCGCCCATATGACTGAAAATTGTTCCCTCCAAATTCAGGTGACAGAGTCCCTTTAATTTCAAAGTCTTCATCAATACCTTCATCGTCCATATGTTGTAAAGAGGAAATCTGGTGTTTCCCAGGGTCGTTGTTATCTACGCTTAGTGGCATTCCTTTAACAGTGTTCGTTACACTAGAACAAATAATTTTCGACTGTAACATTGGGATATTATTGGTAATGTGTATGGGTGAAGATGAAGAAGCTTGTGCCATGGGTGTGTTTATAGTTACGGACGGTGCACTCCTCTTTTTTTAAAACAAATAATTTTGTATTAAAGCATATGAAGCGCAGTAACACAGTCTGACACATTTTCCAGACAGGTGCCACTAATACAAAACCGATTAACACATTTTCATTTTACGAAAACATGACCCTTACCCCATAACCAACTGTCCCTCACCCAAGTCTCTTACCCATTATCCACTACAACCAACTGACAACATCACCTCTTGAAAATTGTCCAACAGTACATGTAAAAGTCCCTCCAGAAGCAACTAAACAACCCCCATTCTACTCAGCAATAACTTAGCAGACGCCACACCTGGGTAATCCATCCTTCCGCCCCACACATTTTTAAATTTTGTATTCTGACCTCTCTTGATGTAAATATTCCTTTCCATAAGGAAAATAAATGAATTTTGTTAATAAATTCCTTTTTCCCTGGCAGTTTTTCATCCAACCAGTAAATCGCAATAAGCTTTCTCGCAGCATACAACAATCTTGCAATAATCAACCTTACACATTCATCCGTAGCAATATCATCCATACAACCCAGAAGGCAAGTCAGCGGGTTATGCACCACATTTACCTGTCACCTCTTGAATAAAGTTAAGCACCTTCACCCAAAAGGGTTGGAGGCGAGCGCAGGACCGCATCATATGTATCAAATCTGCATCATCCCCACCGCACCTTGAGTCACCTCTCAGTCCTGCCTTCCTCATCCATGCCGTGGTCCTGTACACCCCATACACTAGGTATTACTCCGACACCCTCTTAGCCTCACTCAATGATGCCTTGGGGATGTATTGAAGTATAGACTCCCACTGGGACTCAGACAAAGCACCCATTTTTTCTTTAGCCTTAAAGGATGTTTCAATAAAAAGATATCCATCAGACCCCTGTACATCAAGATAATGAACCTCCTCATACTCCTCTGAGGCCCGATAAGATTCAACAAGGTATCGGACTGCAGAATCACCCCGACCCTCCTTTTGACAATTTAGGGCGTGTCTCAACTGCAAATATTGAAAGAACATCTTCTGGGACAAAAAAAACTCAGACCTATGTGTCTCGAATGTTTTAACCCATTATCTACCAATGTCCTTTTTTTGGGACGCCTAATCTTTTGCTTCTAGCAACTAAGATTTTTAATTTTTATAACTAGGTCCACTTTTTTGTGTTGTGTTTGTAAAATGAATGTTTTCAAAATAGGAAATCATGTCATTGTCATTTTTTATTGAATATTGGGACGCCATTTTCTGAAAAATCTGTAAAATGAAAATTTCTTATTTGGCAAGTAATGGGTTAATAACATCCCCATCAAGCAACTGAAAGACAAACCAAAAGCCAATGCGCTTCCACTGACCGAACCACCGTAATTTCATGAGCTCTGCCAACCTTGGATCAAACCAAATCGACATATATCTTGTAAATTCCGTTACTCCCCTCCAAAACTTAATTTTCAGACAGACTTTCTCCATCATAGCTATTGTTGGGAATTGTTTGGGTTTTTTTCTGAATCTGCCTGCTTCCAGACTGGCTAACAATGGGCCTTTCCCTACCACGTGTTCAATGATTATCCCCGCTTAAGCGCTCTGTTCCGGTTCTCCCCAACCTACCATATGCTGGCATTGAGATGCTATATAGTAAATCCATGGATTGGGGACCGCCAGACCACCCTCATCCTTCGCCCTTAGCAGATGTTCCAATTTGATGCACGCCAGGCCACCCTTCCAAATTTAACCCTAAATAGAGAATTGATCCTATAAAATTTAATCTGAGGCAGCCACACTGGAGCATTATGCAACATGTAGAGAAGCTGAGGCATAAGTATCATTTTGATCAAATTTACTCTTCCTGCAACCGACAGAAATAACTTCTTCCAGGCCCCAATCTTCTGCTGGAACTTCCCAAGCATAGGAGTCAGGTTGAGTCCCACATAGTCCTCTATTTTGCCCGAAACCACGATGCCCAGATATTTAAACTCATGAACCACCCTTAAGGGAACCCCAGGGTCCAGTGTCAGAGAAGCCGCCGCATACATGGGCAACAACACAGACTTATCCCAATTAATAGATAATCCGGAAAGAGCCCCAAATTTTTTAATGCTGTTCACAACAGCCCCCAAAGACTACTGCGCATCTTCCAAGAACAGTAACATGTCGTCCACGTACAGGGCAATCTTTTCTTCATAGTTTCCATATCTAAATCCCTTTATGTCCCTATACGTCCGTATCGCCACCGCCAAGGGCTCAACAACAATTGCAAACAAGAGAGGAGACAAGGGGAACCCCTGCCGCATTCCCCTATATAAAGGGTAATCCCACGTCAAGAACCTATTTACCCATATCCTGGCGAGGCATATAACAATTGCACCAAATTATAAATCTCTCGCCAAAACCCATAGCCTTCATAACTGCCCAAAAATACCGCCATTCCACGCTATCAAAAGCCTTAGCGGCATCTAAAGACACCACAACCCTCTGACCCATATTGTCTGACTTTACCTGCATATTGAGAAACAATCGTCTGAGATTACATGCTGTAGAACTATTGGGCATAAAACAGGACTGTTCCCGGTTTATTAGTGTCGTTATCACCTTGTTAAGATGATTAGCCAACATTTTGGCCAAGATTTTGATGTCTATGGTTAATAATGAGATTGAGCGATAAGAAGCCGGATCCGTCGGATCCTTACCCTGTTTCAGCAACACTACAATTATTGCCTCAGGCATGGACCGCGACAACTCCCCCTCCACCAGACCAGCAGCATACACCTCCAACAAAGCGGGAAGCAATACCTCTTTACATTTTATTTACACCTCCCCTGGGATACCATCCACCCCTGGGGCTTTATCATTAGGTATAGAGGCCAGTGCGGCGTCAAGCTCCTCTCCTTTCAAGAAGTCCCTGATCAACCATAGAAAGTCTAGGAAGGTGAACCTCTGCCAGAAAACCATCCACCTCCTCCATCGTTGGCTGTACCCGCGATTTATAAAGATCCGACTAATACTCTGTCGTCACCTCCAAAATTGCCCCGCAACCAGTATGCTCCGACCCATCCTTTCCCTTCAAAGCAACTATATGTGTGGAGTCTCTCTGTGTGGCTACTATTCTAGAAAGGAGATGACACGCCTTGTCCCCCTCCTCGTGCACTCCTCTTTAAACTTAGTTTTTCACAAGCATCCATCAGTTTGTTTGGTTTTCCTCCAACACTGATCTGCTTTCTATAATTCAGCATCTCACGAATATGTTGCACTTTGCCCTTTAGTCAGTCATGTGTGACTTTGGCAACATATTTTTGACAGGCATTTTTTTGGCCGAGTCAAACACACGCATCTGTTACACCGATCTTCTGATGGGCATGAAACACATTCTGGTAATTGGTGGTGGCTAAATGACTAATCATTTTAGGCTGTATCCGGGATCTCATACCTCCCATAGCCACCGCTGTTATTAATCATGTACGTTCCTATTCCTGTCATCACCATGCCCCTTTTTATGATCACTTCATACAACGATTCGCCCGCCATATTTTTACTATAAAGCTGCATCTTCCCAGCAGCAGCTGTGTAGGAAACCACTTTACAGTTTTGCAAGGTGTTTATGATGCCCGTAAACATTTTTTTTAAGAAAAATTGCTCCCCCATGGGGAAATGTTTGTCAGCCCATGCACTTAGTGTATGGGCATTACAAGTGTAGGAGACACAATCCTTTACATTGGGCCTAGGTTTTAATGAGGCCTTCAGCAATGTCTCCTCATATTCCACCACTAAAACACCAGGGTTCCCTGCTGCTACAGAAAGTCAATTTTTGGGAATGGGTGTCTAGGATCCACATGAATTTTTTAAAAAAAATTAACCACCTTTGAGCAAATGCTTGTCAGGCCAGGCACTCCAATACAAATCTAAGAGACCCACACCCCTACATTGGGCCTACTTCTTAACTCTGTCTCCTGCAAAGTGTCCTTTACCTGCCACTAGATGACCAGGGCGAATGTGCACTCTACGGTGAATAAATTTAAATAAAAAACAGGAACCCGCTTTGGGGAATTGGGCATGACATTATATTGGGCCTACTTCTTAACTCTGTCTCCGGCAATGTCTCTTCTTTAACTGCCACTAGATCACCAGGGTGAATGTGCTCTTTACTGTTATAGGCCCATGAAGTTTGGGCAAGGGGGGCTGTGATGGCAATTGTATAATTTTAAAAAAGGTACCCCACATTGGTGAAACCACATCCTTGTTGGCAAAGACTTCATAACATTTGTGTACCTTAAAGAGCTCACTTAAAAAGCTCCTTTTGTGTTGCCTGGTTGCTCACATTGCACACAATACATGCTGTTAGTTTGGCTCAGCAGTTCATTAAAAATATTTCTTTGTCCACTATATTACTTTCTCTCCTTGACAGCCATAACTTTGGCTGCTTCAAATGTACAAATGGTGAATATACAAATGGCTATTTGTAATCCAGATTAAAATACTGTATACCGAATGCATTCAGACAATCACCTAGCTGCATTTCTTTTAAAACATTTACAGATGTGGGAGACAATGCCAATAGTGACACAATCTTGAGAAATGTTTGTTTATTCACTTCACAAACAGTTCTAAGCCTCTATATGTTTGCTGTTTGTCATCGTAAAACATTAAAGGGGTTGCCCACTACTTTCAATTAACCCCCCAATGTATCCCCCCGGGGCCCCTGATGAATTGTGTGATTATCTTCCGTTGCCGTTTTCACCTGTGAGCGGCGCTATACCGGCGGCTGAGTCCGGGTCACGTGACCCCCAGGCTGCAGCCACCGCTTATTTCCGCCGACGTCACGTCAATTTCCAGACTCTGGAAATTGATGTGACGTCAGCAGCAGGCGTGAGCCAGCCTCACAGTCAGCAGTCACTCCTGCGGGGCTGTGCTGGGGGCCTGCGGGGCTGTTCTGGGGGCGGGCGGGGCTGTGCTGGGGGTGGGAGGGACTTGCTGGGGGCGGGGCTAGGCAGGGAATCCACGATGTGATGTGCGGGGCTCTGCGTGCCGGCGCGGGTATGTGCGGGCCGGCGCCGGTATGTGCGGGGGGCGCCGGCCCGCACATACCGGCACCGGCACGCAGAGCCCCGGCCCGCACATACCGGCGCCGGCATGCAGGGCCCCGCTACCTGCGGGGCTGTGCTGGGGGCGGGTGGGGCTGTGCATGTGCGGGGGGCGGGGCTAGGCAGGGAATCCTCGATGTGATGTACGTGGCTCTGCGTGCCGGTGCCGGTATGTGCATGCCGGTATGTGCGGGCCGGCGCCGGTATGTGCCCCGCCCCGGCCCGCACTTACCGGCGCCGCCCGCACTTACCGGGGCTCTGCGTGCTGGCGCCGGTATGTGCTGGGGTCTGCTGCGGGGGTGGTCATTGGGGTGTGTGTGTATGTGTGTATGTGTGTCTCTGTGCAGGCATCGACCGATGGGACTACAAGTCCCATCGGGCTCTGCCTGCTACAGTGACAGTGAGTGACACATTAGCCAATGATGGGACAGTAGTAGTCCCATCATCCGGCTAATGTGTTGAATGTAAAAAAAAACAAAAAACATACAGTACATAAACACATACAGAACATGCGCCATGCACCATGTGACGACATGCAGCATGCGACGACATGCGCCATGCGACAACATGCGCCATGTGACAACATGCGACTACATGCAGCATGCAACAACATGCAGCATGCGACAACATGCGCCATGTGACGACATGCGCCATGCGACAACATGCAGCATGCGACAACATGCGACAACATGCAGCATGCGACAACATGCAGCATGCGACAACATGTGCCATGCGACGACATGCAGCATGCGACGACGTGCACCATGCGACGATATGCACCATGCGACGACATGCGCCATGCGCCGACATGCGCCATGCTACGACATGCAGCGTGCGATGACATGCAACGACATGCAGCATGTGATGACATGCAGCATGCGACGACATGCAGCATGTGACGACATGCAGCATGCGACGACATGCAGCATGCGACGACATGCGCCATGCGACAACATGCAGCATGCAACAACATGCGCCATGCGATGACATGCAGCATGCGACGACAAGCGCCATGCGACGACATGCAGCATGCAACGACATGTGCTATGCGATGACATGCAGCATGTGATGACATGCGACGACATGCAGCATGCGACAACATGCAGCATGCTACAACATGCGCCATGCGATGACATGCAGCATGCAACAACATGCGCCATGTGACGACATGCAGCATGCGACAACATGCGCCATACGACGACATGCAGCATGCGACAACATGCGCCATGTGACAACATACAGCATGCGACAACATGCGCCATGCGACGACATGCAGCATGCGACGACATGTGCCATGCTACGACATGCAGCATGTGATGACATGCGACGACATGCAGCATGCGACGACATGCAGCATGCTACAACATGCGCCATGCGACGACATGCAGCATGCAACAACATGCACCATACGACGACATGCAGCATGCGACAACATGCGCCATGTGACAACATACAGCATGCGACAACATGCGCCATGCGACGACATGCAGCATGCGACAACATGCGCCATACGATGACATGCAGCATGCGACAACATGCAACATGTGACATTATGCGACATGCCACATACAGTACATACATACATACAACATACATACAGACATACAGTGCATGTAACATAGAGTACATACTCACCATCACTTGTCACTTTGATCCCCAAAGCCATTGTCATCTGTAAAAAATATTAAAATAATAAACAAACAATATACTCCCTGATCCGCAGAAATCCAATTAAAACGAGTGTCCCTCGACGATCTCCCGTGGAGAGCAGGAGCATCTGCTGATGCGACCACTCTCCAGGGGCTTCAGGAACACAATGAGGGGAGGAAGGTATCCTTCCACAATGTATTCCCCACAATGTATTCCTACGCCCCTTTGAGAAAATAGTCCCTAGTCTCACTTTATGGCATTGCTGTATGAGAAAGTTCCCACGCAGCTTTTTGCCATAAGGTGAGACCAGTGAACTATAGTAACCTCAGTGATGCACTGCAGGAGCCATTGTTTCCTGTCAGTGTGTCACTGAGGGTCCTATAGAGCAGTGACATCACCAGATGTCACTGTTCTATAGGGGAGGTCGTCGTGGGACACTCGTTATTAATTGGACTACGGCGGACAGGTAGTATACGGTTTATTATTTTACGTTTTTTGCAGGGGCTGAAGTATAGTAAGTATGGTGAAATGAAGAATATTAAAATACTTTTTCCTAATGTTTGCGTGTTTTATTAACCCTTTATTAGTATTGGATTAATAACGGATAGGCGTCTTATTGACGCCTCTCCGTTATTAACCCGGCTTAATGTCACCTTACAATAGCAAGGTGACATTAACCCCTTATTACCCCATATTCCACCACTACACGGGAGTGGGAAGAGAGGGGCTAAGTGCCGGAATTGGCACATCTTACAGATGCGCCATTTCTGGGGCGGCTGCGGACTGATATTTGTAGCCGGGGGGGATCAGTATCCATGGCCCCTCTCTAGGCTATGAATATCAGCCCGCAGCTGTCTGCGTAGCCTTTCTGGCTATAAAATATAGGGGGACCCCACGTCATTTTTTTGGGGGGGTCCCCCTATTTTAATAGCCAGTAAAGGCTACGCAGACAGCTGCAGTCTGATATTCATAGCAGGCTACAAATATTGGCCCCCGGCCGTCGGCTTTCCCTTTCTGGTGAAGAAAATTGCGCGGGAGCCCACGCAGTTTTTTTTCCATTTTTTAATTAAATTAAACACTCATTAAGGCCTGTTTCACACTTGTGTCGGTAAGGGTCCATCGCTATGCGTCGGGCCTACGTACTGACGCATGTTGTGAAATTTGTGCACGTCGTGGGCAGAGGATGCAGTTTTTCAACGCATCCGCTGCCCATTCTGAAGTCCGGGGAGGAGGGGGCGGAGTTTTGGCCGCGCATGCGCAGTAGAAAATGGCAGACGCGAGGGTCGTGCCAACGGTCCGCCAAAACACGATGCATCCGTTGCACGACGGACGCGACGTGTGGCCATCCATCTCGATCCGTCACTAATACAAGTCTATGGATAAAAAACGCATCCTGCGAGCACATTTGCAGGATCCATTTTTTTCCCAAAAAGACGGATTGCTAAAAACGCAAGTGTGCAAGTAGCCTTAGGCTGCTTTCACACTAGCATTGGTAAGGGGCCATCGCGCTGCGTCGCTAATAAAAGTCTATGGAGAAAAAACGCATCCTGCAGACAACTTTGCAGGACGCGTTTTTTCTCCACAACGACGTATTGCGATGTGCAGTGCACGACGCTAGTGTGAAAGAGGCCTTAGAAACATCGGCCTTTCTATTATATATCTATGGATATATCTATCTATAGATATATTTATAGATAGATATATCTATAGAAACATAGATGTATCTATCCATATATTTGGCTGCTTTCACACATCAGGTTTTTGCCGTGAGGCACAATCCGGCGAGTTTTGAAAAAAACGGATCCATTTTTTTCCGCCAGATCCGTTTTTTTTTCATAGAGTTGTATTAGCGCCGGATTGCGCCTGATGCCACACGTTTCATCCATTTTTTACCGGATCCGTCAAAAAAGTTGTTTCTGCCGGATGGAAAACACATACAGAGGAACGGTTTTTTCTGTCCGGCGAAAAAACGCACAGCGATGGATGCGGCAAAAAAAGTATGAAACTGAGCTGTGAAATGATGAATCCGGCCTTGGAATCCGTTTTTTCATGCATGTTTCCATTCAAATCATGCACATTTTCCGTTTATTTACTTATTTCCAAATACGGCATTAAAACCGCGCATAAACCGCACCAAAAAAAGCATCAAAACTGCACCAAAAACTGCATCAAAACTGCACCAAAAACTGCATCAAAACCTGGTGCAGTTTTGCAGGTTTGGTGCAGTTTGCAGTTTTGGTGCGGTTTTGATGCAGTTTTTGGTGCGGTTTTGATGCATGTTGTGAACTCTGTTCTCGAACTCCCTCCTGTGGTCAGGAATGGTATTTCTGTGAGTTCTGTCCGTGGGTTCCCTCTGGTGGTTGAAAGTGGAGCTGCTGGTCTGGAAGTGGCTTCCTCAGCTGCATCGTTTAGGACTGGGCTGGTTCCTCTATTTAACTCTGCTCAGATCGTTACCTGATGCCAGTTGTCAATGTATAAGTACTGGTTCAGATCTCACTTGGATCTCCTGATGACCTGTCTACTTCAGCAGAAGCTAAGTCCCTGCTAAGCTCATTTGTTGTTCATTTGTGTGCTGAATATATTTCTGAGTACCTGCTAAGTTTTGTCCAGCTGGCTATCATGATATTGTCTTGCTAGCTGGAAGCTCTGGGTTGCAGAGTGGCACCTACTGCACCGTGAGTCGGTGCGGGGGGTTTCTTGCTCACTCTGCGTGGCTTTTTGTAGTTTTTTGTGCTGATCGCAAAGATCCCTTTATCTATCTTCTGTCTATTTAGTAAGTCTGGCCTCCTTTGCTGAAACCTGTCTCATTCCTATGTTTGTGCCTTCCTCTTAACTCACAGTCAATATATGTGGGGGGCTGCTCTTTTCCTTTGGGGAATTTCTCTGAGGCAAGGTGAGGCTATATTTCTCTTTAGGGGTAGTTACCTCTCAGGCTGTGAAGAGTTGTCTAGGCAGAGTCAGGTACGATCCACGGCTAATTCTAGTGTGTGTGATAATAGGATTAGGGCTGCGGTCAGCAGAGCTCCCACTTCCCAGAGCTCGCTCTATTTTGCAGTTTTGACTATCAGGTCATTCCAGGTGCTCCTAACCACCAGGTCCATCATAACAGATGCAGTTCTTGGTGCGGTTTTGATGCAGTTCTTGGTGTGGTTTTGGTGCGGTTTTGATGCAGTTTTTGGTGCGGTTTTTGCGCAGTTTTGATGCAGTTTTTGGTGCAGTGTTTATGCAATTATGGTGCGGTTTTGATGCATTTTTGATGCGTTTTTTATGCAGTTTTTGCACGGTTTTTATGCATTTTTTAATTCGCTTTTGTTGCGGTTTTTGCGCGGTTTTTAGGCATTTTTGTGCATTTTTGGAAGGTAAATAAAGATGTATTATTGAACAAAAAAAAAAGATTTGTGATGTCATTATTGTCCAACCTCCTCTTTTACATTTGTCCAACCCACACTCCATTAAACACACAGATAGACATATAGATGATAGATGAAATGGATAGACAAATCTACATATAGATAGATCTATAGATGCATACATCTATCTATTCATATATCTATCTGTAGATGTGTCTGGATAGATATATCTATTGATAGATGTATGGATAGCGTAGGGTGTGTGTCCACTGTCTGGATTACATCCGAATGAGCTGCAGATTGGATGCTGTGTACTTGTAGTCCCATCGGATGATGCCTGCACACACACCCCAAAAGACCCCCCGCACACACACAAACAGCCCACAGACCCCGCACACACCTGAACAGTCCCGCCCAGCGCCGCACACATCCGAACAGCCCGCAGACCCCGTCCGCACACACATACACGCGCACCGTCACCGCCCACACACTTCCATCCTCCCGAGCTGCTGCGTTTCTCGGACCCACATCCGCCTCTAAACTGCAGATCTTTTTTACATCTGCTGTTTTGCTGCGGATGTGCCCAAGTCAATGAAAGTCTAAAGGTGCAGAAACGCTGCAGTTCCGCACAAAAGAAGTGACATGCTGCGAGAAAAAAAAGCTGTGTTTCGGTGTGGTTTTTTCTGCTGCATGTGCACAACAAGTCTGCGGCTCCCATAGACTTACATTGGTTGTGCACTACACTGCGGATTTGATGCAATTCAGTGCGTCAAAAAACCCTGCGGATCTGCAATCAAATTCGCAATGTGTGCACACAGCCTTAGCATTTAGGGAACTTAGCAAAAAAGCCAAGCAAAAAACAAGTGCGGGATTGCACTTTTTTTTGCCATTTCATTGCACTTTGAATTTTTTTCACATTTTCTGTTACACGACATGGTAAAACCAATGGTATCGTTCAAAAGTAGAACTTGTCCCGCAAAAGATAAGCCCTCACATGGCAATATTGATGGAAAAATTATGGCTCTGGAAAGAAGGGGAGCGATAAACGTAAAAAGTTCCAGTGGTGAAGGGGTTTAGAAACATGGATATGGACATATCTATGGAAATAGACATAAATATATCTGTATCTATCTATCTATCTATCTATCTATCTATCTATCTATCTATCTATCCGTCTATATGTGTGTAATGCAGTGTGGGTTGGACAAATGTAAAAGAGGAGGTTGGACAGAAATGACATCACAAATCTTTTTGAAGATAGAGGAGGGAGGGGTTGGGGTGTGTTTTGGAGTGGGTGTGCCAGGTTCGTGCTTAGTAGCAGTGCAATGCATCATGGAACTTGTAGTATTAGAGCACAATAACTCAGGAGAAAGGAAGTTGTCGATTAACCCCATGAGAGCTGAATCCAGCACTAAAGATGTGCTGCTACAGCATGATAAAAGGTAATATTGCTAAAATAAACACAGTAGATGTTTTCAGTGGCACATAATAGCAAGATTTATGAAAAAAAAATAAAGGTTATAGTAGTGAACAACTTCTTTAAGGTTTACTGAAACTATGCCTGTGGTGGTTTGATCTAAATCCTTGTGGCTTTTATTTTCTAGGGGTTTATGGCCCCTCGTCTGATGACTCCATGATACAGTATCTCAGTTTCATCCAACCTTGAAAAGTGGCCACTTGAAGGTGTGGGTGAAACTAGAGTTACCACATAGTGTAAATCACTATATAAGACCAGAGAAACATGACTAAGACAGATGCCAAAACTGGGGTACCTGTACATGTACAGTGTGCTGATACCTGCATAATTGGGGACGCCCATGCAGTGTAGGTAATCTCCCAGGGGTTCTCTGTCTTGATGTTGCTTCTCTGATATTCCAGACAGATGATGTTTAAAAGCCTCTTGGTGATGATCTAAGTATACTGTATGTAGTTAATCTTCTTATATACGTAATCACTATATTTATTTAATCCTTTTATGTACTTATTAACCTGTGTATGTTAACATATACAAAAGTGTATGCACTCACACTATTCAATCATACTATTCCTTGATTTTTTTAGTTTGCAATAAAATTGCCTTGTATTGCAAGTATTAGCCTTTTTTAAAGCCATATCTGAACCTTAGTGTTAAAAACATTGCAAATAAAATTGCCAAATACTACTGTAAATAACTGTGCAAAGAGGGAACCATCATACCATTAAAAATACGAGTGGATTTTCATGGGCCCATCCATCCAGCCAACGTGTTAAACAAAGGAGTACGGGAGTACAAAATGCATATTGTGAAGAGGATTTTCATGCGCGCATCCAGTATGTGGGTTCTAAGACCTAATGGGGTGCATGTGACTATGCAGCGGGGCTGGCCTTCTGCCAATGTGTAAAACAAAGGAGGACAGGAGTAAACGTATAGAAGAAAACATTTCAGCTCACCCGTTATGAGTCAAATCACTGTGGTCACGGAAAGATCTGAGCTCGGAAATAGCGTCACTGCCTGGACGCGCAAAACTTGAAGAAAAAATAGGGAAATCCGGCTTACATGCAGACAGTTTTCATCCATCTCACACTATTCAGTACATCCCCGTAGGAGAAGCACTTAGAGCAAGGAGGAACTGCAGTAATGAACCAGCTTTCAATCGTGAAAAATCTATTATCAGAAAATGTCTCACCCATAGGAGATATCCCAAATGGACCATAGAAAGAGCTTTTAATATAGCTGACAATAAGCAGAGATCAGAACTCATAGGTAGCATGTTTGATATTTTACATAGCCGCAGTGATGTAACAAAGGAAGCACGGCAGCTAATCAAAAACACACACTCTGAACAAACTGTTCTAGTACTTACCTATAGCACATATTTCAAATCTATTTCGGAGATTGTTCTCCGTAATTTAAATCTCTTGAGAGATGATCAGATTATGGATTCAATCCTCGAAAATGGTGTCAAAGTAGTTTCCAGAAGGGCTCCTACATTGGGCAATTTCCTTTCTCCTAGCTTTTTGAATTCCAACACATCTAAAAATCCTTCAAATTGGTTGTCAACAAAAGGTTTCTTTAAATGTGGATCATACCTCGGCAAAAACTGCCTTCACACAAAAACAGACTGCAACTTTCTTTTGTTCAAAATAACCAAAACATTTCTTCATAAAAAGTTTTTTAAATTGTGATTTGGATCATGTAGTTTATATTATAGAATGTGAGGATTGCGAACTATTTTATGTGGGTTCCACAATAAGAAAACTAAAAGATAGGTTTCGTGAACATCTTTATGATATCGTACAGCCGACAATTCGTCATGTGTCTAATGCGTCTAATCATTTTATAAAAACTCACAATAGACAAACTACATCTTTGAAAGTTTTTGCTATAGAACAAGTATATGAAGACAAAGGCGGTGATAGGGAAAAAAGATTGCGTGATAGGGAAGCCTTTTGGATTTTTTGTTTAAATACCAGGGCACCCCTAGGATTAAATCTTAGGAAAGAAATTATGTTACATTACTAATAACTGTGTTGTCGATTTTTGTCTCTTCTTTTTTCTTTGCAGGGTTATCCTATTTGTATTTGTATTGTCTTGTTTCTTATTTTGCTTGTATTCACTTATTTAGTTGTTTTTTTCTTTTAGGAATGTTCACAGGTTTATTGCTAATTTTATCCACCTGTTGGGAACAGTTTACAGAAGGTGTGGATTCTCCACCTTCGTACTGAGGACTAAGGACACAGAGGTTGTTCAAAACGCGTTCAGTGGTTTATGGCTGTTCCTTAATGTTCTGCTGGTCATCTATAAGCACTTGTCAAATTTATAAAATGTTTAAATATATTTTTTGCTATTTTAATTCATGGATTTCCCTATTTTTAATTCAGGACAGGAGTACAAAATGCATATTGTGAAGTGGATTTTCATGGGCCCATCCAGTATGTGGGTTCCAAGGCTTATTTGGGTGCATATGAATTGGTAATAGGGCAGGCCTTGAATTCATTGCAACACTCTTTCAGGTGTCCCTCCTGGACATCATGAAAGGGGTATTGTGGTGCGTCGTAATTCTTGGCTGCCCATCCACTCGCAGCATAGGCTACAACAGCTTAGAAGACCCACTGTTTCATAATGGCCCTTTAAGAAGATTAATGCCGCCTGATGAACCAGTAAAAATAGGCTCTGTGACTTTAAGAGTCCCTCCTTCATAAATGAAACAAGATGGGTCTCCTTATGTGTCACACACCACATGGCCAGCTAAGAGTGTTACATGTTACAATGACATTTCCCAGTGAATGCATTTGTTGTGGTTGAAAGCAATGTTAAAGTTGAAAAACGCTTCAAAAATGCTGCTTCTGAACTAAGCCTAAGTGGGGGAGGAAATTTTCTTTCTGGGGTTAAATATTTGGCCTTACAGGCAAGTCATTAACCTGCAAAGGATGTACCTTGACATATTTCCCCACAAAATCTGGTTTCGTTTTAATGTGTTTTTTGTGGCACTGGGAAAAATGGCATGAATCTCGGAAAAAAATGATTAAAGTTGTGAACTAGGAGTCAGGAATGCTTCCAGGGGTGATCCCCATGATGTTCCTGTGTCATTTGAGCAGTGTTTCCTTAATTTCCAGACTTTTTTGACCTTTAAAGGACCCCCGGGGGGATCACGGCAAAAATACTCGGGTCTCCCATAGACTTACATTGAGCTCGTTGTTCTAGTTGAGTACCAGAATATTCCAATCTGCTCGACCCAAGCAAAGAGCACCCGATCATTTTAGTGCTCGCTCATCACTAGTCATAGTCAAACCTCTTACCTATATGACCAAGAAGGGTACTGATTTTTTTCTCTTGTTCTACTGAGGATTCTGATGCCTTTGCTGCCCTTAAGACAGTTTTCTGTAAAGATTTATGCCCTTAGTCAACCTGTCAAGATTCCTGTAGTCCTTTTACAGTTTGATCACTAGCAGCTGTTATTGTTCACCTTGAATAATTGTGCTGCAATTCCACTCTTTACCATTAAAAGCTATTGTTGTGTTCTGCAATTGCCCTTTATTAAGAAGGCAGATTCTGAATCTGTGGAATCCTTATTGTTACCTGTTTAGGCCTACTTAAAGCCATAAATGTTAGGGGTCGAGTTCCCACCTCTGCACAGGGGGAATCTCGGGCCATCTCCGCTGCGGTCTCCCATTCTTCTCCTGCCGCAGTGGAGCCTGCTCATCGGAGACGTCGGTCCCAGCGTCTCACTCACTCTGACTCTGTACAGAGTTACTACTGCTTTTCCTGCTTCTGCCATTGGAGTCAGTGCTGGGCAGCGGCGAGCAGACGCTTCTGGGACTAAGTCTTGCTTTTGTCGTTCTGAGCATGCCCAGAGTAAGATCTCTCAGTGGAGATCGAGGGTCACATGATCAAACACTGCAGATAAGGCCATTAGTCCTTCAGGAAGGTCCTGTAGGTGCTCACGCTCTGTGGCAGCCTCTCATTGGTCCTTCTAGGAAGGTCCTGTATGCGCTGCAACTATTTAAGGCTCGCATGGCTGCACGGCCATGCGCTAGTATTGTTCTATGTTGTACTTTGCGCCAGTGTGGTCATGTATGATTGTGTTCAGGGACCCGGCTGAAATAAGCCCTTAGAATGCTGGCACCTCCAGCGAGGAGTTTGTGTATTTGAGTATTCAGGGACCTGGCTGAAATAGGCCCTAGCATGCTGGCACCTCCGGCGAGGAGTTTTGCGTGCATGCATGACCACTGACTGCTCTTGTTTGGGTAGTTAGCCTGTGCCACTGTGAAGGTTAACAGGGCACAGTGCTTTGAGTTCACAGCTACTCTGTGAAGTAACAGAGGTAGCTCATACCGCCATATAGTTCCGCCATTTGCTAGCAGCAGGTTCTCCTACACAGTGGACCCCGGGCTGCGAACGCATATATCATAATAAAGTCTTTATATCCATTTGGTGCGTTCCGCTAGCCCTAACAATATGAATCCCTCACTCATTGCTTGAGTATTAGGTCCAGCTGCTAGTTTATTTCGAGTCTCCAGCTCCTTAACTTTCTTATTCAGACTGTTCTCATTAATCTCTGGATTGTTTCCTATAACTCCTTTTTCCAAGGACTTCTATTACCACTTGCTGTTCCTTGCTCGTGCTCCTCCGGTCACCGGATTCCAGTAGTGCTGCACCAGTATCGTAATGCAACCCAATGTTGGTTTCACTGTGACATCTCCCTGATACTAAGAACAACAAGTTTGAGGGGGAGTCGATGTTGGGTTCCAGATGTGTCAAACATCGATAGCAACATCACATTAAATGGAGAAGTTTTGGTCTGAAGGATATTGTTTAGGTTGACACAAAAAATGTGCATGCGGGTCATCTAGTGAGGAAGTTCTGTCAGTGGTTGGGGATCTCTGCGTCCAGTGGCCCCTGTTATGTTTCTGAATTCGATCTCTTTAGTTTTTGGTGCAGCTTTATATTCTGCCCCCTGCTGGCGTCTTCTGCTGGTGATAGTTTCTTTTGGATGTTCTGACATTCTATTGATGTTTGGTGCCAGTCTGTGCATTTCCAGCTAAGGGTTTAGATTAGGGTTCAGACAATTTAAATTGTGAGCCCCATCGGGGACAGCAATGATAATGTGTGAAAACTGTAAAGTGCTGCAGAATATGTTAGCGCTATATAAAAAATAAGGATAATTTATTATTTATTAAGAGTTTTCGCTTTGCTGCTTCTTTACTATAATTTGCACCTATCTTCTGTTTATCTTTAGGAAGTAGGCAGTATATATTCGAACAGCACTTGGTTTATACTTTCTTTGGTATTTTATTAGTTATTTTATTCACTATGGGATCCTTTCTTTTTTGGGCACATTTCTCCTATTGTAGGTAAATCACACTCTGCTCTACCCTCCGATTCTTTAGAAGGAACAGGAAGCTAATTCAACAGATTTTTAGGCAATGAGTTCCCAATTGCGATCTCCCAGTCTGTGGTTAGGGCTATCTCTGTTCCCTCAGGCACCACAAGGGACTGAGGAGTCAGGATATCTAGTTAGTACAGTAACCAGCAGGGTCAGTTGCATGTTTTTAGTGTAACACCTATTAATTCTGAGTGATGATACACAAGTATAACAGAAACTCCATTTGCAAATGTAATGTACCTTATTATGTTCTGGGGTCTCTAAAGAACCAAGAGCATATAAAAGGTTTACTCATGCTATGCTCACCTTTATGGCCCCTGTGTTCCTCACTGTCCCTAGTTCGGATCTCTCCACATCTTTTAGTTCCCAAACGTGGGAGGGAAATAGTGTCATGACATCATGACATGCAGCATGACATTTGCGCTTGCATGTGCAGATCCGTCCTGGACACCAAAACCAGAACAGTACGAGAGGCCCAAAGATTCGAATGCTAGTGGCAGGGAATCATAAGATGTGAAATTTTTATAACCTTTTCATTTCCCTTTATGGTTCAGAAAGATGGTGGCCAGCAGCTGCCATTTTGCTAAATCTTCAGTGAAGCGAACTATAAAAAAAAACTGCATTTTGACGAATGTGTATTTTTGTAAAAATCATGTTTGAAGCAATTTTTATTTAGACAATTAGACAAAAAAGCGAGAATACATTTGAAAATGAATAACCAAAACACTGCCCTTAAAAATTACCTTTATTGTTAAAATGTGAATAATTTCAGTCTTGTAAATATACAAAACAAGACAACACAGATATGAAAAATGCTAAAATGTGAACTACAATTTGTTTCTATAAAATCACTGACAGAAGGCGTTTGCACAACAGTAAGACTCCTGTATGTTAGAAAAATGATAATTCGCAAGCATCACATACAAGTATGTAAAACGATAGTGGCAATCATTACTGAGATGTACTGTATACTTAAACGGTGGAGGATGACAGAGATGAATTTGCCATGAATTTCTTTCATTTTGATTTGTGTGAATCTAGCAAAGTGTCGGCCATCTTACAGGCTTAAAAGGGCTGGGAAGGGTTTAAGAAAAGAGACATTAATGCTCACTAAAGATGAGTGAATCTTTTGAACTTGATAGTTTTGCAGTATTCTCCCTATTATAATATAAACCATCAGGTCGGTGTCCTGATGACTGCTCTAGTCATTCTCTATGGGGCCAAGAGCAGCTCTCGTCAGCCCAATAGAGGCTACATGGAGAGGTGATCATGAATACGCATTACATATCCATTCTAACAAGGGTAGAAGTGCCCTGTTCTGCTATTGGGTGAGGTTCCCACCAATTAAGAAATTCTCATCTGGTATTGAGTCACTTGGTGAGAGACTGGCAGAGTGGCTCGATTCTCTCCTGTAAACTCTAGTCCAGAGAGTCCCAGGATTTAATAAGGACACGTGTGACATTTTACACATTTTTAATGACCTGAAATTGTCCTCTCAAGATTCATAGTTTGGGTGTGATGTAGTATGATTATACTCATCTGTTCCTCATCAGGTGGCTACAAGTGCAATGGATTTACATTTAAAATAATACTTTTTTTTTTACAGATCTTTAAAATTCTATCAATGATGTTGCTTATTTCTTAATTACAACAATTAGTTTAGCTTCAATGCTCCGTTTTGCTGGGATGTGGTTCCCAGTGGCTGGAGCCCCCCAATTACTAAATTATCACTTAATCTGTGGATAGATGATAACTTGTTTTCACAAGAGAACCCTTTTTAAGGTTTTTCTATAAAGGTGACAAAGTGATCACACACGAGGAATAGCACACATCCTATAGGGCATTGGACTGGCTGTTAATCCAATGGCAGGAGTCAGGTCTAGTGTTTCCCCAGGAGGAGCCTTAAACGTGAAGTTCTGCAGCAGTCTCGTGAAGAACATGTACAGCTCCATTTTAGCCAAGTTTTCTCCAGCGCAACTTCTCTTACCTACAGCAATGAAATATGTGGAAAAGTATAAAAAGTTTATGTTGTTCCATGGCTAAAGCAAAAGATATTATATTAATTCAAAATGGGCTGTTATAACAAAATTCTAAGTTGCCAGATTCCAATGTCAACCCAACATTTAAATACGGAGGCATAACCATCCTCTTGTCACAGAGATCCCCCAAAAGGAAGAAACTGTCCCCATTCAGATTCTCACATTTTCCCAACTCATAACCCACATAAATCATAAATGTATCCTCATGGAACAGCCTCATAGGGAGAAGATTTAAACAACATTTCTATTAATTTAGTGAATGCGATGATCGAGAAATGTTCTTATTTGCTCTCATCACTCCTACAAATTGGTAAAAGAATAACTCACCGACTGAAAAAGGAATGAACGCTTCTTTCCTTACAAATTTTCCACTGGAATCCAAAAAGTGTTCTGGGTAGAACTCGTCGGCTTTTACAAAGTGATTCTTATCATGAAGTACAGAGGTCAGCAGTGGGATCACCTGGATTCCCTGAAAGGTTCAACATTTGCATAATTCATATTTAATTGGGACTCCCCCCTCCTTAGACTTTATTCATTTAAAGGGAATCTGTCAAAAAGTTTTTTCTACCTCATCTGAGAGCAAATAAACATACTGATCTTATAGTCACTACAATATATCCAGATCAAGAAGTGTTTTCAAGTTTATAAAAAAAATAATCTTTATTTTAAGCAACTTTAAGAATACATATAATGCAAAGGGAATTATAAAAGTAAAATTGTATATTAGCCTGCAGTATTTAAGGTGCACGTGCAAAGAAAGGTGCAATGCTTATACTGGGTAAAGAGAGGGAAACTAAATGGTGGCAGAGCTCTGTCCCTGTGCAAACCACCAAACTCCCAAATGCTGACAATGTGTCACTAATGCCTGCAAATATGAAAGGGGTCTAATACCGAAATGAAATATACGTATTATCTGGGTCTGCGCCTGCTGAGAACATGTGATGCCAAGTGATCACCAAGGGGTCATCTGAGAGCAGCATATTGTACGCCAAATCACCTTAAATCCAAATATGTATCACTTAGTTTACTGACACTACTCAGTGCTCGACCGAGCATCTCATTGCTCGATATGCTAGGAGCTTGCAGAGTATGTTTGCCACTCTTTAGAGAGCCATAAACATGCAGGGATTGTATGCCACACTCTGAAGTGCCGCAGCCATGTTGGTTGTGGCATTACAGTGATTGGCTGGCCACACAGCATCATCAGGTCTATAGTAGACCTGGCACCGCTATGCTCATCACAGTAACATCCAGAATCTGGCAGTGTAGGGAGAGTTGCTGCTGAGCTAGGGAGAGATTTCCTTGCTTCGTACTTTGTGTGGGTGTACCATATATAATACACATATACATTTCAACTAACAGTCTGTCTGAGAACTAATAAAGCTGCATAGATATCAGTGCTAGGCGGGCAGGCAGTGTATGTGGCAGACTGCAGAGCATAGAGCAAGAGGGTCCATTGCAGTTCTGCCTGCTGCAGCTATTACAAATATTTGTAGAAAATAGCCCCAGGTATCAGGGGCCAGGAGTATTTTTTTTTCTTTTCTTAATCCTGATTATTTGCTCAAAAAGCAATCCAGAGAACACCGTTTTCATGCTCCATTTAGTTGTTGGCACTGCAGAATACAGCCAGATTTTTTCCATACTACAGCACTAAAAATCCAGCTATTTTCAACAGTGGTTTGTCTGTCACGCGGACATCAGTGCACCCAAAATTCTGCCATCTATGACCTACATTTATATTTTGTTGCCATGTCTTAGTGCAGTTATTGACCCCAGTTTGCCGAAAAAAATATTTACCTACAGGCCAGCTAGTTTAAACAGGGGTTTGTCCGTCACACAGATCACATCTGTGTGTTCAAAATTCTGCCATTTCTGGCCTCCATTAAAATTTTGCTGCAGTGTCTTAGCAAAGTTATTGACACCAGTTTGCTGAAAAAAACATCTGTCAAGCAGATCACATATAAGTTTGCTCCAAATTCAGCCATTTGTAGTCAACGTTGAAAATATTGTCCCCATTTAAAATGGGCAAGGTGTGTGGCAAGGGATGGGAAATTGGATGTGATGGTGATGTGGCATGCAGAGGCCGAGGCCATGGGCAAGCTGAAATTGTGCCACAACAAACACCCACATTTTCTCGCCCAACCTTCCTGTCCCAATTACTAGGGGAGCACAGAACACCACTATTGAACCCAGAGAAGGCTCAAAAGGTTGTTGGTTGGCTAGCAGATAATGCTTTCAGTCACTTAGCCACCACCACCATGTCTTCCACACGGTCAAGTCTAAGTAGCCATGAGTGTGAACTGAATATTACTCACCCTGATCCTCCTTCCTCTCACCATGACATGTGCCTGGAGACAACTGATCCCACACTTGGACACCCTGAAGAGCTGTTCACTTTTTCATTTAAAGATTTGGGCCTCTGGCCAGGTCCACTTGAAGCAAGGCAAGAGAAGATCGCATAGAGAGATGACCAAATATTTGAGCAGCCACGGTCACATGAAGGCGACAGTGAGAAAGTCTCACAAGTGGTGGACGCAATTGCCACAAAGTCAGGAGGAGGACCAGGGTTCGGAAGTGGAAGACTAGGTGGTGGATGATATAGTAACTGACCCAGCCTGGCAGGAGGACATGCAGAGTGAGGACAGCTGTACACAGGGGGGAGGTGTAATACCCCAACAGGCAGGAAGAAGCAGTATGGTGGCCGCAGACAGAAGGCGGGAAAGAGTTCCCAATAACACCAACATAACGAAAGTTGCCAGTGCAACTGATAGGTCTTCCTGACTCTGCCGATAACCCCAAAAAGGCCATTTGCACCACCTGCCAGGCCAGCATCAGCAGGGGTAGCAAAACTACCAGCCTCATCAACACCAGCAAGATCAGGCACTTGGCAGCAAAGCACCTGACTTTGTGGGCCAAACCCCAGAGTCCAGGAACAGTGTCTGCGGGTTACACCACTGCTTCTTCCGCTGTTGTGCATGCAAGTCAATCCCCTGTCCATGGTGTATGCGAAGATGCCTCCTGCCCTGAACATGTTGTTGCACACACTCAACAAGCACCATCATCAAGCACATCCACGTCCTTGTCCCTCTCTGCTTACAATCAAAGAGGATGCATTGCAGGCGAAGCACGATGAGATGGAGCAAGGAACCATACAGTTTGATTACGCACAACCCAGCCTCATATCATAACAACGTGGATTGAAAGACAATGAGGAAGAGGAGGAGGAAGAACAGGAGCTATTTTCATGTGCTAGAGATGGTAGTACCTCCACAACTGTCATAATGTCTGTTCAGGTGAGGAGGAGGATGAGAGCATGGTCAGTCATCCTCTTGGTGAGGACACGGAAGTCTTGCCTGTTAGCAGTCTGGCACAAATGGCTGAGTTTATGTTACGCTGCCTTTCACGTGACCCTCACGTTCTCAACATTTTGGGTGACAGTCATTACTAGTTAGTGACACTTCTAGACACATGCTACAAGGAAAATTTCCTATCTCTTATTCCCGAGGCAGACAGGCCTACTAAAATGGGGCAGTACCAGAAGGCCCTTGTTGTGGAATTATTAAAAAAATTCTCATCTGAAAATGCTGGTGGCAGAGGTCACAGTTTGTAAGACCACCAAGGAGTACAGGTGAGAGAGACACAACTCCAATCCAGCAGAGGCAGGGGAACACTGTCAAAGTTCTGGGAGAGTTTTTTCATTCCTTCAGAACTGGTCCTAAGGTGCGAGATACTCTCACAAGGAGTGCAAAGTTTGCGAAGATGCTGAAGGAGTACCTTGTTGACCGTACCAAAATCCTCTGTGATTCCTCTGAGCCTTATAATTATTGGGTATCCAGGCTGGACGCTTGGCATGACCTGGCTCTCTTTATCTTGGAGTTCCTGGCCTGCCCTACCACTAGCATTTTGTTAGAGCAGGTTTTTAGTGCCACTGGTTGAATTATAACTAGTGTTGAGCGATACCTTCCGATATCCAGAAGTATTGGTATTGGATTGGATCGGCCGATATTCAAAATATATTGGATATCGCCGATACCGATACCCGATACCAATGCAAGTCAATGGGAATAAAATATCGGAATTAAAATAAACCCTTTCTTTCCTTGTAGGTTAATTCTACATGAAGGAAAACAACTAAGAATAATGTAGGATGTATTGGGGGAGGTGGCGGTGACATTAAAGGCATAGAGGTTTAGGCCAATCAAATGGAATAGCAGGATTTTTTTTGTTTTTTAAGACGTTCAGAGTTACCAAGATATTGACTATGTTAAGATTTTTATATATTTTGTCAGATATTTATGTTTCACTACTTGCATGCTCTTCACCTTCTTTTTAACTCCTCCCACACTTTCTTCTTCATCATCCTCAGCAGCAAAAAAGCTCCTTTATGTACTCCTATATAGTGTTTTTCCACATCTAGCAGGATACGGATGGAAAGCCACTAATAGCATAAATTTGAAAAAATGTGCAGCAGGCAGCACTAATTGAAAAAGGATAATGGAACAGTATGAGGCAGTGATGCACCCTGAGCTGACTACAACCAGCAGTGGCTGCTGAACAGACTACAGAGTGAGCCGCACTCACACAGACACCTTGCAGACAGCTGTAAACAGTGCTGCAAGGCAAAAACAAGGTTCTCACACAGAACTAAATTAGCCTGGGTAAAGCACAATTAAGAAAATCGCTATCTCAAAACTGGCCCTCAGTCAGAACACAGCATCCTGTCTCTAACTGAATTCACAGCACAGTGAACCCAAAATGGCGGCGGCGACTTTTATAGAGCATCATGACATCATTCCAGCAGCCAATCACAGCCATGCCAGTAGTTACATGCCTAACAGGCAGAACAGGATGTGCCCACACTTCTAATGATTCCTCATTAGCTGAATTCTGGCTCTTTGAATTATGGGAACTTCTGATTCCGGTATCTGATATACTGAAAGTATCAGAACTCGGTATCGGAATTCCGATACCGCAAATATCGTCCGATACCCGATACTTGCGGTATCGGAATGCTCAACACTAATTATAACTGATAAGCGCATCCGCCTGTCAACTGAAAATGCTGACAGGCTGAATCTTATAAAAATGAACAAGGGCTGGATTGGGCAAGACTTCTCAACACCACCGAATGAAAGCAGTGTAACATAAACTCAAATCCAGTATCTTTTATTGTGAGATCTATTCCCATGCACCTCTTCACACCAACACATGGGTATACTCTTCCTGATTTTGGCTATTTGCTGTTGTCCTCATCCTTCTCCTCATCCTCATCTTCCACCACCATATTATGTTCATGTATACCTCCCAGGGGTAAATTTTTTAAGCCCATACACTTAGTGCAAGTGCATTACAAGTATAGGAGACCAGCACTTTTCTAATGGGAACATTTTTTTATGAGACCCTCCTCCACATCTCTTCCAAAGGGCATTGGAGTGCCTCCAAATTATTGGAAGCCCTTGCATTCACTGCATAGGCAAACACTATGGGAGACCCACTTTCTAATAATGGGATCACTGTTTTCAGGAGACCCTCCTGTATGTTTCTTCAAAGGGGTATTGGGGTTCATCTAAATTTTGGGCTTACCTTGCATTCACTGCAAAGGCAAACAGTATGGGAGACCCACTTCCTAATAATGGGAACATTGTTTTCAGGATGCCCTCCTGTACCTCTCTTCAGAGGTGTATTGGGGTGCATCTAAATTTTTGGAGGCCCTGCGTTCACTGCGTAGGCAAACAGTATGGGAGACCCACTTCCCAATAATGGGAACATTGTTTTCAGGATGCCCTTCTGTACCTCAAAAGAATCTTTAATATTAAAATGAAAGGCAAACCATGCCACCACAAAGTGACCAAACTTAAAACAAAACCGTGTTCCACCCAGTTAAAAACTATGGGATATAACTAGCAGTCCCTGAACCAGCTCCTAGATGATACCTGCCTGCCAGCGGAGGTTGACACCCTAGGGGGGAGCGTATTGGCGCCCCCGCTCAACGATGACTGACCCTAGGGGCCCTGGTACACTCTACAACCACTGGTGAGCCCCACTACCCAAGGACCACTATGTCTATACAAACAGATGCTGTCCTAGGGAAAGCTAGCACCCAAAGAAATTTAAAAACAATCTTGTGTTGGAGAGTTGGATCACATCAAGATCACTATGGCAATGCATACCTTATATTCATTTTCATCTTCAGTTTCATTTGTATTTTTATTTTTATATTTTTTATTATTTCTTCATTTCCCAGTTTATTCATTTTTCCATGCATGTAATTTTTATTGTTGCTGTTTATATCTAATATCTCTGATATTGTCATCTTCAATATGCACCATATACTATGTAATAATAATTGTGTCTGTATCCATATTATGGTTTCCACCAGATATATTCTTAGTATGTTTATTACCGTATTTATATTTATGGTTGCAGAGAGATATATAGATACACAATTCTTCATTTATTACTGCATTATGAATGTATGTATACTACATTACTAACCCTCTTTTTTGCAGCTTATTCTTCATACTAGCATTGGCTACTTTTTTCTTTTTTTTTCCTTTTTTTTTTTTTCTCTCTCCCTTCATCCATTCTATCTCCAGGTTGGTATTTTGAGTCACTTTATATACATGTGCAATTGTGATTGTCTTCACCACTAGCTTGCTGTGTCCAGATTAATAATACTACTTGGGGAAGGGTGTTTTGTGGTCATGTTTTCATTGGTTTTTTATTCATGTTTGTGCTTTGTGTATTTATACAATAAAGTTTTGATTTTATCCGTAGCATTAAGCAGGTGTGCACATATTTGTGCAGTGGCTTTCTTCTCTTGTTTTGGTATATGCAGCTTTTCATGCATTATGTAGCACCCTGATCTAACATTGCCATATATTCTATGTTGTCCATAGTAGTGCTCCTGACACTTTATATATTCACCCATCTATACTGCTGACAGATTCCCTTTAAGGCTGGTAATGCAATTGAATAATGTTTAGTAAAAAAATTAATAAAAAAATGTGTTTTTTTATGTATGTAAAATATTTAAATGTTCACAAAGTGTAAGCAAGAAAAATTGCATATAGCGAACTCATCCAACTAAAATGTACTTTAAAGTATGATATAAACCACACAGCACTTGGCCTAATAATAACATAAAGCAAAAAAATGAGGGTCGGTTTGTGTTGAAAACATTAAATGGTAATAGAACTTTTTTCCCAACACACATCAATGTCAAAAGAAAAATGAAAAAGTCATGGGCCTTAGAATGCAGTAGCAGAAAAAAAAAAATATCTACCGTATATATTCGAGTATAAGCCGAGATTCTCAGCCCACTTTTTTGGGCTGAAAGTCCCCCTCTCGGCTTATACTCGAGTCATACCCAGGGGTCGGCAGGGGAGGGGGAGCAGGGGCTGTGTAATTATACTCACCTACTCCTGGCGTGCTCCCTGCAGGTCCCTGCTTCCCGGCGCTGCAGTTTCTTCCTGTAGTGAGCGGTCACATGGTACCGCTCATTACAGTAATGAATATGCAGCTCCACCTCCCATAGGGGCGGTGCCGCATATTCATTACTGTAATGAGCGGTAACGGTGACCGCTCACTACAGGAGGAAGCTGCGGCGCTGGGGAACAGACGTGCAGCGACGGCACCAGGAGCAGGTAAGTATGACGGGGGCAGTGCACTATAGTCACCTGCTCCTCGTTCCACCGTCGGCGCCGCTGTGTCTTCCACAGTGACGCTCAGGTCAGAGGGCGCGGTGATGCGATTAGTGCGCGCCGCCCTCTTCCTGATCGTCGGTGCAGAGGATGGGAAGACACAGCGGCGGTCAGAGGTGGAACGGGGAGCAGGTGACTATAGCAAGTGCCAGGGGCCTGAGAGGTGAGTATGTAATTTTTACATTTTTTTAATCGCAGAAAAAGCATATGGGGCATCTTATGTGGCCATGTGCAGTGTATATATGGGGGAAATATCTGTATGGGGCATCTTATGTGGCCATGTGCAGGATGATATGGGGTCAAATATCTGTATGGGGCATCTTATGTGGCCATGTGCAGCATTACATGGGGTCAAATATCTGTATGGGGCATCTGTATGGGGCCATGTGCAGCATGACATGTGTTGTGAACTCTATTTTTGGGCTCCCTCTAGTGGTCACTAGCTGTACTGTGTAGTGTTGTCTTTCTGCAGGTTGGCTGCATCAGCTGGTTCGTTATCCTTGGTTGGTTTCCTATTTAACTCACCTGGATACTCAGTTCCTTGCCTGCTATCAATGTATTCAGTGCTCTTCAGATTCCTTGTGACTACATTGCTCCCAGTCTCTCCAAGACAAGCTAAGTTCTTGTTTGTTTATTTTCTGATTATCAGCGTTCATCATGTTTTTTGTCCAGCTTGCTAAAATGTGAATTATTACTTGCTGGTTGCTCTAGGGGACTGAGTTTCTCCCCCCACACCGTTAGTTGGTGCGGGGGTTCTTGAAATCTCAGTGTGGATATTTTGTAAGGGTTTTTTACTGACCGCATAGATCCCTTTTCTATTTTCTGCTATCTAGAATTAGTGGGCCTCATTTGCTGAATCTGCTTTCACCCCTATGTTTATGCCTTCCTCTTACCTCACCATCATTATCTGTTGGGGGCTTCTATATCTTTGGGGATTATTTCTCTGGAGGCAAGAGAGGTCTTTCTTTCTCTCTAGGGGTAGTTAGTTCCTCAGGCTGGCTCGAGACGTCTAGGAATTTTAGGCACGTTCACCGGCTACCTGTAGTGTGTTTGGGTAGGTTCAGTTTTGCGGTCATTCCAGTTTACCACCTCCCTAGAGCTTGTCCTATGTTTAGTCACCTTGCTGGAGTAATTTGTGATCCTCCACCACTAAGGATCATAACAGTATAGCAGGCCAAGAAGTGTTTTATGCATCGCAGAAGTGGGATTAAAAGAAGACCTGAGTACATTTTTTTTTTCTCCCGCTTTTCCTTTGCTGCAGTCTGTTCAGCTTCTTTCATCCCCTTGAACTCTGGGTGGTTTTGAGCTCAGCTGCAGACATGAATATTCAGACTCTGACTTCTAGTGTGGATCATCTTACTGCATGGGTGCAAAGTATTCAGGATTTTGTTATTCATAGCCCTATGTCTGAACCAAAGATACCCATTCCTGAGTTGTTTTCTGGAGATAGATCTAGGTTTCTAAATTTTAAGAATAATTGTAAGTTATTTCCATCTCTGAGACCTCGTTCCTCTGGTGATTCCGCTCAGCAAGTTAAAATTGTTATCTCCTTGTTGCGTGGCGACCCTCAGGATTGGGCTTTCTCTCTGGCGCCAGGAGATCCTGCATTGCCTAATGTAGATGCATTTTTTCTGGCTCTTGGAATGCTTTATGAGGAGCCTAATCTTGAGAATCAGGCAGAAAAAGCGTTGCAGGTCCTCTCTCAAGGTCAGGATGAAGCAGAGGTGTATTGTCAAAAATTTCGGAAATGGTCAGTGCTTACTCAATGGAATGAGTGTGCCCTGGCTGCAAATTTCAGAGAAGGTCTTTCTGAAGCCATTAAGAATGTTATGGTGGGGTTTCCCACCCCTACAAGTCTGAGTGATTCTATGGCTTTAGCCATTCAGGTTGATCGGCGTTTGCGGGAGCGCAAATCTTCTCATCCTTTGGCGGTATTTTCTGAACAGAGACCTGAGTCTATGCAATGTGACCGAACTCTGACCAGAATTGAGCAACAAAGTCATAGACGTCAAAATGGGTTGTGCTTTTACTGTGGTGATTCTACTCATGTTATCTCAGCATGCTCTAAATGCTTAAAAAAGTTCGCTAAACCTGTCACCATTGGTACTATACAGCCTAAATTTATTTTGTCTGTTACTTTGATTTGTTCTTTGTCGTCCTACTCAGTTATGGCTTTTGTGGATTCAGGTGCTGCCCTGAATCTGATGGATTTGTCGTTTGCCAAGCGCTGTGGTTTTGTCCTGGAGCCTTTGGAATTTCCTATTCCTCTGAGGGGAATTGATGCTATGCCATTGGCTGAGAATAAGCTTCAGTATTGGACGCAAATGACCATGTGCATGACTCCCGTACATCAGGAGGTGATTCGCTTTCTTGTTCTGCATAATTTGCATGATGTTGTCGTTTTGAGTCTGCCATGGCTGCAGGCTCATAATCCAGTCTTAGATTGGAAAGCTATGTCTGTGTCAAGTTGGGGTTGTCAGGGAATTCATGGCGATACTCCGTTGGTGTCTATTGCTTCTTCCATTCCCTCTGAGGTCCCTGAGTTTTTGTCTGACTACCAGGATGTTTTTGATGAGCCCAGGTCCAGTGCCCTGCCCCCTCATAGGGATTGTGACTGTGCTATAAATTTAATTCCTGGTAGTATATTCCCTAAGGGACGACTTTTTAATTTGTCTATACCAGAGCATGCCGCGATGCGGAGTTATATAAAGGAGTCTTTGGAGAAGGGACATATTCGCCCATCCTCTTCCCCTCTTGGTGCAGGATTCTTTTTTGTGGCCAAGAAGGACGGTTCTTTGAGACCTTGTATAGATTATCGTCTTCTGAATAAAATTACAGTCAAATTTCAGTATCCTTTGCCACTATTGTCTGATTTGTTTGCTCGGATTAAGGGTGCCAGTTGGTTCACCAAGATAGATCTCCGTGGTGCGTATAATCTTGTGCGCATTAAGCAGGGAGATGAATGGAAAACAGCATTTAATACGCCCGAAGGCCATTTTGAGTACTTGGTGATGCCTTTTGGACTCTCTAATGCTCCTTCTGTGTTTCAGTCCTTCATGCATGACATTTTCCGAGAATATCTGGATAAATTTATGATTGTTTATCTGGATGACATTTTGGTCTTTTCTGATGATTGGGAGTCCCATGTGAAGCAGGTCAGGATGGTGTTTCAGGTCCTGCGTGCTAATGCTTTATTTGTGAAGGGCTCAAAATGCCTCTTCGGAGTACAGAAGGTCTCCTTTTTGGGTTTTATTTTTTCTCCTTCTACTGTGGAGATGGACCCAGTCAAGGTCCAGGCTATTCATGACTGGACTCAGCCCACGTCTGTTAAGAGTCTTCAGAAGTTCTTGGGTTTTGCTAATTTTTACCGTCGTTTCATCGCTAATTTTTCTAGTGTGGTTAAACCTTTGACGGATTTGACCAAGAAGGGTTCTGATGTGACTAATTGGTCTCCTGCGGCCATGGAGGCCTTTCAGGAGCTGAAGTGCCGGTTTTCTTCAGCTCCAGTCTTATGTCAGCCAGATGTCTCTCTCCCCTTCCAGGTCGAGGTTGATGCTTCTTAGATTGGAGCAGGGGCTGTTTTGTCACAGAGAAGCTCTGATGGCTCTGTGATGAAGCCATGTGCTTTCTTTTCAAGAAAATTTTCGCCTGCCGAGCGAAATTATGATGTTGGTAATCGGGAGTTGTTGGCTATGAAGTGGGCATTTGAGGAGTGGCGACATTGGCTCGAAGGAGCTAAACATCGTGTGGTGGTCCTGACTGATCACAAAAATCTGATTTACCTCGAATCTGCCAAGCGCCTGAATCGTAGACAGGCTCGTTGGTCATTGTTTTTCTCCCATTTCAACTTCGTGGTCTCATACCTGCCTGGTTCGAAGAACGTGAAGGCTGATGCACTTTCTAGGAGCTTTGTGCCTGACTCTCCGGGAGTTTCTGAGCCGGCTGGTATTCTCAGAGAGGGAGTGATTTTGTCTGCCATTTCTCCAGATTTGCAACGAGTGCTGCAGAAATTTCAGGCGGATAGACCTGACCGTTGTCCACCAGAGAGACTGTTTGTCCCGGATAGATGGACCAGCAGAGTTATTTCCGAGGTTCATTCTTCGGTGTTGACGGGTCATCCTGGGATTTTTGGTACCAGAGATTTGGTGGCTAGGTCCTTTTGGTGGCCTACCTTGTCGCGGTATGTGCATTCCTTTGTGCAGTCTTGTGGGATTTGTGCTCGAGCTAAGCCTTGCTGTTCTCGTGCCAGCAGTTTGCTTTTGCCTTTGCCTGTGCCGAAAAGGCCTTGGACGCACATTTCCATGGATTTTATTTCGGATCTTCCAGTATCTCAGAAAATGTCTGTCATCTGGGTAGTGTGTGATCGTTTTTCCAAGATGGTCCATTTGGTGCCCTTGCCTAAGTTGCCTTCCTCCTCCGATTTGGTTCCTCTATTTTTTCAGAATGTGGTTCGCTTGCACGGCATTCCTGAGAATATTGTGTCTGATAGAGGATCCCAGTTTGTGTCCAGGTTTTGGCGAACTTTTTGTGCTAAGATGGGCATTGATTTGTCTTTTTCGTTGGCCTTCCATCCTCAGACTAATGGCCAAACCGAGCGAACTAATCAGACGTTGGAAACTTATTTGAGATGTTTTGTTTCTGCTGATCAGGATGATTGGGTGACTTTTTTGCCATTGGCCGAGTTTGCCCTTAATAATCGGGCTAGTTCTGATACCTTGGTTTCGCCTTTTTTCTGCAATTCTGGTTTTCATCCTCGTTTTTCCTCGGGTCAGGTTGAGTCTTCTGACTGTCCTGGGGTGGATTCTGTGGTGGATAGGTTGCAGCAGATTTGGAACCATGTGGTGGACAATCTGAAGTTGTCACAGGAGAAGGCTCAGCGCTTTGCCAACCGCCGCCGCGGTGTGGGTCCCCGACTTCGTGTTGGGGATTTGGTGTGGCTGTCTTCTTGGTATGTTCCTATGAAGGTCTCCTCTCCTAAATTCAAGCCTCGCTTCATCGGTCCTTATAAGATCTTGGAAATCCTTAACCCGGTGTCCTTTTGTTTGGATCTCCCAGCATCGTTTGCCATCCATAATGTGTTCCATAGGTCTTTGTTGCGGAGGTATGTGGTACCTGTGGTTCCTTCTGTTGAGCCTCCTGCTCCGGTGCTGGTCGAGGGCGAATTGGAGTACGTGGTGGAGAAGATTTGGGATTCTCGTATCTCTAGACGGAGACTTCAGTATTTGGTTAAGTGGAAGGGCTATGGTCAGGAGGATAACTCCTGGGTTGTCGCCTCTGATGTTCATGCGGCCGATTTGGTTCGTGCCTTCCACGCAGCTCATCCTGATCGCCCTGGGGGTTTTGATGAGGGTTCGGTGACCCCTCCTCAAGGGGGGGTACTGTTGTGAACTCTATTTTTGGGCTCCCTCTAGTGGTCACTAGCGGTACTGTGTAGTGTTGTCTTTCTGCAGGTTGGCTGCATCAGCTGGTTCGTTATCCTTGGTTGGTTTCCTATTTAACTCACCTGGATACTCAGTTCCTTGCCTGCTATCAATGTATTCAGTGCTCTTCAGATTCCTTGTGACTACCTTGCTCCCAGTCTCTCCAAGACAAGCTAAGTTCTTGTTTGTTTATTTTCTGATTATCAGCGTTCATCATGTTTTTTTGTCCAGCTTGCTAAAATGTGAATTATTACTTGCTGGTTGCTCTAGGGGACTGAGTTTCTCCCCCCACACCGTTAGTTGGTGCGGGGGTTCTTGAAATCTCAGTGTGGATATTTTGTAAGGGTTTTTTACTGACCGCATAGATCCCTTTTCTATTTTCTGCTATCTAGAATTAGTGGGCCTCATTTGCTGAATCTGCTTTCACCCCTATGTATGTGCCTTCCTCTTACCTCACCGTTATTATCTGTTGGGGGCTTCTATATCTTTGGGGATTATTTCTCTGGAGGCAAGAGAGGTCTTTCTTTCTCTCTAGGGGTAGTTAGTTCCTCAGGCTGGCTCGAGACGTCTAGGAATTTTAGGCACGTTCACCGGCTACCTCTAGTGTGTTTGGATAGGTTCAGTTTTGCGGTCAGTCCAGTTTACCACCTCCCTAGAGCTTGTCCTATGTTTAGTCACCTTGCTGGAGTAATTTGTGATCCTCAACCACTAAGGATCATAACAGACATGGGGCAAATATCTGTATGGAGCATCTTATGTGGCCATGTGTAGCATGATATGGGGGCAAATATCTGTATGGGGCATCTTATGTGGCCATGTGCATCATGATATGGGGGCAAATATCTGTATGCAGGATCTGTATGGGGCCATGTGCAGCATTATATGGGGCCATGTGCAGCATGATATGGGGCAAACGTCTCTATGGAGCATCTTATGGGGTCATAATCAACCTTTGTGCAGCATTATATGGGGCATATTTTAATATGGAGCATCTTATGGGGCCCATCATGAACTGTATGGAGCATTATATGGGGCTCCTGATTCAATATGGATATTCAAAAACACTTAACTTACTGATGTCTCAATTAATTTTACTTTTTATTGGTATCTATTTTTACTTTTGAAATTTACCAGTAGTTGCTGCATTTTCCACCCTAGGCTTATACTCGAGTCATTAAGTTTTCCCAGTTTTTTGTGGCAAAATTGGGGGGTCGGCTTACACTCGGGTCGTCTTCTACTCGAGTATATACGGTATATATTTTTAAAATAAGGCATTTTTATTATGGTAAAATAATAGAACAAAGAGCAACAAAACCAATACATGTTTGGTATTACCATTACAAAGTAGTTAAAATGTAATAAAACAAAAATAATAATAATTTTGTTTAGCATGGAAAGCTATGAAACCTTACAGATCACTTAAGGAATTTGACATAAATTCCTGTAAAAAATGCATGTTCATGGCTTCCAACGCCTTTTTTATTTGATAAGCAGAGAGCTCAGAGGAGGACAATGGATCCAAAATCAGAATATGAGCATTGAACAAATGTGAACATTTGGGAAATGGATGGAAAATCCCTGTCCATAAGGGGTTATCCAATACTTATCACTATATAAAAAATAGGCACATGGCGGTTTCAAATTAACACTAGTCTGCACCACTGCTCATGCCCCAAATATTCTCCTTCCTTTTATGTCAGAGTGGTTCTCAAAATACTTTGTCCATACTGGTTGAAACATAACATGACTAGTTTTTAGCGATACCTTCCGATATCGGGAAATATTGGATCGAATTGGATCGGACCGATACCCAACAAATATCGGATATCGCCGATTCCGATACCAGAAACCAATGCAAGTCAATGGGAAACAAATATCGGAATGAAAATAAACCCTTTCTTTCCTTGTAGTTTAAAAAGGATCTGCGGTTTTGCTGTGAGAAACACTGCAGATCGGGAGGAGGGAAGAGTGCGTGGGTGGAGTGTGGGTGGTGCATGGGCAGAGACTGTGTATGTGTGTGGGGAAGATGTGCGTGTCTGTGTATGGCGATCGCGAGGGTCTGCGGGGATCGCGGGGCTGCTGGGGGGCTGCAACGGGCTGTAGGGGTCTGTGCCGGGCAGGGGGGGTCTGTGCCGGGCTGTCAGGGGTCTGTGTGGGCCTCTCGGGGGTCTGTGCGGGCCTCTCGGGGGTCTGTGCGGGCATCTTGGGGATCTGTGCGGGCCTCTCGGGGGTCTGTGTGGGCCTCTTGGGGGTCTTTGTGTCCTTGTGCAGGCATCGTCCGGGCTATGCCTGCTACAATGACAGTGATTGATACATTAGTCAATGATGGGACAGTAGTAGTCCAAAAAAACACAAACATGCATACTACATACAAAATACTACATACATACAACATATTACATACATACTACAGTACATACATACTACATACAACATACTACATATATACTACATACTACATACACACTACATACAACATACTAAATACATACTACATGCATACATACTATATACATACAACATACTACATACATACTACGTACATAATAATACATACATACAACATACTACATACATACTACATACAACATACTGCATACATACTACATACAACATACTACATATATACAACATATATACAACATACTACATACAGCATACTACATACATACTACATACATACTACATACATACAACATACATACTACATACATACATACAACATACATACATACGACATACATACATACTATATACATACTGCATACAATACATTCATACATTACATACAATACATACATATAGACATACAGTACATATAACATAGAGTACATACTCACCATCACTTGTCACTTTGATCCCCGAAGCCAGTGTCACCTGTAAAAAATATTAAAATAACAAACAAACAGTATACTTCCTGATCCGCAGAAATCCACGAGTGTCCCACGACGATCTCCCGTGGAGAGCAGCAGCATCAGCTGATGCGACCACTCTCTAGGGGCTCCAGGAATACAATGACGGGAGGAAGGTATCCATCCGCACAGTATTCCTCCGCCACTGTAAAAAAGAGTCCCTAGTCCCACTTTTAGCATTGCTGTGTGAGAAAATTCCCACACAGCAAATGCCATAAAGTGAGACCAGTGAACTACAGTAACCTCTCAGTGATGCACTGCAGGAGCCATTGTCTCCTGTCAGTGTGTCACTGAGGGTCCTATAGAGCAGTGACATCATCCGATGTCACTGTTCTATAGGGGAGATCGTCATGGGACACTCATTATTAATTGGACTGCGTCGGACAGGGAGTATACAGTTTATTACTTTACGTTTTTTGCAAGCGCTGAAGTATGGTGAAATTAAGAATAATAAAATACTTTTTTTCTGGCTGTGTCTTTATTTTGTTTTTAACTCTTTCACTACTCTAGGATTAATACTGGATAGGCGTCTTATTGACGCCTCCCCATTATTAACCCGGCTTAATGTCACCTTACAATAGCAAGGGTACATTAACCCCTTATTACCCCATATCCCACTGCTACTCGGGAGTGGGAAGAGAGGGGCTAAGTGCCGGAATTGGTGCATCTTACAGATGCGCCATTTCTGGGGTGGCTGCGGACTGGTATTTGTAGCCAGGGGGCCAATATTATGGCCCCTATCTAGGCTATGAATATCAGCCTGCAGCTGTCTGCGTAGCCTTTCTGGCTATAAAATATAGGTGGACCCCACGTCATTTTGTTTTAGGGTCCTCCTATTTTAATAGCCAGTAAAGGCTACGCAGATAGCTGCAGGCTGATATTCATAGCCTGGGAGGGACCATGGGTATTAACCCCTTCCCAGGCTACAAATATTGGCCCCCGGCTGTCAGCTTTCCCCCTCTGGTGCAGAAAAATGCGCGGGAGCCAACGCCATTTTTTTTCCCGTTTTTTCCTTTGTGTTCATTAATCAACATCAGCCTATCTATGGATATATCTATCTATAGATATATCTATAGATACACAGATGTTTCTATCCATATATCTGTCTGGCTAATTTCACATATCAGATTTTTGCCGTCAGGCACAATCCGGCGAGATTTGAAAAAAACTATCCGTTTTTTTCTGCTGGATCCGTTTTTTTTCATAGAGTTGTATTAGCGCTGGATTGCACCTGATGGCCACATGTTTCATCCATTTTTGCCGGATCCGTCAAAAAAGCTGTTTCCGCGGGACGGAAAACACATACAGAGGATCGGTTTTTCTGTCCGGTGAAAAAAACGCACAGCGACGGATCTGGCGAAAAGCGTATGAAACTGAGATGTGAAATGATGAATCCGCCTCCGAATCCATTATTTCATGCATGTTTCCATTCAAATCATGCACATTTTTCATTTATTTATTTATTTCCAAAAACTGCATCAAAATCGCAAAAAAATGCACAAAAAACTGCATAAAAACTGCATCAAAAACGCATCAAAACTGCATCAAAACTGCATCAAAAACCGCACTAAAAACTGCACCAAAAACTGCATCAAAACTGCATCAAAACTGCAAGAAAAACTGCATCAAAAATCGCACCAAAAAATGCATCAAAACTGCACCAATAACCGCATCAAAAACCGCACCAAAAACTGCATTAAATTGCATTTGTTTTCCGGAAACAGCTTTTTTGAAGGATCCGGCAAAAAACGGATGAAACGTGTGACCATCAGGTGCAATCCGGCGCTAATACAACTCCATGAGAAAAAACTGATCCAGCAGAAAAAAAACGGATCGTTTTTTTTCAAAACTCGCCGGATTGTGCCTGATGGCAAAAACCTGATGTGTGAAATTAGCCAGATAGATATATGGATAGAAATATCTATGTATCTATAGATAGTAGAAAAAAGGAACAGCACAACACGTATTAGTTATCTTCGGGTGCAAGGCCCCAGGCAACTAGTCCAATGATTGCACCAGATTCACAGAGATTCAAAGAAGAGGCAGCACTCCATTAGTTCAGTGAAAAATGTGGAAGGTTTAATCGACCCACATAGCCGGGCAACGTTTCAGCTCCAACTGAGCCTTTATCAAGCGATGATGAAGGCTCAGTTGGAGCTGAAACGTCACCCGGCTATGTGGGTCGAATAAACCTTCCACATTTTTCACTGAACTAATGGAGTGCTGCCTCTTCTTTGAATCTTTATGTATCTATAGATATATCTATAGATAGATATATCCATAGATAGGCCGATGTTTATTAATGAATATAATGAAAAAAAAGGGAAAAAATGGCGTGGGCTCCCGCACAATTTTCTGCGCCAGAGGGGGAAAGCCGACGGCCGGGGGCCAATATTTGTAGCCTGGGAAGGGGTTAATACCCATGGCCCCTCCCAGGCTATGAATATCAGCCCATTGCTGTCTGTGTAGCCTTTACTGGCTTTTAAAATAGGGGGACCCCAAAATAGAAATGATGTGGGGTCCCCCTATATTTTATAGCCAGAAAGGCTACGCAGACAGCTGCAGGCTGATATTCATTGCCTAGAGAGGGGCCATGGATATTGGCCCCCCCCGGCTACAAATACCAGCCCGCAGCCGCCCCAGAAATAGCCCATCTGTAAGATGCGCCAATTCCGGCACTTAGCCCCTCTCTTCCCACTCCCGAGTAGCAGTGGGATATGGGGTAATAAGGGGTTAATGTACCCTTGCTATTGTAAGGTGACATTAAGCCGGGTTAATAATGGAGAGGCGTCAATAAGACGCCTATCCAGTATTAATCCTAGAGTAGTGAAAGAGTTAAAAACAAAATAAAGACACAGCCAGAAAAAAAGTATTTTATTATTCTTAATTTCACCATACTTACCATACTTCAGCGCTTGCAAAAAACTTAAAGTGATAAACCGTATACTCCCTGTCCGACGCAGTCCAATTAATAACGAGTGTCCCATGATGATCTCCCCTATAGAACAGTGACATCGGATGATGTCACTGCTCTATAGGACCCTCAGTGACACACTGACAGGAGACAATGGCTCCTGCATTGCATCACTGAGAGGTTACTGTAGTTCACTGGTCTCACTTTATGGCATTTGCTGTGTGGGAACTTTCACACAGCAATGCCAAAAGTGAGACTAGGGACTGTTTTTTACAGTGGCGGAGGAATACAGTGCGAAAGGATGCCTTCCTCCCATCATTGTATTCCTGGAGCCCCTAGAGAGCGGTCGCATCAGCTGATGCTGCTGCTCTCCATGGGAGATCGTCGTGGGACACTCGTGGATTTTTGCAGATCAGGGAGTATATTGGTTGTTTGTTATTTTAATCTTTTTTACAGATGACACTGGCTTCGGGGATCAAAATGACAAGTGATAGTGAGTATGTACTCTATGTTATATTTACTGTATGTCTATACTGTATGTATGTATTCTATGTAATGTATGAATGTATTGTATGTAGTATGTATGTAGTATGTATGTTGTATGTATATTGTATGTACAGTGGGGCAAAAAAGTATTTAGTCAGTCAGCAATAGTGCAAGTGCCACCACTTAAAAAGATGAGAGGCGTCTGTAATTTACATCATAGGTAGACCTCAAGTATGGGAGACAAACTGAGAAAAAAAAATCCAGAAAATCACATTGTCTGTTTTTTAATCATTTTATTTGCATTTTATGGTGGAAAATAAGTGTTTGGTCAGAAACAAACAATCAAGATTTCTGGCTCTCACAGACCTGTAACTTCTTCTTTAAGAGTCTCCTCTTTCCTCCACTCATTACCTGTAGTAATGGCACCTGTTTAAACTTGTTATCAGTATAAAAAGACACCTGTGCACACCCTCAAACAGTCTGACTCCAAACTCCACTATGGTGAAGACCAAAGAGCTGTCAAAGGACACCAGAAACAAAATTGTAGCCCTGCACCAGGCTGGGAAGACTGAATCTGCAATAGCCAACCAGCTTGGAGTGAAGAAATCAACAGTGGGAGCAATAATTAGAATATGGAAGACATACAAGACCACTGATAATCTCCCTCGATCTGGGGCTCCATGCAAAATCCCACCCCGTGGGGTCAGAATGATCACAAGAATGGTGAGCAAAAATCCCAGTACCACGCGGGGGGACCTAGTGAATGAACTGCAGAGAGCTGGGACCAATGTAACAAGGCCTACCATAAGTAACACACTACGCCACCATGGACTCAGATCCTGCAGTGCCAGACTTGTCCCACTGCTTAAGCCAGTACATGTCCGGGCCCGTCTGAAGTTTGCTAGAGAGCATTTGGATGATCCAGAGGAGTTTTGGGAGAATGTCCTATGGTCTGATGAAACCAAACTGGAACTGTTTGGTAGAAACACAACTTGTCGTGTTTGGAGGAAAAAGAATACTGAGTTGCATCCATCAAACACCATACCTACTGAAAAGCATGGTGGTGGAAACATCATGCTTTGGGGCTGTTTCTCTGCAAAGGGGCCAGGACGACTGATCCGGGTACATGAAAGAATGAATGGGGCCATGTATCGTGAGATTTTGAGTGCAAACCTCCTTCCATCAGCAAGGGCATTGAAGATGAAACGTGGCTGGATCTTTCAACATGACAATGATCCAAAGCACACCGCCAGGGCAACGAAGGAGTGGCTTCGTAAGAAGCATTTCAAGGTCCTGGAGTGGCCTAGCCAGTCTCCAGATCTCAACCCTATAGAAAACCTTTGGAGGGAGTTGAAAGTCCGTGTTGCCAAGCGAAAAGCCAAAAACATCACTGCTCTAGAGGAGATCTGCATGGAGGATTGGGCCAACATACCAACAACAGTGTGTGGCAACCTTGTGAAGACTTACAGAAAACGTTTGACCTCTGTCATTGCCAACAAAGGAAATATTACAAAGTATTGAGATGAAATTTTGTTTCTGACCAACTTCTTATTTTCCACCATAAAATGCAAATAAAATGATAAAAAACAGACAATGTGATTTTCTGGATTTTTTTTTCTCAATTTGTCTCCCATAGTTGAGGTCTACCTATGATGTAAATTACAGACGCCTCTCATCTTTTTAAGTGGTGGAACTTGCACTATTGCTGACTGACTACTTTTTTGCCCCACTGTATGTAGTATGTATGTATGTAGTATGTATGCAGTATGTTGTATGTTTGTAGTATGTATGTAGTATGTATTTTGTATGTATTTAGTATGTATGCATATGTTGTATGTAGTATGTTGTATGTAGTATGTATGTAGTATGTTGTACGTAGTATGTATGCAGTATGTATGTAGTATGTTGCATGTATGTAGTATGCATGTATCTAGTATGTATGTAGTATGTGTGTTGTATGTAGTATGTTTGTAGTATGTTGTATGTTGTATGTAGTATGCATGTTTGTGGTTTTTATTGTTACATTCAACACATTAGCCGGATGATGGACTACTACTGTCCCATCATTGGCTAATGTGTCAGTCACTGTCATTGTAGCAGGCATAGCCCGATGGGACTTGTAGTCCCATCGGACGATGACTGCACACACACAAAGACTCCCGAGAGGCCTGCACAGACCCCCGAGAGGCTCACACAGACCCCCGAAAGGCCCGCACAGACCCCCGGCAGGCCCGCACAGACCACCGAGAGGCCCGCACAGACCCCCGGCAGTCCCGCACAGACCCCCGAGAGGCCCACACAGACCCCCGAGAGGACCGACAGACCCCCTAGAGGCCCGCACAGACCCCCGAGAGGCCCACACAGACCCCGCCCGCACATACAGACACACAGTCTACGCCCACGCACCACCTGCACTCCATTATAGTGCATCATAACATCTTTTCAGCAGCCAATCACAGCCATACCATTAGTTAACATGCCTAAAAGGATGTGCCCACACTTATTAGGATCCTAATTGGTTGTATAAAATCAAACTGGCTCATTGCATTATGGGAACTTCCGATTCTGGTATTCGATATTATAAAAGTATCGGAACTCAGCATCGGAACTCCGATACCGCGAATATCGGCCGATACCCGATATTGCAGTGTCGGAATCCTCAACACTAAACATGACATTCCCTGCTGTAAGAGGAAGTAAGAAGACTGGCTGGGGAAACTGGCCAAAGGCTAAGTGATTATCTATGCCAAAGTGAAAATAAATAGTGGAAACCACTTAAATTTGGTGTTACGAAAAAATAAGGTTCAATATTCATTTTTTTACTTACTTTGGGAAGGAGATATCCTCTGAAGTTTACATCCTGAGTAGTAGCATGGGGCAGGTTGTTAGGAGCAATGTTTCCAAATCGTTGAATCTCGTGGATGACGGCATCAGTATACGGCATCTCTCTACGATGAATAGCGTGGGGCTCATTTGATCCAATAACTTTATCGATCTCACTTTGGACCTTTTCTGTTTCCAACACAAATAAATAAAAACCATATGAAAAAAAAGGATATTTGGTGACAACTTTTATCCATAAAAATCATAACATTTGAGCCAGATGTTCTCTTTGGCATTTGATATCATAGTGGTTGTTATGAAATTATAGTTTACGTGACCTTAATTTCCCCACTGCAGTAAATTTTTTTCCATATTCTTCTGTTGAGAAATTCTAAGACTCCGTCACATACAACTGATCTGACAGGCGCTTCTCTTTTACTTTCATTTCTCCTTCCTCACCAGATTGTGAGGAAAGCCCCTCCCTCCAGGTAGTCTCCTGTCTCTTGAAGGTCTGTGAAACCTGATATCACAGTTGGATTTCAGAGCTTCAGGGGAGAGGACATAGCTGCACAGATCTCTCAGGCTCATTGTATGTGAATACGTCACATTCAGTAAGGTTGGTATTTTATGTTTTTATTCATCACAATAGTTTATTTAGCTTGTTTTATGAATGTATAGCACAAAATGTGAGGATATTTCATAGAAATAAGGGAGATTTTATAAAAGAAAGTGTGCTGCTCAGGCATATACAGTAGTTCCCTAACATATTCCTTCTCTTGCTTCAGATTATCTGCTGAAATGGAGAGGAAAATGTACAATTTATCCAAACAACTTGATGTTGAGGAAGTAACAAACATGCTGTTAGATGATAGAGACCTCACACTGAATGAGGATTTAGGAGAGGAAAATGAGATTGATTCTCATGATGAGGTGGAAGAATGTGTCCTGGATTCTGAAACAGAGCAAGATGGTGACAGTGGTGAGGATGAAGAAGTTGGATCATATTATATTGGAAAAGATAAAAATACTAAATGGAACAAGAAGCCATTCCTGAAAAAACGTAGGGAACCTTTAAACATTATTACTCACCTTCCTGCAGTAATAGGAACTGCACGTAATGCAAAAACTGCAGTTGAATGCTGGAACAGTATATTTACAGATGACATTCTGGACTCTATTGTCACATATACCAACCAATATATAGACATTATAAAGGACAAGTACATCTGCAACAGAACCATCAAGCCCACAGATGAAATAGAACTGCGTGCTTTTTTTGGATTACTGTACCTTGCAGGAGCTTATAGGGCAAATAGACAAAGTTTGGAGGAACTTTGGGGTAAAGATGGGGATGGAGTTGAAAAATTTAGCCTTGTTATGTCCATAAACAGATTCAAGATTCTAATTCGTTGCCTTCGGTTTGACGACAGAACTACCCGAACCGAACGCAAAACACATGACCGACTTGCTCCAATTCGTGATATATTTCAAAGATTTGTTGTAAACTGTAAACAAAGTTATTACCCTGGAGAGAATCTCACTATTGACGAAATGCTCCCTGGTTTTCGTGGTAGATGTGCCTTTCGTCAATATATTCCATCAAAGCCAAACAAATATGGAATAAAAATTTATGTCCTTGTTGATGCCAGTAAGACCTACACTTACAACCTGGAAGTTAATGCAGGAAAACAACCAGAAGGTCCTTACTGTGTGAGCAACAAACCCATTGATGTTGTAAAAAGACTGGCTGAACCCTTATTTGGATCGGGTCACAATATTACAGCTGACAATTGGTTTACAAGTTGTGATCTGATTGATTATCTGAAAATTCAGAAGCTGTCATATGTGGGAACTGTAAGAAAAAACAAAAGGGAATTGCCGCCACAGTTTGTAAGTGTGAAAGAGAGACAACAGTACAGCAGTATGTTTGCATTCCATAATGGAAAGGCTTTAGTTTCCTATGTACCACATGCCAAAAAAATCGTACTTCTTCTATCAACACTTCATGATGATGCTGCCATCGATCCTGGGACTGGGGCAGAAAAAAAACCGGAGATAATTACATTTTACAATGCCACCAAAGGGGGTGTGGATACAGCAGATCAGATGTGCTCCACTTTCAACGTCAGCAGAAACATCAAACGCTGGCCAATGGTCATATTTTTTGCTATGTTGAATTTGGGTGGTATAAATTCACAAGTGATTTATCTTGAAAACAAGCTTGAACCACTCCGTAGACGATTGTATCTGAAAAAATTAGCCCATGAACTAGTACTTGGAGAGCTACGCAGGAGAAGCGTGAAAACAATCGGTATCCCCTCTCACCTTCAAGTTCAGCTCAAAAGGTTCCGCCCAGAAGATGATGGTGAAAAGTCACCATCTGCACCACCTCACAAAAGAAGGAGATGCACCACCTGCCAAACGGAAAGCGGAACCAGAAGGCTTTCAAATTATGAATGTCTCAAATGTCATAAAGCAATTTGCCTGACACATGCAAAAATGGTGTGTAATTCTTGCTATTTGCTCTGCAAGTGTGACTTTTCTGGGGAAACCTCAGCATCTACTTCTGATTGAATATGTTTTTAATAGTACTTAAGGTACCTTAAAATTAAGTTTGTGTTCAAAAATTTTCTTTGTACATTTTTTTGAGAGAGTTGAACTGGGGACTATTTGGCGGGAGTTTTGAAAAGTTTGTATTTCATAGTTATTAGTTTTATGTTAAGTAAATGTTTTTTTTTGCAACTGATTATGTGTAGTCTCTTTTATTACATCCCTATGAAGGTCACTGATCACTTTTAGAGCACTGAAATTGCAAACATTAGATATTATAGGTATTTTTCCAGCAGGCGCCTGACAGGCACATTGTATGTGAACTCGTTAGTCCGAATATTGTATGTGACGGAGGGTTATAATTTTGCCTAAAGCAAAAGTTATTTTTGACCCCTTGGAGTTGTATTTGGAATTTGAGCTCTCTTATATAAGGATCACTATTACAAAAGATCTTATTTCTTCTGGTGGGAATCTATAATATTGTGGTTAGTAGGCCACAGTAGTAGCCTACTAAGCTTACCACAGTAGTAGCCTACTCGTCTGGTCCACAGAAATGCTCTGCCTAGCCTATTTTTCATTTAGTGCACAACGTTGGGCATCTTAACTATTAACCGAGGTTTCAGTGCCGAGAAGGCCCCTGATGTCATGACACACACCATGTACTCGCAGCAGGTCAGTCATCAGTGGTTCTCAGTTTGGACGGTTGCATATTGGCGCCGTCCAGGTTGAAAACTGTTTATCCCCCAGACATGGATTACGGTGTGGGACAGAACGACGGACAGGTATAGTATATTGTTGTTTTTTTATTTTACTTTTATTACAGGAGAACAAGGGCTTAGCTGAACTTAGGCTTTTAAATAAAAATGGAATACTGTGTTTAGTCTTATTTCAAATAAAGGACTTTATTCTGGCTGTGTCTTTATTTACCATACCATAGGATTAGTAATGGATAGGTGTCTTATTGACACTTCTCTACTACTAAGCCGTGAGCTTGATGTCACCTGACAATACAAAGGTGACATCAACCCCACAAATATGAACCCCAATTGCCACCGCTACAGGGCAAGCGGAAAGACCCGGGCAAAGCTCCAGAATTGGAGCATCTAATAGATGTGCCTTTTCTGGGAGCTTCAGGCTGCTATTTTTAGGCTGGAGGGCCTATATCCATGGCCCGTTACCAGCCTGAGAACATTAGTCCCCAGATGTCTGCTTTAGCAAGGTTGGTTGTCAAAAATGGGGGGATCCTATGCCATTTTTTAAAATCATTTTTTTAAATAAGTAAAAAAAAAAACAGCGTGGTGACCTCTCTATTCTTGATAACTAGCCTTGCTGAAGCTGACAGCTGAGGGTTGCAGCCAACAATTGTGAGTTTTGTCTGGCTGGATAGAAAAAATACAGGGGGACAAACACCGGTTTTTTTTTATTATTTATTTAGATTGCAGGAGCGATTGATGAATACCCCCATCTTCTGCTCCTGCTCTCACTGCAATTAGCGGCTGCAGGTGTCGGATGAAGGGATCAGTAGTCCCATCAGCTGACACCAGTGACTGTAGGTAAGCTTTATACCTCCAATCACAGCTGAGCCCTCATGCTGTCTTTTGCCAGTGTGAGAACCGCGGCTCTCTGACTGGTGGGGATGATTTCCTCGCCGATCAGAAGCGGTGTTTGCTGGGCTGCCATGCACATGGTGAAGTTCGTGTTTTAATTAGTAAAAACAAAATTAAGTAAAAATTATACATTCCCACACATAAGGTGGGTCTCTTACTTTGGATTTCTGGATACTTCATCATTAGTAGAAGGCCCCATCTCAGGGTGGTTGAGGTTGTCTCCATGCCAGCTTCAAAGAGATCTGCAACCAGCATTGCTAGGTTTTCATTGGTAAAGTATAATTTAGGATTTGGCTTTTCCTAATGTAGAAAATACATCAAAAACAGATTCTTTGAGAAGCCACTTTGAACGGCTGCTCTAGCATGAATCCCAACTCAAGCATTAGTTACAACCATGTATCATGGTTGATGGGAGCAGAAAAGCTAACAATAGGAGAGTGTTTGTAAATATTGTTTACTCATGGATTCTTGCCAAAGCAGCAGATCAGAGCAGCTGCTAAAGGAGCATAAAGTTGATAGTTAGAACAACACAATATGCATTGATTTACAGCATTAGCATTATAGCAATGTGAAAAAACTGTTTTCTCTCTATTTCTACAATATATTTTATCATATGTGCTGGGCATATTCATATGCTCCTATTCACTAGATCTACCTATTACACTGGTCTACGGAACAAAAAACAAAAACATTTTTCTGGCATGGACTTTAAGAACAGTTTTAGACTAATTTGAGGGTGCTGAATTCAAATCTGATCTTATAATTTCTCTATCACATCACATTTTTGCGCTATAAGTATATAGCCCATTTTCATGAATTCCATGATAAATATAAGTAGTGTATGAAAAGTGCCGGTTTATACGGTTCACTAAGGTAAATTTAGTTTTCATTTAGTCTCCCAATAAATGTGAGAATATCTTTGTTTTCTTTGAAAAGGCATAATTCCCATTTGTTATGATAACACCCTTGTTTTTTGTGCTACTGGGACAGTAGAGCTACAGCAGAGCATTGGGTGAAAACTGAATGGCCACAGCGACAGAGCTTGGCATCTGGCAATAAGAATGTCATCCATGATCCTCTAGTAGATAGGAAGGACATGGTCTTTCCTCCCTTACACATAAAACTTGGATTGATGAAGCAGTTCGTCAAAGCTCTCAATCACAGTGGAGAATGCTTTAACTGTATATGTTCAACTTTTCAACTGGTCTTAGTGAAGAGATGAAAAAGGCTGGAATATTTGATGGACCCCAAATAAGAACACTTATGAGACCCAAATTTTATCACATCAATGAATGAGACAGAAGAAAGAGCTTGGAATGCATTTTGTAATGTGGTGACGAAGGGAATAAGAAAGCAGACAACTAGGAAGAGATTGTGGAAGAGCTACTAATGAGTGTGCAAAATCTTGGATGTAGAATGAGTATCAAGATTCACTATTTACACAGCCATTTTGACTTTTTTCCAGAGAACCTTGGGGATGTGAGCGAGGAACAAGGGGAGCGTTTTCATCAGGACATTAAAACAATGGAAGAACGGTATCCAGGCCGGTGGGACTCACATATAATGGCCGACTATTGCTGGAGCTTGATGAGAGACAACCCAGAAGCTGTACATCACAGATCAGCCAAGAAAAGAAAGTTCAAATAACTGCCATTTGCCATTCATCTGTGTGCCATATATATGTGTTTTTATATTTTGTAGTTTAATTCTATAAGTATATTTGATTTGCTGTACATAGACTTTGTAATCTTTGTTAATCCTTAATTAAAAATATACAAAATGTAGTACCGAAAATCATGTGCTTTTATCATAAAACATTAGGAGTAATTTTCATCAAAAATTGAAAATATCTCGAAATCCTAATGTTATAGACAAAAACGGAGTTCATATTCGTAATCAGCAGCCAAAATTGACTTAAAATATGTTTTAAAACCTTTTGCCAGAAAAATTGCGTTGACCAGTGTTATCTATCTATCTATTAGCTATCCATCTATCCTGTGGTGTGAATAAGGCCATGTAATAAGACTGTGCGGTCTAACACGGTATAGTCCTTTTTGGTTTGCTTCATGATAGTACTGCTCTGTGGTGTAACAGAGCTTTGTGCTCTGTGCACACTGAGTGACTTTTAATTCAGTGTGGTTTAAGTGTTTTCTCGCAGCCTTGCTTCTCCATTGTGCTAGCTGCGTTTTCTCCATCACAGCACGGTGGACCCCGGGTTGCAAACACACCTTATTATAATTTCTTATTTGGTACATTCCGCCAATCCTAACAGTTTGTCATCAGCATAGGTTTGATGCTGAAAGCAGTGGGACTTTATGAGCTGTCCCAGACCAAAGGTGTAGATGAAGAAGAGTAGTGGTCCTAGAACTGAACTTTGGGGGACAACGACAGATAGAGGTGAGATGAGGAGGTGGTCTGTGATTGGGAGATTTTAAATGTTCGGTCTGTAAGTCTCTCACTCACAGACCACCTCCTCATCTCTTAGTGATAGAAAGCAGAGGGTGGTTATAAATGTTATATTCTCTAACTGAATCTCTGTGACCAGTGGGGTACCGCGGGGGTCGGTGTTGGGATCTATTTTCTTCAACATATTTATTAACAATCTGGTAGAATAAGTAAAATATCGATATTTTCAGATGATACAAAACTATGTAAAGCGGTCAATACAAGAGAAGATAGTATTCTGCTTCAGTTGGATGTGGATAAGTTGGAAACTTGGACTGACAGGTGGCAGATGCAGTTTAACAATGATAAATGTAAGGTCATACACATGGGAAGAAGGAATTAATATCACCATTACACACTGAACAGGAAACCACTGGGTAAATCTGACATGAAAAAGGACTAGGGGATCCTAGTTAATGATAAACTTACCTGGAGCAGCCAGAGCCGGGCAGCATCTGCCAAGGCAAACAGGATCATGGTTGCATAAAAAGAGGTATGGATACACATGATGAGAGCATTTGTAGCGCCCCCACACTGCCGCAGGGCCAAGGGGTACCCGGTACCGGGCCTCTGAGTCTCTGCTCTGGGGTTGTCACGGTGGCTAGGCCCGGTCCGTGACCCTGCCGAGGGGCGCACAGTCAGTGATGAATAGTGATGGGTAGATGATGGTGGTGGTGAGGCTGTAATGGTGCGGTGCAGTGGTGCGGTGCAGTAAATAACGAGGACACCAGGTTGCAGTCTCTTTACCTCTTTACTGAAGATCTCTGGGTCCTCAGTCCGGAATCCAGATCACCAGGCTGCGCAAGTCCGGCCAGTCCAATGGCACCTCCAGAGTTCCCTTAACAGGTGGAAATCTGTGCCTTCCTTCTAGCGCTATGTGTTGTAGTCCTTCCCTGCTGTGCTTACGGAAAGTCCCCACAACTGTTGTGTCTGTTTCTTAAGTTCCCTGACAACTCAATTAGATGATCTTCTGCTAATCTTCCGTCCCTCCCTGATGTTGCGGTCAGGACGGCACCCGTTTGACGGGTAGGCTCGGAGCTCTTCCAGGACCCTAGAGTCGCCCCTCTCCACAAGTTGCCCCCCAAGACTGCATAGGTGATTAAGGTGAGACAGCCCGCCTGAGACTGACTGTCCTGCCGTAGGTTCGAAGTATTGCCTGAAGCTGTAAGTAGAAATACTTCCTTCGGCGTTCCGGCCACCGGTTGTTTGCGCCTCAGTAGGATGTTGCCTCGGTCTTACAGCACGACCCCTACTGGTATTCTCCTTCTTGCTTTGATCTCGTTTCTCACTCAGCACAATCTATCTCGCTTCCAATCCCTTCTTGGGCACCGCCGCTATACTGTGCAGGCACGGTCCCGTTATGTTCGCTCAAGTTGCCAAGCCCCTGTCAGGATCCCACCCCTGACAGGGACCCTACCGAATCTTCTCCCGCAACACCCTCTGCACAAGGTGTTGCCTGGTTCCAACCCAGTCAGCTTTCTGCCTAACTTCCTGCCTGACCCCCAGTTTTACCTGTGTGTGGAGAGTGGCCTAGTAAATAGAACCCTTAGCTCCCCCTGGAGGCCCGGCGGTGAAATGTATTGGTGTCTGTGATACCTGATCAGATGAACTCCTTCAGTGCCATCAGACGTACCATAGCTCCCCTTAGTGGCGGAGCCACAGTACTGCAACGACCAGGACTCTGGGGCGCTGCACTCCCCCCCGGTTAAATCCAGTACTCCGGGACTGGGAAGAAAACAACAATACAGGTTAGCAAAAAGACACGCAATTAGTTGAGTGCAATAACAATAAGGATACTTGAACAGAGCTTCCCTTTATGGGAGGTTAGGACACTTGAACGTTACAAAACATGGTTAAATATCACAACAACAGGCTATAAATAACTTTTCTTACCCAACCGGGTATTCTACTCAGTGTAAATTCTTGAACAATAATTTAACATTGCCTTTAAAGGACGTACACTCTAAATCCACTAAAGACCTTCTTATAATCACATTATAAGGCAATTTAACTTTTACATTCTCCTTCTTTAAATCTGCAGGACCGCCTGTCCTAACGGCGCCAGACCTACTGCCTCTCCTTTCTTACAGGACTGCTCCTTTCAGCCCGAGCCTTCTGTCTTTTCAACTACTATACACAGTATAGAACATAACGTACTTTCAGTTTAGGAATACTGAGCCATCTTCATATGGCTCCTAGGAGGACTCACTGACTAACCCCTACGGGTTCACTTTCTGTCCCCATTTTCTATCAACATTATCAAACATTTTCTTAGAGCATTAACTTCTATCTTTACTTTCTTGCTAACAACTATGCAGGACACTATGTCTACCCCTACGGGCCTACTGCACCTTTCTTCCAATGAACATTATCAGCATTTCTTTTACAATTAACTAGTTCAATACATATAACTTCTACATGTAAACATTATCATTTTCTTTCAAAGCATCGTTATCACTTTACTGTTCTAAGGCAGTATCACTCATAAGTACACAGATGAACATCCCCTTTAAGAGGGGATCAAGTCTTTATGAGGTAGCATATCTTCTCAGGCTACCAGTCCATACTCAGCAAAGGCTCCGGTGCGGTATCTTCGCAAAGAGTCTCTCTTTAAGTAAAACCAGTAGGGAGCGCCTTTAAGAAGGTGCAAGCTATTTACAATAAGTTTGTATCATGCACTGTTCATGATTGCGGCAGTTCTGGAAACTTGTGCAAACTTGGAAAAAACAAACAAAACAGTAGGGATCCCGGGTCAACAAAGGGATCCCTTTAAGAGTTAACCCTAAACGGGTTCAGCAGCAAATCAGGAAACAAACAGTTAAATGAACTATTTACATTCTCAGGGTATCGAGGTTTATGCTTCCAAATCTGGGGGTGGCTTCCGTGAGTACTGCCCTCCTCCCACCACCACATAAAGGGCATCAGCACCCTGGATAGGGGTCTGAGTACTCACGGTTCTCCTCAGAGTGATGGTCCACAGACATTTGGCACACAGGGAGATTGGAGCAATGACTGTCGGTCTCGGTGAATCATCGGAGGGTGGTGCTGTCACTTCCGGCTTGTATTTACATACGTGCAAGGCATACCACCCTTTGTCTCCCCAGTGACGGGTATACCGAACTCGGTCTCCCGGGTAGAGGTCCCGGCCTGGGTGTCCCTCGATGAGGTGCGCCTCCACATCCCGCCGGTTTACAAATACTTCCAAGGCCAGACCGGGCTCCTTAATGAAGCCCCAACCTCCCTGCAGCCGGAAGGTGCTGATCACGCCATAGCTCTGCGGGCCCCAGTTCTCTTCGGCAACCTGCCTGATCTGGGCCTTAGCTTGGAGATCCTTCTTCCGCTCTGCCTGACGCCGAAGCTCTTTCTTGCGGGCCCACTCCTCTTCCTGTTGGCGCAGCTGCTGTCGTTATTCCCTCTGGCGGATGACCTCGATACTCTCCCCTTCTTCCTGCGCGTCTCCTGGAAACCCAATCAGGTTGGTGGTGGTCGCGCGGGTCCACTTGAAGGTCACCCATTCTCCCTGGAGCTGCACGGACTGCTTGGTGGGTCGCAGGGGGCGATCGGCCGTCTGCAGAGTCTCCCAGGGCCTCTCGCATTCAATGCGGCTACACACCCGCCCGGGTGGTCGTGGTGGGGGTGAGTCCACATCCACCAGCAAGGACTCTTCGGTTGCTGCAGCAGGATCGGTATCGTTACCTGCCTCTGGAGCATCCCCGGTGCCGGTCTCCTCCGCCGTCGGCTGCGGGATCGATGCCTGGTGCGAGTGCGGCCCCTCGCCGGTGATGGTCGCTCGCTGGCACAAGCTCCGGAACTGCCGACACAGCTCCTCTACCTCCGCTCCGAGGACTTCCTGGTCTGCGCGGCCTGGTATGAGCTCTCTCGGCTCCCATTGGCAGGGCCTGATACGGGTCTTCTCCCCCTCTCCCGGGTGACTTCCGCGCTCCATGCTGCCAATCGGGTTCTGCCTCGTGGCATCCACGGGTTCCTGTTCCTCCCCGTCCAGGGGGCGGCCTCTCCCTCCTCCACCATCCCATACTAGGAGGCGGACCTTTCTCGTTGATGGACATATCTTCCGGACATAGTAGTATCGGTGAGGGGTGGGTTCCATCTTCGCGCCACTCTTCCAGGCTACGCCCACAATGACACGCCCCATCCTTCCTGCGCGCCACATAGCACTATAATGGCGGCGGTTTTGGCGGTAACTTCCAGCGGCAAATGGCAATACACAGTCTCTCAACAAAGTACAGTCCAGGCACAGTAAATCATAGTTCAAAGGCACACATGACCTGATTCTTCAGGCTTAAGTAGATCCTGTTCGTGACGCCAAGATGTAGCGCCCCCACGCTGCCGCAGGGCCGAGGGGTACCCGGTACCGGGCCTCTGAGTCTCTGCTCTGGGGTTGTCACGGTGGCTAGGCCCGGTCCGTGACCCTGCCGAGGGGCGCACAGTCAGTGATGAATAGTGATGGGTAGATGATGGTGGTGGTGAGGCTGTAATGGTGCGGTGCAGTGGTGCGGTGCAGTAAATAACGAGGACACCAGGTTGCAGTCTCTTTACCTCTTTACTGAAGATCTCTGGGTCCTCAGTCCGGAATCCAGATCACCAGGCTGCGCAAGTCCGGCCGGTCCAATGGCACCTCCAGAGTTCCCTTAACAGGTGGAAATCTGTGCCTTCCTTCTAGCGCTATGTGTTGTAGTCCTTCCCTGCTGTGCTTACGGAAAGTCCCCACAACTGTTGTGTCTGTTTCTTAAGTTCCCTGACAACTCGATTAGATGATCTTCTGCTAATCTTCCGTCCCTCCCTGATGTTGCGGTCAGGACGGCACCCGTTTGACGGGTAGGCTCGGAGCTCTTCCGGGACCCTAGAGTCGCCCCTCTCCACAAGTAGCCCCCCAAGACTGCATAGGTGATTAAGGTGAGACAGCCCGCCTGAGACTGACTGTCCTGCCGTAGGTTCGAAGTATTGCCTGAAGCTGTATGTAGAAATACTTCCTTCGGCGTTCCGGCCACCGGTTGTTTGCGCCTCAGTAGGATGTTGCCTCGGTCTTACAGCACGACCCCTACTGGTATTCTCCTTCTTGCTTTGATCTCGTTTCTCACTCAGCACAATCTATCTCGCTTCCAATCCCTTCTTGGGCACCGCCGCTATACTGTGCAGGCACGGTCCCGTTACGTTCGCTCAAGTTGCCAAGCCCCTGTCAGGATCCCACCTGTTGTGAATTTGGATTCTGGGCTCCCCCGGTGGCCGCTTGTGGAATTGGACTTGTCATCCTCCTTCCTGTTTCACCTGGTTCCATCAGTAGTGGGTGTCGCTATTTAAGCTCATTTCTCTGGTGGTTTCTTGCCGGTCAACAATGTTATCTGATGCCTCTCAGTGCTTGTTCCTGCTTCTAGACAACTACTAGATAAGTTGGACTTTTGTCCATGTTTTGTTTTGCCTATTTGTTCCAGTTCACAGCTGAAGTTTTGTTACTGTGTCTGGAAAGCTCTCGTTGATCAGGGATTGCTACTCTGGCGTTATGAGTTAATACCAGAGTTTAAGGTAATCTCTGGATGGTGTTTTGTTAGTGTTTTTCTGCTGACCATGAAAGTATACTATCTGTCTTCTGCTATCTAGTAAGCGGACCTCAAATTTGCTAAGACTATTTTCCTGCTGCGTTTGTTGTTTCATCTGAACTCACCGTCATTATATGTGGGGGGCTACTGTCTTCTTTGGAATATTTCTCTAGAGGTGAGCCAGGTCTTATATTTCCCTCTGCTAGCTATTTAGGTCTTAGGCCAGAGCTGGGCATCTAGCGATAAATAGGAAATGCTACCTGGCTATTTCTAGTTGCGCGGCAGGCTTAGTTCATGGTCAGTATAGTTCCATCTTCCGAGAGCTTGTCCCTCTATAGGCTTGCTATGATCTCTGCCTGCAGAGATCATGACAGTTTGACCGGCCACTAAAGTGTTAAAGACCCAGGTTGAGAAAGGAGAGTTATAAGAAGTCTGCTGGAATTTTTTTTTTTTTTTTTTTTTTTTTTTTTTTTTCCTCCAGTCTGCCTTGCTGCAGTCTTTTTTCTCTCTCTCCTCCTAATCTCTGTATGGCTCTGTGTGCACCTGACAATAATGGATCTCCAGAGTGTAACTGCGGGTTTGAATAATCTCATCACGAAAGTACAAAATTTACAAGATTTTGTGGTACATGCTCCGGTATCTGAGCCGAGAATTCCTTTGCCGGAGTTCTTCACAGGGAATAGAGCTAGCTTCCAGAATTTCCGAAATAATTGTAAGCTTTATTTGTCCCTGAAGTCTCGTTCAGCTGGAGACCCTGCTCAGCAGGTTAGGATTGTGATTTCCTTGCTCAGGGGTGACCCTCAAGATTGGGCCTTCTCATTGCCAGCAGGGGATCCTGCGTTACGCGATGTGGATGCGTTTTTTCTGGCCTTGGGCTTGCTTTATGAGGAACCTCATTTGGAACTTCAGGCAGAAAAAACTTTGATGGCACTATCTCAGGGGCAAGACGAAGCTGAAGTTTTCTGCCAAAAATTCCGTAAATGGTCTGTGCTTACTCAGTGGAATGAGTGCGCCTTGGCGGCAACTTTCAGAGAGGGTCTCTCTGATGCCGTTAAGGATGTTATGGTGGGGTTCCCTGTGCCTGCAGGTCTGAATGAGTCCATGACAATGGCTATTCAGATTGATAGGCGTCTGCGGGAGCGCAAACCGGTGCACCATCTGGCGGTGTCTATGGAAAAGACGCCAGAAAGTATGCAGTGTGATAGAATTCTGTCCAGGAGCGAGCGACAGGATTTTAGACGGAAGAATGGATTGTGTTTCTATTGTGGGGATTCTACTCATGTTATATCAGCATGCTCTAGGCGTACAAAGAAGCTTGATAAGTCTGTTTCCATTGGCACCATTCAGTCTAAGTTTATTTTGTCTGTAACCCTGATTTGCTCTTTGTCATCCATTGCCACGGACGCCTATGTTGACTCTGGCGCCGCTCTGAGTCTTATGGATTGGTCCTTTGCCAATCGTTGTGGTTTTGATTTAGAGCCTTTGGAGACTCTTATTCCTCTGAAGGGGATTGACTCCACCCCATTGGCTAATAATAAACCACAATACTGGACACAAGTTACCATGCGTATCTATCCGGATCACCAGGAGATTATTCGTTTCCTGGTGCTGTATAATTTACATGACGATTTGGTACTGGGATTGCCATGGTTGCAGTCTCACAACCCAGTCTTGGACTGGAGAGCAATGTCTGTGTTGAGCTGGGGATGTAAGGGTATTCATGGGGACTTACCTTTGGTTTCTATTTCGTCGTCCATTCCCTCTGAAGTCCCTGAGTTCCTCTCTGATTATCAAGACGTCTTTGACGAACCCAAGCTTGGGTCGTTACCTCCGCACCGTGAGTGCGATTGTGCCATAGATTTGATACCGGGTTGTAAATATCCAAAGGGTCGTTTGTTTAATCTGTCTGTGCCGGAACATGCTGCTATGCGGGAATATATAAAGGAGTCTTTGGAAAAGGGACATATTCGTCCATCTTCTTCTCCCTTGGGAGCTGGGTTTTTCTTTGTCTCAAAAAAAGACGGCTCTTTGAGACCATGTATTGATTATCGGCTTCTGAATAAGATCACTGTTAAGTATCAATACCCATTGCCATTGCTTACTGATTTGTTTGCTCGTATAGAGGGTGCTAAGTGGTTCTCTAAAATTGATCTTCGTGGGGCGTATAATTTGGTGCGGATCAGGCAGGGGGATGAGTGGAAGACCGCATTTAATACGCCCGAGGGCCACTTTGAGTATTTGGTCATGCCTTTTGGTCTTTCTAATGCCCCTTCAGTTTTCCAGTCTTTTATGCATGATATTTTCCGCGATTTTCTGGATAAATTTATGATAATATATCTGGATGATATTCTGATTTTTTCTGATGACTGGGACTCTCATGTCCAGCAGGTCAGGAGAGTTTTTCAGGTTCTGCGGTCTAATTCTTTATGTGTGAAGGGGTCTAAGTGCGTTTTTGGGGTCCAGAAAATTTCCTTTTTGGGGTATATTTTTTCTCCCTCTTCCATTGAGATGGATCCCGTCAAGGTGCAAGCTATTTGTGACTGGACTCAGCCCTCCTCTCTTAAGGGTCTTCAGAGATTTTTGGGCTTTGCCAACTTTTACCGCCGATTTATTGCTGGTTTTTCGGATGTCGTTAAACCACTGACTGATTTGACCAGACAAGGCGCTGATGTTGCTAATTGGTCCCCTCATGCTGTAGAGGCCTTTCAGGAGCTTAAGCGCCGTTTTGCCTCTGCCCCTGTGTTGCGTCAGCCTGATGTGAATCTGCCTTTTCAGGTTGAGGTTGACGCTTCGGAGATCGGAGCTGGGGCAGTGTTGTCGCAGAAAGGTTCCGACTGCTCCGTCATTAGGCCTTGTGCCTTCTTTTCTCGCAAATTTTCGCCCGCAGAGCGGAATTATGATGTTGGGAATCGGGAGCTTTTGGCCATGAAGTGGGCGTTTGAGGAGTGGCGCCATTGGCTCGAGGGGGCTAGGCATCAGGTGGTGGTATTGACTGACCACAAAAATTTGATTTATCTTGAGACTGCCAGACGCCTGAATCCTAGACAGGCGCGCTGGTCTTTATTTTTTTCTCGCTTTAATTTTGTGGTGTCATACCTACCGGGTTCTAAGAATGTTAAGGCAGATGCCCTTTCTAGGAGTTTTGACCCGGACTCTCCTGGTAATTCTGAACCCACAGGTATCCTTAGGGAGGGAGTAATTTTGTCGGCCGTTTCTCCTGATCTGCGGCGGTCCTTGCAAGAGTTTCAGGCGGATAGACCGGATCGTTGTCCGCCTGATAGACTGTTTGTTCCGGATGATTGGACCAGCAGAGTCATCTCTGAGGTACATTCTTCTGCATTGGCAGGTCATCCCGGAATTTTTGGTACCAGGGATTTGGTGGCAAGATCCTTCTGGTGGCCTTCCCTGTCACGAGATGTGCGAGTCTTTGTGCAGTCATGTGACGTTTGTGCTCGGGCCAAGTCTTGTAGTTCTCGGGCTAGCGGACTGCTGTTGCCCTTGCCTATTCCTAAGAGGCCTTGGACACACATCTCGATGGATTTTATTTCAGATCTGCCTGTTTCCCAGAAGATGTCTGTCATCTGGGTGGTCTGTGACCGTTTCTCTAAAATGGTCCATTTGGTTCCTCTGCCCAAGTTGCCTTCTTCTTCTGAGTTGGTTCCTCTGTTTTTTCAGAATGTTGTCCGATTGCACGGTATTCCTGAGAATATTGTTTCTGACAGAGGTACCCAATTTGTGTCTAGATTTTGGCGGGCATTCTGTGCTAGGATGGGCATAGATTTGTCTTTTTCATCTGCTTTTCACCCTCAGACTAATGGCCAGACCGAGCGGACTAATCAGACCCTTGAGACATATCTGAGGTGTTTTGTCTCTGCTGACCAGGATGATTGGGTTGCTTTTTTGCCATTGGCAGAGTTCGCCCTCAATAATCGGGCCAGCTCTTCCACCTTGGTGTCCCCGTTTTTCTGTAATTCGGGGTTTCACCCTCGATTTTCCTCCGGTCAGGTGGAATCCTCGGATTGTCCTGGAGTGGATGCGGTGGTGGAGAGATTGCATCACATCTGGGGGCAGGTTATGGACAATTTGAAGTTGTCCCAGGAGAAGACTCAGCGTTTTGCCAACCGTCATCGTCGTGTTGGTTCTCGGCTTTGTGTTGGAGATTTGGTGTGGTTGTCTTCTCGTTTTGTCCCTATGAGGGTCTCTTCTCCTAAGTTTAAACCTCGGTTCATCGGCCCTTATAGAATATTGGAGATTCTTAATCCTGTTTCTTTCCGTTTGGACCTCCCTGCGTCCTTTTCCATTCATAACGTTTTTCATCGGTCGTTATTGCGCAGGTATGAGGTACCTGTTGTACCTTCAGTTGAGCCTCCTGCTCCGGTGTTGGTTGAGGGTGAGTTGGAGTACGTTGTGGAGAAAATTTTGGACTCTCGTGTTTCCAGACGGAGACTCCAGTATCTGGTCAACTGGAAGGGTTACGGCCAGGAGGATAATTCTTGGGTCAATGCATCTGATGTTCATGCTTCTGATCTTGTTCGTGCCTTCCATAGGGCTCATCCTGGTCGCCCTGGTGGATCTGGTGAGGGTTCGGTGCCCCCTCCTTGAGGGGGGGGTACTGTTGTGAATTTGGATTCTGGGCTCCCCCGGTGGCCGCTTGTGGAATTGGACTTGTCATCCTCCTTCCTGTTTCACCTGGTTCCATCAGTAGTGGGTGTCGCTATTTAAGCTCATTTCTCTGGTGGTTTCTTGCCGGTCAACAATGTTATCTGATGCCTCTCAGTGCTTGTTCCTGCTTCTAGACAACTACTAGATAAGTTGGACTTTTGTCCATGTTTTGTTTTGCCTATTTGTTCCAGTTCACAGCTGAAGTTTTGTTACTGTGTCTGGAAAGCTCTCGTTGATCAGGGATTGCTACTCTGGCGTTATGAGTTAATACCAGAGTTTAAGATAATCTCTGGATGGTGTTTTGTTAGTGTTTTTCTGCTGACCATGAAAGTATACTATCTGTCTTCTGCTATCTAGTAAGCGGACCTCAAATTTGCTAAGACTATTTTCCTGCTGCGTTTGTTGTTTCATCTGAACTCACCGTCATTATATGTGGGGGGCTACTGTCTTCTTTGGAATATTTCTCTAGAGGTGAGCCAGGTCTTATATTTCCCTCTGCTAGCTATTTAGGTCTTAGGCCAGAGCTGGGCATCTAGCGATAAATAGGAAATGCTACCTGGCTATTTCTAGTTGCGCGGCAGGCTTAGTTCATGGTCAGTATAGTTCCATCTTCCGAGAGCTTGTCCCTCTATAGGCTTGCTATGATCTCTGCCTGCAGAGATCATGACACCCACCCCTGACAGGGACCCTACCGAATCTTCTCCCGCAACACCCTCTGCCACAAGGTGTTGCCTGGTTCCAACCCAGTCAGCTTTCTGCCTAACTTCCTGCCTGACCCCCAGTTTTACCTGTGTGTGGAGAGTGGCCTAGTAAATAGAACCCTTAGCTCCCCCTGGAGGCCCGGCGGTGAAATGTATCGGTGTCTGTGATACCTGATCAGATGAACTCCTTCAGTGCCATCAGACGTACCATAGCTCCCCTTAGTGGCGGAGCCACAGTACTGCAACGACCAGGACTCTGGGGCGCTGCACATTACACTGCCTCTGTACAAATCCCTGATTAGACCGACATGGAGTACTGTGTACAGTTTTGGGCACCGGTGCTCAGGAAGGATATAATGAAACTAGAGCGAGTACAAAGGAGGGCGACAAAATTAATAAAGGGGATGGCGTAACTACAATACCCAGAGAGATTAGCAAATTTAGGATTATTTAGTCTACAAAAAAGACGACTGAGGGGCGATCTAATAACCATGTATAAGTAGATAAGGGGACAATACAAATATCTCGCTGAGGATATGTTTATACCAATTAATGTGACTATCACAAGGGGCATTCTCTGCGTCTGGAGGAGAGAAGGTTTTTCCACCAACATAGAAGAGGATTCTTTACTGTTAGAGCAGTGAGAATCTGGAATTCCTTGCCTGAGGAGGTGGTGATGGCGAACTCAGTCGAGGGTTTCAAGAGAGGCCATGATTTGTTACTGGAGCGTAAAATTGTATCTTACAGTTATTAGGTTCGTTAGAGGCACATAGACCTGGGGATTTATTCTGATGGAATATAGGTTGAAATGGACGAACAAATGTCTTTTTTTTCGGTCTTGCTAACTATGTAACTATGTAACTATGTATGAGAAAATCCAAGATAGGGCCAAGTTTGTGATGCCAAGAGATCAGAGAATATTTATTAAGAGGGAATGGTTCACTGTGTCAAAGGCAGAGGACAGGAGGAGGAGAGAAAAGTAATGTCTTTTGTATTTGGCAGGTAGTAGGCCATTGGTGACTTAAGGATGAGAGTGATCGAGGCATGTTTGAAGGATGAGGGGAAGATGCCATTTTTTGTTGACAGATTGAAGAGCTGAGTTATCATTGGGATTAAGACTGTGGTAAGTTTTTGGATGAGGTGGGACAGGATCGGGTTAAGTACACAAGTGGTGAGATGTGATATGGAGAGAAAAGAGGAAAATTGATCTTACATAATGACATTCCAAGAAGCTGGCTTTGGAGGAGTAGGGCTAAGTACTTATTAAGAGGGGGTGTGGGGATTTTAGGCAAAAGCTTTGTCTGATGTTATCAATCTTATGTGTGAAGAATGAGGCAAAGTCTTCAGCTGAGATGAAAAGAGAGGGATGGGTTTTTTAACGATGAAGGAGACAATTGAAAGTATTGAATAGCTGTTTAGGGATGTGAGACAGGGAGGATATGAGAGATGAGAAGTAGGTTTGTTTTCCTGCAATGAGTGTGGATTTATAAGTAGTGAGGTACTGTTTGCATGTGATGAAGTGCTGTTTGGAATGGGATCTTTTTCATCTCAGCAACCATTGAAGCCGGTCTCAGTTCTTTAGTCAGGCTGGTATGCCAGGGCTGCCTGATGATTGTACAAGCTTTGGTATGTGTGAGCGGGGTCAACTGATTTGAGAGCTGCAGATATTGCTGTGTTATATAAAGTGGCAACAGCATCAGAATTGTCTAAGGAACTTATATTTGCAAGAGAGAGAAGGAATTCAGAGAATGGGTGTAAATCAAGGTGTTTGAGATTTCTGCAGGGGGTGTGCAAGTTTGTGAAGTGGGAATTGTGCACCTGAAGCAGAAAGGGAAGGGTATGCAAGTAGGTTGTGGTCGGTAAGAATGAGAAGTGAGTTAGAGTGGTTAGATAGGAAACAGAGATGTGGGAAATTGAGGTCCAGTGTGTGGCCCTCTTTGTAAGTGGCTGCGGAGGAACATTGAGCGAGAATGAAGGTGGAAGTGAGACATAAAAGCTTACAGACAGCTGAGTGGGTTTTGTCAATAGGGATGTTGAAGTCACCCATGACGATAATGAGGATGACAATGGAAAGGAAGTGAAGTAAACAGGTAGTGAAGTGATTGAAGAAGATGGTGGCTGGTCTTGAGGGTTTGAGGGGGAGTAGATGTGCATAGAATGCACATTAAAAGTAGTGAGAGTAGCGGAGGACGGCAGTGGAATTTTTGTGAAGGAGCAGTAATATGACAGGAGAAAACCAACTCCACCATGCTTGCTGCTGGGGCAGGAGTGTGGGAAAGGTGGAATCCACCATAAGTGCACCTGGAAAGGTCAGAGTTGGTGAGCTAGTTTTCTGTGATGCAGAGGAAAGAAAGATTGTTAGTAATGAAAAGATCATGGATGTAGGAAAGTTTGTTGCAGACAGAGTGAGAGTTTGATAACATTCCTGTTAAAGGGACTGGGGAAACGGGGGCTGAGTGAATGCCCATAAGGTTAGAAAAGTTTGCAAATTTGTGATCGATCAATGGAGGGAGAGATGACCAGTTCATTACTAGGTGTAGGGATTAGTAGGAAGTGGAGGACTATAGGGGTGATAGTGTAAAGAAACAGATACATTCTTTACTGTGACTACAGTATGTATCCAGTTACCTTTAATTCCAATTCTTGTCTAATTCAATGTAGTACACTCAAGTAGGGAAACGGATTGGACAAATTCAAAAATCGCCGACTTTCGGCAAAGTCGGGTTTCATGAAACCCAACCCGATCCTAGTGCGGGATCGACCATGAGGTCGCCGATCTGCGCGCAAAAGTCGCATTTCATATGACGCTTTCAGGGCCATTTTTTAGCCAATTATGGAGGAGGCAGAGTGTGGCAGCGTGAGGACATAGGTCTCGGTCCCCACCATCTTAGAGAATAGCATGACAGTGATTGGCTTGCTTTCTGCGGCCTCACAGGGGCTATAAAGGGGAGTGCACGCCGACCACCATCTTACTTCTGCCTTTTGTTTTGCAGGGACAGTGGAGGCTATATTTTTATGCATCAGCTCTGTAGCATATTAGGCTGCCTTATAAGGCTCCCTGATAGCTGCATTGCTGTTTGCACGCTGCTGTGCAAACCAACTGCTTTTTTAAAAGCAAAAATCCTGTTACTCCTTTCTGCACAGTTATCTTGTTTATTTTTCCACACTTTTGTGTGCAGCAGTCCTTTTTATTGCTGCCATACTTGTCCTGAGATCATTGTAGGGAGATTGAAATTGTACTACAGTCCTTGTATTTTTTCATATATCTTCCAGCCACTTTCTGCCACTTACATTGTGTTGTTTTATACACTGGACCTGAGTTTTGGTTCAGTCTCCCAAAAAAAAGTGAGATTCAGATTCTCATAAAGTGGATATACTACAGTCCTGTTTGTTTGTCGTATGTCAGCCAGCCACTATCTGCCACTTAGATTGCGTTGTTATATACACTGGGCCTGAGTTTTGGTTCAGTCTCCCCCCAAAAAAAGGGAGATTTAAATTCTCAACAATTTTATATACACCTTCTACCTTGTTTTACAGTACCATATAACGGTTGTTATTTTAATTAGATTTTCCAAAAAATGAGAAAGTCTGTTGGAAGAGCCCGTGGGCGGTGGTTGCCAGCTGGTACTGATGGTGGTGGTGGTGGTGCATCTGGTGGTAGTGGCAAGAGCACAATAGCACCTAAGGCTGGAGGTGTTGAGCCAGCGTCATCGTCTGGCTACACAAGGCCTCGAAGGCTCCCTCATCTGGGAGTAGGAAAACAGCTTTTAAAGCCGAGGCAGCAGGAAAAAGTGTTGGCTTTTCTTGCTGACTCAGCCTCTAGCTCTTTCGCCTCCTCTTCAGAAAGTTCCAAATATAAAGCTTTTCCTCCCTTATCGATGTTCTCCCTCACAGGTCATTCCACTTTGATTACTGGGCATCTAAAATAGACACCTGGCCTGAATTGGCAGAATATGTATTACAGGAGCTCGCTTGCCCTGCTGCTAGTGTGCTACCAGAAAGAGTCTTCAGTGCTGCTGGTTCAATACTGACTGAAAAAAGGACTCGTCTGGCTACCCAAAATGTTGATGATCTAACCTTCATTAAAATTAACCAATCATGGATTTCAAATTATTTTGCCCCACCTTCCCCTGCTGACACGTAGCTTGCCTGAAAAATGTCTTGCTTTTGGCCTCCTCTTACTGACTTCTCCAATTCCTCCATTTGCAGCTGTTGAATGTCCACCATAGGCCATTTTTATACCTCCCTAAGGCAGGTTTCACACGTCAGTGGCTCCGGTGCGTGTGGTGACAGTTTTCTCACATACCGGAGACTGACTCACGTAGACACATTAAAATCAATGTGTCTCTGCACATGTCAGCATGTTTTCACGGACCGTGTGTCCGTTTGAAAAACACGGAGACATGTCAGTGTTCGTGGGAGCGCACGGATCACACGGACCTATTAAAGTCAATGGGTCCGTGTAAAACACGTACCGCACACGGATGCTGTCCGTGTGCCGTCCGTGTGCCATGCAGGAGACAGCGCTACAGTAAGCACTGTCCCCCCAGCTTTTGGTGCTGAAGCCACCATTCATTTCTTCTCTCCACCAGCGTTCACTGGAGAGAAGGAATGAAAAATCATTGTTTTTTTTATTTTTTTTGCGGTTGAAATAAAGTTCCCGATAACCAATCCCCTATCATTCCACATAGAGACAGAAGCCAATATCTCTGGCAAGATGTTAAAGGGAACCTGTCAGACTGATTGACTCACTTAGCATGTTATCAAGTCCCTGTGGGCATGATAACATGGCTTACAAGCACCCGCATCATTGATGTGCTGTACATCATAGAATCATAGAATGGTAGAGTTGGGAGGGACCTCCTGTGTCTTCACTAAATCATCCCAGACAGATGTCTGTCCAGCCTCTGAAGACTTCCATTGAAGGAGAACTCACCACCTCTTGTGGCAGCCTGTTCCACTTATTGATCACCTTGTCAAGAAGTTTTTTCTAATATCTAATCTGTGTCTCCTCCCATTCAGTTTCATCCCATTGCTTCTTGTCTTTCCTTGTGCAAATGAGAATAAAGATGATCCTTCTACAATGTGACAGCCCTTGTAGCCCTTGTATACCTCACCCATACATGCAGCTCTTTTCCCTTACTGCATTGATCCTCTGAAGTCAGGTGTATGTGTGCCAGCACTGCACATGATTAGAAATTTTCTACATTTTCGATCATGTGCAATGTGTCTCTTTGAAGCCAGAACACATACACCTAGCTTCAGAGGATCAATGCAGTAAGGGAAAGAAGCCATGAGCATGAGCGAGGTATGTATAGCGCTGGTGATGATGCCGATACTAGTGCGCAATACCTTCCGATATTCAAAAGTATCGGTATCGGATTTGATCGGCCGATATCCAAAAAATATCGATATCGCAAATACCGATACCCGATACCAACGCAAGTCAATGGGAGACAAATATCGGAAAGTAAATAAGCCCTTTCTGTCCTTCTATATGCTGTGCCGGTGGGGGGAAGAGTGTGGACTATGCGTGGGCGGTGCATGGGTGGACACTGAGTGTCTGTGTGTGCGGGCAGCGTCTGTGCGGGCCTGCCAGGGATCTGTACGTGCCTTCTGGGGCTGTATGCGGCGTGCAGGGGATCTATGCGGCGTGCCGTGGCTGTATGTGGGCTGCCCGGGCTCTATGCGGCGTGGGGGAGTCTCTGTGCAGTGTGGGGGGTCTCTGTGCGGCGTGGGCGGTCTCTGTGCGGCGTGGGGGGTCTCTGTGTGGCATGCTGGGGCTCTGTACGTGTGTGCAGGCATCATCCGATGGGACTACAAGTCCCATCGGACGATGCCTGCTACACTGACAGTGATTGACACATTAGCCAATGTTTAAGTGAACTTTTTTTGTCCATCGCGTCCGCCATTTTCTACCGCGCATGCGCGGCAGATACTCCACCCCCTCCTCCCCGGACTTCAGAATGGGCAGTGGATGTGTTGATAAACTGCATCTGCTGCCAACGTCGGGCACAAATTTCACAACATGCGTCAGTACGTCGGCCAGAAACAAAGCGACGGACCCGTACCGACGCAAGTGTGAAAGAGTCCTTTATGAGCGTTGAATTAAATGCATGGGCTCCCGTGTGATTTTCTGCACCAGAGGGGGAAAGCCGATGGCCGGGGGCCAATATTTGTAGCCTGCTATGAATATCAGCCCGCAGATGTCTGCGTAGTCTTTACTGGCTATTAAAATAGGGGGACCCCCCAGAAAAATGACGTGGGGTCCCCCTATATTTTATAGCCAGAAAGGCTACGCAGACAGCTGCGGGCTGATATTCATAGCCTAGATAGGGGCCATAATATTGGCCCCCTGGCTACAAATACCAGTCCACAGCCACCCCGGAAATGGCACATCTGTAAGATGCACCAATTCCGGCACTTAGCCCCTCTCTTCCCACTCCCGTGTAGTGGTGGGATATGGGGTAATAAGGGGTTAATGTCACCTTGCTATTGTACGATCTCCCCTATAGAACAGTGACATCGGGTGTGTCACTGCTCTATAGGACCCTCAATGACACACTGACAGGAGACAATGGCTCCTGCAGTGCATTTCTCAGCCAGTGAGACTAGGGACTTTTTTTTACAGTGGCGGAGGAATACCTTCCTCCCATCATTGTGTTTCTGGGGCCCCTGGAGAGTGGTTGCAGCAGCTATTGCTGCCGTTCTCCAAGGGAGATCGTCGTGGGACACTCGTGGATTTCTGCGGACAGGGAGTATATTGGTTGTTTGTTTTTTCATATTTTTTACAGATGACACTGGTTTCGGGGATCAAAATGACAAGTAATGGTGAGTATGTAATCTATGTTTAATGTACTGTATGTCTATATGTATGTCATGTATGTAATGTATGAATGTACTGTATGTAGTGTGCATGTATGTATGCATGTAGTATGTATGTAGTATGTATGTAGTACGTATGTAGTATGCATGCAGTATGTATGTATGTAGTATGTATGCAGTATGTATGTATGTAGTATGTATGTAGCATGTATGTAGTATGTATGCAGTATGTATGTAGTATGTATGTAGCATGTATGTAGCATGTATGTAGCATTTAGCATGTATGTAGCATGTATGCAGCATGTATGTAGTATGTATGTAGTATGTATGTAGCATGTATGTAGTATGTATGTAGTATGTATGTATGTAGTATGTATGTATGTAGTATGCATGCATGCAGTATGTATGTTTGTAGTATGTATGAATGTAGTATGTACAGTACAGACCAAAAGTTTGGACACACCTTCTCATTTAAAGATTTTTCATGACTATGAAAATTGTCTTTCTGTTGTGAATTCTGTTCTTGGGCTCCCTCCGGTGGTTATAAGTGGTAGCGCTGCTGTCTTTGGATCGCAGCATTCATCAGGTGTGTCCACTTTTTGCAATTCTGACTGGGCTATTTAGTCTTGCTTGACCCTTTAGTCAGTGCCAGTTGTCCATTGTTCCTGGAGGATTCACATCCCTGCCTGGTCTCTCCTGCTTTGCTTTTCATTTCAACAAAGATAAGTTCTGGCTTAGTTTTTTGCAGTCCACATGCTGTGGGCCTTATTGTTCAGTTCTTTTCCATGTTTTGTCTTGTCCAGCTTGGTCTGTATAAGGATTTGTTCAGCCAAGCTGGTATCTCTGGAGATGCAGATATACCCTCCATATCTTTAGTTAGATGTGGAGATTTTGTATTTTCTGTGGTGGATATTTTCTAGTGTTTTAATACTGACCGCATAGTACTCTGTCCTATCCTTTCTATTTAGCTAGAAGCGGCCTCCTTTGCTAAATCCTGATTTCAGTCTGCGTATGTTATTTCCCTCTCCTCTCACAGTCAATATTTGTGGGGGGCTGTCTATCCTTTGGGGATTTTCTCTGAGGCAAGATAGTTTTCCCTTTTCTATCTTTAGGGATATTTAGTCCTCCGGCTGTGTCGAGATGTCTAGGGAGTGTTAGGTACATTCCACGGCTACTTCTAGTTGCGGTGTTAAGTTCAGGGTCCACGGTCAGTACAGGTACCACCTTCTCCAGAGTACGTCTCATGCTGATCCTAGGCCACCAGATCATAACAAAATTCACACGGAAGGCATCAAAACTATGAACTAGCACTTGTGGAATTATATACTTAACAAAAAAGTGTGAAACAACTGAAATTATGTCTTATATTCTAGGTTCTTCAAAGTAGCCACCTTTTGCTTTGATGACTGCTTTGCACACTCTTGGCATTCTCTTGCTGAGCTTCAATAGGTAGTTACCGGAAATGGTTTTCACTTCACAGGTGTGCCCTGTCAGGTTTAATAAGTGGGAGTTCTTGCCTTATAAATGAGGTTGGCACCATCAGTTGTGTTGTGGAGAAGTCTGGTGGATACACAGCCGATAGTCCTACTGAATAGACTGTTAGAATTTGTATTATGGCAAGAAAAAAGCAGCTAAGTAAAGAAAAACGAGTGGCCATCATTATTTAAGAAATGAAGGTCAGTCAGTCCGAAAAATTGGGAAAACTTTGAAAGTGTCCCCAAGTGCTGTGGCAAAAACCTTCAAGTGCTACAAAGAAACTGGCTCACATGAGGACCGCCCCAGGAAAAGAAGACCAAGAGTCACCTCTGCTTCTGAGGATAAGTCTATCTCAGTCACCAGCCTTAGAAATCACAGGTTAGCAGAAGCTCAGATTAGAGACCAGGTCAATGCCACACAGAGTTCTAGCAGCAGACACATCTCTGCAACAACTGTTAAGAGGAGACATTGTGCAGCAGGCCTTCATGGTAAAATAGCTGTTAGGAAACCACTGCTAAGGACAGGCAACAAGCAGAAGAGACTTTTTTGGGCTAAAGAACACAAGGAATGGACATTAGACCAGTGGAAATCTGTGCTTTGGTCTGATTAGTCCAAATTTGAGATCTTTGGTTTCAATGACCGTGTCTTTGTGCGACGCAGAAAAGGTGAACGGATGGACTCTACATGCCTGGTTCCCACCGTGAAGCATGGAAGAGGAGGTGTGATGGTGTGGGGGTGCTTTGCTGGTGACACTGTTGGGGATTTATTCAAAATTGAAGGCATACTGAACCAGCATGGCTACCGCAGCATCTTGCATCGGCATGCTATTCCATCCGGTTTGTGTTTAGTTGGACCATGATTTATTTTTCAACAGGACAGTGACCCCAAACACACCTCCAGGCTATGTAAGGGCTATTTGACCAAGAAGGAGAATGATAGGGTACAGTCACTAGACCTGAACCCAATCGAGATGATTTGGGGTGAGCTGGACAACAGAGTGAAGGCAAAAGGGCCAATAAGTGCTAAGCATCTCAGGGAACTCCTTCAAGATTGTTGGAAGACCATTCCCGGTGACTACCTCTTGAAGCTCATCAAGAGAATGCCAAGAGTGGGCAAAGCAGTCATAAAAGCAAAATGTGGCTACTTTGAAGAACCTAGAATATAAGACATATTTCAGTTGTTTCCCACTTTTTTGTTAAGTATATAATTCCACATGTGTTAATTCATAGTTTTAATGCCTTCAGTGTGAATGTACAATTTCCCTAGTCATGAAAATACAGAAAAATCTTTAAATGAGAAGGTGTGTCCAAATTTTTGAAGTATGTATGTATGTATGTAGTATGTACAGTATGTAGTATGTATGTAGTATGTATGTATGTATGTAGTATGTATGTAGTATGTATGTATGCAGTATGTATGTAGTATGTATGTATGTAGTATGTAAGTATGTATGTAGTATGTATGTATGGAGTATGTATGGAGTATGTATGGAGTATTTTTTTTTTATCATTCAACACATTAGCCGGATGATGGGACTACTACTGTCCCATCATTAGCTAATGTGTCAATCATTGTCAGTGTAGCCAGCATCGTTCGATGGGACTTGTAGTCCCATTGGACGATGCCCGCACAGAGACACCCTGCACGCCGCACAGAGACCCCGCACGCTGCACAGAGACACCCCGCACGCCGCACAGACACCCCGCACGCAGCACAGAGACACCCCGCACGCCGCACAGAGACACGCCGCACAGAGACACCCCGCACGCCGCATAGAGCCCCGGCCCACACGCAGAGAGCCCCATGGTCACGCTCAGACACCGCCCGCACATGCGCACACGCACACACGCAGTCTCCACCCATGCACCACCCACACTTCATTATACTGCATAATTTCACTATAGGAACTTCCGATTCCGATTTCCAATATCGCAAAAATATCGGAACTCGGTATCGGAATTCCGATACAGCGAATATCAGCCGATACCCGATATTTGCAGTATTGGAATGCTCAACACTAGCCGATACTTGTAAATCATGTTATCGCACCCACAGGGGCGTGATAACATGCTAAGGGAGATGACTAGTCTGACAGGTTCCCCTTAAATCTTGCCAGAGGCATTTGCTTCTACCTGGACTGATCTTTACCTCTCATAAATCGTAAAATCTGTATTCAGCAGGAGAGAACACCCCATTAACTAGTCAAAGGCCTCATTTATATATCAGAAACGAACCTTAGAAATCCATTTTATAAAGATCTGTTTATGTTTGTAATGTAACAAAAGGACTGTTAGGCAGTGCATTTACATATGAAGAACTACTTCTCGTTCTGGGGCACGGGGTACCTTACAGGTCCCCTTCATAGCTCACCAGGTGAGGTGGATCCTCTAAGCCTATCCGGGATGGCACATGAACCCTGGTGTTGATGCATCAAGCAAGAAGGCACGTGGGCAGCGAGAACTGTAAAAGCGCACCAGGAATATCTGTATTAGCACAATGGATGAAGTGATATCCAGCAGGGATGAATTCAACAACAAACGCTGAACCCAAACAGCCAGATGATGGATCACACCTAACATAGGACTAGGAGTCTAAGTCAAAAGACACAGGTGTGTGTGTTAATAGGCATTAGGTAGGTTTAGGTAGATGACATCATTGATCCACGATGGGCAACTTGCAAAACCCAACGTGGAGCACAACAGAGGGCAGCAGACTCAGGGGAAGGAAGAGGAACCTGGCATACCTGGGACAGGTAAATAATATAAGATATAATACAGATTTTCATGTGTACTATTGATTTATTAAATCAAAATTATTGCAACTTTTACTCCTTCTATTTCCTGTAATCTGAAACAGCCCCAGCTACCATGTGCCATTTATAATACTATGAAATTTACACTTCTAAAATACAGTAATGACATCCCAGCAAGCCATATAGCTCCACAACTAGACAGTTTTCCTATATAAAATAAAAATATATTGTGTTTTCAGCATGAATGCCAGATGACAAGCTCAGCTCTGCCACACGTGTAACAGTATGTATGTTATTACCTCTCGTTGTTTCACCAAGAACGAGTCGATAAGATTCCTCTGGTCATTTACATCCAGTTGTTCCCTCTGGTTGGTGAAGATCTCTCGAGTGAATGCGTGCATTTCATGTATATTCCTGACCACTTTTTCAGCCACACTCATAAACCAGCGCATCACAGATGGATATGTGTTATAAAGCTGCACAGAAAGAAATAGATGACCTTAGTATTTCTATTTCTAATCAGGTATGTTCCTAAAACTGTTATCCAAAACACAATAGTTCCACTTATACACAAGATATTTGCAATTGTTTTTTTTTTCCACTTGAAAAAGACACTAGTCCAGCACTGAAACACATTGTGGAAATAAAAACCTTCAACTCATCTTGGTCCTAAGGATTCTTCATTACAGCAGTACAACCTCATATCATGTTATCATCCAAATTGGTCAGCTTATCAGCATTGACTGATATCAAATGACAATAGAAGATCAAATTTGTAGTGGTAAAACACGGCACTCGTACTATCATGCGAGTTAGGTGATCAAGTAGGGCATCCAGCCCAAAGCAATCCAGACAATAGAGAAACTTGGCACTCAAAAAGTACTTTGGAGTGGATAGTACTTTATTCAATGTGCATCCATAGAGTCAAAAGTTGAACGTTTTCGGTCTACATCCGGACCTTCATCAGAACAATTATACTGGTATACTGGGAAATACGACACATGGAGGGCGACAGAAGTCGCATGGTGAGTTGCGAAACTCACACGCGACTTCTGTCGCCCTTCATGTGCGCGGACACACTCAGGATTCCTCTTCACATCAAGGCTTTTTTGAAAACTCTGTTGGAACCAGTTTTGACAGGATATACATATTTCCCAGTATATCAGTATAATTCTTCTGATGAAGGTCCGGATGTGGACCGAAAACGTTCAACTTTTGTCTCTATGGATGCACATTGAATAAATAACTATCCACGCTAAAGTACTTTTTTTGAGTGCCAAGTTTCTCTATTATCAAATGACAGAAGGATTTGGCGTTTTGGAGGTTTTTTTTTCAATTTTTAAGGCTATCCAGCATTATAAAGCTGAATTTATCCAGATTCCAGGAATCTGTGAATTTGACATGGTGGGGAAGTAAGGTTTCAGCATACCCAATCCTGTGTTTATTCCCCTATCTCCTTTAAACATCAGTTGAGTCAATTTTGTATATGTTGAAATAGATTGGGTCGTTTTGCTGTACACAGAGGTAGACACGGAAACACTGTCTCTTTATTATATATGCAGCATAAACTTAAACCACGGTGAAGTAAAAACAAAAACGGCCCTTTGGGCAAAAAGTGGAAACCAAAACAAAGTGGTAACACAAAGCACAGTCCTTTTGGTAGTGTTGATCCACCCTCTCAGGGTTATCAAAAACACAAGGTACAGGTTAGCAAAAACACAAACCCTTTTCTGGAGTTAGCCTCTCCAGGCACACTTAACACTGAATGCCTCCGGAGGCTGACTATTTAAACCCCAGACCGCACCCTTTGGTTCATATTATGAGGACAACCTCCCACCCACTCTGTGGTTGTCCACAAAAACCGAGCCCTTAAAACACCATAGTGTGCTGGAGAAAACTTCTGTGTTTCAAATCACTGAAGCTAATAGCCTCAATGAAACGTATAGCAAAAGGTGCAGCCAGCAAGTGTAACAATCTCCCTAATCGTCTGCTTCAGAGTTAATAATTGCATATTCGACTCACAGACTGATATTTCACATATTCTAAATAAAATGCATGATAAATATAGATATTTAAAATTATGAAAATTTTTTAAAATTATTAAGAATTATTTTAGCTACACCTGTTGTAGGGAATTAGAAAATTAAAAATATCTAGGTGGGGGCCTTTCTCTAATTACTCAGGGTTGAAAGAAACTACAGTATATTTCCAATAAAATGAGAGTGCAAACCAGCATTTAGTCAACACACCCCTTTTATTGTTAGGGAGGTTGGTACACTTGCAGGTAGCACCTTTTGCTATTTAAGTCCAACTCATACATGACACTTTTTTTGTCTTGAAAATATTTTAAACGTATTTCAATAAACATATAATTTTTAATAGATGATTTTCATTTGACATCAATTTATCTGGGATTCTCCAGATATGCTTTTTTTAGCTATCCTTAATACTATATGGAATTAAATATGTTTTTGCTTTTTCCTTGATTTGGGCTCCCATCTGTTACCAATACGCAATCCTAGGGAGCAAGTCTATAAATAGGTGGCTCACTCGGGTGGACCATACACTAATGAAGAAGAACGTAGTCTCCTTTGAAACGCATCAGTTTTTTTCCAATCTGAGAGCCTGTAATGCTGTGACACACTCTGCCACGCGCCCTCGCTTGCTTTGATACTCAGCGGCAGCGCTTCAGGCCAGAGCGTGCAGAGTTTGTACACCTTTTGCAAGCCCCAGGGAGGCATGCTAATGGGAGGATGGATCCAACATACAACGCCTGCTCCACTAGGACTTTGCCAGTGTCCAACTTAGATAGAAGTTGCAACTCATTCATCCCAGTAAGTACCGCACTCTGAACAGTCCTTTTGTCTTTGTGGCATTATGTAAAATTAATTCTAGCGGTTGACAGTCTTTACTCAAACAGGATTCACTCACTATTTATATTGTGCAGTATTGTGGTAGCTTTTTTGCCTTGATATAAACTGGAATATGAGTTTAAGCTTCGATACCTCAAAGTAACTCCCTTTTACTCTTATGACAGCTTTACAACCTCTTGGCATTCTACCATGCTGCTTCATCAGACAGTCATCTGGAATGGCAATGAGTAGGTCTATCTCATTAAGAGTTTATTTGTTGAAGACCCAGCCTTCAGAAACTATCTGCGGCAATCAGGTGTGTTTTGCAGAGGCAATGTTGGTACACAGTCTCTATTTTATGACTTTCTTATGACAGAATAAAATAAGAACTATTCTAATAAATAAAATTTGACAGGCCATCATTACTAGAGTTGAGCAAATTTTTCAAAACTCAGTTCCGATTATGATTGTTTTTGCAATATTCGCTGAACACAGTGGAACATTATTAGAGTCAATGGGAGTAGAAATTAATGAATATATTCAGAACTGATCATCAAACATAAATTTGGCACAAATAGGGTAAGAATTTGGTATGAATATGGCACTTTCAGATTCGGCATATTCGCTAAACTCTAATCATTACCACAAAATATCAAGGTAAGACAATCTAGAAAATTGCTAGAACCTTAAAGGTATGTTCAAATGCCGTCATGAAAACCATAAATTTGTATCCTGGTGACAACCCTAGGAAAGGAAGACAAAGGATTAGCTTTGCTGCAGAGGATAAGTTCATCAGAGTTACCAGTCTCTGAAACTGGGCTTTGGATCAGTGGAAATCTATTCTGTAAAATGAGGAGTCAACATTTCAGATTTTTTTATTGACAGCTATGTCTTTGTTGTTACGATGGTTTCTAGCTGTGTCAGCAGCATAGAGCGTGATGGTGAGCGTGAGCTTTGTTGTTTGACACTGATGATGATTTATTCCAAATTCAAGAATACGTAGCCAGCATGGCTACCACAGAATTCTGTAAAGACATGCCATTTTTCTGGTTTACACTTACTGGTACCATAATTTGTATTGCAACAGGACAAGGACCCAAAAGCAGACATACAAGTTATGTGAGGACTATGTAACCAAGAGAGAGAGGGATGGAGTGCTTTGACAGATGACATAACCTCCACAAATCATCCAATTGACTTGTATAAACAATGAAGAAAGCGGCAGCACTCACCAAACTTCTTATGCAGGTCACTTTATTGTGTCGGTATCTTCACGGCACGGGGGTGTATTTACAAGGTAATGTGGCAGCTGAACAACGGCCGTTTCGCACCTATCCGGTGCTTCAACGGGTTCAATAGGCAGGCGGACATGACGCCTTAAGAAGAACACACAATCAGTGTACCTCCCTGCAGCGTCATCCCGCTGTCCAATCAAGGCTTCAAACACATAAAACACATTAAAAACAACGTATTAAAAGCAATACTCACATAAAGCATAAATATACATGCTGATATATATCTGTACATTCTGACATACTAATGTAACTGGATTTTGTGACAGATATTACAGAGCGGATTAAAAGTCACCTTACTAATATGTTCATTTTATATAAATCTACTTGCGACTTTAATGGACAATCACCGTCAAATGATACAGAATTTAGAAAGAGTGCGCATATTAAACCATACCTATCCACACATAACGGTATCTGCGTACTAGCTGATCAAAGTTGGTTTCAGGTGTATAAATTCATAACGCTAAGAGCATATCACTATTTAGTCTAAACTTATACGTTTCTATAAAAATATCGCCATATCTATTTTTTCGTTTAAACCTGCCGGGCCCATCGCTTTTTTTCGCATGATCCATATAGCCTCACATTTAAGTAAAGCATTGTGATGGTCGCCCGCTCTAGTGGGTCTCCTCACTTGTTCTATGCCTGCAAACGTCATGACTGCTGGATTCCCCTCATGTATCTCACGTATATGATTGATAAGTCTTGGCACGCCTTTTCCTGTTATCACTGATCTACAGTGTTCCCTAAAGCGTATATTTAGGCACCTGATAGTTTTGCCTATATAATATCTGCCACATGGGCACCAGACCACATATACCACATATTTAGTGCGACAGGTGATGAGCTGCATGACTTTATGTTCAATGGGCCCAATATATAAGATCCCATCCGTAACATGTTTTCCGCACTGTGAGCAATGCCCACATCGATGGTTCCCCTGAGGGGTAGTGCGCTCCAGCCAATTGTTGGTTCTATCATCCGTAACCCGATTCTGCACGATTATGTCTCTTATCCGTGTACTTCTTCTATTCGAGATAAGAGGGCCTCTAGCCACAACTTCAGCTAAATCCCTTTCCCCATCTAGTAGGTGCCAGTTATTTCTAATTGCTGCTCTGATTTGCTGGTCCATTGGGCCATATTTAAAACAAAACGTAAACCGTTTATCCTTGGAATTGCCAAGATTAGCTGTTTTGTTACTCTGGTTACCCATTTTTCTGCGAGCTCCCTGCCATATGTGGTCAGGGTACCCCCCATCCTTCAATCTTTGTTCTAAATCATTAGATTGTCTAGTGAACCCCTCTGCTGTATTGTTCGCTCTTTTTGTTCTGACTAATTGGCCATAGGGTAATGCGCGTTTCGTGTGACTAGGGTGGTAACTATCAAAGTGCATAAGTGCATTAGTGACTACTGATTTCCGATATAAAGAAGTCCTGATTTCTCCATCCACTATATCGACGGCCACATCTAGGAAATCCAAGTGTAAATCTCCGAACACCGAAGTGAAAGCCATTCCCATGGTGTTGTCATTTAGGAGGGTAACAAACTCTTCAAAAACCTCCTCTGACCCATCCCATACTAGGAACATGTCGTCGACATAGCGTAAGTATAACCGTATAACTATGGCTATTAAACCTCCAGTTAACTGTTTAGTTGGCTGTCATACACCATGGAGGCGGATGCTGGTTCGGCTAGCACAGGTCTGAAAGCCGGCCGGGTGGATGTCATTAACTACTTCAAGGAATGCGAGCATGCTGATGAGGCGATATTTTTATAGAAACGTATAAGTTTAGACTAAATAGTGATATGCTCTTAGCGTTATGAATTTATACACCTGAAACCAACTTTGATCAGCTAGTACGCAGATACCGTTATGTGTGGATAGGTATGGTTTAATATGCGCACTCTTTCTAAATTCTGTATCATTTGACGGTGATTGTCCATTAAAGTCGCAAGTAGATTTATATAAAATGAACATATTAGTAAGGTGACTTTTAATCCGCTCTGTAATATCTGTCACAAAATCCAGTTACATTAGTATGTCAGAATGTACAGATATATATCAGCATGTATATTTATGCTTTATGTGAGTATTGCTTTTAATATGTTGTTTTTAATGTGTTTTATGTGTTTGAAGCCTTGATTGGACAGCGGGATGACGCTGCAGGGAGGTACACTGATTGTGTGTTCTTCTTAAGGCGTCATGTCCGCCTGCCTATTGAACCCGTTGAAGCACCGGATAGGTGCGAAACGGCCGTTGTTCAGCTGCCACATTACCTTGTAAATACACCCCGTGCCGTGAAGATACCGACCTGCATAAGAAGTTTGGTGAGTGCTGCCGCTTTCTTCATTGTTTATATGAACCACGACGTATTGCTCTGGCTATAGCACCCGACACTCAGCAGACCAGCGGGAGTTAATTTACTCACATGCTCGCAGCCTGACGGATCGGTGGTGCGGATCATTGCTTTTTCTTCTTGGACATGACATCCAATTGACTTGGTTTGGGATGAGTTGGATGCAGAGTGAAGGCGAAGCAGCCAACAAGTGCTCAGCACCTCTGTTAACCTTCTTCAAGACTTTTGTAAAGCCATACCATGTGACACTTGAAGCTGCTGGATGTTAAGGGTGTAAAACTGTCGACATAATAAAAGGTAGGGTTTTAAGGAATTTTAGGTTCAGTATAAATTCTGTTTTGGCTTGTTTTTTTTACTTATTTTTTCAAAATTAATTTCTTTGTTGCTTTGCTGCCATCAGTTTGAATTTATAATTTGCACATTCCAAACAAGGGAAAACATTGCTTGATGAACATGTAAGGAGGTTGACCAGACCACGGGTACCTGCATGCCGGGTTCAGAAGTAGAAAGGCTGCATCTTCTGTTCCCAGGGGACAGCTTTGAGGAGGCAAACCTTCCCCTGTAGCCTGAGGGAAGCCTGAGTGGGAGGGACCTTCCTGCAGACCCGGAGAGTCGGGGAGAGTCAGAAAAAGGTTCACAGCGTCTGGCACATTAAATGAAAAAGTGCACGAAGCAGGGGAGTCTGGCGCCAGCAGAGAGGAGTGAAGGGAGCAGCACAGAGAGCGAAGTTCAGAACTGTACGCAGCGCAGTGAGCAGTGCATTCTGCTTCCCCCATCTGAGTGTACCAGTGTGGCAATGGGCCATATAGAAAGAGCCCTCATCGCCTGCAGAGCAGAGAAGAGCCGTGCAGAGACGAGCCATTTACAGCGAGCCGAGCTGTACAGACAAAACAGAGATGAGCCAGCTGTGCAGCAGCCAGAGAGAGAAGTGCCCTGCCCTGAGAGCACCAGCAGTGTGCAAGCCAGTACCTGTCGTCGCCCGCCACCAACAGCAGGGACCAGAGAGAAAGAGACGTGCGGTGTGAGTCCTGTCTCCCTGTCCGTGAGTACTACACACATGCCCCATAAGAGTGACCAGGGACAGGACAAACGTTTACACCATGACCGTGCCATTAAACACCTACGGAGCCACTTTGGGCTCGTACAAGACCATGATCCATATTATCGTCAGCCACTTTGGGCCCGATTGACCGAGGCTGTCAGGAGATTTGTGCAGGAGACACATTGGGCTTAGACAGTACCGTGGCTCAACACCTTGTAGGCATCTACAGTATAGCGACTAGGGGCAGTGGAAGGTACCGGAGACCGACCACTGTTACCAGAAGACGGGGTATTGTTGGCTTGCTGGACCCCCGTTGATAAGGACACTGCATCGGCCATTGTCGGTGCCATTGAGTTCACAGCAGTAGCTGCAGTTTAAGGACTTCCTGACATCTGTGCTATTGGACCGCCGTTATTTTGTACCTTAAGAATATCCTTTGATCTAATGTACTGTTTGTCCCCCCCTGTATACCCCTTTTTCTCCCTACATCCTTTTCCATTCATGCTCTTTAACCCTATACCGCCCTGCTTGAAGTTTTCCCCTGTTAATAAACCTGTTTAACCCTTGCTCTGCTGCCTACGTACCATCACTGCATCCCACGTTAATAATAAATAATAATAATTTTATTTATATAGTGCCAACATATTCCGCAGTGCTTTACAAATTATAGAGGAGATTTGTACAGACAATAGACATTACAGCACAACAAAAATCACATTTCAAAATAGAAACCAAGAGGAGTGAGGGCCCTGCTCGCAAGCTTACAAACTATAGGAAAAAGGGGAGACACGAGAGGTGGATGGTAACAATTTGGTTGGTTGTTCAGACCAGCCAGAGTGTAAGGATTGGGTGTTCATGTAAAGCTGCATGAACCAGTTAACAGCCTAAGTATGTAACAGTACAGACACAGAGGGCTATTGGGCTAACTGTATAAAGTGTATGAGAACATGATGCGAGGAAACTGATTATGGTTTAAGTTTTTTTAATGGGCCACACAGGGATAGTTGGGTTAATGCGTTGAGGCGGTAGGCCAGTCTGAACAAATGAATTTTTAGGGCACGCTTAAAACTGTGTGGATTGGGGACTAATCGTATTAACCTGGGTAGTGCATTCCAAAGAATTGGCGAAGCACGTGAAAAGTCTTGCAGACTGGAGAGGGAAGGTTCTGATTATTGAGGATGCTAACCTGAGGTCATTAGCAGAATGGAGAGCACAGGTAGGGTGGTAGACTGAGATGAGGGAGGAGATGAAGGGTGGTGCTGAGCCATGGAGTGCTTTGTGGATAAGGGTAATAGTTTTGTAATGGATTCTGGAGTGGATGGGTAACCAGTGTAATGACTGGCACAAGGTAGAGGCATCGGTGTAACTGTTGGTGAGAACGTTCCTGCTTGTTACCTTAAAAGCATTCCAAATTATTGACTGGCAATGAAGACACACTTGAGAAATATGTTTGTAAAATTATAAGTTTAAGAGAAGGGGCACCTTATCGGTTGCATCCCTACTAATCACACATTACATATCTTGTGAATGACCTAAAACACTATTTCTCAAATACATTCAGAAGTAAAGCTGCTTACCATAGCCATTGGGCTACCAGTTAATTGGAAATTTTCTTTCACCATCTTTAACAGCTTCAAAAGTGTGGGATCTTCATAATCAAATCGTTTACTCAGTAAGATGGAGGTGATTATATTAGATACAGCAGCATTTATATTCATGTTGTTATCGAAGGGTTCACCTGGAAAAACAGTGAGAAAATGAGAGCCATAATTACAAAAAACAAAAATCACAAGCACCTCTGAACAAAATAAAGCAAGTGTGAACAGGAGCAAGCTACAATGACTGCACAACGTACTAACAAAAGAATACAGCTGCCTCAGGAGCGCTAAGATGTATGCAAGCAACAAATACTCTGCTCAAAAAAATAAAGGGAACAATAAAATATCACATCCTAGATATTTCTGAATGAAATATTCCAGTTGCAAATTTTTATTCATTGCATAGTGGAAAGTGTTCAGATCAATAAAACATAACAATTGTCAATGTAAATCAAAATTAATATCCCATGGAGGTCTGGATTTGGAATGATACTCAAAATCAAAGTGGAAAATCAAATTACAGACTGATCCAACTTCAGTGGAAATGCCTCATAACAAGGAAAAGATGCTCAGTATTGTGTGTGGCCTTCACGTGCCTGTACAACCTCCCTACTGCACATGCTCCTGATGAGGCGGCAGATGGTCTCCTCAGGGATCTCCTCCCAGACCTGGACTAAAGCATCTGCCAACTGCTGGACAGTCTGTGGTGCAACGTGATGTTGCTGGATGGAGAGAGACATGATGTCCCTGATGTGCTCAATTGGATTCAGGTCTGGGAAAGGGGCGGGCCAGTTCATAGCTTCAGTGCCTTCATCTTGCAGGAACTGCTGACACACTCCCGTTACGAGGTCTGGCATTGTCCTGCATTAGAAGGAACTCAGGGCCAACCACACCAGCATATGGTCTCACAAGGGGTCTGAGGATCTCATCTCGGTACCTAATGACAGTCAGGCTACCTCTGGTGAGCACATGGAGGGCTGTGCGGCCCTCCAAAGAAATACCACCCCACACCATTACTGACCCACTGCCAAACCGGTCATGCTGAAGAATGTTGCAGGCAGCAGATCGCTCTCCATGGCATCTCCAGACTCTGTCACATCTGTCACATGTGCTCATTGTGAACCTGCTTTCATCTGTGAAGAGCACAGGGCGCAAGTGGCGAATTTGCCAATCCTGGTGTTCTATGGCAAATGCTAAGCATCCTGCACGATGTTGGGCTGTGAGCACAACCCCCATTTGTGGACGTCAGGCACTCAGACCATCCTCATGGAGTCTTTCTAAATGTTTGTGCAGACATATGCACACTTGTGGCTTGCTGGAGGTCATTTTGCAGGGCTCTGGCAGTGCTCCACCTGTTCCTCCTTGCACAAAAGCGGAGGTAGTGGTCCTGTTGCTGGGTTGTTGCCCTCCTACTGCCCCCTCCACATCTCCTGGTGTACTGGCCTGTCCCCTGGTAGCGCCTCCAGCCTCTGGACACTTCGCTGACAGACAAACCTTCATGCCTCAGCTCGCATTGTTGTGCCATCCTGGATGAGCTGCACTACCTGAGCCACTTGTGTGGGTTGTAGAGTCCGTCTCATGCTACTACGAGTGTGAAAGCACAACCAACATTCAAAAGTGACCAAAACATCAGCCGGAAAGCATTGGTACTAAGATGTGGTCTGTGGTTCCCACCTGCAGAACAACTCCTTTATTGAGTGTGCCTTGATAATTACCAATAATTTCCATCTGTTGTCTATTCCATTTGCACAATATAATGTGAAATTGATTGTCAAACAGTGTTGTTTCCTAAGTGATTTCACAGAAGTTTGATTTACTTGGAGTTATATTCTGTTGCTTAAGTGTTCCTTTTATTTTTCTGAGCAGTGTATATGACATAATTCAGTCAGGATAAGATGTACCTTTTTGATGGATCCCTAAACCTAATATTTATCAATCATGCCTCTCTTGGGCTAAAATCTACAAATATTAAGGGCAGGTATGAATCACCCAATAATTATTCACTTTTAATGACAAGGGCCAATTTTTATAATGACAAGGGCCAATTTTTACAATTTTGACCACTGTCACTTTGTGTGGTTATAACTCTAAAATGCTTCAAGAGATCCTGGTGATTCTGAGAATGTTTTTTCATGACATATAGTAGTTCATGATAGTAGTAATATTTCTTTGATATGACCTCCGTTTATGTGTGGGAAAAAAAAAAGAAATTTGGCAAAAATTTTGAAAATTTAGCAATTTTTCTACTTTGAATTTTTAAATCACAGAGATATGGCACACTAAATAGTTAATATATAACATTTACCACATGTCTACTTTACATCAACACAATTTTGGAACCAATATTTTTTTTGTTAAGTTATAAGGGTTAAAAGTGGATCAGAGATTTTTCATTTTTACATCAAAATTTACTAAGCCATTTTTTAGGGACCACATCACATTTGAAGTCACTTTGTAGGGTCTATATGACAGAAAATACCCAAAAGTGACACCATTCTAGAAACTTAACCCCTCAAGGTGCTTAAAATCACATTGCAGAAGTTTATTAACCATTCAGGTGCTTCACAGGAATTTTTGGAATGTGAAAAAATGAACTTTTATCTTTATTTCACACAAAAAATCACTTTAGATCAATTTTTTTTTATTTTGACAAGGGTAACAGGAAAAAATAGACCACAAAACTTGTTGTGTAATTTTTTCCTGAAGATGGCATGCCAATACCCCATTTGAGGGAGAAAACTACTGTTTGGACACACAGCAGAGCTTGGAAGGGAAGGAGCACCATTTGACTTTTTTAACCTACAATTTCTTGGAACAATTGGAGGATGCCATGTCGCATTCGAAGAGCCTTTTATGCGACTAAACAGTGAAAATACATCACAAGTGACACCATTTTGCAAACTAGACACCTCAGGGAACTGATCTAGATGTATGGTGAGCACATTGAACCCTCAGGTGCTTTACAGAAGCTTATAACGTTGAGCCATAAAAATAAACAAAATTCTAATTTTCCTCACAAATAAGATTTTAGCACAAAATATTGCATTTTCATAAGAGTAAAAAGAGAAATTGCATCACACATTTTGTTGTGCAATTTCTACCGAGTACGCCGATACCCAATATGAGGGCGAAAACTACTGCTTGGGTACACGGCAGGGCTCGGGAGTGAATGAGCATCATTTGGCTTTTTGAAAGAAAAATTTCCTGGAATCATTAGCGGATGTCATGTCCCATATGGAGAGCACCTGATGAGACTAAACAGTGGAAACCCCCCTCATATGACCCCATTTTGGAAACTAGACATATCAAGGAATACAGTTGTGGCCAAAAGTATTTACACCCCTGCAATTCTGTCAGATAATACTCAGTTTCTTCCTGAAAATGATTGCAAACACAAATTCTTTGGTATTATTATGTTCATTTAATTTGTCTTAAATGAAAAAACACAAACGAGAATGAAGCAAAAAGCAAAACATTGATCATTTCACACAAAACTCCAAAAATGGGCCAGACAAAAGTATTGGCACCCTCAGCCTAATACTTGGTTGCACAACCTTTAGCCAAATTAACTGCGACCAACCGCTTCTGGTAACCATCAATGAGTTTCCTACAATGTTCTGCTGGAATTTTAGACCATTCTTCTTTGGCAAACTGCTCCAGGTCCCTGATATTTGAAGGGTGCCTTCTCCAAACTGCCACTTTTAGATGTCTCCACAGGTGTTCTATGGGATTCAGGTCTGGACTCATTGCTGGCCACCTTAGAAGTCTCCAGTGCTTTCTCTCTAACCATTTTCTAGTGCTTTTTGAAGTGTGTTTTGGGTCATTGTCCTGCTGGAAGACCCATGACCTCTGAGGGAGACCCAGCTTTCTCACACTGGGCCCTACATTATGCTGCAAAATTTGTTGGTAGTCTTCAGACTTCATAATGCCATGCACACGGTCAAGCAGTCCAGTGCCAGAGGCAGCAAAGCAACCCCAAAACATTAGGGAACCTCCGCCATGTTTGACTGTAGGGACCGTGTTCTTTTCTTTGAATGCCTCTTTTTTTCTCCTGTAAACTCTATGTTTATCTAACTATGCCTTTGCCCAAAAAGCTCTACTTTTGTCTCATCTGACCAGAGAACATTCTTCCAAAACGTTTTAGGCTTTTTCAGGTAAGTTTTGGCAAACTCCAGCCTGGCTTTTTTATGCCTCGGGGTAACAAGTGGGGTCTTCCTGGTTCTCCTACCATACAGTCCATTTTTATTCAGACGCCGACGGATAGTATGGGTTGACACTGTTGTATCCTCAGACTGCAGGGCAGCCAGAACTTGTTTGGATGTTAGTCGAGGTTCTTTATCCAAAATCCGCACAATCTTGCCTTGAAATCTCTTGTCAATTTTTCTTTTCTGTCCACATCTAGGGAGGTTAGCCACAGTGCCATGGGCTTTAAACTTCTTGATGACACTGCGCACGGTAGACACAGGAACATTCAGGTCTTTGGAGATGGACTTGTAGCCTTGAGATTGCTCATGCTTCCTCACAATTTGGTTTCTCAAGTCCTCAGACAGTTCTTTGGTCTTCTTTCTTTTCTCCATGCTCAATGTGGTACACACAAGGACACAGGACAGAGGTTGAGTCAACTTTAATCCATGTCAACTGGCTGCAAGTGTGATTTAGTTATTGCCAACACCTGTTAGGTGCCACAGGTAAGTTACAGGTGCTGTTAATTACACCAATTAGAGAAGCATCACATGATTTTTCGAACAATGCCAATACTTTTGTCCACCCCTTTTTTTATGTTTGGTGTGGAATTATATCCAATTTGGCTTTAGGACAATTCTTTTTGTGTTTTTTTCATTTAAGACAAATTAAATGAAGATAATAATACCAAAGAATTTGTGTTTGCAATTATTTTCAGGAAGAAACTGAGTATTATCTGACAGAATTGCAGAGGTGTCAATACTTTTGGTCACAACTGTATATTTAGATGCTTCACAGAAGTTTATAACATTGAGCCTTGAAAATAATAAAATTACATTTTCCTCACAAAAATGTTATTTTAGTCCCAAATTTTGCATTTTCTTTAGGGTAACAGGAGAAATTGCACCATACAATTTGTAGTGAAATTTCTCCTGGGTATACCGATACCCCATATAAGGGGGGAATACTACTTTTGAGGAACACTGCAAAGCTCAGAAGGGAAAAGGTGCCATATTGGAGTTAAGATTTTGCTGAAATGGTTTGAGGGTGACATGTCACATTGACAGAGGGCCTGAGGTGCTAGAACAAGAGAAACCCCCAATATATGAGCCCATTTTACAAACTACACTCCCCAATGAATTCATCTAGTGGTACAATGATCATATTGACACCATGACACCATATGCGCCTCACAGAATTTTATACCAATGAGCAGAGAAAAAAGAATAAACTACATTTTTACCACTAAAAGATATTTTAGCCACAAGTTTTTCATTTTTGTAACCCATGACTCCTTGGGTATTTTCCAGAAACAAGCAGCAATGAATGTTGCAGAGTAAAAATTGGAAACTGCCATTGTAGTGACCAGTATGCTGTAGTGATCAGTATGTTGCAGTTACCAGTATGTTATGTCCAGCCTGTGCTTCTGGAGACATGCACCCGTAAGTTAGGCGGGTTCTCATCACTTCAGAAATGCCAAATGGGGACAATATATGTGGTTTAGGCACACTGTGGAGTTCAGAAGGGAGGGGAGGCATTTGGATTTGGGAGCTCAGAAGTTGCAGAATTTCTTTTGGTGGGCACGGAGCCATTTCAGTTTTCCAGAGCCTTTGTACTACCAGTAAGATAGAAGCCCCTTATATTTCCTTTAATAGATGATAGACCTGTTAAATGACGTTTTTAGTACGTGCCGTCTGTCTGAACAGTCACAGCCAGAGGACCCGGAAGAAACAGCGGCGTGCGGCGGTGGAACAAGGCCAGGTGAATATCACAACTGCCAGGGGCCTGAGCCAGCGGCGACTCCGGCACTTGGCCCCCATACCGCACCAGTTTCCCCGCCTGCTCAGGACACTGGCACCTGGTCCCCCAGCTATGAGAGATGAGTATGTCATTTTTATTTTTATCACAGCAGCAGCATATGGGGCAAATTATTCTATGAAGCATCTTATGGGGCCATCATTAACCTTTTATGCAGCATTATATGGGGCATATTTTAATGTGGAGCATCTTATGGGGCCATTATTACCCTTTGTGCAGCATTATACAGGGCATCTTTTTTATATGGAGCATCTTATGAGGCCCATCATGAACTGTATGGAGCATTATATGGGGCTCCTGATTCAGTATGGACATTCAAAAACATTTAACCTACTGATGTGTCAATTAATTTTACTTTTATTGGTATCTATTTTTATTTTTGAAATTTACCAGTAGCTGCTGCATTTCCCACCCTAGGCTTATACTTGAGTCAATAAGTTTTCCCAGTTTTTTGTGGCAAAATTAGGGGTCTCGGCTTATACTTGGGTTGGCGTATACGCAAGTATATAAGGTACTTTGGGGTTTCCATCTAAATCACTGAGTAACATGATTCAGATGAAACCCTGAGGGATCCATTCACTATAATGTGGCAGCAGAGTTACTGTCGACTCTGTCTGGCCTCTGTTCAGAGGTGTTATTTTCAGAAGTGCACAAAACTGTAGCCGACAGCACTTTTATGCAATCTTAAAAAGACGGACACTGCCGGATCACAGTTCAGGCGGCGTCCACAGTACATCCATCTGTCTCATAGTGAATTTTTCAGTGGTTCCGTTTGAATCATGCTCAGCACAAAGCGTAGGATAAATGTGCACGGAGCCTTACTTCAATCTTTGGGAAGCAGATTGAAATAATCAACAGCAGGTGAATAATTGGTTTTACTTATTCCTTACGCTGTTCCTCGTGCGGTATAAGTGATTAGACGACTTTATTCTTCAGGTCAGTGTGATTACAGCGATACCAGATTTATATTGGATTTTTATGTTTGGCAGCTGTCACAAACTAAAAGACATTTTTTATTGCAAAAAATAGTTATTGCGTCCCTACAACTAGGGTTAGGGTTAATGGGTTCCTGTCCTCCCCTATCCACATCAGCAACAGTACACAGTAGGGGTTTCCTCTGTCCCCTCTCTTGTATGTATTGATAATGGAACATCTGGCAATAGCCATTAGAAAGAACCCCAGCATTCATGGTATTCCATTTGGGGTAGGTCAATGTAAATCGGCCTTGTATGCAGATGACCTTCTCATGTTTATTTCACAGCCTCGCATTTCCATCCCCTCCAAAGTCAAAGAATTTGAGACATTTTGCCATCTTAGTAATTTTAAAGTGAATTATTCTAAATCAGAGGCCCTTAATATAACTTTATCTAGAGATGAAGTTCAGCATCTTGAAGATAATTTTCCCTTTAATTGGCGGGAAACAGCATTAAGATGCTTGGGAGTAACCATCCCGACAGATCATACTAAGTAGTAAAAGATAATATGAACCACTGCGCTACCCAAGGTCAAAATACAAAAACTTACTTACTTGTTAAGAGGTCAGTTTTTGTATAAGAGCCACCTATTTCTTTAGGAGAGAGGTTGAACCTGATTGTAGTATTTTACTGAAAAGGATATCATAGAGTCAGTGAAATTGATATTATCAGGATCGTGCAGATGGATAATCACGGATATTGTATATATACACTTACTTATTGTGTGAGGCTATATGAGCTACACTTAAGGTATTCCTATGTGGGTTTTGATGCTTATCCTTCCACAGGTTTAAAGAATGATTCTGAGGGAAATCGTAGAATATATATTAAATATTATAGAGCGTTGATATCCTATCAGACCTCAACCTTGTGTTAATAATAATATCGATTCGGAACACTTACTGCTTACATTAAGCTCTGATGGCTGCACCTGGAGTGCTTGCTTGCCACAGTCTGGTGAACCGATACTGATAAGGAGAGGGATAAGGTGGTAGTGTGAACAATCTGTCCTAGAACTTTTAGAGCTAGCAGTACCAACGATATAGAATAAAACTATCCGTCACTCACCATATGCTTTCTGGAGTAAGCGCTGATCCTGATGTGAGTAGTATTATTTGTAGCGCTAATTCCTCTTGGCAATTGGTGGTACGGGCAGTGCCAGGGGTTACCTGAGGAGTCGCGTACTAGTAGGAGCGCGGGAGAGCACCAGCGCCTCGCGAGCCCCGGCCGGAAGCAGCGCTGAGGACGCGGTGATGAATTGGGGGCGGAGCTGATGTGACGTCACACAGAGTAGGGACGGGTGCGCGATGGAGACAAGCTGCCTACGCGTTTCGAGGGTTAACTTCCCTCTTCGTCAGGGCTATGTCTCCATTGTAGAGACCCGTTTTTAAATAGCCGCATGATTACTAATTGAGCGCCCTTTGGAACCCCTAATTGGTAATTGGCACAATAATTTGAGCTGATTGCCCACATTTAGCGATCCCTGATTGTCAATTAACATTATAGTTTGGACTATAGTTGCCAGACAGTTGGTTATTACGTGTATTGCCGTCAATTCAGAGCTAATTGGTAGAATAGTAAAAGAAACTTGGGGCTCTGTGTAGAAACGATAAATGTCTCTGCATGTACCATTAGACATTTTAATAATAAAAACATCTTTTATTAATTTATAGATTAACGCTTAGGATAATATAAATTAAAATTAGAGTTAAAATTAATCTTTTAAAAACAAACCAGAAATATATAAAAATAACCGAATATCCCTTCTGCGAAATTCCCTATATTTATTAAAAACCTAGAGGGATTAGAAAGATTTTGATGTGGATAAAAAATGTTTTTGTAATCATAATATATACTAATGTAAATGACTAACGAAAAAGTGGTGGATAAAACGAAATTATGATGTATAACTAAAAATATATCTGAGTATATATAATAGTACTGATCTCAAATCGCACAACTTGCTTACATATCTCCGCTTGTGTGTGTGATGAGGTTATAGGGGGGTGGGGTTCTTAAAAAGCATACAGTTCTATTTCTTGATTTAAGCCAGTCGGAGCCAGACTGTCTAAGGTGAATATCCACCTGGACTCTACCCGGGACATAGCTTTTATATAGTCCCCCCCTCGAGAATTGCGTGGGACCACTTGGATGCCCCAAAAAGAAATTCCACAGATGGAGTGGTTATGTTGTTCCAAAAAGTGTCGGGATAATGGATGTCCCATAAACCCCTTACTAATGTTATTAAGATGTTCCTTAATCCTATCCATCAATCTTCTTTTTGTACGGCCTACATAGATCTTTTCACATTTTAGTATGTAAATAACCCCTGTGGTTTGACAAGTGATATAGTCATTGATGAGATATTCATTCATTTCATTGGCGTCCTTGAAGCTGGTGCGAATCTCTTTTTTAATAGAAACTCGTCTACAGCATGTGCATTTGCCACATGGCATGAAACCTTGTAGTTTTACTTTGGGATTAGTTAGACACGTTTGTTTTTTATTAGAATTTTTGATGGGAATTACTGATTTCGTGGTTGGTGCAAGTAGAAGTCCTAGGTTTTGTGCTTTTGTGTAAACAAACTTAAGGCCCCGTCACACACAGCGACGCTGCAGCGATACAGACAACTATGCTGATCGCTACAGCGTCGCTGTTTAGTCGCTGTGTGGTCGCTGGAGAGCTGTCACACAGACCGCTCTCCAGCGACCAACGATGCCGAAGTCCCCGGGTAACCAGGGTAAACATCGGGTTGCTAAGCGCAGGGCCGCGCTTAGTAACCCGATGTTTACCCTGGTTACCAGAGTAAAAGTAAAAATAACAAACAGTACATACTCACCTTCACATCCCCCGGCATCCGCTTCCCACACTGACTGAGCGCCGGCCCTAACAGCAGAGCGGTGACGTCACCGCTCTGCTGTACTTTCACTTTACGGCCGGATCTCAGTCAGAGCGGGAAGCGGACGGCAAGGGACCTGACGGACACTGGAATGTGAGTATGTACTGTTTGTTTTTTTTAACTTTTACGATGGTAACCAGGGTAAACATTGGGTTACTAAGCGCGGCCCTGCACTTAGTAACCCGATGTTTACCCTGGTTACCAGTGAAGACATCGCTGAATCCGTGTCACACACACCGATTCAGTGATGTCAGCGGGACCTCAATGACCAAAAAAAGGTCCAGGCCATTCCGACACGACCAGCGATCTCGCAGCAGGGGCCTGGTCGCTGGTACGAGATCGCTACTGAGGTCGCTGTTGCATCACAAAACTTGTGACTCAGCAGCGATCTCGCTATGTGAGACGTGGCCTTTAGGTTTTGAAGGCAACAGATTGCCAATACACTTATCCCCCTTCAGAATGGGCCAGTGCTTATGAATGATGTTTTTAAAACGTCTGTGACCTGAATGAAATTGCGTTATTATTGGGACTTGCCCTATTTGTTCGTGTATAGTAGGGGGATTGCAGGTAATTGTGGTTTTGTGGATTAAGGAGTCCCTTGGTATGGTTTCTACTTCTGTTCTTGTTTTGTTTAGGGTGGATATATCATAACCTTTTTCCTCGAATTGTGCTACCAAGTGGTCTGTACAGTTTCTTCTAATTCTCAAGAATTGGCTTTTTGGGATATTAGAAAGCCAAACTGGCAAGTGGCAACTGCTAATATGAATGTAGCTATTTGAGTCCACTTGTTTGTGGAAGCCCTTGGTTATTAATTTGTTCTGTTCTACACAAATTGTTAGGTCCAAAAAGTTTACGCTGGTGTGACTAATGGTAGGCGTGAACTCCAGGCCATAATTGTTGGAGTTGAGACTGGAAATAAAAATTTGTAGGTCTATTAGTGAACCATTCCAAATAAAAAGGATGTCATCTATAAGGCGGTGCCAGATTTGCAGGCCTTCTCGGAGATCACTATCCTTGTAGATGAACTCGAGCTCCCACTTGCCTACATATAAGTTTGCGAAACTGGGCTCAAACCGCGTACCCATAGCGGTCCCGTGTGTTTGCAGGTAATACTGTTTTTCATATAGGAAATAGTTGTGCTTTAGAATGAACTCAATACCCTCAATTATGAATTGAATCTGTGTGTTCTTATAGGTGCCTAGATTTTTAAGAAAAAATTCTGCTGATTGGCAACCCTTTAGTGGGTCAATCACAGTGTAAAGGGACTTAATGTCCAGAGTTCCTAGGATGAAGCCGTTTTTCCATTCTATTGTTTCCAGAATTTGTAAAGTGTGTGTGGTGTCTTTTAAATACGCAGGTAGTAGTGGCATGCACTTCTGTAGGTGGGTGTCCACGTACCTGGATAGGTTAGCTGTCAAACAGTTTATACCCGATATGATGGGTCTTCCTGGTGGGTTGTCTGTACTCTTATGTATTTTTGGAATATGGTAAAATATGGCTGTGGAGGGGGTTCTGTTGTTTATAAACTGGTATTCTTTTTTATTAAGGACACCTAAAGTTTTCCCTTTTATAGCCAACGTATTAAGCTCTTTCATGAAGCTTAATGTGGGATCAAATGTCATTTTTTTATATGTGACTGTATCGCCCAACAGGTTTAGGGATTCTTTGTGGTATTTCATGTAATCCAATATGACAATACCACCCCCCTTATCCGCCGGGCGGATTATAATGTTGTTGTTTTCCTGTAATTGGATGATAGCATTCCTACTAAACTATAATCTTTAAACTTCCAACCCCTTTTGGATAAGACTTTGAAAGACTTATATAGCTATTATAAGTGGTTCAGCCGTATCAATGCAATAAAAATGGATGTACTTCCTCGTTTCCTGTATATTTTCCAGACAGATCATCTAATTCCTCCTCCTTCTTTCTTTTCCAGAATCCAATCAGCCATCTTGAGATTTGTGTGGTGGAATGGTAGACCCCGGATCGGTGTGGGTACTTTATATAGGCACAAAGGCTCAGTGGGCGCGGGTCTTCCGAATTTCAAATGGTATCACAGAGCAGCGCTATTGACACGCATGCTAGACTGGCAGTTCCACAGTTCAGACAAACAATGGGTGGGAATAGAACAAATTAGCTCTACAATTCCACTCCATAACCTCCCCCGGATCAGCCCTAAAAGTAGAGGTCAATTCAGTTCTGAAGCTGACCTACTTAAAGATACACTTAGAGGATGGGATCTGGAGACCCGCAGAGGCTCTCTGTCCTTAGGCAGTGGACCTCTTACGCCTCTCTTCTCTAATCCGGAGTTTCCCCCGGGGGTCGAGATAGATCGTTTTCTTGGGTGGGAGAGGGGACAATACCAGATGCTTTCATGTCCTCAAGGGTTCGGCCATGCCGCCTTTCGAATCAGTGCAGCCGTTAGAGGGAGGGGGCCCTTCTGATTGGTTGGAATACCTCCAACTAAAATCCTTCCTCTCGTCTCCAGAGGGCACAGGCTCATACTCCTCCCTTCCTATGCCGTTTGAAAAGCTTTTCCTATTGGGGTCGCCGCCTGCACATGCTGTCTCCTTAATATATGCTCTTTTGAAGGAAAGTGGAGGAAGGCATTCGTATATTCACATAAATTCTCTATTGCCTGTGCCGCAGAGGAAAAAAAATTCAAAATTCTCACCAGGTGGTATCGCTGTCCTGATGTCTTACACGCCGCATTTCCTTCCGTCTCCGACAGGTGCTGGCGTTGTGGAGTAGAGAGAGGTACCATGCTACACATTTGGTGGGGATGTAAGCATATTAAGCCATTTTGGGATTCTGTGTTTTCCGCTTATCAACCCCTTAGCGGTCATTTGGTGACCAAATCCCCCCAGGTGGCTTTATTTTCTATCCTCCTGGGCTCGTTTCGCTTCCAGAAAAAGGGGCTCCTAAGATTTTGCTTAACTGCTGCATGCACTGTGATCCCGAGACATTGGAAATCCTCCCAATCTCCAAATGTGTCTGAATGGGTCAAGGGGATGACCAGCCTTAAACGTATGGAGGAATTGTCCGCTGAGGTTAATGGTTCAATGGAGAAGTATCTGCAGGTTTGGAGTCCTTGGATTTTGTATATGGACTCTCAGGATTTTCAATCCCTCTTTTCTAAGCCATAAGGAAGATAGATTGAACAATACAGGTTAGACGGACGTCATTATAGGGGTGGAAGTTGCCCCCTTCTATTTCAGACTCCATGGTTCCTCCCCCTCCCCCCTTTTTTCTTCCTCTCTCCTCCCCCCTATTCCTCTTCTTAGTCTCATTCTTTCCTTTCATGCTTATACCATTATTACTTGGAGTGACCTAGCTCCTCTTGTTTGGGTCACTCTATTTCAGCGGATACCTCATATGCATCGCCAAAGGTCATACAGTCTCCCTGGATAGGGGATACCTACATCCGCCATGGATTTTTTTTTCTTTTTCTTTTCAGATTTTATTGGACTTGATTGAAAATGACTTGACCTGAAAGTTACCGTATTTTTCGCTTTGTAAGACGCTCCGGATTATAAGACGCACCCCAAATTTTGAGGAGAAAAATAGGAAAAAACTTTTTTTAATAAATTGGTGGGGCGTCTTATAATCCATGCGTCTTATTACTTACCAGGGGTTGTTGCTGCGGTGGATCAGGGTCCCAGGGTCGTTGCTGGAGGCAGGAGTGTATCATTGCTGCAGGCTGGGATGAGGAGGTCTGCAGGGGGGCTCCTATGCAGCAGGCTGGGATGAGGGGGTCTGCAGGGGGGCTCCTGTGCAGCAGGCTGGGATGAGGGGGTCTGCAGGGGGGCTCCTGTGCAGCAGGCTGGGATGAGGGGGTCTGCAGGGGGGCTCCTGTGCTGCAGGCTGGGATGAGGCAGTCTGCAGGGGGGCTCCTGTGCTGCAGGCTGGGATGAGGCGGTCTGCGGGGGGCTCCTGTGCTGCAGGGGGGCTTGGGGGCTTCGGGGCTTCAGGGCTGTTTCCAGTGCTGCGGGGGCTCTGCCGACATATTGTGAAAGGCCAGAGCCCCCTGGCAGTTCGTCCATGTATTCCTGTATGACTGACTCCGGGAAAATGGCCGCCGGAATCTCGAGAGATGAGATCTCAGCCCTGAAATCTCATCTCCCGAGATTTTGGCGGCCATTTTCCCGGAGTCAGTCATACAGGAAGGAACGCATGGACGAACTGCCTGGGGGCTCTGGTCTTTCACAAAATGTCGCCAGAGCCCCCGCAGCACCGGAGTAGCAGCGGACAACCGCGGTGGCGGGCGACAGCGGTGGCGGGCGGCAGCAGCAGCGGTGGCGGGCGGCAGCAGCGGTGGTGGGCGGCAGCAGCAGCGGGCGGCAGCGGACACCCCCTCATCCCAGCCTGTAACGGTAAGCAGTATATCTGCTTTGTAAGACGCACCCCCATTTCCCCCCCAAATTTGGGGGAAATAAAGTGCGTCTTACAAAGCGGAAAATACGGTATACTATTTCGGGACTTGTTGGTTACAGGTCTTGATATACAGTTGTAAAACATCTCTGCTCACTGTTATCTGCTGCCTATCATCCTGTAACCTTCCCCTTTAATAGTATAAACATCTCTGCTTACTGTTATCTGCTGCCTATCATCCTGCAACCTTCCCCTTTAATGGTACAAACATCTCTGCTCGCTGTTATCTGATGCCTATCATCCTGCAACCTTCCCCTTTAATGGTACAAACATCTCTGCTCGCTGTTATCTGCTGCCTATCATCCTGCAACATTGCCTATAATGTCCCTGCTGAATGTTTGCTAAGTTCATTTGTTGCATTGTATTACTTACTGCTGTACATCCATGCTGGGGTCACAGGAGATATTATCGTGTTCAAGGTGTTAGAGCATATGGTTGCAGCCAGGCTCAGTGCCTTTGATCATGTAACCTCCCCTGGGGTGTTGGCTAGGGTTGAGCGACTTTCATTTTTTAAAGATCGAGTCGGGTTTTGTGAAACCCGACTTTGTCCAGAGTCGAGTCGAGTGCAGTCGGCCGATTATCGCTAAAAGTCGGGGATCGACCGAAACACGAAACCCAATGCAAGTCAATGGGGAAGCATAGTCGGCAGTGAGTGGAGGCCAGGAAAACACCTACAGTGCCCATTTTAATGCCAAAAACATCCATTCTTGTTTCTGAAGCTTGTCAATCTTAATTAACTTTATAATAATAGTTGTTCAATGGAACTTGGGGGTCATTTGGCAAAAGTTGTGGGGGGTAGGGCTGGTTCAAGGTTTTAGTGGGCCCAGGAATCGTGGACTACGTCACGGCGGTAGAGCAGGGAGAGGTAAGTATTTCAACGTTGCAAGTGCTGTGATCCTGAGCAAGCAGGGGGGCACACTCGTTCGCATTGGCACTGGCACAGGGCCCCTCAAAGTACAGCGGTGTGTTTGCACGGCGGGGGCGCCTCCCACCAGCAGCGACACTTTTGCGTACTCTGAGGGGCCCTGTGCCAGTGACGTCGCCAACGAGTATGCCCCCCCCACCTGATGAAGGAACCTGCACTTTCATCTGCACCTTCCTCTTTGTCCCTGTGTAAGGTGGTATAACATGCGGGAAGGGGAACCTTACTTTCAGCAGGGTCAGATTCTGGCTGTGTAAAGTGCAAGGGGAATGTAGTGGTCTAGGTCAATGTACCAGCAGACTCATCTAGCAGTGGCTGGGCAATGGGCAGGATGAGGAGGAAACAGATATAGAGCCAAAGAATAAAGTAGGCTAAATGCAGTTCAAAATTGGTAACAGGACTAAACAGGCGGCATTGCTTTGTTCAGTGGAGTAGCAAACCCAGGAGCAGCAGACACTGTTTTAAGGGCCCAAACACACTAATAGGCCAAATGCAGTTTAATATCTGATACTTTAGGCCGAAAGCCAGAAGGTGGAAGCTCAGCTTTATTCAGTTGAGGGCAAACACCAGGGAGGGGCAGACACCATTAGTAGGCCCTAACCACCAATTTTTAAAAACACAGCACTTAATGAGAGCCAGAAGGATGAAGCTCAGCTTTATTCAGTTGAGGACAAACACCAGGCAGGGGCAGACACCGTTAGTAGGCCGTAACCAAAGTTGAAGGCCAAATGCAGTTTAATATCTGATACTATAGGCCGAAAGCCAGAAGGTGGAAGCTCAGCTTTATTCAGTTGAGGGCAAACACCAGGGAGGGGCAGACACCATTAGTAGGCCCTAACCACCAATTTTTAAAAACACAGCACTTAATGAGAGCCAGAAGGATGAAGCTCAGCTTTATTCAGTTGAGGACAAACACCAGGCAGGGGCAGACACCGTTAGTAGGCCGTAACCAAAGTTGAAGGCCAAATGCAGTTTAATATCTGATACTATAGGCCGAAAGCCAGAAGGTGGAAGCTCAGCTTTATTCAGTTGAGGGCAAACACCAGGGAGGGGCAGACACCGTTAGTAGGCCCTAACCACCAATTTTTAAAAACACAGCACTTAATGAGAGCCAGAAGGATGAAGCTCAGCTTTATTCAGTTGAGGACAAACACCAGGCAGGGGCAGACACCGTTAGTAGGCCGTAACCAAAGTTGAAGGCCAAATGCAGTTTAATATCTGATACTATAGGCCAAAAGCCAGAAGGTGGAAGCTCCGATTTAGACAGTGGAGGACAATTTGAATTAGGGACTGCAGACAGACTTAGTAGGCTGTCCCCTGTGGACCATGCATCCAACACAGTAACCCATAGTGCCGTAATGGACACGTAATCTTCCGTGGCCATGCCTACAGGTCCATGCGTCTGTTGTCAGGTGCACCTTTGTACTCACAGATTGCCAGAGTGCATGGACAATGCGGTCTTTTACATGCTGGTGGAGGGTTGGGATGGCTTTGCTCGCAAAAGAAGTGTCGACTGGTTAGCTTGTAGCGTGGTACAGCGTAGTCCATCATGGCCTTATTAATAGTAAATGAAATATATAACTAGGCTCTATGAACTTTTAAATAGGTTCCAGGGGTACACGGGCAGCATTGGTGTGGTCAGTGGAGGAGTATTGCAAGTATGGGCCGCAGACAGGCTAACAAAGGCCTAAAATAACAAACAGTAGGCAGTCATGGCAGTTTGAAATCGGTTACATGGATACACAGGCAGGCAGCATTGTGGTCAGTGGAGGAGTATTGCAAGTAAGGGCCGCAGACAGGCTAACAAAGGCCTAAAATAACAAACAGTAGGCAGTCATGGCAGTTTGAAATCGGTTACATGGATACACAGGCAGGCACTCCAGGCAGCATTGTGGTCAGTGGAGGAGTATTGCAAGTAGGGGCCACGAACAGGCTAACAAAGGCCTAAAATAACAAACAGTAGGCAGTCATGGCAGTTTGAAATCGGTTACATGGATACACAGGCAGGCACTCCAGGCAGCATTGTGGTCAGTGGAGGAGTATTGCAAGTAGGGGCCGCGAACAGGCTAACAAAGGCCTAAAATAACAAACAGTAGGCAGTCATGGCAGTTTGAAATCGGTTACATGGATACACAGGCAGGCACTCCAGGCAGCATTGTGGTCAGTGGAGGAGTATTGCAAGTAGGGGCCGCAGACAGGCTAACAAAGGCCTAAAATAACAAACAGTAGGCAGTCATGGCAGTTTGAAATCTGTTACATGGATACACAGGCAGGCAGCATTGTGGTCAGTGGAGGAGTATTGCAAGTAGGGGCCGCAGACAGGCTAACAAAGGCCTAAAATAACAAACAGTAGGCAGTCATGGCAGTTTGAAATTGGTTACATGGATACACAGGCAGGCACTCCAGGCAGCATTGTGGTCAGTGGAGGAGTATTGCAAGAAGTGTCTGACACAGTTAGTACTCCCAAAAAATAAATAGATGTTAATGTCTCGCAAAACAACTATAAATAAAAAAAGGGTGGCATGCTTAGGTACAGGGGTGGGCTCATCTGCAGAGTTTATGACAAAGTAATTTGGCAGTAAATTAGTATTTACTGGTGTCAATATAGGACACTGACCCAGACTACTTTAACTAGCATCATAGATGTCAACAAATTGTTATTGTTTGTCAGTGCCAGGCATTGAATGATGTCAGCGCATAGACTAAACATTGGTGGAGCTGTGCGAGATAATTTTGCACGTGGTAGAGCACAGTTTGTGCTGGGGGGAGGGAACTCTCTTGTGGCCGGCGGTACCGCCCCAGGGCCCCTCATGTTACAACGGTGTGTCTGACGTTGGGTGCGCACCACCACCACCAGAGACACTACATTGTACTATGAGGGACCCAGTGGCAGTGCCGTCGACCAAAAGCGGGCACACCCACCTCTTCTGACAAACAGCACTGTAACTAACGGGTGCTTGCGCCAAGTGTCGAGAGTGAGACAACGGCCCCGTGGGGGGAGTTTTCCCATTGGGGGATGTGTAAACATGTCGTATGCTGGTCATACAGCTGCTGCAAATTAAGAGATTGGAACACTCAGTAAGACCAGTCCACAAGCAAGACCTTTTTATAGGAAAGATAGGTGTCAGCCGGGAAAGGTGGGGCAAAATAATTTGAAATCCAGGAGTGGTTCATTTTAATGAAGGTGAGATCATCCACATTTTGGGTAGCCAGACGAGTCCTTTTTTCGGTTAATATTGAACCAGCAGCACTGAATACTCTTTCTGATAGCACACTAGCTGCTGGGCAAGCAAGCTCCTGCAACGCATATTCTGCCAATTCAGGCCAGGTGTCTAATTTGGATGCCCAGTAATCAAATGGGAATGACGGTTGAGGGAGAACATCGATAAGGGCTGAAAAATAATTAGTAACCATACTGGACAAATGTTGTCTCCTGTCACTTTAAATAGATGCTGCAGTACCTGTCCTGTCTGCGGTCATTGTGAAATCACTCCACAACCTTGTCAGAAAACCCCTCTGTCCAGCGCCACTTCTGATCTGTGCACCTCTAACACCTCTGCCATGTAGCCCCCTGCAGCTTGTGTGAGAACCATCACCGGCGCTGTGTGCTGGGAATGCCTGAATCAAACGGTCTACAAGAGTAGCTTGTTTGGTTGCTAAGATTTGTTCGAGGTTCTCATGTGGCATAATATTTTGCAATTTGCCTTTATAGCGAGGGTCAAGGATGCAGGCCAACCAGTAATCGTCATCACTCATCATTTTAATAATGCGTGGGTCCTTTTTGAGGATACGTAAGGCATAATCTGCCATGTGGGCCAAAGTTCCTGTTGGCAAATCTGCGGTTGTGCTGGTTTGAGGGGCAGTTACAGGCAAATCTACGTCACTTGTCTCCCTTAAAAAAACAGAACCCGGCCTTGCAACGCCACTAATTTCTGTTGGCCCAGGAGAAGCTTCCTCATTCAAAAAGTACTCATCCCCATCATCCTCCTTGTCCTGCTCCTCCTCTTCGCCCGCTACCGCGTCCTCTACACGGCCCTGACCAGACAATGGCTGACTGTCATCAAGGCTTTCCTCTTCCTCGGCTGCAGACGCCTGCTCCTTTATGTGCGTCAAACTTTGCATCAGCAGACGCATTAGGGGGATGCTCATGCTTATGATGGCGTTGTCTGCACTAACCAGCCGTATGCATTCCTCAAAACACTGAAGGACTTGACACAGGTCTTGTAGCTTCGACCACTGCACACCTGAAAACTCCATGTCTGCCATCCAACTGCCGGCCCGTGTATCCTCCCACAAATACATAACAGCACAGTCTCTGAAGCATGTGCAGTGTGGAGTTCCACCTTGTTGAAACGTCGATGATTAGGCGATGCTGGGGAAGGTTCAAAGACCGCTGATAGTTCTGCATACGGCTGGAGTGTACGGGCGAACGGCTGATATGCGAGCAAAGTCTGCGCACTTTGAGGAGCAGGTCGGGTAGCCCCGGGTAACTTTTCAGGAAGCACTGCACCACCAGGTTTAAGGTGTGAGCCAGGCAAGGAATGTGTTTCAGTTGGGAAAGGGCTATGGCTGCCATGAAATTCCTTCCGTTATCACTCACTACCTTGCCTGCCTCAAGAAGTATAGTGCCCAGCCATGACTGAGTTTCATTCTGCAAAAACTCGGACAGAACTTCCGCGGTGTGTCTGTTGTCGCCCAAACACTTCATTGCCAATACAGCCTGCTGACGCTTGCCACTAGCTGTCCCATAATGGCACACCTGGTGTGCAACAGTGGCAGCTGTGGATGGAGTGGATGTGTGACTGCGGTCTGTGGACGAGCTCTCGCTTCTGCATGAGGAGGAGGAAGAGGAGGAGGGGGGGCGAACGCCTACAGCCAACTCTTTCCGTGACCGTGGGCTAGGCAGAACTGTCCCAATATTGCTGTCCCCTGTGGACCCTGCATCCACCACATTCACCCAGTGTGCCATGATGGACATGTAACGTCACTGGCCATGCCTACTGGTCCATGCATCTGTTGTCAGGTGCACCTTTGTAGTCACAGACTGCCTGAGTGCATGGACGATGCGGTCTTTAACATGCTGTTGGAGGGCTGGGATGGCTTTTCTAGAAAAGAAGTGCCGACTGGGTAGTTCGTAGCGTGGTACAGCGTAGTCCATCAGCGCTTTGAAAGCTTCGCTTTCAACTAACCGGTAGGGCATCATCTCTAATGAGATTAGTCTAGCAATGTGGGCGTTCAAACCCTGTGTACGCGGATGCGAGGATGAGTACTTCCTTTTCCTAACAAGAGTCTCCTGTAGGGTGAGCTGGACTGGAGAGCTGGAGATCGTGGAACTAGCAGTGGTGCCGGTGGACATGGGTGACTGGGAGAGGGTTGGAGAAGGTATTCTTGCCGGTGCCCTACATGCAGTGTTTCCTACTACTAACCTGGTGATTCCCTGACTGCTTTGGCCTGGTGACGAAAGCTGCACAGATACTGAAGGTGGTGTGGGAAATGGTCGGCTTACAAGGAGGGAAGGGATGTAGCGTTGCTGACTAGCTTCATTGGCCGAGGGTGCTGCAACCTTTAGGGACGTTTGGTAGTTAGTCCAGGCTTGCAAATGCATGGTGGATAAATGTCTATGCATGCAATTTGTATTTAGACTTTTAAGATTCTGACCTCTGCTTAACGTAGTTGAACATTTTTGACAGATGACTTTGCGCTGATCATTTGGATGTTGTTTAAAAAAATGCCAGACTGCACTCTTTCTACTATCGGATACCTTTTCAGGCATTGCAGACTGAGCTTCTTTAACCGGATGGCCACGCTGTCCTTCAACTGGTTTTGGTTTTGCCACTTGTTTTTGGCCAGATATGGGCCCGGTAGATGGAACCTGTTGTGATGTTGATGCCTGCTGCGGCTCCTCCTCCTCCGCTTCAGAACTACTGCCGCCTGCACCCTGTTCCCCCAATGGCTGCCAATCGGGGTCCACAACTGGGTCATCTATGACCTCCTCTTCTATGTCGTGTGCGATTTCGTCTGTGTCACCGTGTAAGCCGGTGGTATAGCATCCGTGACGGGGCACCATAGTCTCCACTGGGTTTGATTCTGCCTCAGTACACTGCGAGGGCAATGTTCTGGTCTGAGTCAAAGGAACAACATAGTAATCTGGCTGTGGCTGTGCATCTGTGCACTCCATGTCCGATTCAACTTCTAATGGGCATGGCCTGTTAACTGTTTCACTGTCTAACCCAGGAACGGTATGTGTAAAGAGCTCCATGGAGTAACCTGTTGTGTCGACTGACGCATCCTTCACTGTTGTTTTTAGTGAAGGACACAAGGAAGCGACTTGTTCCTGACCGGGAGCATCCACTGACGATGCACTGCTCTGACATTTGGCACTTTCCGAGGAGGAGGCGAAAGAGCTAGAGGCAGAGTCAGCAATGAAAGCCAATACTTGTTCCTCCTGCTCCGGCTTCAAAAGTGGTTTTCCTACTCCCAGAAAAGAGAGCGTTCGAGGCCTTGTGTAGCCAGACAACGAACCTGGCTCAACAACTCGAGACTTAGGTGCTGTACTGCTTTTACCACGACCACCTGATGCTCCACCACCACTACCATCATTACCAGCTGACAATGACCGCCCACAGCCACGACCTCTTCCACTAGACTTCCTCATTGTTTGCAAAACGTAACCAAAGTAACGCTATTTGTTACTGTAAAACAACTTATAAGGTGAACTCAAACTTCTGTAGGATTTATATATACCTTTATAGGTGCCTGACACTGAAAGGAAAATCAGGCCCAATGTTACACACTAGGTTTTCTGTGGCCCAATAATTTGAGACAGATGGCACACACAGGACCAGCACTCAAGCAGAAATGCCAATCTTAATCTCCCACTATTTATTTATTTTTTTTCTGGGAGAATTTACCCAAATAAAAAAAAAGGCACAGTATTACACAGTGGTTTTCGGTGGCACACAATGAGAGACAGATGCCACACACAGCAATGGCACGTAGGCAGACTTTCCAATATTTATCTCCCACTAATTTTTTTTGGGGAAAAGGGAGAATTTAGCAAAAAAAAAAAAAATGGCACGGAGGCAGACTTGCCAATATTTATCTCCCACTAATTTTTTTTTTGGAAAAGGGAGAATGTACCCCCCACCAAAAAAAAAGGCCAAGTATTACACAGTGTTTTCGGTGCCACACATGTTATGACCCCAATGGCAGAGGGTCTCAGAAGTTATTACCAAGTCTGCAAACACAAAAAAACAGCTCATAGGGCAGTGGTATCTAGGCTGACCGTATACCTAATCCTAACACCACAAATAGCAGCAGCCGGGGAACGTACCTACGTTGGTTCTAGACGTCTCGCGCCAGCCGGAGAACTAACTAACCCTAGAAGGGAAAAGATAGACCTTTCTTGCCTCCAGAGAAAAGACCCCAAAAGTTGGATACAAGCCCCCAACAAATAATAACGGTGAGGTAAGAAGAAAAGACAAACGTAAGAATGAACTAGGTTTTTAGCAAAGAGAGGCCCACTGACTAATAGCAGAATATAGTAAGATGACTTATACGGTCAGCAAAAACCCTATCAAAATTTCCACGCTGAATATTCAAGAACCCCCGAACCGTCTAACGGCCCGGGGGGAGAATATCAGCCCCCTAGAGCTTCCAGCAAAATCAGGAATCACATTTAGTGCAAGCTGGACAAAAAATAAGAGCAATGCAAATAACCAAAAAACAAGGAAGCAGGACTTAGCTTATTTTGCAAGAACCAGGACCAGCAGACAGGAGCAAACAGAAAAGAACTGATTACAACGATGCCAGGCACCAGACTGAAAATCCAGGAAGCTAAATAGCAACACACCTGGACTAACGAGCCAGGTGGGTACCAAGCTGGGGAAAGAAACTCAAAGTGTCATGTCGCTAGTGACCACAAGAGGGAGCCAAATAATCCAATTCAAAACAGTACCCCCCTTAAGGAGGGGTCACCGAACCCTCACCAAGACCACCAGGACGATCAGGATGAGCAGCGTGAAAGGCACGAACCAAATCGGCCGCATGAACATCAGAGGCGACCACCCAGGAATTATCCTCCTGACCATAGCCCTTCCACTTGACCAGATACTGAAGCCTCAGTCTGGAGAGATGAGAATCCAAGATCTTCTCCACCACGTACTCCAACTCGCCCTCAACCAACACCGGAGCAGGAGGCTCAACAGAAGGAACCACAGGCACAACGTAGCGCCGCAACAAAGACCTATGGAACACGTTGTGAATGGCAAACGACACCGGAAGATCCAAGCGAAAGGACACTGGATTAAGGATTTCCAAAATCTTATAAGGACCGATGAAGCGAAGCTTAAATTTAGGAGAGGAGACCTTCATAGTAACAAACCGAGAAGACAGCCACACCAAATCCCCAACACGAAGTCGGGGACCCACACCGCGGAGGCGGTTGGCAAAACGCTGAGCCTTCTCCTGTGACAACTTTAAGTTGTCCACCACATGATTCCAGATCCGCTGCAACCTATCCACCACAGAATCCACCCCAGGACAGTCAGAGGGCTCAACATGTCCCGAGGAAAAACGAGGATGAAAACCAGAGTTGCAGAAAAATGGCAAAACCAAAGTAGCGGAACTAGCCCGATTATTAAGGGCAAACTCAGCCAATGGCAAGAAGGTCACCCAATCATCCTGATCTGCAGAAACAAAACACCTCAAATAAGCCTCCAGAGTCTGATTTGTTCGCTCCGTTTGGCCATTAGTCTGAGGATGAAAGGCAGACGAAAACGACAAATCAATGCCCATCTTAGCACAAAAGGATCACCAGAACCTGGAAACAAACTGGGATCCTCTGTCAGACACGATATTCTCAGGAATGCCGTGCAAACGAACCACATTCTGAAAGAACAAAGGAACCAGATCGGAAGAGGAAGGCAGCTTAGGCAAAGACACCAAATGGACCATCTTGGAAAAGCGATCACATACCACCCAGATGACAGACATGCCCTGAGACACTGGAAGATCTGAAATGAAATCCATGGAAATGTGTGTCCAAGGCCTCTTCGGGACAGGCAAGGGCAAGAGCAACCCGCTGGCACGAGAACAGCAAGGCTTAGCTCGAGCACAAGTCCCACAGGACTGCACAAATGACCGCACATCCCGTGACAAGGAAGGCCACCAAAAGGACCTAGCCACCAAATCTCTGGTGCCAAAAAATCCCCGGATGCCCTGCCAACACCGAGGAATGAACCTCGGAAATGACTCTGCTGGTCCATTTATCAGGAACAAACAGTCTGTCAGGTGGATAAGAGTCAGGTCTACCAGCCTGAAATCTCTGCAACACACGTCGCAAATCCGGAGAAATGGCTGACAAGATTACTCCCTCTTTAAGAATACCAGCTGGCTCTGAGACTCCAGGAGAGTCAGGCACAAAGCTCCTTGAAAGAGCATCAGCCTTCACATTCTTTGAACCTGGTAAATACGAGACCACAAAGTCAAAACGGGAGAAAAACAATGACCAACGGGCCTGTCTAGGATTCAGGCGTTTAGCAGACTCGAGATACATCAGATTTTTGTGATCAGTCAAGACCACCACACGATGCTTAGCACCCTCGAGCCAATGACGCCACTCCTCAAATGCCCACTTCATGGCCAGCAACTCCCGATTGCCAACATCATAATTCCGCTCAGCAGGCGAAAACTTCCTGGAAAAAAAAGCACATGGTCTCATTACAGAGCAACCAGGGCCTCTCTGCGACAAAACGGCCCCTGCCCCGATCTCAGAAGCATCCACTTCAACCTGAAAGGGAAGTGAGACATCAGGCTGGCACAAAACAGGCTCCAAAGTAAACCGGCGCTTCAGCTCTTGGAAAGCTTCCACGGCTGCAGGAGCCCAGTTAGCAACATCAGAAACTTTCTTGGTCTTATCCGTCAAAGGTTTAACAATGCTAGAAAAGTTAGCGATAAAATGACGGTAGAAGTTAGCAAAACCCAAGAACTTCTGAAGACTCTTAACTGACGTGGGTTGAGTCCAATCATGAATAGCTCGGACCTTGACTGGGTTCATCTCCACCGCAGAAGGGGAGAAAATAAAACCCAAAAAGGGAACCTTCTGTACTCCAAAGAGACACTTTGAGCCCTTAACAAACAAAGCATTCTCACGCAAAACCTGAAACACCATCCTGACCTGCTTTACATGGGAGTCCCAATCATCAGAAAAAAACAGAATATCATCCAGATAAACAATGATAAATTTATCCAGATACTTCCGGAAGATATCATGCATAAAGGACTGAAACACTGAAGGAGCATTAGAGAGCCCAAAAGGCATCACCAAGTACTCAAAATGACCTTCGGGTGTATTAAATGCAGTTTTCCATTCATCTCCTTGCTTAATGCGCACAAGGTTGTACGCACCACGAAGATCTATCTTGGTGAACCACTTGGCACCCTTAATCCGGGCAAACAAGTCCGACAACAGAGGCAAAGGATACTGAAATTTAACAGTGATTTTATTCAGAAGCCGATAGTCTATACAAGGTCTCAAAGATCCGTCCTTCTTGGCCACAAAAAAGAATCCCGCACCAAGAGGGGAAGAGGATGGACGGATATGCCCCTTCTCCAGAGACTCCTTGATATACGAACGCATTGCGGTATGCTCAGGTACAGACAGATTAAATAATCTTCCCTTAGGAAATGTACTACCTGGAATCAAATCTATAGCGCAGTCACAGTCCCTATGAGGAGGAAGAGCACTGGACCTGGACTCGCTGAATACATCCTGATAATCAGACAAATACTCAGGAACTTCCGAAGGAGTAGAGGAAGCAATAGACACCGGCGGGGAATCAGCATGAATTCCCTGACAGCCCCAACTTGACACAGACATTGCCTTCCAAACCAAGACTGGATTATGGGTCTGTAACCATGGCAGACCCAAAACGACCAAATCATGCATTTTATGCAGAACAAGAAAACGAATCACCTCCCGATGTTCAGGAGTCATGCACATGGTTACCTGTGTCCAAAACTGCGGCTTATTTTCCGCCAATGGCGTAGCATCAATACCTCTAAGAGGGATAGGATTTACCAACGGCTCAAGAACAAAACCACAGTGCTTGGCAAATGACAGATCCATAAGACTCAGGGCAGCACCTGAATCCACAAACGCCATAACAGGGTAGGAAGACAATGAGCAAATTAAAGTCACAGACAAAATAAATTTAGGTTGCAAATTACCAATGGCGACCGGACTAACAACCCTTGTTAGGCGTTTAGAGCATGCTGATATAACATGTGTAGAATCACCACAGTAAAAACACAACCCATTCTGACGTCTATGATTTTTCCGTTCATTTCTAGTCTGAATTCTACCACATTGCATTAAATCAGGTGTTTGTTCAGACAACACCACCAGAGGATTAGCGGCTTTGCGCTCCCGCAAACGCCGGTCAATTTGAATAGCCAGCGCCATGGAATCATTCAGACTTGTAGGAATGGAGAAACCCACCATCACATTCTTAATGGCTTCAGAAAGGCCATTTCTGAAATTTGCGGCCAGAGCACACTCATTCCACTGAGTAAGCACGGACCATTTCCGAAAGTTTTGGCAATACACTTCAGCTTCATCCTGGCCCTGAGAGATAGCCAGCAAGGCTTTTTCTGCCTGAATTTCAAGATTGGGTTCCTCGTAAAGCAACCCGAGCGCCAGAAAAAACGCATCAATATTTGCCAATGCCGGATCTCCTGGCGCTAACGAGAAGGCCCAATCCTGAGGGTCGCCCCGCAAGAAAGAGATAACAATTTTAACTTGCTGAGCTGAGTCTCCAGACGAACGGGGTCTCAGAGATAGAAACAATTTACAATTATTCCTGAAATTCCTAAACTTAAATCGGTCTCCAGAGAACAGTTCAGGAATAGGTATTTTAGGTTCAGACATAGGACTACTGGTAACAAAATCTTGAATGCCCTGCACACGAGCAGCAAGCTGATCCACACTAGTAATCAAAGTCTGGACATTCATGTCTGCAGCAAGCTCAAGCCACTCAGAGGTAAAGGGGAGGAAGAAAGAGAAAAAAAAACAAAACTCAGAATTTCCTTTCTTATTATCCCACATCTGCAATGCATTAAACATTCACCTTCGGCCTGGCATACTGTTATGACCCCAATGGCAGAGGGTCTCAGAAGTTATTGCCAAGTCTGCAAACACAAAAAAACAGCTCATAGGGCAGTGGTAACTAGGCTGACCGTATACCTGATCCTAACACCACAAATAGCAGCAGCCGGGGAACGTACCTACGTTGGTTCTAGACGTCTCGCGCCAGCCGGAGAACTAACTAACCCTAGAAGGGAAAAGATAGACCTTTCTTGCCTCCAGAGAAAAGACCCCAAAAGTTGGATACAAGCCCCCAACAAATAATAACGGTGAGGTAAGAAGAAAAGACAAACGTAAGAATGAACTAGGTTTTTAGCAAAGAGAGGCCCACTGACTAATAGCAGAATATAGTAAGATGACTTATACGGTCAGCAAAAACCCTATCAAAATTTCCACGCTGAATATTCAAGAACCCCCGAACCGTCTAACGGCCCGGGGGGAGAATATCAGCCCCCTAGACTTCCAGCAAAATCAGGAATCACATTTAGTGCCAGCTGGACAAAAAATAAGAGCAATGCAAATAACCAAAAAACAAGGAAGCAGGACTTAGCTTATTTTGCAAGAACCAGGACCAGCAGACAGGAGCAAACAGAAAGGAACTGATTACAACGATGCCAGGCACCAGACTGAAAATCCAGGAAGCTAAATAGCAACACCCCTGGACTAACGAGCCAGGTGGGTACCAAGCTGGGGAAAGAAACTCAAAGTGTCATGTCGCTAGTGACCACAAGAGGGAGCCAAATAATCCAATTCACAACACACACAATGAGAGACAGATGCCACACACAGCAATGGCATGGAGGCAGACTTGCCAATATTTATCTCCCACTAATTTTTTTTGGGGAAAAGGGAGAATGTACCCCCCCCCCAAAAAAAAGGCCAAGTATTACACAGTGTTTTTGGTGCCACACAATGAGAGACAGATGCCACACACAGCAATGGCACGGAGGCAGACTTGCCAATATTTATCTCCCACTAATTTTTTTTTTTGGAAAAGGGAGAATGTACCCCCCCAAAAAAATGGCCAAGTATTACACAGTGTTTTCAGTGGCACACAATGTGAGACAGATGCCACACACAGCAATGGCACGGAGGCAGACTTGCCAATATTTATCTCCCAATAATTTTTTTTTGGGAAAAGGGAGAATTTAGCAAAAAAAAAAAAAATGGCCAAGTATTACACAGTGTTTTCGGTGCCACACAATGACAGACAGATGCCACACACAGCAATGGCACGGAGGCAGACTTGCCAATATTTATCTCCCTGCAGTTATCTCAGAAAAGTATGGCAGGCAGCTGTAAAAAGGACTGCTGCACACAAAAGTGTGGACAAACACACAAGATAGCTGCGCAGAAAGGAAGGAAAAACAGGATTTGTGCTTTGAAAAAAGCAGTTGGTTTGCACAGCGGCGTACACACAGGCACAGCAACGCTGCTATCAGGGTCAGGGAGCACTCTAGTGCAGCCCAATGAGCTACAGCGCTGAGGAAAAAAAAATTTAGCTTCCACTGTCCCTGCAATCAAAGGGTGGTGTTGGACAGTGGAAATCGCTACAGCACAAGCGGTTGTTAGCTTTATGTACCCTGCCTATCACTATCCCTGCTTCCGAAGAAGTTGTAGCAACCTCTCCCTACGCTCAGATCAGCAGCAGTAAGATGGCGGTCGGCAGGAACGCCCATTTATAGCCATGTGACGCCGCAGAAAGCAAGCCAATCACTGCAATGCCCTTCTCTAAGATGGTGGGGACTGAGATCTATGTCATCACGCTGCCCACACTCTGCGTCCACCTCCATTTTCTGAGAAATGGCGCTTTTAGCGTCATTGAAATGCGACTTTGGTGCAAAAGTCGCGTACCGCATGGCAGACCCCACACAGGGATTGGCTCGGTTTCATGAGACTCCAACTTTGCCAAAAGTCGGCGACTTATGAAAATGAACGATCCGTTTCGCTCAACCCTAGTGTTGGCCAATTGATAATTTATCCCAAATAAGGACCCACAATCCCTCTCACCTGATCCTTTACTCAGTCCTATAAATTTAGTAGCATCTTAAGGGGTGCACGAGTGTGGGGTCAGGCACGCGCATTCCTGCAGCAAAGCATTATGCAGCTAAGCATAAAGACGTCACAGTTATTTCAACAGCAGTTAGTCACGGCAGGAGTAAGAAGCCCACTCTATGTATCTGTCTCTTTTGGGTATGTTTGCTGTGTAAGCACTTCTTATTACTTGGACCTAGCTTTTCTATTAACTCATCTTAGGGTACTGTCACACAGTACCATTTTGATCGCTACGACGGTACGATTCATGACGTTCTAGCAATATCGTTACGATATCGCAGTGTCTGACACGCAGCAGCGATCAGGGATCCTGCTGAGAATCGCACGTCGTAGCAGATCGTATGGAACTTTCTTTTGTCGCTTGATCACCCGCTGACATCGCTGGATCGTTGTGTGTGACAGCGATCCAGCGATGTGTTCGCTTGTAACCAGGGTAAACATCGGGTAACTAAGCGCAGGGCCGCGCTTAGTAACCCGATGTTTACCGTGGTTACCAGCGCAAAAGTAAAAAAAAAACAAACAGTACATACTCACATTCCGGTGTCTGTCCTCCGGCGTCTCAGCTTCTCTGCACTGTGTGAGCGCCTGCCGGCCAGAAAGCGAGCACAGCGGTGACGTCTGACGTCACCGCTGTGCTTGCCGGCTATGGCGCTTACACAGTGGAGAGAAGCAGAACGCCGGGGACAGACACCGGAATGTAAGTATGTACTGTTTGTTTCTTTTTTACTTTTACGCTGGTAACCACGGTAAACATCGGGTTACTAAGCGCGGCCCTGCGCTTAGTTACCCGATGTTTACCCTGGTTACCGGGGACTTCGGCATCGCTCCAGCGCCGTGATTGCAACGTGTGACCGCAGTCTACGACGCTGGAGCGATAATCATACGATCGCTGCGACGTCACGGATCGTGCCGTCGTAGCGATCAAAATGGTACTGTGTGACAGTACCCTTACTCCTTCACCATGTTTACCTATGCCCTTACAGTGTTTGCTCCACTAATCCTCTCTCTCCTTCCCTATCACAAACCCCAGCACTCTCTATCCTAATACTCATCGCCCCTTCTCTCTTACCTCCCCACCTGTCCTCGTCCGCTGACCTGCTCCTCAACCTCAAATCTTTCCTAAGAAAACATAAAACAAGCCTGCCACTCTCTTTGTCCCACCTGCTCTCCCTTTCTCTGCTTCTCCTCACTGCTGGAGACATATCTCCCAACCCTGGACCCCCACAGCTCATACCTCCCATTACTACCCCCTCCTACCATCCCCTATCTAATATGAACTACCGCAATCTTTCCAACATAAAACCCGTGCCCCTGACACCCACCCCCCTGCTCCCCCTCTTTGGAGCACTCTGGAATGTCCGCTCAATCTGCAATAAGCTTCAAGTGATTCACGACCTTTTTCTCTCTCACAATCTTGCCTTCATCGGCCTCACAGAAACATGTCTAACACCCTCTGACACCGCCGCCCCTGCTGCTCTGTGTTATGGAGGCCTCCACTTCACCCACACCCCTCGCCCCGGCAACAGACAAAGTGGAGGAGTCGGTCTTCTCCTTTCTTCAAAATGCACCTTTAACACAATCCCACCTCTTCCATCCCTTATCCTCCCTTCTTTTGAAGTCCACTCTGTCCACATCTACTCTCCCTCCAACCTCCAAGTGGCCATCATAGACCGACCTCCAGGCCCGGCCACTGCCTTTATTGACCAATTCTGCACCTGGCTTCTTCACTTTCTCTCTGCTGAAATTCCCACCATCATCATGGGTGACTTCAACATCCCCATTGATACCCTTCAATCAACAGCCTCCAAACTTATGTCCTTTACTTTATCCTTTGGACTTACTCAGTGGTCTTCCGCAGCCACCCACACAGACAGACATATATTAGACCTGGTATTCACCCATCTCTGCTCTCTAACTTCACCACCTCCCCTCTCCCTCTATTCGACCACCATCTGCTCACTTTCTCAACCCTGTCCTCCACACCGGTCACCCATGTCCAGCAACATGCACACCCCCGCAGAAACCTTGCACACCTAGACACCCACACACTCTCTGACTCCAATCTACCACTGGCATCCATAACCTCACTCCACGACACAGACAGTGCCGCTGCTTTCCACAATGCCACTCTTGCATCAGCTATTGACACGGTTGCCCCGCTCGTCCACGGCAGAGTGTGATGTATCAATAGGCAACCTTGGCACAATAACACCACTAAAAAGCTTCTGCAAGTGTCCAGGGTTGCAGAGCGGTGTTGGAAGGAAACACACTCGCAAGATGACTTCACTGTATTCAAACAAACAACACTCGCTTTTAAATCTGCTCTCACCTCTGCTAAACAGGCCTACTTCACAACCCTCGTATCTTCCCTATCTTACAACCCCAAACAGTTATTCAAAACCTTTAACTCCCTCCTCCAACCCCCACTGCCCCCTCCAAACTCCCTCATCTCTGCTGAGGACTTTGCCACACACTTTAAAAATAAGATCGACCAGACAAGGCAAGTCTTCATTGTTCAACCACCACACCCCCTTTGTATACCAGACCAATGCCCAAACACCATAACCTCCCTATCCAACACCACTGAAGGGGGGCTAAATGTCTCCTCTCCAAATCACACCCCACCACCTGTGCGCTTGCCCTCATCCCATCCCACCTCCTCCTGTTGTGAATTCCGTTCTGGAGCTCCCTCCTGTGGTTGCTAATGGTATTTTTGTGAGTTCTGCCCTTGGGCTCCCTCTGGTGGTTTCGAGTGGAACTGCTGCTCCTTTAGGTAGCTGTAGCAGCTGCCTTCACTAATCGCCTTGCCTGTGTTTGTTATTTAAACCTGCTCTGGGCTTTAGTTCATGCCAGCTGTCAATGTTCTTGGTTGGATTTGGTTCTCTCCTTGGATTTCTCATATGGCCTGTCCTTGTCAGCAAAAGATAAGTTTTTGCTAGTTTTTGTTTGTCCATTTGCTTGGACTCTATTGCTCTGCAAATATGTCTTTTTTTGTCCAGCTTGTCACTATGTCATATTCAGGCTAGCTGGAAGCTCTGGGAAAGCAGATTTGCACCTCCACACCGTGAGTCGGTGTGGAGTTCATTTTTGTAAACTCTGCGTGGATTTTGTAGTTTTTAATACTGACTGCTCAGTATCCTTTTCTCTCTGTCTATCAAGTTTAGTATTGGCCTCCTTTGCTGAAATCTGATTTCATTTCTGTGTACGTCATTTCCCTCTTCACTCACAGCCAATATTTGTGGGGGGCTGTCTTTCCTTTTGGGGTTTTCTCTGAGGCAAGATAGCTTTCTATTTCCTTCTTTAGGGGTAGTTAGTTCTTAGGCTGTGAAGAGGTGTCTAGGGAGAGTTAGGAACATCCCACGGCTATTACTAGTGTTGTTGTTAGGATTAGGGACTGCGGTCAGTAGAGATACCACCTTCTCAGAGCTCATTCCATGTTGCGTTTTAGCCACCAGGTCATATCAGTGTGGCCTCTTAACCACCAGGTCATAACAGTACAGCTGGCCCACAATGTGTTAAATGCATCTCAAAAGAGGGAAAAGAAAGTTCTGAGTCATTTTTTTTCCTTTGTAGCTTGTTTTGTCTTTTTTTTCCCCTTAATCTCTGGGTGGTTCAGGATTTTGGTGCTGATATGGAGGTTCAGGGTCTGTCCTTGCGCGTGAATCAACTCGCTGCAAGGGTACAGAGTATCCAAGATTATGTTGTCCAGACTCCGGTATTAGAGCCTAGAATTCCTATTCCTGATTTATTTTCTGGGGATAGATCTAAATTTTTGAACTTTAAAAATAATTGCAGATTGTTTATTGCTCTGAGACCCCGTTCCTCTGGTGACCCCATTCAGCAGGTGAAGATTGTTATTTCTTTGCTGCGTGGCGACCCGCAGGACTGGGCATTCTCCCTTGAGCCAGGAAATCCTGCATTGCTCAATATTGACGCATTTTTTCAAGCGCTCGGATTGCTGTATGACGAGCCTAATTCAGTGGATCAGGCAGAAAAAAATTTGCTGGCTCTGTGTCAGGGTCAGGAAGCAGCAGAAGTATACTGCCAGAAATTTAGAAAGTGGTCTGTGCTCACAAAATGGAATGAGTATGCCCTGGCAGCGATTTTCAGAAAGGGTCTTTCTGAAGCCCTTAAAGATGTTATGGTGGGGTTTCCTACGCCTGCTGGTCTGAATGAGTCAATGTCTTTGGCCATTCAGATTGATCGGCGCTTGCGCGAGCGCAAGGTGGTGCACCATATGACAGTGTCCTCTGAGCAGAGTCCTGAGCCTATGCAATGTGATAGGATTTTGAATAGAGCAGAAAGGCAGAAATTCAGATGTCAGAATGGCCTGTGTTTTTACTGTGGTGATTCTGCTCATGCTATTTCTGATTGCCCTAAGCGTACTAAGAGGGTCCCTGGGTCTGTTACCATTAGTACTGTACAGCCTAAATTTCTCTTGTCTGTTACCCTGATTTGCTCATTGTCATCCTTTTCTGTTATGGCATTTGTGGATTCTGGCGCTGCCCTGAACTTAATGGACTTAGAATTTGCCAAGCGCTGTGGTTTTTCCTTGGAGTCTTTGCAGAGCCCTATTCCCTTAAGGGGGAATCGATGCTACGCCATTGGCCAAGAATAAACCTCAGTACTGGACACAGTTAACCATGTACATGGCTCCAGCACATCAGGAAAATATTCGCTTTTTGGTGTTGCATAATTTGCATGATGTTGTTGTGCTGGGTTTTCCATGGTTACAGGTACATAATCCAGTGCTGGATTGGAGATCTATGTCTGTAACTGGTTGGGGTTGTCAGGGGATACATAGTGATATTCCTTTGATGTCCATTTCCTCGTCCCCTTCTTCTGAAGTTCCTGAGTTTTTGTCGGATTTCCAGGATGTATTTGATGAGCCCAAGTCCAGTTCCCTGCCTCCTCATAGGGACTGCGATTGTGCCATTAATTTGATTCCTGGCTGTAAGTTCCATAAGGGCCGACTTTTCAATCTGTCTGTGCCAGAGCATGCCGCTATGCAGAGTTATGTAAAGGAGTCCTTGGAGAAGGGGCATATTCGCTCGTCTTCGTCACCGTTGGGAGCGGGATTTTTTTTTGTTGCCAAGAAGGATGGCTCCTTGAGACCCTGTATAGATTATCGCCTTCTCAATAAGATCACTGTCAAATTCCAGTACCCTTTACCTTTACTTTCTGATTTGTTTGCTCGGATTAAGGGTGCCAGTTGGTTTACTAAGATTGACCTTCGAGGGGCGTATAATCTCGTGCGTGTTAAACAAGGTGATGAATGGAAAACAGCATTTAATACGCCCGAAGGCCATTTTGAATATCTTGTGATGCCATTCGGGCTCTCTAATGCTCCATCGGTATTTCAGTCCTTTATGCATGATATCTTCCAGAATTATCTGGATAAATTCATGATTGTGTATTTGGATGATATTTTGGTTTTCTCCGATGATTGGGAGTCTCATGTGAAGCAGGTTAGGATGGTATTTCAGGTCCTTCGTGCTAATGCGTTGTTTGTGAAGGGGTCTAAGTGCCTCTTTGGAGTTCAGAAGGTTTCTTTTTTGGGTTTCATTTTTTCACCCTCGGCTATTGAAAAAGGACCCTGTTAAAGTCCAGGCCATTCATGATTGGACTCAACCTACATCTGTAAAGAGCCTTCAGAAATTTTTGGGCTTTGCCAATTTTTATCACCGCTTTATTGCTAATTTTTCTAGTGTGGTGAAGCCTCTGACCGATTTGACGAGGAAGGGCGCTGATGTGATGAATTGGTCCTCTGCGGCTGTTGAGGCCTTTCAGGAGCTTAAACGTCGTTTTACTTCTGCCCCTGTGTTGCGTCAGCCGGATGCTTCTCTCCCTTTTCAGGTTGAGGTTGATGCTTCTGAGATTGGGGCAGGGGCCGTTTTGTCTCAGAGAAATTCTGATGGCTCTTTGATGAAACCATGTTCTTTCTTCTCCAGAAAGTTTTCGCCTGCTGAGCGTAATTATGATGTCGGCAATCGGGAGTTGTTGGCTATGAAGTGGGCATTTGAGGAGTGGCGACATTGGCTTGAGGGAGCCAAGCATCGCGTGGTGGTCTTGACTGATCATAAGAATCTGATTTACCTCGAGTCTGCTAAGCGGTTGAATCCTAGACAAGCTCGGTGGTCTGTTTTTCTCACGTTTTGATTTTGTGGTCTCGTATATTCCGGGATCTAAGAATGTGAAGGCTGATGCCCTTTCTAGGAGTTTTTTGCCTGATTCTCTGGGAGTTCTTGAGCCAGCTGGGATCCTCAAGGAGGGGGTGATTCTTTCTGCCATCTCCCCTGATTTGCGGCGGGTACTTCAGGAGTTTCAGGCTGATAAACCTGACCGCTGTCCTGTGGGGAAACTGTTTGTTCCTGATAGATGGACTAGCAGGGTAATTTCAGAGGTTAATTGTTCGGTGTTGGCTGGTCACCCTGGGATTTTTGGTACCAGAGATTTAGTGGCTAGGTCCTTTTGGTGGCCTTCCTTGTCGCGGGATGTGCGTTCGTTTGTGCAGTCCTGTGGGACCTGTGCTAGGGCTAAGCCTTGCTGTTCCCATGCCAGTGGGTTGCTTTTGTCTTTGTCTATTCCTGAGAGGCCCTAGATGCATATTTCCATGGATTTTATTTCTGATCTTCCTGTTTCTCAGAAGATGTCTGTCATCTGGGTGGTTTGTGACCGGTTTTCTAAGATGGTCCATTTGGTACCGTTGCCTAAGTTGCCTTCCTCCTCTGATTTGTTTCCATTATTTTTTCAGCACGTGGTTCGTTTGCATGGTACTCCGGAGAATATTGTGACTGACAGAGGTTCCCAGTTCGTTTCTAGGTTTTGGCGGTCCTTTTGTGCTAGAATGGGCATTGATTTGTCTTTTTTTTCAGCATTCCATCCTCAGACAAATGGCCAAACGGAGCGAACCAATCAGACCTTGGAAACCTATTTGAGATGCTTCGTGTCTGCTGATCAGGATGATTGGGTGACCTTTTTGCCGTTGGCCAAGTTTGCCCTTAATAATCGGGCTAGTTCGGCTACCTTGGTTTCGCCTTTCTTTTGTAATTTTGGTTTTCATCCTCGTTTTTCTTCGGGGCAGCTTGAGCCTTCTGACTGTCCTGGTGTGGATTCTGTGGTGGACAGGTTGCAGCAAATTTGGACTCATGTGGTGGACAAATTGACGTTGTCTCAGGAAAAGGCTCAATGTTTTGCTAACCGTCGTCGGTGTGTTGGTCCCCGGCTTCATGTTGGGGATTTGGTCTGGTTGTCTTCTCGTCATGTTCCTATGAATGTTTCTGCCCCTAAGTTCAAGCCTCGCTTTATTGGGCCTTATAAGATTTCTGAAATTATCAATCCGGTGTCTTTTCGTTTGGCCCTTCCAGCTTCCTTTTCCATTCATAATGTGTTCCATAGAACCTTGTTGCGGAGATATGTGGTACCTATGGTTCCCTCCGTTGATCCTCCTGCTCTGGTGTTGGTTGAGGGGGAATTGGAATATGTGGTGGAGAAGATTTTGGATTCTCGTTTTTCGAGGCGGAAGCTTCAGTATCTGGTCAAGTGGAATGGTTATGGCCAGGAGGATAATTCTTGGGTTGTTGCCTCCGATGTTCATGCTGCCGATTTGGTTCGTGCTTTCCATTTGGCTCGTCCTGGTCGGCCTGGGAGCCCTGGTGAGGGTTCGGTGACCCCTCCTCAAGGGGGGGGTACTGTTGTGAATTCCTTTCTGGAGCTCCCTCCTGTGGTTGCTAATGGTATTTTTGTGAGTTCTGCCCTTGGGCTCCCTCTGGTGGTTTCGAGTGGAACTGCTGCTCCTTTAGGTAGCTGTAGCAGCTGCCTTCACTAATTGCCTTGCCTGGGTTTGTTATTTAAACCTGCTCTGGGCTTTAGTTCATGCCAGCTGTCAATGTTCTTGGTTGGATTTGGTTCTCTCCTTGGATTTCTCATATGGCCTGTCCTTGTCAGCAAAATATAAGTTTTTGCTAGCTTTTGTTTGTCCATTTGCTTGGACTCTATTGCTCTGCAAATATGTCTTTTTTTGTCCAGCTTGTCACTATGTCATATTCAGGCTAGCTGGAAGCTCTGGGAAAGCAGATTTGCCCCTCCACACCGTGAGTCGGTGTGGAGTTCATTTTTGTAAACTCTGCGTGGATTTTGTAGTTTTTAATACTGACCGCACAGTATCCTTTTCTCTCTGTCTATCAAGTTTAGTATTGGCCTCCTTTGCTGAAATCTGATTTCATTTCTGTGTACGTCATTTCCCTCTTCACTCACAGCCAATATTTGTGGGGGGCTGTCTTTCCTTTTGGGGTTTTCTCTGAGGCAAGATAGCTTTCTATTTCCTTCTTTAGGGGTAGTTAGTTCTTAGGCTGTGAAGAGGTGTCTAGGGAGAGTTAGGAACATCCCACGGCTATTACTAGTGTTGTTGTTAGGATTAGGGACTGCGGTCAGTAGAGATACCACCTTCTCAGAGCTTGTCCCATGTTGCGTTTTAGCCACCAGGTCATATCAGTGTGGCCTCTTAACCACCAGGTCATAACACCTCCCCAACCTCACCACCACACTTATCCCATCCCTAACCCACCTCTTCAACCTATCACTAACTTCTGACATCTTCCCTTCTGCTTTCAAACATGCCATAATCACGCCTATCTTAAAAAGCCAACCCTCGATCCAACTGCTATGTCCAGCAATTGCTCAATATCGCTGCTCCCTTTCACTTCCAAACTCCTGGAGCAGCACATCCACTCTGGACTTTCTTCCCACCTCTCATCTAAATTGCTCTTTGACAATCTACAATCTGGTTTCTGCCCCATCACTCAACTGAGACAGCCCTGACCAAAATCTCTAACGACCTACTTACCGCCAAAGCTAGCGGACAATACTGTGTACTCCTCTTTCTAGACCTGTCCTCAGATTTCGACACAGTTGACCACTGCCTCCTACTACAGATCCTCTCCTCCTTTGGCATCAAAAGACCTTGCCCTATCCTGGATCTCCTTGTAACTTTCCAACCACACATTCAGTGTCTCCCACTCCCACACTACCTCCTCATCCCACCCTCTCTCTGTTGGAGTCCCCCAAGGCTCTGTTCTAGGACCCCTGCTCTTCTCAATCTATACACTTGGCCTGGGAGAACTCATAAAGTCCCATGGATTCCAGTACCACCTCCATGCTGATGACACTCAGATCTACCTCTCTGGCCCAGACGTCACAGCTCTGCTGTCCAGAATCCCAGAGTGTCTATCAGCCATATCCTCCTTCTTCTCCTCTCACTTCCTCAAACTCAATGTGGACAAATGTGAACTCATCATCTTTATTCCATCCCATAGATCTTCCTTACCTGACCTATCTATTGCAATCAATGACATCATGCTTTCCCTCGTACCCGAAGTCCGCTGCCTCGGAGTAACCTTTGACTCTGCCCTGTCCTTCAAACCGCACATCCAAGTTCTGTCCACCTCCTGTTGCCTCCAGCTCAAAAATATCTCCAGAATCTGTCCTTTCCTCAACTGTCAATCTACTAAAATGCTTGTGCATGCCCTCGTCATCTCCCGCCTTGACTACTGCAACATCCTTTTCTGCGGCCTCCCTGCTAACACCCTTGCACCTCTCCAATCCATCCTTAACTCTGCTGCCTGACTAATTCATCTCTCTCCTTGATACTCCTCCGCTTCCCCCTCTGCAAATCTCTTCACTGGCTCCCATTCCATCAGCATATCCAGTTCAAATTACTAATACTGACCTACAAAGCCATCCATAACCTGTCTATTCCATATATCTCTGAACTAATCTCCCGATATCTTCCCTCATGTAATCTCCGGTCCTCCCAAGACCTCCTTCTCTCCTCCACACTTATTCGCTCCTCATCCAGTCGCCTCCAAGACTTCTCCCGAATATCCCCCATCCTCTTGAATTCTCTGCCCCAACACGTCCGACTATCAACTATGTTCGGATCCTTCAGACAGAACCTGAAACCCATCTCTTCAAGAAAGCCTACAGCCTGCACTGACCCCGCTGCCTCCTCATCACTACCGAAGCTACCGCCTCACCAACACCGGAGCTCCTGCAGCCCTTTTTGCAGGACGAGTTGACGTTTTTATTGGTACCATTTTTTGGGAACATGAATTTTTAAATCGCTTTCTATTCTGATTTTTGAGAAGCGGAATGAACAAAACCAGCAATTCAGAATTTTTTTTGGTGAGGTTTATTCCTTTCCGTGTGTGGTAAAATTGATAAGATAGTTTTTTTTTTTGGGTCAGTATGATTAACGCGATACCTAATTTATATAATTTTTTATGTTTGGTGCTTTTTCACAATAAAACCTATTTCATAGAAAAAAATAATTATTTTTGCATCACTTTATTCTGAGAGCTATAACTTTTTAATCTTTCCGCTGATGGAGCTGTACGATGGCTTGTTTTTTGCAGGACAAGATGACGTTTTCAGCAGTAACATGTTAATTTATATCAGTCTTTTTGATCATCTTTTTTTCCCCACTTTTTATTGGGAGGTATGATGATAAAGCATTGTTTTTTGCCTTGTTTTTTATTTTTTTTTATCATGTTCAATAAAAGAGCTAAGTAGTGGAAAGTTTTATAAGTCAAATCATTGCCGATGCGCCAATACCAAACATGTGTACTTTTACTGCTGATATTTTTTTCATACAAATATTTATTTATAGATACATCTTTTAATTTTATTATTTTTTATATTAAAAAAAATAATTGGAAATATGCTGTATTTACATTTTTATTTTTTATTTTTTTTATTTTTTTTACTTTGTTGTAATTTGATACTATCATTTCTTGCAGGCTGACTGCTTGTGCAGCATGGGGATGCAGCAACCTACTCTGCACTGACAGACAAAGTTGCTGATCATGCACTGTGCATGATCAGCAAGTTTCCTAGCCCTGGCAACCAGGATGTCATCATGATAACATTGGGTCATCATGACAATGATAGGGACCTGGGGTCTATAATCCAAATGCAGAGAGGCCGTCAGCACTGGGCCAGCCCCTGGAATGCTGTGATTGCTTTCAATCGCAGCATTTAGGGGGTTAAAGTGCTGGGAGTGGTGCGTAACCACTCTTGGCAGTTAGTGCTGGGTGTTAGCTCTCAGAATCAGCTGACACCCGGCGGCGATCGCTTACGCACAGCCAATGTGCACGGCCGATCGCCATGGAGTAATAATACGTCCCTGATCAGATAGGCCCAGGGCACAGGGACGTATTATTACGACAAATATCAGAAAGGGGTTACAAACAGATTTAAGCTGATGAGAGGTGATTTGAATTATGATTGATTATGAATCTCCACTAAAATTTGGATATGCTAGAATCCGACAAATTTGGGATTTGATACATATAAATCCAAACAAAGATTAAATTCTATTGAGGGTTAAAAAAGGTTAAAATGATTTAAAACTTTTTCCCCTTTCATCCGTTCTGCCCGCTCCTATCTTTCACTCCGGTCTTCTTTTTTTGCATGGGTGGTGTCTCCATTACAGCTTCTTATGTTCATATCATGATGTGCATCGCTTCACACTTACCCTGTGACCATGTAAGACCATTCACAGTTATCAGATTGGCCTCGGCGCTGGAATGGAGTGGCTTCAGTGATCGGTACAAAGAGGTTTGGAGATTTGGCAGAGGCGGCAAAACAAGTGAGGAAAGGAGAAGATAAAGATTTTTCTCTTCCCTGTCCTAACAACAATCATGACAGTTTCAATTTGGAACAAACAATCTCCGAATATGCCAAATTTGAGTGAATTGAATCAAAAAGACTTTCATTAGATTTGCTCATCTTTAATAACCACTCAAGGCTAATAGGGTTCTGTTTTTATGGACGTTCAGAATTATCTCCACTGATGGGCTCATGACATAGTAAATTCTTTTCATGAAGCTATGCACAAAGTGTAAAGCATCCTTTCACCAACCTTTGTAAGATCTGAACTTTTGCACCAAAAAATCTGATTCTTCAGAAATCTTGTTTTCGATGGTTTCCTTGCCCATTCCAAAATCTCGAAGTGCTGACAGAGTAAACCGTCTCATTGTTCTCCAGTTATCCATGGAAGCAAAAATAAGTCCTGAGGACACATTTTATAAGAAGAGAAGATGAGAGAAGCAAGATGGCAACCAATACTTCATATCTACTGGTTAACTCAGAGCACGTTAAAGACGCAAAAGGCCAAATTTCTAATGTGTCGAAAAATATTTTGTGATTAACAAAACAATGTCTACTTAAAATGAGACATGTTTTAAGAAAGTCCTATGTGAATGACTTAAGGTGTGCAACATTTTCCAAATGTATCTCTAGCAGACGCAATCGGTGTTTACCCTACAGTAAAATATGTTATATTTCTCAGTAAATTTACATTTTTGGCAGAAGTTGGGAAGTATTAGAAGATATGGAAATTAAGTCATTGTAATATTAACCAGTTGAACATGAACTTAAAGTAAACAGTAGATCAAGAAATGAGAAAGGAATAAAACCGGAGGACAAACATATGCCAAATGATCAGGCCACAAATCATAATGTAGGTTCTTGCACCAACCTGCCAGAAAAGATCTTTGATTAGGTGTGAGGACTAGTTGAGTAGGTGTGAATTGATTTGGCTGTCAACAGATTTGCCAGTCTATATGAAGACACAGATGACAGTATAACTCAGAAGGGGATTGCAACATAATGCTCGGACTGACCGTCGGCCCTCCTAACTAGTGATGAGCTAATTTGTTCGGAAAACGTTCGTGATACATTTGGATTCGTGATCAGAAACCAGAGCAAAATTTTATAAAATCTGTAAAAATCAATGACATTCGGTAAAAGTGCTGGAAAATATTTGCATTGCTACAAAAACATTTTCAGCACTTTAGCAACGATAACACCCACAATGTCCTGACACAACTGCTTGTGTCATTGGCTACTGAAATCACATGTCCCTCTCCATTTAAATCGCAGACATCTTGTTTTAGTGCCAGTTTGACACTGTAGCAGCATAGAGAGGCTGCTCCTGATGCTGCCACTGTAACAGCAAGAATTCAGTTATTTAGTTAGGCGGTTGTATATCAGTCACATAGTGTAGCTAGTTAGTGTCCAGTGTGGCTGTAAAATTTACCTTCTGGATTTTTTTTGGGGGGAGGCATTACTGAGGTTGTCAGACAAAGGCAGCAGGGCACATGTCCTACAAGTGTGTTGTGCACTGGTTCTATAGTGCTCCATGCACGAGTATAGCTGTAACAACCCTGCAGGCATCACTGCATGGCCTTCCATCGCCCACCTGCTTGATACATCAATTCACTCACCCTGTGCCATGCTGTGTGATCTGTCTGCTGCCGGCTCCATGTCCTGTGCTTCATGGCCGCTTGCTCTGTGTACACTTTCTGTCTGTTTGCATAGGGGGGCGGCGCCAGCAACTCCTGTTTCTTATTCAGTCTGTGTGCACCTCCCTAAGGTGTCTCTGGCCAATATCCTAGAGGCCTCTGATTCTTATGGCATCCTCACCCATTGGAGGATGCCTCAGCAAACTTACTTCCTCAGTTAGTACTTTGCTGCTGAGGTGTTTGGTTTTGTCTCTGTGTCCGCCATCCAGTGGGGCGTTGTACCCTGGTCTGTGTTCGCCACCCAGTGGGGTGTCATACCCTGGTCTGAATCTGTGTTCTGTTACTTCTGTGTCTGACTCTGAGGCCTGCAATCCGCAGGCCTGTATCCGTATCCAGTTCTAGATTTGTGTCTGTTCCTGTTTGAACTCTGGTCTATGTCCGTTCCTGTTGTCTCTTTGCTTGCTGACCATTTCCACTCTTCTGTGTGCACCTCTGCCTTATCTCTCTGCTCTCTTTGCCACTACCAGTGGTTCAGCACCTCTCTCCTCCGCTCTCGGCTCTGCCCGCTGTGTCTTGCTCTGCTTTGCTCTCAGCTCTGCCCTCTGTGTCCTGCTCAGCTCTTGGCTCTGCACTCAGTATCCTGCTCTGCTCTGCTCTCAGCTCTGCACTCTGTGTCTAGCTTAGCTCGACACTCAGCTCTGCACTCTGTGACTTTGCTCTGTGGCTCTGCTCCTTGTGGTTCTACCTGGCTCCGCTCTTTGCATTCTGCCTTGCTCCATTTCTACGTCTCCTGCTCTTGGCTCTGCCTCCTTCTCTTGGCTCCACCTCCTGCATTTCCATTCTTGGCTCTTGCCCTTGGCGCCTCCTCCTGTGCTCCTGCTTTGCTTCCGCTCTTGCGGTCTTTCCCTTCCTCCGTTCCTCCTGTTGGAACAGGTTCCTACCTGTTCCTAAGTACTTACTTTGCCTGTCAGTATAATGGTCCATACCGGTCTTGCCAGTGTCCCAGTTCAGTCCTCCTCTCCTGCCTGAGTGCCAGCCGTGCCCGCCTGCCAGTGTCTCCGTCAAGCCAGTCCACCTGTCAGAGCCTCTGCCGTATCTGTCCGTCAGTCAGTGTCACAGCCGTGACTGCCTGTCTGTGTCCTGTTCCCCGGTGGGATCAGGTGGTCATATATCAGGCAGATAGTGTAGATGGATAGTGTTCAGTGTGGCTGTAAAATTTATCTTCTGTATTTTTTTTTTGGGGTGGGGGCATTTCTGAGGTTCTCAGACAAAGCCGGCAGGGCACATGTCCTACAAGCATGTTGTGCACTGCTTCTATTGTGCTCCATGCACGAGTATAACATATTAAATAATATTTTTTTAATAGCTAATTGTGAAAAAACCTGCTGTATCCCACCTTGTCATTTATTGGTGTGGTAGAGGTGATGGATGCACACCAGTTACTAGATGAAAAGTACAGGGTAGGCCATTTATATGGATACACCTAAATAAAATGGGAATGGTTGGTGATATCAACTTCCTGTTTGTAGAACATTAGTGTATGGGAGGGGGGAACCTTTTCAAGATGGGTGATGACCATGGTGGTCATTTTGAAGTCGGCCATTTTGGATCCAACTTTATTTTTTTCAATGGGAAGAGGGTCATGTGACACATCAAACTTATTGAGAATTTCACAAGAAAAACAATGGTGTGCTTGGTTTTAACGTAACTTTATTTTGTCATGAATTATTTACAAGTTTATGACCACTTATAAAATGTGTTCAAAGTGCTGCTCACTGTGTTGGATTTTCAATGCAACCCTCTTCTCCCACTCTTGACACACTGATAGCAACACCGCAGAAGAAATGCTAGCACAGGCTTCCAGTATCTGTTGTTACAGATACTGCACATCTCGTATCTTCACGGCATAGACAATTGCCTTCAGATGACCCCAAAGATAAAAGTTCAATGGGGTCAGATGCTCAGACCTGACAAACATAATGTGGTAGGGCACCATGTTGCTGGAATAACTCAGGGAACGTGCCATCTTCAGTGCAACACATCATATTGTAGCAATTTCAGATATCCAGTGGCATTGAGGTTCCACTGATGAAGAATGGCCCCACTATCTTTGTACCACATATACCACACCATACCATCAATTTTTGTGTTCCAACACATTATGGGTGTCAGGTCTGGATTTTTCAGGGAATGGGAGATGTTGTCTGTGACTTGTTGCAGTAGCGCAGGCACATCTTTCTTAGAAAAGTAATGGTGACTGGGCAACTGGTATTGGGGGGACTGCGACGACACTCAGCTTTCGAAAACATCTGTATCCATAAGGCGGAAAGGCTGAATTTCTGTGGCCAACAGATTGGAGTGGCCATGCAATAATCACAGAAATCACAGGCTATGAGTCATACAGAAACAAGCGCTGTGATGTTAGTAGCGAATAGCTCTCAGTTAGCCCCTGTCATCCAGACAATGACACGATTGAGCCACAAATCATCTGAGAAGGCTGCAGGCTGTTCACAATAATTAGCTCTCAGAAAAGTAATAGTGAGGGTACGGCTTATCCATGTCCAGATTACGACACATGGAAAATGCATTTGTCACGCTCTACTTCCACTGCTAACTCCACAATAAACCTACACTCCTCGCGGCCAACAACAATTCTGTTTTTAACCCAATAAATAAATGCAGGCCGATTGGACACCATTCTACCTTTGAGGTTCACACAGTCAGAATGTTCTATCCCCTCTCCCTCATAGTAGCAGTCATATACCAGCCCCAAGGCTCACCCACCCACTTCCTTTATCACTTTTATGTGTTGCAGCCACACTTCATGTCCTCTGAATTGACAAACCTTATCCTGGGAGACTTCAAAAGCTCCACCTCCCCAACTGCATCCCAGCTTCTATCTCTAGCCAATTCTCAAGGTGTCCCAAAACTTTCAAAGTCTGATACAAACAAAGAGAGTAACACCTCTGATCTGGACTTTTTTCAGTTCAGTTCAATCTCCTACCTAGATGACTCAACTCTTACCCTTTTTCTCCCATGAAAATAGGAGTATAACTGTTGTGAATTCCGTTCTCGGGCTCCCTCCTGTGGTCATGAGTGGTACTTTGTGAGTTCTGTTCATGGGCTCCCTCTGGTGGCCTTGAGTGATTTGGCTGTCTTTAGCTGGGCTCCAGCTGCCTCGTTTTCTGCTATGCTGGTTTCCTATTTAACTCCACCTGGACCTTTACTTGTTGCCAGCTGTCGTTGTATTCAGTACTGGTTCAGAACTCTCTTGGACTTCCCTTGTGACCTGTCTCCTCCTGGAGAAGCTAAGTTCATGCTAGTTCATTTCTGCTCTTTGTTTTTTGAAAATGTTTCTCTGTATATAACGAGTTCAGTCCAGCTTGCTTATATGCTATTTTATTGCTAGCTGGAAGCTCTGGGGTGCAGAGTTGCGCCCCTCACATCGTGAGTCGGTGTGGGGGTCTTTTGCATCCTCTGCGTGGATAATTTTTTGTAGTATTTTATACTGACCGCACAGTTCCCTTGCTATCTTCTGACTATCTAGTGATTAGCGGGCCTCATTTGCTAAAACCTGTTTTCATTTCTATGTTTGTGTTTTCTCCTTAACTCACCATTATTATTTGGGGGGGCTGTCTAAACTTTGGGGGAAATTTCTCTGAGGCAAGTGAGGCTGTGTTTCTCTCTAGGGGAAGTTAGTTCTCAGGCTGTGAAGAGGCATCTAGGCAGACTTAGGAACGCTCCACGGCTGCCTTTAGTGTGTGTTTGATAGGATCAGTATTGCGGTCAGTAAAGTTCCCACATTCCCAGAGCTTGTCCTTATTTTCTAGTTTACCTATCAGGTCATTCATGTGTCCTTACCACCAGGACCATAACAGTATAGCTGGCCAATAAAGTGTTAATGCATCGCAAAAGAGGGATAAGAGAAGTTCTGAGCTCATTTTTTTTTTCTCTGCAGTGTGTTTAGCCTCTCTTCTCCCCTTAATCTCTGGGTGGTTCCGGACTCAGCTGCAGATATGGACATTCAGAGTCTGTCCTCTAGTGTGGATCATCTCGCTGCAAGAGTACAGAGCATTCAAGATTATGTAGTTCACAGTCCTGTGTCAGAGCCTAAGATACCAATTCCTGAGTTGTTCTCAGGAGATAGATCTAAGTTCTTGAATTTCAAAAATAATTGCAAATTGTTTCTTTCTCTGAGACCCCGTTCCTCTGGTGACCCTGTTCAGCAAGTTAAAATTATTATTTCTTTGTTACGTGGTGACCCTCAAGATTGGGCATTCTCCCTGGCACCAGGAGATCCTGCATTGCTAAATGTGGATGCGTTTTTTCTGGCGCTTGGATTGCTTTATGAGGAACCTAATCTAGTGGACCAGGCAGAAAAGATTTTGCTGGCTCTGTCTCAGGGTCAGGATGAAGCTGAGGTTTACTGTCAGAGGTTTAGGAAGTGGTCTGTGCTCACTCAATGGAATGAGTGTGCCCTGGCAGCGATTTTCAGAAAGGGTCTTTCTGAAGCCCTTAAGGATGTTATGGTGGGGTTCCCCACGCCTGCGGGTCTGAATGAGTCAATGTCTTTGGCCATTCAGATTGATCGGTGTTTGCAGGAGCGCAAACGGTGCACCATCTGGCGGTGTTTCCTGAGCAGAAGCCTGAGTCTATGCAATGTGACAGGATTCTGACCAGAAGTGAACGGCAAAATCACAGACGTCAGAATGGCTTGTGCTTTTACTGTGGCGACTCCACTCATGTTATCTCTGACTGTTCTAAGCGCACCAAAAGGTTCGCTAAGCCTGTCACCATTGGTACTGTACAGCCTAAATTCATTTTGTCTGTTACTTTGATTTGCTCTCTGTCATCCTACTCAGTTATGGCCTTTGTGGATTCAGGCGCTGCCCTGAATTTGATGGATTTGTCATTTGCCAGGCGCTGTGGTTTTATTTTGGAGCCTTTGCAATTCCCTATTCCATTAAAGGGAATTGATGCTACGCCATTGGCCAAGAATAAGCCTCAGTACTGGACTCAAGTGACCATGTGCATGAATCCTGCACATCAGGAGGTTATTCGCTTTCTGGTGTTACATAATTTGCATGACGTTGTCGTGTTGGGTCTGCCATGGCTGCAGGTTCATAATCCAGTCCTGGATTGGAAAGCAATGTCTGTGTCTAGTTGGGGTTGTCAAGGGGTACATGGCGATGTTCCTTTGGTGTCAATAGCTTCTTCTACTCCTTCTGAAGTCCCTGAGTTTTTGTCGGATTACCAGGATGTATTTGATGAGCCCAAATCCAGTGCCCTACCTCCTAATAGGGATTGTGATTGTGCTATAAATTTGATTCCTGGTAGTAAGTTCCCTAAGGGTCGACTTTTTAATTTATCTGTACCAGAACATGCCGCTATGCGAAGTTATATAAAAAAGTCTTTGGAGAAAGGGCATATTCATCCGTCCTCGTCACCTTTGGGTGCAGGGTTCTTCTTTGTGGCCAAGAAGGATGGTTCTCTGAGACGCTGTATAGATTATCGCCTTCTAAATAAAATCACGGTCAAATTTCATTACCGTTTGCCTCTGCTGTCTGATCTGTTTGCTCGGATTAAGGGGGCTAGTTGGTTCACCAAGATAGATCTCCGAGGAGCTTATAATCTTGTGCGTATAAAACAGGGCGATGAATGGAAAACAGCATTTAATACGCCCGAGGGCCATTTTGAGTACTTGGTGATGCCTTTTGGGCTTTCTAATGCCCCTTCCGTGTTTCAGTCCTTCATGCACGACATCTTCTGAGAATATCTGGATAGATTTATGATTGTGTACCTGGATGATATTTTGGTCTTTTCTGATGATTGGGAATCTCATGTGAAGCAGGTCAGGATGGTATTTCAGGTCCTGCATGCCAATGCTTGTTTGTGAAAGGCTCTAAATGTCTCTTCGGAGTCCAGAAGGTTTCCTTTTTGGGCTTTATTTTCTCCCCTTCTACTATCGAGATGGATCCAGTTAAAGTGCAGGCAATTTATGACTGGACTCAACCTACATCGGTGAAGAGTCTTCAGAAGTTCTTGGGCTTTGCTAATTTTTACCGTCGCTTCATCACTAATTTTTCTAGTGTGGTTAAGCCTTTGACGGATCTGACCAAAAAGGGTGCTGATGTGGCGAATTGGTCTTCTGCGGCCGTTGAGGCCTTTCAGGAGCTGAAATGTCGGTTTTCTTCGGCTCCTGTCTTGCGTCAGCCGGATGTTTCTCTTCCGTTCCAGGTCGAGGTTGATGCTTCTGAGATTGGAGCAGGGGCTGTCTTGTCGCAGAAAAGCTCTGATGGCTCTGTGATGAGGCCATGTGCTTTCTTTTCTAGAAAGTTTTCGCCTGCCGAGCGGAATTATGATGTTGGTAATCGGGAGTTGTTGGCAATGAAGTGGGCATTCGCGGAGTGGCAGCATTGGCTTGAGGGAGCCAAACATCGCGTGGTGGTCTTGACGGATTACAAGAATTTGATGTATCTCGAGTCTGCCAAGCGGTTAAATCCTAGACAGGCTCGATGGTCGCTGTTTTTCTCCCGTTTCGATTTCGTGGTTTCGTACCTTCCGGGTTCGAAGAATGTGAACGCTGATGCCCTTTCTAGGAGTTTTGTGCCTGACTCTCCGGGAGTTTCTGAACCGGCTGGTATCCTCAGGGAAGGGGTGATTTTGTCTGCCATCTCTCCTGATTTTTTCTAAGATGGTCCATTTGGTGCCCTTGCCTAAGTTGCCTTCTTCCTCTGATTTGGTTCCGCTGTTTTTTCAGAATGTAGTTCGTTTGCATGGTATCCTGGAGAATATTGTGTCTGACAGTGGGTCCCAGTTTGTGTCTAGATTCTGGCGGTCCTTTTGTGCTAAGATGGGCATTGATTTGTCTTTTTCTTCGGCCTTCCATCCTCTTATCTGAGATGTTTTGTTTCTGCTGATCAGGATGATTGGGTGACTTTTTTGCCATTGGCTGAGTTCGCCCTCAATAATCGGGCAAGTTCTACTACTTTGGTTTCACCTTTTTTTTGTAATTCTGGTTTTCATCCTCGTTTTTCCTCAGGTCAGGTTGACCCTTCTGACTGTCCTGGGGTGGATTCTGTGGTGAATAGGTTGCAGCAGATTTGGAACCATATTGTGGACAATTTAGCTTTGTCAGAGGAGAAGGCTCAGCGCTTTGCTAATCGCCGTCACTGTGTGGGTCCCCGACTTCGTGTGGGGGATTTGGTTTGGTTGTCTTCTCTGTTGTGAATTGGATTATTTGGCTCCCTCTTGTGGTCACTAGCGACATGACACTTTGAGTTTCTTTCCCCAGCTTGGTACCCACCTGGCTCGTTAGTCCAGGGGTGTTGCTATTTAAGCTTCCTGGATTTTCAGTCTGGTGCCTGGCATCGTTGTAATCAGTTCCTTTCTGTTTGCTCCAGTCTGCTGGTCCTGGTTCTTGCAAGATAAGCTAAGTCCTGCTTCCTTGTTTTTTGGTTATTTGCATTGCTCTTATTTTTTGTCCAGCTTGCACTAAATGTGATTCCTGATTTTGCTGGAAGCTCTAGGGGGCTGATATTCTCCCCCCGGGCCGTTAGACGGTTCGGGGGTTCTTGAATATTCAGCGTGGAAATTTTGATAGGGTTTTTGCTGACCATATAAGTCATCTTTATTCTGCTATTAGTCAGTGGGCCTCTCTTTGCTAAAAACCTAGTTCATTCTTACATTTGTCTTTTCTTCTTACCTCACCGTTATTATTTGTTGGGGGCTTGTATCCAACTTTTGGGGTCTTTTCTCTGGAGGCAAGAAAGGTCTATCTTTTCCCTTCTAGGGTTAGTTAGTTCTCCGGCTGGCGCGAGACGTCTAGAACCAACGTAGGTACGTTCCCCGGCTGCTGCTATTTGTGGTGCTAGGATCAGGTATACGGTCAGCCTAGTTACCACTGCCCTATGAGCTGGTTTTTTGTGTTTGCAGACTTGGTAATAACTTCTGAGACCCTCTGCCATTGGGGTCATAACAGTATGCCAGGCCGAAGGTGAATGTTTAATGCATTGCAGAAGTGGGATAATAAGAAAGGAAATTCTGAGGTTTTTTTTTTCTCTTTCTTCCTCCCCTTTACCTCTGAGTGGCTTGAGCTTGCTGCAGACATGAATGTCCAGACTTTGATTACTAGTGTGGATCAGCTTGCTGCTCGTGTGCAGGGCATTCAAGATTTTGTTACCAGTAGTCCTATGTCTGAACCTAAAATACCTATTCCTGAACTGTTCTCTGGAGACCGATTTAAGTTTAGGAAATTCAGGAATAATTGTAAATTGTTTCTATCTCTGAGACCCCGTTCGTCTGGAGACTCAGCTCAGCAAGTTAAAATTGTTATCTCTTTCTTGCGGGGCGACCCTCAGGATTGGGCCTTCTCGTTAGCGCCAGGAGATCCGGCATTGGCAAATATTGATGCGTTTTTTCTGGCGCTCGGGTTGCTTTACGAGGAACCCAATCTTGAAATTCAGGCAGAAAAAGCCTTGATGGCTATCTCTCAGGGCCAGGATGAAGCTGAAGTGTATTGCCAAAAATTTCGGAAATGGTCCGTGCTTACTCAGTGGAATGAGTGTGCTCTGGCCGCAAATTTCAGAAATGGCCTTTCTGAAGCCATTAAGAATGTGATGGTGGGGTTCTCCATTCCTACAAGTCTGAATGATTCCATGACGCTGGCCATTCAAATTGACCGGCGTTTGCGGGAGCGCAAAGCCGCTAATCCTCTGGTGGTGTTGTCTGAACAAACACCCGATTTAATGCAATGTGGTAGAATTCAGACTAGAAATGAACGGAAAAATCATAGACGTCAGAATGGGTTGTGTTTTTACTGTGGTGATTCTACACATGTTATATCAGCATGCTCTAAACGCCTAACAAGGGTTGTTAGTCATGTCGCCATTGGTAATTTGCAACCTAAATTTATTTTGTCTGTGACTTTAATTTGCTCATTGTCTTCCTACCCTGTTATGGCGTTTGTGGATTCAGGTGCTGCCCTGTGTCTTATGGATCTGTTATTTGCCAAGCGCTGTGGTTTTGTTCTTGAGCCGTTGGTAAATCCTATCCCTCTTAGAGGTATTGATGCTACGCCATTGGCGGAAAATAAGCCGCAGTTTTGGACACAGGTAACCATGTGCATGACTCCTGAACATCGGGAGGTGATTCGTTTTCTTGTTCTGCATAAAATGCATGATTTGGTCGTTTTGGGTCTGCCATGGTTACAGACCCATAATCCAGTCTTGGATTGGAAGGCAATGTCTGTGTCAAGTTGGGGCTGTCAGGGAATTCATGCTGATTCCCCGCCGGTGTCTATTGCTTCCTCTATTCCTTCGGAAGTTCCTGAGTATTTGTCTGATTATCAGGATGTATTCAGCGAGTCCAGGTCCAGTGCTCTTCCTCCTCATAGGGACTGTGACTGCGCTATAGATTTGATTCCAGGTAGTAAATTTCCTAAGGGAAGATTATTTAATCTGTCTGTACCTGAGCATACCGCAATGCGTTCGTATATCAAGAAGTCTCTGGAGAAGGGGCATATCCGTCCATCCTCTTCCCCTCTTGGTGCGGGATTCTTTTTTGTGGCCAAGAAGGACGGATCTTTGAGACCTTGTATAGACTATCGGCTTCTGAATAAAATCACTGTTAAATTTCAGTATCCTTTGCCTCTGTTGTCGGACTTGTTTGCCCGGATTAAGGGTGCCAAGTGGTTCACCAAGATAGATCTTCGTGGTGCGTACAACCTTGTGCGCATTAAGCAAGGAGATGAATGGAAAACTGCATTTAATACGCCCGAAGGTCATTTTGAGTACTTGGTGATGCCTTTTGGGCTCTCTAATGCTCCTTCAGTGTTTCAGTCCTTTATGCATGATATCTTCCGGAAGTATCTGGATAAATTTATGATTGTTTATCTGGATGATATTCTGTTTTTTTCTGATGATTAGGACTCCCATGTAAAGCAGGTCAGGATGGTGTTTCAGGTTTTGCGTGAGAATGCTTTGTTTGTTAAGGGCTCAAAGTGTCTCTTTGGAGTACAGAAGGTTCCCTTTTTGGGTTTTATTTTTTCCCCTTCTGCGGTGGAGATGGACCCAGTCAAGGTCCGAGCTATTCATGATTGGACTCAACCCATGTCAGTTACGAGTCTTCAGAAGTTCTTGGGTTTTGCTAACTTCTACCGTCGTTTTATCGCTAACTTTTCTAGCGTTGTTAAACCTTTGACGGATATGACCAAGAAAGGTTCTGATGTTGCTAACTGGGCTCCTGCAGCCGTGGAAGGTTTCCAAGAGCTGAAGCGCCGGTTTACTTCGGCGCCTGTTTTGTGCCAGCCTGATGTCTCACTTCCCTTTCAGGTTGAAGTGGATGCTTCTGAGATCGGGGCAGGGGCCGTTTTGTCGCAGAGTGGCCCTGGTTGCTCTGTAATGAGACCATGTGCTTTTTTTTCTAGGAAGTTTTCGCCTGCTGAGCGGAATTATGATGTTGGCAATCGGGAGTTGTTGGCCATGAAGTGGGCATTTGAGGAGTGGCGTCATTGGCTCGAGGGTGCTAAGCATCGTGTGGTGGTCTTGACTGATCACAAAAATCTGATGTATCTCGAGTCTGCTAAACGCCTGAATCCTAGACAGGCCCGTTGGTCACTGTTTTTCTCCCGTTTTGACTTTGTGGTCTCGTATTTACCAGGTTCAAAGAATGTGAAGGCTGATGCTCTTTCAAGGAGCTTTGTGCCTGACTCTCCTGGAGTCTCAGAGCCAGCTGGTATTCTTAAAGAGGGAGTAATCTTGTCAGCCATTTCTCCGGATTTGCGACGTGTGTTGCAGAGATTTCAGGCTGGTAGACCTGACTCTTGTCCACCTGACAGACTGTTTGTTCCTGATAAATGGACCAGCAGAGTCATTTCCGAGGTTCATTCCTCGGTGTTGGCAGGGCTTCCGGGGATTTTTGGCACCAGAGATTTGGTGGCTAGGTCCTTTTGGTGGCCTTCCTTGTCACGGGATGTGCGGTCATTTGTGCAGTCATGTGGGACTTGTGCTCGAGCTAAGCCTAAGCCTTGCTGTTCTCGTGCCAGCGGGTTGCTCTTGCCCTTGCCTGTCCCGAAGAGGCCTTGGACACACATTTCCATGGATTTCATTTCAGATCTTCCGGTGTCTCAGGGCATGTTTGTCATCTGGGTGGTATGTGATCGCTTTTCCAAGATGGTCCATTTGGTGTCTTTGCCTAAGCTGCCTTCCTCTTCCGATCTGGTTCCTTTGTTCTTTCAGAATGTGGTTCGTTTGCTCGGCATTCCTGAGAATATCGTGTCTGACAGAGGATCTCAGATTGTTTCCAGGTTCTGGCGATCCTTTTGTGCTAAGATGGGCATTGATTTGTCATTTTCGTCTGCCTTTCATCCTCAGACTAATGGCCAAACGGAGCGAACAAATCAGACTCTGGAGGCTTATTTGAGGTGTTTTGTTTCTGCAGATCAGGATGATTGGGTGACCTTCTTGCCATTGGCTGAGTTTGCCCTTAATAATCGGGCTAGTTCCGCTACTTTGGTTTCGCCATTTTTCTGCAACTCTGGTTTTCATCCTCGTTTTTCCTCGGGACATGTTGAGCCCTCTGACTGTCCTGGGGTGGATTCTGTGGTGGATAGGTTGCAGCGGATCTGGAATCATGTGGTGGACTACTTAAAGTTGTCACAGGAGAAGGCTCAGCGTTTTGCCAACCGCCGCCGCGGTGTGGGTCCCCGACTTCGTGTTGGGGATTTGGTGTGGCTGTCTTCTCGGTTTGTTCCTATGAAGGTCTCCTCTCCTAAATTTAAGTCTCGCTTCATCGGTCCTTATAAGATTTTGGAAATCCTTAATCCAGTGTCCTTTCGCTTGGATCATCCGGTGTCGTTTGCCATTCACAACGTGTTCCATAGGTCTTTGTTGCGGCGCTACGTTGTGCCTGTGGTTCCTTCTGTTGAGCCTCCTGCTCCGGTGTTGGTTGAGGGCGAGTTGGAGTACGTGGTGGAGAAGATCTTGGATTCTCGTCTCTCCAGACGGAGGCTTCAGTATCTGGTAAAGTGGAAGGGCTATGGTCAGGAGGATAATTCCTGGGTGGTCGCCTCTGATGTTCATGCGGCCGATTTGGTTCGTGCCTTTCACGCTGCTCATCCTGATCGTCCTGGTGGTCTTGGTGAGGGTTCGGTGACCCCTCCTTAAGGGGGGGTACTGTTGTGAATTGGATTATTTGGCTCCCTCTTTTGGTCACTAGCGACATGACACTTTGAGTTTCTTTCCCCAGCTTGGTACCCACCTGGCTCGTTAGTCCAGGGGTGTTGCTATTTAAGCTTCCTGGATTTTCAGTCTGGTGCCTGGCATCGTTGTAATCAGTTCCTTTCTGTTTGCTCCAGTCTGCTGGTCCTGGTTCTTGCAAGATAAGCTAAGTCCTGCTTCCTTGTTTTTTGGTTATTTGCATTGCTCTTATTTTTTGTCCAGCTTGCACTAAATGTGATTCCTGATTTTGCTGGAAGCTCTAGGGGGCTGATATTCTCCCCCCGGGCCGTTAGACGGTTCGGGGGTTCTTGAATATTCAGCGTGGAAATTTTGATAGGGTTTTTGCTGACCGTATAAGTCATCTTACTATATTCTGCTATTAGTCAGTGGGCCTCTCTTTGCTAAAAACCTAGTTCATTCTTACGTTTGTCTTTTCTTCTTACCTCACCGTTATTATTTGTTGGGGGCTTGTATCCAACTTTTGGGGTCTTTTCTCTGGAGGCAAGAAAGGTCTATCTTTTCCCTTCTAGGGTTAGTTAGTTCTCCGGCTGGCGCGAGACGTCTAGAACCAATGTAGGTACGTTCCCCGGCTGCTGCTATTTGTGGTGCTAGGATCAGGTATACGGTCAGCCTAGTTACCATTGCCCTATGAGCTGGTTTTTTGTGTTTGCAGACTTGGTAATAACTTCTGAGACCCTCTGCCATTGGGGTCATAACACTTCTCGTTATGTTCCCATGAAGGTTTCCTCTCCTAAGTTCAAGCCTCGTTTCATCGGTCCTTATAAGATTTCAGAAATCCTCAATCCTGTGTCATTTCGTTTGGATCTCCCGGCATCTTTTACCATTCATAATGTGTTCCATAGGTCATTGTTGCGGAGGTATGTGGTGCCTGTGGTTCCTTCTGTTGATCCTCCTGCTCCGGTGTTGGTCGAGTGAGAATTGGAGTATGTAGTGGAGAAGATCTTGGATTCTCGCATTTCGAGACGGAGGCTTCAGTACTTGGTTAAATGGAAGGGTTATGGTCAGGAGGATAATTCCTGGGTGGTTGCCTCTGATGTCCATACTGCCGATTTGGTTCGTGCCTTTCACTCGGCTCATCCTGATCGGCCTGGGGGCTCTGGTGAGGGTTCGGTGACCCCTCCTCAAGGGGGGGGGTACTGTTGGAATTCCGTTCTTGGGCTCCCTCCTGTGGTCATGAGTGGTACTTTGTGAGTTCTGTTCATGGGCTCCCTCTGGTGGCCTTGAGTGATTTGGCTGTCTTTAGCTGGGCTCCAGCTGCCTCGTTTTCAGCTATGCTGGTTTCCTATTTAACTCCACCTGGACCTTTACTTGTTGCCAGCTGTCGTTGTATTCAGTACTGGTTCAGAACTCTCTTGGACTTCCCTTGTGACCTGTCTCCTCCTGGAGAAGCTAAGTTCATGCTAGTTCATTTCTGCTCTTTGTTTTTTGAAAATGTTTCTCTGTATATGACGAGTTCAGTCCAGCTTGCTTATATGCTATTTTCTTGCTAGCTGGAAGCTCTGGGGTGCAGATTTGCGCCCCTCACATCGTGATTCGGTGTGGGGGTCTTTTGCATCCTCTGTGTGGATAATTTTTTGTAGTATTTTATACTGACCGCACAGTTCCCTTGCTATCTTCTGACTATCTAGTGATTAGCGGGCCTCATTTGCTAAAACCTGTTTTCATTTCTATGTTTGTGTTTTCTCCTTAACCCCTTACTGACCTCGGACGTACTATACCGTCCGAGGTCAGCTCCCCTGCTTTGATGCAGGGCTCCGCGGTGAGCCCGCATCAAAGCCGGGACATGTCAGCTGTTTTGAACAGCTGACATGTGCCCGCAATAGGCGCGGGCAGAATCGCGATCTGCCCGCGCCTATTAACTAGTTAAATGCCGCTGTCAATCGCAGACAGCGGCATTTAACTACCGTCATCGCCGACCCCCGTCACATGATCGGGGGTCGGCGATGCTTCTGAATGGTAACCATAGAGGTCCTTGAGACCTCTATGGTTACTGATCGCCGGTGGCTGTGAGCGCCACCCTGTGGTCGGCGCTCACAGCACACCTGTATTTCTGCTACATAACAGCGATCTGATGATCGCTGTTATGTAGCAGAGCCGATCGGGCTGTGCCTGCTTCTAGCCTCCCATGGAGGCTATTGAAGCATGGCAAAAGTGAAAAAAAAAAGTTTTTAAAAATGTGAAAAAAATAAAAAAAACATAAAAGTTTAAATCACCCCCCTTTCGCCCCAATCAAAATAAATCAATAAAAAAAAAATCAAACCTACACATATTTGGTATCGCCGCGTTCAGAATCGCCCGATCTATCAATAAAAAAAAGCATTAACCTGATCGCTAAATGGCGTAATGAGAAAAAAAATCGAAACGCCAGAAATACGTTTTTTTGGTCGCCGCGACATTGCATTAAAATGCAATAACGGGCGATCAGAAGAACGTATCTGCACCAAAATGGTATCATTAAAAACGCCAGCTCAGCACACAAAAAATAAGCCCTCACCTGACCCCAGATAACGAAAAATGGAGACGCTACGAGTATCGGAAAATGGCGCAATTTTTTTTTTTTTTTTTGCAAAGTTTGGAATTTTTTTTCACCACTTAGGTAAAACATAGCCTAGACATGTGAGGTGTCTATGAACTCGTACTGACCTGGAGAATCATAATGGCAGGTCAGTTTTAGCATTTAGTGAACCTAGCAAAATAGGCAAGCAAAAAACAAGTGTGGGATTGCACTTTTTTTGCAATTTCACTGCACTTGGAATTTTTTTCCCGTTTTCTAGTACACCACATGGTAAAACCAATGATGTCGTTCAAAAGTAAAACTCGTCCCGCAAAAAATAAGCCCTCACATGGCCAAATTGACGGAAAAATAAAAAAGTTATGGCTCTGTGAAGGAGGGGAGTGAAAAACGAAAACGGAAAAACGAAAAATCCCAAGGTCATGAAGGGGTTAACTCACCGTTATTATTTGTGGGGGGCTGTCTAAACTTTGGGGGAAATTTCTCTGAGGCAAGTGAGGCTGTGTTTCTCTCTAGGGGAAGTTAGTTCTCAGGCTGTGAAGAGGCGTCTAGGCAGACTTAGGAACGCTCCACGGCTGCCTTTAGTGTGTGTTTGATAGGATCAGTATTGCGGTCAGTAAATTTCCCACATTCCCAGAGCTTGTCCTTATTTTCTAGTTTACCTATCAGGTCATTCATGTGTCCTTACCACCAGGACCATATCATATAACCACCACTTAGGCTAGTTTCACACTTGCGTTTTGATCTGCAGCGTTTTAAAAAAAAACGCAGGTGGTGAAAAAACGCATGTAAACGCGGCAAAATGCCGCATTTTTTAGACGCATGCGTTTTTGCATGCAGAAAAAAAATGCGGCATTTTGCCACGTTTACATGCGTTTTTTCCTGCGTTTGCGTTTTTTAAACGCATGCTGAGAAGTGTGTGACAGCTGCCAATCATCAAAATCAACTAGAAAACCCACAATATTCAGAAATAGCTAGGGTTAGGGTTAGGGTTAGGATCCCTAGTAACCCTAGGAATCCTAACCCTAACCCTAACCCTAGGGATCCTAACCCTAACCCTCACCCTAACCCTGGGGATCCTAACCCTAACCCTAACCCTAGGGATCCTAACCCTAACCCTAACTCTAACCCTAATCCTAACCCTAACCCTAGGGATCCTAACTCTAACCCTAACTGTTGTGAATTCTGCTCTTGGGCTCCCTCCGGTGGTTGTAAGTGGTAGCGCTGCTGTCTCTGAATCACAGCATTTATGAGATGTGTTCACTTTTTGCAATTTTGACTGGGCTATTTAGTCTTGCTTCAACCTTCAGTCAGTGCCAGTTGTCCTGGAGGATTCACATCCCTGCCTGGTCTCTTCTGCTTTGCAGTTCATTTCAACAAAGATAAGTTCTGGCCTTGATTTTTGCTGTCCACATGCTGTGGCCTTATTGTTCAGTTCTTTTCCATGTTTTTGTCTTGTCCAGCTTGGTCTGTATAAGGATTTGTTTAGCCAAGCTGGTATCTCTGGAGATGCAGATATACCCTCCATATCTTTAGTTAGCTGTGGAGATTTTGTATTTTCTGTGGTGGATATTTTCTAGTGTTTTTATACTGACCGCATAGTACTCTGTCCTATCCTTTCTATTTAGCTAGAAGTGGCCTCCTTTGCTAAATTCTCATTTCAGTCTGTGTATGTTTTTTCCCTCTCCTCTCACAGTCAATATTTGTGGGGGGCTGTCTATCCTTCGGGAATTTTCTCTGAGGCAAGATAGTTTTCCCTTTTCTATCTCTAGGGGTAATTAGTCCTCCGGCTGTGTCGAGATGTCTAGGGAGCGCTAGGTACATTCCACGGCTACTTCTAGTTGTGGTGTTAAGTTCAGGGTCTGCGGTCAGTACAGGTACCACCTTCTTCAGAGTACGTCTCATGCTGCTCTTAGGCCACCAGATCATAACAGTACAACTGGCCAACAATGAGTTAACCGCATCTCAGAAGAAGGGAAGGAAAGTGCTGAGCCATTTTTTTTTCTGTAGTCTGTTGTGTTTTTTTTTTCTTCCCTCTTTACCTCTGGGTGGCTCAGGAGTTCAGCGCTGGTATGGATATTCAGGGATTGGCTTCTCATGTGGATCAACTTGTTGCTAGAGTACAGGGTATTGTTGTGAATTTGCTCTTTGCTCCCTCTAGTGGTTACTAGTTTTTTGACTCTGGTTTTTCTGTCATTCCTTTTATCCGCACCTGGGTCGTTAGTTAGGGGTGTTGCTATATAAGCTCCCTGGACCTTCAGTTCAATGCCTGGCAACGTAGTTATCAGAGCTAGTCTGCTGTGCTCTTGTCTACTGATCCTGGTTCCAGTTATATCAGCTAAGTCTGCCTTTTGCTTTTTGCTATTTGTTTTGGTTTTGTATTTTTGTCCAGCTTGTTCCCAATCTACATCCTGACCTTTGCTGGAAGCTCTAGGGGGCTGGTGTTCTCCCCCCGGACCGTTAGACGGTTCGGGGGTTCTTGAATTTCCAGTGTGGATTTTGATAGGGTTTTTGTTGACCATATAAGTTACCTTTCTTTATTCTGCTATCAGTAAGCGGGCCTCTCTGTGCTAAACCTGGTTCATTTCTGTGTTTGTCATTTCCTCTTACCTCACCGTCATTATTTGTGGGGGGCTTCTATCCAGCTTTGGGGTCCCCTTCTCTGGAGGCAAGAGAGGTCTTTGTTTTCCTCTACTAGGGGTAGCTAGATTCTCCGGCTGGCGCGTGTCATCTAGAATCAACGTAGGAATGATCCCCGGCTACTTCTAGTGTTGGCGTTAGGAGTAGATATATGGTCAACCCAGTTACCACTGCCCTATGAGCTGGATTTTTGTATTCTGCAGACTTCCACGTTCCTCTGAGACCCTCGCCATTGGGGTCATAACAGTTTGCCAGGCCAGTATTAAATGTTTAATGCATTGCAGAAGAGGGATTATAAGAAAGAAGATTCTGAGTTTTTTTTTTTTTTTTTTTCCTTCTTCCCCTTTACCTCAGAGTGGCTATGCTTGCTGCAGACATGAATGTCCAGACCTTGATTACAAGTGTGGACCAGCTGGCTACTCGTGTGCAGGGCATACAAGACTATGTTATCAGAAATCCTATGTCAGAACCTAAAATACCGATTCCTGAACTGTTTTCCGGAGACAGGTTTAAGTTTAGGAATTTCGTGAATAATTGTAAATTGTTTTTGTCCCTGAGACCCTGTTCATCTGGAGATTCTGCTCAGCAAGTAAAAATTGTTATTTCGTTCTTACGGGGCGACCCTCAGGATTGGGCTTTTTCGCTGGCACCAGGAGATCCGGCATTGGCTGATCTTGATGCGTTTTTTCTGGCGCTCGGTTTACTTTATGAGGAACCCAATCTTGAGATTCAGGCAGAAAAGGCCTTGCTGGCTATGTCTCAGGGGCAGGACGAGGCTGAAGTGTATTGCCAAAAATTTCGGAAATGGTCCGTGCTGACACATTGGAACGAGTGTGCACTGGCCGCTAATTTTAGAAATGGCCTTTCTGAAGCCATTAAGAATGTTATGGTGGGTTTTCCCATTCCCACAGGTCTGAATGATACTATGGCACTGGCTATTCAAATTGACCGGCGGTTGCGGGAGCGCAAAACCGCAAATTCCCTCATGGTGTTGTCTGAACAGACACCTAATTCGGTGCAATGTGATAGAAAAACCGCAAATTCCCTCATGGTGTTGTCTGAACAGACACCTGATTTAATGCAATGTGATAGAATCCTGACTAGAAATGAGCGGAAAATTCATAGACGCCGGAATGGCTTGTGCTACTACTGTGGTGATTCTACACATGTTATCTCAGCATGCTCTAAACGTATAGCTAAGGTTGTTAGTCCTGTCACCGTTGGTAATTTGCAACCTAAATTTATTCTGTCTGTAACTTTGATTTGCTCACTGTCATCTTATCCTGTCATGGCGTTTGTAGATTCAGGTGCTGCCCTGAGTCTCATGGATCTCTCATTTGCTAAGCGCTGTGGTTTTACTCTTGAACCATTAGAAAATCCTATTCCTCTTAGGGGTATTGATGCTACACCATTGGCAGCAAATAAACCGCAGTATTGGACACAGGTTACCATGTGCATGACTCCTGAACACCGCGAGGTGATACGTTTCCTGGTTTTACATAAAATGCATGATTTGGTTGTTTTAGGGCTGCCATGGTTACAGACCCATAATCCAGTCCTGGACTGGAAGGCTATGTCAGTCTCAAGTTGGGGCTGTCGTGGTATTCATGGGGATTCCCTGCCTGTGTCTATTGCTTCTTCTACGCCTTCGGAAGTTCCGGAGTATTTGTCTGATTATCAGGATGTCTTCAGTGAGTCTGAGTCCAGTGCACTGCCTCCTCATAGGGACTGTGACTGTGCTATAGATTTGATCCCAGGCAGTAAATTTCCTAAGGGAAGACTGTTTAATCTGTCGGTACCTGAACATACCGCTATGCGTTCATATATCAAGGAGTCTCTGGAGAAAGGACATATTCGTCCGTCTTCTTCCCCTCTTGGTGCGGGATTCTTTTTTGTGGCAAAAAAGGACGGATCTTTGAGACCTTGTATTGATTATCGGCTTTTAAATAAGATCACTGTCAAATTTCAGTATCCTTTACCGCTGTTGTCTGACTTGTTTGCCCGGATTAAGGGTGCCAAGTGGTTCACCAAGATAGACCTTCGTGGTGCGTACAACCTTGTGCGCATTAAGCAAGGTGATGAATGGAAAACCGCATTCAATACGCCCGAAGGTCATTTTGAGTACTTGGTGATGCCTTTTGGGCTCTCCAATGCGCCTTCAGTTTTTCAGTCCTTTATGCATGACATTTTCCGGAAGTATCTGGATAAATTTTTGATTGTTTATCTGGATGATATTTTGTTTTTTTCTGATAATTGGGATTCGCATGTGGAGCAGGTCAGGTTGGTCTTTAAAATTTTGCGTGAAAATTCTTTGTTTGTCAAGGGCTCAAAGTGTCTCTTTGGTGTACAGAAGGTTCCCTTTTTGGGGTTCATTTTTTCCCCTTCTGCTGTGGAGATGGACCCAGTCAAGGTCTGAGCTATTCTTGATTGGACTCAGCCCTCGTCAGTTAAGAGTCTTCAGAAGTTCTTGGGCTTCGCTAACTTCTACCGTCGTTTTATCGCTAATTTTTCTAGCATTGTGAAACCTTTGACGGATATGACCAAGAAGGGCTCCGATGTAGCTAACTGGGCTCCTGCTGCCGTGGAGGCTTTCCAGGAGTTGAAACGCCGGTTTACTTCGGCGCCTGTTTTGTGCCAGCCTGACGTCTCACTTCCCTTTCAGGTTGAGGTGGATGCTTCGGAGATTGGGGCAGGGGCCGTTTTGTCGCAGAGAGGCCCTGGTTGCTCTGTTATGAAACCTTGTGCCTTTTTCTCTAGGAAGTTTTCGCCTGCCGAGCGAAATTATGATGTGGGCAATCGGGAGTTGTTGGCCATGAAATGGGCATTTGAGGAGTGGCGTCATTGGCTCGAGGGTGCTAAGCATCGTGTGGTGGTCTTGACTGATCACAAAAATCTGATGTATCTCGAGTCTGCTAAACGCCTTAATCCGAGACAGGCCCGCTGGTCATTGTTTTTCTCCCGCTTTGATTTTGTTGTCTCGTATTTACCAGGTTCAAAGAATGTGAAGGCCGATGCTCTTTCTAGGAGCTTTCTGCCTGATGCTCCTGGAGTCGCTGATCCTGTTGGTATTCTTAAAGATGGAGTTATCTTGTCAGCTATTTCTCCGGATCTGCGACGTGTGTTGCAGAGATTTCAGGCTGATAGGCCTGAGTCTTGTCCACCTGACAGACTGTTTGTCCCGGATAAGTGGACCAGCAGAGTCATTTCCGAGGTTCATTCCTCGGTGTTGGCAGGTCACCCGGGAATTTTTGGCACCAGAGATCTGGTGGCCAGGTCCTTTTGGTGGCCTTCCTTGTCAAGGGATGTGCGGTCATTTGTGCAGTCCTGTGGGACTTGTGCTCGAGCTAAGCCTTGCTGTTCTCGTGCCAGCGGTTTGCTCTTGCCCTTGCCTGTCCCGAAGAGACCTTGGACACATATCTCCATGGATTTCATTTCTGATCTTCCGCTATCTCAGGGCATGTCCGTTATCTGGGTGATATGTGATCGCTTCTCCAAGATGGTCCATTTGGTTCCTTTGCCTAAGCTGCCTTCCTCTTCCGATCTGGTTCCTGTGTTTTTCCAGAACGTGGTTCGTTTGCACGGCATCCCTGAGAATATTGTGTCAGACAGAGGATCCCAGTTCGTTTCCAGGTTCTGGCGATCCTTTTGTAGTAGGATGGGCATTGATTTGTCGTTTTCGTCTGCTTTCCATCCTCAGACTAATGGACAGACGGAGCGAACCAATCAGACTTTGGAGGCTTATTTGAGGTGTTTTGTCTCTGCTGATCAGGACGATTGGGTGACATTCTTGCCGTTGGCTGAGTTTGCCCTTAATAATCGGGCTAGTTCCGCCACCTTGGTTTCGCCTTTTTTCTGCAACTCTGGTTTCCATCCTCGCTTTTCTTCGGGTCATGTGGAGCCTTCTGACTGTCCTGGGGTGGATTCTGTGGTGGATAGGTTGCAGCAGATCTGGAATCATGTGGTGGACAACTTGAAGTTGTCACAGGAGAAGGCTCAGCGCTTTGCCAACCGCCGCCGCGGTGTGGGTCCCCGACTACGCGTTGGGGATTTGGTATGGCTTTCTTCCCGCTTTGTTCCTATGAAGGTCTCCTCTCCCAAATTTAAACCTCGTTTTATTGGGCCTTACAAGATATTGGATCTTCCTGTGTCGTTTGCTATTCACAATGTATTTCATAGGTCCTTGTTGCGGCGGTACATTGTGCCTGTAGTTCCTTCTGCTGAGCCTCCTGCTCCGGTGTTGGTTGAGGGCGAGTTGGAGTACGTGGTGGAGAAGATCTTGGATTCTCGCCTCTCCAGGCGGAGGCTTCAGTACCTGGTCAAGTGGAAGGGCTATGGTCAGGAGGATAATTCCTGGGTGGTCGCCTCTGATGTTCATGCGGCCGATTTAGTTCGTGCCTTTCATGCCGCTCATCCTGATCGCCCTGGTGGTCGTGGTGAGGGTTCGGTGACCCCTCACTAAGGGGGGGGTACTGTTGTGAATTTGCTCTTTGCTCCCTCTAGTGGTTACTAGTTTTTTGACTCTGGTTTTTCTGTCATTCCTTTTATCCGCACCTGGGTCGTTAGTTAGGGGTGTTGCTATATAAGCTCCCTGGACCTTCAGTTCAATGCCTGGCAACGTAGTTATCAGAGCTAGTCTGCTGTGCTCTTGTCTACTGATCCTGGTTCCAGTTATATCAGCTAAGTCTGCCTTTTGCTTTTTGCTATTTGTTTTGGTTTTGTATTTTTGTCCAGCTTGTTCCCAATCTACATCCTGACCTTTGCTGGAAGCTCTAGGGGGCTGGTGTTCTCCCCCCGGACCGTTAGACGATTCGGGGGTTCTTGAATTTCCAGTGTGGATTTTGATAGGGTTTTTGTTGACCATATAAGTTACCTTTCTTTATTCTGCTATCAGTAAGCGGGCCTCTCTGTGCTAAACCTGGTTCATTTCTGTGTTTGTCATTTCCTCTTACCTCACCGTCATTATTTGTGGGGGGCTTCTATCCAGCTTTGGGGTCCCCTTCTCTGGAGGCAAGAGAGGTCTTTGTTTTCCTCTACTAGGGGTAGCTAGATTCTCCGGCTGGCGCGTGTCATCTAGAATCAACGTAGGAATGATCCCCGGCTACTTCTAGTGTTGGCGTTAGGAGTAGATATATGGTCAACCCAGTTACCACTGCCCTATGAGCTGGATTTTTGTATTCTGCAGACTTCCACGTTCCTCTGAGACCCTCGCCATTGGGGTCATAACAGGGTATTTCCGATTATATTGTTCAGACTCCGGTTTTAGAGCCTAGAATTCCAACTCCTGATTTGTTTTTTGGGGATAGGTCCAAATTTCTGAGCTTTAAAAATAACTGTAAACTGTTTTTTGCTCTGAAACCCCGTTCCTCTGGTGATCCCATCCAGCAGGTTAAAATTGTTATATCTCTGCTGCGTGGTGACCCCCAGGATTGGGCATTTGCCCTGGAACCTGGGAATCCAGTGTTGCTTAATGTAGACACCTTTTTTCAGGCGCTTGGGTTATTGTATGACGAACCTAATTCAGTGGATCATGCTGAGAAGACCTTGTTGGCCCTGTCTCAGGGTCAAGAAGCGACAGAATCATATTGCCAGAAGTTTAGAAAATGGTCTGTACTGACTAAATGGAATGAGGATGCCTTGGTGGAAATCTTCAGAAAGGGTCTTTCTGAATCCATTAAAGATGTTATGGTGGGGTTCCCCACGCCTGCTGGTCTGAGTGATTCTATGTCTCTGGCCATTCAGATTGATCGGCGCTTGCGCGAGCGCAGAGTTGTGCACACTATGGCATTGTCTTCCAAGTGGAGTCCTGAGCCTATGCAGTGTGATAGGATTGTGTCTAGAGCTGAACGACAAGGATTCAGATGTCAGAATAGGTTGTGTTTTTACTGCGGCGATTCTGCTCATGTTATTTCTGATTGCCCTAAGCGTACCAAGAGAATCGCTAGTTCTGTTACCATCAGTACTGTACAACCTAAATTTCTGTTATCTGTGACCCTGATCTGCTCATTATCGTCATTTTCTGTCATGGCATTTGTAGATTCAGGTGTGGCTCTAAACTTAATGGACATAGAATTTGCCAGACGTTGTGGTTTCGCCTTGCAGCCTTTGCAGAGTCCTATTCCTTTGAGGGGCATTGATGCTACACCGTTGGCTAAAAGTACACCTCAGTTTTGGACACAGCTGACCATGTGCATGGCACCAGCCCATCAGGAAGATTGTCATTTTCTGGTGTTGCATAATTTGCATGATGCTATTGTGCTGGGTTTCCCATGGTTACAGGTGCATAATCTGTTATTAGATTGGAAATCTATGTCTGTGACTAGTTGGGGTTGTCAGGGGGTTCATGGTGACGTTCCTTTGATGTCAATTGCCTCCTCCCCCTCTTCTGAAATTCCTGAGTTTTTGTCAGATTTTCAGGATGTATTCAATGAGCCCAAGTCCAGTTCCCTTCCACCGCATAGGGACTGTGATTGTGCTATTGACTTGATTCCAGGCTGTAAGTTCCCTAAGGGCCGACTTTTCAACCTGTCTGTGCCAGAACATACCGCCATGCGGAGCTATGTTAAGGAGTACTTGGAGAAGGGTCATATTTGGCCATCTTCTTCACCATTGGGAGCAGGTTTTTTTTTTGTTGCCAAAAAAGATGGCTCCTTGAGACCCTGTATTTATTATCGCCTCTTGAATAAGATCACGGTCAAATTCCAATACCCTTTGCCTTTGGCTTTCTGATCTGTTTGCTAGGATTAAGGGGGCTAATTGGTTTAATAAGATTGACCTTCGAGGGGCATATAATGTTGTTCGTATTAAGCAGGGTGATGAATGGAAAACTGCGTTTAATATGCCCGAAGGCCATTTTGAATACCTTGTGATGCCATTCGGACTCTCTAATGCTCCATCTGTGTTTCAGTCCTTCATGCATGATATATTTCGGAATTATCTTGATAAATTCATGATTGTATATTTGGATGATATTTTGATTTTTTCAGATGATTGGGAGTCTCATGTGAAACAAGTCAGGATGGTATTTCAGATCCTTCGTGATAATGCCTTGTTTGTGAAGGGATCTAAGTGCCTCTTTGGAGTACAGAAGATTTCTTTTTTGGGCTTCATTTTTTCTCCCTCATCTATAGAAATGGATCCGGTTAAGGTTCAGGCCATTCATGATTGGATCCAGCCCACATCCGTGAAGAGCCTTCAGAAATTTTTGGGCTTTGCTAATTTTTATGGGGGGCTGTCTATCCTTTGGGAATTTTCTCTGAGGCAAGATAGTTTTCCTTTTTCTATCTCTAGGGGTAATTAGTCCTCCGGCTGTGTCGAGATGTCTAGGGAGCGCTAGGTACATTCCACGGCTACTTTTAGTTGCGGTGTTAAGTTCAGGGTCTGCGGTCAGTACAGGTACCACCTTCTCCAGAGTACATCTCATGCTGCTCTTAGGCCACCAGATCATAACACCTAACCCTAACCCTAAGGGTTAGGATCCTAACCCTAAGGGTTAGGGTTAGGATCCCTAGGGTTAGGGTTAGGGTTACTAGGGATCCTAACCTTAGGGTTAGGGTTAGGGTTAGGATCCCTAGTAACCCTAGGGTTAGGGTTAGGGTTTTCTTGTTTTTTCTTGTGGTTAGGGTTAGGGTTTTCTTGTTTTTTCTTGTGTTTTCTTGTGTTTTTCTATAAAAACGCATGCGTCTACATAGACAGCAATACATTTTTTGCAGCGAATAAACGCATGTGTTTTTTTTGCGGCAAAAAAACGCCGCTAGAAATTACTACAGGTTGCATTTCTGCAACTAAACGCACAAAAAACGCATGCGTTGCCGAAAACGCATGCTAAAAAACGCATGCGTTTTTTAATGTTAAGTATAGAAAAAAAACGCATGCGTTTTTTAGCGCTAAAACGCTGTAGATCAAAACGCAAGTGTGAAACCAGCCTTAGACATTTTTAGGTGCTTTCTAAAAACACATCTGTTTAGGGCGGTCTATCACATTCCCTAATCAAAGTTATTTTTATATATAAACAGCTTAGTCTCTACTTCTCTGGACATAATTCACCATCAAACTCCACTGTACCCAAAAGGCTCATGCAGCCATTATCTTTCACTCATTTCCTCAAGATGGTTGTATCATCATTGCAAATAAGCAACTCTAATTGGTCTGCAGTCTGCAGTGTGATCCCTAGAAGTGTGTCCTAAAAGTGTGGATTACATTAGAATTAAAACCTGAAAGATGTATACAGACTGTGCCCTGCTACCTACCACCATCGCACTCTAACAAGCATCTCTATTCTTCCAACAGGTATGTTCATCCACCCAGCTCTCCTGCTATGAAGTGTACATAGTACATCACCCAGCTTTGCACACAGACTTTCCTCTGCTCCTAGCATTTTCATGGTATGTTCATCCACCCAGCTCTCCTGCTATGAAGTGCACATAGTACATCACCCAGCTTTGCACACAGACTTTCCTCTGCTCCTAGCATTTTCATGGTATGTTCATCCACCCAGCTCTCCTGCTATGAAGTGCACATAGTACATCACCCAGCTTTGCACACAGACTTTCCTCTGCTCCTAGCATTTTCATGGTATGTTTATCCACCAAGCTCTCCTGCTATGAAGTGCACATAGTACATCACCCAGCTTTGCACACAGACTTTCCTCTGCTCCTAGCATTTTCATGGTATGTTCATCCACCCAGCTCTCCTGCTATGAAGTGCACATAGTACATCACCCAGCTTTGCACACAGACTTTCCTCTGCTCCTAGCATTTTCGTGGTATGCCTTTCAGCTAACCCCAACTTACCCTGTGATATTTATGACCTTGTTTACTTAGGCTTGATTGTATGCATCTGGTCCACCCTTAATTCTCTGACCAAGATGAGCAGATACCACTCCTCTCTGCTTCACACCTGAACGCACTTAGTTTTCCATATATTACATAGCAAAAGTCTGCATAGACTTCAGTCTGCAGTGTGATTCCTAGAAGTGTGAAGATAGCAGTAGAATTAGAACCTGAATTGAACCTGAAGGGAACTGAAGGTAACTGGCCAGGCACTGCAAACAATGTTTCTGTTTATTTTCACTTTCACCCCTATAATCTTTCACTTTCTGCTACCTCCCCCAATCCCCACACCAAGTAAGGAGCTGTTCATCTCCCCTTCAATCCTCCCCATCCATCTCACCTCCTCCTCAGAACTGTTCCTTAACATACAATCCTCTGTCTCAAAGCACAGGCAGCCCCCTCATGCCCTCTCCTGCTCCCACCTGCTAACACTATCTCTGATCCTTCTCACTGCTGGTGATATCTCTCCAAATCCTGGTCCTCCTCACCATATTCCCACAGTCATTTGTACCTCCCATCCACGCTCCATCACAAACTTCCGTAACCTCTCTAACCTTATACCCATTCGCCCAGCCCCCACTTCCCCAGTCCCACTAACAGGAGCTCTGTGGAACGCTCGCTCGGTCTGTAACAAGCTTTCCTACATCCATGATCTCTTTGTTACTACCAAACTTTCCTTCCTTTCCATCACCGAAACCTGGCTCACCCCTTCTGACACAGCCTCCCCTGCTGCACTCTCTTACGGTGGCTTCCACCTTTATCACACACCCTGCCACAGCAGCAAGCATGGCAGAGGAGTTGGTTTTCTCCTGTCAGATAACTGCTCCTTCACCCCAATCCCACTGCCACCCTCTGTTACCCTCCCTTCCTTTGAGGTGCACTCTGTGCGCATCTACTCCCCCTCCAACCTCCAACTGGCTGCCATTTACCGCCCCCCAGGGCCAGCCACCACCTTCTTTGACCACTTCACCACCTGGCTACTTCATTTCCTTTCTGCGGACATCCCCACTATCATCATGGGCAATTTCAACATCCCCATTGACACTTCCCTCTCAGCTGCCACTAAACTTCTATCTCTCACTTCCTCCTTCGGCCTCACTCAATGGTCTTCTGCAGCCACTCACAAAGATGGTCACACACTGGACCTCATCTTCACACGCCTCTGCTCCCTATCTAACCTCTCTAACTCACCTATTCCTCTCTCTGACCACAACCTTCTCACATTCTCATCTCTCTCCACTCCATGTCTACAATCCCCACCCCACAAACTTTCACACCCTCGCAGAAATCTTAAACATCTTGACCTACATTCATTCTCCGAATCCCTCCTCCCTCTCACAGTCATAAGTTCCATACACAATGCGGATGACGCTGCCGCTCTATATAACACCACAATAGCTGTAGCTTTGGAATCTGCTGCCCCACTTACACATACCAAAGCTCGCAAAATCAACAGACAGCACTGGCACACCAGCCTGACCAAAGAACTGAGGCGAGCTTCCAGGGCTGCTGAGCGCAGATGGAAAAGATCCCACTCCAACGACCACCTCATCGCATTCAAACAGTCCCTCACTACTTTCAAGACCACACTCGCCACAGCTAAACAAACCTACTTCTCATCTCTCATATCCTCCCTGTCTCACAACCCTAAACAGTTATTCAACACCTTTAATTCTCTCCTCCGTCCCCCAGCACCTCCTCCCTCCCCACTTATCTCAGCTGAAGACTTTGCCTCATTTTTCAAGCAGAAGATTGATAGCATCAGAGACAGTTTTGGTCAACAAGCCCCAGAGCCCTTCCTCCCGACTTCCCAGCCCTCCACCTCCAAAACCAACTTCTCCACCATTACAGAAGATCAACTCTCCACTCTACTCTCAAGATCGCATCTCACCACATGTGCACTTTACCCACTCCCATCCCACCTCATCCCAAACCTCACCAGTCTTCATCCCAACCCTAACCCATCTCTTCAACCTATCACTAACAACTGGTGTTTTCCCCTCAAGCTTTAAACATGCCTCCATCACACCTATCCTCAAATTGCCCTCTCTTGACCCATCCTCTGTATCTAGCTATCGCTAGATCACTTCTCCCTTATGCCTCCAAACTACTGGAACAACACATCTACCTTGAACTGTCCTCCCATCTCTCTTCTTGCTCCCTCTTTGACTGCTTACAATCTGGCTCCCGGTCACACCACTCCACTGAAACTGCCCTAACTAAGGTCACCAACGACCTCTTAACCGCCAAGAGCAAGCAACACTACTCTGTTCTCCTCCTCCTCGACCTGTCGGCTGCCTTTGACACAGTGGACCATTCCCTATTATTACAGACCCTCTCATCCCTTGGCATCACAGACTTGGCCCTATCCTGGATCTCATCATACCTAACAGACCGGACATTCAGCGTCTCCCACTCACACACCACCTCCTCACCTCGCCCCTTATCTGTCGGAGTCCCACAAGGTTCAGTCCTTGGGCCCCTGCTCTTCTCCATTTACACCTTTGGCCTGGGACAGCTCATAGAATCTCATGGCTTTCAGTATCACCTCTATGCTGATGACACACAGATCTACATCTCTGGACCAGATATCACCTCCCTACTAACCAGAATCCCTCAATGTCTGTCCACTATTTCATCCTTCTTCTCCACTAGATTTCTGAAACTTAACATGGACAAAACAGAATTCATCATCTTTCCACCATCTCATGCGACCCCCCCAACGAACCTAACCATTACAGTAAATGGCTGCCCACTCTCCCCAGTCCCACAAGCTCGCTGCCTCGGGGTAATCCTTGACGCTGATCTCTCCTTCAAACCACATATCCAAGCCCTTTCCACTTCCTGCCGACTTCAACTCAAAAATATTTCACGAATCCGTTCATTCCTCAACCAAGAATCTGCAAAAACACTAGTCCATGTCCTCATCATCTCTCGCCTTGACTACTGCAACCTCCTGCTCTGTGGCCTCCCCTCGAACACTCTCGCACACCTCCAATCTATTCTAAACTCTGCTGCCCGTCTAATCCACCTGTCCCCCCGCTATTCCCCAGCCTCTCCCCTCTGTCAATCCCTCCACTGGCTCCCCATTGCCCAGAGACTCCAGTACAAAACCCTAACCATGACATACAAAGCCATCCACAACCTGTCTCCTCCATACATCTGTGACCTCGTCTCCCGGTACTTACCTACACGCAACCTCCGATCCTCACAAGATCTCCTTCTCTACTCCCCTCTTATCTCCTCTTCCCACAATCGCATACAAGATTTCTCTCGCATATCACCCCTACTCTGGAACCCTCTACCACAACACATCAGACTCTCGCCTACCATCGAAATCTTCAAAAAGAACCTGAAGACCCACCTCTTCCGACAAGCCTACAACCTGCAGTAACCACCGATCAACCAAACCACTGCATGACCAACTCTATCCTCACCTACTGTATTCTCACCCATCCCTTGTAGATTGTGAGCCTTCACGGGCAGGGTCCTCACTCCTCCTGTACCAGTTATGACTTGTATTGTTTAAGATTATTGTACTTGTTTTTATTATGTATACCCCTCCTCACATGTAAAGCGCCATGGAATAAATGGCGCTATAACAATAAATAATAATAATAATAATAATAATTGGTGTTACCCCCACTTCATTGTAGATTGTAACCTATGAAGAGCAGGGTCATAATTATTTTTGCTTTAATTGTTTGATTATCTTAAACTTGGTAACTTTTGACTGTTTTATATGAACTGCTGATTTGTAAAGCTATGCCTAATGTGTCTCTGTGTATTGCATTGATTTTCTATGGTATGCACTGACTTTACCCAACTCTCCCTGGATCCTGAATGTCTCTGTATATTGCATTGCTTTTCTATGGTATGCACTGACTTCCCCCAACTCTCCCTGGATCCTGAATGTCTCTGTATATTGCATTTCTTTTCTATGATATGCACTGACTTTCCCCAACTCTCCCTGAATCCTGAATGTCTCTGTATATTGCATTGATTTTCTATGGTATGCACTGATTTTCCCCAACTGTCCTTGGATCCTGAATGTCTCTGTATATTGCATTCATTTTCTATGGTTTCCCTGACATCTGATTGTCTATGTGCAGCACATATAATCTTTTTCTGGTATGCTTTCTTACCTATCATCTTGTTTCCATGACCTGTTTCATGTGTCTCATTATGTTATTCTGGCATATCTTTGAGTGGTCACTGCAGCCCTTTCCTCTCTTTATGACCTTTGCTTAACTCTCTACATCTGGTCTCCGCATACCCACCAACCTCCTCATTGACACCTCATTGCCCATAGCTGGGGATATATTCAGACCCACAAGTCTGATCTAGACTTTAGTCTGATCCATATATCTTTCAAAATCCATCTTTCAAATACAGATTTCTAATTACTAAACTTTACTATTAGTGATGAGCAAGTATAATCGTTGCTCGGGTCTCCCCGAGCACGCTCAGGTGATCTCCGAGTATTTGTTATTGCTTGGAGAATTAGTTTTCAACACCTCAGTTGCATGATTTACGGCTGCTAGAAAGGCTGAATACATGTGAAGAATGCCTGTTTGTTAGGGAATCCCCACATGTAATTAGCCTGTCCAGAAGCTGTATATCATTGAGCTGAGGCAATGAAAACTAAATCTCTGAGCACATCCAAATACTCGGAGATCATCCGAGAGTGCTCAGGGAGACCCGAGCAACAATGCTACTCACTCATCACTATTTACTATACTTTGAATTAGACTTGAATTGGAGTAGAATTTGACTGTAATGTAATGAAATTAGTGTTGAGCGATACCATCCGATACTTGAAAGTATCGGTATCGGAAAGTATCGGCCAATACCGGCAAAGTATCGGATCTAATCCGATACCGATACCCGATACCAATACAAGTCAATGGGACTCAAGTATCGGACGGTATCCCTGATGGTTCCCAGGGTCTGAAGGAGAGGAAACTCTCCTTCAGGCCCTGGGAACCATATTAATGTGTAAAATAAAGAATTAAAATAAAAAATATTGCTATACTCATTTTAAAATGCGCGCGTGTCCAGCCTCCCTTGACGTCACGGCTTGTGATTGGTCGCGTCGCCCATGTGACCGCGACGCGACCAATCACAAGCCAGAACGTAATTTTAAAATCCTGAAGGACCTGAAATTACGTCACGGCTTGCTGTGATTGGTTGCGTCGCGGCCACATGGGCGACGCGACCAATCACAAGCCGTGACGTCACGGGAGGCTGGACACGCACGCATTTTAAAATGCGCGCGTCTCCTGCCTCCCGTGACGTCACGGCTTGTGATTGGTCGCGTCGCCCATGTGACCGCGACGCGACCAATCACAAAGCCGGAACGTAATTTTAAAATACTGAATGCCTAGAAGGACCTGAAAATTACGTCACGGCTTGCTGTGATTGGTCGCGTCGCGGCCACATGGGTGGCACGCGACCAATCAGAAGCCGTGACGTCACGGAAGGAAGGAAAAGCGCGCATTTTAAGCAAACAACGCTGCCGGTTCCCTCGGTGAGGTCCAGGCTCCAGGTGAGGTCAGAGAGGTGAGTATAGCAATATTTTTTATTTTAATTCTTTCTTCTACACATTAATGTTGTTTCGATACCGATACCCGATACCACAAAAGTATCGGATCTCGGTATCGGAATTCCGATACCCGCAAGTATCGGCCGATACCCGATACTTGCGGTATCGGAATGCTCAACACTAAATGAAATATCAAACCACTACCATGTTTCGGTTTCTTTTCTCTTTCACACCTATACTACTCTATTTTTTCCTTCCACCTGTTATCCCCCACCTAGTAATCCACTAGTAATTTCACCCTCCATCCTCCCCAGCCATCTCACTTCCTCCTCACAGCTGTTCCTCCACATACAATTCTCTTTCTCCAGACAAACACGGCCGCATCATGTCCTAGCCTGCTCCCACCTTCTAACGCTCTGTCTGCTACTCCTCATCTCTGGTGACGTATCCCCAAATCCTGGCCCTCCTCAACACATCCCCACACTCATTTCTAACCCCCTGCCACGATCCTCTACATGTTTTCCCAACCATGATAACCTCATATCCATTCATCCAGTCCCCACTCCCCCAGTCCCCTTACCTTACCTAGAGCACTATGAAACGCACGCTCCGTCTGCAACAAACTGCCATTTATCCATGACCTCTATCACCAACAAACTCTCCTTCCTCGGTATCACTGAAACCAGACTTACCCCCTCTGACTCAGCCTCTCCAGCTGCACTTTCCTATGGCAGATTCCACCTCTCTCACACCCTTCGCCCAGGACCAAAAATGGTGGAGGAGTTGGCTTGCACGTGTCCGACACCTGCTGCTTTACCCCAATTCCACTACCACCCTCCGCTACTCTTCCTTCAATTGAGGTGCACTCTGTTCGCATCTATTCCCCCTCCAACCTCCAGCTGGCTGTCATCTACCGCCCCCCAGAACTGGCCTTCTCCACCTTTTGACCACTTCACCACCTGGTTACTTCATTTCCTCTCTGCTGACATCCCCACTATCATCATAGGTGACTTCAATATCCCCATTGACACTTCCACCTCAGCTGCCTCTAAACTTTTTTTGCTTACTGCCTCCTACGGCCTCACTCAATGGTCTTCTGCGGCCATTCACAAAGATGGATACACACTAGACATTATCTTTACCCGATTCTGTTCCCTTACTAATCTCACTTAATCACCCCTCCCGCTGTCTGACCACAAGCTACTGACATTCTCTTCCCTCTCCTCTCCTAGTGCACAGCCCCCTCTCCACAAAACCACTCACCCTTGCAGAAATCTCAAACATCTCAATTTACAATCACTCTCTGAGTCCCTTCTCCCTCTTACAGACATAGCTTCCCTTCATGACACAGATGCTGCTGCAACTTTTTATAACACCATAATAACAGCAACACTCAATTCGGCCACCCCCTTATGCATAGCAAAACTCACAGAATCAACAGACAGCCCTGTCTGACCAGCCTGACCAAAGAACTGAGATGGGCTTCCAGGGTCGCTGAGCGGAGATGGAAGATATCCCACTCTGCCGAGCACTTCACCGCATACAAGCAGTCCCTTTCCAGCTTCAAGTCCATGCTCATTGTTGCAAAACAAACTTATTTCTCATCTCTCATATCCTCCCTGTCTTACGACCCTAAACAGTTTTTCAACACTTTCAATTCTCTACTCCGTCCCCCAGTACCTCCTCCTTCCCCTCTCATTTCTGCTGAAGACTTTGCCTCTTTCTTTAAACAGAAGATCAATATGATCAGATAAAGCTTTGGCCCGCAGCGCCTAATGCCTCTCTTAGCTGCTCAACCCTGTTCCTCCAAAACCAGCTTCTCCACCATGACAGAAGATTAACTCTCCACCCTCCTGTCTAGATCACATCTCACCATTTGCACGGATGATCCGCTCCCGTCTCACCTCATCCCTAACCTCACCACAGTCTTCATCCGAACCCTCACACATCTCTTCAACCTCTCAATCACAACTGGTGTCTTCCCCTCATCCGTCAAACATTCCAAGATCACACCCATCCTCAAAAATCCCACCCTCGACCCATCCTCTGTGTCTAGCTATCACCAAATATCTCTTCTCCCTTATGCCTCAAAACTACTGGAACAGCATGTCCATCTTGAACAGTCCACCCTCCTGTCCTCCTGATCCCTCTTTGACCGGTTACAATCTGGCTTCCGACCCCATCACTCAACTCAAACTGCCCTAACTAAAGTCACCAATGACCAACTAACCGCCAAGAGCAAGCAACACTACTCTGTCCTCCTTCTCCTAGACCTGTCTTCTGCCTTTGACACTGTGGATCATTCCCTTCTGCTACAGTTTCTATCTCTCTTGGCATCACAGACTTGGCCCTATCCAGCATCTTGTCATATCTAAAAAAATGAATTTTCAGTGTCTCTCTCTCCCACACCACCTCCTCACATCGCTCCTTGTCTGTCGGTGTCCCTCAAGGCTCAGTTCTGGGAACCCTGCTCTTCTCCATCTACACCTTCAGCCTGGGACAGCTCATAGAATCCCATGTCTCTATGCAGATGACATGCAGATCTACCTATCCGGACCTGAACTCACCTCCTTACCAAAATCCCACACTGTCTGTATGCTGTCTCGGCCTTCTTTTCTGCTCGCTTTCTAAAATATGAACATGGACAAAATGGAATTCATCATCTTTCCCTCATATCACTCTACCCCTCCACCAGACCTATCCATCAAGGTCAATGGCTGCTTATTTTCCTCAGTCCCGCATGCTCGGTGACCCGGGGTGATCTTTGAATCTTCCCTCTCTTTCAAGCCACATATAGTAACATAGTAACATAGCAACATAGTTAGTAAGGCCGAAAAAAGACATTTGTCCATCCAGTTCAGCCTATATTCCATCATAATAAATCCCCAGATCTACGTCCTTCTACAGAACCTAATAATTGTATGATACAATATTGTTCTGCTCCAGGAAGACATCCAGGCCTCTCTTGAACCCCTTGACTGAGTTCACCATCACCACCTCCTCAGGCAAGCAATTCCAGATTCTCACTGCCCTAACTGTAAAGAATCCTTTTCTATGTTGGTGGAAAAACCTTCTCTCCTCCAGACGCAAAGAATGCCCCCTTGTGCCCGTCACCTTCCTTGGTATAAACAGATCCTCAGTGAGATATTTGTATTGTCCCCTTATATACTTATACATGGTTATTAGATCGCCCCTCAGTCGTCTTTTTTTCTAGACTAAATAATCCTAATTTTGCTAATCTATCTGGGTATTGTAGTTCTCCCATCCCCTTTATTAATTTTGTTGCCCTCCTTTGTACTCTCTCTAGTTCCATTATATCCTTCCTGAGCACCGGTCCCCAAAACTGGACACAGTACTCCATGTGCGGTCTAACTAGGGATTTGTACAGAGGCAGTATAATGCTCTCATCATGTGTATCCAGACCTCTTTTAATGCACCCCATGATCCTGTTTGCCTTGGTAGCTGCTGCCTGGCACTGGCTGCTCCAGGTAAATGTATCATTAACTAGGATCCCCAAGTCCTTCTCCCTGTCAGATTTACCCAGTGGTTTCCCGTTCAGTGTGTAATGGTGATATTGATTACTTCTTCCCATGTGTATAACCTTACATTTATCATTGTTAAACCTCATCTGCCATCTTTCAGCCCAAGTTTCCAACTTATCCAGATCCACCTGTAGCAGATGGATATCTGGATAAGATATCCAAGCCTTTGCCTCCTACCATCTCAAACTCAAAAATATTTCACGGATCCGCGCATTCCTCGACAACGAAACCACAAAAACACTAGTGCATGCCCTTATCATCTCCTGCCTTGACTACTGCAACCTCCTAATCTCTGGCCTCCCCTCTAGCACTCTGGCACCACTCCAATTCATCCTACACTTTGCTGCCCAATTAATCCACCTGTCTCCCCGTTATTCCCCAGCCTCCCCTCTCTGCCAAGCCCTTCACTGGCTTCCTATCATCCAGAGACTCCAGTTTAAAATCCTTACTATGACATACAAAGCCATCCACAACCAGTCTCCTCCATACATCTGTGACATTGTCTCCCGGTACTTAACTACACACAACCTTCAATCCTCACAAGATCTCCTTCTCTACTCCCCTCATATCTCTTCTTCTCACAACCGCATCCAAAACTTCTCCTGTGCTTCCCCCATACTCTGGAACTCTCTACCCCAACACATCAGACTCTCGCCTACCATAGAAACATTCAAAAAGAACCTGAAGACTCACCTCTTCTGACAAGCCTACAGCCTGCAGTGATCCTCACCCTACTGAACTGCCGCACAACCAGCTCTACCCTCCCCTAGTGTATCCTCGCCCATCCCTTGCAGACTGTGAGCCCTCACGGGCAGAGTCCTCCCTCCTTCTGTAACTGTTAGTGCCTTGTTTTTTTGCTCATGCTTATTGTACTTGTCTATATTTGCCCCCTTTTTACATGTATAGCACCATGGAATAATTGGCACTATAAAAATGTATAATAATAATAATATTAATAATAATAATAATGTGTTTGTGATATACAAATAAAGTTTATTATTATGAATAGATTGAAAATGGTGAAATTCAAACTGCTAACTGTGCCATATCTAGGAGTGAAGAATCTTTTATGCAGGCACAAATGCAGAAATGAGGGTTTGCTGCTGTGCCGACACAGGGTGGAGTAGGGTGAAAATGACAAGCTGCTGGACTGTGAGAGAGGTGCAGGTGGGGATTTTTGTTGTGAATTTGCTTTTTGCTCCCTCTAGTGGTTACTAGTTTTTTGACTCTGGTTTTTCTGTCATTCCTTTTATCCGCACCTGGGTCGTTAGTTAGGGGTGTTGCTATATAAGCTCCCTGGACCTTCAGTTCAATGCCTGGCAACGTAGTTATCAGAGCTAGTCTGCTGTGCTCTTGTCTACTGATCCTGGTTCCAGTTATATCAGCTAAGTCTGCCTTTTGCTTTTTGCTATTTGTTTTGGTTTTGTATTTTTGTCCAGCTTGTTCCAAATCTATATCCTGACCTTTGCTGGAAGCTCTAGGGGGGCTGGTGTTCTCCCCCCGGACCGTTAGACGGTTCGGGGGTTCTTGAATTTCCAGTGTGGATTTTGATAGGGTTTTTGTTGACCATATAAGTTACCTTTCTTTATTCTGCTATCAGTAAGCGGGCCTCTCTGTGCTAAACCTGGTTCATTTCTGTGTTTGTCATTTCCTCTTACCTAACCGTCATTATTTGTGGGGGGCTTCTATCCAGCTTTGGGGTCCCCTTCTCTGGAGGCAAGAAAGGTCTTTGTTTTCCTCTACTAGGGGTAGCTAGATTCTCCGGCTGGCGCGTGTCATCTAGAATCAACGTAGGAATGATCCCCGGCTACTTCTAGTGTTGGCGTTAGGAGTAGATATATGGTCAACCCAGTTACCACTGCCCTATGAGCTGGATTTTTGTACTCTGCAGACTTCCACGTTCCTCTGAGACCCTCGCCATTGGGGTCATAACAGATTTTACAGTGGATTGAGAATGATGGGGTGTGCTTGGTAGGTAAGATCAGTCAAAAACAGCAGGCATGTTCAATTCCATTTCAGCTGACAGGCTGTAAATCACCCCAACAGTAGGGGTAAACAAGTGAAGGTTCTTCCGCCAGAGACCTGAGTGACAACAGTTGCCTTAGTGAGGGAGGTGGAAGAATCAGAAGATGCAGTCGATGAGGTGGACAGTGGTTGGCGAGACCCGTTAGTCTGCATTTTAACACAATGACATTCCCAGATTAACGCATGTTAATCATGAATGTGGCAGGTCATGCATGTAGTACTGAAATTATTTTCATTTTTTTTACTCTACTAGGTTGTTTTTTAAAAAATTGACCGATAACATGATTTTTAAGATTTTTGCCAATATGAAAAAAAGACCCAAGCTAGGCAACTGGGGAACCATGTATGCTGCTGTCCACTGCCAGAGATGGGCCTCCGGATGCATTGGTTGTCTTGATTGCATACCTCTGAATGTACGTAACCTTCTCATCTTCCTCCTCCTCCTCCTCTGCTGAGCTACTCAGCTGCATGCCTGTGGGTTTACAAGTGTGATCTACTTCCTAATCGTCATCCTCTCTGTTCTCCTACTCCTTGCCCTGGGAGTCACCCTCCTTCTCTTCCTCCTTTGACAGCACAATACAGTCTGTGGGCACCTCAAATATCTGAGTCTCATCACAAATGGATCACCTTCACCCAATGGGATTAACGTCTGTTGAAGAGGGTTTGGTTTAGGCTTGGACAAAACTTTGTCCGGCAATAGATCTCAGTCAGAAAAAATTTGGCCATCATTGCAGATGATTTCCTCCTCTTGACTCTGTGAATCTTTAGAGCAGACTTCTGATACCCATGGAATAGAATGTGTGAACAGCTCTGCATAATGGTGCATAAATGTGGTCCCCCCACAGTTAGTTGGGTGCTTGGAGAGTTGTGATGTGGGGGAAAAAAAAGGTTAATTGGGGTGCCACCACTGAGGACTTTACTGTGTGTGATGTTAAGGTGGAGGAAGAGGAGCAAAGACCACTTGATGCAGTGCTTGCCATCTACTGGAGCACATGTAATTTCTGGCCCGCATCTACAAAGTGTGCCTTTGCAGGGCTGCCAAAGAAAGGCAGTGGAGTTGCCCATCCAGTAATAGAAGTTGTAAAAATGCTGCACAAATTCTGACTGCAGCAAAACAAACCAACTTCTCATCCCTCACATCATACTTGTCTCACAACCCTAAACAGCTATTCAGTACTTTCAATTCTTTCCTGCATCCACCAGTTCCTCCTCCCTCTCCTCTCATCTGAATACTTTTCAACACCACCTGTGAACATGACACAATAACATCCCACCTCATTCCAAACTTTACCACAGTCTTCATCACAAGCACCTCTTCAACCTGTCACTAACAACTGGTGTCTTCCATCCCCACAACCATCACAACCATCCTCAAAAAGCCCACCTTTGACCCATCCTCTGCGTCATCTATGCCACCAAACTACTGGAACAACATCCATTTTGAACTGTCCTCCCACCTCTCCTCTTGCTCCCTCTTTGCAAGCATACAATTTGACTTCAGACCACACTATTCTGCTGAAACTGTCCTGTCTAAAGTAACCAATTACATACTAACCGCCAAATAAAAGTGATGCTAGGTTGTCCTCCTCTTTCACCTGGACTTGGCATCTGTTTTTGACACAGTGGACCATTCCCTCTTACTACAGACTTTCCGATCTGTTGACATTATAGACTTGGCCCTTTGAGGGATCTCCTCATATCTTACAGACAGGACATTCAGTTTCACCCACTCACAGACCACCTCCCCATCTCTACCCCTATGTGTTAGTGTCCACCAAGGTTCAGTTGTAGGACTGGGGACTATGCTTAGGGGGCACACTGGCGCACTCGCTCCCTCTTAAAGAGACCGCATGCATCAACCTAAGGTACTCCCAACCTATAACTGGGAGACACATTCTATCTAAGGTTTATCCTCTGATATGGAGGTGCCTGAGCTACATTGTTAGTTTGCCTTGCATTCTTGCTAGTTGTCAGGATCCCCAGGTCCTTTTGTCTGCTTGTCTTCTCTGTACCCGTCTGACTCTTATCTGTCTGTGCCCATTTGCTCATACCTGTCTGCACTCTTCTATCCATCAGCCAGTCCAGATCACAACTGCCAGCACTCATCTGTCTAACATGTGGTACAGATCGTACCTGCCAGTTCTTTTCTGTTCCTCAGCAGGTCCCATCTGCACCCATGGATCCAGAGTCCCTACAGTGGCTGCCTGCATTTTATATACATACTTTGGGCCTTAGCAGCTTACCCGCTGTAGGGGGTCAGCTGCCACATTAGGTAGGTCAGACATGGAGTAGCACCTGGTGCCACCTATTTGTTACTCCTTGGTTCGCAGTTTTTGCCTGCTGCCTCTTGTCCCAATAGGGATTTGGTAGGCCATCTAGTTACGCCCCTTCCAGGCTTTCAGAGGGATACGAAACAGTGATTCCACCACTTTTCCCATTACAGTCTCCATCTGCTGTGTTGGCTGTAGGTTGAAGAGGTGTCAGTCCCCTCTATACAAATTCTACTTTATTGCAATTGATGACACTTTGTTGATGTCTGCCACAAGTTTTTGCAAATGTGTAGACTCCTGGTTGGGTCTCTGTCTTGCGTGTTGCCTGTAGTGGTAGGACACAGTGACCGTTAGGTCTCCACTTCCTTATGCTCAGCTACCCATGTTACTATCCTTAAATTTTTCTGACAATGGTATTCTAGAAAACTGATATTTGCGCCACCTGAGTGTGGCTCAGCATGAAAGCCGGTAGAGGTGTTGCATGTGGTATCAGGGATCACAGCAAAGGGGCAATACACCGATCCCTTACCAACCTCATCTTACTGTGACATTCATTGGAAAGCTGTAAATGCTGTCCCAGACCTCGATACCTCATGCTTGGCTGATTGCTGCAGTTCCATGGAGCTATTTTTACTGTGGGTGAATTGAGGCAACTTTCCTGGTGTCTGTTCCTCATTTGATGTGTTTTAGCAGCATTTAGGGCCGTTTTAAGGTGTTTTGCATGCGTTTGTTTTTGTCTCCCATTGACTGTAATGGCATTCGGTTATTGAAATATTAGCTCATTTCTACTCCTAACCTGAGCATGACAGCATGTATTTCTATGAAGCTGTCACGCTTGGCCAGGAGTACCAGTCTGAGCATTTCATTGCAATTCCCATTAACATTACATTATACAGCTGTCTGACTCTTACCTAAACCTCACTGTTTCCTAGATTATTTATAATTTCCTACACTTGTGTCTCTATTAATGGAATACATTTAAGCAACACTCCAGTCTGCCATGGAGTTAACTCTTTCATGTATATTTGCTTAGGTCTTGACCACTTTATGACCTTTTTTTTTCGAACTGTCTAGGAGTAAATTTATTTTGTTCATGTAATCTTGGAACAGGAGGAAAAGAGGGAGGGATAAGGGCCTCAATTCTTCAAAGTGCTTTTGCCAGAATTCTGACATAAAAAATTATGAAATTTCACAAATGTTTTGCGATCAGAAGTTTACTCAAACATGTTGTGACTTTTGCTGCTTTCATGCCCATTTCGCCGAGCTGTAACAAACTATCTGGAGCTAAGGTGGTACGGGGATATGAAGACCATGATGACCCCTGCTTGTTAAATTCATGATGAGAATAGGTTGTGTGCCTCCAGAAGATTATATAAATATTTTCTAAATTGAGGTTTAACATGTAAAGTAGGAGTTGATGTTATAATTTCTGAACCAAGACGTAGTACATAGTTGTGATCATAAGTAGAGATGAGCGAATATTTCAATATTCGGTTTGTTTCATGATCGTCAAATTTGCAATATTTGTTGATTTCATCATCAATGAAATTGCCAAATATAGCCAAACATACACAGCACAAAAGCCAGTGTTTCCCAAGCTGCGTGACAGCGTGGGAAACACTGGCATAGTTCTTCTGATCGGTGGTGAAATCATCCCCGCTGGTCAGAGAGCCACAGTTACTGCACTGTCAGAAGACAACGTGAGCACTTAGCTGTGTTTGGAGGTAAAAAGTTTACCTCTGGCCACTGGTGTCAGCTGATTGGAATACAGATCCCATCATCCGACACATGCAAACGCTAATAACAGTGAGAGCAGGATGGGTGGATGGGAGTATTCGTCAGCCACTCCTGCGCTGTAAATAAATTAAAAAAATATAATGGGGTCGAGCAAAGCGGACCCTAACCCGACTCACTTGAATGGCGGCCCGACAGTACAGTTTTGACTCGTTGTCATATGCTGTCATCGGCAAACACCGATTCTGATCAGCAGTGAAATCATCCCTACTGGTTAGAGAACCGTGATTCCAATGCTGTCAAAAGACAGCGTGAGTGCTCAGCTGTGATCGGAGGTATAAAGTTTTACCTCTGGTCATTGGTGTCAGCTGATCGGACTACTGATCACATCATCCGACACCTGCAGCCGCTAATAACAATGAGAGCAGGAGCGGTGGATGGGAGTATTCATCAGCTGCTCCTGCGCTGTAAATGAATAATGATAAAAAAACCCTGTATTTTTTATATCCAGTCAGGCAAAACTCACAGCTGGGGGTTGCAACCCTCAGCTGTCAGCATTAGCAAGGCTAGTTATCAAGAATAGAGAGGTTCCCACCCTGTTTTTTTTTTAATTATTTAAATAAATAGCTAAAAAATACGGAGTGGGGCCTCCCCATTTTTGACAACCAGCCTTTCTAAAGCAGACAGCTGGGGGCTGATATTCTCCGGCAGGTAAGGGGTCTATTAGATACGCTTTTCCCAGCTCTTCCCACTTGCCCTGTAGCTGTGGCAAGTGGGATTCATATTCACAAATCATTCACAGTGATGCTGTTGTTTTACACCAGGTATTCATACTTTTGGCAGTGTAAGCAGGTGTCAAGTCCTGTTGGAGAAATGCTCTAAAATTTCCTGGTAGACGGCTGTGCTGACTTTGGTCTTGATATAACACAGTGGACCTACACCAGCAGATGACATGGCTCCCGAAACCATCATTGATTGTGGATACTTCACACTAGAACTTGGAAATCAAGGTCCCAGAGTTTGAAGGAAGAGTGGAGAGGCACACAATCCAAGCTGCTTGAGATTTAGTGTGAAGTTTCCACAATCAGTGATGGTTTGGGGAGCCATGTCATCTGCTGGTGTAGGTCCACTGTGTTTTATCAAGACCAAAGTCAGCGCAGCTGTCTACCAGGACATTTTAGAGCACTTCATGCTTCTCTCTGCCGACAAGTTTTTTGGAGTTGGAAATTTCATTCTCCAGCAGGACTTGGCCCCTGTCCACACTGCCAAAAGTAACAATACCTGGTTTAAAAACAACAGTATCACTGTGCTTGTTTGGCCAGTAAACTTGTCTAAAGTTAACCTCATAAAGAATCTATGGGGTATTGTTAAGAGGAATATGAGAGACACCAGACCCAACAATGCAGACGAGCTGAAGGCTGCTAGCAAAACAACCTGGGCTTCCATAACACCTCAGCAGTGCCACAGGCTGATCAGCTCCATGCCATGCAGCATTGATGCAGCAATTGATGCAAAAGGAGTCCCGACAAAGTATTGAGTGCATTTATTGAACATTAGTGATGAGCTAGTGCAGCGCCCCAGAGTCCTGGTCATTGCAGTACTGATGCTCCGCCGCTAAGAGGAGTGATGGTACGTCTGATGGCACTGAAGGAGTTCACCTGACCAGGTATCACAGACACCAATACACTTCACAGTCTGGCCTCCAGGGGGAGCTAAGGGCGCTATGTATTAGGCCACTCCTCACAGTCTGGTAAAACTGGGGGTTAGATAGAAAGTTAGAGAGAAGCTGACTGGGTTGGAACCAGGCAACATCCTGTGGCAGAGGGTGTTGCATGGAAATATTCAGGGGGGTCCCTGTCAGGGGTGGGATCCTGACAGAGGCCTAGCTAAAAGGAAAGAACGTTAAGGAACCGTGCCTGCACTACATCGCGGCGGTATCTCAAGAAAGGACAAGAAGCGAGGTTTATTGTGGAGAGTGAGAAACGAAATCAAAGCAAGAAGGAGATAATACCAGTAGGAGTCATGCTGTAAGATCGAGGCAACATCCTACTGAGGCGCGTAGCCGGTGGCCGGAACACCGAGGAAGTATTGAGCTCCAAGCATTACTTCAAACCAACGGCAGGACAGTTAATTATAGGTTGGCAGTCTCACCTAAATCACCTAAGCAGACATAGGGGGCAACAGTGGGTGAGGGGCGACACTAGGGTCCCTTAAGAACTCCAGGCCTACCCGTCATACGGGTGCGTCCTATCCATATCATCTGGGGGACGGAGAAGAACATCAGAACAGATATAAGTTGTGGGAAGAACATCAGAGAGAGAAACATCAGAGATAGACACAACAGTTGTGAGGACTATCCCGTGGTGCTCAGCAGGGAAGGACTACAACACACAGGCGCTAGAAGGAAGGCACAGATTTCCACCTGCAAAGGGAACTCTGGAGGTGCCATCGGATCGGCTGGTCTCAGCCAGCCCTGTTAACCGTACTCTGGATTGCGGACCCTGAAGCCTTCAGTAAAGAGGTAAAGAGACTGCAACCCTGTGTCCTCGTTATTCACCGCGAACTGCACCACGCACCATTACCCACACCTTTCATTGGACGCCCCTTAGCAGGGTCACGGACCGGGTCTAGCCACCGTGATGACCACAGAACTGAGACCGAGGGACCCGGTACCGAGTACCCCGTGGCCCTGCGTCTGGGGGCGCTCCAAACTTGGCGTCACGAACAGGATCTACTTAAGCCTGAAGAATCAGGTCATGTGTGCCTTGGAACTGTGATTTATTGTGCTTGGACTGTGACTTATTGCAAGGACTGTGGATTGCCATCTGCCGCTAGAAGTTCCCGCCAAAACCGCCACCATTGCAGCACTAAGAGGAGCGCAGGAGAAGAAGAAGGGGGTGGAAGAAGGCGTAAACAAGCTGAAGAGCGCGAAAGACAATGGCCGCCCAGTCTAAGTATTTCTGCACCGTGAGGACGTGTCCGTCAGCAGCCGAGATCCGCCTCCTGATCCTCAATGGTGGGCGGAGACAAAGAAAGCGAAACCTCCCACGAAGGAGAGAGCGGGAGAAGGACGAGGAAGAAGGAGCGAACCATGTGGAGGACACCATGGCGAGCTGCCCGGAACCAGAGCGTGGGGTCGGAGCAGAGGACTCCCCCAGCTATCCGGAAGGACACCGTGACCAGGCCTCCACCGCTGATATTGAATTCCTGCAGGCCGGAGTGGATGAGCTCAGCGACCAACTCCGGTAGACGCAGCTGAGCACTGAGGCCGGGTGGAAGAAGACCTTCATCGGGAGCCTCACCAGACGTCTGTCGGCAGCCTCGTCTGGTCCGGAGCAAGAAAGAAGTCCCAGAGCTCCGAAGCCAGAAAGCAAGGCCCTGCTGGAAAGCGAGATGCTGCAACCAGAGATGACAACGCCGCAGCGCAAGGCCCTGCAACCAGCGTCCCAGATCCCAGCGGAGACGGAGCAGATCGGCACTGGAGGGACCGCATCTGAAGCAGGTATGAAGAATGACCCTGCCCCGCCAGCAGAGGACCTGCTGATAGGCCTGTTGTGAACTATACTTCTTGGCTCCCTCTTGTGGTCTCTAGTGGTATGGCACTGGGATTGTCTTTCCCCAGCTTGGTACCCACCTGGTTCGTTAGGCCAGGGGTGTTGCTATTTAAACTTCCTGGATTCTTAGTCTGGTGCCTGGCATCGTTGTAATCAGTTCATTTCTGTTTGCTCCTGTCTGCTGGTCCTGGTTCTTTGCAAGATAAGCTAAGTCCTGCTTCCTTGTTTTTGTTTATTTGGCATTGTTCTAATTTTTGTCCAGCTTGTACAAAATGTGATTCCTGATATTGCTGGAAACTCTAGGGGGCTGATATTCTCCCCCCACACCGTTAGTCGGTTCGGGGGTTCTTGAATATTCAGCGTGGATATTTTGATAGGGTTTTTTGCTGACCGTATAAGTCATCTTCCTATATTCTGCTATTAGTCAGTGGGCCTCTCTTTGCTAAAACCTAGTTCATTCTTACATTTGTCTTTTCTTCTTACCTCACTGTTATTATTTGTTGGGGGCTTGTATTCAACTTTGGGGTCTTTTCTCTGGAGGCAAGAAAGGTCTTATTTTCCCTTATAGGGTTAGTTAGTTCTCCGGCTGGCGCGAGACGTCTAGAATCAACGTAGGTACGTTCCCCGGCTACTGCTAGTTGTTGTGCTAGGATCAGGTATACGGTCAGCCTAGTTACCACTTCCCTATGAGCTGATTTTTGTATTTGCAGACTTTGCTGAAACCTCTGAGATCCTCTGCCATTGGGGTCATAACATAGGCCCCGTCGTGGTACCCCCTCTCCCTGGGACCTATAGACTCCAGCGCCTTACACCCTGGGATCAGGCCCTGGGTATGTAGCACTTCTTAAAGGCCCCGATCATGCCGATCCCCTTCCCGGGCGAGGTCTATGCGGAGCTACGGCCACCAGAGCAAGAGTAAACCTCGATACCATGGATATGTACTTTATATAGTTCATTTAACTGTTTGTCTTCCTGCTTTCTGCTGCTAAATCCCGACTCGGGTTATTTCTTAAAGGGGTCCCTTTGTTTACCCGGGATCCCTATTACCTTTTAATTATTACTTTTATTTTTATTTTTGCTCCTCGTTCACCCCTGTTATAAAGACTACCAAATCATGGACAGTGAATGATTCACAAATTGCATTGTAAATAGTTTGCACCTTCTTAAGGGTGCCCTCTACTGGTTTTACAAGAAGGAGAACTCTTTGCGAAGAAACTGTTCTTGGAAACAGCATCAGAGTTCCTGCCTTACACGGACTTGCAGCATGAGTAGCTGCATCACCTTAAAGAGACTTGGCTCCCTCTTAAAGGGAACGTTTGCTAGTTGTATTTAAGATACAATGTCGCCTTGAAAGAGAATAGATAGAAATAATGTTTGACATAGAAAAGTTATATGTAATTAGTTAGTTGATTATAGAAAATGTTTAATAATGTGTTAGAGAACGAGGACAGGAGAGTGAACCCGTAGGGGTTAGTGAGTGAGTCCTCCTAGGAGCCATAGAGAGATGGCTCAATGATACTGTACTAAAAAAAGAGGCAGTAGGCCTGGGCAGATAGACAGGTGGTCCTGCATGAGACAATCAGAGAGTAAAAAGAAAATATTGCACTTAGGAAAGAAAGATGAAGAAAAGTTAATTCATATTTTAGAAGTTTTATTATAGGCCTTTAGTGGATTCAGCTTACACGTCCTTAGAGGCAAAGTTAAATTATTGTTCAACATTTGCACTTAGTAGAATACCCGGTTGGGTAGTAGATGTTATTTATAGACTGTTATTTAAAAATAATAAACCATGTTTGTAACGTTCAAGAGTCCTCACCTCCCATAAAGGGAAGCATTGTTACTTTCACTTGTTATTGGTTTACTGCATTTCAAAATTTGTATGTCTTTTGCTGACATGTATTGTTGTTTTCTTCCCAGTCCGGGAGTACTGGATTTAACCGGGGGGGAGTGCAGCGCCCCAGAGTCCTGGTCATTGCAGTACTGATGCTCCGCCGCTAAGGGGAGTGATGGTACGTCTGATGGCACTGAAGGAGTTCACCTGACCAGGTATCACAGACACCAATACACTTCATAGTCTGGCCTCCAGGGGGAGCTAAGGGCGCTATGTATTAGGCCACTCCTCACAGTCTGGTAAAACTGGGGGTTAGATAGAAAGTTAGAGAGAAGCTGACTGGGTTGGAACCAGGCAACATCCTGTGGCAGAGGGTGTTGCAGGGGAAGATTCAGGGGGGTCCCTGTCAGGGGTGGGATCCTGACAGAGGCCTAGCTAAAAGGAAAGAACGTTAAGGAACCACGCCTGCATTACATCGCGGCGGTATCTCAAGAAAGGACAAGAAGCGAGGTTTATTGTGGAGAGTGAGAAACGAGATCAAAGCAAGAAGGAGATAATACCAGTAGGAGTCGTGCTGTAAGATCGAGGCAACATCCTACTTAAGCGCGTAGCCGGTGGCCGGAACACCGAGGAAGTATTGAGCTCCAAGCATTACTTCAAACCAACGGCAGGACAGTTAATTATAGGTTGGCTGTCTCACCTAAATCACCTAAGCAGACATAGGGGGCAACAGTGGGAGAGGGGCGACACTAGGGTCCCTTAAGAACTCCAGGCCTACCCGTCATACGGGTGCGTCCTATCCATATCATCTGGGGGACGGAGAAGAACATCAGAACAGATATAAGTTGTGGGAAGAACATCAGAGAGAGAAACATCAGAGATAGACACAACAGTTGTGAGGACTATTCCGTGGTGCTCAGCAGGGAAGGACTAAACACACAGGCGCTAGAAGGAAGGCACAGATTTCCACCTGCAAAAGAAAACTCTGGAGGTGCCATCGGATCGGCTGGTCTCAGCCAGCCCTGTTAACCGTACTCTGGATTGCGGACCCTGAAGCCTTCAGTAAAGAGGTAAAGAGACTGCAACCCTGTGTCCTTGTTATTCACCGCGAACTGCACCACGCACCATTACCCACACCTTTCATTGGACACCCCTTAGCAGGGTCACGGACTGGGTCTAGCCACCGTGACGACCACAGAACTGAGACCGAGGGACCCGGTACCGAGTACCCGCGGCCCTGCGTCTGGGGGCGCTCCACTAGCATACTCGGTAATGCTTGGTACTGGCCCGAGCATCACAGTGCTCGTGATGCTCAGCATGCATGAGCATTTCCGGGTTTGCTTGGCGGGCCCTCGGGTCCCTGCCCTGCATGTTTGGCGCTCTTTGGAGTGACAATCAACATGCAGGAATTGTATAACATGCACTGTATTGTCAGAGCGATGTTGGTTGTGGCATTTCAGTGATTAGCTGGCCGCACAGCATCATCAGGTCTATATCAGACCTGCCGCCGCCCTGCTCGTCCCAGTCAGCTCCAAAATCACCAGTGTAGGGAAAGTTGCTGCAGCAATAGGGACAGAATACAGTAGGTGGGGTATCAGTGTGGGTATACCATTGTTGAATCCACAAATCAGCTAAACCAACAGTCCCTCTAAGGACTAATTACGGGGTATATACAGCTCTGGCAAAAATTAAGAGACCACTGCACAGTTTTTTAAAAATCACCATCTCTAGATGTCTGACAGCCATTACATTCCACTGTCAGTTGAATTCCAACCAAAGTACACCTCATTCTACTTAATGTGCTTCTGATTAGACCATAGAGGCCTGGAGTAAGGTAATCTTCCCTGATGAGTCTAATTTACTGCTTTGCCCAACACCTGGTCATCTAATGGTTAGATGGAGACCTGGAGAGGCGTACAAGCCACAGTGTTTTGTACCCAATGTGAAATTTGGTGGTGGATCAGTGATGATCTGGGGATGCTTCAGCAAGGCTGGAATTGGTCAGGTTAATCTTTGCAAAGGACGTATGAATCAAGCCGCATACAAAGTTATCCTTGAAAAACACTTGCTTCCTTCTGCTTCGGCAATGTTCCCCAACTCCCGGGACTGCTTTTTCCAGCAGAACAATGTCCCATGCCACTCAGCTAGGTCAATCAATGTGTGGATGAAGGACCACGACATCAAGACCCTGTCATGACCAGCACAATCTCCAGACCTGAACCCCATTGAAAACCTCTGGAATGTAATCAAGAGGGAGATCTATAGTCACAAGCTATTAAACAAAGAAGAACTGCTTCAATTTTTGTACCATAAGGCATAAGGTCACCCAAAAGCAGTGTGAAAGACTGATGGAAAGCATGCAGAGACACATGAAAGCTGTGATTAAAAATCATGGTTATTCCACAAAATATTGATTTCTGAACTCTTCCCGACATAAAACATTAGTATTGTTGTTTCTACGTGAATAAGAACTTGTTTTCTTTGCATTATTTGAGGTCTGAAAGCATTGTTTTGTCGATTTCTCATTTGCTGCAAATAAATACAAAATTTTCAGCTTTACATTTCGGAGACATGTTGTCAGTAGTTTTTAGAATAAAACGACAATGCACATTTTGCTCAAAAAATATACATATAAAGAGAAAAAATCAGAGAAACTGAAAATTTTGCAGAGGTCTCTTCATTTTTGCAACCGCTGTAAATTGCAGTGCCAGGTAGGCAGGGAGTGTATGAGGGTATATAGATATCAGTAGCAGGCAGGCATTGTATGTGCCATACTTTATTGCATACAGCAAGAGGGTCCATTCCATTACTGTCTGCTGCTGCTGCCTATTACATATAGTGACCATATATACAGTCATATGAAAAAGTTTGGGCACCCCTATTAATCTTAAGCTTAATGTTTTATAAAAATTGTTTTTTTTGCAACAGCTATTTCAGTTTCATATATCTAATAACTGTTGGACACAGTAATGTTTCTGCCTTGAAATTAGGTTTTTTGTACTGACAGAAAATGTGCAATCTGCATTCAAACAAAATTTGACAGGTGCATAAGTATGGGCACCCTTATCATTTTCTTGTTTTAAATACTCCTACCTACTTTTTACTGACTTACTAAAGCACTTTTTTTGGTTTTGTAACCTCATTGAGCTTTAACCTTCATAGCTAGGTGCATGCAATCATGAGAAAAGCTACTTAAAGTGGCCACTTGCAAGTTGTTCTCCTGTTTGAATCTCCTCTGAAGAGTGGCATCATGGGCTCCTCAAAACAACTGACAAATGATCTGAAAACAAAGATTATTCAACATAGTTGTTCAGGGGAAGGATACAAAAAGCTGTCTCAGAGATTTAACCTGTCAATTTCCACTGTGAGGAACATAGTAAGGAAATGGAAGAACACAGGTACAGTTCTTGTTAAGGCCAGAAGTGGCAGGCCAAGAAAAACATCAGAAAGGCAGAGAAGAAGAATGGTGAGATCAGTCAAGGACAATCCTCAGACCACCTCCAGAGAGCTGCAGCATCAACTTGCTGCAGATGGTGTCACTGTGCATCGGTCAACTATACAGCACACTTTGCACTAGGAGAAGCTGTGTGGGAGAGTGATGCGAAAGAAGCCGTTTCTGCAAGCACGCCACAAACAGAGTCGGCAGAGGTATGCAAAAGCACATTTGGAGAAGCCAATTTCTTTTTGGAAGAAGGTCCTGTGGACTCATGAAACCATGATTGAGTTGTTTGGTAATACAAAAAGGCGTTATGCATGGCGGCAAAAAAACACAGTGCGTTGTATAGTTGACCGATGCACAGTGACACCATCTGCAGCAAGTTGATGCTGCAGCTCTCTGGAGGTGGTCTGAGGATTGTCCTTGACTGATCTCACCATTCTTCTTCTCTGCCTTTCTGATGTTTTTCTTGGCCTGCCACTTCTGCCCTTAACAAGAACTGTACCTGTGTTCTTCCATTTCCTTACTATGTTCCTCACAGTGGAAATTGACAGGTTAAATCTCTGAGACAGCTTTTTGTATCCTTCCCCTGAACAACTATGTTGAATAATCTTTGTTTTCAGATCATTTGACAGTTGTTTTGAGGAGCCCATGATGCCACTCTTCAGAGGAGATTCAAACAGGAGAACAACTTGCAAGTGGCCACTTTAAGTAGCTTTTCTCATGATTGCATACACCTGGCTATGAAGTTCAAAGCTCAATGAGGATACAAAACCAAAAAAGGGCTTTAGTAAGTCAGTAAAAAGTAGGTATGAGTATTTAAAACAAGAAAATGATAAGGGTGCCCATACTTATGCACCTGTCAACTTTTGTTTGAATGCAGATTGCACATTTTCTGTTAGTACAATAAACCTCATTTCAAGGCAGAAACATTACTGTGTCCAACAGTTATTAGATATATGAAACTGAAATAGCTGTTGCAAAATAAACCATTTTTATAAAACATTAAGCTTAAGATTAATAGGGGTGCCCAAACTTTTTCATATGACTGTACATAGTCCCAGGTATCAGTGGCCAGGAATATTGTTTTTTTGCATCTTATCCCTGATTATTTTATTTAAAAGCAATCCAGAGCACATGGTATTTTTTTTCTGCACTTGCTTGTTGGCACTGCAGAATACAGCCAGATCCTTAAAGGGAACCTGTCACCTGAATTTGGCGGGACCGGTTTTGGGTCATATGGGCGGGGTTTTCGGGTGTTTGATTCAACCTTTCCTTACCCGCTGGCTGCATGATGGCTGCAATATTGGATTGAAGTTCATTCTCTGTCCTCCAGAGTACACGCCTGCGCAAGGCAATATTGCCTTGCGCTGGCGTGTACTACGGAGGACACAGCATGGACTTCAATCCAATATTGCGGCCAGCATGCAGCCAGCGGGTTTTATGTGGAGCATCTATGAGGCAATAAGGAAATGTATGGAGCATTATACTGTATGTGGCACAGTTTTATATGGAGCATCTATGGGGCCATAATGAAATGTATGGAGCATTATATGTGGCACAGCTTTATATGGAGCATCTTATGGGGCAATAATGAACGGTATGGAGCATCTATTTTTATGAAATTCACCGGTAGCTGCTGCATTTCCTACCCTAGGCTTATACTTGAGTCAATAAGTTTTCCCAGTTTTTTGTGGCAAAATTAGGGGGGGCGGCTTAAACTCGGGTCGGCTTATACTCGAGTATATACGGTAATTCACATTATTTTGCTGGGTTTTTTTTTAAGAAAATACAGGCCAGATAAATTTAAGCGGGGGATCTCTGTCACAGGCCTCACCAATCTGTGGGCTATAAATTGGGGAATTTTTAGGCTCAATTGAACTGTTGTTGCTGTGTTTTAACTTAGTTATTGACACAGTTTTGCTGTAAAAAAAAAATCCAGGCCAGATAATTAAAAATGGGGGATCTCTGTCACAGGCCTCACCTATCTGCGATTTAAAAACTGGGGCATTTTGGGGGCTAAATTGAACAATTGTTATTGTTGTATCTTAACCTATTTATTCACACTCTTTTGCTGTTTAAAAAGAATCCATGCCAGATAATTAAAAGTAGGGGATCTCTGTCACAGGCCTCACTTTTCTGTGTGCTATAAATTGGGGCATTTTTTGTGCTCCATTAAACTGTTTCTGCTGTGTCTTAGCCTAGTTATTCATACTATGTTGCTGTTTTTAAAGAAAATCCATGCCAGATCATTTAAAGAGAGGGATCTCCGTCACGAACCTCACCTATCTGTGGGCTAAAAATTGGGGCATTTTTGGGCTCAATTGAACTGTTGCTGCTGTGGCTTAGCCTAGTAATTCACATTATTTTGCAGTTTTTTAAAGAAAATCCAGGCCAGATAATATAAAGCGTGGGATCTCTGTCACGGGCCTCACCTATCTGTGGGCTAAAAATTGGGGCATTTTTGGGGCTCAATTGAACTGTTGCTGCTGTTTAGTAGTCTATTTATTCACACTCTTTTACTGTTTAAAATATATCCAGGCCAGATAATTAAATGTGGGAGATCTCCGTCATAGGCCTCACCTATGGCCGGACTCACACTAGAGCGTAATACGGACGAGTACTATGCGATAAAAAATCACACAGCACTCGGACCAATGTTAATCTATGGGGCAGCTCTCATCATGCGCAATTTTCTCAGCCTTATTTTACTTGCGTAGGAAATCGCAGCATGCTGCGATTGTCACCGTATTACGCCCGAAAAATGAAAAGGCAAGTCTATGGGTGCCAGAAAAACTTGCACACCACACAGACTATCAGTGTGACTTGTGAGAAGTATGCACCTGTGTCCTATAGAAAAGCCGGCAATTCAGTGCGGTGTACAGTAAAATCACACTGACAGGTTACAATAGAATAGATAAAATAAATGTCTACGCATAGTATAGGTAGATTATATATATATATATACATATATATATACAGTGTCGGACTGGGGTGCTAAGGCCCACCAGTAACATTGACATTGAGGGGGCCCACTTTTCACTTGCATTCAAATATTACACTATCCTCATTCAAAAACTTACCTATATCTCTATATAATAATAAATTGGGCAATTGGGTTAATAAATAATGAGATGCTGCTTTTTTTCTGTACAGGGTGAATCAATTGATTTATACTAAGTACTGCCCATATAGTGGGGTTGGGGGCATATATCTGCACAGGGGCTCACCGGGGGATTCCCCTGTTACTCTATGGACCAGTCCGAGCCTGTATATATGTGTATCATTATATTTCATAGAGTTAGGTAGCAGCATAGCGGATAATTCAATTGGGGGCATCTGTAAAATCATTACAGAACCCGACAGGATATGAGACATGGTTTACTGTTGTGAATTCTGCTTTTGGGTTCCCTCCGGTGGTGGTAGGTGGTAATGCAGTTGTCCCTGGGTTGCAGTCCTGGTCAGGTGTGTCTGCTGATTGCAGTTCTGACTGGGGTATTTAGGTGTGCAGGATTCATTAGTCCTTGCCAGTTGTCAATTGTTGTTGGGAGGTGTTGGACCTCTCCTTGGTTCCTCCTGCCTTTCTGCCAAATCAGCAAAGATAAGTGTCTGGTTTTGTTTCTGTGGCACACATGCTGTGTGCTTCATAATTCAGTGCTATTCTTTTGTGTTTTCTTGTCCAACTTAGATTGTGTCAGTATTTCCTCAGTCTTGTTGGATTCTCTGGGGTTGCAGATATTCATTATTGTGGAATTTTTTGTATTATCTGCTGTGGATATTTTTGGAAGGGTTTTAATACTGACCGCCTAGTATTCTGTCCTATCTTTCCCTATTTAGCTAGAGTGGCCTCTTTTGCTAAATCCTGTTTTCTACCTGCGTGTGTCTTTTCTTATCCTACTCACAGTCAATATTCGTGGGGGGCTGCCTATCCTTTGGGGTTCTGCTCTGAGGCAAGGTAGTATTCCTATTTCCATCTATAGGGGTATTTAGTCCTCCGGCTGTGTCGAGGTGTCTAGGGTTTGTTAGGCACACCCCACGGCTACTTCTAGTTGCGGTGTTAGTTCAGGATTTGCGGTCAGTACAGTTTCCACTTACTCCAGAGAAATTTTCATTTCATGCAGCTCCAAGGTCACTGGATCATAACAGTTTACGTACAGAAAACCATTGCATATCCGTCAGATTTTTATATGTCCGTCATTCGTAATGTTAGTAGTGTGTGTAAAATTTTGGAGCTGTAGGTGTTAAATTAAAGGATTAATTCACGAAAAAAAACTGGTATGGGCTCCCGTGCAATTTTCTCCGCCAGAGAGGGAAAGCCAGTGACTGAGGGCAGATCTTAATAGCCTAGAGAGCGACCATGGTTATTGTTCCTCCTGGCTAAAAACAGCCACCCCAGAAAAGGCACATCTGTAAGATGCACCTATTCTGGCACTTAGCCTCTCTCTTCCTACTGCCTGCAGCGGTGGCATGTGGGGTAATGAAGGGTTAATGTCACCTTGCTATTGTAAGGTGACATTAAGCCTGGTTAAAAATTGAGAGGTGTCAATAAGATACCTATCCATTATTAATCCAATAGTATGAATGGGTTAAAAATAAACACACATTAAGAATAAAGTCTTTTAATGAAATAATGAAACACACAGGTTTACCATCTTTTTTACACTCTCAATCCAAGCGAAGCCCTCGTTCTTCTGTAAAAAAATCCAAAATAAAAAAACAAAAACATCCCATATTTGTCCGCCGTACAGTCAAGTCCCATGCTGCAATCCATCTCAAGGGGTTAAATGGTTTACAACCCAGAGCGGTGCTAATGTAAACCGCAGAGGAATGAATGAAAAGCTGCTTGCACAGCCTCCCCGCCTTACCCGACATGAACTCATTAGCATGGGAACGTTTCTGAATATTTTCCCACGCCTTCAATTTCAGCTCAGTTCAGGCGGGACCGACTACCGCTGTCGTCACTGAGGCTGTGCAGACTCCCCGCCTGACACGGTGAACTTGACAGCGAACTTGAAATAACTTGAATCTGGCAAAAGTAATAATAACTAAAAAAATCTATGAAAATGAACAAGTGAAAGTCATACATTGCTTTTCAACCATGCTTACACAGAATTTTTTTAAGCATAAAACCCAAGAAATAGGCATCGACAGAAATGATGGTACCCTTAACTTAATATTTGGTTGCACAACCTTTTGTGGCAATCACTGCAATCAAGCGATTCCTGTAACTGTCAATGAGACTTCTGCACCTCTCGACAGGTATTTTGGCCCACTCCTCAAGAGCAAACTGCTCCAGTTGTCTCGTGACTAAAGGTTGCCTTTTCCAGATGGCATGTGTCAGCTCTTTCCAAAGATGCTCAATAGGATTAAGATCAGAGCTCATAGAAGGCCATTTCAGAATAGTCCAATGTTTTCCTCTTAGCCATTCTTGGGTGTTTTTAGCTGTGTGTTTTGGGTCATTATCCTGTTGCAAGACCAATGACCTGCGACTGAGACCAAGCTTTATGACACTGGGCTGCACATTTCTCTCTAGAATCCCTTGATAGTCTTGATATTTCATTGTACCCTGCACAGATTCTAGACACCGTGTGCCAGATGCAGCAAAGCAGCCCCAGAACATAACAGAGCCTCCTCCTTGTTTCAAAGTAGGGACAGTTTTCTTTTCTTAATAAGCTTCATTTTTCCATCAGTGAACATAGAGCTGATGTGCCTTGCAAAAAAAAAATCCATTTTTGTCACATCTGTCTACAGGACATTCTCCCAGTAGCTTTGTGGCTTGTCAACATATAGTTTGGCAAATACCAGTCTGGCTTTTTTATGATTCTTTTTTAACAATGGTGTCTTCCTTGGTCGTTTCCCATGAAGTCCACTTTGGCTCATACAACGACGGATGGTGCAATCTGACACTGATGTTCCTTGAGATTGAAGTTCACCTTTAATCTGTTTAGAAGTTTTTCTGGACTCTTTTGTTACCATTCATATTATCTGTCTCTTTTATTTGTCATCAATTTTCCTCCTCCGGCCAGGTCCAGGGAGGTTGGCTACAGTCCCATGGAGCTTAAATTTCTGAATATGTGCAACTGTTGCCACAGGCAGGGCCTTATTTGCCATTAGGCACTGGAGGGCACATACCTAGAGCGCCGGGTTGCAGGGGGCGGCACCAAGACAGGGAATAACTTTTTTTGTAACTTCCCCTCCCCTTTGTTAGACAATCCAGGAAATCAGTTGTCTTTTCGGAGGAGGGAAGGTGGGGTTGGGGGCGGGGGTGCACTTCCATATTCACCTCGATGCAGGGAGCTGAGTGACCCAGGTAGTAGTAGTGCCGTAACTTCCGGGGTCAGAGAGGTCCTTGCATCCAAGGTGCTGCAGCATCTGTGCATGCGAGGAGGATGCCAACAACAACACCGCACTAAAAGTAAGGCTTCTAACTCCACCTGGCTAGGGGGATTCCTGAGATGCTTCCAAACAAGCCAGACCACCACCAGCACCTGTGTTCCGTGCCCTGGACTGTGGCTGCCTTGAACCAAGTAAAGAGGTAAAGAGACGGCAACCCCTTGTCCTCTGTTTCTTACTACACCACATACCACCATCTTCATCTACTACACTGGAAGCCCTGGGGACCCAGCTTCAACTGTGGGAAGCCATACCATCCCTGCTGCCATAACATCACCCCAGTGGACCCCTTTAAGCAGCGTCGGTCACCCAACACCGAATACCACAGGTGGCGTCACAAACTTTTATTATTCAACTAACCCCTTTAAAAACGTCCCTTTAACATGGGGGCGCCCAGGGCCATGGACTGGGCCGCCAACACGTGACACATCCCTTTAAGTACCGGACCCAGTACCAAGTACCCCACGACCCTGGCGGGTGTTTCAGCTGCTGTATACTGGTGAACAAGGGAGGCTGGTGACAGGGGAGGCTGCTGTATACTGGTGAACAGGGAAGACTGGTGACAGGCAAGGCTGTGCTGTATACTGGTTAACAGGGGAGGCCGGTGACATGGGAGGCTGGGGACAGGGGAGGCTGGTGTCATAGGAGGCTGTGCTGTATACTGGTGAACAGGGGAGGCTGCTGCTCTATACTGGTGAACAGGGGAGGCTGCTGCTATATACTGGTGACAGGGGAGGCTGGTGCTGCTATATAGTGGTGAACAGGGGAGTCTGGTGCTATTCAGGCTGAGGATTTGGGGTAAGATGACGCTTTAGAATGGGATTAGGGGGCATATTCCTATAGAATAGTTTTTATTGGCGCTATAACATAAAATCTACTTTATTTACTATGCAAATGAGGTTGTTTTGCAGCACTCTCGTATTTGTATACTAAAGCTTGTCTTTATTGTCAGTGCTCTGTTAGTAAAAGGGAGTGCTGTCTAAAATCAGCTTGCAAGTTTGCGCTTACTCACTGAGGCTGGTTTCACACTTGTGTTTTTTTCAAGTCAGGCAAAATCAGGTTTTTCAGCCAAATCCTGATCCTTTCAGGATCCAGTTTCTGGTTCATTCACTTTCATGGTGTCAGGAAGCAACCTGAAACAAATGTATTCTACCCGACACCCTTTCAGGTTCAGGTTTTTGCCCATTCACTTTATTGGTGTCTGGTAGAATACAATTATTTCAGGTTGCTTCCTGACACCATTAAAGTGAATAGACAAAAAACTGGATCCTGAAAGGATCAGGATTTGGCTGATAAACCTGATTTTGCCAATTTTGAAAAGGAAGGGTGAAACCAGCGACACTGGATGAGTGCAGCAGCGTGCTCCAAGAGTCAGTGTGGGTGCACACAATCTGGTGCTCGTTCTGACGCCTGCTACCTGTCTGCTCTCGGCTACCCTTTGAACACCTTCAGTATAGAGGAGAGGTGAATGAGCAGACAACATGTCCCTTTATCACTAGGCCTCTCCTCACTGAAGCAATGGTTAGGTCACCTATTTTAATCTCTTGATGACTTTAGGCTCAAGGTGTTAAAAAAACGCTCAAAAGACTGAACCTGTGTGCAGCAAGTTCTTTCTTTAGTGTTTAATTAGCGCTTTTTAAAATGTTTTACAGAGTAGATCTGCCTTAAACAGATGTCGTGTGCAGAGACTCAGTGTGTGACATCAGTAAGGGGCGCGACCACAAAAAGTGCCTAGGGCAGCGTGAAGGCCAAATATGGCCCTGGTCACAGGAACATCAAGCTGCTTGGAGATGGTCTTATAACTTTTACCTTTAACATGTTTGTCTATAATTTTCTTTCTAATCTCCTGAGACAACTCTTTCCTTCGCTTCCTCTGGTCCATGTTGAGTGTGATACACACCATGTCACCAAATAGCACAGTGAGTATCTGTAGCCCTATATACCGGCCACTCACTGATTCCAAAATTGTAGACACCTGTGATACTAGTAAGTGGACACACCGTGATTTAACATGTACATGTCCCTTTTGTCACATTATTGTCAGGGGTGCCATCATTTCTGTCCAGGCTTATTTCATGAGTTTTTTTTTTTTTAATTCTGTGGAAGTATGGTTGACAAGCAATGCCTGACTTTCATTTGTTCATTTTCATAGGTTTTTTTTTATTTATAATTACTTTTGTTAGATTCAAGTTATTTATGTCACCTGTATGGGTTTTTCTGACAATAAACGAGGGGTACCAACAATTTTGACCATGTGTGTATGTGTATGCAGTACTGACCAAAAGTTTGGACACACCTTTTCATTTAAAGATTTTTCTGTATTTTCATGACTATGAAAATTGTACATTCACACTGAAGGCATCAAAACTATGAATTAACACATGTGGAATTATATACAGTCATATGAAAAAGTTTGGGCACCCCTATTAATCTTAAGCTTAATGTTTTATAAAAATGGTTTATTTTGCAACAGCTATTTCAGTTTCATATATCTAATAACTGTTGGACACAGTAATGTTTGTGCCTTGAAATGAGGTTTATTGTACTAACAGAAAATGTGCAATCTGCATTCAAACAAAAGTTGACAGGTGCATAAGTATGGGCACCCTTATCATTTTCTTGTTTTAAATACTCATACCTACTTTTTACTGACTTACTAAAGCCCTTTTTTGGTTTTGTATCCTCATTGAGCTTTGAACTTCATAGCCAGGTGTATGCAATCATGAGAAAAGCTACTTAAAGTGGCCACTTGCAAGTTGTTCTCCTGTTTGAATCTCCTCTGAAGAGTGGCATCATGGGCTCCTCAAAACAACTGTCAAATGATCTGAAAACAAAGATTATTCAACATAGTTGTTCAGGGGAAGGATACAAAAAGCTGTCTCAGAGATTTAACCTGTCAATTTCCACTGTGAGGAACATAGTAAGGAAATGGAAGAACACAGGTACAGTTCTTGTTAAGGGCAGAAGTGGCAGGCCAAGAAAAACATCAGAAAGGCAGAGAAGAAGAATGGTGAGATCAGTCAAGGACAATCCTCAGACCACCTCCAGAGAGCTGCAGCATCAACTTGCTGCAGATGGTGTCACTGTGCATCGGTCAACTATACAACGCACTGTGTTTTTTTGCCGCCATGCATAACGCCTTTTTGTATTACCAAACAACTCAATCATGGTTTCATGAGTCCACAGGACCTTCTTCCAAAAAGAAATTGGCTTCTCCAAATGTGCTTTTGCATACCTCTGCCGACTCTGTTTGTGGCGTGCTTGCAGAAACGGCTTCTTTCGCATCACTCTCCCACACAGCTTCTCCTAGTGCAAAGTGTGCTGTATAGTTGACCGATGCACAGTGACACCATCTGCAGCAAGTTGATGCTGCAGCTCTCTGGAGGTGGTCTGAGGATTGTCCTTGACTGATCTCACCATTCTTCTTCTCTGCCTTTCTGATGTTTTTCTTGGCCTGCCACTTCTGGCCTTAACAAGAACTGTACCTGTGTTCTTCCATTTCCTTACTATGTTCCTCACAGTGGAAATTGACAGGTTAAATCTCTGAGACAGCTTTTTGTATCCTTCCCCTGAACAACTATGTTGAATAATCTTTGTTTTCAGATCATTTGTCAGTTGTTTTGAGGAGCCCATGATGCCACTCTTCAGAGGAGATTCAAACAGGAGAACAACTTGCAAGTGGCCACTTTAAGTAGCTTTTCTCATGATTGCATGCACCTAGCTATGAAGGTTAAAGCTCAATGAGGTTACAAAACCAAAAAAAGTGCTTTAGTAAGTCAGTAAAAAGTAGGTAGGAGTATTTAAAACAAGAAAATGATAAGGGTGCCCATACTTATGCACCTGTCAAATTTTGTTTGAATGCAGATTGCACATTTTCTGTCAGTACAAAAAACCTAATTTCAAGGCAGAAACATTACTGTGTCCAACAGTTATTAGATATATGAAACTGAAATAGCTGTTGCAAAAAAAACAATTTTTATAAAACATTAAGCTTAAGATTAATAGGGGTGCCCAAACTTTTTCATATGACTGTACCATCAGTTGTGTTGTGCAGAAGTCTGGTGGATACATAGCTGGTAGTCCTACTGAATAGACTGTTAGAATTTGTATTATGGCAAGAAAAAAAGCAGCTAAGTAAAGAAAAACGAGTGGTCATCATTGCTTTAAGAAATGTAGGTCAATCAGTCTTAAAAATTTGGAAAACTTTGAAAGTGTCTCCAAGTGCAGTGGCAAAAACCATCAAGCGCTACAAAGAAACTGGCTCACATGAGGACCGTCCCAGGAAAGGAAGACCAAGAGTCATCTCTGCTTCTGAGGATAAGTTTATCCGAGTCATCAGCCTCAAAAATCGCAGGTTAACAGCAGCTCAGATTAGAGACCAGGTCAATGCCACACAGAGTTCTAGCAGCAGACACATCTCTACAACAACTGTTAAGAGGAGACTTTGTGCAGCAGGCCTTCATGGTAAAATAGCTGCTAGGAAACAACTGCTAAGGACAGGCAACAAGCAGAAGAGACTTGTTTGGGCTAAAGAACACAAGGAATGGACATTAGACCAGTGGAAATATGTGCTTTGGTCTGATGAGTCCAAATTTGAGACCTTTATTTCAACCACCGTGTCTTTGTGCGACGCAGAAAAGGTGAACGAATGGACTCTACATGCCTGGTTCCCACCGTGAAGCATGGAGGAGGAGGTGTGATGGTGTGGGGGTGCTTTGCTGGTGACACTGTTGGGGATTTATTAAAAATTGAAGGCATACTGAACCAGCATTCCATCCGGTTTGCATTTAGTTGGACCATCATAAATTTTTCAAAAGGACAATGACCCCAAACACACCTCCAGGCTGTGTAAGGGCTATTTGACCAAGAAGGAGAGTGATGGGGTGCTACGCCAGATGACCTGGCCTCCACAATCACCAGACCTGAACCCAATCAAGTTGGTTTGGGGTGAGCTGGACCACCAAGTGAAGGCAAAAGGGCCAACAAGTGCTAAGCATCTTTTGGGAACTCCTTCAAGATTGTTGGAAGCCCATTCCTGTGACTACCGCTTGAAGCTGATCAAGAGAATTCCAAGAGTGTGGAAAGCAGTCATCAAAGCAAAAGTTGGCTACTTTGAAGAACTTGGAATATAAGACATAATTTCAGTTGTTTCACACTTTTTTGTTAAGTATATAATTCCACATGTGTTAATTCATAGTTTTGATGCCTTCAGTGTGAATGTACAATTTTCATAGTCATGAAAAAACAGAAAAATCTTTAAATGAGAAGGTGTGTCCAAACTTTTGGTCTGTACTGTATACACTGTATGTATGTGTCACTGACATCTATATATCTAACTATTCTCTGTGTATATATCTATTCTATCCATTCTATTCTAACCTGTGACGCTGTGATTTTACTGAATGAGGCACATGTATTATCGACTTTTATTCTATCTTTTACTGAATGTTACCAACTTTTTCCAATTTTAAGAAAAATGCTTGTGTTACACATCACGAATCCTAATGTACCATATTTGTGCTGAATTTATGTTTGGTGATCAGTTTCTGAACATATTCGCTCATCACTAATCGTAAGCTAATTTTGGAGGATAGATCTGGTGTCCACATGAGATCAAGTTGACTTTAAGGACCCACAATTTTAGTTGAAGATTTCCAGACCAGACAATCTACTTACAAAGGAAATTAAATTGAAAAAGCAAAATCAATCCATCACCCAATCAGTGATAATTTTATGATTGTTACCGTGTCCTCTGTATACTTCTTCAATTAATGCCACTTTAGGTCTTCCTGAAAATTCATCGGCATGATTGACAAGGGCGTCTTTTATAGCCTCGTACCCACATATGACAACAACTTTCTCAGGGCCAATTTGTAAGGTGTACACGGCTCCATACTTCTTAGACAGCTGAAAAGTGAAATGACTGTTGTTTAGTGAATTTCTTAATGATATTTTGCCTCTTTTTTAAGGTGAACATATTCTAATAGTAGAGCAAAATTTATTAGATATGTTTTCTGAATTCATCATAATAAACTTTAACCTGTAATTAACAGGATCATCAATTACCAAACGATACTCATCCTAAGGGCTCATACTCGCGAGAAATACGGACAATTGTAATCCGATAATAAATCGGATTGCACTTGGACCAATGTCATTCAATGGGTGACATCTCATCTGCAATTTTTTTTCTCAGCTAAAATCGGACTGAGAAAAAAATTGCAGCATGTTGCGTATTTCTGCGTATCTTGGATGAGACTCGCCAATACAAGTCAATGGGTGCGAGAAAAAAATCACACAGCACTCGCACCAAAAAAATACACCTCCCTTTTAGCATGTATACACATGGAACATTTTGGCTTTTTTTTTTCCTTTAACATTTGTGAGGGCTCTCACTCCTAAATTTGGGAGGTCGCTCCCTCATGCCAAATAGTTGGCAAGATAGTGGAATACATATTCCCCATCCCTCTGCAATGCCATTTCAAACATGGTCACTTGAATTTTGGCCCTTTCCAGACACCACTGCCATGTCATTATGCGGCCTTCGCTTACAATTTTCAGAGGGCCACCAGGTGCTGTGAAACCTGCATTTTGTAAGGTCCACAATGGAATGACAATGGAACCACTGTCATAGCAGGTAAATCCATTGTAAGGTGAATGCAGGAGTTGGGTGATCTGTGTGATCAATGTCAGTAAGTTGGATTCTACCAGACACCAAACGCATTACAATTAAATTTGAAATACAGTGTATGCAAGCTAAGGCCTGTATTGTGGTCAATCTGTCAGGCCTAACATCCATATGTAGGCTTTACTGACAGAGGTGTCCACATTTACAGATGCATACGGACATTGGCCTTCGGTAAGTGTTCACATTTGGACAGGGAGGTCAGGGACCCATCAGATTAATGAGACCACCTTGACGATGGTTGATGGGCTCACACTATTTGGCCAAATTCTGTGCTAAGTGTCTCACAAATATTTTTCCTAATGTTCAAAAAGCCATTTGCTATTCATATTTCATGTATTTCATATTCGACATGCTTTGGCACGATAGAGTGCAACTTTTTTTTGTATTTTTTTTGTATAAGGCCTAAAACCCATGTCAGGAACATGTACAAACCTCATTTTACTTGGAAGCAGCTTTCTCAAGGGAAAGAGACAGGAGTGTCATTGACCAATCTGAACAATCCTACGCAGTTCTTGTGGAAACTACCCAACCAGGCAGAATGTATCTTTTGCATGGTTTTGAGCAACAATGGAGTAATAACAAGATATTTTCCAGAGAGTGTCGAGGTCTGTGGAGTGTATTACTGAGGTGACAGGCCGTGCTACAGAGCTCAGGTAAAGGCCTTATCGTGGCAATGACCATGGTCCAATATGCATAACGCTGCTGCCTGAATAGGTGTGTGGAGCATATTAATCCAGTCTCTTAGCTGTGCTTAAATTATACAGAAACTGGCCAATACCCCACGAACATTTTTTTATAAGGACCCAAATATAGAAAATGAAAGGGAAACAACAGTTTAATAAAGTGACACAAGTCTCATTCATTTAGGAGCCTGGAAAAGTCAGCAATGGTCTTTGTCCAGCACCGTACAATGTAAAGTGCTAACAAATATGTATGCCCCATCTAGCAATTTGTGAACAGACATATATGCTGACATGGGACAACTGAACGCTGCGCTGGGACAACAAACTGGACATGGTTGCTGACTGTTATGTCTGCGCAACTGCAGGTTGTGGACAGGAGACCTCAGCACCTCCTTCCTGGACAGCCGAGTGGGAATGGCGTAACACAGGGGAAGGGCCAGTGGTTTCACCGTCATACACATATTTTGTACCCAGGTGTTCTGTCCACCTACTAGGGTGTTGCGTATATGAGCAGTATATGGCGTATGCTAACAGAGGTATTATGTCGAATATCCCTTTATGAAGGGTGCGTGAGTAAGATCTTTGAACTAGCAGAAGAAACATAGAGCATGATTCATTACTCATACTATTATTCTGTGTAAGTCTGAAACCTGAAGAATTGTTTGGAGCATAGTAATTAATGTATTAATGTTCCAAAATGTCCAAGTGCAGACCCAAAAAACATCAGGCTACCAGATAAACGCTTAAAGAGACAATGAAAAGGGCAACACAATAAAAAAAAATAGAATAGAATATATAGAGATTGAGAGTAAAAATTTGACCATTGCACAATGTATAAAGGTTTTTAAAAATTACCCCAATGGGTCTGTTTCATAAACGCTGAAAGAGACCATGATGGGGACAACACAATACATTTTGCAGTTATCACAAGAGTTAGAGATAGAGAGTACAAGTTTCACCATTGCACAATGTGCAAAGGTTTAAAAATATTAGCCAAGGGGTCTCTCTCAGACCAGCGGAAAGACGCCGTGATGGAGACTTCACAATACACTTAGCAGTTATTACAAGAGGTACAGATATAGAGTACCAGTTTCACATTCCACAATGTGCACAGATTTCAAAAAGTACAAAACAATACCCACATGGGGTACTCATCGTACTTGTTGCAGAAGCAGAAGGAGGACGAGGAGTTAATTTCATGAACAAAATGGTTTTGGTTGGTAAGGGGTGGACGTTAAGACAAATTAAAAAGAAAAAAAATTATTTGTCCTGCATTTACATAACATTGCTGCCATATGAAGGGCTTAAAAAGTCGGATGAAATCCATCCCTTGTTCAATTTTAGAAGAGTCAGCCTGTCTAACAGCTGTGTGTGCCTATCCGTTATGATTGCACCTGTAGGACTAAAAACCCGTTCAGACAATACATATGAGGCAAAGCATGGTAGCACCTCCATGGTGTACAAGGAGAGGTCGGGTCAAGTGTGCAACTTGGACAAGCAATAGTTAACAGGCACTGATAAATCAGGAAAGATGCTGGTATGGTCACTTAGCTAGTCCTTCACAATTTTGGTCAACTTCTCCCTCCACATCATAGTTAACCAACATATAGCCCTTGCTGATGGGTCAGTCTCATGAAAATGGCCTAGTTGGTGGACATTCCCCCTGAGTTGCACCTGGTGTTTGTGGCCCTCTACAGTAATCCTTGTGGGCAAAAAGAGCTGGTACCTCTGTACCAGCAATGTCTCTGGGTAATCTTTTGAACAAGTCTTCCACTTCGGACCTCTGGCATGCATGCACTGAAAATGGCACGTATGCTTCCGACATCAGAGAAGCAAATTACTCCTTGTACCGTGGGTCAGGAAAGGTGCACAGCCAGTATTGCATGGTGAACAAAATGTCTTTCACGCGAGAGTCTTGGAAAAGGCATCTGGACATGAACTCTGCCATGTGTGGCAGACTACAGAGAGCGAAATGTACAGTGTCCTCATCAGGAAGAGCAATAACCGTCCTCCTCACGACGCATAGCCTCCTGCTTCTCCTCCTCTTGTTTGGATTCGAAGTCCCCTCTGTAGAGCAGATCAAAAAATCCTGTTCTTCCTCCTCCTCATCCTCCTCCTCTTGTTCCTCATCATTACTCAATGTGGCCTGTAAATACTGTGTGATGCTGGGCTGTGTGGTATCAGCCACTGTACAATCTTGCTCAAAAGCCATAGCTCAGCATTCAAAGCTTCCTCTTTCACAATCTGTAGTGAACATTTTAATCGACAGAGCAGTGGGATGGTTATGCTCATAATAGTGAAACGCCTGCCAGGGCCATGGTGTACTTGGTAAAGTGTTCTGTCCTTAAAGGGATGTGTCACGGCAGTGGTGACCCAGTCCGTGGCCCTGGGCGACCGTGTTTAAGGGACGGTCTTTAAAGGGGTGTGTGAAATAATAAAATTTTGTGACGCCACCTGTGGTATTCAGTCATGGATGACCGATGCTGCTTAAAGGGGTCCACTGGGGTGATGTTATGGCAGCTGGGATGGGGTAGCTTCCCAAAGGTGAAGCTGGGTCCCCAGGGCTTCCGGTGTAGTAGATGAAGATGGTGTAGTAAGAAACAGAGGATGCAAGGTTGCAGTTTCTTTACCTCTTTACTTGCTTTAACCCTGCTGTTATGTTCGGTCAAAAATGACCGTTTTTGAACTTTGATATTTTTTAAAAACTTCATTATGCGGTTCTGAAACTTGTGGTTACTTCTATTTTCCTAATTTGAGGCGTTCGTTCTAAGGGTACTTTTTTTTTTTAGTTTAGTTTTTGCATCACATTTTTTTTACATTTGTACTGTTCCCAGTCAAAAATGACCGAATAGCATTCTATGCTAATTTCAGCCATTTTTTGAGTAAAACAAATGAGTTATCATTTCTTTTGATACTACTTATTGCATCTACTATTGTTTATGAAGTAAACAGTTGCTTTAGGTGCAGATTTACATATGCTTTCAGTACAAACCATATGCATTGGCTTTCAGTACAGTTCTGTGCAATTTTTTTTCTCTGTATGTTATTTACACTGCTTTTCCTCTAAAAATATAAACTATGCTTTTCTTCTCAAATCATTCATTTCTGTTGCTTAAGTTGCATATTGTAAAGCAACAATTATTTTTATATTGCTTATGCATTGTTTGTTTACTGTCATGATGTAAGATAATTGTCACTGCCTGCTTTTGTGCAATGATGGCAATCACTTTTTACAGCTTGCATGGCACATATGTTCAAGTTGATTGATTCTTTGTTATTCAAGAGAATGAGGATGAGGTCTGTGACTTTTATGGAGTGGTATATTTTCACTGCGGTGAGAGCATGAATGCATGCTTAGATGGATGACATTGAGTAAATAATTGAACTGTATATACTGTTGTATATAATCTGTTATTGTTGTAAAACTGGTTACAGTTTTTCTGATTTTATTACTATTATTTATTTATTTATTTTTTATTATTTTTACTATTTTTTTTTTCAAAATGTTTGCACGCAGTTACATTTTACACTATAGTTAATTTTAGTTATAGTTATAGTTAGTTATAGTTGTTATAGTAGTAGTAGTAGTTGTTTTAGTTAGTTAGTTAAGCTAAAATTTGTAATTTCTGTACCGAATTCAATAAGCCCTTGTAACCTTCATAAACACAAAATAAATAAAAAAAATTGAGTTTTTTACGTATTTTTTTTTTATAATGACCAACCATGTTCACATGCAGTATAATAATGCAACAGGTATTAAAAAAAAATGTAAGTAGCTAAAACAGCATTTTAATAGGTCCGGTCAAAAATGACTGGAGCAGTACAAGTGTATAGTGGAAACGAACAGAACAGCAGGGTTAAGGCAGCCATCATCCAGGGTGTCGGATCACAGGTGCTGGTATTTTCTGGCCGGCTTGGAAACGTCTCAGAAATCCCCCTAACCTGGTGGGGTTGGAAGCCTTCCTTCTAGTACTGTGTTGTAGTCCCTTGCTGCCTTAGGCCTCACACAAGGTCCTCATGTTCTCTCTGTCCCCCTTTAGGTAGGACACTAACCCGTACGACAGGAAACTCGATCCTTTATACAGGATCTCTATCAGGACCCAGACTCTATCTGCTACTGTGTCCTCGGGTGTTAATGGTGGACAGGTAGCTTGCAATCTGCTGTCCGTTGGTTTCTGCTGTGAGACATAAAGTACTGCACAACCTTGGTCTTCCGGCTACCGGCATCCATGCTCAGCTTCTCTTTCCAGCTCTTTCACTCCACCTTTGCTCCTTCCTCCTTTCAGTCTCTTTACAAACTGCTCTGCTCTCTTTTTCCTTCCAAGGAGCTCCAAAATCACTCGTCTGCACGGCCCCAGCTTTCCTTCCTCACTCCTCACCCTCCTCTCACCAACTGACTAACTCTCCCCAACTGCTTAACAACTGCCTAGCAACTTACTCCTTCTCCTGACCAGAGAGAGCAGCTCCCCTGAAGTCGGGTGTAGAGCTCCCCCTTCTGGTCTGGAGTCAGAACGATGTTGTATGTGCTGAATACCTGTTAAAGGGATCCTTCCTCGCTTCCAACCATGACATCGCTCTCCCCGTGAAGAAAGCAATGCCATTGTAACAACCGGCTACCTGGGGTGTTACACTAGCATCCTCAGCACTCACCATCATGATGCAGTACTCAAAGTTTTGTAGAACCTTACATAGGTCAACTATCAACACCCACGTGACAGCTGTTATGTGTGAGGGCTGAGTGTTACTGTGGCGGGCATTAAGAAGCTGAATTTCACAGACTGCTCTCTGCTGCTGACTAAGCTATGCCAACATATGGAAGGTCGAATTCCAGTGTGTGGGCAGGTCACAAATGAATCAATGACGAGGCACATTAAAGAGCTGCTGCAGCGAAGCTGGACCGGCGAAAGCCTGAGATAACTTTAGGAAATGTGCGCTGACACAGCGAACCTTGGCAAGTAGGTCCGGCAAATCAGATTATGGTTTTAAATCCTGCTATACAACCAAGTTTAGCATGTGAGCCATGCATGGAACATATACCAATTTGCCAAATTTTAAAGCCGCCACAAAGTTGTGTCCATTATCTCACACAACTAGACTTGGTTGGAGGTTCAGCAGGGAGAGCCGTTTATCAGTCTGTTCTTTTACCCCTTTCAACAACTTGGCTGCGTTGTGAGCTTCATCACCTAAACAGATGAGCTTCAGCAAAGTGTGCGGCTGCATCACCAGGGCAGACCTGCAGATTTCCAAGCTGTGGAGCAATTAGAAGACTAATTCCAGTGAGGATGAGGATGAGAAGAGACAGGAAGCAGAATATGAGGAGACTAAAACCTTGATGGAAGTTGGGCCCGCTATTCTTGGTGTGGGTAAGATGTGTGATGTCACAGCCTCTGACTCTGTCCCAGACTCCACTAAGTTTACCACTGTGCTGTCAGGGACATGTATTGTCCCTGTCTACATGAACTTGTCCACGTGTCTGTGGTTAGGTAGATCTTCCCCATGACTGCGTTGGCCAGAGCATGGCTGATTTTGTGTAATTCACGCTTATTAGTGATGAGCAAGCAGTAAAATGCTCGGGTGCTTGTTGCTTGGGCCAAGCAAATTGGAATGCTCGGGTGCTCGACCCAAGCAACAAGCCCAATGTAAGTCTATGGGAAAACCGAGCATTTTTGCTGTGATCCCCAAATGCCATGGGAACATCATGGGGAATACCCCCGGAAGCATTTCTGACTCCCTGTTCACAGCTGGGAACAATGTTGTCAGAGTATTACTCCACTTTTACAGGCGCACCCAAAAACATAAACAAAACCAAAATGGATTTTCCTGGGAAATATGCTAAGGAACATCCTTTCCAGGGTAATGATTTGTATGTAACACAAAATAAAGAATCCCCCAAAAATGTAACTTCACCACTAGGGCTATGTTCACACGTATCATTTTTGATGCGTTTTTCCACTGTAGAAATGCTTTCAACCAGTAAATGTCATTTTAACATTTAACAACCTTAGCTGGCCATGTGGAGTGTGACACATCAGCAGACACATCCTGTTTCATTTATGAAGGAAGGACTCTGAAAGTCACAAACTCTATTTTTATAGGCTCAGCAATGGGCCCTCACTTTTCTTAGAGAGCCATAAGCCGGCTATGCATTGTTGTTCCCATTTTTACACAGTGGGTTATTGCCTACGTAGTGAGTGGCTTGGGCTGCCAAAAATTAGGATGCACCCCAATACCCCTTGGACAAGACATACCGGAGTGCCTCATGAAGAAATGCACCCATTATAAGAAAATGGGTCTCCCATTTTCATTTGGTACTGCCATACTGTTAGCCTATGCATTGAATGCAAGGCCTGCCTTGCCCCAATAAACACACCCCAATAACCCTTTGAACCGACATACTGGATGGCCACATGAAACCAAAGTTCCCATTATTATGATTTTTGTACTACCAGAAAGTTTGCCCATAAAGTGAATGCAAGGCCTGCCTTTCCCCAAAGTTAAACACACCCCAATAACCCATTGAACTGACAACGTACTGGATGGCCACATGAAACCAAAGTTCCTATTACTATGATATTGCAAGGCCAGCCCCAAATTTGCACGCACTCCAATCCCCCTTGTAAGGCTAGGTTCACATTGCGTTAATGTGTGCATGCTAACGGACAGCGTTGCACGGCAAAAATGTCGCAATTAACGCCGTGCAATGGGTCCGTTAGCGCACCCATTGACAGCAATGTGAAGTTTCCCTCTAGCGCATCGCAAGCGCGTGCCTTTTTCGTCTCGCGCTAGCGATGTGCCGTTCTTCTGTGGCGCGCCTCGGACGATGCTTGCAGCGTCCGCGGCACGCCTGAGGTCCGTTCCCCGCTCTCGCAGATCGGGGATCTGCGAGAGCGGGGACGTTAACGCGACCCCTAGCGCGGCCCCTAAATAAACATTGCGTTAGCGCAATCCGCTAGAGCTAGCGCTAAACGGATTGCCCTAACGCGATGTGAACCTGGCCTTATAAATGTGGATGATGCCCTATGAAAAATAAAAAAAATAAAAAAAGTCTCCTATACTTGTAATACCCATACACTAAGAGAAGGGGCTGACAAACATTTCCCCCTGGTGGGGGTACACCTCAACATAATGGGTAAACATTTTTAGAACGGGAATCATAAACACCCTTGAAAAAATTACTTGGCTGTTGCATCACGGAACACGTTCACCCTGGTGATCTAGTGGTGGTGTCAGAAGAGACATGGAGGATGGCCTCCGAAAATAGTTTTCCCAATTTAAAGGAGCAGGTCTCCTATACTTTTAATGCCCATACACTAAGTGTATGGGCTGACAAACATTTCCCCCTGGGGGATACACATCACCATACTGTGTTAAAAAAAATTTTAAAGGCCATCAAAACAACCCTTTTACACAATAAGTTGGCAGTCGCATCATGGACCATGGACACCATGGTGATCTAGTGTTGGTGGATGATGAGCCAAAATCAGGAAGCGTATACCCATGTGTGGGTGTGAAGAGGTGCATGGAAATACATCTCCAAAAAAAAGACACTGCATTGGAGGCTATGTTTTGCTGTTATTTAGCAGTGTAGAGAAATATGACTCAGTCCAGCACTTGTTCATTTTTATAAGATTAAGCCTGTCAGCATTTTCAGTTGACAGGCGGTTGCGCTTATCAGTTATAATTCCACCAGCGGCAATCAAAACACTCTCTGACAAAATGCAAGCGGCAGGGCAGGTCAGGACCTCCAAGTCATAGAGAGCCAGTTCATGCCATGTGTCCAGCTTGGATACTCAATAATTAAAAGGCACAGAGGAATCTGGGAGGACGTTGGTGCGGTCAGCAAGGTACTCTCTCAGCATCTTCCCAAACTTTGCACTGCTTGTGAGAGTACCCGCACCTCTGGGCCTAGGCGATGGAAGGGACTGAAAAAGACTCTCCCAGAACTTTGCCATTGTTCCCATGCCTCTGCTGGATTGGAGTTGTGTCTCTCTTGTCTGTACTCCTTGGTTGTCCAACACACTGTGACCTCTGCTGCCAGCGTTTTCAGATGGGAATTTTTTAAATAATTTAGTGACAATGACCCTCTGGTACTGCAACATTTTAGTACACCTATCTGCTTCAGGCAGAAGAGATTGAAAGTTCTCCTTGTAACGTTGGTCTAGAAGTGTCACCAACCAGTAATGAGTATCACCGAAAATTTTGATAAAGAGCGCCCAACATGCAGGGCGGGGACCTGATTTCCCACCTAGCAAACCTGGAAATGCTCGGTGCTCACCAAGTACCATGAGTACAGTGATGCTGAGGCGAGTAACGAGCATTATCGAGTATGCATGCTCATCACTAATGCTTATGTAATGCGGGTACGGCAATCCAGGAAAAATAGTGGCGGCTGGGAAATAAGTACCGTGGGGCTGTCACTGCCAAGAGACCATGGAAAGACTCAGTTCCCACATGTAAAAATGGCAACATTTCCAGGGCTAGCAATCTAGCAATGTTTAGTGTTTGGGCCTGTAGGTGGGTGAATGGATATTTCTGCTTTCTAGCAAATGTCTAGGGCAGGGACGACTGAATGCTATCCTGGGACAATGAAGTGGATGTGGTTGCTGACTGGTGTGTGTGCAACCGCTGGTTGTGGGCAGGATGAATCAGTGCCTGATCCATGGTGAGCAGATTGGGAAGGCCTTAACACAGGGGAAGGTTCACCTGGATTCACCTTCTTCCTCTTTTTGAAGACTGGAACAACATTTGCTCTTCTCCAGTCTTCTGGGACTTCTCCTGTTCTCCAAGAATTTTCAAAGATCATGGAGAGTTGTACAAAATTTGATCCGTAGCAAGAAATCAGGCAAGAAGAGGTAGTGGTTTGACCAGAGGAAGAACTCTGTCAACTGACACACAGAGGCCTCCATTTTGCTAGATAACAGGCCAAGGGTGAGTTGTTCTTGCCAACCTGAGCACAACCAGCATGCAAAAACACATGGCAGCCAACCACCCCAGTAAGTAGACAGAACGACTTGGTACCAAATCTGTGTCTGAGGGTCAAACCACTGATGATGGGTGTGATGGTGGCATGTTTGAAGGCAGAGGGGAAGGTACCAGAAGATAGCGATAGGTTGAAGAGATGGGTTAGGGCTGGAATGAGCATGTTAGTGAGGTTGGGGAGCAAGTGGGAGGGCATGGGGTCAAGTGCACAGGTGGTGAGGTGTGATTTGGAAAAGAGGCGAGTAAGCTCTCCTTCAGTGATGTTGGAGAGGGAGGTTATTCTTCTTATTACTTCAGCTCTCATCGCATGTGGAAGAGGAAGGGAGAAGTTAAGATAAGTGAAAGTTTAATAACCAGACTATTGTGTTACGTCATCATAATTTGTGTTGGAAATTAGAGAGGAAATTAGTTCCAGTATTATTGTTATAAATTAAACTGCATTGTTGTTAAGCATTGTTCTGCATTCCCTGCATTTCTGCATCCTCACACCTGCTTACAGCCTCATTGTTGACCACGTTGTCTTCAAATTCCCAACTCTGATTGTCCTTCTGAGCTGCAATTTTATGCTAATCTGATGGCAACTGTGCTTTATGACTATCCTGTACGTCTTTAGACATCAATTGACCTTCACCAACTTGCCTTTCTTGTGACAGTGGGTGCTCAAATATTTGGGCATCACTGCACTCCACCTCCTCATGACCCTCTTTAATGGTGAACATTGAGAAGCCTGACAAATTACAAGGGAACGTAAACAGTTCCTCAGAGGGGCCAGCATTGGAGTCATATGTCTACTGGGGCTTTTGATGGTGGAAGGAAGAAGTAACAGGTTGAGGATTCAGAAACCCAGATTTTTGGCTACTGAGACTGGACAGTGTTGAAGACTTTGTGGTGCTGCTTGTCAACACACTGGAGCCTTTGTCTGCCATCCAACCCACAACATTCTCGCACTTGTTTGGGTTCGTTAGTGGTGTACCACGCTAACCAAAATTTTGACATGAACCTAGAACGAGAGACAGTCACCTCCAGATCTGTGACCCCACATCCCTTAATGTCACCCTTTCTCATCTTGCATGTGTTATGCTTATGAAACCATATGGCTACTTTTTTGGAGATCACCTTGCTGCAACACTCCAAATACAGAGTAATGAAGATTATTGCCCCTGCTAAATTGTCACGTAAGATTATCTGTACCCGGATTGCGCCTTTCGCATAACTGCTAGATAAAGATACTGTATTTTTTTAAATTACTAGAAAACAATGATTTATGATTTTTTTTTCAATCACAAAAGATTATCTCTACCCGGATTGTGCCAGTCGTACAACTGCTAGACAAATATTGTGTAATTTAATCAATAGATTCTGAATATTATATAGCAATTAGACTTTAAAATGGATGTTAATATACACTCACTGGCCACTTTATTAGGTACACCTGTCCAACTTCTTGTTAACACTTAATTTCTAATCAGCCAATCACATGGCGGCAACTCAGTGCATTTAGGCATGTAGACATGGTCAAGACAATCTCCTGCAGTTCAAACCGAGCATCAGTATGGGGAAGAAAGGTGATTTGAGTGCCTTTGAACGTGGCATGGTTGTTGGTGCTAGAAGGGCTGGTCTGAGTATTTCAGAAACTGCTGATCTACTGGCATTTTCACGCACAACCATCTCTAGGGTTTACAGAGAATGGTCCGAAAAAGAAAAAAAATCCAGTGAGCGGCAGTTCTGTGGGCGGAAATGCCTTGTTGATGCCAGAGGTCAGAGGAGAATGGGCAGACTGGTTCGAGCTGATAGAAAGGCAACAGTGACTCAAATCGCCACCCGTTACAACCAAGGTAGGCCTAAGAGCATCTCTGAACGCACAGTGCGTCGAACTTTGAGGCAGATGGGCTACAGCAGCAGAAGACCACACCGGGTACCACTCCTTTCAGCTAAGAACAGGAAACTGAGGCTACAATTTGTACAAGCTCATCGAAATTGGACAGTAGAAGATTGGAAAAACGTTGCTTGGTCTGATGAGTCTCGATTTCTGCTGCGACATTCGGATGGTAGGGTCAGAATTTGGCGTAAACAACATGAAAGAATGGATCCATCCTGCCTTGTATGGAGCATCTTTGGGATGTGCAGCCGACAAATCTGCGGCAACTGTGTGATGCCATCATGTCAATATGGACCAAAATCTCTGAGGAATGCTTCCAGCACCTTGTTGAATCTATGCAACGAAGAATTGAGGCAGTTCTGAAGGCAAAAGGGGGTCCAACCCGTTACTAGCATGGTGTACCTAATAAAGTGGCCGGTGAGTGTATACAGCCACTAAGGAATATTATTTTGTGGTTAAGAAAAAAATGTTTATAGGCTGCTACACAGGAATATTATGTAGCTCCAAAAAATTGGTTTTGTATATGCTGGCACTCTTATACTATTAATATAATTTGTGTATTTTGGTAGTAAAATAAAAAAGTGTGTAAAAGTACACTATTTATTAAACCAATGGAAAATTATAATTTTTTTCTAGATTGCCTTGCTGACACAATTCAACAGTGGAGTCATGGAAATTATTGCCACTGATAAATTGTCATGTTTGATTATCTCTACCCGGATTGCAGCAGTCGCACAACTGCTAGATAAAATACACTATTTTATTAACCAATAGAAATTTTGGGGGATTTTTTAACATCTCCTTTATGATACGTGCCAACAGAAGACTCAGGGAAATTAATGGTATATACTGACATTTCTGTAGCTCAAGAGGTTTTGCGCAAGTCGCACAACTGTTAGAGAAATATTAGGTACTTAAGCAATAGATGATGAATATTATTTAACAATTAGCTTTAAAAATGGATCTATAATATAACGCTGGGAGCGTCACTCTGTCCGAAGCCTTTATAGACTGCGCAAGCGCAAGCGCCGGCGCAGTCTGGACCCCACAGAGTGACGCTCCCAGGAGATCGTGGTATGCGTAAACACTGAACGTACACCGCGATCTCCACCGGAGAGGCAGGGACCGCCAGGAGGGTAAGTATAGTCACCTGTCCCCCGTTCCAGCGCTGCGTGCGGCTCCGTCTCCGTGTCCCGGTCCTCTGCCTGTGACGTTCACAGTTCAGAGGGCGCGATGACGCGCTTAATGCGCGCCGCCCTCTGACTGAACAGTCACAGCCAGAGGAGCCGGAAGAAGCGGCGGGCAGCGCTGGAACGGGACAAACAGGTGAGTATAGCAAGTGCGGGGGGGGCCTGAGCTGGCGGCGATACCGGCATCTGACCCCCACAGCACGCCGGTGTCCCCACCTGCTCAGGCCCCCCAGCACTCGGCGCCCAGCGACGATAGGTGAGTATGGTATTTTTTTTTTTATATCGCAGCAGCATACGGGGGCATATATTATGGAGCATCTTATGGGGCCATCAACCATAATGGAGCAGTGTACGGGGGCATATATTATGGAGCATCTTATGGGGGCCATAAACCATAATGGAGCAGTGAACTGGGCATACACCATGGAGCATCTTATGGGGGCCATAAACCTTTATGGAGCAGTGTACGGGGGCATATAATATGGAGCATCTTATGGGGGCCATCAACCATAATGGAGCAGTGTACGGGGGCATATACTATGGAGCATCTTATGGGGGCCATAAACCATAATGGAGCAGTGTACGGGGGCATATATGATGGAGAATCTTATGGGGGCCATAAACCATAATGGAGCAGTGTACGGGGGCATATATTATGGAGCATCTTATGGGGGCCATAAACCATAATGGAGCAGTGTACGGGGGCATATATGATGGAGCATCTTATGGGGGCCATAAACCATAATGGAGCAGTGTACGGGGGCATATATTATGGAGCATCTTATGGGGGCCATAAACCATAATGGAGCAGTGTACGGGGCATATATTATGGAGCATCTTATGGGGGCCATAAACCATAATGGAACAGTGTACGGGGGCATATATGATGGAGCATCTTATGGGGGCCATAAACCATAATGGAGCAGTGTACGGGGGCATATATTATGGAGCATCTTATGGGGGCCATAAACCTTTATGGAGCAGTGTACGGGGGCATATAATATGGAGCATCTTATGGGGGCCATCAACCATAATGGAGCAGTGTACGGGGGCATATAATATGGAGCATCTTATGGGGGCCATAAACCATAATGGAGCAGTGTACGGGGGAATATAATGTGGAGCATCTTATGGGGGCCATCAACCATAATGGAGCAGTGTACGGGGGCATATACTATGGAGCATCTTATGGGGGCCATCAACCATAATGGAGCAGTGTACGGGGGCATATACTATGGAGCATCTTATGGGGGCCATCAACCATAATGGAGCAGTGTACGGGGGCATATACTATGGAGCATCTTATGGGGGCCATCAACCATAATGGAGCAGTGTACGGGGGCATATACTATGGAGCATCTTATGGGGGCCATCAACCATAATGGAGCAGTGTACGGGGGCATATACTATGGAACATCTTATGGGGGCCATAAACCTTTATGGAGCAGTGTACGGGGCATATAATATGGAGCATCTTATGGGGGCCATAAACCTTTATGGAGCAGCGTATGGGGCATATGGATGGGAGCAGCAAATTACAGAATGGTGGCGCAGGATGGGAGCAGCACATGACAGAACGGTGGCGCAGGATGGGAGCAGCACATGACAGAAGGGGGGTGCAGGATGGGAGCAGCACATGACAGAATGGGGGCGCAGGATGGCAGCAGCACATGTCAGAATGGGGGCGCAGGATGGGAGCAGCACATGTCAGAATGGGGGCGCAGGATGGGAGCAGAACATGTCAGAATGGGGGCGCAGGATGGGAGCAGAACATGTCAGAATGGGGCCGCAGGATGGGAGCAGCACATGTCAGAATGGGGGCGCAGGATGGGAGCAGCACATGACAGAATGGGGGCGCAGGATGGGATCAGCACATGTCAGAATGGGGGCGCAGGATGGGAGCAACACATGTCAGAATGGGGGCGCAGGATGGGAGCAGCACATGTCAGAATGGGGGCGCAAGATGGGAGCAGCACATGACAGGATGGGGGCGCAGGATGGAAGCAGCACATGACAGGATGGGGACGCAGGATGGAGCAGCACATACCAGGATGGAGACCATATACCAATATAAATGCTCGCCACCCGGGCGTAGAACGGGTTCAATAGCTAGTGTTACTATATGCAGGCACAGAGGAATATTATTTTTTGGTAAAAAAAAATGTTTATAGGCTGCTACACGGGAATATTATGTATATGCTGGTACTACCTAATATTATTTACCTCTACAAATAGGTGATTTTTATATTTTGGTACTGGATGAAACCCTCCCCATTTCACCCTAATACCACAGTCTGTTTATAATACTAACTACTCTACAACACAGTGGAAAATAGCACAGATCTGCAGCATCTATAATATAACACTGGGAGCGTCACTCTGTCCGAAGCCTTTATAGACTGCGCAAGCGCAAGCGCCGGCGCAGTCTGGCCCCCACAGAGTGACGCTCCCATGAGATCGCGGTATGCGTAAGCACTGAACGCACACCGCGATTTCCAACGGAGAAGCAGGGACGAGCCAGGAGGGTGAGTATGCAATATTTACCTGTCCTCCGTTCCATTGATGCGCGCTGCTCTGTCCTCCACATCCTCTGCCTGTGACGTTCAGTTCAGAGGGCACGATGACGCGCTTAATGCGCGCCGCCCTCTGACTGAACAGTCACAGCCAGAGGATGTGGAGGATGGAGCAGCGCGCATCGGTGGAACGGGGGGACAGGTGAATATAGCAAGTGCCGGGGACCTGAGCTAGTGGTGACTCTGGCACCTGACCCCCACAGCGCGCCGGTGTCCCCACCTGCTCAGGCCCCCAGCACTCGGCGCCCAGCACAGCCGCCCGCACTCTCAGCACCACCACGCACAGCCGCCCGCACTCACCACAGCCACGCACAGCCGCCCGCACTCACCACAGCCACGCACAGCCCCCCGCACTCACCACCGCCACGCACAGCCGCCCGCACTCAGCACAGCCATGCACAGCTGCCCGCACTCACCACAGCCACGCACAGCCGCCCGAACTCACCACAGCCACGCACAGCTGCCGGCACTCAGCACAGCCGCCGGCACTCAGCACAGCCACACAAAGCCGCCGGCACTCACCACAGCCACGCACTGCCACCCGCACTAACCACAGCCACGCACAGCCGCGCACACTCACCACAGCCATGCACAGCCGCCGGCACTCAGCACAGCCACGCACAGCTGCTGGCACTCAGCACAGCCACGCACAGCCACCCACACTCAGCACAGCCACGCACAGCTGCCCGCAGTCACCACAGCCACGCACTGCCGCCCGCACTCACCACAGCCACGCACAGCTGCCCGCAGTCACCACAGCCACGCACTGCCACACGCACTCACCACAGCCACGCACAGCCACCCACACTCACCACAGCCATGCACAGCCACCTGCACTCACCACAGCCACGCACAGCCGCCCGCACTCACCACTGCCATGCACAACCGTCCGCACTCAGCACAGCCACGCACAGATGCCCGCACTCACCACAGCCACGCACAGCCGCCCGCACTAACCACAGCCACGCACAGCCACCAGCACTCACCACAGCCACGCACAGTCGCCCGCACTCAGCACCGCCATGCACAGCCGCCGGCACTCAGCACAGACGACCGCACTCACCACAGCCACACACAGCCGCCCGCACTCACCACAGCCACACACAGCCGCCCGCACTCATCACTGCCACGCACAGCCGCCCGCACTCACCACCGCCACGCACAGCCGCCCGCACTCAGCACAGCCATGCACAGACGCCCGCACTCGCCACAGCCACGCACAGCTGCCCGCACTTACCACAGCCACGCACAGCCGCCCGCACTCAGCATCGCCATGCACAGCCGCCGGCACTCAGCACAGCCGCCCGCACTCACCACAGCCACGCACAGCCGCCCGCACTCAGCACTGACACGCACCGCCGCCTGCACTCACCACAGCCACGCACAGCCGCCCGCACTCACTACAGCCACGCACAGCCACCCGCACTCACCACAGCCACGCACAGCCGCCCGCACTCAGCACTGCCACGCACAGCCGCCTGCACTCATCACCGCCACGCACAGCCGCCCGCACTCAGCACTGCCACGCACAGCCGCCTGCACTCACCACAGCCACGCACAGCCGCCCGCACTCACCACAGCCACGCACAGCCACCCGCACTCACCACAGCCATGCACAGCCGCCCGCACTCAGCACTGCCGCCGGCACTCAGCACAGCCACGCACAGCCGCCCGCACTCACCACAGCCACGCACAGCCGCCCGCACTCACCACAGCCACGCACAGCCGCCCGCACTCACCACAGCCACGCACAGCCGCCCGCACTCACCACAGCCACGCACAGCCGCCGGCATTCAGCACAGCCGCTCGCACTCAGCACAGCCACGCACAGTCGCTGGCACTCAGCACAGCCACGCACAGCCGCCTGCACTCACCACAGCCACGCACAGCCGCCCGCACTCACCACAGCCACGCACAGCCGCCCGCACTCACCACAGTCACGCACAGCCACCCGCACTCACCACAGCCACGCACAGCCGCCCGCACTCACCACAGCAACACACAGCCACCCGCATTCACCACAGCCATGCACAGCCGCCTGCACTCACCACAGCCACGCACAGCCGCCCGCACTCACCACAGCCACACACAGCCGCCCACACTCACCACAGCTACGCACAGCCATCGGCACTCAGCACAGCCGCCCACACTCACCACAGCCACGCACAGCCACCGGCACTCAGCACAGCCACCCGCACTCAGCACCGCCACGCACAGCCGCCCGCACTCACCACAGCCACACACAGCCACCCACACTCACCACAGGTACGCACAGCCACCGGCACTCAGCACAGCCGCCCACACTCACCACAGCCACGCACAGCCACCGGCACTCAGCACAGCCACCCGCACTCAGCACCGCCATGCACAGCCGCCCGCACTCAGCACAGCTGCCCGCACTCAGCACCGCCACGCACAGCTGCCCGCACTCACCACAGCCACGCACAGCCACCCGCACTCACAGCCACACACAGCCGCCGGCACTCAGCACAGCCGCCCGCACTAACCACAGCCACGCACAGCAACATATGGCAGAATGGAAACAGAAACAGGCAGAATGGGTGCAGCACATTACAACAGAATGGGGGCGCAGGATGGGAGCAGCACATGATAGAATGGGGGCGCGGGATGGGAGCAGCACATGACAGAATGGGGGCGCAGGATGGGAGCAGCACATGACAGAATGATTGCGCATGATGGGAGCAGCACATGACAGAATGGGGGTGCAGGATGGGAGCACATAACAGGATGGGGTGCAGGATGGGAGCACATGAAAGGATGGGAGCAGCACTTGACAGAATGGGGGCACAGGATGGGAGCAGCACATGACAGAATGGGGGCACAGGCATGACAGGATGGGGGTGTGAGATGGAGCAGCATATGACAGGATGGGGGCGCAGGATGGGAGCACATGACAGGATGGGGACGCAGGATGGAGCAGCACATGACAGGATGGGAGAGCAAGATGGGAGCAGCACATACCAGGATGGAGACCATATACCAATATAAATGCTCGCCACCCGGGCGTAGAACGGATTCAATAGCTAGTATACTTATAATGATGAGAGCACCCAGGTGCCTGCCTTTTACTCTCCCTCCTATTACATCTCGCCCTACTTAAATCCCCACTTAATAAACAACTCTTGACAGTCAATCTTCACACACTATAAGCTCCTTTCACTATCACTATGCTGACACTACGCTCTCACTATTCTGTTTCCATCTACAATGTGTGCAAGATGGCGCCAGCAGCCTTTAAATAGTCCCTATGATGCTGGAAAGCCAGCCAATTACAGTAATGCCACACCAAAGATGGCACCAGCATTACTGTGATTGGCAAGCCAGCCCAGCATGTTTATTGGCTGCAAATAAAGTGCCAAATATGCTGGGTGCAGGCCGAGATTACTAATCTGCCGAGCCGAGCAGATGCCTGCTGGGCTGGCGGCTCTTAGCGGCAAAATGGGCCGCCGGTCCTTTAAATGTTCTGCAAGGCTCTCACGCACATGCTTTCTTGGTGCACACGCTGACCAGGGCAACGGTGGCCCACATCAGTGTATGAGAGAAACCCTTGTTCGTGCTTGCGCGCGCATCTGCGGCCCTGGTCAATGCCTGCAAGCAGCGCGCACAGGATGCCCGCTTGAGCCTCACTCTGTCAGACGCTGGCCAGTACTAGCATCAGAGAACAGTGCTCTCCTCACCAATCTCCGTCCGACATCCACGACAAGTCATCCTCAGCACAGTGGCTGGACAGTGGACTGTTATGAACTATACTTTTGGGCTCCCTCTTGTGGTCACTCGCGGTATGGCTCTTGTATACTCTTTCCCCAGGTTGGTAGTCACCTGGTTCGTTAACACTCTGGGTGTTTCTATTTAAACTTCCTGGAGTCTTAGTCCATTGCCTGGCATCCATGTAATCAGTCCTTGTCTGGTTGCTCTTGTCTACTGGTCCTGATTTTTGCAACATAAGCTAAGTCCTGCTTTCTTGTTTTTTGTTATTTGTATTATTCTGTTTTTTGTCCAGCTTGTTCATAATGTGATTCCTGATTTTGCTGGAAGCTCTAAGGGGGCTGATATCCTCCCCCCATACTGTTAGTCGGTACGGGGGTTCTTGGATATTCAGCGTGGATATTTGTGTAGGGTTTTTTGCTGACCACATAAGTCCTCTTTCTATATTTCTGCTATTATTTAGTGGGCCTCTCTTTGCTGAATCTAGTTCATACTTACGTTTGTCTTTTCCTCTTACCTCACCGTTATTATTTGTTGGGGGCCTGTATCTACTTTGGGGTACCTTTCTCTGGAGGCAAGTGAGGTCTGTATTTTCTCTGAAAGGGTTAGTTAGATCTCCGGCTGGCACGAGACGTCTAGAACCAACGTAGGTACGTTCCCCGGCTGCTGTTAGTTGTGGGCTAGGATCAGGTATGTGGTCAGCTTAGTTACCACCTCCCTAAGAGCTAGTTTTTATGTTTGCAGACTTTGCTGAAGACCCTGAGATCCTCTGCCATTAGGATCACAACAGTATGCCAGGCCAGTGAATAGTTAATGCATTGCAGAAGTGGGATTAAAAGAAAAAGAAGTTCTGAGTTTTTGTTTTTTTTTCTCTTCCTTCCCCTTTACCTCTGAATGGCTTGAAACTCTGCTGCAGACATGAATGTGCAAACTCTGATTACTAGTGTGGATCAGCTTGCTGCTCGTGTGCAAGGCATTCAGGATTTTGTTACTAGCAGTCCTATGTCAGAACCTAAGATTCCTATTCCTGAGCTGTTCTCTGGAGATCGATTTAAATTTAGGAATTTTAGGAATAATTGTAAATTGTTTCTATCTTTGAGACCTCGTTCGTCTGGAGACTCAGCTCAGCAAGTTAAAATTGTTATCTCCTTCTTGCGGGGCGACCCTCAGGATTGGGCTTTCTCATTGGCGCCAGGAGATCCGGCATTGGCGAATATTGATGCGTTTTTTCTGGCGCTCGGATTGCTTTATGAGGAGCCCAATCTTGAAATTCAGGCAGAGTAGGCTTTGCTGGCTATTTCTCAGGGCCAGGATGAAGCCGAAGTGTATTGCCAAAAATTTCGGAAATGGTCCGTGCTTACTCAGTGGAATGAGTGTGCTCTGGCCGCAAATTTCAGAAATGGCCTTTCTGAAACCATTAAGAATGTGATGGTGGGCTTTCCCATTCCTACAAGTCTGAATGATTCTATGACGCTGGCCATTCAGATTGATCGGCGTTTGTGGGAGCGCAAATCCGCTAATCCTTTGGCGGTGTTGTCTGAACAGACGCCTGATTTAATGCAATGTGATAGAATTCAGACTAGAACTGAACGGCAAAATCATAGACGTCAGAATGGGTTGTGTTTTTACTGTGGTGATTCTACACATGTTATATCAGCATGCTCTAAACGCCTAACAAAGTTTGTTAGTCCTGTCGCCGTTGGTAACTTGCAGCCTAAATTTATTTTGTCTGTGACTTTAATTTGCTCATTGTCTTCCTACCCTGTTATGGCGTTTGTGGACTCAGGCGCTGCCCTGAGTCTTATGGATTTGTCGTTTGCCAGGCGCTGTGGTTTTGTCCTGGAGCCTTTAGAAAATCCTATTCCTCTTAGAGGAATTGATGCTACGCCATTGGCGGAGAATAAACCGCAGTATTGGACACAAGTGACCATGTGCATGACTCCTGAACATCGGGAGGTGATTCGTTTTCTTGTTCTGCATAAGATGCATGATTTGGTCGTTTTGGGTCTGCCATGGTTACAGGCTCATAATCCTGTTCTGGATTGGAGGGCTATATCTGTGTCAAGTTGGGGTTGTCAGGGAATTTATTGCGATTCCCCGTCGGTGTCTATTGCTTCCTCCACTCCTTCAGAAGTTCCTGAGTATTTGCTTGACTATCAGGATGTGTTCAGTGAGTCCAGGTCCAGTGCTCTTCCTCCTCATAGGGACTGTGACTGCGCTATAGATTTGATTCCTGGTAGTAAGTTTCCTAAGGGACGATTATTTAATCTGTCGGTACCTGAGCATGCCGCGATGCGTTCTTATATAAAGGAGTCTTTGGAGAAAGGACATATTCGTCCATCCTCTTCCCCTCTTGGTGCGGGATTCTTTTTTGTGGCCAAGAAAGACGGATCTTTGAGACCTTGTATAGACTATCGGCTTCTGAATAAAATCACGGTTAAATTCCAATACCCTCTGCCACTATTGTCGGACTTGTTTGCTCGGATTAAGGGTGCCTGTTGGTTCACCAAGATAGATCTTCATGGTGCGTACAACCTTGTGCGCATTAGGCAGGGAGATGAATGGAAAACTGCATTTAATACGCCCGAAGGTCATTTTGAGTACTTGGTGATGCCCTTTGGGCTCTCTAATGCTCCTTCAGTGTTTCAATCCTTTATGCATGACATCTTCCGGAAGTATCTAGATAAATTTGTGATTGTTTATCTGGATGACATTTTAGTTTTTTCTGATGATTGGGATTCTCATGTAAAGCAGGTCAGGATGGTGTTTCAGGTTTTGCGTGATAATGCTTTGTTTGTGAAGGGCTCAAAGTGTCTCTTTGGAGTGCAGAAGGTTTCCTTTTTGGGTTTTATTTTTTCCCCTTCTGCTGTGGAGATGGACCCAGTCAAGGTCCGAGCTATTCATGATTGGACTCAACCCACGTCTGTTAAGAGTCTTCAGAAGTTTTTGGGTTTTGCTAATTTCTACCGTCGTTTTGTTGCTAATTTTTCTAGCGTTGTTAAACCTCTGACGGATATGACCAAGAAAGGTTCTGATGTCGCTAATTGGGCTCCTGCGGCCATTGAGGCCTTCCGGGAGCTGAAGAGCCGGTTTACTTCAGCGCCTGTTTTGTGCCAGCCTGATGTCTCCCTTCCCTTTCAGGTTGAAGTGGATGCTTCTGAGATCGGTGCAGGAGCTGTTTTGTCGCAGAGAGGCTCTGGTTGCTCGGTGATGAAACCATGTGCTTTCTTTTCCAGGAAGTTTTCGCCGGCTGAGCGGAACTATGATGTTGGTAATCGGGAGTTGTTGGCCATGAAGTGGGCATTTGAGGAGTGGCATCATTGGCTTGAGGGAGCTAAGCATCGTGTGGTGGTCTTGACTGATCACAAAAATCTAATGTATCTCGAGTCTGCTAAACGCCTGAATCCTAGACAGGCTCGTTGGTCATTGTTTTTCTCCCGTTTTGACTTTGTGGTCTCATACCTGCCTTGTTCGAAAAATGTGAAGGCTGATGCTCTCTCTAGGAGCTTTGTGCCTGACTCTCCTGGAGCCTCAGAGCCGGCTGGTATTCTTAAAGAAGGAGTGATTTTGTCGGCCATTTCTCCTGATTTGCGACGTGTGTTGCAGAGATTTCAGGCTGGTAGACCTGACTCTTGTCCACCTGATAGACTGTTTGTTCCTGATAAATGGACCAGCAAAGTTATTTCCGAGGTTCATTCTTCGGTGTTGGCAGGGCATCCTGGGATTTTTGGTACCAGAGATTTGGTGGCTAGGTCCTTTTGGTGGCCTTCCTTGTCACGGGATGTGCGTTCTTTTGTGCAGTCCTGTGGGACTTGTGCTCGGGCTAAGCCTTGCTGTTCTCGTGCCAGCGGGTTGCTTTTGCCCTTGCCCGTCCCGAAGAGGCCTTGGACACACATTTCCATGGATTTCATTTCAGATCTTCCGGTGTCTCAGGGAATGTCTGTCATCTGGGTGGTGTGTGATCGTTTTTCCAAGATGGTCCATTTGGTGCCCTTGCCTAAGTTGCCTTCCTCTTCCGATCTTTTTCCTTTGTTTTTTCAGAATGTGGTTCGTTTACACGGCATTCCTGAGAATATCGTGTCTGACAGAGGATCCCAGTTTGTGTCCAGATTCTGGCGATCTTTTTGTGCTAAGATGGGCATTGATCTGTCATTCTCATCTGCCTTTCATTCTCAGACTAATGGCCAAACGGAGCAAACTAATCAGACGCTGGAGGCTTATTTGAGATGTTTTGTTTCTGCGGATCAGGATGATTGGGTGACCTTCTTGCCATTGGCTGAGTTTGCCCTCAATAATCGGGCTAGTTCCGCTACTTTGGTTTCGCCATTTTTCTGCAACTCTGGTTTTCATCCTCGTTTCTCCTCGGGTCATGTTGAGCCTTCTGACTGTCCTGGGGTGGATTCCGTGGTTGATAGGTTGCAGCGGACTTGGAATCATGTGGTGGACAACTTGAAGTTGTCACAGGAGAAGGCTCAGCGTTTTGCCAACCGCCGCCGCGGTGTGGGTCCCCGACTTCGTGTTGGGGATTGTGTTTGGTTGTCTTCTCGGTTTGTCCCTCTGAAGGTTTCCTCTCCTAAGTTTAAGCCTCGCTTTATTGGTCCTTATAGAATTTTGGAGGTCCTTAATCCGGTGTCTTTTCGTTTGGATCTTCCTGTGTCGTTTGCCATTCACAATGTGTTCCATAGGTCTTTGTTGCGGCGGTACATTGTGCCTGTGGTTCCTGCTGTTGACCCTCCTGCTCCGGTCTTGGTTGAGGGCGAGTTGGAGTATGTGGTGGAGAAGATCTTAGATTCTCATCTCTCTAGATGGAGGCTTCAGTATCTGGTCAAATGGAAGGGCTATGGTCAGGAGGATAATTCCTGGGTGGTCGCCTCTGATGTTCATGCGGCCGATTTGGTTCGTGCCTTTCACGCTGCCCATCCTGATCGCCCTGGTGGTCGTAGTGAGGGTTCGGTGACCCCTCCTTAAAGGGGGGGTACTGTTATGAACTATACTTTTGGGCTCCCTCTTGTGGTCACTCGCGGTATGGCTCTTGTATACTCTTTCCCCAGGTTGGTAGTCACCTAGTTTGTTAACACTCTGGGTGTTTCTATTTAAACTTCCTGGAGTCTTAGTCCATTGCCTGGCATCCATGTAATCAGTCCTTGTCTGGTTGCTCTTGTCTACTGGTCCTGATTTTTGCAACATAAGCTAAGTCCTGCTTTCTTGTTTTTTGTTATTTGTATTATTCTGTTTTTTGTCCAGCTTGTTCATAATGTGATTCCTGATTTTGCTGGAAGCTCTAAGGGGGCTGATATCCTCCCCCCATACCGTTAGTCGGTACGGGGGTTCTTGGATATTCAGCGTGGATATTTGTGTAGGGTTTTTCGCTGACCACTAGTGTTGAGCATTCCGATACTGCAAGTATCGGGTATCGGCCGATACTTGCTGTATCGGAATTCCGATACCGAGATCCGATATTTTTGTAGTATCGAAACAACATTAATGTAAAAATGTGTAAAAGAAAAAATTAAAATAAAAAATATTGCTATACTCACCTCTCCGACGCAGCCTGCACCTTACCGAGGGAAGCGGCAGCGTTCTTTGTTTAAAATTCGCGCTTTTCTTTCCTTTACAAGAAGTCCAGGCTTGTGATTGGTTGCGTGCCGCCCATGTGGCCGGGACGCAACCAATCACAGCAAGCCGTGACGTAATTTCAGGTCCTTCAGGATTTTAAAATTACGTTCCGGCGTTGTGATTGGTTGCGTCGCAGTCACATGGGAGACGCAACCAATCACAAGCCGGGACGTCACGGGAGGCTGGACACGCGCCCATTTTAAAATGCGCGCGTGTCCAGCCTCCCGGCTTGTGATTGGTTGACCGCGGCGCAACCAATCACAAGCCGTGACGTCACGGGAGGCTGGACACGCGCGCATTTTAAAATGCGCGCGTGTCCAGCCTCCCGTGACGTCACGGCTTGTGATTGGTTGCGTCTCCCATGTGACTGCGACGCAACCAATCACAAAGCCGGGACGTAATTTTAAAATCCTTAAGGACCTGAAATTACGTCACGGCTTGCTGTGATTGGTTGCGTCGCCCATGTGACTGCGACGCAACCAATCACAACGCCGGAACGTAATTTTAAAATCCTGAAGGACCTGAAATTACGTCACGGCTTGCTGTGATTGGTTGCGTCCCGGCCACATGGGCGGCACGCAACCAATCACAAGCCTGGACTTCTTGTAAAGGAAAGAAAAGCGCGAATTTTAAACAAAGAACGCTGCCGCTTCCCTCGGTAAGGTGCAGGCTGCGTCGGAGAGGTGAGTATAGCAATATTTTTTATTTTAAATCTTTCTTTTACACATTAATATGGTTCCCAGGGCCTGAAGGAGAGTTTCCTCTCCTTCAGACCCTGGGAACCATCAGGAATACCGTCCGATACATGAGTCCCATTGACTTGTATTGGTATCGGGTATCGGTATCGGATTGGATCCGATACTTTGCCGGTATCGGCCGATACTTTCCGATACCGATACTTTCAAGTATCGGACGGTATCGCTCAACACTACTGACCACATAAGTCCTCTTTCTATATTTCTGCTATTATTTAGTGGGCCTCTCTTTGCTGAATCTAGTTCATACTTACGTTTGTCATTTCCTCTTACCTCACCGTTATTATTTGTTGGGGGCCTGTATCTACTTTGGGGTACCTTTCTCTGGAGGCAAGTGAGGTCTGTATTTTCTCTGAAAGGGTTAGTTAGATCTCCGGCTGGCGCGAGACGTCTAGAACCAACGTAGGTACGTTCCCCGGCTGCTGTTAGTTGTGGGCTAGGATCAGGTATGTGGTCAGCTTAGTTACCACCTCCCTAAGAGCTAGTTTTTATGTTTGCAGACTTTGCTGAAGACCCTGAGATCCTCTGCCATTAGGATCACAACAGTGGACCCACCTTATCCTCCTCCATCTCAGCTGATTACCAATATGAAAGCTTTTTATGTATATACAGCATTTGCAGTTTGATCTGTATAATGTGTATAGAATGCTGTATGTATATATAGCTGTATATAATCACTGTACCACCTATATAATGTATGTACAGCAGTCTATATACATTATATACGCAACACTGCTACTGATGTATATATGCGTTATATAGGTGATACTGGTGTATATATATACCATGACTATACACTGCTATCACAGTATCACCTATACTATATATTGTATATACAGCATTTGCAGTTTGACCTGTCTAATGTATATTGACTGTTGTATATACAATATACCACATATACTCGAGTATAAGCCGAGATTTTCAGCCCATTTTTTTGGGCCGAAAGTCCCCCTCTCGGCTTATTCTCGAGTCATACCCAGGGGTCGGCAGGGGATGGGGAGCGGGGGCTGTCTAATTATACTCACCTGCTCCTGGCGTGGTCCCTGCAGGTCCCTGGCTTCTTCCTGTACTGAGTGGTCACATGGTACCGCTCATTACAGTAATGAATATGCTGCTCCACCTCCCATAGGGGTGGAGACGCATATTCAATACTGTAATAAGCGGTAATGGTGACCGCTCAATACAGGGAGCGCTGCGCGATATTCACCTGCTCCCCATTCCAGGCGCCGCTCTGTCTTCAGCGTCTTCTGAATTGACGCTCAGGTCAGAGGGCACGATGACGTGGTTAGTGCGCGCCCTCTGCCTGAACGTCAGTGCAGAAGACGCTGAAGATGGAGTGGCGTCGGAACGAAGTCAGGTGAATATTGAAAGTGCCGGGGGCCTGAGCGACGGATAGGTGAGTATGTGATTTTTTTTTTTTATCGCAGCAACAGCAAATGGGGCATGTGTCTGTATGGAGCATCTTATGGGGCCATAACGTTTGTGCAGCACTATATGGGGCAAGTGTCTGTATGGGGCAATAATCAACGTTTGTGCAGCAGTGTATGGGGCCATAATCAATGTTTGTGCAGGACTATATGGGGCAAGTGTCTGTATGGGGCCAAAGTCAACATTTGTCCAGCACTATATGGGGCAAGTGCCTGTATGGGGCTATAATCAACTTTTGTGCAGCACTATATGGGACAAGTGTCTGTATGGGGCATTTTATGGGGCTATAACGTTTGTGCAGCACTATATGGGGCAAGCGCCTGTATGGGGCATCTTATGGGGCCATAACGTGTGTGCAGCACTATATGGGGCAAATATCTTTATGGAGCATCTTATGGGGCCATAATAAACGTTTGTGCAGCATTGTATGGGGCAAATGTCTGTATAGATTATATTATGGGGCCATAACGTTTGTGCAGCACTATATGGGGCAAATATCTTTATGGAGCATCTTATGGGGCCATAATCAAGGTTTGTGCAGCACTATATGGGGAAAATGTGTCTATGGAGCATCTTAGGTGGCCATTATTATCCTTTATGCAGGATTATATGGGGCATATTTTAATATGGAGCATCTTATGGGGCTATCATAAACTTTATGGAGCATTATATGGGGCTCCTGATTTAATATGGATATTCAAAAACACTTAACCTACTGATGTCTCAATTAATTTTACTTTTATTGGTATCTATTTTTACTTTTGAGATTTACCGGTAGCTGCTGCATTTCCCACCCTAGGCTTATACTCGAGTCATTACGTTTACCCAGTTTATGTGGCAAAATTACAGGGGTCGACTTATACTCAGGTTGGCTTATACTCGAGTATACTGTATATGGTATAAGTGATAATGCAATTATATACTGCAGTAGCAGTATCATCTATATAATGTATGTACAGCAGTCTGTATACATTACATAGGTGAAGCTGCGACTGCAATATGCACGGTACATTCTATAGGTTATACCAAAGAGTGTAATATACCCATATACCCCTACAGGCGAGATGCAGTATATCTACATTGTACACTGCTCAAAAAAATAAAGGGAGCACATAAACAACAGTATATAACTTCAAGTAGATCAAACTTCTGTGAAATCAAACTGCCCACTTAGGAAATAACACTGATTGAGAATCAATTTCATATGCTGCTGTGCAAATGGAATAGACAACAGATTTAAATTATTGGCAATTATCAAGACACCCTCAATAAAGGAGTGGTTCTGCAGGCGGGGACCACAGACCACATCTCAGTACTAATTCTGGCTGATGTTTTGGTCAATTTTGAATGTTGGTTGTGCTTTCACACTTGTGGTAGCAGTAAACAATGCACACAAGAGGCTCAGGTAGTGCAGCTCATCCAGGATGGCACATCAATGCGAGCTGTCGCATGAAGAGTTGCGGTGTCTGTCAGTGTAGTGTCCAGAGGCTGGAGGCGCTACCAGGAGAGAGGGCATTACACCAGGAGATGTGTAGGGGGCCGTAGGAGGGCAACAACCCAGCAGCAGGACAGCTACCTCCACCTTTGTGCAAGGAGGAACAGGAGGAGCACTGCAAGAACCCTGCAAAATTACCTTTAGCAGGCCACAAATGTGCATGTGTCTGCAAAATATGTAGAATTGAGAGTCCTCAGTGGTTGATACCTTTTAATGGCTAACTGAAAAGATGGTAACAAATTGCAAGCTTTCGAGACTACATACGTCTCTTCATCAGGCAAAGACTAAAACAAATTCTGAAGAATCACATATTTATGCACAACATAGTATAGAAAAAAAAAAAGAGGGGAAAAAACCATGGATAAGCCAGGTGACATAAAGCAGAATTACCATGGGTGATAAACAGTTATGTCCATAAATATTGGGCCAGTTCTTAGATAAGGATTGTTTTATTGTCCTGTGATTAGGGTCTCTGTTGTGATGACCCCACATGGTCTGATGGGCAAGTTCCTTAGTTAACCCTGCTGTTCTGTTCGGGTCATAGTGACCCGAACAGACTTTTTGCGGCCCTGTAGATTTTTTTCTGTAAGTCTCTAAAACTTGAGACTCCTTGACTTTTCCTCATTTGGGGGGACCTACATATGAGTATATATATATATTTTTTTTTTTCGTTTACTTTTTGCTACACGAAAAAAGTTACACTAGTTCTGTTCGGGTCATAGTGACCCGGCATCGTTTTTTACAGCTGTGAGGCCATATTTTCAGTGAAATAAAGGACTTATAACCTCAGTTGGGTCTATTTATTGCATCTACTATTGTATATCAATTGATTTTTTTCCTAAATTATTTCAATGGGGTCGTACGCGCGCTCTACCGGGGGTATGCATTGAGATCTGCGCACCATAAAAATGGCTTTATATTGATTATTTTTGGTGCGCAGTCTATTCTAAAATGTAGAGTGCATCCGGAGAGATCACTAGGTGTGCACTACACGTGTATATTTTGCGCAGAACGGACTGCTCAGAACGCGCTGTCTAAGACGGTTTTTGTTTGTAAATCTGAGCTGTAAAGTCTTGCAAATAATTTTTTTGGCTAAGTAAGTCTGTCTTCCTGGCTTATCTGCTTGTTTTCAGAAGTTTTCAAAATGTTTGATTTGATTGTTTTGATTTTTTTTTTTTTTTACAAAAATGTGTATTTTTCTATTTTCGTTTTGCTCATTGATCTGTTTTTTCAGAATAAAAACAAAAAAAAAAGATTTCTGTTTCATTTTTCTTTTTTTTACTACCAAACATGTTCACAAACAGTCTAGTAAGCAAAAAGTTATAAAAAAAAATGAGTTAGAGTGTCTAAAATCAAGGTTTAATAAGCCGGGTCATAGTGACCCGAACAGAACTAGTGTATAGTAAATGCGAACAGAACAGCAGGGTTAATGTAAAAAGACATAAATCCGTGTGACACTTTCATTCCTGCAGTTAGAGTGTCAAAGGTCGTCATCAGTTTATATTCCCAGACTCTCCTGTCTTTCTGCGATTTGAAGTTACCTTTTAGTACAAGTAATTTCATGTCCATAATGTTATGATTTGGGAGACAGAAATGTATTGCCACAGGTATATCCATTCTTTTTTCTCTTATTGTATGGCGGTGAGAGTTCATCCTTGTTCTCAGTTTCTGCCCTGTCTCCCCCACATACAGACCCCCAGTTGGACATTTAGTACAAATGATTAGGTACACCACATTAGAAGTGACGCAGCTGAAAGTACCTGGTATCGTGTAGTCCTGATGTGAGTTGGGAATCTTTATCTTGTCCGTGGTCATTATAAATGGACAGGTTTTGCCTTTTTTCTGGTTGCAAGGAAAGGTACCTGCAGCTGTTGGAGAGGACAGGGAGCTCCTGACAATGATGCTTCTTAGATTTGGGGGCTGCTTAAAACACAGTAGTGGGGGGTCTGGAAAAATGGATTGTAAGCGGGCATCTTTTTGCAGTAAAGGTTGTAATTTCCGTGCAGCTCCCCTTAGCGCCTCCAGATTTGGATTGTAGGTAACTACTAGAGGTACCCGGTTATTTTCTTCTTTAGTTTTGTAATGTAGCAGGTGATTCCTTGACATTCTGGTGGCTCTTGTTATCTGGTTTTCAATTGTTCTTGGATGGTAGCCCTGATTCAAAAATGCAAAACCTGTCCATTTATAATGACCACGGACAAGATAAAGATTCCCAACTCACATCAGGACTACAAGATACCAGGTACTTTCAGCTGCATCACTTCTAATGTGGTGTACCTAATTATTTGTACTAAATGTCCAACTGGGGGTCTGTATGTGGGGGAGACAGGGCAGAAACTGAGAACAAGGATGAACTCTCACCACCATACAATAAGAGAAAAAAGAATGGATATACCTGTGGCAATACATTTCTGGCTCCCAAATCATAACATTATGGACATGAAATTACTTGTACTAAAAGGTAACTTCAAATCGCAGAAAGACAGGAGAGTCTGGGAATATAAACTGATGACGAGCTTTGACACTCTAACTGCAGGAATGAATGTGTCACATGGATTTATGTCTTTTTACATTAACTAAGAAACTTGCCCATCAGACCATGTGGGGTCATCACAACAGAGACCCTAATCACAGGACAATAAAACAATCCTTATCTAAGAACTGGCCCAATATTTATGGACATAACTGTTTATCACCCATGGTAATTCTGCTTTATGTCACCTGGCTTATCCATGGTTTTTTTCCCCTCTTTTTTTTTTTTTTCTATACTATGTTGTGCATAAATATGTGATTCTTCAGAATTTGCTTTAGTCTTTGCCTGATGAAGAGACGTATGTAGTCTCGAAAGCTTGCAATTTGTTACCATCTTTTCAGTTAGCCATTAAAAGGTATCAACCACTGAGGACTCTCAATTCTAAATATTTTTCTATCTACTGGCTAACACGGTACCAAGATATATTTCTTTCCTGTATCATGTGTCTGACAAATGGTTAGAAACTGACTCCATGAGGATGGTCTGAGTACCCGATGTCCACTGGCACCCTGTGCTCTTCACAGATGAAATCAGGTTTACACTGAGCAAGTGTGACAGACGTGACAGAGTCTGGAGATGCCATGAAGAGCGATCTGTTGCCTGCAACATCCTTCAGCATGACCTGTTTGGCAGTGGGTCAGTAATGGTGTGGGGTGGCATTTCTCTGGAGGGCCGCACAGCCCTGCATGTGCTCACTAGAGATAGCCTGACTGCCATTAGGTACCAAGATGAGATCCTCAGACCCCTTGTGAGACCATATGCTGGTGCAGTTGGCCCTGGGTTCCTCCTAATGCAGGACAATGCCTGACCTCGTATGGCTGGAGTGTGTCAGCAGTTCCTGCAAGATGAAGGCATTAAAACTATGGACTGGCCCCCCAATTCCCAGACCTGAATCCGATTGAGCACATCTGGGACATTATGTCTCGCACCATCAACCAAAGTCACATTGCACCACAGACTGTCCAGGAGTTGGCAGATGCTTTAGTCCAGGTCTGGGAAGATATCCCTCAGGAGACCATCCGCCGCCTCATCAGGAACATGCCCAGGCATTGTAGGGAGGACATACTGGCACGTGGAGGTTACACACAATACTAGGCATCTTTTCCTTGTCATGAGGCATTTCCACTGAAGTTGGATCAGCCTGTAATTTGATTTTCCACTTTGATTTTGAGTATCATTCCAAATCTAGACCTCCATGGGATATTCATTTTGATTTACAGTGATAATTGTTATGTTTTATTGTTCTGAACACATTCCACTATGCAATGAATAAAAAATTGCAACTGGAATATTTCATTCAGAAATATCTAGGATGTTGTATTTTAGTGTTCCCTTTATTTTTTTGAGCAGTGCATATATACATATATAGAATATATATTCAAGCCAAAAAATACAAACAAACTGTGTGAAGGAAATCTACAATAAATAAACCCTTTAAATATTTACTATTTTCATTATGTGGCTTTATTATATTCCCATTCCTTCCAGGCAACAGAATCATAATGATTTAGGATAAAAAAGTCAAATTACTGAATGTTACCTCGTGCATTGTCAGATGTGGTCTCTTCATATCTAGAATGTGCAGATTTCCAATGATTGGTAGCGGTCGAGGTCCGGGGGGCAAATTATAAGCATTTTTCTTCTGTCCAAAGAAGAACAGGACAAAAAAAAGACATAAAATAATAGACAGAACCAATGTGATGGGATCAGATGGGATCATAATGCCAGGAAGGGTTTCTGTAGAAAGATAAAGAGAAGCATATAAATGTGCAAATATCTATAAACATTATCTTATCTATATTTAGATAATGCATGTTTCTTTCTCTTTCTTCCTTTCTTCCTTTCTTCCTTGTGCAAATATCTGTGAACATAATCTTATCTATATTTATTTATGTATTGCATGCCTTTCTTTCTTTCCACAGAATTTCTATACACCTATCCTACCATACCTAAAATCCTTCTGTATTCTCAGTATTATTTTTCTATCCCTCAGCATTTATGCTTACTTTGTTAATGAAATGTCCCCGACTGATCCTGCTCTTCTGTGTGATTTGGCAGTTCTGATTCACCTTATATAACACTGAAAATGTAATGTGATATTTACAATCCGCCCAGATATTCGGGCCAAGAAATTGTTTTTTTTGAGATTTGCTGTGCCATGGAGCAAAGTTTTCCAATAAGAGTACAGCTACAAATTAAATCTAAGTGACTGGAGGACCCAACATGTCCATGAATAGCACAGACCAGTGGTGAGGAATTTCAGATTGGTTGTCTACAGCTGGAGCTGGTTATATACAAATGTGGTAGCTATTGGCGGATCGTAGGCTCAGTGGTAGTCATGGCTGAGGACATATGATCCATCACACCCTGGCCTCCCCTCACATAAACATAGTGTCCCTTAGTCAGCATACCTGTGTTTTCAGGTCCAGCATCGTCAGGTTCTCTTCTGCGCCACTAAAGGCTTTCTGCAGCTGAATTTGCAAGAATTGAGACACTTCAACTTGAAACTCACAGCATTAACCACAGATTGCACATCACATGTATCTTCATCTTTCCCTGCACTACTTGCCACGTCCTCCAGTACATTATGGGGCAATAGCGCCTTTGGCAGTACTGCAGTATCCTCCTTGTCCAGACTCACTGAATTTGGGGGTCCCTTCATCCGTTTCGCCCCTGATCGGAGGGCATCAGCCCATGCAATGATCTGCCATATATTGGACAATCAGCTCCCTGTACTCTTTCCGGACCGCTTTCTTTCTTCCCTCCCAAAATGCTGTAACATTGATACTTCATACTGTCCGTTTGTCCTAAGGATCCCCGATTGGCTGGGCTTCACTGCTTCCTTAACATTACAAGTCTGCTGTGACGTCCTGGGCCTATAAACCATGCAGATGGTTCAGGTGCCTGGGCCCTTCTGCCATTCCTAACACTGTACACTCACTTACTACACAGCAGCCCCTCCTATAGTTAACTATTTCCTATAATAAAATAAATACACCTACAATTATCCTGCATAATGTGTCATGGGAGACCTAGGTAGGAAAGAGCTAATAACCCGGGCCCCTGCGAATTCCCTCAGACTAGGGAAACCCTGACTGACCCTCTCCCAGAGTTTACTGTTGTGAAATTGGATTTTGGGCTCCCCCGGTGGCCACTGGTGGAATTGAACTGGTGTGCATCATCCCCTCTGTTCACCTGTTTCCATCAGGATGTGGGAGTCGCTATTTAACCTTGCTCCTCTGTCACTTCCATGCCGGTCAACATTGTAATCAGAAGCCTTTCTGTGCATGTTCCTGCTACTAGACTACTCCCAGCTAAGTTGGACTTTTGTCCTTGTTTGTTTTTGCATTTTGTTCCCGTTCACAGCTGTAGTTTCGTTTCTGTGTCTGGAAAGCTCTTGTGATCTGAAATTGTCACTCTGATGTTATGAGTTAATACTAGAGTCTTAAAGTAATTTCAGGATGGTATTTTGATAGAGTTTTCAGCTGACCATGAAAGTGCCCTTTCTGTCTTCCTGCTATCTAGTAAGCGGACCTCAATTTTGCTAAACCTATTTTCATACTACGTTTGTCATTTCATCTAAAATCACCGCCAATATATGTGGGGGCCTTTGTCAGCCTATCGGGGAAATTTCTCTAGAGGTGAGCCAGGACTATATTTTCCTCTGCCAGGATTAGTTAGTCCTCCGGCCGGCGCTGGGCGTCTAGGGATAAAAACGTAGGCAACGCTACCCGGCTACTGTTAGTTGTGCGGCAGGTTTAGTTCATGGTCAGTTTAGTTTCCATCCTTCCAAGAGCTAGTACTCATGTTTGCTGGGCTATGTTCTCTTGCCATTGAGAACCATAACAGTTTGACCGGCCCCAAAAAGGGTTAAATTAATTGACAGAGAAAGGAGAGAAAAGAGAAGTCTGCTGAAGATTTTTATTTTTTTTTTCCCTTTCCTTCAGTTCTGAGTGTGCTTGTAATTGAATCTCTTGCAAGTCTGCCTATATTGCAGCCTTTCTCTCTCTCTCTCTCCTTCTAATCCTGGAATGGCTCTGTGTTCACCTGTTTAAAATGGATATTCAGAGTTTAGCTGCAGGTTTGAATAATCTCACCACGAAAGTTCAAAATTTACAAGATTTTGTTGTTCATGTTCCTATATCTGAACCTAGAATTCCTTTGCCTGAATTTTTCTCGGGGAATAGATCTTGCTTTCAAAATTTCAAAAATAATTGCAAGTTGTTTTTGTCCCTGAAATCTCGCTCTGCTGGAGATCCTGCTCAGCAGGTCAGGATTGTGATTTCCTTGCTCCGGGGCGACCCTCAGGATTGGGCTTTTGCATTGGCTCCAGGGGATCCTGCGTTGCTCAATGTGGATGCGTTTTTTCTGGCCTTGGGGTTGCTTTATGAGGAACCTCAGTTAGAGCTTCAGGCGGAAAAGGCCTTGATGTCCCTATCTCAGGGGCAAGACGAAGCTGAAATATACTGCCAGAAATTCCGTAAATGGGCTGAGCTTACTCAGTGGAATGAGTGCGCCCTGGCGGCGAATTTCAGAGAGGGTCTCTCTGATGCCATTAAGGATGTTATGATGGGGTTCCCTGTGCCTGCGGGTCTGAATGAGTCCATGACAATGGCTATCCAGATCGATAGGCGTCTGCGGGAGCGCAAACCTGTGCACCATTTGGCGGTGTCTACTGAGAAGACGCCAGAGAATATGCAATGTGATAGAATTCTGTCCAGAAGTGAACGGCAGAATTTAAGACGAAAAAATGGGTTGTGCTTCTATTGCGGTGATTCAACTCATGTTATATCAGCATGCTCTAAGCGTACTAAGAAGCTTGATAAGTCTGTTTCAATTGGCACTTTACAGTCTAAGTTTATTCTATCTGTGACCCTGATTTGTTCTTTATCATCTATTACCGCGGATGCCTATGTCGACTCTGGCGCCGCTTTGAGTCTTATGGATTGGTCCTTTGCCAAACGCTGTGGGTATGATTTGGAGCCTCTTGAAACCCCTATACCCCTGAAGGGGATTGACTCCACCCCATTGGCTAGTAATAAACCACAATACTGGACACAAGTAACTATGCGGATTAATCCGGATCATCAGGAGATTATTCGCTTTCTTGTGCTGTATAACCTACATGATGTGTTGGTGCTTGGATTGCCATGGCTGCAATCTCATAACCCAGTCCTTGACTGGAAAGCTATGTCTGTGTTAAGCTGGGGATGTAAGGGGACGCATGGGGACGTACCTGTGGTTTCCATTTCATCATCTATTCCCTCCGAGATTCCTGAATTCTTGACTGAATATCGTGACGTTTTTGAAGAACCTAAGCTTGGTTCATTACCTCCGCACCGGGAGTGCGATTGTGCCATAGATTTGATTCCGGGTAGTAAATACCCTAAGGGTCGTTTATTTAATCTGTCTGTGCCTGAACATGCTGCTATGCGAGAATATATAAAGGAGTCCCTGGAAAAGGGACATATTCGTCCTTCGTCATCTCCCTTAGGAGCCGGTTTTTTCTTTGTGGCTAAGAAAGATGGCTCTTTGAGACCGTGTATTGATTATCGGCTTTTGAATAAAATCACGGTTAAATATCAATATCCGTTGCCACTGCTGACTGATTTGTTTGCTCGCATAAAGGGGGCCAAGTGGTTCTCTAAGATAGATCTCCGTGGGGCGTATAATTTGGTGCGAATTAAGCAGGGGGATGAGTGGAAGACCGCATTTAATACGCCCGAGGGCCACTTTGAGTATTTGGTGATGCCTTTTGGTCTTTCAAATGCCCCTTCAGTCTTTCAGTCCTTTATGCATGACATTTTCCGTGATTATTTGGATAAATTTATGATTGTGTATTTGGATGATATTTTGATTTTTTCGGATGACTGGGACTCTCATGTCCAGCAGGTCAGGAGGGTTTTTCAGGTTTTGCGGTCTAATTCCTTGTGTGTGAAGGGTTCTAAGTGCGTTTTTGGGGTTCAAAAGATTTCCTTTTTGGGATATATTTTTTCCCCCTCTTCCATCGAGATGGATCCTGTCAAGGTTCAGGCTATTTGTGATTGGACGCAACCCTCTTCTCTTAAGAGTCTTCAGAAATTTTTGGGCTTTGCTAACTTTTATCGTCGATTTATTGCTGGTTTTTCTGATGTTGTTAAACCATTGACTGATTTGACTAAGAAGGGTGCTGATGTTGCTGATTGGTCCCCTGCTGCTGTGGAGGCCTTTCGGGAGCTTAAGCGCCGCTTTTCTTCCGCCCCTGTGTTGCGTCAGCCTGATGTTGCTCTTCCTTTTCAGGTTGAGGTCGACGCTTCTGAAATCGGAGCTGGGGCAGTTTTGTCGCAGAGAAGTTCCGATTGTTCCGTGATGAGACCTTGTGCCTTTTTCTCGCGTAAATTTTCGCCCGCCGAGCGGAATTATGATGTTGGGAATCGGGAGCTTTTGGCCATGAAGTGGGCTTTTGAGGAGTGGCGTCATTGGCTTGAGGGGGCTAGACATCAGGTGGTGGTATTGACTGACCACAAAAATCTAATTTATCTTGAGTCCGCCAGACGCCTGAATCCTAGACAGGCGCGCTGGTCGTTGTTTTTCTCTCGGTTTAATTTTGTGGTGTCCTACCTGCCGGGTTCTAAGAATGTTAAGGCGGATGCCCTTTCTAGGAGTTTTGAGCCTGACTCCCCTGGTAACTCTGAACCTACAGGTATCCTTAAGGATGGAGTGATATTGTCTGCCGTTTCTCCAGACCTGCGGCGGGCCTTGCAGGAGTTTCAGGCGGATAGACCTGATCGTTGCCCACCTGGTAGACTGTTTGTTCCTGATGATTGGACCAGTAAAGTCATTTCTGAGGTTCATTCTTCTGCGTTGACAGGTCATCCTGGAATCTTTGGTACCAGGGATTTGGTGGCAAGGTCCTTCTGGTGGCCTTCCCTGTCTCGAGATGTGCGAGGCTTTGTGCAGTCTTGTGACGTTTGTGCTCGGGCCAAGCCTTGTTGTTCTCGGGCTAGTGGATTGTTGTTGCCCTTGCCTATCCCGAAGAGGCCCTGGACGCACATCTCGATGGATTTTATTTCGGATCTTCCTGTTTCTCAGAAGATGTCTGTCATCTGGGTGGTGTGTGACCGTTTCTCGAAGATGGTCCATTTGGTTCCCCTGCCTAAGTTGCCTTCTTCTTCCGAGTTGGTTCCTCTGTTTTTTCAAAATGTGGTCCGTTTGCATGGTATTCCGGAGAATATCGTTTCTGACAGAGGAACCCAATTCGTGTCTAGATTTTGGCGAGCATTCTGTGCTAGGATGGGCATAGATTTGTCTTTCTCGTCTGCTTTCCATCCTCAGACAAATGGCCAGACCGAGCGGACGAATCAGACCTTGGAGACATATTTGAGGTGTTTTGTGTCTGCAGATCAGGATGATTGGGTTGCTTTTTTGCCTTTAGCGGAGTTTGCCCTCAATAATCGGGCCAGCTCTGCCACCTTGGTGTCTCCTTTTTTCTGTAATTCGGGGTTTCATCCTCGATTTTCTTCTGGTCAGGTGGAATCTTCGGATTGTCCTGGAGTGGATGCTGTGGTGGAGAGGTTGCATCAGATTTGGGGGCAGGTAGTGGACAATTTGAAGTTGTCCCAGGAGAAGACTCAGCTTTTTGCCAACCGCCGGCGTCGGGTTGGTCCTCGGCTTTGTGTTGGGGACTTGGTGTGGTTGTCTTCTCGTTTTGTCCCTATGAGGGTTTCTTCTCCTAAGTTTAAGCCTCGGTTCATCGGCCCGTACAAGATATTGGAGATTCTTAACCCTGTGTCCTTCCGTTTGGACCTCCCTGCATCTTTTTCTATTCATAATGTTTTTCATCGGTCATTGTTGCGCAGGTATGAGGTACCGGTTGTGCCTTCCGTTGAGCCTCCTGCTCCGGTGTTGGTTGAGGGCGAGTTGGAGTACGTTGTGGAAAAAATCTTGGACTCCCGTGTTTCCAGACGGAAACTCCAGTATCTGGTCAAATGGAAGGGATACGGTCAGGAGGATAATTCTTGGGTGACTGCCTCTGATGTTCATGCCTCCGATCTGGTCCGTGCCTTTCATAGGGCTCGTCCTGATCGCCCTGGTGGTTCTGGTGAGGGTTCGGTGCCCCCTCCTTGAGGGGGGGGTACTGTTGTGAAATTGGATTTTGGGCTCCCCCGGTGGCCACTGGTGGAATTGAACTGGTGTGCATCATCCCCTCTGTTCACCTGTTTCCATCAGGATGTGGGAGTCGCTATTTAACCTTGCTCCTCTGTCACTTCCATGCCGGTCAACATTGTAATCAGAAGCCTTTCTGTGCATGTTCCTGCTACTAGACTACTCCCAGCTAAGTTGGACTTTTGTCCTTGTTTGTTTTTGCATTTTGTTCCCGTTCACAGCTGTAGTTTCGTTTCTGTGTCTGGAAAGCTCTTGTGATCTGAAATTGCCACTCTGATGTTATGAGTTAATACTAGAGTCTTAAAGTAATTTCAGGATGGTATTTTGATAGAGTTTTCAGCTGACCATGAAAGTGCCCTTTCTGTCTTCCTGCTATCTAGTAAGCGGACCTCAATTTTGCTAAACCTATTTTCATACTACGTTTGTCATTTCATCTAAAATCACCGCCAATATATGTGGGGGCCTCTGTCAGCCTATCGGGGAAATTTCTCTAGAGGTGAGCCAGGACTATATTTTCCTCTGCCAGGATTAGTTAGTCCTCCGGCCGGCGCTGGGCGTCTAGGGATAAAAACGTAGGCAACGCTACCCGGCTACTGTTAGTTGTGCGGCAGGTTTAGTTCATGGTCAGTTTAGTTTCCATCCTTCCAAGAGCTAGTACTCATGTTTGCTGGGCTATGTTCTCTTGCCATTGAGAACCATAACAGTTTACACTGATGGTGTGCATGTCTGGGCCTCCACCCTCACCCTATCTCCTGTTTCAACCCTAGGCTGAAACCACAACCCACCACCCAGTGAAGAGACCACACTCCAATACCCACAGTTAGCACAGACAAGGATAACAGAAAAATAAGCACCACGCCGCAGTCACTCAGGAATACACTATAAATGCAAAGGGCAAAACAAATACAAATATGGGAAGGAGAAAATAAGACGAAAGGAAATACACCACCAGCAACGATACTCCAACTACTAGCTCACCACTCCAGACCGAGATTACCACGCAGAAGACAGAAGCTATAAGCGGCGACGCCCAATGTTCAGAAGAACTGTTTAAAGGCAGTGGGCATGGCCCAGCTTCCAATCCGAGCACTAGGTAAATTAACCCCGGACCAGCTAGATAAAATCTAGCCAACGCCAATGAGCGCTTAGTGGACAAAAGCAGAATTACCGCTGTCTGTCGAACGACCTGGTCTGAAAAGCGTCCGACATGACAGTACCCCGCCTTCTACGAGGGACTCCAGGGCCCTCACGGCTTATAGGACCCGGCTTGTCCGGATGGTGTCGGTGGAAAAACCTGACCAGCCGATCCGCATGAACATCCGAGGCTGGTACCCAGGACCTCTTCTCAGGCCCATAACCACGCCAGTGTACCAAGTACTGTAAAGTGCGGCGCACTACACAAGAGTCAACTACCTTGGAGACTTCAAATTCCAAATTACCATCCACCAAGACTGGAGAAGGCATTGGTGTCGTGTCCACAAGACCCACCACCTTCTTTAACAACGATCTGTGGAACACGTTGTGTATTTTATACACCGTAGGAAGCTCCAACCGATACGCTACTGGGTTAATGACAGCGGCGACCCTAAATGGACCAATAAACCATGGACCCAATTTAAGGGATGGTATTTTGAGTCTTATGTTTTTTGTGGATAACCACACCCAGTCATCCACACTCAGGTCCAGACCTGGCACACGCCTACTGTCAGCCACACGTTTGTACCTAGCACCCACACTCAACAGGCGCTGTTTAACTCTCCTCCAGACTGATGATAATTGTGCTCCTAACTGGTCTTCCTCCGGGATGCCGGAAGAGCCCCCCTGACTCAAAGTACAAAATTGAGGATGAAGCCCGTAAACACAAAAAAATGGAGACTCCCCAGATGACTCCTGGCGGTGATTATTGATGGCAAACTCAGCCAAAGGAAGAAACTTCGACCACTCCTCCTGGTTATCTGAAACAAAGCAGCGTAAGTACTGTTCCAAATTTTGGTTCATACGCTCGGTCTGACCATTTGACTGAGGATGAAATGCCGAAGAATGAGACAACTTGATCCCCAGCCGTGAACAAAATGCTTTCCAAAATTTTGCCACAAACTGAGACCCCCTATCAGAAACGATGTCAGACAGAACCCCATGAAGTCTGACCACCTCCTGCACAAATACCTGAGCCAGAGTCTTAGCGTAAGGCAAAGACATAAAGTGCAACATTTTTGAGAACCGATCAACAACAACGTTGTGTATTTTATACACCGTCGGAAGCTCCAACCGATACGCTACTGGGTTAAAGGCAGCGGCGACCCTAAATGGACCAATAAACCGTGGATGTTGTGATCCTAATGGCAGAGGATCTCAGGGTCTTCAGCAAAGTCTGCAAACATAAAAACTAGCTCTTAGGGAGGTGGTAACTAAGCTGACCACATACCTGATCCTAGCCCACAACTAACAGCAGCCGGGGAACGTACCTACGTTGGTTCTAGACGTCTCGCGCCAGCCGGAGATCTAACTAACCCTTTCAGAGAAAATACAGACCTCACTTGCCTCCAGAGAAAGGTACCCCAAAGTAGATACAGGCCCCCAACAAATAATAATGGTGAGGTAAGAGGAAAAGACAAATGTAAGTATGGACTAGATCCAGCAACGAGAGGCCCACTAAATAATAGCAGAAATATAGAAAGAGGACTTATGTGGTCAGCGAAAAACCCTACCAAAAATATCCACGCTGAATATCCAAGAACCCCCGTACCGACTAACGGTATGGGGGAGGATATCAGCCCCCTTAGAGCTTCCAGCAAAATCAGGAATCACATTATGAACAAGCTGGACAAAAAAACAGAATAATACAAATAACAAAAAACAAGAAAGCAGGACTTAGCTTATGTTGCAAAAATCAGGACCAGTAGACAAGAGCAACCAGACAAGGACTGATTACATGGATGCCAGGCAATGGACTAAGACTCCAGGAAGTTTAAATAGAAACACCCAGAGTGTTAACGAACCAGGTGACCACCAACCTGGGGAAAGAGCATACAAGAGCCACACCACGAGTGACCACAAGAGGGAGCCCAAAAGTATAGTTCATAACAGTACCCCCCCTTTAAGGAGGGGTCACCGAACCCTCACTACGACCACCAGGGCGATCAGGATGGGCAGCGTGAAAGGCACGAACCAAATCGGCCGCATGAACATCAGAGGCGACCACCCAGGAATTATCCTCCTGACCATAGCCCTTCCATTTGACCAGATACTGAAGCCTCCGTCTAGAGAGATGAGAATCTAAGATCTTCTCCACCACATACTCCAAAGAGACACTTTGAGCCCTTCACAAACAAAGCATTATCACGCAAAACCTGAAACACCATCCTGACCTGTTTTACATGAGAATCCCAATCATCAGAAAAAACTAAAATGTCATCCAGATAAACAATCACAAATTTATCTAGATACTTCCGGAAGATGTCATGCATAAAGGATTGAAACACTGAAGGAGCATTAGAGAGCCCAAAGGGCATCACCAAGTACTCAAAATGACCTTCGGGCGTATTAAATGCAGTTTTCCATTCATCTCCCTGCCTAATGCGCACAAGGTTGTACGCACCACGAAGATCTATCTTGGTGAACCAACAGGCACCCTTAATCCGAGCAAACAAGTCCAACAATAGTGGCAGAGGGTATTGGAATTTAACCGTGATTTTATTCAGAAGCCGATAGTCTATACAAGGTCTCAAAGATCCGTCTTTCTTGGCCACAAAAAAGAATCCCGCACCAAGAGGGGAAGAGGATGGACGAATATGTCCTTTCTCTAAAGACTCCTTTAAATAAGAACGCATCGCGGCATGCTCAGGTACCGACAGATTAAATAATCGTCCCTTAGGAAACTTACTACCAGGAATCAAATCTATAGCGCAGTCACAGTCCCTATGAGGAGGAAGAACACTGGACCTGGACTCACTGAACACATCCTGATAGTCAAGCAAATACTCAGGAACTTCTGAAGGAATGGAGGAAGCAATAGACACTGACGGGGAATCGCAATGAATTCCCTGACAACCCCAACTTGACACAGACATAGCCCTCCAATCCAGAACAGGATTATGAGCCTGTAACCATGGCAGACCCAAAACGACCAAATCATGCATCTTATGCAGAACAAGAAAACGAATCACCTCCCGATGTTCAGGAGTCATGCACATGGTCACTTGTGTCCAATACTGCGGTTTATTCTCCGCCAATGGCGTAGCATTAATTCCTCTAAGAGGAATAGGATTTTCTAAAGGCTCCAGGACAAAACCACAGCGCCTGGCAAACGACAAATCCATAAGACTCAGGGCAGCGCCTGAGTCCACAAACGCCATAACAGGGTAGGAAGACAATGAGCAAATTAAAGTCACAGACAAAATAAATTTAGGCTGCAAGTTACCAACGGCGGCAGGACTAACAAACTTTGTTAGGCGTTTAGAGCATGCTGATATAACATGTGTAGAATCACCACAGTAAAAAACACAACCCATTCTGACGTCTATGATTTTGCCGTTCAGTTCTAGTCTGAATTCTATCACATTGCATTAAATCAGGCGTCTGTTCAGACAACACCGCCAAAGGATTAGCGGATTTGCGCTCCCGCAAACGCCGATCAATCTGAATGGCCAGCGTCATAGAATCATTCAGACTTGTAGGAATGGGAAAGCCCACCATCACATTCTTAATGGTTTCAGAAAGGCCATTTCTGAAATTTGCAGCCAGAGCACACTCATTCCACTGAGTAAGCACGGACCATTTCCGAAATTTTTGGCAATACACTTCGGCTTCATCCTGGCCCTGAGAAATAGCCAGCAAAGCCTTCTCTGCCTGAATTTCAAGATTGGGCTCCTCATAAAGCAATCCGAGCGCCAGAAAAAACGCATCAATATTCGCCAATGCCGGATCTCCTGGCGCCAATGAGAAAGCCCAATCCTGAGGGTCGCCCCGCAAGAAGGAGATAACAATTTTAACTTGCTGAGCTGAGTCTCCAGACGAACGAGGTCTCAAAGATAGAAACAATTTACAATTATTCCTAAAATTCCTAAATTTAAATCGATCTCCAGAGAACAGCTCAGGAATAGGAATCTTAGGTTCTGACATAGGACTGCTAGTAACAAAATCCTGAATGACTTGCACACGAGCAGCAAGCTGATCCACACTAGTAATCAGAGTTTGCACATTCATGTCTGCAGCAGAGTTTCAAGCCATTCAGAGATAAAGGGGAAGGAAGAAAAAAAAAAAAACAACTCAGAACTTCTTTTCTATTTATCCCACTTCTGCAATGCATTAACTATTCACTGGCCTGGCATACTGTTGTGATCCTAATGGCAGAGGATCTCAGGGTCTTCAGCAAAGTCTGCAAACATAAAAACTAGCTCTTAGGGAGGTGGTAACTAAGCTGACCACATACCTGATCCTAGCCCACAACTAACAGCAGCCGGGGAACGTACCTACGTTGGTTCTAGACGTCTCGCGCCAGCCGGAGATCTAACTAACCCTTTCAGAGAAAATACAGACCTCACTTGCCTCCAGAGAAAGGTACCCCAAAGTAGATACAGGCCCCCAACAAATAATAACGGTGAGGTAAGAGGAAAAGACAAACGGAAGTATGGACTAGATTCAGCAAAGAGAGGCCCACTAAATAATAGCAGAAATATAGAAAGAGGACTTATGTGGTCAGCGAAAAACCCTACCAAAAATATCCACGCTGAATATCCAAGAACCCCCGTACCGACTAACGGTATGGGGGGAGGATATCAGCCCCCTTAGAGCTTCCAGCAAAATCAGGAATCACATTATGAACAAACTGGACAAAAAAACAGAATAATACAAATAACAAAAAACAAGAAAGCAGGACTTAGCTTATGTTGCAAAAATCAGGACCAGTAGACAAGAGCAACCAGACAAGGACTGATTACATGGATGCCAGGCAATGGACTAAGACTCCAGGAAGTTTAAATAGAAACACCCAGAGTGTTAACGAACCAGGTGACCACCAACCTGGGGAAAGAGCATACAAGAGCCACACCGCGAGTGACCACAAGAGGGAGCCCAAAAGTATAGTTCATAACACGTGGACCCAATTTAAGGGATGGTATTTTGAGTTTTATATTTTTTGTGGATAACCACACCCAGTCTATTTTGAATTCCGCTCTTGGGCTCCCTCCGGTGGCTGTAAGTGGCACTATTATGAATTCTGTTCTTGGGCTCCCTCCGGTGGTTATAAGTGGTATGGCTGCTAATTGGATTTAGCAGTCTGCAGCTGCTTCCACTGATTGTCTATTCGGGCTCGGCCATTTAGCCTGGCTCTATCCTTCTGTTAGTGCCAGTTGTCATTGTTCCTGGTTGGAGTCACATCTTTGCTTGGATTTCTCTGCTATTCTGACCAGATCATCAAAAATAAGTCCTGGCTTGGTTCTTTGCAGTCCATATGTTGTGGACTTAATAGTTCCGTACTTTCTATGTTTTTTCTAGTCTAGCTTGTCAGTATGGATTTATTCAGTTAAGCTGGTAGCTCTGTAGAAGCAGATTTAACCTCCACACCTTTAGTCAGGTGGTGGAGATTTTTGTAAACTCTGTGGTGGATTTTTCTAGTATTTTAATACTGACCGCACAGTATTCTATCCTCTCCTATCTATCTAGCTAGATTGGTCTCCTTTGCTAAATCCTGGTTTCATTCTGTGTATGTCATTTCCCTCTCCACTCACAGTCAATATTTGTGGGGGGCTGTCTTTACTTTGGGAATTTTCTCTGAGGCAAGATAGCTTTCCTGATTCTATCTTTAGGGGTATTTAGTCCTCCGGCTGTGACGAGATGTCTAGGGAGTGACAGGAACATTCCACGGCTACGGATAATTTCTATTTCTATATGTCTACCTATATAGATCACTAAGGTACCGTACAGTACGCACACACCACGTGTAGTAATATACAGGTACCATAGGTTATACTGCGTGCATGACACAGGTCATCTTTAGTTCCTTCTATATAGTCCATAGATCCCATGGGATTCCGTCTCTGCCACACTCCTAGACATAATGTCTATACTCCTTTCATAACCCCTCCTCTCTCCACCTCCCTCTCACCTCAGGTATACGGCAATCATACTTTATCAATATGCATACATGACATGTCCCCGCAGCTGTCACTACATTATATGACTGCCCGCATGTATTGCGTTCAATTTCTAGATGTAACCACAACAGCGCTACTTCAGTGGAGCGCATGTCCACATAGTGAAATGCACGGCCATGTACTTCCGCCCTGGCTGGGATGCTTGACATCATATCCGGTCTCGGCGCTCCATCACAGCGTAGGCGCTGTGTTTTAAATAGCGCGGTATCCACACACACCTCAGACAAGCGGTGGACACCACGTCTGAGAGGATAACACGCACGTCCAGGCGGCTCCCCTCCAGGTATGGCTTGTCACGCCCTGGCATAGTACATGTAAGTGGCTCTATACGCATTGACAATCTCTTTTATTACATTCCCCTTAGCCCCTGCTTCAATGCTGGCCGCTCTTGAGGCTATTACCTCTAGCCATATATACAATCTATACAAGGTAAATAATGCATAAGGGAGTCACCTCAGAATATAGACCTAATACAACATGTAAATATATGCTCACATAAACCTTTTTTCCTCCCCTGTTATTATCATTTCACAGCTCTCACGCATTTTGCCTATTATATCAATTTACCTCCTCATTTTAAAGCAGTCATCGACTGTGAGTATTACTTCATTCTATCTGGGTCACAGCATCTAAAGCCCTTGCTATATGACTATAAAATCCTGTCCTTTTCTTATGCTACATTAGGCAACATGCACGATCTGCATCCTAATTAAGGACATAATTGACACACACTGAAAGGCACAGCACGGTATGTGTGTTTTCTCCATTAACCATAGAATATATCGAGCGAGAATGTATATGCATGTGTTCACTGTAACATGATACCTATGATGACCTTGCAGATTTGGCTATTGTTAGACTTTGTGAAAATTTGTATATACTTTGGTTTTTGTATGTTTTTGTTTGCACACTGTATTTTATGTATTTTTTTCTTCAAATGTTGTAGTGACTGATGAAAGCTCGATAAGGGCTGAAACGTTTCCAGTGCTACCTTAGTACCAATAAATCTATCAATCAATAAGATTTAAGTTGAGTGCGAGAATTCTTTACAATTATGTAGTTAGAAGTGGCCTCCTTTGCTAAATCCTGTTTTCATTCTGTGTAGGTCATTTCCCTCTCTACTCACAGTCCATATTTGTGGGGGGCTGTCTGTCCTTTGGGAATTTTCTCTGAGGCAAGATAGCTTTCCTGTTTCCATCTTTAGGGGTAGTTAGCTTTCCGGCTGTGACGAGATGTCTAGGGAGTGACAGGAACATTCCACGGCTACTTTTAGTGTTGTGTTAGGTTCAGGAACTGCGGTCAGTAAAGATACCATCTCCTCAGAGCTCGTCCATGTTGCTCCTTAACCACCAGGTCATAACAGGGAGCCACAGAATCACGCCAAGTCCACCACAGCTGTTTCCTGCTCGTGCTCAGAGGTATGTGGGGAGAATCAAAGTGTTAAATGCTGTGCCAGGATATGCCTAATCAAAGTTTATCCAGAAGGGCAACCAGAGAAGGCAGTAAAAACGTATGCCATCATTGACGATCAGAGCAATCGATCCCTAGCTGGACCTAAGTTCTTTGAAGCCTTTAGAATCAAGGGACCAGCAACGCCCCACACTCTGAATACTTGCTCGGGGCGCATAGAGACTAGCGGCAGAAGAGCACAAGGTTTCCTTGCTTCTCCTGTCGATGGAGACGTAGAAATACCCCATACCAGACCAAAGGGATGAGATCCCTACCCCAGAAGCTGCTTTCCAACCATACTTAAAGGGAACCTGTCACCCCCAAAATGGCTGGTGAGGTAAGCTCACCGGCATCAGGGGCTTATCTACAGCATTCTGTAATGCTGTAGATAAGCCGCCGATGTTACCTAAAAGAGGAGAAAAAGACATTAGATTATACTCACCCAGGGGCGGTCCCACTGCGGTCCGGTCGGATGGTTGTATTCGGTCCGCTCCGGCACCTCCCATCTTCGTTCCATGACGTCCTCTTCGGGTCTTTATGCCACGGCTCCGGAGCAGGCGTACTTTGTCTGCCCTCAACAGGGCAGACAAAGTACGCCTGCGCCGGAGCCGCGGCGTAAAGACCCGAAGAGGACGTCATGGAACGAAGATGGGAGGTGCCGGAGCGGACCGAATACAACCATCCGACCGGACCGCAGTGGGACCGCCCCTGGGTGAGTATAATCTAATGTCTTTTTCTCCTCTTTTAGGTAACATTGGCGGCTTATCTACAGCATTACAGAATGCTGTAGATAAGCCCCTGATGCTGGTGAGCTTACCTCACCAGCCATTTTGGGGGTGACAGGTGCCTTTTAAGGCACCTAGACAGCATTATCCCACCTTTGGACACAGATGCTGAAATCCTACTTCTGCTCGGCCGGGATAATTTAAGGATACATAAGGTCCGCCAACAGTTTAATGGTCCTGACTACTCCCCCTACGCCCAGAGACTTGACTTGGGGTGGGTAGTCATAGAAAATGTATGTTTGGACTGAACAAGAGCCTATTCCTTTAAGACCTGCGTACGCCAGGATGGGTGCACTACTTTCTGCAAACCATGTACTCATCACTATGAGGTGAAGGAAAAGCCTCCAGATCCTGTACAGCTGCCTAATGTTATCCCTTCTCCCTATGCAGATGACTTGGGAAGATCGCTGTTTCGTACCACTAAGGATAACAACAAGGTCGCCCCATCTATGGAAGACAAGGACTTGGTCAGGATAATGGACAATGAGTTCCTTAAGGACAAGACTAATCACTGGGTTTTTCCCCTCCCCTTCCTAGCTATCAGGGTAAGGATCCCGAACAATCGTGAACAAGCCTTGTCCAGATTCAACTCTCTCCAGCGCACACTAAGCAATAAACCGGAGATGAAAGAACACATCGTCACCTTTATGGGCAAAATATTCCATAACAACCATGTGGAGCCAGCGCCTCCCTTAAAGGAAAACGAGAAGTGCTGGTATTTGCCCTCACTTGGAGTATATCACCCGCGGAAACCTAAGCAAATTAGAGTTGTCTTTGATTCAAGCGCCAAACATTAAGGCGTATCTCAATGATGTCCACCTCACAGGTCCTAATCTGACAAACAAACTAGTAGGAGTGTTGATGAAGTGCAGGAAAGAGCCCATTGCCATCACAGCCGACATTGAACAGATGTTCCACTGCTTCATAGTCAAAAAGGACCACGGGAATTTCCTCAGGTTCCTGTGGTACAAGGACAATGACCCCAGCAAAGAGATGGTGGAGTATCGCATGCGGGTGCACGTATTCGTTCGGGAACAGCCCCTCACCCGCAGAGGCAACCTATGGCCTGTGGAGAACCGCACTAGAAGGAGAGTCCGAGTATGAAACAGACACCAGAGACTTTGTAGAGAAAGACTTCTACGTAGATGATGGATTAATATCTCTACCAACAGAAGAAGCGGCAATCGATCTGCTTAAAAGGACCCAACATATGCTGTTCCGAACTAAGCTTAGACTGCACAAAATTGCTTCAAACAGCCTGGCTGTCATGAGTGCCTTTGAGTCAAGTGACCACGCACCTGGATTCAAGGACATAGACCTGGGACCAGACCGTCAGCCTGTGCAGAGAAGCTTAGGCCTGAAGTTGAACCTGTCAGTCGGTTTCCAATTCAACTGTGCAGACAAACCCTTCACTAAACGTGGTGTCCTGTCAGTGGTAAATAGCCTATAGGACCCACAGGGATTCATAGCACCAATCAACATACAAGGTAAATCCCTGCTGAGACAGATTTCTGAAACCGTCAAGGACTGGGACGCCCCGCTCCCTCCTGATAAGTAACCAAAATGGGAAATGTGGAAGCAGTCTTTGTGTGCCTTGGATAAAATCCATATACTGAGGATGCTATGCCGGAATGTCACTTGCTGCTAGCACTAGGATGGAACTCCATGTGTTCTCGGATGCATCCATGGAGGCCATTGAAGCTGTTGCCTACCTGAAGGTGACCGGATCCGACACTCAAGATCATGTTGGTTTTGTTTTTGACAAGGCTAAGTTGGCTCCCAAGCCTGACCAAACTATTCCCAGGCTTGAACTCTGTGGGACTGTGCTTGCAGTAGAACTTGCAGACTTTATTCAGCATGAGCTGGACACCAACATACTACAGTGACAGTAAGGTTATCTTAGGTTACATCTACAACCAAACAAGGTGCTTCTACGAGTTCATCAGTAACCGCATTGAGAGAATAAGAAGGTCTTCCAAACCTGAACAGTGGCACTATATCCCATCTGAACTTAATCCAGCCAACCATGCCACAACACCTACGTCTATAAATTATTTTGCTAACTCTTCTCGGCTTTCAGGTCCAAAGTTTCTGCTGGAATAGAAGGGAAGTGAATGTTTCCAGGAAGTCTTCAGCATCCAAGATCCGGATGATGATCCAGTAGTACGCTCCGAGGTCAGTGCTCTGGCCACAAACGCTACACCAACCTCCACCCTCGATTGCCAGCGCTTCGAACACTTCTCCAATTGAATGAAACTCGTTAAAACTATCACAAGGATAGTCCATATTGTGAGATATTATCATAATTCACATGGAGACAAAGATTGTCATGGTTGGCACGTCTGCCAAAAGCCACTCTCTGCTGAGGACATTTCTCACTGCGAGTACCTTATAATACTTAATGTCCAGCAGAGTGTATTCAGTACTGAATGGGAATGCTTATACCACAAACATGAAGAGAGGATTATGGGTCACAAGGACCCAGAATAACGACCAACATGTCCAAAAAATAACGATGTATAAAAAAGTTTAAATTTTATTATTTCACAACAATTGTAGAAAAAATACAAATATACATCACATTTATAAGAAACAGGTGAAGTACAGTACTGCAGGGTGTGCATAGACACCACAAAAGAGCATACTAAGGGCGCACGGAGCCGGGAACCAAAACCCACCCATATAGAGAATAGTCAGCAAGGGGTTAGAATACCTCCGATATCATAGGGGTCAGGGGAAAGATAGAAAAAAACCCACTGTCTTTCATGATTAAATACATAAAACCACCCTGCTATAGCTAATAAAGTGCTTCCATCATACATCTACATGAAGAGACCATAGGTCCAAGTATCAAATGTGATTGACAAGTGTCCATTACCTTTTAGTAGAGAAAGCGGGTGAGATGTACCCAGGGTCTGTGCGCCCTCCCCGACGCACGTTTCGGTAGTGACTGGGAAAGGATGATCGGGATCTCACGCAACATCTTGAACTCTATGCTTATGGACATGAACGCTTCAAGACTTACGCATCAGACCTTGGTTACTCTTCTGGCTGAAGTTTCTGCCATAATCAACTCAAGACCCCTTGTCAAAGTGTCAATGGATCCTGAAATGCCAACCATTCTTACACCGGCTACTCTTCTTACCCAAAAGATCGGGAACCCGCTAACAGTCAGTGAAGAGTTTACTCACGCAAACTCCTACCAGAAGCAGTGGAAACACGTACAGTACCTCTCTGATTACTTCTGGAACCAGTGGAGACAGAAATATCTTGCGGCTCTGCAAGGAAGAAGAAAATGGCGACAGAGTAAACCGAACTTGAAAGAAGGAGATATCGTGTTAATGAAGGAACAACAAGCTCAAAGGATCGACTGGCCTATGGGAATCATTACAAAGACTTTCCCTAGTGAAGATGGTATGGTCCGGAAGGTGGAGCTGAAAGGCCTTAGGAAAGGTGAACTTAAGACATTTCAGAGGCCAATCCACAAGCTCATATTGGTACTACCGATCGAGGACATTCTGGTAGGATAAACTATGAACAGAACTCTGCAATAGTACTTTGTCCATTGGATTACAGTTGAGTTAGAGATAAATGGCCTAGTGCGGCTTTTTTGATCCGAAGATGGTTTTCCTTTGGATTATCTCAGAACCTGACTTAAATTAATGTCTTATCTTGTTTAAAGTTGTTGTTATTGCATTGCATGCATGTTTAGTTTCATTTTATAGGTTGTTGGACTTTATTTCCAGGACATTAACCCCTTCACCCCGAAGCCTGTTTTCACCTAAGTGACAAGGCCAATTTTTACAGTTCTGACCACTGTCACTTTATGAGGTCATAACTCTGAAATGCTTCAACGGATCCTGCTGATTCTGACATTGTTTTCTCGTGATATATTGTACTTCATGATAGTGGTAAAACTTCTTCGATATGACTAGCATTTATTTGTGAAAAAAACAAAAATTTGTCGAAAATTATGAAAATTTAGCAATTTTCAAACTTTTAGTTTTTATGCCCTTAAATTAGAGAGTTATATCTCATAATATAGTTTATAAACAACATTTCCCACATGTCTGCTTTACATCAGCACAATTTTGGAAACATAATTTTTTTTTGTTAGGGAGTTATAAGGGTTAAAAGTTGACCAGCAATTTCTCATTTTTGCAACAAAATTTGCAAAACCATTTTTTTTACGGACCACCTCACACTTGAAGTGACTTTGAGGGGTCTATATGACAGAAAATGTCCAAAAGTGACACCATTCTAAAAACTGCACCCCTCAAGGTACTCAAAACCACATTCAAAAAGTTTATTAACCCCTCAGGTGCTTCACAGGAATTTTTGGAATGTTTAAAAAAAATTGAACATTTAACTTTTTTTTCACAAATTTTTTACTTCAGATCCAATTTGTTTTATTTTACCAAGGGTAACAGGAGAAAGTGGACCAAAAAAGTCGTTGTACAATTTGTCCTGAGTACTCCGATACCCCACATGTTGGGGTAAACCATTGATTGGGCACATGGCAGAGCTCGGAAGGGAAGGAGCGCCATTTGACTTTTCAATGCAAGATTTGCTGGAATTGAGATCGGAACCCATGTCGCGATTGGAGAGCCCCTGATGTGCCTAAAACAGTGGAAACCCCCACAAGTGACACCATTTTGGAAAGTAGACCCTCTAAGGAACTAATCTAGATGTGTGGTGAGCACTTTGAACCTCAAAGTGCTTCACAGAAGTTTATAATGTAGAGCCGTAAAAAAAATTCATATTAATTTTCACAAAAAATTATATTTTTCCCCAAATTTTTTATTTTCCCAAGGGTAACAGGATAAATTGGACCCCAAAAGTTGTTGTGCAATTTGTCCTGAGTACGCTGATACTTCATATATAGGGATAAACCACTGTTTGGGCGCATGGCAGAGCTCGGAAGGGAAGGAGCGCCATTTGACTTTTCAATGCAAAATTGGCTGGAATTGAGATCGGAACCCATGTCGTGTTTGGAGAGCCCCTGACGTGCCTAAACAGTGGAAACCCCCACAAGTGACACCATTTTGGAAAGTATACCCTCTAAGGAACTAATCTAGATGTGTGGTGAACACTTTGAACCTCCAAGTGCTTCACAGAAGTTTATAATGTAGAGCCGTAAAAAAAAATTCATATTAATTTTCACAAAAAATGATCTTTTTGCCCAAATTTTTTATTTTCCCAAGGGTAACAGGATAAATTGGACCCCAAAAGTTGTTGTGCAATTTGTCCTGAGTACGCTGATACTTCATATATGGGGATAAACCACTGTTTGGGCGCATGGCAGAGCTCGGAAGGGAAGGAGCGCCATTTGACTTTTCAATGCAAAATTGGCTGGAATTGAGATCGGAACCCATGTCGTGTTTGGAGAGCCCCTGACGTGCCTAAACAGTGGAAACCCCCACAAGTGACACCACTTTGGAAAGTAGACCCTCTAAGGAACTAATCTAGATGTGTGGTGAACACTTTGAACCTCCAAGTGCTTCACAGAAGTTTATAATGTAGAGCCGTAAAAAAAATTCATATTAATTTTCACAAAAAATGATCTTTTTGCCCCAAATTTTTTATTTTCCCAAGGGTAACAGGATAAATTGGACCCCAAAAGTTGATGTCCAATTTGTCCTGAGTACGCTGATACCCCATACATTGGGGGAACCACTGTATGGGTGCATGGCAGAGCTCGGAAGGGAAGGAGCGCCGTTTGAAATGCAGACTTAGATGGATTGGTCTGCAGGTGTCATGTTGCATTTGCAGAGCCCCTCATGTACCTAAACAGTAGAAACCCCCCACAAGTGACCCCATATTGGAAACTAGACCCCCCACGGAACTTATCTAGATGTGTTGTGAGAACTTTGAACCAACAAGTGTTTCACAACAGTTTATCACGCAGAGCCGTGAAAATAAAAAATATTTTTTTTTCCACGAAAATTATATTTTAGCCCCCACGTTTTTATTTTCCCAAGAGTAACAGGAGAAATTGGACAACAAAAGTTGTTGTCCAATTTGTCCTGAGTACGCTGATACCCCATATATGGGGTGGAACCACTGTTTGGGCGCATGGCAGAGCTTGGAATGGAAGGAGCGCCATTTGAAATGCAGACTTAGATGGATTGGTCTGCAGGTGTTATGTTGCATTTGCAGAGTCCCTGATGTACCTAAACAGTAGAAACCCCCCACAAGTGACCCCATATTGGAAACTAGACCCCCCAGGGAATTATCTAGATGTGTTGTGAGAACTTTGAACCCCCAAGTGTTTCACTACAGTTTATAACGCAGAGCCGCGAAAATAAAAAATATATTTTTTTTCCACGAAAGTTATATTTTAGCCCCCACGTTTTTATTTTCCCATGGGTAACAGGACAAATTTGACCCCAAAAGTTGTTGTCCAACTTGTCCTGAGAACGCTGATACCCCATATGTTGGGGGGAAGCACTGTTTGGGCACACAGGAGAACTCGGAAGGGAAGGAGCACTGTTTTAGTTTTTCAAACCAGAATTGGCTGGAATTGAGATCGGACGCCATGTTGCGTTTGGAGAGCCCCTGATGTGCCTAAACAGTGGAAACTCCCCATTTCTAACTGAAACCCTAACCCCAACCCTAACCCTAGTCCTAACCCTAGCGCTACTTTCACACTAGCGTTTTTTTGCGTACGTCACAATGCGTCGTTTTGGTGAAAAAACGCATCCTGCAAAGTCATCTGCAGTATGCGTTTTTTTCCCCATAGACTAACATTAGCGACGCATTGCAACGTATTGACACGTCTCAACCGTCGTGCGACGGTTGCGTCGTGTTGTGGCGGACCGCCGGCAGCAAAAAACGTTACATGTAACTTTTTTTGTGCCGACGGTCCACCATTTCCGACCGCGCATGCGCGGCTGGAACTCCGCCCCCACCTCCCCGCACCTCACAATGGGGCAGCGGATGCGTGGAAAAACAGCATCCGCTGCCCCCGTTGTGTGGCGCTTGCACAGTATGCGTCGGTATGTCGGGCCAACGCAGCGCGACGGCCCCGTACCGATGCTAGTGTGAAAGTAGCCTAACGGGAAAATGGAAATAAATATATTTTTTAAAATTTTATTATTTTTCCCTAACTAAGCGGGTGATGAAGGGGGGTTTGATTTACTTTTATAGCTTTTTTTGGGTGGATTTTTATGATTGGCAGCCGTCACACACTAAAAGACGCTTTTTATTGCAAAAAATAGTTTTTGCATCACCACATTTTGAGAGCTATAATTTTTCCATATTTTGGTCCACAGAGTCATGTGAGATCTTGTTTTTTTCGGGACGAGTTGTCGTTTTTATTGGTACAATTTTCGGGCACATGACATTTTTTGATCGCTTTTTATTCCAATTTTTGGGAGGCGGAATGAACAAAAACCAGCAATTCCTGAAATTCTTTTAGGGGGGGCGTTTATACCGTTCCGCGTTTGGTAAAAAGGATGAAGCAGTTTCATTCTTCGGGTCAGTACGATTACAGCGATACCTCATTTATGTAATTTTTTTATGTTTTGGCGCTTTTACACAATAAAAACTATTTTATAGTAAAAATAATTGGTTTTGCATCGCTTTATTCTGAGAGCTATAACTTTTTTATTTTTCTGCTGATGATGCTGTATGGCGGCTTTTTTTTTGCGGGACAAGATGATGTTTTCAGCGGTACCATGTTTATTTATATCCGTCTTTTTGATCGCGTGTTATTCCACTTTTTGTTTGGCGGTATGAGAATAAAGCGTTGTTTTTTGCCTCCTTTTTTTTTTTTTTGTTTTTTTTTTTACGGTGTTCACTAAAGGGGTTAACTAGTGACATAGTTTTATAGGTGGGGTCGTTACGGACGCGGCGATACTAAACATGTGTACTTTTATTGTGTGATTTTTTTTATTTAGATAAAGAAATGTATTTATGGGAATTTTTTTTTTTTTTCTTAATTTAGGAATTGTTTTTTTATTTTTTTTTACACATGTGGACATTTTTTTTTTTTACTTTGTCCCAGGGGGGGACATCACAGATCGGTGATCTGAGAGTGTGCACAGCACTCTGTCAGATCACCGATGTGACAGGCACTTTGCAGAGGCTTGCCGGCGCCTGCACTCAGCAGCTCTCAGCAGGCGCCGGCAAGCAGGGTCATCTCATGACCCGAAAGGAGTCCCGCGGCCATCTTGGATCCGGGGACTCCTTCCAGGTCACCGGAGCAGCGCGATCTCGTCGCGCTGCTCCGGTGGGAGAGCGCAGGGAGCCCCCGTCCCTGCGCGATCTGTTGTGAATTAGACTTTTTGGCTCCCTCTTGTGGTCACTAGTGATATGACACTTTGATATTCCTTCCCTTGCTTGGTACCCACCTGGCCTCGTTAGTCCAGGGGTGTCGCTATTTGAACTTCCTGGATTTTCAGTCTGGTGCCTGGCATCGTTGTAATCAGATCCTTCTGTTTGCTCCTTTCTGCTGGTCCTGGTTCTTTGCAAAATTAAGCTAAGTCCTGCTTTCTTGTTTTTGGTTATTTACTGTGCTCTTATTTTTGTCCAGCTTGTACTAAATGTGATTCCTGATACTGCTGGAAGCTCTAGGGGGCGGATGTTCTCCCCCCGTGCCGTTAGACGGTTCGGGGGTTCTTGAATATTCCGCGTGGAGTTTTTGAGAGGGTTTTTGCTGACCATATAAGTCATCTTCCTATATTCTGCTATTAGTTAGTGGGCCTCTCTTTGCTAAAACCTAGTTCATTTCTTGCGTTTGTCTTTTCTTCTTACCTCACCGTTATTATTTGTTGGGGGCTTGTATCCTACTTTTTGGGGGTATTTCCTCTGGAGGCAAGAAAGGTCTTTCTTTTCCCTGCTAGGGTTAGTTAGTTCTCCGGCTGGCGTGAGACGTCTAGAATCAACGTAGGTACGTTCCCCGGCTGCTGTTATTTGTGTGCTAGGTTCAGGTATATGGTCAGCCCAGTTACCACTGCCCTATGAGCTGGGTTTTATGTTTGCAGACTTCGCTATTTGTCTTTGAGACCCCCTGCCATTGGGGTCATAACAGTGATCCCCCTCTATGCCGCTGTCACTATTGACAGCGGCATCAGAGGGGTAAATGCCCACGATTGGCGATAGCGCCGATCGTGGGCATTGCTGCGGGGTGTCAGCTGTCATATACAGCTGACACCCGCACCCGATCACCGCGGCGCTCAGCGCGAGACCGCGGTGATCGATGCGCCGTACTAGTACTGCTGCTGGCACTAATGCAGTGCCGGCAGCGCAGTACTAGTACGGCGCATGTCGCGAAGGGGTTAATATAGTGAAATCCCTTACGGAATTTCAGACGGGGAGTGTGCTGTTCCATGTATGTTGTTATATTTTACTCTGTTGCCACCCAATGGCCTTTTTCCATATGGCAGCTTGTTATTCATTAATTCTTGCGGGCATGTCTTTCACTTCCAGTTCAGGGGTCAAGTCTTCTCTTCCTCTGGCAGCCATTTCATTTTCAGTTTACATGCTGTTGTGAGAGGACACGCTTGAACCGGGCTTAGGAAGGCATCAGTCTTTCGACTTCTTGCTGTCCACTCTTGCTGCTCACACTTGCAGTCATACTTGGTGCTACATCTTACTGTACCTTGTCTACACCTGCATTTCTGGAGGAAGTACTGTATTACCAGTTATACGCTGTATATCCAGATTTCCAAATAAACAAGTATGGATTGCACAATCCCTGGTGTGCATCATCTCTCCAGATGCTGAACAGCATTGATCCTGTCTACCTCACATCGAGGAAAACTGAAGGTACAAAATCTCTCACAACCCTTATTAATCAACTAAACCTCCATTTGCCTCATGTGGGGACAGAACACAGCATAAGACACTCAAAAAAGGCTTCACAAATGACCATGCATATAATTAAAATGAAAATTGTATTGAGAACACATACATATCAAATATGTACTAAAAAGCCTGGAAGAAGCATTTCCAAGCGAAACGCGCTTCGGGTGTGGTGGGTCTCCCGGATCTAATCTCCCCAAGTAATTATACCATATAGCATATTTTTCGCTTTGAAAAACGCTCCGGATTATAAGATTCTCCCCAAATTTTGAGAAGAAAAATAGGAAAAAACTTTTTTTAATAAATTGGTGGTGCTTCTTATAATCTATGCAACTTATTGCTTATCGGGGGTGGTGGTGCGGTGAAGCGGGGTCCCAGGGTTATCGTTGGAGAAGGCAGGAGTGGAGCGTTGCTGCAGGCTGGGATGAGGGGGTGTAAAAGAGTCCTGTGCTGCGGGGGTCTCCTGTGCTGCGGGGGTGTCTCCGGTGCTGTAGGGGGCTCTGCTGACATTTTGTGAAAGGCCAGAGCCCCTAGGCAGTTCTTCCATGCTTTCCTGTGCAGTGGACTTTGGGAAAATCAACAGTATATATATATGTATTTGCGCTAAAGGTTCATGTAGCTCTTAACATAAAAAGGATTAACCCAGAAGTTACCACAAAATTATAATATCAGTCCTCATACATATCATTACCTTCCTAAAGATCAATCCTGCAGTCCTCATAAAATGCTGCAATCCATCCACTGGTCCTTGTAGGTGGCTGAATCCGGATGTCCAGAAGTATATATTCCCGTGAGAGATAATTTTATATCCGCGGTGATTCTGAAACTAGGGGGAAGGGGTGTCAACCTGTCCCGGCCGGTGACAGGTACCCCTTTGTCCTTTGTCCTATAAGTAATTCCCGGCGCTTTACTTGTGGCACACGCTTCCGCATACAGTTGCCGGCGAGGTGCAGGACCTCGCGTGACGTCACAAGCACGTGATACCTCACGTGATCGGCTTGCAAGGATGTACAGAGCGCACCTTGGACCACAATTCATCCAACGCATTTCGGGGTCATCAGACTCCTTCCTTAGGGATAATGACTTTTGGAAAATGGCTGCCGAGAGGCAGCGCACACGTAGATGGAGATCTCAGGACTAAGATCTCTAGAGATGACATCTCAGGCCATTTTCTCGGAGTCCATTGCACAGGAAAGCATGGACGAACTGCCGGGGGGCTACGGCCTTTCACAATATGTCAGCAGAGCCCCCCCGCAGAACCAGAGATGCCAGTATCACCTTGGGCAGTGGCAGACACCCTGGGCAGCGGCGGCGGACACCCCCTCATCCCAGCCTGCAACGGTATCAGTAATCAGTATATTCGCATTGTAAGACGCACCCCCATTTCCCCAAAAAATTTGGGGGAAATAAAGTGCATCTGTAACGACCGGTATGCCGGTCACTGCTCGAGAATGGAATACGGCGCTGCTATGAATGACTCAGAGCACAATATATTAAACCAACTTTTCTTTATAACTTGTGCAAAGAATGACAGAATTTTCTCTCCCAACACAATATAGGCCACAACAGCCACAACTCACAGATTATAAGTTATGCAGCCTGAGAGACCCCAAGTGCCGGCTTCACAGACAGGAATCAGACTACCCCACAACTATACCATCCCCTCCCTTAACTGTAACGGCCTACACGGGGTTATACTGTGCCTGTGACATGGGGTTATACTGTGCCTGTGATACGTGGTCCTCTCAGGAATACAATCTGACACACGCCTCCCGCCTAATTTACAATAAATCACGGGTACCTGGTTTTTCCCAACATATATACACTCACCGGCCACTTTATTAGGTACACCATGCTAGTAACGGGTTGGACCCCCTTTTGCCTTCAGAACTGCCTCAATTCTTCGTGGCATAGATTCAACAAGGTGCTGGAAGCATTCCTCAGAGATTTTGGTCCATATTGACATGATGGCATCACACAGTTGCCGCAGATTTGTCGGCTGCACATCCCAAAGATGCTCCATACAAGGCAGGATGGATCCATGCTTTCATGTTGTTTACGCCAAATTCTGACCCTACCATCCGAATGTCGCAGCAGAAATCGAGACTCATCAGACCAAGCAACGTTTTTCCAATCTTCTACTGTCCAATTTCGATGAGCTTGTACAAATTGTAGCCTCAGTTTCCTGTTCTTAGCTGAAAGGAGTGGTACCCGGTGTGGTCTTCTGCTGCTGTAGCCCATCTGCCTCAAAGTTCGACGCACTGTGCGTTCAGAGATGCTCTTAGGCCTACCTTGGTTGTAACGGGTGGCGATTTGAGTCACTGTTGCCTTTCTATCAGCTCGAACCAGTCTGCCCATTCTCCTCTGACCTCTGGCATCAACAAGGCATTTCCGCCCACAGAACTGCCGCTCACTGGATTTTTTTTCTTTTTCGGACCATTCTCTGTAAACCCTAGAGATGGTTGTGCGTGAAAATCCCAGTAGATCAGCAGTTTCTGAAATACTCAGACCAGCCCTTCTGGCACCAACAACCATGCCACGTTCAAAGGCACTCAAATCACCTTTCTTCCCCATACTGATGCTCGGTTTGAACTGCAGGAGATTGTCTTGACCATGTCTACATGCCTAAATGCACTGAGTTGCCGCCATGTGATTGGCTGATTAGAAATTAAGTGTTAACAAGAAGTTGGACAGGTGTACCTAATAAAGTGGCCAGTGAGTGTATATCACAGTATATACTCAGTGTATACGCAGCGCACTGTCTTATTGGTGATTGCTCAGAGTGTACTCTTTCACAATATATGCTTCAACAGTAAATAACTGAATTTGTTATAGAGACGTCCAGCAGTGGATTAAAGAGGTGTTTGAGCCACCAAATCTTCTGATACAGATCCAGATAAAGTTCATATCCCACAGCCAAAATCTTGAAGAACAGTACTCCACACTATCTCTATTAGTTCACATGCAATTCTTAATACAAGAGTGTCCTTAAATAGGCTGTGATTCCTATCTAGCTATCCCTAGCTAACTACACAGTCGGTGACCGGTCACACTTCTGTGTTTACTCACAAGAATAGCTTTCTTGAAATCTCAGAGTCCCAAAACAGAAATGCCTCAAGATCTAAGTAAGTAGAGGTAACTGTCCTGTTTCCAGAATCTTCTTGTCTGTAACTCAAGGGTGACCTCCGGTGGCTGAGCAAAATTACTGCAAGAACATTGTAATTATCCTATATATTACTCAAGGGTGACCACCGGTGGCTAAACTCAGTTACTGCATCAACACTATTTATGATAGAAAAAACATCACTATATTACACGTCTTACAAAGCGAAAAATACAGTACATGTCTGTGATTATTATGTGATTATACTATCCTATGGTGTACTTACTATTGATTTATCTGCATGTTTAATAATACTATTAGGGTTTGACATACAGTATATACCCCTTTGTTTATTGCTGCTGAGCATGTTTTCGTGTGCCCCGTCATTTGAATGCAACATTGCTCTTACTAAATGGAGATGTACTCATGCTTGCATGTGCTCTGGCAGTAATTTATTTGTTTACAGCAAGGCATCTTGGTATGATATGTGTAAATAATAGGATGATGGACTGATACATTTTTTAGTCTTTTCTAATACTTGTTGTTTTGGGAGAATTACTCTATATATTCCCAGTGTGTACCCACCTTTTTGTACCTGTGGTTACTGTCTTATTGCTTTTTAATACATATTTGTTATGTGTGTGTTCTCAATAAAATTTTCATTTTAATTATGTACATGGTCATTTGTAAAACCATTTTTGAGTATCTTATTTCCTATAGTAAACTACATCCAAATTGTATTACTAGTGTTGAGCGATACCTTCCGATATTGAAAAGTATCGGTATCGGATTGGATCGGCTGATATTCAAAAAATATCGGATATCGCCGATACCCGATACCAATGCAAGTTAATGGGACAAAAATATTGGAATTAAAATAAACCCTTTCTTTCCTTGTAGGTTAATTCTACATGAAGGAAAACAACTAAGAATAATGTAGGATGTATTGGGGGACGTGGAGGAGACATTAAAGGCATAGAGGTTTAGCCCAATGAAATGGAATAGCAGGAATTATTATTTTTTTTTTTTTAAGATGTTCGGAGTTACAAAGATATTGACTATGTTAAGATTTTTTATATTTTGTCAGAAATTGATATTTCACTAATTCCATGCTCTTCACGTTCTTTTTTAATTCTCCGACACTTTCTTCTTTATCATCCTCAGCAGCAGCATCTTTTACATCAACTTCTTCTTCACCTTATTCATCTTCTTCTTCCCTTCTTCCTATTATTCTGTTTTGTTACATTCTTCATATTCTTTTTATTAAACTATTATTCTTCTTCATATTCTACTTCTTCATCATATTCTTATTTGTGACAGACATTCCTGTAGTTGTTATCTATAAAAGTTTGAAGATTACACCTTCCGTTCTCCTGTCACAAATTAGTTACAACTAGTGTTGAGCGATACCGTCCGATACTTGAAAGTATCGGTATCGGAAAGTATCGGCCGATACCGGCAAAGTATCGGATCTAATCCGATACCGATACCCGATCCCAATACAAGTCAATGGGACTCAAGTATCGGACGGCATCCCTGATGGTTCCCAGGGTCTGAAGGAGAGGAAACTCTCCTTCAGGCCCTGGGAACCATATTAATGTGTAAAATAAAGAATTAAAATAAAAAATATTGCTATACTCACCTCACCGAGAGAACCGGCAGCGTTGTTTGCTTAAAATGCGCGCTTTTCCTTCCTTCCGTGACGTCACGGCTTCTGATTGGTCGCGTGCCGCCCATGTGGCCGCGACGCAACCAATCACAGCAAGCCGTGACGTAATTTCAGGTCCTTCAGGATTTTAAAATTACGTTCTGGCTTGTGATTGGTCGCGTCGCGGTCACATGGGCGACGCGACCAATCACAAGCCGTGACGTCACGGGAGGCTGGACACGCGCGCATTTTAAAATGCGCGCGTCTCCTGCCTCCTGTGACGTCACGGCTTGTGATTGGTCGCGTCGCCCATGTGACCGCGACGCGACCAATCACAAAGCCGGGACGTAATTTTAAAATACTGAATGCCTAGAAGGACCTGAAATTACGTCACGGCTTGCTGTGATTGGTCGCGTCACGGCCACATGGGCGGCACGCGACCAATCAGAAGCCGTGACGTCACGGAAGGAAGGAAAAGCGCGCATTTTAAGCAAACAACGCTGCCGGTTCCCTCGGTGAGGTCCAGGCTGCGTCGGAGAGGTGAGTATAGCAATATTTTTTATTTTAATTCTTTCTTTTACACATTAATGTTGTTTCGATACCGATACCCGATACCACAAAAGTATCGGATCTCGGTATCGGAATTCCGATACAGCAAATATCGGCCGATACCCGATACTTGCGGTATCGGAATGCTCAACACTAGTGTTGAGCGATACTTTCCGATATCGGAAAGTATCGGTATCGGAAAGTATCGGCCGATACCGTCAAAATATCGGATCTAATCCGATACCGATACCCGATCCCAATGCAAGTCAATGGGACGAAAATATCGGAATTAAAATAAACCCTTTATAAACTTGTAGGTTCATTCTACATGAAGGAAAACAACTAAGAATAATGTAGGATGTATTGGGGGACGTGGCGGAGACATTAAAGGCACAGAGGTTTAGCCCAATGTAATAGAATAGCAGGATTTTGTTTTTTTTTATGACGTTCGGCGGTAGAAAGATTTTGACTATGTTAATTTTTTTTTTATTTTGTCAGATATTGATGTTTCACTACTCCCACGCCCTTCACCTTCTTTTTTACTTCTCCCACACTTTCTTCTTCATTATCCTCATCATCAGCTTCTTTGACATCAACTTCTTCACCTTATTCATCTTCTTCTTCATCTTCTACCTATTATTTTTTTGGTTACATTGTTCATATTCTTTTTATTTTACTATTATCTTCATCATATTCTACTTCTTCATCATATTCTTATTTGTGACAGGCATTCCCGTAGTTGTTATCTATAAAAGTTTGAAGATTACACCTTCCGTTCTGCCTGTCACAAAAGAGTTACATTTGTCCGCGTTCAGTTTGGCCTGCAGCATCAGGCTTTATCCAGGGGCACCACGAGGAGGAACGGACTCACTCCCATACACTGCTTAGTCTTCTTCTGCTTATAATTTAGATAATATTTTTTGCTCTGATATTTAGTGTTGTGCTTAATGTTCTTCTGCTCTTTGTTCTGCAGCCTCTTGTTCTTCTGCTTCTCGGTCTTCCAGGTCGTCGTTGTCTCCAGGGTCGTCGTCTCCGGGGTCGTCGTCATCGGGGTGGTCTTCAGGGTCATCGTCTCCAGGGTCGTCGTCATCACGGTGGTTGTCGTCTCTGGTGTCGTCGTCATCTTAGGGGTGGTCTTCCGGGTCATCGTGTTTAGTCTCTTGAACTTGGAAATGTAGCAGAAGGTACAAGAAGGCTGAGAAAATGCCGAGAACCAGCTGATGGAACTGGAACTCGGATGGCTACCCGAAGGTCCAAGAGCCAATGGAACTACCGAGGACCAGCTGACGTTACTGGAACCCGGTTACTAAGCAGGAGGTACCCGTGCCTGAAAGCACTACCAAGGACCACCTGACGTTGGTGGAACTCGGATACCCAGAGGGAGGCACCTAAGCCAAAGGCTCTGCCCGGAACCAGCTGACGGTACTGGAACCAGGATGGGGAGCAGAAGGTACAAGAGCAAAAGACACTGCCGAGAACCAGCTGACGGTGCTGGAACCCGGATGGGTAGCCGAAGGTCCAAGAGCCAATGGAACTACCGAGGACCAGCTGACATTACTGGAACCCGGTTACTAAGCAGGAGGTACCCGTGCCTGAAAGCACTACCAAGGACCACCTGACGTTGGTGGAACTCGGATACCCAGAGGGAGGCACCTAAGCCAAAGGCTCTGCCCAGAACCAGCTGACGGTACTGGAACCAGGATGGGGAGCAGAAGGTACAAGAGCAAGTGTCTGCGTGGCTTTGCAGGACACGATGCCGGCTGCGCAGCAGGGGAACAGCTGGCGGTGCTGAACCCCACTGACACATTGGCTGGTGTTTTTCTCTGTGCAGCTAGCAGTACCGGGCCCCAACTGGCGGTGTTAGAGCCCGGGGTCAGCAGGAGGAGGATATGGAGCAGAGTGTAGGCCGAAGCCTGCACTGGTGGCAGCTTTGGGTCTGTTGTGCCTGCGTGGCAGTTGCAGGACACGTTGCCGGCTGCACAGCAGGGGAACAGCTGGCGGTGCTGAACCCCACTGACACATTGGCTGGTGTTTGGCTCTGTGCAGCTAGCAGTACCGGGCCCCAACTGGCGGTGTTGGAGCCCGGGCTCTGCAGGGGGAGCAGAGTGTAGGCCGAAGCCTACTTGAACCAATTTCAAAGGTAACCTTTAACCCCCCCTCAGGGGTTACAAAGTAGAAGAGCCACAGCTTATGCAGCAGTAGTGCTGCACAAGTCAAAGGTTGCTCTTTTAATTTTGCTCCTTGCACACGCCGAATGAAACACGTATAACATTTAGCCCTTTATACAGTCAAACTGTGTTGGAGGCGCGAGTTCCCTTCATAATGAGACGCAGCACAGATGTCAAGAATCCCACCTTGGTGCTGGGTGCAGCCTCCTGAGCGTTGTTATTTGCTGTACAGGAGTCTGCGCTGTTGTGTTATCCCCCGGCCTAGCGCTGTTAGCGCTGCCCATCTTCTGACCTCATTTAATGTCGGCCGGTGCGGTTCGCGATGACCATGAATCCCAGCCCCGCAGTGTCTTAACATTGTTAAAACACTGCGGGGCTGGGATTCATGGCCTGGCGCAGCACATATGTTCGCCTCTCGCACTCGGGTCCTTACACCCGCTTCAGACTGTGCGGCGTCAGCTGATCCCTTATCGCATGCCGCGGCCATGAAGCCGCACAGTCTGAAGAAGGCGGAAGGAGAAGAGGGACAGGCGAAGTGATGCACCGCTCATGCCCATCAATCACACCCTCGCAGTCCCAAGAAATAAGACACCGAGGGGCGTTGTGTGGGTCAGGGCAGCCGCAGAGGCGCAGGCAGCCAAACAATGATGCCAGAAGACGGGCAGCGCTACCAAGGGGGTTGCAGCGTGTCATTACAAAGGAAAGTCACACTACCGGGACGGTTAAATGGTCACACAGAGGACACATTTTAGACGTGTTTTCAGTTCCACATGTGCGAGGAGAATACGTTTATGAGCCACCTTGCACACATGCAGCATTACCGCTGTACGAGGTGGCTGTAAAACATAGAAACACCTGGGGGAGGGGGGACAGGTTCCCTTCAATTTCAGTTCTTGTGTCTGCGTGGCTGTCGCAGGACACGTTGCCGGCTACACAGCAGGGGAACAGCTGGCGGTGCTGGACCCCACTGACACATTGGCTGGTGTTTTTCTCTGTGCAGCTAGCAGTACCAGGCCCCAACTGGCGGTGTTAGAGCCCAGGGTCAGCAGGAGGAGGAGCAGGAGGAGGAGCAAGGGGGAGGGGAGTGTAGGCCGAAGCCTGCACTGGCGGCAGCTTTGGGTCTGTTGTGCCTGCGTGGCGGTCGCAGGACACGTTGCCGGCTACACAGCAGGGGAACAGATGGCGGTGCTGGACCCCACTGACACATTGGCTGGTGTTTTTCTCTGTGCAGCTAGCAGTACCGGGCCCCAACTGGCGGTGTTAGAGCCCAGGGTCAGCAGGAGGAGGAGCAGGAGGAGGAGCAAGGGGGAGGGGAGTGTAGGCCGAAGCCTGCACTGGCGGCAGCTTTGGGTCTGTTGTGCCTGCGTGGCGGTCGCAGGACACGTTGCCGGCTACACAGCAGGGGAACAGCTGGCGGTGCTGAACCCCACTGACACATTGGCGAGGTGTTTGGCTCTGTGCAGCCAGCACTTCCGAACAGCAACTAGCGTTGTTGGAGCCCGGGCTCTGCCGGTGGCGCAGAGTGTAGGCCGAAGCCTAATTGAACCGATTTCAAAGGTAACCTTTAACCCCCCCTCAGGGGTTACAAAGTAGAAGAGCCACAGCTTATGCAGCAGTAGTGCCGCACAAGTCAAAGGTTGCTCTTTTAATTTTTCTCCTTGCACACGCCGAATGAAACACGTATAACATTTAGCCCTTTATACAGTCAAACTGTGTTGGAGGCGCGAGTTCCCTTCGTAATGAGACGCAGCACAGATGTCAAGAATCCCACCTTGGTGCTGGGTGCAGCCTCCTGAGCGTTGTTATTTGCTGTACAGGAGTCTGCGCTGTCGTGTTATCCCCTGGCCTAGCGCTGTTAGCGCTGCCCATCTTCTGACATCATGTAATGTCGGCCGGTGCGGTTCGCGATGACCATGAATCCCAGCCCCGCAGTGTCTTAACATTGTTAAAACTGTCATGATTCTCAATGGCGAGAGAACATAGCCCAGCATATATGAGAACTAGCTCTTGGAAGATGGAAACTATACTGACCATGAACTAAACCTGCCGCACAACTAGAAGTGGCCGGGTAGCATGCCTACGTTTTTTTATCCCTAGATGCCCAGCGCCAGCCGGAGAACTACCTAATCCTAGCAGAGGAAAAGACAGTCCTGGCTCACCTCTAGAGAAATTTTCCCAAAAGGCAGACAGAGGCCCCCACATATATTGGCGGTGATTTTAGATGAAATGACAAACGTAGTATGAAAATAGGTTTAGCAAAAATCGAGGTCCGCTTACTAGATAGCAAGAAGACAGAAAGGGCACTTTCATGGTCAGCAGAAAACTCTATCAAAACACCATCCAGAAATTACTTTAAGACTCTAGCATTAACTCATAACACCAGAGTGGCAATTTCCGCTCACAAGAGCTTTCCAGACACAGTAACGAAACAGCAGCTGTGAACAGGAACAAAATGCAAAAACACACAAGGACAAAAGTCCAACTTAGCTGGGAGTTGTCTAGTAGCAGGAACATGCACAGAAAGGCTTCTGATTACATTGTTGACCGGCATGAAACTGACAGAGGAGCAAGGTTATATAGCGACTCCCACATCCTGATAGGAGCAGGTGAACAGAGGGGATGATGCACACAAGTACAATTCCACAAGTGGCCACCGGGGGAGCCCAGAATCCAATTTCACAACAGTACCCCCCCCTCAAGGAGGGGGCACCGAACCCTCACCAGAACCACCAGGGCGATCAGGATGAGCCCTATGAAAGGCACGGACAAGATCGGAGGCATGAACATCAGAGGCAGTGACCCAAGAATTATCCTCCTGACCGTATCCCTTCCATTTGACCAGATACTGGAGTTTCCGTCTGGAAACACGAGAGTCCAAGATCTTTTCCACAACGTACTCCAACTCACCCTCAACCAACACCGGAGCAGGAGGCTCAACGGAAGGCACAGCCGGTACCTCATACCTGCGCAACAATGACCGATGAAAAACATTATGAATCGAAAAGGATGCAGGGAGGTCCAAACGGAAGGACACAGGGTTAAGAATCTCCAATATCTTGTACGGGCCGATGAACCGAGGCTTAAACTTAGGAGAAGAAACCCTCATAGGGACAAAACGAGAAGACAACCACACCAAGTCCCCAACACAAAGCCGAGGACCAACACGACGACGGCGGTTGGCAAAAAGCTGAGTCTTCTCCTGGGACAACTTCAAATTGTCCACCACCTGCCCCCAAATCTGATGCAACCTCTCCACCACAGCATCCACTCCAGGACAATCCGAAGATTCCACTTGACCGGAGGAAAATCGAGGATGAAACCACGAATTACAGAAAAACGGGGACACCAAGGTGGCAGAGCTGGCCCGATTATTGAGGGCGAACTCCGCCAAAGGCAAAAAAGCAACCCAATCATCCTGATCCGCAGACACAAAACACCTCAAATATGTCTCCAAGGTCTGATTAGTCCGCTCGGTCTGGCCATTAGTCTGAGGATGGAAAGCAGACGAAAAAGACAAATCTATGCCCATCCTAGCACAGAATGCCCGCCAAAATCTAGACACGAATTGGGTCCCTCTGTCAGAAACGATATTCTCCGGAATACCATGCAAACGAACAACATTTTGAAAAAACAGAGGAACCAACTCGGAAGAAGAAGGCAACTTAGGCAAGGGAACCAGATGGACCATCTTAGAGAAACGGTCACACACCACCCAGATGACAGACATCTTATGAGGAACAGGCAGATCCGAAATAAAATCCATCGAGATGTGCGTCCAAGGCCTCTTCGGGATAGGCAAGGGTAACAACAATCCACTAGCCCGAGAACAACAAGGCTTGGCCCGAGCACAAACGTCACAAGACTGCACAAAGCCTCGCACATCTCGTGACAGGGAAGGCCACCAGAAGGACCTTGCCACCAAATCCCTGGTACCAAAGATTCCAGGATGACCTGCCAACGCAGAAGAATGAACCTCAGAGATGACTCTACTGGTCCAATCATCAGGAACAAACAGTCTACCAGGTGGGCAACGATCAGGTCTATCCGCCTGAAACTCCTGCAAGGCCCGCCGCAGGTCTGGAGAAACGGCAGACAATATCACTCCATCTTTAAGGATACCTGTGGGCTCAGAATTACCAGGGGAGTCAGGCTCAAAACTCCTAGAAAGGGCATCCGCCTTAACATTCTTAGAACCCGGTAGGTAAGACACCACAAAATTAAACCGAGAGAAAAACAACGACCAGCGCGCCTGTCTAGGATTCAGGCGCCTGGCAGACTCAAGGTAAATTAAATTTTTGTGGTCAGTCAATACCACCACCTGATGTCTGGCCCCCTCAAGCCAGTGACGCCACTCCTCAAAAGCCCACTTCATGGCCAAAAGCTCCCGATTCCCAATATCATAATTCCGCTTGGCGGGCGAAAATTTACGGGAAAAAAAAGCACAAGGTCTCATCACGGAGCAGTCGGAACTTCTCTGCGACAACACCGCCCCAGCTCCGATTTCAGAAGCGTCGACCTCAACCTGAAAAGGAAGAGCAACATCAGGCTGACGCAACACTGGGGCGGAAGAAAAGCGGCGCTTGAGCTCCCGAAAGGCCTCCACAGCATCAGGGGACCAATCAGCAACATCAGCACCCTTCTTAGTCAAATCAGTCAATGGTTTTACAACATCAGAAAAACCAGCAATAAATCGACGATAAAAGTTAGCAAAGCCCAAAAATTTCTGAAGACTCTTAAGAGAAGAGGGTTGCGTCCAAACACCAAAAGCCTGAACCTTGACAGGATCCATCTCGATGGAAGAGGGGGAAAAAATGTATCCCAAGAAGGAAATCTTTTGAACCCCAAAAACACACTTAGAACCCTTCACACACAAGGAATTAGACCGCAAAACCTGAAAAACCCTCCTGACCTGCTGGACATGAGAGTCCCAGTCATCCGAAAAAATCAGAATATCATCCAGATACACAATCATAAATTTATCCAAATAATCGCGGAAAATGTCATGCATAAAGGACTGGAAGACTGAAGGGGCATTAGAAAGACCAAAAGGCATCACCAAATACTCAAAATGGACCTCGGGCGTATTAAATGCGGTTTTCCACTCATCCCCCTGCCTGATTCGCACCAAATTATACACCCCACGGAGATCAATCTTAGAGAACCACTTGGCCCCCTTTATACGAGCAAACAAATCAGTAATCAGTGGTAACGGATATTGATATTTAACCGTGATTTTATTCAAAAGTCGATAATCAATACACGGCCTCAAAGAGCCGTCTTTCTTAGACACAAAGAAAAAACCGGCTCCTAAGGGAGATGACGAAGGACGAATATGTCCCTTTTCCAAGGACTCCTTTATATATTCTCGCATAGCCGCGTGTTCAGGCACAGACAGATTAAATAAACGACCCTTAGGGTATTTACTACCCGGGATCAAGTCTATGGCACAATCGCACTCCCGGTGCGGAGGTAGTGAACCAACCTTGGGTTCTTCAAAAACGTCACGAAAGTCAGACAAGAATTCAGGAATCTCAGAGGGAATAGATGATGAAATGGAAACCAAAGGTACGTCCCCATGAGTTCCTTTACATCCCCAGCTTAACACAGACATAGCTCTCCAGTCGAGGACTGGGTTATGAGATTGCAGCCATGGCAATCCCAGCACCAAAACATCATGTAGATTATACAGCACCAGAAAGCGAATAACCTCCTGGTGATCCGGATTAACACGCATAGTCACTTGTGTCCAGTATTGTGGTTTATTACTAGCCAATGGGGTGGAGTCAATCCCTTTCAGAGGTATCGGAGCCTCCAATGGCTCCAAATCATACCCACAGCGTTTGGCAAAGGACCAATCCATAAGACTCAAAGCAGCGCCAGAGTCGACATAGGCGTCCGCGGTAATAGATGACAAAGAACAAATCAGGGTCACAGATAGAATAAACTTAGACTGTAAAGTGCTAATTGAAACAGACTTGTCAGGCTTCTTAGTACGCTTAAAGCATGCTGATATAACATGAGTTGAATCACCACAATAGAAGCACAACCCATTTTTTCGTCTAAAATTCTGCCGCTCGCTTCTGGACAGAATTCTATCACATTGCATATTTTCTGGCGTTTTCTCAGTAGACACCGCCAAATGGTGCACAGGTTTGCGCTCCCGCAGACGCCTATCGATCTGAATAGCCATCGTCATGGACTCATTCAGACTCGCAGGCACAGGGAACCCCACCATAACATCCTTAATGGCATCAGAGAGACCTTCTCTGAAAATCGCCGCCAGGGCGCACTCATTCCACTGAGTAAGCACAGACCATTTGCGGAATTTTTGGCAGTATATTTCAGCTTCATCTTGCCCCTGAGACAAGGACATCAAGGCCTTTTCCGCCTGAAGCTCTAAATGAGGTTCCTCATAAAGCAACCCCAAGGCCAGAAAAAAATGCATCCACATTGAGCAACGCAGGATCCCCTGGTGCCAATGCAAAAGCCCAGTCTTGAGGGTCGCCCCGGAGCAAGGAAATTACAATCCTGACCTGCTGTACAGGGTCTCCGGCAGAGCGAGACTTCAGGGACAAAAACAATTTGCAATTATTTTTAAAATTTTGAAAGTGAGATCTATTCCCCGAGAAGAATTCAGGCAAAGGAATTCTAGGCTCAGACATAGGTGCATGAACAACAAAATCTTGCAAATTTTGTACCTTTGTGGCGAGATTATTCAAACCTGTAGCTACACTCTGAAGATCCATTTGAAACAGGTGAACACAGAGCCATTCAAGGAGTAGAAGGAGAGAAAGAGAGGAAGGCTGCAGTATAGGCAGACTAGCAAGTGATTCAATTAAGAGCACACTCAGAACTAGAGGAAAAAGAAAAAAAAAAAAAAAAAAAAAAATTGTAGCAGACTTCTTTTTTCTCTCCTTTCTCAGCCAGTAATTTAATCCTTTTTTTTTGGGCCGGTCAAACTGTCATGATTCTCAATGGCGAGAGAACATAGCCCAGCATATATGAGAACTAGCTCTTGGAAGATGGAAACTATACTGACCATGAACTAAACCTGCCGCACAACTAGAAGTGGCCGGGTAGCATGCCTACGTTTTTTTATCCCTAGATGCCCAGCGCCAGCCGGAGAACTACCTAATCCTAGCAGAGGAAAAGACAGTCCTGGCTCACCTCTAGAGAAATTTTCCCAAAAGGCAGACAGAGGCCCCCACATATATTGGCGGTGATTTTAGATGAAATGACAAATGTAGTATGAAAATAGGTTTAGCAAAAATCGAGGTCCGCTTACTAGATAGCAAGAAGACAGAAAGGGCACTTTCATGGTCAGCAGAAAACTCTATCAAAACACCATCCAGAAATTACTTTAAGACTCTAGCATTAACTCATAACACCAGAGTGGCAATTTCCGCTCACAAGAGCTTTCCAGACACAGTAACGAAACAGCAGCTGTGAACAGGAACAAAATGCAAAAACACACAAGGACAAAAGTCCAACTTAGCTGGGAGTTGTCTAGTAGCAGGAACATGCACAGAAAGGCTTCTGATTACATTGTTGACCGGCATGAAACTGACAGAGGAGCAAGGTTATATAGCGACTCCCACATCCTGATAGGAGCAGGTGAACAGAGGGGATGATGCACACAAGTACAATTCCACAAGTGGCCACCGGGGGAGCCCAGAATCCAATTTCACAACATAAAACACTGCGGGGCTGGGATTCATGGCCTGGCGCAGCACATATGTTCGCCTCTCGCACTCGGGTCCTTACACCCGCTTCAGACTGTGCGGCGTCAGCTGATCCCTTATCGCATGCCGCGGCCATGAAGCCGCACAGTCTGAAGAAGGCGGAAGGAGATGAGGGACAGGCGATGTGATGCACCGCTCATGCCCATCAATCACACCCTCGCAGTCCCAAGAAGTAAGACACCGAGGGGCGTTGTGTGGGTCAGGGCGGCCGCAGAGGCGCAGGCAGCCAAACAATGATGCCAGAAGATGGGCAGCGCTACCAAGGGGGTTGCAGCGTGTCATTACAAAGGAAAGTCACACCACCGGGATGGTTAAATGGTCACACAGAGGACACATTTTAGACGTGTTTTCAGTTCCACATGTGCGAGGAGAATACGTTTATGAGCCACCTTGCACACATGCAGCATTACCGCTGTACGAGGTGGCTGTAAAACATAGAAACACCTGGGGGAGGGGGGACAGGTTCCCTTCAATTTCAGTTCTTGTGTCTGCGTGGCTGTCACAGGACACGTTGCCGGCTACACAGCAGGGGAACAGCTGGCGGTGCTGGACCCCACTGACACATTGGCTGGTGTTTTTCTCTGTGCAGCTAGCAGTACCGGGCCCCAACTGGCGGTGTTAGAGCCCAGGGTCAGCAGGAGGAGGAGCAGGAGGAGGAGCAAGGGGGAGGGGAGTGTAGGCTGAAGCCTGCACTGGCGGCAGCTTTGGGTCTGTTGTGCCTGCGTGGCGGTCGCAGGACACGTTGCCGGCTACACAGCAGGGGAACAGCTGGCGGTACTGGACCCCACTGACACATTGGCTGGTGTTTTTCTCTGTGCAGCTAGCAGTACCGGGCCCCAACTGGCGGTGTTAGAGCCCAGGGTCAGCAGGAGGAGGAGAGGGAGCAGAGTGTAGGCCGAAGCCTGCACTGGAGCAAGTTGAAAGGGAAACTTTAACCCCCCCCCCCAGGCGTTTGTAGCTGAAAGAGCCATCGTGTACAGCACTAATGCTGGAAAAGGTAAACTTAGCTCTTTTAATTATGGTCCTTGCACATGCTGAACCTAACACTTATAAAAAGTGTCCCCTCCTACCGTGATACCGTCCGGTAGGTGGAACTTTCCTTTGTGATGTGACGCAGCACAGCCGTCATTCTTAACCCCTTGGCGCCGTGCGCCGCCTCCTCAGCGTTGTTTGAATCAGTCCCGGAGCCTGCGCTGTTAGGTTAGCCCTTGGCCATGCACACATTTTGCGCTGCCCGTCTTCTGACATCATTTGGTGTCAGGCTGGCTGCGCCTGTGCGGCCGCGCTGGCCGAGATCCCGCCTCGTACTGTCTTCTGATTTCATCCCACTGGGGGCCTGAGATCCATGGACATGCGCAGTGCATATCTGAACCTCCACCTCTCACTCATCTCCCTACGGCTTCTTCTGACTGTGCGGTGTCACGGCCGTGGCATGCTATTAGGGACCAGCTGACACCGAACAGTCTGAAGAAGCCGTAGGGAGATGAGTGAGAGGTGGAGGTTCAGATATGCACTGCGCATGTCCATGGATCTCAGGCCCCCAGTGGGATGAAATCAGAACACAGTACGAGGCGGGCTCTCGGCCAGCGCGGCCGCACAGGCGCAGCCAGCCTGACACCAAATGATGTCAGAAGACGGGCAGCGCAAAATGTGTGCATGGCCAAGGGCTAACCTAACAGCGCAGGCTCCGGGACTGATTCAAACAACGCTGAGGAGGCGGCGCACGGCTCCAAGGGGGTAAGAATGACGGCTGTGCTGCGTCACATCACAAAGGAAAGTTCCACCAACCGTACGGTATCACGGTAGGAGGGGACACTTTTCATAAGTGTTAGGATCAGCATGTGCAAGGAGCACCACGAAAAGAGGCACTTTTTCCCTTTGCATCATTACTGCTGCACAAGGTTGCTCCTTCAGTAACAAACGCCTGGGGGGGGGGCAGGTTCCCTTAAATTTATCTTGTTGTGCCTGCGTGGCGGTCGCAGTACACGTTGCCGGCTGCACAGCAGGGGAACAGCTGGCGGTGCTGAACCCCACTAACACATTGGCGAGGTGTTTGGCTCTGTGCGGACAGCACTTCTGGACGGCAACTAGCGGTGTTGGAGCCCAGGGACAGGTGGAGGAGGAGGAGGAGGTGGAGGAGGTAGGAGGGATTGCCACACACACAGCAGGGGAACAGCTGACGTTACTGAACCCCAATAACAGAGGAGGGACTGTCGGGACTGTGCGTACAGCACTACCAGGCAACAACTAGCGGTGTTGGAGCCCAGGGACAGGTGGAGGAGGAGGAGGAGGTGGAGGAGGTAGGAGGGATTGCCACACACACAGCAGGGGAACAGCTGACGTTACTGAACCCCAATAACAGAGGAGGGACTGTCGGGACTGTGCGTACAGCACTACCAGGCAACAACTAGCAGTGTTGGAGCCCAGGGACAGGTGGAGGAGGAGGTGGAGGAGGTAGGAGGGATTGCCACACACACAGCAGGGGAACAGCTGACATTACTGAACCCCAATAACAGAGGAGGGACTGTTGACTGTGCGTACAGCACTACCAGGCAACAACTAGCGGTGTTGGAGCACAGGGACAGGTGGAGGTGGAGGAGGTGGAGGAGGTAGGAGGGATTGCCACTCACACAGCAGGGGAACAGCTGACATTACTGAACCCCAATAACAGAGGAGGGACTGTTGACTGTGCGTACAGCACTACCAGGCAACAACTAGCGGTGTTGGAGCCCAGGGACAGGTGGAGGAGGAGGAGGTGGAGGAGGTAGGAGAGATTGCCACACACACAGCAGGGGAACAGCTGACATTACTGAACCCCAATAACAGAGGAGGGACTGATGACTGTGCGTACAGCACTACCAGGCAACAACTAGCGGTGTTGGAGCCCAGGGACAGGTGGAGGAGGAGGAGGTGGAGGAGGTAGGAGGGATTGCCACACACACAGCAGGGGAACAGCTGACATTACTGAACCCCAATAACAGAGGAGGGACTGTTGACTGTGCGTACAGCACTACCAGGCAACAACTAGCGGTGTTGGAGCCCAGGGACAGGTGGAGGAGGAGGAGGTGGAGGAGGTAGGAGGGATTGCCACACACACAGCAGGGGAACAGCTGACATTACTGAACCCCAATAACAGAGGAGGGACTGTTGACTGTGCGTACAGCACTACCAGGCAACAACTAGCGGTGTTGGAGCCCAGGGACAGGTGGAGGAGGAGGTGGAGGAGGTAGGAGGGATTGCCACACACACAGCAGGGGAACAGCTGACGTTACTGAACCCCAATAACAGAGGAGGGACTGTCGGGACTGTGCGTACAGCACTACCAGGCAACAACTAGCGGTGTTGGAGCCCAGGGACAGGTGGAGGAGGTGGAGGAGGTAGGAGGGATTGCCACACACACAGCAGGGGAACAGATGACGTTACTGAACCCCAATAACAGAGGAGGGACTGTCGGGACTGTGCGGACAGCACTACCAGGCAACAACTAGCGGTGTTGGAGCCCAGGGACAGGTGGAGGAGGAGGAGGTGGAGGAGGTAGGAGGGATTGCCACACACACAGCAGGGGAACAGCTGACATTACTGAACCCCAATAACAGAGGAGGGACTGTTGACTGTGCGTACAGCACTACCAGGCAACAACTAGCGGTGTTGGAGCCCAGGGACAGGTGGAGGAGGAGGAGGTGGAGGAGGTAGGAGGGATTGCCACACACACAGCAGGGGAACAGCTGACATTACTGAACCCCAATAACAGAGGAGGGACTGTTGACTGTGCGTACAGCACTACCAGGCAACAACTAGCGGTGTTGGAGCCCAGGGACAGGTGGAGGAGGAGGAGGTGGAGGAGGTAGGAGGGATTGCCACACACACAGCAGGGGAACAGCTGACATTACTGAACCCCAATAACAGAGGAGGGACTGTTGACTGTGCGTACAGCACTACCAGGCAACAACTAGCGGTGTTGGAGCCCAGGGACAGGTGGAGGAGGAGGAGGTGGAGGAGGTAGGAGGGATTGCCACACACACAGCAGGGGAACAGCTGACGTTACTGAACCCCAATAACAGAGGAGCGACTGTTGGGACTGTGCGGACAGCACTTCTGGACGGCAACTAGCGGTGTTGGAGCCCAGGGACAGGTGGAAAAGCAGAGGAACACAATGTAGGCCGAAGCCTGAGAAAGTCGAAAGGGAACCTTTAACCCCCCCCAAGGCGTTTGTAGCTGAAAGAGCCAGCTTGTGCAGCACAAAAGATGCAAAAGGAAAAGGTGGCTCTTTTCATCATGCTCCTTGCAAACACAGAACTAAACACTTATAAAATGTGTCCCCTGAAACCGTGAAACCGTCCCGGAGGTGGGACTTTCCTTCGTAATATGACGCAGCACAGCCGTCATTCCTCCCCCCCGGGCGCCGCGCCCCGGCTCCTCAGCGTAGTTTGATTCCGTCCCGGAGCCTGCGCTGTTATGTTATCCCTTGGCCAGGCACACTTAGCGCTGCCCATCTTCTGACATCATTTGGTGTCAGGCTGGCTGCGCCTGTGCGGCCGCGCTGGCCGAGAGCCCGCCTCGCAGTGTCTTCTGATTTTATCCCACTGGGGGCCTGGGATCCATGGCCATGCGCAGTGCATATCCTCGCCTCTCACTCCCCTCCCTACGGCTTCTTAAGACTGTGTGGTGTCACGGCCGTGGCATGCTATTAGGGACCAGCTGACACCGAACAGTCTGAAGAAGCCGTAGGGAGATGAGTGAGAGGTGGAGGTTCAGATATGCACTGCGCATGTCCATGGATCCCAGGCCCCCAGTGGGATTAAATCAGAAGACACTGCGAGGCGGGCCCTCGGCCAGCGCGGCCGCACAGGCGCAGCCATCCTGACACCAAATGATGCCAGAAGACGGGCAGCGCTAAGTGTGCCTGGCCACGGGATAACATAACAGCGCAGGCTCCGGGACGGAATCAAACAACGCTGAGGAGCCGCGGCGCCGGGGGGGGAGGAATGACGGCTGTGCTGCGTCATATTACGAAGGAAAGTCCCACCTCCGGGACGGTTTTACGGTATCAGTGGACACATTTTATAAGTGTTAAGTTCTGCGTGTGCAAGGAGCTAAACCAAAATAGCTACCTTTTCCTTGTGCAGCATTACTGCTGCACAAGGAGGCTCTTTCAGTAACAAACGCCTTGGGGGGGGGGACAGATTCCCTTACATTTCAGTTGTTGTGTCAGCGTGGCGGTCGCATGACACATTGCCGGCTACACAGCTGGGGATCAGCTGACGTTACTGAAACCCAATAACACTGGGTCGTATGTTTTGACTGTGCAGACGGCACATCTGAGCCTCAACTGGCGGTGTTGGAGCCCAGGAATTTAAGTTCAGGTGGTAGAAAGATGAACACAACAGGAGACCTGGATAACGTATACAGTGACCTAATTATTTAATCAGGAGGAGGAGTGGCAAATTCCTGCGAGATCCAGGCCTTGTTCATTTTCAGGAAAGTAAGCCGGTCAACGTTATCGGAGGATAGTCGCATGCGACGGTCAGTTAGTACACCACCTGCAGCACTAAAGACACGTTCCGATAATACACTGGCCGCAGGGCAAGCCAGCACCTCCAATGCATACTGGCTTAGCTCTGGCCATGTGTCCAGCTTTGAGACCCAAAACTTGAAAGGGGAAGAGCCGTCTGGGAGTACAGCAAGAGGGCAAGACATGTAGTCTGTCACCATCTGACGGAACCGTTGCCTCCTGCTGACTGGAGCCGTCTGTGATGGTGTAGACTTTTGTGGGGGGCACAGAAAACTGTGCCACAGTTGGGCCATACTGGTCTTGCCTTGGGCAGAGGCACTGCTTCTGCTCCCTCTTTGTGCAGAGCCTCCACCACTGCCTGGACGCACTGAGCTGCTTTGGAATGCACTAGCAGCACTTCTCTCAGTTGGAATGGAGAAGATGATGGAATTGACCAGTGTGTCTTGGTACTCCCGCATTTTTCGCTCCCGGTTCAACGGTGTGATGAGGCTTTCTACGTTGTCCCGGTAGCGAGGATCGAGGAGGGTGAACACCCAATAATCAGACATGTTGAGAATGTGGGCGATGCGGCGGTCGTTTCTCAGGCACTGCAGCATTTAATCCACCATGTGCTGCAGACTGCCAACTGCCCAAGAAACGCTGTCCCCTGCTGGAGGCGTGATATCTGCCCGCTCGTCATCACCCCACCCTCGCTGTACACACTGAGTACTGGACAATTCGGTAACTCCCTCCTCTGGACGGATGTCTTCCTCCTCCATTGACTCCTCCTCATCCTCCTCACAAACTGTCCCCTGCCTACGCGTTTGTGAGGAACCACGTGGCGCTGACTGTCCAGAAGATGATGGAAATGGTGAATCCTCATCCTCCACCTCTTCCACAATATCATCCCTTAGCGCTTGCAGTGATTTTTCAAGCAGGCAGATAAGGGGGACAGTCATGCTGACTAGTGCATCATCTGCACTCGCCATCCGTGTGGAATAATCAAAGGGACGCAAAACCTGGCAGACGTCATTCATAGTGGCCCACTCTGTGGTTGTGAAGTCTGTACGGCGCTGAGTGCGACTTCTTTGCGCCTGAAGCAGCTGGTACTCCATTACAGCTTGCTGCTGCTCACACAACCGCTCCAACATATGTAACGTGGAATTCCACCTGGTAGGTAGGTCACATATGATGCGATGTTCTGGCAGGCGGTGTCGGCGCTGCAGAGCCGCAATGCGCGCTTTTGCCGTGCTGGAACGCCGCAAGTGAGCACACTCTAGGCGGACCTTGTGCAGCAGTGCATCAAGATCCGGATAGTCCCTCAAAAAGCTCTGCACGACCAAATTGAGCACATGTGCCAGACATGGGATGTGAGTGAGGTTGCCGAGGCCCAGAGCTGCCACCAGATTTCGGCCATTATCACACACTACCATGCCTGGCTGGAGATTCGCTGGCACAAACCACACATCGCTCTCCTGCTTGATGGCATTCCAGAGCTCCTGCGCTGTGTGGCTACGATTCCCCCAAAAAATTAATTTCAAGACGGCCTGTTGACGTTTGGCCACGGCTGTGCTCATGTCGGTCGTAACAGGTACACGTTCATCACGGGTCCATGTGGAGGTGGACTGTGACGGCTCCTGCAGCGATGATTCTGAGGAACTGGTGTAAGAGGAGGAGTCAATGCGTACAGAATGGATTCCTGCAATCCTTGGAGTGGGCAGGACACGTCCTGCGCCACTCGCACGGTCTGTACCCGGCTCAATGACATTAACCCAATGGGCAGTGAGGGAAAGGTATCGCCCCTGTCCATGTTGACTGGTCCACGCATCGGTGGTGAGGTGGACCTTGCTACTGACGGCGTTCAGTAGCGCGTGTTTTATGTGTCCCTCCACATGCTTGTGCAGGGCAGGGACGGCTTGCCTGCTGAAGTAAAAGCGGCTGGGCACATTGTACTGTGGGACTGCCAATGACATCAAGTCACGGAAGCTGTCAGTCTCCACCAGCCTGAATGACAGCATTTCTAGTGACAGAAGTTTGGCAATGCCTGCAGTCAGAGCCTGTGCTCGTGGGTGGTTTGACGAGAAAGGCCGCCTTTTCTCCCATGCCTGTACTACCGATGGCTGTAGACTGGGCTGGGAGTGTGTGGATGACTGGGAAAGTGGTGCTGTGGGTGGAATTACAGCGGGTCTCTGGACAACAGGGCCAGAGGTTCTTCCACGGCGATCCTGGGAGGAAGCCGAACCAGCTGCGTGTGAGCTAGAGGAAGAGGCAACACGAGCTGAAGAGGTGGTTGCTGCCGCTGTTGGTTGGCCTAGCTCTTCAGTGTGTTTTTCTAACTCCGCCGGGTGCCTGTTGCGCACATGTTTCCACATGTTGGAGGTATTGAGGTTGCTGACATTTCGACCTCTTTTGACTTTTTGATGACACACCTTGCATCTGACATAGCAAATGTCATCTGCAACTGTGTCAAAAAAGACCAGGCACTGCAAGTCTTGGGAGTGCCCTTTTTGGCTTTTGGAAGAGACATGCTCCTAACGGGTGCCAAAGCGGAGGCTGCAGGATCCGCAGTCTTCCCCCTCCCTCTCCCTCTTTGGGCCGTACGGGGAATCTCTTCCTCAGAGCTGCTCCCACCATCTTCCTGTCCCTCACGCCAAGATGGGTCAAGGACCTCATCATCTACACTACCCTCTGCCCCCAACTGCTCCTCCTGGGTAGTCTCAGCAGCAGAGCACGCACCAGTAAGTGGCACCTGAGTGTCATCATCAGCTGATGCGGCCTGCAATGTGGTGACCGGAGCCACTGGCCCACCCGCCTCTTCAGAGGAAGAGAGAAAAAGCTGTTGGGCATCACTGCACCCTGCCTCTTCTTCCATTTCTCCAATGCTGCTTGGCTGGCCCCCTGTTTCCAAGCCAAGAGATTCAGAGAACAGAAGTAGAGATGGCTCCTGTCCTGGGCTCTCTGTCTGCCTGGGCAATTTGGCAGGTGGTGAAGAGACAGATGGCTGCTCTCCAGTGCTCTGTGTCTGAGAGGATGTGGCACTAATTGAAGTTGATGCATTAGCTGCCATCCATCCGACAACGGCTTCAATTTGTTCTTCACGCAGCAGCGGTGTATGGCGCTCTGACACAAAGCTGCGCATGAATGACTGTTGCCTGGTGAAAGTGGGTGCTGATGAGTCACCGGTGCCCGCAGCAGGCACAGAATCCCCACGTCCCCTCCCTGCTCCGCGCCCACGCCCACGCCCACGTGCCTTACTCACTGCCTTCTTCATCTTGGTTGACTGATAAAGATAAGCAGAAAAGTACTAACGGCTTTGTGTGCTTATTCCTGAGCAACTCCTCCTAACAGGTATAAGAAACACTAATTTTCTAAAGTGTGGACTAGACTTTAATATGAGCTAATGTGGCCTACACAAATGTAAAGTGGTGTAACTGGTGTGTTTGGTGAACTTTATTATTTATTTATTTTTTGGGGGCTGAACTGACAACGGATAGAGCTGCAGTCACACGGAGACCGTGCAGACAGACGTAAACGGCGCTGCAAGGCCCAAAAACCCTCCTCTACGTTATCCTATGTAGTGTTTTTCCACAAGTTAGCTGGAGACGGGTGGAAAGACACTAATAGGATTTTTTTGAAAAAATGTGCAGCAGCCTGCACTACTTAAAACAAAATGAAAATTGATTTGGCGGTATGACGCAGTGAACAACCCTGAGCTGGAGACAACCAGGCTATGGCTGCTCACAGACTACAGGGCGAGCTGCAGTCACACGGAGACCGTGCAGACAGCCGTAAACGGCGCTGCAAGGCCCAAAAACCCTCCTCTACGTTATCCTATGTAGTGTTTTTCCACAAATTAGCTGGAGACGGGTGGAAAGACACTAATAGGAATTTTTGGAAAAAATGTGCAGCAGCCTGCACTACTTAAAACAAAATGAAAATTGATTTGGCGGTATGACGCAGTGAACAACCCTGAGCTGGAGACAACCAGGCTATGTCTGTTCACAGACTACAGGGCGAGCTGCAGTCACACGGAGACCGTGCAGACAGCCGTAAACGGCGCTGCAAGGCCCAAAAACCCTCCTCTACGTTATCCTATGTAGTGTTTTTCCACAAATTAGCTGGAGACGGGTGGAAAGACACTAATAGGATTTTTTTGAATAAATTAGCAGCAGACTACACTACTTGGAAAAAAAAAAAAAAAAGAACAGTATGAGGCAATGAACCACCCTCCCTGAACTGAATACAACCAGCTATGGATGGCCTATGTGGCTGCACTCAGACTAGAGAGTGGGCTGCACTCACACACACACACACACAGACCTTGCAGATCGCTGTGAAAACAGCGCTACAAGGCAAAAGCAAGGTGAATAGTAGGTGAACACAGCGGTTGCTAAATTAGCCTTTGGAAAGCACAAAGAAGCAAATTGCTATCTCTAAACTGTCCCTCAGTCAGCAAACAGCGTCCTGTCACTAACTGAATTCACAGCAGAGTGATCGCAAAATGGCGCCAGCGACTTTTAAACTGCATCATGACATCATTTCAGCAGCCAATCACAGCCTTGCCAGTAGTTTCATGCCCTCCATGCTAAACAGGATGTGCCCACACTTGGAATCATTCTCATTGGCTGAATTTCTGCATTTTGAATCTTGGAACTTCCGATTCCGGTATCCGATACGCGGCAAGTATCGGAATCCCGGTATCGGAATTCCGATACCGCAAGTATCGGCCGATACCCGATACTTGCGGTATCGGAATGCTCAACACTACTCAACACTAGTTACAACAGGATTTGTCCGCATTCAGTTTGGCCTGCAGCAGCAGGCTTTTTCCAGGGGCACCAAGAGGAGGAACGGACTCACCCCCATACACTGCTTAGTCTTTTTCTGCTTATAATTTAGATAATATCTTTTGCTCTGATTTTTAGCTCTTTGTTCTGCAGCTTCTTGTACTTCTGCTTCTCGGTCTTCAGGGTCGTCGTCTCCAGGGTTGTCGTCTCCAGGGTCATCGACTTTGGGGTCGTCGCCGTCTTCGGGGTGGTCTTCAGAGTCGTCGTCTCCAGGGTCATCGTCTCTGGGGTTGTCATCTTAGGCGTGGTCTTCAGGGTAGTCGTCTTTAGGGTCTTGAACTTGGAAATGTAGCAAAAGGTACAAGAAGGCTGAGGAAATGCCGAGAACCAGCTGACAGTACTGGAACCCGGATGGCTACCCGAAGGTCCAAGAGCCAATGGAACTACTGAGGACCAGCTGACGGTACTGGAACCCGGTTACAAAGCAGGAGGTACCCGTGCAAGAAAACACTACCAAGGACCACCTGACATTGGTGGAACTGAGATACCGAGAAAGAGGCAACCAAACCAAAGGCTCTGCCCGGAACCAGCTGACAGTACTGGAACCAGGATGGAGAGCAGAAGGTACAAGAGCAAAAGACACTGTTGAGAACCAACTGATGGTACTGGAACCCGGATGGGTAGCAGAAGGTACAAGAGCCAATGGAAGAACCTAGGACCAGCTGACGTTACTGGAACCGGTTACTAAGAAGGAGGTACCCATGCCAGAAATCACTACCAAGGATCACCTGACGTTGGTGGAACTCGGATACCCAGAAGGAGGCACCTAAGCCAAAGGCTCTGCCCGGAACCAGCTGATGGTACTGGAACCAGGGGGACCTATTCAAGATTGTCTTCCTAAGAACCAGCTAATGGTGCTGGAACTCAGATAAGCAGTAGAAGGTCCACAGAAAAAACAAAAGTTGCTAGGCCGCGAGCCGGCCGTAGTTACTGAAAATCCACAGTCCTACAGGAGGAGCTTATCCTATTGGCACTACGGATCCAGCCATGATGGCCAGTTCCCGCAGCCCACATAGGAAGCACCTAAACTGCAGGCACCATAGAGTCGGCTAACCCAACACGACAGGGCAATGTATTGGAAGCAAAGTTACCTTGACACTACCCGGAAACAGCTGCGTGCTGGAACCAGGCTGGGCAGGAGGGAGTACCCGTGCCAAAGACACTTCTGAGCAGAAACTGGCGGTGTTGGAGCCCAGGGAATAAAGGAGAAGCAGAGTGTAGGCTGAGGCTTAATTGGAGCAAGTTGCAAGGGAACCTTTAACCCCCCCAGGCATTAGCAACTGGAAGAGCCACCTTGTGCAGCAATAATGCTGCACAAGGAAAAGGTGGCTCTTTTAATTATGCTCCTTGCACACGGTGACCGAAACACTTACAAAATTGGGCCACTCATACCGTGAAACCATCCCGGAGGCGGGACTTTCCTTCTTAATGAGATGCAGCACAGCTGTCATTCACACCCCCTTGGCGCCGGGCGCAGCCTCCTGAGCGTTGTTTGTTTGTGTACCGGAGTATGCGCTGTTATGTTATCCCTTGGCCATGCACAGTTAGTGCTGCCCATCTTCTGACATCATTTGATGTCAGCCTGACTGCGCCTGTGCTGTCGCGCTGCCCGAGATCAGGCCCCGCAGCATCTTCTGATTTATTCACACTGTGGGGCTGGGATTCATGGCCTTGCGCAGTGCATATCTTCGCCTCTCTAACTCATCTCCTTCCGCCTTCTTCAGACTGTGCGGCGTCAGCTGATCCCTAATCACATGCCACTGCCGTGACGCCGCACATTCTAAAGAAGGTGGAAGGAGATGAGTTAGAGAGGCGAAGATATACACTGCGCATGCCCATGAATCCCAGCCCCGCAGTGTCTTTTGATTTATTGACACTGCGGGGCTGGGATTCATGGCCTTGCGCAGTGCATATCTTCGCCTCTCTAACTCATCTCCTTCCACCTTCTTCAGACTGTGCGGCGTCAGCTGATCCCTAATCACATGCCACGGCCGTGACACCGCACAGTCTGAAGAAGGCGGAAGGAGATGAGTGAGAGGTGAAGATATGCACTGCGCAAGGCCATGAATCCCAGCCTCGCAGTGTGAATAAATAAGACACTGCGGGGCGTGATCTCTGGCAGGGCGGCCGCACCGGAGCAGCCAGCCTGACACCAAATGATGTCAGAAGACGGGCAGCGCTAACTGCACATGGCCAACGGATAACATAACAGCACAGATTCAAACAACGCTGAGGAGATGGTGAACAGCGCCAAGGGGGTAGGAATGACGGCTGTGCTGCGTCTCATTAAGAAGGAAAGTCCCATCTCCGGGACAGTTTGAAGGTACGAGGGGACACATTTTATAAGTGTTAACTTCAGCGTGTGCAAAGAGAATAACTAAAAGAGCCACCATGTCCAAATGCAGCATTAGTGCTGCAAAAGGTGGCTCTTCTAGTTACAAACACCATGAATCCCAGCCCCGCAGTGTGAATAAATCAGAAGACACTGCGAGGCGGCATCTTGGTCAGCGCGGCCGCACAGGCGCAGTCAACCTGACACCAAATGATGTCAGAAGACGGGCATCGCTAACTGCGCATGACCAAGGTTTAACATAACAGCGCAGGCTTCGGGACAGATTCAAACAACGCTGAGGAGGCAGCTCACGGCGCCAAGGGTTTAGGAATGACGGCTGTATTGCGTCTCATTACGAAGTAAAGTCCCACCTCCAGGATGGTTTCACGGTAAGAGGGGACACATTTTCTAAGTAGTGTTGAGCAATACCTTCCAATACTCAAAGGTATCGGTATCGGATGGGATCGGCCGATATCCAAAAAATATCGGATATCGCCGATACCGATACCCGATACCAATGCAAGTCAATGGGACACAAGTATCGGAAGCTATCCTGGATGGTTCCCAGGGTCTGAAGGAGAGGAAACTCTCCTTCAGGCCCTGGGATCCAAATTCGTGTAAAAAATAAAGAATTAAAATAAAAAATATGGATATACTCACCCCTCCGGCGGCGCCTGGACCTTAGCGATGTAACCGGCAGCCTCCGTTCCTAAGAATGAGGAGTGAAGGACGTTAGATGACGTCGCGGCTTGTGATTGGTCGCGTGACCGCTCATGCGACCAATCACAACTCGCGACGTCATCGCAGGTCCTAAACTCACTGCATTCTTAGGAACGGAGGCTGCCGTTTACATTGCTAAAGTCCAGGGGCCGGCGGAGGGGTGAGTACATCCATATTTTTTATTTTAATTCTTTATTTTTTACATGAATATGGATCCCAGGGCCTGAAGGAGAGTCTCCTCTCCTCCAGACCCTGGGAACCATACATGTTATGATCCTCAGTGGCTTAGGATCACAAATCTAACCAGCTAAGTAGAAGATAATAGGACGAGCTCTGGGGATGTGGTAACTGGACTGACCGCAAACCTGATCCTAACCGCACACACTATAGGTAGCTGTGGAACGTTTCCTGAAATCCTAGACATCTCTTCACGGCCTGAGAAACTGACTACCCCTAGAGAGAAAGTAAGACCTCACTTGCCTCAGAGAAATAACCCCAAAGATATAGAAGCCCCCCACAAATAATAACGGTGAGTTAAGAGGAAAAGACAAACGCAGAGATGAAACAGGTTAAGCAAATGAGGCCCGCTAACGCTAGATAGCAGAAAATAGCAAGGGATCTCTGCGGTCAGTAAAAAACCCTATGCAAAAATATCCACGCAGAGAATGCAAGAACCTCCACACCAACTAACGATGTGGGGGGAGCAACTCAGCACCCCAGAGCACCAGCAAGCAGGAAAATCACATATTAGCAAGCTGGACCAAACACATCATATACTAGGAAACATCTTGAACACAGATGAGCAAAAATAAGCAAACAAAACTTAGCTTCTCTTGGAGAGACTGATAATGGATGTAGACAGGAGCAATCAGAATAGCACTGAATACAACGACAACAGGCAAGGAATGAAGGACCAGGTGGATTAAATAGGAAACCTGACTAGCAGATGACGACACAGCTGGTCCCAGCCAGAAACCTGCAAAATAACAAAAAGAGCCACCAGGGGAGCCAAAAGAGAGAACTCACACAGTACCACTCACGACCACAGGAGGGAGCCCAGAAACAGAGTTCACAACACATACACTGGGAACTTCCGATTCCGATTTCCGATATCACAAAAATATCAGAACTCGGTATCGGAATTCCGATACAGCAAATATCGGCCGATACCCGATACTTGCGGTATCGGAATGCTCAACACTATTTATAAGTCTTAAGTTCAGCGAGTGCAAGGAGCAATTCTAAATGAGCCACCTTTTCCTTGTGCAGCATTACTGCTGCTCAAGGTTGCTCTTTCTGTAACAAACGCCTGGGGGGAGGGGACAGGTTCTCTTTAATATCTGTTATAGTGTCAGCGTGGCGGTCGCAGGACACATTGCCGGATACACAGCAGGGGAGCAGCTGACATTACTGAACCCCACTAACACAGGATCGAGTGTTCTTCTTTGTGCAGACGGCACTTCCGGGCAGCAACTAGCAGTGTTGGAGCCTAGGGAATGCAGGTGGAGCAGACTGGAAGTATTGCCGCACACACAGCAGGGGAGCAGCTGGCGTTACTGAATCCCAATAACACGGCAGCAAGTGTTGACTGTGCAGACAGCACTTCTGAGCAGCAACTAGCGGTGTTGGAGCCCAAGGAATGCAGGAGAAGCAGTGCGTAGGCCGAGGCCTGCACTCGAGGCAGTTTAATATCTGTTGTAGTGTCTGTGTGGCGGTCGCAGGACACATTGCCTGACACACAGCAGGGAAGCAGCTGACGTTACTGAACCCCACTAACACAGGAGCGAATGTTTTTCTCTGTGCAGACGGCACTTCTGGGCAGCATGTGGTGGTGTTGGAGCCCAGGGAATGCAGGAGAACCAGAGTGTAGGCCGAGGCCTGCACTCGAGGCAGTTTAATATCTGTTGTAGTGTCTGTGTGGCGGTCGCAGGACACATTGCCGGACACACAGCAGAGGAGCAGCTGACGTTACTGAACCCCACTAACACAGGAGCGAGTGTTTTTCTCTGTGCAGACTGCACTTTCGGGCTGCAAATGGTGGTGTTGGATCCCAGGGAATGCAGGAGGAGCAGACTGGAGGTATTCCCGCACACACAGCAGGGGAGCAGCTGGCATTACTGAACCCCAATAACATGGCAGCAAGTGTTGACTGTGCAGACTGCACTTCTAAGCAGCACTTGGTGGTGTTGGAGCCCAGGGAATGCAGGAGAAGCAGTGTGTAGGCCGAGGCCTGCACTCGAGGCAGTTTAATATCTATTGTAGTGTCTGCGTGGCGGTCGCAGGACACATTGCCGGACACACAGCAGGGAAGCAGCTGACTTTACTGAACCCCACTAACACAGGAGCGAGTGTTTTTCTCTTTGCAGACGGCACTTCTGGGCAGCAACTGGTGGTGTTGGAGCCCAGGGAATGCAGGAGGAGCAGACTGGAGGTATTGCCGCACACACAGCAGGAGAGCAGCTGGCGTTACTGAACCCCAATAACACTGGAGCAGGTGTTGACTGTGCAGACAGCACTTCCGAGCAGCAACTAGCGGTGTTGGAGCCCAGGGACAGCAGGAGGAGCAAACTACAGTTATTGCCGCACACACAGCAGGGGAGCATCTGGCATTACTAATCCCCAATAACACGGCAGGAAGTGTTGACTGTCGGCAGACAGTAATTCCGAGCAGCAACTGGCGGTGTTGGAGCCCAGGGAATGCAGGAGAAGCAAAGTGTAGGTGGAGGCCTACTTGGAGCAAGTTGAAAGGGAACCTTTCACCCACCCCAGGCGTTTGTAACTGGAAGAGCCACCTTGTGCAGCACTCATGCCGCACAAAGAAAAGGTGGCCTTTTATTTATGCTCCTTGCAAACGCAGAACTAAACATTTATAAAATGTGTCCCCTCATATCGTGAAACCGTCCCAGAGGTGGGATTTTCCTTTGTAATGAGATGCAACACAGCCGTCATTCCTACCCCCTTGCTGCCATGCGCCACCTCCTCAGCATTGCTTGAATCTGTCCCGTAGCCTGCGCTGTTATGGTAAATAGTCCATGCAAAGATAGAAAGAAAGTGCACTTACCCGTGTTCGATGGTCACAACTTTATTTGGACATGTTACAAACAATGCAGGGAAAGGTGTGAAAAAACGTGGAAAACGGCCGTTTCGTGCCTCAGCACTTCAACGGGTCCTTAGCACTGCCCATCTTCTGACATCATTTGGTGTCAGGCTGACTGCGCCTGTGCGGCCGCACTACCTGAGATCCCGCCTTGCAGTGTCTTCTGATTTAATCACACTGTGGGCCAGGGATTCATGGGCATGCGCAGTGCATATCTTCGCCTCTCACTCATCTCCTTCCGGCTTCTTCAGACTGTGCATCGTCATGGCCGTGGTATTCAATTAGGGATCAGCTGATGGCACACAGTTTGAAGAAGGTGGAGGGAGATGAGTGAGAGCTTGAAGTGAAGATATGCACTGTGCATGCCCATGAATCCCAGCCCCGCAGTGTGAATAAATCAGAAGACACTGTGAGGCAGGATCTCGGTTAGCGCGGGCGCAGTCATCCTGACACCAAATGATGTCAGAAGATGGGCATCGCTAACTGCACATGACCAAGGTTTAACATAACAGCGCAGGCTCCGGGACAGATTCAAACAACGCTGAGGAGGCAGCTCACGGCGCCAAGGGGGTAGGAATGACAGCTGTGTTGCGTCTCATTATGAAGGAAAGTCCCACCTCCGGGACGGTTTAACGGTACGAGGGGACACATTTTATAAGTGTTAAGTTCAGCGGGTGCAAGGAGCATAACTAAAAGAGCCACCTTTTCCTTGTGCAGCATTACTGCTGCACAAGGTGGCTCTTTCAGTAACAAACGCCTGGGGGGGGACAGGTTCCCTTAAATTTCTGTTGTACTGTCAGCGTGGAGGTAGCAGGACACATTGCCGGATACACAGCTGGGGATCAGCTGACGTTACTGAAACCCAATAACACTGGATCATGTGTTGACTGTGCATACGGCACTTCTGAGCAGCAACTGGCGGTGTTGCAGCCCAGGGATTACAGTACAGGTGGTAGAAACATGAACACAACAGGAGACCTGGATACTGTTGCCAACCAATTATTTAATCTGGAAAAGGACTGGCAAATTCCCTAGAGGTCCAGGCCTTGTTCATTTTCAGAAAAGTAAGCCGGTCAACTTTATCGGAGGATAGTCGCATGCAAAGGTCTGTTAGTACACCACCTGCGGCACTAAAGACGAGTTCCGATAATACACTAGCAGCAGGGCAAACCAGCACCTCCAATGCATACTGGCTAAGCTCTGGCCATGTATCCAGCTTAGAGACCCAAACTTGAAGGGGGAAGAGCCGTCAGGGAGTACACTGAGAGGGCAAGACATGTAGTGTGTCACCATCTGATGGAAACGTTGCCTCCTGCTGACTGGAGCTGTCTTTGATGGTGTAGACATTTGTGGCTGGCACACAAAACTGTGCCACAATTGGGCCATACTGGTCTTGCCTTGCGCTGAGGCACTACTTCTGCTCCCTCTCTGTGGAGAGCTTCCTCCACTGCCTTGATGCACTGAGCTGCTTTGTAAAGCACTACCAGCACTGCTCTCAGTTGGACTGGAGAAGATGATGGAATTCACCCGTGTGTCTTGGTACTCCCGCATTTTACGCTCCCGGTTTAACGGTGTTATGACGAGGCTTTGTAAGTTGTCCCGGTAGCGAGGATCAAGGAGGGTGTACACCCAATAATCAGCTGTGTTGAGAATGTGGGCGATGCGGCCGTCGTTTCTCAGGCACTGCAGCATTAAATCAACCATGTGCTGCAGACTGCCAACTGGCCAAGAAACACTGTCCCCTGCTTGAGGCGTGATCTCTGCCTGCTCTGCATCACCCCATCCTCACTCTACACACTGACTACTGGAGAATTGTGTAACTCCCTCCTCTGGACAGATGTCTTCATCCTCCATTGACTCCTCCTCATCCTCCTCACAAAATGTCCCCTGCCTAGGCCTTTGTGAGGAACCACATTGCGCTGACTGTCCAGAAGCAGATGGAATTGGTGACTCCTCATCCTCCACCTCTTCCACAACATCCCTTAGCGCTTGCAGTGTTCTTTCAAGCAGGCAGATAAGGGGGACAGTCATGCTCACTAGTGCATCATCTGCACTCGCCATCTGCGTGGAATCATCGAAGGCATGCAAAACCTGGCAGACGTCCTTCATAGTGGCCCACTTAGTGATTGTGAAGTCTGAACGGCGCGGAGTGTGACTTCTTTGCGCCTGATGCAGCTGGTACTCCATTACTGCTGGCTGCTGCTCACACAACCGCTCCAACATATGTAATGTGGAATTCCACCTGGTGGGTAGGTCACATATGATGAGATGTTCCGGAAGGCGGGATCGGCACTGAAGAGCTGCAATGCGCGATCTTGCCATGCTGGAACGATGCAAGTGAGCACACTCTAGGCGGACCTTGTGCAGCAGTGCATCAAGATCCGGATAGTCCCTCAAAAAACTCTGAACGACCAATTTGACCACATGTGCCAGACATGGGATGTGAGTGAGGTTGCCTAGGGCCAGAGCTGCCACCAAATTTCGGCCATTGTCACACACTACCATGCCTGGCTGGAGATTCGCTGGCACAAACCACACGTCGCTCTCTTGCTTGATGGCATTCCAGAGCTCCTGCGCTGTGTGGCTTCGATTCCCCAAAGAAATTAATTTCAATATGGCCTGTTGACGTTTGGCCACAGCTGTGCTCATATCGGTTGTAACAGGTAAGTGTTCACGGGTCCATGTGGAGGTGGACTGTGACAATAGCTCCTGCAACACTGATTCTGAGGAACTGGAGTATGAGGAGGAGTCAATGTGTATAGACTGAATTCCTGCAATCCTTGGAGTTGACAGAACACGTACAGCACCACTCTCACGATCTGTACCCGGCTCCACAACATTTACCCAATGGGCAGTGAGGAAAAGGTATCGTCCCTGTCCATGGTGACTAGTCCACGCATTGGTGGTGAGGTGGACCTTGCTACTGATAGCGTTTAGTAGCGCATGTTTAATGTTTCCCTCCACATGCTTTTGCAGGGAAGGGACGGTGTAATACTATTGTAGGAACTCTAAGATTCTGGTAGCATGGGGCAATGAACAGACAGAGACGGGTTTCTTTAGTGTAAATAGTGTATTTGTAACACAGCAAAAACACACAAACAATATACTGATAATGAAAACAAGTCCCTTAACCATATACAGCAAAACAGAAGAGTTCTTAGGCCAAAGTCCTTGGCAAGGTGAGTAAGACGGGTGACGTGCAGATCCAAGCACAGCTGGTGCAGAAAGAGTCAAATCCAGGTATGAAGTAAACTCAGGGAAGTCCAGAAACAAGTCCTCAGGTTAATCCCAGGTGTGGGACGAACACGGGTAAGTCCAGAAACAAGTTCACAAGTTAATCCCAGGTGTGGGACGAACACGGGTAAGTCCAGAAACAAGTTCATAAGTTTATCTCAGTTGTGGCATAAACACGGGTAAGTCCAGAAACAAGTTCACATAAAGAATTATACTGGTGTAATCTCCAGTAGCTCCCACCGGGGGGAGTAAATAAGAATTAAATAGCAAACTTAGTCTAAGTCCAGCAGCAAGCTCCAAACACAGTTCCAAAACAGAGTTCTTACCCGGAGGAGTGAACCAAGGGTTAAGTTCCCAAGCCAACAGACTGAGAGTGTAACTTACATAGGCAGAGAATGTCCAGAGCCACGGGTAGCAGTACAGCAAACAAGCAGCTGAGCTGATGGAGAAACCAAGCAGAATACTCCAGCAGTGAGGCTGACACCTGACCCGGGTTTTAAACAAATGAACGGGAAGTAGGGCAGACAAAAACAGCAAACTCCATCTTAACAAAGGGCAAAATCACTCACAAGGTAACTTGGAAAACCCGGAACACTGACAGACGGCTTGCCTGCTGAAATAAAAGTGGCTGGGCACGTTGTATTGTGAGACTGCCAATGCCATCAAGTTACGGAAGGTGTCAGTCTCCACCAGCCTGAATGGCAGCATTTCAAGGGACAGTAGTTTTGCAATGCCAGCATTCAGAGCCTGTGCTCGGGGGGTGGTTTGCTGAGAATGGACACCTTTTCTCCCATGCCTGTGCTACCGATGGTTGTAGACTGGACTGGGAGTGTGAGGATGACTAGGAACGTGGTGATGTGGGTGGAATTACACTGGGTCTCTGGACAACAGTGCCAGGGGTTCTTCCATGGCGATCCTGTGAGGAAGCCGAACCAGCTGTGTGTGAGCTGGAGGAAGAGGCAACAACACGACCTGAAGAGATGGTAGGTGCCGCTGTAGGTTGGCCTAGGTCTTCAGTGTGTTTTTGTAACTCCACCGCGTGCTTAGTCCACACGCTTCCACATATTTGTGGTATCGAGGTTGCTGACACTTTTCCCTCTTTTGACTTTCTGATGACACACCTTGCATTTGACAAAGCAAATGTCATCTGCAACTCTGTCAAAAAAGGACCAGGCACTGCAAGTCTTGGGAGTGCCCGTTTTGGCTTTTGGAAGAGGCATGCTCCTAAAGGGTGCCGAAGTGGAGGCTAGAGGCACCATAGTCTTCCCCCTCCCTCTTTGGGCCGTTCGGGGAATCTCTTCCTCAGAGCTGCTCCCACCTTCCTGTACCTCACGCCATGATGGGTCAAGGACCTCATCATCTACAAGACCCTCTTCCACCAACTGCTTCTCCTGGGTAGTCTCGGCAGCACAGTATGCACCGGAAAGTGGCACCTGAGTCTCATCATCAGATGTGTACTGAGGTGTGCTGACCGGAGGTACTGGCCCACCCATCTCTTCAGAGTCAGTGAGAAAAAGCTGTTGGGCATCACTGCATACTGCCTCTTCTTCCATTTCTCCAATGCTGCTTGGCTGGCCCCCTCTTACCAAGCCAAGAGATTCAGAGAACAGAAGTAGAGGTGGCTCCTGTCCTGGGCTCTCTGACTGCCTGGGCAATTTGGCAGGTGGTGAAGAGACAGATGGGTGCTCTTCAGCGCTCTGTGCCTGAGAGGATGTGACACTAATTGAAGTTGATGTGTTAGCTGCCATCCATCCGACAACGGCTTCAATTTGTTTGTCCCGCAGCAGCGGGGTACGGCGAGCTCCTACAAAGCTGCACATGAAGATCTGTTCCCTGCTAAAACTGGGGGATGATGAGTCACCGGTGCCCGCAGCAGGCACAGAATCCCCACGTCCTCTCCCTGCTCCACCTCCATGCCCACGCCTACGTGCCTTACTCCCTGCCTTCTTCATCTTGGTAGACTGATAAAGATAGGCAGAAAAGTACTAAGGGCTTAGTGTGCTTATTCCTGAACCCTCTGCTAACAGGTATAAGGAACCTAATTTTATCAAATGTGGACTAGACTTTAATATGAGCTAATGTTGCCTACACAACTCTAAAGTGGATTGTTTGGTGAACTTTATAAACTGTGTGTTTTTTCCGCAGAACAGACTACAGAGTGAGCTGCACTCACACAGAGACCATGCAGACAGCCGTTAACAGTGCTGGAAGGCCAAAAAAAGCTCCTCTATGTACCGTATTTTTTAGACTATAAGATGCACCGGACCATAAGACGCACCCCAAATTTGGGGTGAAAATTGCAGAAAAAAAGATTTTTTATAAGGGGGTCCGTCTTATTGTCTGAATTTACAGTATCTTACCTGAGGGCTGGCGGTGGCAGAGCAGAGTCACAGGAGGCATAATGTCGGCAGAGGTGGGGTGATGCGGTTTGGCGTGCACCTGAGCAGGGTCCCTTCCTGCTTAGGTGGGCGATGCCACGGCCTGGTGTCCATGGGAGGGTTGCAGCAGTGGTGTGGCGACGGCAGAGGTGCGGGTATAATGAGCGGTATGGCGTGAGCAGGGTCCCTTCCACAGGTGAGGTGACGCAGCGGAGCCGGGTTAATACAGGCTTACCGGCAGTGGTGTGGCGGCGGCAGAGGTGTGGTGACGGCAGAGGTGTGGGTTTGAGGAGGTGCAGTGAGCGGTATGGCGTGAGTGGGGTCCCTTTCACAGGTGAGGTGATGCAGCAGCCCGGTAAGCAGCAGAGCCGGGTTAATCATGTTGTTATCGGTGGTGGCGGCCATCTTCCTGAGGCCACGCGTGCGCAGATGGAGTGCTCTGCTTCCCAGGGCTTCAGGAAAATGGCCGCGGGAGGCCACGCATGCACAAATGGAGATCGCGGTGGCCATTTTCCTGAAGTTGAGATCTAAATCTGCGAACTCGGCTACAGGAAAATGGCCACTGCGATCTCTATCTGCGCACGCGCGGCCTCCCACGGCCATTTTCCTGAAGCCCCAGAAAGAAGAGCACTCCATCTGCGCACGCGCGGTCTCAGGAAGATGGCTGCCCCCTCTGATAACAACATGATTCACCCGGCACTGCTGCTTACTGGGCTGCTGCATCAACCTCACCTGTGAAAGGGACCCCGCTCACGCCATACCGCTCACTGCGCCGCCTCCATCCCCGCACCTCTGCCGCTGCCGCACCTCTGCCGCCGCCACACCACTGCCCGTAAGCCTGTATTCCAACTATAAGATGCACCCCCCCATTTCCCCCCCTTTTTGGGGGTGGAAAAGGTGAGTCTTATAGTCGGAAAAATACGGTAATCCTATATAGTGTTTTTCCACAATCCAGCAGGATACGGATGGAAAGCCACTAATAGGATAAATTTGAAAAAATGTGCAGCAGGCTGCACTAATTAAGAAATGGACAATGGAACGGTATGAAGCAGTGACACACCCTGAGCTGACTACAACCGGCTGTGGCGGCAGAACAGACTACAGAGTGAGCTGCACTCACACAGAGACGGTGCAGACAGCCGTAAACGGCGCTGCAAGGTAAAAAAAAACTCCTCTATGTAATCCTATATAGTGTTTTTCCACAATCTAGCAGGATATGGATGGAAAGCCACTAATAGGATAAATTTGAAAAAATGTGCAGCAGGCTGCACTATTTGAAAAACGGACAATGGAACGGTATGAGACAGTGATGAACCCTGAGCTGACTACAACAGCGGTGGCTGCAGACCAGACTACAGAGTGAGCTGCACTCACACGGACACCTTGCAGACAGCCGTGAACAGCGCTGCAAGGCAAAAAAAAAGTTCTCACACAGCGGCTGCTATATTAGCCTGGGTAAAGCACAAAGAAGCAAATCGCTATCTCTAAACTGGCCTTCAGTCAGAACACAGCATCCTTTCCCTAACTGAATTCACAGCAGAGTGAACCCAAAATGGCAGCGGCGACTTTTATAGTGCATCATGACATCATTTCAGCAGCCAATCACAGCCATGCTAGTAGTTACATGCCTACCATGCAGAACAGGATGTGCCCACACTTCTAATTATTCCTCATTGGCTGAATTCTGGCTCTTTGAATTATGAGAACTTCCCATTCCGGAATCCGATATACTGAAAGTATCGGAACTCGGTATCGGAATTCCGATACCGCAAATATCGTCCAATACTCGATACTTGCGGTATCGGAATGCTCAACACTAGTAGCTACACTTACTATGATGCCCCATCTAGTGGCCAATATTATAACTGCACTTACCCTATGCACAGCAGCACAAAGGAGCATCTTATCAAATACACATTTAGCAAGAAACGGTAATACACATAATAGTGTAGCAGTGACATTATATAGAAACAATTATTCATACACTTATAATACACTATAACATACGGCACCAGGACGAACGAGAAAGGAAAGGTATAGCAGTAATATAGTATACCCCTTACACAACCAAAGGAGAGGGATGAATAAGTTGCTGTCAGACACCTCCGGGGATGACTTACCACCAATGAAAACAAAAAGAGCAGCGTGTTAAAGTTCAAATTGCTAAATCCTCCTCTTCCCCCAAATCATCTGTTGAATGGGATTCTGGAGGTCTTCATTGACGGTCAGTCAATCCCACCAATATTGGAGTGTTCAGCTGACTTTAATCTAATGTGTACCCTGCCCTTTACAGCTGGGGGGCTTTATATTGGGCACTGTGTGATCTACTTACAGGAAACCGTCTGACCAAACTGTAGGTCACCTATATTTCTCAAAAAGGACTGAAAACTAGAAGTGCATTAATCAATTTTTTTTTCATTCCAGCAAACTAATGGCCTTTTTAACTGAATTTTAAAGACTAGGATGGTTGTAAAAAAATTCTTCACTAGATCCCACGCTGTTATGTGAATGTTATGCCGCAGTCACTTGGGGCACAACATAAATCATTGACATACAAAGTGTAGCATCATAGCTTTAAACAAATCTGTCAGCAGGATTGTGCTCAATAAACTACAGACACTGTCAGGTCGGCGCCATATACTGATTAAAATTATACCTTGGTTAATGAATTCCGCCTTGTGGTTGTTGTTTAATCTTTATTTGTAGTTTTCAGTTAATGAGATTCTCGTGCTTCTTGGCAGCCTGTGGTCGGGGCTGTGTGTAGCCTGTGGTCAGTGCTTTATGTGGTGCTTTGTTCGAATATGCATTTGTATTGGCTTATGAGCCTTCACTGACCTATCTCCTATTTTACATAATTTATAGAATATTGTGAGGTCCCCTTGTCCGCTTTGTCTGATCCTTGGTTGTCTAACCTATATCATGCTTCAATATCCATCATGTCTGCTATCCAGAGATGCACAGTCCATACCAGTACTAGACTAGTACTAGTGGCCATCCTGTCCGCTACCCTGAGCCACACAGTACCAATTCCAGTTGCTGTTTGGCCTACTACCCAGACCCTCACAGTCTCAACTAGTTGCAGTCCTTTCCTCTACTCAAAGCCGCACAGTCTGAACCAATATCAGTGGCTATCCTATCCTGTCTAGGACACTGTATCCAAACCAATGTCTCTGACCTTTGTGTCAGCTGCTACTTTTCCTGACATTGTCCTGGAGTGGTACCTGACAGCTATCTGCTTAACAAGCCTGACTTCATCATCAGAGTCTAAAAAGTTTACCTCTGGTCACCTGAGTCAGCTGATGGGACTACTGCTTCCATCAGCCTACTACTGCTGTCACTAATAACAGCAAGAGCAGGCGGCAATTGATGGGAGTATTCATCAACCATCACCTGCTCTCTAGATAAATGATTACAAAAAAATAACAGGTTCCAATGTATATTTGATAACCCGCCAGGCAAAACTGACAGCTGAGAACTGCAATCCTCAGCTGTCAGGGTTGACATGGGTAGTTATCAAGAATAGAGGGATCACCTCAATGTTTTTTTTTAATTATTTAAATAAATAATTTTTAAAAACCACACGGAGTCCCCCAATTTTTGACAATAGTTACATAGTTACATAGTTATTAAGGTTGAAGGAAGACTATAAGTCCATCTAGTTCAACCCATAACCTAACCTAACATGCCCTAACATGTTGATCCAGAGGAAGGCAAAAAAAAAAACCATGTGGCAAAGAGTAACTCCACCATGGGGAAAAAATTCCTTCCCGACTCCACATACGGCAATCAGACTAGTTCCCTGGATCAACGCCTTATCAAGGAATCTAGTGTATATACCCTGTAACATTATACTTTTCCAGAAAGGTATCCAGTCCCCTCATAAATTTAATCTGTCAACCCGATCAGCGATGTGTTGGACTCGAGCGCCAGGCAGGCAGCACACCGTTCGACGATCCCTGTCTTTGTGACAGATTGCCCTATCTGTTCCCCTAATAATTGAGTCACCCACTACCAGCACCTGTCTGGCCTGTACTGCTCTCCTATTTCCCTCCTTACTGTAGCAGTCACTCCTCCGGCTTTCAGAGGACATGCCTGGCTGCAGCAGTGCTACCCCTGTACTGGCACACCCCTCATCTGCCAATTTAGCAAATTTATTGGGGTGTGCCAGATCAGGACTAGCCTCCCTGGCACTCTTCCCTCTACCTCGCTTCCTAACTGTCACCCAGCTTGCTACTTCACTGTCCTGCAGCTCCAGCCTACCATCCCCTCCCCTCATCTATCCCATTGAGCGTCTGCTCAGTGAGCAGAAGACTCCTTTCCATATTGTCTATGGATCTCAGTGTTGCCAGCTGCACATTTAGATTCAGAATCTGGGTTTCCAAATGCACAACATGCTCACATCTCGCACAGCAGCATGTGTTGTGAACTATACTTTTTGGCTCCCTCTTGTGGTCACTAGCGGTATGGCCTTGGATTGTCTTTCCCCAGGTTGGTAGTCACCTGGTTCGTTAGACCCTGGGTGTTCCTATTTAAACTTCCTGGATTCTTAGTCCATTGCCTGGCATCAATGTAATCAGTCCTTGTCTGGTTGCTCCTGTCTACTGGTCCTGATTTTTGCAAGATAAGCTAAGTCCTGCTTTCTTATTTTTGTTCATTTGTATTGTTTTGTTTTTTGTCCAGCTTGTTCATAATGTGATTCCTGATTTTGCTGGAAGCTCTAAGGGGGCTGATATTCTCCCCCCACACCGTTAGTCGGTGCGGGGGTTCTTGGATATTCAGCGTGGATATTTTTGTAGGGTTTTTCGCTGACCACATAAGTCCGCTTTCTATATTTCTGCTATTATATAGTGGGCCTCTCTTTGCTGAATCTAGTTCATACTTACGTTTGTCCTTTCTTCTTACCTCACCGTTATTATTTGTTGGGGGCGTGTCTTTACTTTGGGGTACCTTTCTCTTGAGGCAAGTGAGGTCTGATTTTCCCTGAAAGGGTTAGTTAGTTCTCCGGCTGGCGCGAGACGTCTAGAACCAACGTAGGTACGTTCCCCGGCTGCTATTAGTTGTGGGTTAGGATCAGGTATGCGGTCAGCTCAGTTACCACCTCCCTATGAGCTGGTTTTTTATGTTTGCAGACTTTGCTGAAAACCCTGAGATCCTCTACCATTGGGATCATAACAGAATGCCAGGCCGAGTGAATAGTTAATGCATTGCAGGAGTGGGATTAAAAGAAAAGAAGTTCTGAGTTTTTTTTTTTTTTTTTTTCTTCTTCCCCTTTATCTCTGAGTGGCTTGAAGCTCTGCTGCAGACATGAATGTTCAGACTCTGATTACTAGTGTGGATCAGCTTGCTGCACGTGTGCAGGGCATTCAGGATTTTGTTATTAGCAGTCCTATGTCAGAGCCTAAGATACCTATTCCTGAGCTGTTCTCTGGAGATCGATTTAAATTTAGGAATTTTAGGAATAATTGTAAATTGTTTCTATCTTTGAGACCTCGTTCATCTGGAGACTCAGCTCAGCAAGTTAAAATTGTTATCTCCTTCTTGCAGGGCGACCCTCAGGACTGGGCTTTCTCATTGGCGCCAGGAGATCCGGCATTGGCAAATATTGATGCGTTTTTTCTGGTGCTCGGATTGCTTTATGAGGAGCCCAATCTTGAAATTCAGGCAGAGAAAGCTTTGCTGGCTATCTCTCAGGGCCAGGATGAAGCTGAAGTGTATTGCCAAAAATTTCGGAAATGGTCCGTGCTTACTCAGTGGAATGAGTGCGCTCTGGCCGCAAATTTCAGAAATGGCCTTTCTGAAACCATTAAGAATGTGATGGTGGGCTTCCACATTCCTACAAGTCTGAATGATTCTATGACGCTGGCCATTCAGATTGATCGGCGTTTGCGGGAGCGCAAATCCGCTAATCCTCTGGCGGTGTTGTCTGAACAGACACCGGACTTAATGCAAGGTGATAGAATTCAGACTAGAACTGAACGGCAAAATCATAGACGTCAGAATGGGTTGTGTTTTTACTGTGGTGATTCTACACATGTTATATCAGCATGCTCTAAACGCCTAACAAAGTTTGTTAGTCCTGTCGCCATTGGTAATTTGCAGCCTAAACTTATTTTGTCTGTGACTTTAATTTGTTCATTGTCTTCCTAAGCTGTTATGGCGTTTGTGGATTCAGGTGCTGCCCTGAGTCTTATGGACTTGTCGTTTGCCAAGCGCTGTGGTTTTGTTCTGGAGCCTTTGGAAAATCCTATTCCTCTTAGAGGAATTGATGCTACGCCATTGGCGGAGAATAAACCGCAGTATTGGACACAAGTGACCATGTGCATGACTCCTGAACATCGGGAGGTGATTCGTTTTCTTGTTCTGCATAAGATGCATGATTTGGTCGTTTTGGGTCTGCCATGGTTACAGGCCCATAATCCAGTTTTGGATTGGAGGGCTATGTCTGTGTCAAGTTGGGGTTGTCAGGGAATTCATTGTGATTCCCCGTCGGTGTCTATTGCTTCCTCCACTCCTTCAGAAGTTCCTGAGTATTTGTTTGACTATCAGGATGTATTCAGTGAGTCAAGGTCCAGTGCTCTTCCTCCTCATAGGGACTGTGACTGCGCTATAGATTTGATTCCGGGTAGTAAATTTCCTAAGGTAAGATTATTTAATCTGTCTGTACCTGAGCATGCCGCAATGCGTTCTTATATCAAGGAGTCTTTGGAGAAGGGGCATATTCGTCCATCCTCTTCCCCTCTTGGTGCGGGATTCTTTTTTGTGGCCAAGAAAGACGGGTCTTTGAGACCTTGTATAGACTATCGGCTTCTGAATAAAATCACGGTTAAATTTCAATATCCTTTGCCACTATTGTCGGACTTGTTTGCTCGGATTAAGGGTGCCTGTTGGTTCACCAAGATAGATCTTCGTGGTGCGTACAACCTTGTGCGCATTAAGCAGGGAGATGAATGGAAAACTGCGTTTAATACGCCCGAAGGTCATTTTGAGTACTTGGTGATGCCTTTTGGGCTCTCTAATGCCCCTTCAGTGTTTCAGTCCTTTATGCATGACATCTTCCGGGAGTATCTGGATAAATTTGTGATTGTTTATCTGGATGACATTTTAGTTTTTTCTGATGATTGGGATTCTCATGTAAAGCAGGTCAGGATGGTGTTTCAGGTTTTGCGCGATAATGCTTTGTTTGTGAAGGGCTCAAAGTGCAAAAGGTTTCCTTTTTGGGTTTTATTTTTTCCCCTTCTGCTGTGGAGATGGACCCAGTCAAGGTCCGAGCTATTCATGATTGGAGTCAGCCCACGTCTGTTAAGAGTCTTCAGAAGTTTTTGGGTTTTGCTAATTTCTACCGTCGTTTTATTGCTAACTTTTCTAGCGTTGTTAAACCTCTGACGGATATGACCAAGAAAGGTTCTGATGTTGCTAATTGGGCTCCTGCGGCCGTGAAGGCCTTCCGGGAGCTGAAGCACCGGTTTACTTCGGCGCCTGTTTTGTGCCAGCCTGATGTCTCACTTCCCTTTCAGGTTGAAGTAGACGCTTCTGAGATCGGTGCAGGGGCTGTTTTGTCACAGAGAGGCTCTGGTTGCTCTGTGATGAGACCATGTGCTTTCTTTTCCAGGAAGTTTTCGCCTGCTGAGCGGAACTATGATGTTGGTAATCGGGAGTTGTTGGCCATGAAGTGGGCATTTGAGGAGTGGCGTCATTGGCTCGAGGGAGCTAAGCATCGTGTGGTGGTCTTGACTGATCACAAAAATCTGATGTATCTCGAGTCTGCTAAACGCCTGAACCCTAGACAGGCTCGTTGGTCATTGTTTTTCTCCCATTTTGACTTTGTGGTCTCATACCTGCCTGGTTCGAAAAATGTGAAGGCTGATGCTCTCTCTAGGAGCTTTGTTGTTGTGGATTCTGTTTGTGGGCTCCCTCTGGTGGTTGCTGCTGGTACTGGGTGACTTTGGTGGGTTGCGGCCTTTGGTTTCCACCTGTCCATCAGAGTCTGGGTGTTTCCTATTTTACCTGGCCTTTCTGTCATTCCCTTGCCGGCTATCAATGTATTCAGATGTGCTCTGTTTGGTTCCTGCCTACCTGCTCCCAGATCTTTCAGGATAAGCTAAGTGCTGATTTTCAGTTGTTTGGTTTTTTGTCCAGCTTGCTTATTATGTCTCTATGCTAGCTGGTAGCTCTAGTGGACTGAGGTTCTCCCCATGTGCCATGAGTTGGCACATGGGTTCTTGTAATCTCAGGATGGTATTTTTGGTTAGGGTTTTTTGCTGACCGCTCAGTCCCCTTTTGTATCTTTCTGCTTTCTAGTTTACAGCGGGCCTCAATTTGCTAAAGCTATATATATCATCTCTATGTGTGTGCCTTCCTCTCATTTCACCGTCAATACATGTGAGGGGGCAACTATATCTTTTGGGGTTCATTCCTCTGGAGGCAAGTGAGGTCTTATTTTCTCTGCAGTACTAGTTAGCTCTTAGGCTGGTGCGTGGCGTCTAGAACCAACGTAGGCACGCTCCCTGGCTATCTCTAGTTGCGTTTGTCAGGCGTAGGGCAGCGGTCAGCCCAGGTTCCATCACCCTAGAGCTCGTCCGTTAATTATTTGTACTTTGCTTGTCCTGTGCTATCCCTAGCCATTGGGGATTCATGACAGTATAGCCGGACCACAAAGTGTTAATATTTTGGGCTGAAGCAGGAGAAATAGAAGCGTTTAAGGGAAATCTTTTTTTTTTTTTTTTCCCTTCAGAGTTTTGCTGCCTAGCCCTTAATTGCTGTCTAGCTGCTTCTTACCTCCTCTTAACCCTTGAATGGCTCTGATCTTAGCTGTTTAACATGGATGTCCAGAGTTTGGCTTCTAGCCTGAGTAATCTCGCGGCAAAAGTTCAAAACATACAGGATTTTGTTGTTCACACTCCCATGTCTGAACCTAGAATTCCTATTCCAGAGTTCTTTTCTGGAGATAGATCTACCTTCCTGAATTTCAGGAACAATTGTAAATTGTTTCTTTCTTTAAAATCTCACTCCTCTGGAGACCCTGCTCAACAGGTCAAGATTGTAATATCTTTCCTGCGGGGCGACCCTCAGAATTGGGCATTTGCATTGGCACCAGGGGATCCTGCATTGCTCAGTGTGGATGCGTTTTTTCTGGCATTGGGATTGCTCTATGAGGAACCTAACCTGGAGATTCAGGCTGAAAAGGCTTTATTAGCCCTCTCTCAGGGGCATGATGAAGCGGAAATATATTGTCAAAAATTTCGGAAATGGTCGGTGCTTACTCAGTGGAATGAGTGCGCCCTGGCTGCAAACTTCAGAAATGGTCTTTCTGAGGCCATTAAGGATATTATGGTGGGGTTCCCTACGCCTACAGGTCTGAATGAGTCTATGGCTATGGCCATTCAGATTGATCGGCGTTTACGGGAGCGCAAACCCGTGCACCAGTTGGCGGTGTCTTCTGAACAGGCACCTGAGACTATGCAATGTGATAGAATTCAGTCCAGAAGTGAACGGCAAAATTATAGGCGGAAAAATGGATTGTGTTTTTATTGTGGTGATTCAGCTCATGTTATATCAGCATGCTCTAAACGCACAAAAAGGGTTGATAAATCTTTTGCCATTGGTACTCTGCAGCCTAAGTTCATTTTGTCTGTGACTCTGATTTTTTCACTGTCTTCCATTTCCGTCGATGCCTATGTGGATTCGGGCGCTGCCCTGAGTCTTATGGATTGGTCATTTGCTAAACGCTGCGGTTTTAGTCTGGAGCCTCTGGAAGTTCCTATTCCTCTGAAGGGAATTGACTCTACACCATTGGCTATGAATAAACCGCAGTACTGGACACAAGTGACCATGCGCATGACTCCCGTTCATCAGGAGGTGATTCGCTTCCTTGTACTGTATAATTTACATGATGTACTAGTGCTTGGTCTGCCATGGTTACAAACTCATAATCCTGTCCTGGACTGGAAAACAATGTGTGTGTTAAGCTGGGGATGTCAGGGGGTTCATGGTGATGCACCTCCGATTTCAATTGCTTCATCTACTCCTTCTGAGATCCCTGCATTTTTGTCTGACTACAGGGATGTTTTTGAGGAGCCTAAGCTCAATTCGCTCCCTCCTCATAGAGAGTGTGACTGTGCTATAGAGTTGATTCCTGGCAGTAAGTTCCCTAAGGGTCGTTTATTTAATCTGTCACTGCCAGAGCATACTGCTATGCGGAATTATATTAAGGAGTCCTTGGAAAAGGGACATATTCGTCCATCTTCGTCCCCTCTGGGAGCAGGTTTTTTTTTCGTGGCTAAAAAAGATGGTTCCCTGAGGCCTTGTATAGATTATCGCCTTCTGAATAAGATTACAGTCAAATATCAGTATCCATTGCCATTATTAACTGATTTGTTTGCTCGCATTAAGGGGGCTAGGTGGTTCACTAAGATAGATCTTCGCGGTGCATATAATCTGGTGCGGATAAAACAGGGTGATGAGTGGAAAACCGCATTTAATACGCCTGAGGGCCATTTTGAGTATTTGGTAATGCCTTTTGGACTCTCCAATGCTCCGTCAGTCTTTCAGTCCATTATGCACAATATTTTCCGTGAATATCTGGATAAGTTTATGATTGTGTATTTGGATGATATTTTGGTGTTTTCTGATGACTGGGAGTCTCATGTTCTACAGGTCAGGAAGGTGTTTCAGGTTCTGCGGGCCAATTCTCTGTTTGTGAAGGGCTCAAAGTGTCTCTTCGGAGTCCAGAAGATTTCTTTTTTGGGGTACATTTTTTCTCCTTCTACTATTGAGATGGATCCCGTCAAGGTTCAGGCTATTTGTGACTGGACACAACCTACATCTGTTAAGAGCCTTCAGAAGTTCTTGGGGTTTGCTAATTTTTATCGTCGGTTCATTGCTAATTTTTCCAGTATTGTTAAACCTTTGACTGATTTGACTAAAAAGGGTGCTGATGTTGCTGATTGGTCTCCTGCGGCTGTGGAGGCCTTTCAGGAACTTAAGCGCCGGTTTTCTTCTGCTCCTGTGTTGTGTCAACCAGATGTTTCACTTCCTTTTCAGGTTGAGGTTGATGCTTCCGAGATTGGAGCGGGGGCGGTTTTGTCGCAGAGAAGTTCTAATGGCTCGGTGATGAAGCCATGTGCATTCTTCTCTAGAAAATTCTCGCCCGCCGAGCGCAATTATGATGTGGGTAATCGGGAGCTTTTGGCCATGAAGTGGGCATTTGAGGAGTGGCGTCATTGGCTTGAGGGTGCTAAACATCGTGTGGTGGTCTTGACTGATCACAAGAATCTCATTTACCTTGAGTCTGCCAGGCGTTTGAATCCTAGACAGGCTCGTTGGTCGTTGTTTTTTTCTCGTTTCAATTTCGTGGTTTCATACCTGCCAGGTTCAAAGAATGTAAAGGCAGATGCTCTTTCCAGGAGTTTTGTGCCTGACTCTCCTGGAGACTCTGGGCCTACTGGTATCCTTAGGGATGGGGTAATATTGTCCGCCGTATCCCCAGACTTGCGACGTGCATTGCAGGAGTTTCAGGTGGATAAACCGGATCGTTGTCCACCAGAAAGACTGTTTGTCCCGGATGATTGGACCAGTAGAGTCATCTCCGAGGTCCATTCTTCTGTGTTGGCTGGTCATCCTGGAATATTTGGTACTAGAGACTTGGTGGCCAGGTCTTTTTGGTGGCCTTCCTTGTCTAGGGATGTGCGTACCTTTGTGCAGTCTTGTGAAGTGTGTGCTCGAGCTAAGCCTTGCTGTTCTCGGGCCAGTGGGTTGTTGTTATCCTTGCCCATCCCGAAGAGGCCTTGGACGCACATTTCCATGGATTTTATTTCTGATCTCCCGGTTTCACAGAAAATGTCCGTTATCTGGGTTGTGTGTGACCGCTTTTCTAAGATGGTTCATTTGGTGCCCTTGCCTAAGTTGCCCTCCTCCTCTGAGTTGGTCCCTTTATTTTTTCAGAACGTGGTTCGTTTGCATGGGATTCCGGAGAGTATCGTTTCTGACAGGGGATCCCAGTTTGTGTCTAGATTTTGGCGGACGTTTTGTGCCAAGATGGGCATTGATTTGTCTTTTTCGTCTGCATTCCATCCTCAGACGAATGGCCAGATGGAGCGAACTAATCAGACCTTGGAAACTTATTTGAGGTGTTTTGTTTCTGCTGATCAAGATGACTGGGTTGCTTTTTTGCCACTGGCCGAATTTGCTCTTAATAATCGGGCTAGTTCTGCCACGTTGGTTTCTCCTTTTTTTTGTAATTCGGGGTTTCATCCTCGTTTTTCCTCTGGTCAGGTGGAGTCTTCGGATTGTCCTGGAGTGGACGTGGTGGTTGACAGGCTACATCAGATTTGGAATCAGGTGGTGGACAATTTGAAGTTATCTCAGGAGAAGACTCAGCAGTTTGCTAATCGCCGTCGCCGCGTGGGTCCCCGACTTCTTGTTGGGGATTTGGTGTGGTTGTCTTCTCGTTTTGTCCCTATGAAGGTCTCTTCTCCTAAGTTCAAGCCTCGGTTCATCGGTCCTTATAGGATCTCGGAGATTCTTAACCCTGTATCTTTTCGTTTGGATCTCCCGGCATCGTTTGCTATTCATAATGTGTTCCATCGGTCGTTGTTGCGGAGGTATGAGGTACCCGTTGTTCCTTCGGTTGAGCCTCCTGCTCCGGTGCTGGTGGAGGGAGAATTGGAGTATGTTGTTGAGAAGATCTTGGATTCTCGTGTTTCCAGACGCAAACTCCAGTATTTGGTTAAGTGGAAGGGTTATGGTCAGGAGGATAATTCCTGGGTGGTCGCCTCCGATGTTCATGCGACTGATTTGGTCCGCGCCTTCCATAGAGCTCACCCTGATCGCCCTGGGGGTTCTCGTGAGGGTTCGGTGACCCCTCCTCAAGGGGGGGGTACTGTTGTGGATTCTGTTTGTGGGCTCCCTCTGGTGGTTGCTGCTGGTACTGGGTGACTTTGGTGGGTTGCGGCCTTTGGTTTCCACCTGTCCATCAGAGGCTGGGTGTTTCCTATTTTACCTGGCCTTTCTGTCATTCCCTTGCCGGCTATCAATGTATTCAGATGTGCTCTGTTTGGTTCCTGCCTACCTGCTCCCAGATCTTTCAGGATAAGCTAAGTGCTGATTTTCAGTTGTTTGGTTTTTTGTCCAGCTTGCTTATTATGTCTCTATGCTAGCTGGTAGCTCTAGTGGATTGAGGTTCTCCCCATGTGCCATGAGTTGGCACATGGGTTCTTGTAATCTCAGGATGGTATTTTTGGTTAGGGTTTTTTGCTGACCGCTCAGTCCCCTTTTGTATCTTTCTGCTTTCTAGTTTACAGCGGGCCTCAATTTGCTAAAGCTATATATATCATCTCTATGTGTGTGCCTTCCTCTCATTTCACCGTCAATACATGTGAGGGGGCAACTATATCTTTTGGGGTTCATTCCTCTGGAGGCAAGTGAGGTCTTATTTTCTCTGCAGTACTAGTTAGCTCTTAGGCTGGTGCGTGGCGTCTAGAACCAACGTAGGCACGCTCCCTGGCTATCTCTAGTTGCGTTTGTCAGGCGTAGGGCAGCGGTCAGCCCAGGTTCCATCACCCTAGAGCTCGTCCGTTAATTATTTGTACTTTGCTTGTCCTGTGCTATCCCTAGCCATTGGGGATTCATGACAGTATAGCCGGACCACAAAGTGTTAATATTTTGGGCTGAAGCAGGAGAAATAGAAGCGTTTAAGGGAAATCTTTTTTTTTTTTTTTTCCCTTCAGAGTTTTGCTGCCTAGCCCTTAATTGCTGTCTAGCTGCTTCTTACCTCCTCTTAACCCTTGAATGGCTCTGATCTTAGCTGTTTAACATGGATGTCCAGAGTTTGGCTTCTAGCCTGAGTAATCTCGCGGCAAAAGTTCAAAACATACAGGATTTTGTTGTTCACACTCCCATGTCTGAACCTAGAATTCCTATTCCAGAGTTCTTTTCTGGAGATAGATCTACCTTCCTGAATTTCAGGAACAATTGTAAATTGTTTCTTTCTTTAAAATCTCACTCCTCTGGAGACCCTGCTCAACAGGTCAAGATTGTAATATCTTTCCTGCGGGGCGACCCTCAGAATTGGGCATTTGCATTGGCACCAGGGGATCCTGCATTGCTCAGTGTGGATGCGTTTTTTCTGGCATTGGGATTGCTCTATGAGGAACCTAACCTGGAGATTCAGGCTGAAAAGGCTTTATTAGCCCTCTCTCAGGGGCATGATGAAGCGGAAATATATTGTCAAAAATTTCGGAAATGGTCGGTGCTTACTCAGTGGAATGAGTGCGCCCTGGCTGCAAACTTCAGAAATGGTCTTTCTGAGGCCATTAAGGATATTATGGTGGGGTTCCCTACGCCTACAGGTCTGAATGAGTCTATGGCTATGGCCATTCAGATTGATCGGCGTTTACGGGAGCGCAAACCCGTGCACCAGTTGGCGGTGTCTTCTGAACAGGCACCTGAGACTATGCAATGTGATAGAATTCAGTCCAGAAGTGAACGGCAAAATTATAGGCGGAAAAATGGATTGTGTTTTTATTGTGGTGATTCAGCTCATGTTATATCAGCATGCTCTAAACGCACAAAAAGGGTTGATAAATCTTTTGCCATTGGTACTCTGCAGCCTAAGTTCATTTTGTCTGTGACTCTGATTTTTTCACTGTCTTCCATTTCCGTCGATGCCTATGTGGATTCGGGCGCTGCCCTGAGTCTTATGGATTGGTCATTTGCTAAACGCTGCGGTTTTAGTCTGGAGCCTCTGGAAGTTCCTATTCCTCTGAAGGGAATTGACTCTACACCATTGGCTATGAATAAACCGCAGTACTGGACACAAGTGACCATGCGCATGACTCCCGTTCATCAGGAGGTGATTCGCTTCCTTGTACTGTATAATTTACATGATGTACTAGTGCTTGGTCTGCCATGGTTACAAACTCATAATCCTGTCCTGGACTGGAAAACAATGTGTGTGTTAAGCTGGGGATGTCAGGGGGTTCATGGTGATGCACCTCCGATTTCAATTGCTTCATCTACTCCTTCTGAGATCCCTGCATTTTTGTCTGACTACAGGGATGTTTTTGAGGAGCCTAAGCTCAATTCGCTCCCTCCTCATAGAGAGTGTGACTGTGCTATAGAGTTGATTCCTGGCAGTAAGTTCCCTAAGGGTCGTTTATTTAATCTGTCACTGCCAGAGCATACTGCTATGCGGAATTATATTAAGGAGTCCTTGGAAAAGGGACATATTCGTCCATCTTCGTCCCCTCTGGGAGCAGGTTTTTTTTTCGTGGCTAAAAAAGATGGTTCCCTGAGGCCTTGTATAGATTATCGCCTTCTGAATAAGATTACAGTCAAATATCAGTATCCATTGCCATTATTAACTGATTTGTTTGCTCGCATTAAGGGGGCTAGGTGGTTCACTAAGATAGATCTTCGCGGTGCATATAATCTGGTGCGGATAAAACAGGGTGATGAGTGGAAAACCGCATTTAATACGCCTGAGGGCCATTTTGAGTATTTGGTAATGCCTTTTGGACTCTCCAATGCTCCGTCAGTCTTTCAGTCCATTATGCACAATATTTTCCGTGAATATCTGGATAAGTTTATGATTGTGTATTTGGATGATATTTTGGTGTTTTCTGATGACTGGGAGTCTCATGTTCTACAGGTCAGGAAGGTGTTTCAGGTTCTGCGGGCCAATTCTCTGTTTGTGAAGGGCTCAAAGTGTCTCTTCGGAGTCCAGAAGATTTCTTTTTTGGGGTACATTTTTTCTCCTTCTACTATTGAGATGGATCCCGTCAAGGTTCAGGCTATTTGTGACTGGACACAACCTACATCTGTTAAGAGCCTTCAGAAGTTCTTGGGGTTTGCTAATTTTTATCGTCGGTTCATTGCTAATTTTTCCAGTATTGTTAAACCTTTGACTGATTTGACTAAAAAGGGTGCTGATGTTGCTGATTGGTCTCCTGCGGCTGTGGAGGCCTTTCAGGAACTTAAGCGCCGGTTTTCTTCTGCTCCTGTGTTGTGTCAACCAGATGTTTCACTTCCTTTTCAGGTTGAGGTTGATGCTTCCGAGATTGGAGCGGGGGCGGTTTTGTCGCAGAGAAGTTCTAATGGCTCGGTGATGAAGCCATGTGCATTCTTCTCTAGAAAATTCTCGCCCGCCGAGCGCAATTATGATGTGGGTAATCGGGAGCTTTTGGCCATGAAGTGGGCATTTGAGGAGTGGCGTCATTGGCTTGAGGGTGCTAAACATCGTGTGGTGGTCTTGACTGATCACAAGAATCTCATTTACCTTGAGTCTGCCAGGCGTTTGAATCCTAGACAGGCTCGTTGGTCGTTGTTTTTTTCTCGTTTCAATTTCGTGGTTTCATACCTGCCAGGTTCAAAGAATGTAAAGGCAGATGCTCTTTCCAGGAGTTTTGTGCCTGACTCTCCTGGAGACTCTGGGCCTACTGGTATCCTTAGGGATGGGGTAATATTGTCCGCCGTATCCCCAGACTTGCGACGTGCATTGCAGGAGTTTCAGGTGGATAAACCGGATCGTTGTCCACCAGAAAGACTGTTTGTCCCGGATGATTGGACCAGTAGAGTCATCTCCGAGGTCCATTCTTCTGTGTTGGCTGGTCATCCTGGAATATTTGGTACTAGAGACTTGGTGGCCAGGTCTTTTTGGTGGCCTTCCTTGTCTAGGGATGTGCGTACCTTTGTGCAGTCTTGTGAAGTGTGTGCTCGAGCTAAGCCTTGCTGTTCTCGGGCCAGTGGGTTGTTGTTATCCTTGCCCATCCCGAAGAGGCCTTGGACGCACATTTCCATGGATTTTATTTCTGATCTCCCGGTTTCACAGAAAATGTCCGTTATCTGGGTTGTGTGTGACCGCTTTTCTAAGATGGTTCATTTGGTGCCCTTGCCTAAGTTGCCCTCCTCCTCTGAGTTGGTCCCTTTATTTTTTCAGAACGTGGTTCGTTTGCATGGGATTCCGGAGAGTATCGTTTCTGACAGGGGATCCCAGTTTGTGTCTAGATTTTGGCGGACGTTTTGTGCCAAGATGGGCATTGATTTGTCTTTTTCGTCTGCATTCCATCCTCAGACGAATGGCCAGATGGAGCGAACTAATCAGACCTTGGAAACTTATTTGAGGTGTTTTGTTTCTGCTGATCAAGATGACTGGGTTGCTTTTTTGCCACTGGCCGAATTTGCTCTTAATAATCGGGCTAGTTCTGCCACGTTGGTTTCTCCTTTTTTTTGTAATTCGGGGTTTCATCCTCGTTTTTCCTCTGGTCAGGTGGAGTCTTCGGATTGTCCTGGAGTGGACGTGGTGGTTGACAGGCTACATCAGATTTGGAATCAGGTGGTGGACAATTTGAAGTTATCTCAGGAGAAGACTCAGCAGTTTGCTAATCGCCGTCGCCGCGTGGGTCCCCGACTTCTTGTTGGGGATTTGGTGTGGTTGTCTTCTCGTTTTGTCCCTATGAAGGTCTCTTCTCCTAAGTTCAAGCCTCGGTTCATCGGTCCTTATAGGATCTCGGAGATTCTTAACCCTGTATCTTTTCGTTTGGATCTCCCGGCATCGTTTGCTATTCATAATGTGTTCCATCGGTCGTTGTTGCGGAGGTATGAGGTACCCGTTGTTCCTTCGGTTGAGCCTCCTGCTCCGGTGCTGGTGGAGGGAGAATTGGAGTATGTTGTTGAGAAGATCTTGGATTCTCGTGTTTCCAGACGCAAACTCCAGTATTTGGTTAAGTGGAAGGGTTATGGTCAGGAGGATAATTCCTGGGTGGTCGCCTCCGATGTTCATGCGACTGATTTGGTCCGCGCCTTCCATAGAGCTCACCCTGATCGCCCTGGGGGTTCTCGTGAGGGTTCGGTGACCCCTCCTCAAGGGGGGGGTACTGTTGTGGATTCTGTTTGTGGGCTCCCTCTGGTGGTTGCTGCTGGTACTGGGTGACTTTGGTGGGTTGCGGCCTTTGGTTTCCACCTGTCCATCAGAGGCTGGGTGTTTCCTATTTTACCTGGCCTTTCTGTCATTCCCTTGCCGGCTATCAATGTATTCAGATGTGCTCTGTTTGGTTCCTGCCTACCTGCTCCCAGATCTTTCAGGATAAGCTAAGTGCTGATTTTCAGTTGTTTGGTTTTTTGTCCAGCTTGCTTATTATGTCTCTATGCTAGCTGGTAGCTCTAGTGGATTGAGGTTCTCCCCATGTGCCATGAGTTGGCACATGGGTTCTTGTAATCTCAGGATGGTATTTTTGGTTAGGGTTTTTTGCTGACCGCTCAGTCCCCTTTTGTATCTTTCTGCTTTCTAGTTTACAGCGGGCCTCAATTTGCTAAAGCTATATATATCATCTCTATGTGTGTGCCTTCCTCTCATTTCACCGTCAATACATGTGAGGGGGCAACTATATCTTTTGGGGTTCATTCCTCTGGAGGCAAGTGAGGTCTTATTTTCTCTGCAGTACTAGTTAGCTCTTAGGCTGGTGCGTGGCGTCTAGAACCAACGTAGGCACGCTCCCTGGCTATCTCTAGTTGCGTTTGTCAGGCGTAGGGCAGCGGTCAGCCCAGGTTCCATCACCCTAGAGCTCGTCCGTTAATTATTTGTACTTTGCTTGTCCTGTGCTATCCCTAGCCATTGGGGATTCATGACACTTTGTGCCTGACTCTCCTGGAGTCTCAGAGCCGGCTGGTATTCTTAAAGAGGGAGTAATCTTGTCGGCCATTTCTCCTGATTTGCGACGTGTGTTGCAGAGATTTCAGGCTGGTAGACCTGACCCTTATCCACCTGACAGACTGTTTGTTCCTGATAAATGGACCAGCAGAGTTATTTCCGAGGTTCATTCCTCGGTGTTGGCAGGGCATCCTGGGATTTTTGGTACCAGAGATTTGGTGGCTAGGTCCTTTTGGTGGCCTTCCTTGTCACGGGATGTGCGTTCTTTTGTGCAGTCCTGTGGGACTTGTGCTCGGGCTAAGCCTTGCTGTTCTCGTGCCAGCGGGTTGCTTTTGCCCTTGCCCGTCCCGAAGAGGCCTTGGACACACATTTCCATGGATTTCATTTCAGATCTTCCAGTGTCTCAGGGAATGTCTGTCATCTGGGTGGTGTGTGATCGTTTTTTCCAAGATGGTCCATTTGGTGCCCTTGCCTAAGTTGCCTTCCTCTTCCGATCTGGTTCCTTTGTTTTTTCAGAATGTGGTTCGTTTGCACGGCATTCCTGAGAATATTGTGTCTGATAGAGGATCCCAGTTTGTGTCCAGATTCTGGCGATCTTTTTGTGCTAAGATGGGCATTGATCTGTCGTTCTCGTCTGCCTTTCATCCTCAGACTAATGGCCAAACGGAGCGAACTAATCAGACGCTGGAGGCTTATTTGAGATGTTTTGTTTCTGCGGATCAAGATGATTGGGTGACCTTTTTGCCATTGGCTGAGTTTGCCCTCAATAATCGGGCTAGTTCCGCTACTTTGGTTTCGCCATTTTTCTGCAACTCTGGTTTTCATCCTCGTTTCTCCTCAGGTCATGTTGAGCCTTCTGACTGTCCTGGGGTGGATTCCGTGGTTGATAGGTTGCAGCGGACTTGGAATCATGTGGTGGACAACTTGAAGTTGTCACAGGAGAAGGCTCAGCGTTTTGCTAACCGCCGCCGCGGTGTGGGTCCCCGACTTCGTGTTGGGGATTTGGTTTAGTTGTCTTCTCGGTATGTCCCTCTGAAGGTTTCCTCTCCTAAGTTTAAGCCTCGCTTTATTGGTCCTTATAGAATATTGGAGGTCCTTAATCCGGTGTCTTTTCGTTTGGATCTTCCTGTGTCGTTTGCCATTCACAATGTGTTCCATAGGTCTTTGTTGCGGCGGTACATTGTGCCTGTGGTTCCTGCTGTTGACCCTCCTGCTCCGGTCTTGGTTGAGGGCGAGTTGGAGTATGTGGTGGAGAAGATCTTGGATTCTCGTCTCTCTAGATGGAGGCTTCAGTATCTGGTCAAATGGAAGTTCTATGGTCAGGAGGATAATTCCTGGGTGGTCGCTTCTGATGTTCATGCGGCCGATTTGTTTCGTGCCTTTCACGCTGCCCATCCTGATCGCCCTGGTGGTCGTAGTGAGGGTTCAGTGACCCCTCCTTAAAGGGGGGGTACTGTTGTGAACTATACTTTTTGGCTCCCTCTTGTGGTCACTAGCGGTATGGCCTTGGATTGTCTTTCCCCAGGTTGGTAGTCACCTGGTTCGTTAGACCCTGGGTGTTCCTATTTAAACTTCCTGGATTCTTAGTCCATTGCCTGGCATCAATGTAATCAGTCCTTGTCTGGTTACTCCTGTCTACTGGTCCTGATTTTTGCAAGATAAGCTAAGTCCTGCTTTCTTATTTTTGTTCATTTGTATTGTTTTGTTTTTTGTCCAGCTTGTTCATAATGTGATTCCTGATTTTGCTGGAAGCTCTAAGGGGGCTGATATTCTCCCCCCACACCGTTAGTTGGTGCGGGGGTTCTTGGATATTCAGCGTGGATATTTTTGTAGGGTTTTTCGCTGACCGCATAAGTCCGCTTTCTATATTTCTGCTATTATATAGTGGGCCTCTCTTTGCTGAATCTAGTTCATACTTACGTTTGTCCTTTCTTCTTACATCACCGTTATTATTTGTTGGGGGCGTGTCTTTACTTTGGGGTACCTTTCTCTTGAGGCAAGTGAGGTCTGATTTTCCCTGAAAGGGTTAGTTAGTTCTCCGGCTGGCGCGAGACGTCTAGAACCAACGTAGGTACGTTCCCCGGCTGCTATTAGTTGTGGGTTAGGATCAGGTATGCGGTCAGCTCAGTTACCACCTCCTTATGAGCTGGTTTTTTATGTTTGCAGACTTTGCTGAAAACCCTGAGATCCTCTACCATTGGGATCATAACAAGTATGCACCCTTGACCGGCTGATCAAGGATTGCATACATGTGGCAAGATGTGCACTGGATGGCATTAACAATAGTGGAGCACATTTCCTAATGGGGATTGCACCACACACAAACGTTAAATAAAAAATAAATACAAAGTATTAATAAAAAACAGACAGCAATTCCTCCCTTGGAAACTCCCTGATTCCAAAATCACTGAATCACAAGTCACACTTACCGCCGTTCACACTTACGCTCAGGTCACACTCAGCTCGTTCACACTCGCTATGCTGAAGATTTAAAGATTTTTTTTTTACTCTCTATTTCTCCTCAACAGCAAGCCACCTTGCTGTTCAAATGCACTTCCAAAAAGGACTAGAGCCCCAAACAGCTGCCCCTTATAAACCCTTAATTATGAGCCAATGAGCCTTACTAAAACAGACGGCTGAGGGCTGGTACTCTCAGGCTGGTAAGGGGCAATGGATATTCACCTCCCCAGCCTAAAAATAGCAGCATCTAATAGATGTGTCAATTATGGTGCTTCGTCTGACTCTTCCTACTTGCCGTGTAGGGGTGGCAGGTGGGGTTCATATTTGTGGGGTTGTTTTGTATTGTGTGGTGACATCAAGCCCATGACTTAGAAATGGAAAGAAATAGGTAGATTTGGAAGAGAAGACCAAAGGTCATATACATCTATGTAGCTAGGGTTTAATAGATAAGGTATTAAACTAATGGGAGACATCTCAGGAAAACAAGAAGGCGGTGATATTCTGAACTATATCCCTTCTAGTATTTAGGGTAGTAAGTATCGTCTCATCTAATCTGGTAGAATTAGGAGGTACGCTGTAGGACTATAAATATCTGATAGCATCATTACCTAGTAGGACTAATTCCAAATAAAATATTTTTACACTTTTTAATATTTTTTTAATTTTTTACATTGTTCCAGGATGGAACAAAACTGTACAGCATCAGATTGCTGATCTGGTGCTCTTCAATGCTTCTGCACTGCAGAGCATCACATCAGCGTCTGACAGGCAGGGTAGGAGATGCCTCAAGTCCTGCTCTGAGCAGGCACTGCAAAGCCACCTTCTCTGAAGCACCGCACAGTAATTGTGTAGCCAGGGGTCTCCATGGAGTCCATCAGGACAATGTGATCGCATTGCTTTGTCCTGATGGAAGCATGCGGGGAGCCTATTTCCTGTGCGATGCTCCTCTATGTCACTATCACTACTGACTGCAGCATCAGAGGAGTTAAATTCCCACTATCGGTGCTAGCACCAATCGTGGGCATTGCTGCAGGGTGTCAGCTCTCACACAGAGCTGACACCCACACCTGGTTGCCGTGGTGCTCAGCGTGTGGCTGCACGGTTGCCGCACCATACTTATACTGCTGTTTGCAGGAACGAAGCTCCAGCAAAATAGGAAATGTATTGCACATGTTGGGAAGGGGCTTAACCCCTTAGTGACCGAGCCAATTTTTACAATTCTGACCACTGTCACTTTAAGAGGTTATAACTCTGGAACACTTTATCGGATCCCGCTGATTCTGAGATAGTTTTTTCGTGACATATTGTACTTCAAGATAGTGGTAACATTTCTTTGATATTACTTGCGATTATTTATGAAAAAAACGGAAATATTGCAAAAATATTTAAAATTTTGCAATTTTCAAAATTTGTATTGTTATGCCCTTAAATCTGAGAGATATGTCACAAAAAATAGTTAATAAATAACATTTCCCACATGTCCACTTTACATCAGCACAATTTTGGAAACAAAATTTTTTTTTGTTAGGGAGTTATAAGGGTTAAAAGTTGACCAGCAATTTCTCATTTTTACAACACCATGTTTTTTTTAGGGACCACATCACCTTTGAAGTCATTTTGAGGGGTCTATATGATAGAAAATAACCAAGTGTGACACCATTCTAAAAACTGCACCCCTCAAGATGCTCAAAACCACATTCAAGAAGTTTATTAACCCTTTACGTACTTCACAGGAACTGAAACAACGTGGAAGAAAAAAATGAACATTTAACTTTTTTTTGCAAACATTTTACTTCAGAACCATTTTTTTTAATTTTCTCAAGTGTAGAAACAGAAATTTAACCACAAATTTTGTTGTGCAATTTCTCCTGAGTACGCCGATACCCCATATGTGGAGGTAAACCACTGTTTGGGCGCACCGCAGAGCTTGGAAGTGAAGGAGCACCGTTTGACTGTTTCAATGCAGAATTGGCTGGAATTGAGATCGGACGCCATGTCGCTTTTGGAGAGCCCCTAATGTGCCTAAACAGTGGAAACCCCCCACAAGTGACACCATTTTGGAAACTAGACCCCTTAAGGAACTTATCTAGATGTGTGGTGAGCACTTTGAACCCCCAAGTGTTTCACAGAAGTTTATAACGTAGAGCCTTACAAAATTGCCGTGTGCACTACTGGAAGGGGTGGTGCTAAGGTTAGGTTCCCACACCTTTTAAACCATAATCAAAAAGAACCTAGCACTCAACTTGATGCTTTTAAGTGAGATTTATTGTAGTGGTACACAGTAAACGTTTCGGTCCTACACCTGGACCTTCGTCAGTAACGTACTGCAGAGTAGAAGGCTCCACAGGAGCGATGCTGTGGAGACTGTGGCTGGTTGTGGCGGGAGCAGACGCGGATTAGATGAGACCAGCGGTGGAATCCGCGTCTGCTCCCGCCACAACCAGCCACAGTCTCCACAGCATCGCTCCTGTGTGGTTCAGCTATAAGCTATAAGACGCCGCTTCTGTGTGTCGTCTGACCTTTTGTGTCCCCTTCTACTCTGCAGTACGTTACTGACGAAGGTCCAGGTGTAGGACCGAAACGTTTACTGTGTACCACTACAATAAATCTCACTTAAAAGCATCAAGTTGAGTGCTAGGTTCTTTTTGATTATAACGTAGAGCCGTGAAAATAAAAAATCACATTTTTTCTACAAAAATGATCTTTTTGCCCCCAAATTTTTATTTTCACAAGGGTAACAGGACAAATTAGACCACAAAAGTTGTTGTGCAATTTCTCCTGAGTACGTCGATACCCCATTTGTGGGAGTAAACCACTGTTTGGGCGCACCGCAGAGCTTGGAAGAGAAGGAGTGTCGTTTTACTTTTTCAATGTAGAATTGGCTGGAATTGAGATCGGACGCCATGTCACGTTTGGAGAGCCCCTGATGTGCCTAAACAGTGAAAAAACCCCACAAATGACACCATTTTGGAAACTAGACCCCTTAAGGAACTTATCTAGATGTGTGGTGAGCACTTTAAACCCCCAGGTGCTTCGCAGAAATTTATAACGTAGATCCGTGAAAATAAAAAAATCACATTTTTTCTACAAAAATGATTTTTTGCCTCCAAATTTTTATTTTACCGAGGGTAACAGGAGAAAATGGACCCCAGAAGTTGTTGGACAATTTGTCCTGAGTACGCTGACACCCCATATGTAGGGGTAAACCACTGTTTGGGCGCATGGCTGAGCTCGGAAGCAAAGGAGCGCCATTTGACTTTACAATGCAAAATTGACTGGAATTGAGATCGGACGCCATGTCGCGTTTGGAGAGCCCCTGATGTGCCTAAACAGTAGAAACCACCCAAAAGTGACCCCATTTTGGAAACTAGACCCCCCATGGAACTTATCTAGATGTGTAGTGAGAACTTTGAATGCCCAAGTGCATCACAGAAGTTTATAATGCAGAGTCGTGAAAATAAAAAATAATTTTATTTTTTAACAAAAAGATTTTTTAGCCCCCAAGTTTTTATTTTCACAAGGGTAACAAGAGAAATTGGACCCCAAAAGTTGTTGTCCAATTTGTCCTGAGTATGCTGGTACCCCATATGTTGGGGTAAACTGCTGTTTGGGCGCATGGCTGAGCTCGGAAGGGAAGGAGCGCCATTTTGGAATGCAGACTTTGATAGAATTGTCTGCTGGCATTATGTTGCGTTTGCAGACCCCTAATGTACCTAAACAGTAGAAACACCCAACAAGTGACCCCATTTTGGAAAATAGACCCCCCAAGGAACTTATCTAGGTATGTGGTGAGAACTTTTAATGCCCAAGTGCTTCACAGAAGTTTATAATGCAGAGTAGTGAAAATAAAAAATATATTTTTTTCCCACAGAAAAGATTTTTTAGCCCCCAAATTTTTATTTTCACAAGGGTAACAAGAGAAATTAGACCCCAAAAATTGTTGTCCAATTTGTCCTGAGTATGCTGGTACCCAATATGTGGGGGTAAACCACTGTTTGGGTGCACGGCAGAGCTCGGAAGGGAAAGAGTGCCATTTTGGAATGCAGGCTTTGATAGAATGGTCTGCCTGCATTATGTTGCGTTTGCAGAGCCACTGATGTACCTAAACAGTAGAAACCCCCCACAAGTGACCCAATTTTGGAAACTAGACGCCCCTAGGAACTTATCTAGATATGTGGTGAGAACTTTGAATGCCCAAGTGCTTCACAGAAGTTTATAATGCAGAATAGTGAAAATAGAAAATATTTTTTTTCCACAAAAAAGATTTTTTAGCCTCCAAGTTTTTATTTTCACAAGGGTAACAGGAGAAATTGGACCCCAAAAAGTTGTTGTCCAATTTATCCCGAGTACGCTGATGCCCCATATGTGGGGGTAAACCACTGTTTGGGCACACGGCAGAGCTCGGAAGAGAAGGAGCGCCATTTTGGAATTCAGACTTTGATAGAATTGTCTGTGGGTGTTATGTTGCGTTTGCAGAGCCCCTGATGTACCTAAGCAGTAGAAACCCCCCACAAATGACCAAATTTTGGAAACTAGACCCCCTAAGGAACTTATCTAGATATGTGGTGAGAACTTTGAATGCTTAAGTGCTTCACAGAAGTTTATAATGCAGAGTAGTGAAAATAAAAAAATATTTTTTTTCCCACAAAAAAATATTTTTAGCCCCCAAGTTTTTATTTTCACAAGGGTAACAGGAGAAATTGGACCCCAAAAAGTTGTTGTCCAATTTATCCCGAGTACGCTGATGCCCCATATGTTGGGGTAAACCACTGTTTGGGCACACGGCAGAGCTCAGAAGGGAGGGAGCACCATTTGACTTTTTTAGCTCAAAATTGGTTGTCGTGTTTGGAGACCCCCTGATGTACCTAAACAGTGGAAACCCCCCAATTCTAACTCCAACCCTAACTCCAACACACCCCTAACCCTAATCTCAACCCGATCCATAATCCTAATCACAACCCTAACGATAATCACAACCCTAACCCCAAAACAGCCCTAATCTCAACCCTAACCATAACCCTAATCAAAACCCTAAATCCAACACACCCCTAACCCTAACCTCAACCATAACCTCAAAACTAACCCTAATCCCAATACACCCCTAACCCTAATCCCAACCCTAACCTTAACCCTAATCCCAACCCTAACCCTAATCCCAACCCTAATCCCAAACGTAACCCTAATCCCAACCCTAATCCCAAACGTAACCCTAATACCAACCCTAATCCAAACCCTAACCCTAATCCCAACTCTAACCCTAACTTTCGCCCCAACCCTAACCATAACTTTAGCCCCAACCCTAATTTTAGCCCCAACCCTAGCCCTAACCCTAACTTTAGCCCCAATCCTAACCCTAAATTTAACCCTAGCCCTAACTTTAGCCCCAACCATAACCCTAAGGCTACTTTCACACTTGCGTCGTGTGGCATCCGTCACAATCCGTCGTTTTGGACAAAAAACGGATCCTGCAAATGTGCCCACAGGATGCCTTGTTTGCCCATAGACTTGTATTACCGACGGATGGCCACACATCGCGTCCATCGTGCACTGGATCCGTTGTGTTTTGGCGGACCGTGGTCACAAAAAAAGTTCAATGTAACCTTTTTTTTTGTACGTCGCGTCCGCCATTTCTGCGCATGCGTGGCCGTAACTCTGCCCCCTCCTCCCCAGGACATAGACTGGGCAGCGGATGCGTTGAAAAACTGCATCCGCTGCCCATGTTTTGCCCAATTTTCACAACGTGCATCGGTACGTCGGGCTGACGCATTGCGACCGCCCCGTACCGACGCAAGTGTGAAAGAAGCCTAAGGCTACTTTCACACTAGCGTCGTACTCGGCCCATCGCAGTGTGTCGGGCTGACGTACCGACGCTAGCGTTGTAAGCGCCTCACAACGGGTGCAGCGGATGCTGTTTTTTCAACGCATCCGCTGCCCCATTGTGAGGTGCAGGGAGGCGGGGGCGGAGTTCCCATCGCGCATGCGCGGTCGGAAATGGCGGACACGTCGCATAAAAAAAGTTACATGTAGCATTTTTTTGTGCCAACGGTCCACCAAAGCACGACACATCCGTCGCACGACGGATGCGACGTGTGGCAATCCGTCGCAATGTGTCGCTAATGCAAGTCAACGGAGAAAAAACGCATCCTGCAAGCACTTTTGCAGGATGCGTTTTTTCTCCAACGACGCATTGTGACAGAAGCCAAAAGACGCTAGTGTGAAAGTAGCCTAACCCAAACCCTAACCCTAAATTTAGCCCCAACCCTAGCCCTAACCCTAGCCCTAACCCCAACCCTAGCCCTAACCCTAACCCTAACCCTAGCCCTAACCCTAACCCTAGCCCTAACCCTAACCCTAATTTTAGCCCCAACTCGTCTCTCCTGCCGGCCGGCAGATGGCAGCAGATGGCGGGCGCACTGCGCATGCGCCCGCCATTTTCTTTGCCGAGGAAGAAGCCAGCCGGCAGGAAGAGATGCAGGAGGACCCAGGGACACCGGGTGAGTATGATAGGGTCCCCGAATCCCCCTATTTCTCTGTCCTCTGATGTGCGATCACATCAGAGGACAGAGAATTACAGATCGCTTTTTTTTTTTGCGGTCGCCGGTAAACAGTTAATTACGGGCGATCGCAAAATAGGGGTCGATAAAAACCGAACCCGATCATGTTCTTTGGGGTCTCGGCTACCCCCGGCAGCCAAGACCCCAAAGATCTTCCGGGTGCCGGGCGGCGGGCGCACTGCTCATGCGCCCGCCATTTTTTCCCCGGAAAAAAGATGGCGGCGCCCATCGGGAGCCACGAGGAGCACCGGGGGAGATAGGTGAGTATTGGGGGGCTATTGGGGGCCATTGGGGACCCTATTTCTCTGTCCTCCGATGTGCGATCACATCGGAGGACAGAGAAATTAAATGGCAAATCGCGTTTTGTTTTTTTTTGTTGCGACCGCCGGTAAACGGTTAATTACCGGCGATCGCAACTCGGGGGTCGGTAAAACCCCACCAAATCACGTTCTCTGGGGTCTCGGCTACCTTCGGCAACCGAGACCCCAGAGAAAATCCGACTCTGGGGGGTGCTATTCACTTTTGTAGTTTAAGTACCCTTAGCGGCCGCCGTTAAAAGGCGTATCGGCGGTCGTTAAGGGGTTAAGGACTTATTTCTGTGTGCGTTTGTTTATTTATAATACTAGATGGTGGCCTGATTCTAACGCATCGGGTATTCTAGAATATGCATGTCCACGTAGTATATTGTCCAGCCACGTAGTATATTGCACAGCCACGTAGTATATTGCCCAGTTACGTAGTATATTGCACAGCCCAAGTAGTATATTGCACAGCCACGTAGTATATTGCCCAGTTACATAGTATATTGCACAGCCCATGTAGTATATTGCCCAGTCACATAGTATATTGCCCAGTTACGTAGTATATTGCACAGCCCACGTAGTATACAGCACAGAGCCACATAGTATATTGCCCAGTTACATAGTATATTGCCCAGCCCACGTAGTATATTGCCCAGTCACGTAGTATGTTGCCCAGTCACATAGTATATTGCCCAGTCACGTAGTATATTGTCCAGTCACGTAGTATATTGGCCCACCACGTGCGTAGTATATTGCCCAGCCACGTAGTATATTGCACAGCGATGGAGTATACAGCACAGAGCCACGTAGTATACAGAGTTAATATAAAAAATAAATATATACTCACCCTCTGAAGGCCCGTTGAAGACCTGGTCCTGTGCGTGGTGCAGACGTCAGCTTCCAGTGCCAGGGTGTGATGACGTCGCGGTCACATGACCATGACATCATGCAGGTCCTCCTCGCGCAGGACCTGTGATGATGTCGGGGTCACATGACCGTGACGACCACAGGCGGCAGCTTCCGGTCCCAGGATGGTATGCCAGAAGGACCTTCCATGACGTCACAGTCATGTGACCGTGACGTCATCACAGGCCTTGTGAGAAGGACCTTCCTTGACGTCACGGTCATGTGACAGCGACATCATGGAAGGTCCTTCTGGCATACCATCCTTGGGACCGGAACCTGCCACTTGCATGGAGCGGTCACCGTAGCGTCACTAGGAGTGCCAAAGTCGGGGCATGGTGAGTATAGCAGTTTTTTTTTTATTATTATTTTTAACATGACATTTTTACTATTGATTCTGCATAGGCAGACACACAGGGTTAATAGCAGCGGTAATGGAGTGCATTACACCGCGGCCCATTACCGCTGCCATTAACCCTGTGTGAGCGGTGACTGGAGGGGAAAGGGATTATGGAGCGGGCGCCGGGCAGTGACTGCAGGGGAGGGACTAATCGGACTGTGCCCGTCGCTGATTGGTCACGGCAGCCATGACAGGCAGCTGCCGAGACCAATCAGCGACTTGGATTCCATGACAGACAGAGGCCGCGACCAATGAAAATCCGTGACAGAAAGAAAGACAGAAGGACAGACAGACGGAAGTGACCCTTAGACAATTATATAGTAGATAACTATAGGATTAGAAGTGGATAGGTGTCTTATAGATCCAACAAAATACTGTGTATTTATCTTTGGCCAAGAGAAGCCAAAAAACATGCTAGAAATTGTTTGCAATACCGACATACAAAGTTTATTTTGGACCAATTCCATTTAAATGTGAAAATCCCAAGAGATTGGACATGGATAGATTTTTTATCAAAACCTCAATTTCCTATTCCTTCAATTATTTCTAGACTATTACTGATGAGCGAACGTGCCCGCCACTACTCGGTACTCGCCCAAGTATCACTATGCTCGGTGTACTCGGCGATCTCTGAGTATTTCCCAGATTATACGGCAGGAGCTCGGGTATCCACCCTGCAATTTTGGTGTATTTAAAGCGCCAATGACCATGCAGGGATTATCTGCCATGCACTGTAATGCCGCAGCCATCTTTGTTGTGGTATTACAGTTATTGGCTGGCCGCACAGCGTCATCAGGTCTATAAGAGACATGGCACTGCCCTGCTCACAGCAGTCTGCTCCGGTCTTAGCGAGTATAGGGAGAGCTACTGCTGAGATAGGGTCAGAATCGTCCTTTTAATAGTTAGTGTGGGTCTGCAACTGTTCAGTCCACAACTCCTGAGAAACCAACAGTCCTTTTTAGGGCTAATTTGGGGGTCCTGAGATTGCAGCAGTAGGTAGGCAGAGGAGTCTATGTGCACATATCCACATCAGTGCAAGGCCTGCAGGCACTGTATGTGAGTATATAGATCTCACCGCATACCTAAAAAAGCTCCATTACTGTCTGCTGCTTATATAATATCTACCTAGCTGCAGTTACCTGTGGCAATTTTTTTTGCAGCTTATGCCTGCTCATTTTATTCTAAAGCAATCCATAGCCCCCTTTTCTCTACATTTATTTGATTTGTCACGCTGCGGACTACAGCCAGGTCATTGCAATAGAAGAGAGTGCAAATCTAAGAATTTTTAATTTTTTTTGTCCCAGGCATCAGATGTGAGACCGCCAAAAAATCTGTTCTATTTTTTGGTACTATGTAATATTTTGTAGCATCTTACAACATTTTTGGACACCAATTTGCTGCCCCAAAAATCTGTAGCTAGGCCAAAAATATTTAGCTACAGTTCTTATATTTATCACTGAGTTGTACGCCACAAGCATCGCATATCATTGCGTTAAATATCTTACAATTTTAGTACTCCATTTTTTTAGTGTCATCATAGCCAACTTCTTGACACAATTTTGGTGTGCCCAAGCAAATCAAGGCCACATTTTAATCAGGTTGACGCCTGCTGTATCTGTGGTGCAAAAATCTTTGCATTGCAGACATACCTTGCATAGTTCTGTCTGCTAGCCTTTTTCTACTCAGTATATAGTGTTTTCAAAAATTTGCAAAAAACATTAAAAAAAGTGTATACAGTCTGTTATCTCCGTGAGACGCCTGGTGTATCTGTGGTGGAAAAATCTTGGCTTTGCAGGCATAAGTTTCATAATTCTGTCTGCTAGCCTTGTTCTACTCAGCATTTTTGTTTAAAAAATATATTAAAAAAATATTTTAACTGTCTGTTATCTCCGTCAGATGCCTGGTGTATCTGTGGTGGAAAAAGTTGGGCTTTGCAGGCATACATTCTCAAGTTCTGTTTCCCAGCCTTGTTCCACTAAGTATTTATTGTTTTCCAAAAATACCAAAAAACATACCCAAAAATCTATACAGTCTGTTATCTCCGTCAGGCGTCTGGTGTATCTGTGGTTGAAAAATCTTTGCTTCGCAGGCATACGTTGCATAGTTCTGTCTTCTGGCCTTGTTTTACTCAATAGTGTTTTCAAAAATTAAACAAAAACATTTAAAAAAATTTATACTGTCTGCTATCTCCACCAAATGCCTTGTGTATCTGTGGTGGACAAATCTTGGCTTCGCAGGCATACGTTGCATAGTTCTGTCTGGTAGTCTTGTTTTACTCAGTATTTAGTGTTTTCAAAAATTAAACAAAAGCATTTTAAAAAATGTATTCTCTGTTATCTCTGTCAGACACCTGCTGTATCTGTGGTGGAAAAATCTTGGTTTCGCAGGCATACATTGCATAGTTCTCACTGCTAGCCTTGTTCTACTCAGTATTTTTTTCTTTCCAAAATTACAAAAAATGTAAAAAATGTATATAGTCTGTTATCTCCGTCAGACGTGTGGTGTATCTGTGGTGGAAAAATCTTCACTTTTCAGGTATACAATGCATAGTTCTGTCTGCTAGCCTTGATCTACTCAGTATTTAGTGTTTTCAAAAATTAAACTAAATCATTTAAAAAAATGTATACAGACTGTTATCTCCATCAGAAGTCTGGTGTATCTGTGGTGTAAAAATCTTGGCTTCACAGGCATACGTTGCATAGTTCTGTCTGGTAGTCTTGTTCTACTAAGTATTTTTTGTTTAAAAAATATTTTTAAAAAACATTTTAACTGTCTGTTATCTCCATCAGATGCCTGGTGTATCAGTGGTTGGAAAATCTTGGCTTCACAGGCATACGTTGCATAATTCTATCTGCTAGCCTTGTTCTACTTAGTATTTATTTCTAAAATTACAAAAAAAATATCCAAAAATGTATACAGTCTGTTTTCTCCGTCAGATGCCTGGTGTATCTGTGGTGGAAAACTCTTCACTTCGCAGGCATATGTTGCATAGTTCTCTTCTAGCTTTGTTCCACTCAGTATTTTTTGTTTAAAATATATATAAAAAAACATTTAACAGTCTGTCATCTTCATCAGACGCCTGGCGTATCTGTAGTTGAAAGATCTTGGACTCACATGCATATGTTGCATAGTTCTGTCTGCTAGACTTGTTCTACTCAGTATTTTCTGTTTTCCAAAATTACCAAATAACGTTTAAAAAAATGTATAAAGTCTGTTATCTCCTTCAGACGCCTGGTGTATCTGTGGTGGAACAATCTTCGCTTCACAGGCATACATTGCATAGTTTTGTGTGCTAGCCTTGTTCTACTCAGTACTTAGTGTTTTGAAAAATTAAACAAAAACATTTAAAAAAAATGTATACAGTCTGTTATCTCAATCAGACGCCTGGCGATTTGTAAACCAGATTATAATACTGTATACCGAATGCATTCAGACAATCACATAGCTGCATTTCTTGTAAAACATTTACAGATGTGAGAGACAGACAATGCTCATAGTGACACAATCTAGAGAAATGTTTGTTTTTCTTCACTTCACAAACAGTTCTAAGCCTCTATATATTTACTGTTTGTCATTGTAAAACATTAAGGTTTACTGAAACTATGCCTGTGGTGGTTTGATCTAAATCCTTGTGGCTTTTACTTTCTAGGGGTTTATGCCCCTCATCTGATGACTCCATGATATCTCAGTTTCATCCAACCTTGAAAAGTGGCCACTTGAAGGTGTGGGTGAAACTAGAATTACTACATAGTGTAAATCACTATTTAAGACCAGAGAAACATGACTAAGACAGATGCCAAAACTGGGGTACCTGTACAGGTACAGTGTGCTGATACCTGCATAATTGGGGATGCCCATGCAGTGTAGGTAATCTCCCAGGGGTTCTCTGTCTTGGTGTTGCTTCTCTGATATTCCAGACGGATGATGTTTAAAAGCCTCTTGATGATGATCTAAGTATACTAAATGTAGTTAATCTTCATATGTACATAATCACTATATTTATTTAATCCTTATATGTACTTATTAGCCTGTGTATGTTAACATATACAAAACTGTATGCACTCACACCATTCAATCATACTACAAAATAGTTCACAATCCTCACATTCTATAACATAAACTACATGATCCGAATTACAATTTAAAATACTTTTTATGAAAAATGTTTTTGGTTTTTTTGAACAAAAGAAAGTTGCAGTCTGTTTTTGTGTGAAGCAGGTTTTGCAGGGGTATGATCCACATTTAAAGAAACCTTTTGCTGACAACCAATTTGAAGGATTTTTAGACGTGTTGGAATTCAAAAAGCTTGGAGAAGGGAAATTACCCAATGTAGGAGCCCTTCTGGAAACTACTTTGACACCATTTTCGAGGATTGAATCCATGATCTGATCATCTCTCAAGAGATTCAAATTACAGTGAACAATCTCCGAAATAGATTTGAAATACGTGCTATAGGTAAGTACTAGAACAGTTTGTTCAGAGTGTGTGTTTTTGATTAGCTGCCGTGCTTCCTTTGTTACATCACTGCAGCTATGTAAAATATCAAACGTGCTACCTATGAGTTCTGATCTCTGCTTATTGTCAGCTATATTAAAAGCTCTTTCTATGGTCCATTTGGGATATCTCCCATGGGTGAGACGTTTTCTGATAATAGATTTTTCCCGATTGAAAGCTGGTTCATTACTACAGTTCCTCCTTGCTCTAAGTGCCTCTCCTACGGGGATGGACTGAATAGTGTGAGATGGATGAAAACTGTCTGCATGTAAGCCGGATTTCCCTATTTTTTCTTCAAGTTTTGAGCGTCCAGGCAGTGACGCTATTTCCTAGCTCGGATCTTTCCGTGACCACAGCAATTTGACTCATAATGGGTGAGCTGAAATGTTCTATTCTAAAACGAAAAGGTTTCGTGAACATATTGTGAAGTGGATTTTCATGAGCCCATCCAGTATGTGGGTTCAAAGGCTTATTGGGGTGCATATGAATTGGTAACAGGGCAGGCCTTGAATAAAATGCACCACTTTTTCAGGAGTCCCTCCTAGACATCTTATGAAAGGGGTATTGTGGTGCATCGTAATTCTTGGTAGCACATGCACTCACAGCATAGGCAACAACAGCTTAGGAGACCCACTGTTTCATAATGGCCTTTAAGAAGATTAATGCCGCCTGATGCACCAGTAAAAATAGGCTCTGTGACTTTAAGAGTCCCTCCTTCATAAATGAAACAAGATGGGTCTCCCTATGTGTCACACACCACATGGCCAGCTAGGGGTGTTAAATGTTACAATGACATTTCCCAGTGAATGCATTTGTAGTGGTTGAAAGCAATGTTAAAGTTGAAAAACACTTAAAAAATGATGCGTCTGAACTAAGCCTAAGTGGGGAAGGAAATTTTCTTTCTGGGGTTAAATATTTGGCCTTACAGGCAAGTCATTAACCTGCAAAGGATGTACCTTGACATATGTCCCAGCAAAATCCGTTTTGTTTTCGTTTTAATGTGTTTTTTTTGTGGCACCGGGAAAAATGGCATGAATCTCGGAAAAAAAATGATTAAAGCTGTGAACTAGGAGTCAGGAATGCTTCCAGGGGCGATCCCCATGATGTCCCTGTGTCATTTGAACAGTGTTTCCATAATTTTCAGATGTTTTTAGACCTTTAAAGGACCCCCGGGGGGGATTGCAGTAAAAATACTCGGGTCTCCCATAGACTTACATTGGGCTCGTTGTGCTAGCCGAGTACCAGAATATTCCAATCTGCTCAACCCGAGCCAAGAGCACCAGAGCATTTTAGTTCTCACTCATCACTAGTCATAGTCAAGCCTCTTACCTCTATGACCAAGAAGGGTACTGATTTGTTTCTCTCATTCTACTGAAGATGCTGATGCCTTTGCTGCCCTTAAGACAGTTTTCTGTAAAGATTTATGCCCTTAGTCAACCCATCAAGATTCCTGTAGTCCTTCTACAGTTTGATCACTAGCAGTTGTTATTGTTCTCCTTGAATAATTGTGCTGCAATTCTACTCCTTACCATTAACGGCTATTGTTGTGTTCTGCAATTGCCCTTTATTAAGAAGGGAGATTCTGAATATGTGGAATCCTTATTGTTACCTGTTTAGGCCTACTTAATGGGACACTGTCACCTGAATTTGGAGGGAACAATCTTTAGACCTAGGGGCGGGGTTTTCGGGTGTTTGATGCACCCTTTCCTTACCCGCTGGCTGCATGCTGGCTGCAATATTGGATTGAAGTTCATTCTCTGTCTTCCATAGTACACGCCTGCGTAAGGCAAGATTGCCTTGTGCAGGCATGTACTACGGAGGACAGAGAATGAATTTCAATCCAATATTGCAGCCAGCATGCAGCCAGCGGGTAAGGAAAGGGTAAATCAAACACCCGAAAACCCCGCCCCTAGGTCTAAAGATTGTTCCCTCCAAATTCAGGTGACAGTGTCCCTTTAAAGCCACATGGATCCCTCACTAATTGCTTGAGTATTAGGTCCAGCTGTTAGTCTATTTCCAGTCTCCAGCTCCTTAACTTTCTTATCCAGACTGTGCTTATTAATCTCTGGATTGTTTCCTACAACTCCTTTTTCCAAGGACTTCTGTTACCACTTGCTGTTCCTTGCTCATGCTTCTCCGGCCACTGGACTCCAGTAGTGCTGCACCAGTATTGTAATGCAACCCAATGTTGGTTTCACTGTGACATATCTCCCTGATACTAAGAACAACAAGTATGAGGGGGAGTAGATGTTGGGTTCCAGATGTGTCAAACATCGATAGCAACATCACATTAAATGGAAAAGTTTTGGTCTGAAGGATATTGTGTAGGTTGACCCAAAAAATGTGCATGCGGGTCGCCTAGTGAGGGAGTTCTGTCAGTGGTTGGGGATCTCTTTGCGTCCAGTGGCCCCTCGTCATGTTTCGGAATTCGATCTCTTTCGTTTTTGGTGCAGCTTTATATTCTGCCCCCCTGCTGGCATTTTCTCCTGCTGATAGTTTCTTTTGGATGTTCTAACATTCGATTGATGTTTGGTGCCAGTCTGTGCACTCTGGGATCTTTTCTTTTTTGGGCACATTTCTCCTATTGTAGGTAATTCACACTCTGCTCTACCCTCTGATTCTTTAGAAGGAACGGGAAGCTAATTCAACAGATTTTTAGGCAATGAGTTCCGAATTGCGATCTCCCAGTCTGTGGTTAGGGCGATCTCTGTTCCCTCAGGCACCACGAGGGACTGAGGAGTCAGGATATCTAGTCAGTACAGTATCCAACAGGGTCAGTTGCATGTGTTTTAGTGTAACACCTATTAATTCCGAGTGATGATGCACAAGTATAACAGAAACTCCATTTGCAAATGTAATGTACCTTATTATGTTCTGGGGTCTCTAAAGAACCAAGAGCATACAAAATGTTTACTCATGCTATGCTCACCTTTATGGCCCCTGTGTTCCTCACTGTCCCTAGTTCAGATCTCTCCACATCTTCTGGTTCCCAAACATTTACATTGGATCCTTTGGGCCTCTCACACTGTGCCAAACTTCCTGCTGTTATTGCACCCAGGAGTGCTCTGCACATGCACGCGGGAGGG